>NC_138346.1:106900390-108272890 GCF_046562875.1 Panthera onca
TATTGAAGATAGATTCATGAATTCCTCAGGGGTCTCCATTCACAGTTCTATATTATTTCCGATTAACATGCTAATGAAAAGTGATCTAATTCAATAGTAATATGTTAACATTCAGAAAGCAAGCTGATAATATTCTGTGGATAAATCCAGATTTCATTTAAACTGTTGCCTTTCTATCAGATTATTTTGGGTCAACAAATTCAGATGGAAGTTGTTTCATTTGTGACTTTTAAATTATAGTTTTTAAATGCACAAATAATTGAGGTGAACAAAATCTGCATAATAATATTGGGTGTTCAACAGGATAGATATTTAATGAATAGATTTAGTAATAAATGATAGAAACGAGTACCCTACCAAAAGGAAACCTCTGTGGTCTTAACAGTTTTATTAAAATGTAATTTGCATGCCATACAATTTACCCATTTTAATGTGCAGTAGATTTTAGCAAACTTACGGACTCCATCACTACAGTTTCTTTTCAGGACACTTTAAATGCTGCAAAAAGTAATGATATGCTCATTTGCTGTAACTTTTCATGCTCCCCACCCCGAGGAAATAATTAATTTACTTTTCATCTCCATCAATTTGCCTGTTGCAGGCATTTCATAGAAATGGAATCCTGTAATGTGTGGTCTTTTATGACTGGCTTCTTGCACTTGGCGTGCTTTTGAAGTTCATCCTTGTTGTAGGAGGTATCAGTACTTGACTGATGGACATTTGGGTTTCCACTTTTTGGCTACTTTGAATAATGCTGTTACGAATATGCATGAGTTTAGTCTGAGCATATGTTTTCGCCCTCTTGTGTGGATACTTAGGAATGGAATTTCTGGGCCTTATTATAACTCCATGTTTAACATTTTGGGATAATGTCTAACTGTTTTCCATTGTGCCATTTAAAATGCTGCTATTTTACAGTTTGCTAATTTGCCAGCAAATTCTAAGGGTAATAATTTATCTCCACATCTTGCCAACACTTTATTATTATTATTATTATTATTATTTAAAATTTATAGCCATTTTAGTGAGTGTCAAGTGGTATCTTATTGTGGAATTGATTTGCATGTCTCTAATAACTACTCATATTGGATATCATTTTATTTGCTTATTGACCATTCGTATAGGCATTTTTTTTAAAAAAATTGTGTTATACACTTTGATATTGTTAAGTTGTAAGTATTCAAGTTGTAAGCATTCTGTATAGATTCAGGATATAAGTTCCTTCATAGATAAATGATTTCCAAATGTTTTCTACCTGTCTGTGGACTGACTTTTCACTTTCTTGTGCTGTACTTGGGAGCACAAAAGGTTTTTATTTGATGATCAAGAAACTTACGTTGCATGCAGAAAACGCACCTTATGAGCAACATGTAGATTCTACTATTCATTGTAATTTCATATTAGATTGAATTATGAGCGCAAATGTCTAGTCTTTAATATGGATTTTGTGCTGAGCTAAAATGTAGTGTGCAAGCAGTAATGAGTTGTGCTTGCTAGAGAGCTGATGAGGTTCTAGTCCAGCTTTCTGGCAGCTGTGATTTGCCCCTGTGTATCTGTGGGTCCATCTTAGGGAGACTCCTAAAATCAGGGGATGGTGGAGAGAGATGTGGAAATATTTATGGCTCTTCATCCTTCCACAGCTCTGCCCGTGTCACAGGAACAGAAGTGGCTGTTGGTGAATCGTGATTGTCAAGCATGTTTCCTTTTGCCATGGGGGTAGCAGTGTTCCACAGAGACGCTGTGCTCACAGACTGCGTTCCAGAATGAAGATGACATGGGCAGAATTTGACATGACACGTGAGTAAGGAATAATCCTTTGTTGCTTCAAGAAAACTGAAATTTCACACCTGTTTATTTCTGCGGCATGACCTAGTTCCCTGACTTAGCAGTAAGCACCTATCTCCCATGCCATGGACCATATACTTCTTACGACTAAATCGGTATTTTGTTTCCATTTTGCAAGTAAGAAAACTGTCTTCTTATAGGCTATAGTGCCTTGGGAATTTTAGTAAATTCCCTTAAGCCTCAGAGTTGGGATCCAAACTCCTTTCTGTCTGAATTTAAAGCTCATATTCCAACAACTCTGCTTTCTGGGCCCACAAGTATTTATGAAAAACAACAACAAACAAGATTCATCATAGTTGGAAATTCAGGTGCTGTTGCTAAATTTTGTTTTATCTAGTTCTATCTCTTAAAATAACATCTCTGCTACAAATTCTTTAATTAATTTAGATCCAGGTATTTCTAAAACTGGATTTCATACACTAGAGTTATGATCCTCTATCCAGAAAACAAACAAAAGCCAATGATATGAAATAAAGGTTGTGGTTTTATGGTCTTTTTTGATGAATAAAATATTAGATTTAAATTAAAAACACACGAGGGCCTCCTCGGTGGCTCAGTCAGTTGAGAATCCAACTCTTGATTTCGACTCAGGTCATGATCCCAGTGTCTTGGGGATCAAGCCCTGAGTCAGGCTACACACAGAGTATGGAACTTAAGATTCTCTCTCTTTCCCTCTACCCTTCGCCCCTGCTTGTGCTCTCCTCTCTCAAATTACATATATACATATACATGTGTGTATATATATATATATATATATATATTCAGTCAAATATATATATTATATATAGAAATACTCAAATATATATATTTTTTGGCTGAATATTTCATTTGCAGACAAATTAAAAAAACATAGAAATTTAGAAGTAAGGGGGCGGCACAAGGAATTAGAGAGACCTGAATCTCATATGGATATAGGAAGCAAACAGAGAGAGCAGGAAATCAAGGACACTTGAAGGATTGAGGCAAAATCTTTTGCCGCAAGAAACCAAGAGCAGGATCTATAACAGTTACACAGTTATGCCATGTGATTTGATGAAATAATATTATTATCAGAGAAAATTCTATTACCTGTGTCACGAGACTTTACCGTATCCGGAATTAGATTGTGGGATCTGTGTTGATGTTCGTTTGTTTTTTGCTTATTTGTTTGACAATATTGAAAAAGAAGCTGTGAGGCTGAGATACGTATAAATGCAACAACTGAGCTACGTGGGAAAAGAGGAGAATATTCTGTGCATGCATGTGTGTGTGCCTGTTGTGTGTGTACGTGTGGACATGTTTTCTTAGATACACATTTGCATGCAGAGAGATAAAGACAGAGAGAGAGCACAAATCCAAAGCTATCACTTAAGGCGTACACTGGGGATGGAACAGATGTGGGAAGCGAGGTGGGAGCAGTTGCCTTAATCCTGTTATTTTATAGTTAAGGAGAAGCATGAAACAGGGAAAGAGCATGAGTTAGGAATTTGGCTTACTTAGTTTGAATCTTTTTTGTTTGTTTTTAATTCATCTGGCAAAGTTGACCTCCTTTGCAAGTGTGTTGTGCAAATTAAAGGAGTTCATCTTGTAATATGCTTAGCGTAACTCCTGGCACACAGACATGCACATAAACACTTGGGCAACCATGACTATTATTCTGGAAGAGAGGACAGTCCCATGGAAAGTTTCATCTCCTCCCCTATGAAGTAATGAAACAGTCTCCTGATTGTAGTGAGAACATTGAGTAATATGTGTAAAACAGCAGACCGCATCAGCCACTTTCCTTTTAGGAACACACGCACACGCACAGAATGTTTTACTTTTTTCCCACATAGCTTGATCACTGAAATGATTCTTATCTCACGGAGAGCCACATAGCTTCTTTCAACTTACTTAAGTGTTGCTCCTTTCATACAACAACAAGGAAAAATCCTTTCTGAGGTCCATATTCAACTTTCCATTGCAAATAAATAGTTAGGTCTTTTCTCAGTTTACTGGTAAACTCAAATTTTTTGACAAAACACAAAACAATACATAAATAAGTATGCCTTCTTAGAATAATCTTAGATTTAAGAAATTTTATACAAATTCAGCCTTAGCATTCTGCTCTCTTTCTTTCCCTTTGTGCTAAAGTCTGGTGTGAACTTTTATTATCTTTTTAAATGTTTATTTATTTTTGAGAGAGAGACACAGCACGAGAGGGAGGTGAGGGGCAGAGAGAGAGAGAGGGAGACACAGAATTCGAAGGATGCTCCAGGCTCTGAGCTGTCTGCACAGAGCCCGACGTGGGGCTGGAACCCACGAACCATGAGATTATGACCTGAGCTGAAATTAGACGTTTGACCGACTGAGCCACCCAAACACCTTTCCGATCTGAACTTTTAATCCTACTGGCTATGTCTATTTACCTTTCTTATACACATTGGACCTCAGAATGCAAGCAAGGCTTCGTTGTGCTCTACCCTCTGTGCTTGCAAAGCTCTTGTGTATTTCTGTTTCTTGCTCATTTGACTATACCTTATTTCCCCAACCAGGGAGGGTATGAACAACAGTAGAAACACAGTCACCATTGTATCCTTCAGAGAATGTAGCACAATAGTTGACATAACCTACGTGATGAAGATATGCTTCAATATAATTTCATTTTATTTTTGGATGGGGATGCATATATGTTAGTCCTTGTAAAGTCCTGATTACAAGGACTTTGTAATCAGAAACAACTGGGTTTGAATCCCAGCTCTGTCACATATTAGATGTGTGGCTGTGAAGAGTTGCGGAAGCCTCAGTTTACTAATCGGTTAAATAGAGATACTAGTCTTTAGCTCAGTAGTCTATTGTGAGGATTAAAGCATGATTTTCTAAGGTGCCTAGCATGTAAAGTACCATTGAACAATGTGGAATTTAGATTTTACAGAGGAAGGAATGATGATTAGGTAAAATGATTTGGTCAAGGGCACACATCTTGTTATTACAAAGTCAGAATGAGTTTTCTAACTCTCTTCTAGTGACTTATGTGGCTATTACTGACTTTACAAAAGCGAGAAAAAAGATTTTAAAGTCAAATAGTCAGTTAAGAGTTAAATCTTTGAGATTTAAAAATCACAAAACCCAGGGGCACCTGGGTGGCTCAGTCAGTTTAGCATCCAACTTTGGCTCAGGTCATGATCTCATGGTTCGTGGGTTTGAGCCCCACATCAGGCTCTGTGCTGACAGCTCAGAGCCTGGACCCTGCTTCAGAGTCTGTGTCTCTGTCTCTCTCTGCCCCTTCCCTGCTCATGCTCTGTCTCTCAGAGTCTCTCAAAAATAAATAAAACATCAAAAAATTTAAAAAAAATCACAAAACCTGTACATAATAAAATCCAGTATTAATAAGGATGAACTAAAATAAACATTATTTCAAAATTATACTAGCAAGCTTAATTAACTAACACACTCACATCCACCCTTGTGGGATATATCTTTTTCTAGAAATCAGACGGACATAGGTTTCTGCCTGTGTTTCCTCATTGATGAGGACTGACCCAAAGTCCATCTTACTCATGGTCATCCAAGGTCTTCATCTTGAGAGGCACTTATGTATTTGTTAAATGTGTGAAGAACAAATAAATGAAGTGGGTAAATTAGCAGAGCTGCAGTTCCAAACCCATTCCCTTTCCTGTGTAGAAGTTGGATGGGAGTTGCCCTGTGAGTCAGGCCCGAGTTTCCTCACTGTTTTGATTACTCACTAATCTAAATTCACCATTTGTATACTCTTCCTGAACAAGTTACACCACACCTATAGCAACCTATCACCTGGGCTCTGGGACATGATCTATTACAGTTGGCACTTGTCAATTAAGCAAAAAATAACATACATAGTTTGTGTTCAAGACACATTTAATTGATCCTTGTTTGAAGGAAGGAGAAGCAAAAGAAATAAAATTGAAACAATAGAGAAAACACAAAAGAGCAAATTTTTATGTGACAGGACTTTTGTATATATCATTTCACAAAATCTTCACAAAATATTATATACTCTTATAATCCTTTTATATATTCAAAGTTAATATTATAAAATATGCATAATAAATGCAATATTAACACACTATAAATTCAGTAATCTTCATTTTACACATGAGAAAACTTGGAGTCAGAAATGTTAAGTGATTTGCCTAAGGTCCTGTACAAGTTTACAATATATAGAAACCATATCTGTCTCATTTAGGGTTCAGGCTGTTATCAAAATCCCACTTTGCTTTTCCCAGGAAAAGGCAAATTGTAGATTAGAAGTACTGGAAGCTTTGGAAAGTGTATGTAAAATTGGAACAACTAAAAGAACAAATGGAGATTTATTGATCTGTCCCACCTGATCCCTCATCTTTTCACTGACAGCACACAACTTGGAAGGTCAGGCAAGATCACTCAGAAAAATAAAACATACATCCATGTGTAACTTTGGGAAGTAATCTCTGTAACTGTCTTTTGTATACATGTATTGGCAATGCATTTGTAACCTGAACAGCTATAATATTTTAAGCTTTATCAAGTTTTGCCCCCCACCAAAAACAAACAAACAAACAAAAAACAAAAACGGATGAAAGAAGGAAGGAAAAAAGAAAAGAAAGAAAGAGAGAGAAAAGGAGGGCAGGCAGTAAGGAAGGAGGGAAGGATGGAGGGAAGAGAAGGGAAGGAAGGAAGGAAGGAAGGAAGGATGGAAGGAAGGAAGGAAGTTTCCACTCTGGTATTTCCTGGCTTCCTCCAGAACTTGGAAGCCTTTTTTTCCAACATCTTATGCTTTTATGTTTTCTGCAAAGATCTATATTCTTTATTTGTTAAGTATCTAAGAACATTTGCTTATATAAAGGGAGTCTTAAAGTATTAGATATTAAATGTTTGCCTGGTTTAGAGAAACATGGATCTTTTGGAATAAGTAGATATGCCACCAGCAAAAAACATATTGAATAATAAAATGTTCACGGTGCCCAGTATTTTTTGTAACTCTAAATTTATTTATAGATTTTGACTTTCTAATAGTAGTCAGTGCATCTCTGTTTCATGGCGTGCAAAGGCACCCAGAGGGAGAATTCATTCTAATCATATTTAACACGTCAGAAATAACCGCACAAACAAATCAACCAGCCCCTCACATTGTAAACATTGGGTAGACAGATGATTACACTGCTAAGTTATTTTACCTCGAAACTAATGCTCGCTGGTTGAAATGTTGATTTCTTTTCTACAAACTGCATTTCTTTCAATGTAGAATACATTTTAAGAATCTACTATCTTTGGGACCAAGTTTCAATATCTTTTACTTTTTACATTATTGATTTACCGATACAATTTCGCTATAAAAGGACCAGATAGTTCACAATAAAATTTCAGGTCAGTCCAAAAAATGTTAATGCATGTAAAAATAACAGAGAATAAAAATAAGGAAGTAAGGAGAAGAAAATTTTTATATGCAAATTGAATCACATACATACATCTTTAGTTATTTATCATGTCAAAACAGAAACCCAGTGGGTTATATCACTCAGTAAAAAAAGTGGATAACTCGGTGAGAGCCTGTATACAAAATCCCTCACAATTTTCTCTACTTCAATATCATTTTTTATTACTTTTCCCCAAAAACCTATGTTATAACCATATTTAAAATTCTCAAAATTCATCTCCTTAAACAAGAACCATAAAGAGAAAGGTAAATGGTATATTAATTTATATATGCATTTCTAACACTATATAGAAGACTGAGGCTGTGCCCTTTTTTATTTGCTGTTGTAATTATACCTCCAATACAGTTTCTTGAAAGGCCAAGGAGTCGAAACTGTTATTGAACCAACCCCCAAATAGGTAATTATATGGGAGAGATGCTCGTTAGAAACCGAGGCCATAGGTAGGGTGATGCAGCCAAATAATGAAAACCTGAAAACGAGGAAGCCAGGGAAATGAAGAACCTAATTTCACTCACCACCTGCACTCTAATTGGCTCTGTCTCCAAGTGGCTAAAACCTAACTAGACGTTGGATGACCTGGAAGCTTCTGCTATAGTCCATAGAAATCAGCGCACCAAGATACAGGAAAGCACAATCAAGGGTGGAACATGGATCCATTACAATATGGAAATGCAAAGTTACAAAAATAGCCAAACGATGCATGAAGAATTTCTAGTAGGAAGGATTTTTCCTATCAAATGTACTGATTTCTTTTTTTAAATTTTTTTTAACGTTTATTTATTTTTGAGACAGAGAGAGACAGAGCATGAACGGGGGAGGGTCAGAGAGAGGGAGACACAGAATCTGAAACAGGCTCCAGGCTCCGAGCTGTCAGCACAGAGCCCGACGCAGGGCTCGAACTCACGGACCGTGAGATCATGACCTGAGCTGAAGTTGGCCGCTCAACCGACTGAGCCACCCAGGCACCCCTCAAATGTACTGATTTCTTATAAAGCTACAGTAATTAAGACAGAATGGCACTAGCATAAATAAGGTAATTAAACCAATGGAACAGAATTAAGACACTAGAAACATATCCATGCATAAGTAAGAATTAAAATATAAGTTAAAATGAAGGTAGCTTTTTGGAGCAGTAAAAATAGGATAATATATTTTTTTTCATTCTCAAGTTAGTTAATATACAGTGTAGTCTTGGTTTTAAGAGTAGAATCCAGTGATTTTTCTCCTCCATACAGCACCCAGTGCTCATCCCAACAAATTCCCTCCTTAATGCCCATCACCCATTTTCCCAACCCCGCACCTCCTCACACCCGTCAACCCTGTTTGTTCTCTGTATTTAAGAGTCTCTATGGTTTGCCCCACTCTCTGTTTTTATCTTCTTTTTTCTTCCCTTCCCCTATGAACATCTGTTAAGTTTCTCAAATTCCACATATGAGTGACATCATGTCATATCTGTCTTTCTCTTACTGACTTATTTCGCCCAACATAATACCCTACAGGAGGATAATACTTTCAATAAATGGTGTTGGGACCACTGCAGATAGTATAGAAAAAAAAAATGAACCTTCCAGTGCATCATGCAAAAATCCTGGAAAGGTTGAAAAATACTCATGTCCAGAATATATAAAAAATATCTACATATCAATGAGATATAGACAATCTAATTGTAAAACAGCCAATATACTTAAAAATATACTTTATAAAATTGGATGTTCAATTGGCCAGGCAGTATATGAAAAAAAAAATCTTTAGTTAGGAGCAAGGCTCATCTACTCACAGGAACAGGAGGGAATAGAGATTTTAAGGATCAACATAGATGTTGGTGATTATATGTGTGGGAGGAGTCTCATAGTCACCTTGTGATTACTTTTATTTTCTCATTGAAATGAGAAACAAGGTTAATGGGTAAGAGTAAGGATAGTGAAAGGAAGTGCTGGACAATCTAAACATATGGATAATTTCCTAGAAATAAGCAATCTATCAAGACTGAATGAGGAAGAAATAGATCATCTGAATAGATAAATAACAAGTAAGGCAATTAAATCAACAACAAAAACTTCCAAAGAAAAGCCCAGAACCAGATTCTTTCAGTGATGAATGTTAGCAAACATTCAAAGAAAAAATAAAAGGAACCTGAATCAGAAAGTAAAATGCAAAATTGTCTCTGTCTTCAATGACATATTATATATAGAAAACCCTAAAGACTCTACCACAAAACTGTTAGAATGAAAAAGTAAATTCAGTAAAGTTGCAGGATACAGAATCAACATACATAAATCAGTTGTATTCATATACACTAACAACAATCTCTCTCAAAAAGAAATGATGAAAATAATGTCATTCACAATAGCATCAAAAACAATAAAGCACTGAGAAATAAATTTATCCAAGGAAGTGAAAAAGCTGTACACTGAAACCTATAGGACATCATTGAAATAAATTGAAGAATATAAATCAACAAAATCAGAACAAAAATAAATGGAAAGATATCCCATGTTTATAGATTGGAAGAATGAACACTGCTAAAATGTCCATCCTAACACAAAACCATCCAGAGTCAGTGTGATCTCTGTTATGATTCAATGGTATTTTTTTATAGAAATAGAAAGAAAACAATCCTAAAAGTTGTATGGAACCACAAAAGATGTCAAATAGCCAAAGAAAGCATAAGAAAGAGGAATAAAATTGGAGGCTTCATGCTATCTGAATTCACACAAAGTTACAGAAATCAAAATAGTATGGTATTGACATTAATATAGACACATAAACCAATAGAACAGATATAAAGCCCAGAAATAAACACATGACTATACAGTATATTAATGCTCAACAAAGCTGTCAAGAATATACAATGGGAAAAGTTAGTGTCTTCAATAAATAGTGTTTGGGAAACTAGATATCCACATGCAAAAAAGTGTGAAACTGGACCCTTATTCTGCACCACTTGCAAAAATTAACTCTAAATAGGTTAAATTCTTAAATGGAAGACCTGAAACCATAAAACTCCTAGAAGAAAACATAGGGAAAAAACTCCTCTGCATGGGTCTTGGAAATGATTTTTGGATGTGATACCAAAAGCAGAAGCAACAAAAACAAAAATAAGTAAGTAGGACTACATCGAACTAAAAATCTTCTGCAAAGCCAAAGAAATGATCAACAGAATGAAAAGGAAATCTATAGAATGGGGAACATACTTGAAAATCATTTTTCTGATACGTGGTCAATATCGAAAATATATAAGAAACTCACGCAGTTCAATAGCAAAACCAAATAATACAATTATGAGCAAAATAATTGGATAGACACTTTTCCAAAACAGATATACAAATGACTAACAAGTACATGAAAAGGTGCTTGACATCACGAATCATCAGGGAAATGTAAACCAAAACCGCATTGAGATAGTACCCCACAACTGTTAGAATTGTTATTATCAAAATACAAGAGATAATAAGTATTGGTGAGGATGTGGAGTAATAAGAACTCTTGTGCACTGTTTGCAGGAATATAAATTGGTACAACTATTATGGAAATCAGTATGAAGTTTCCTAACAAACTTGAAATGTTACCTCTGGGTGTATATCCAAGGAATTGAAATCAGCGTCTTGAAGTGATATGTGCTCCCTCACCTTCATTGCAGTGTTATGTACAGGCAGCCAAGACATGGAAACAGCCTACATGTTCATTGACAGATGAATAAATAAATAAAATATCATACACACACACACACACACACACACACAATGGGATATTATTCAGTCATAAAATAGAAAGAAATTCTGTCATACGCGACATATAGATGAGCCTTTTAGTCATTATACTAAGTGAAAACGGCAGAGAAAAACACTGCTACAAGATCTCACTTATACGTGGAATGTTAAAGAAAGTGAGTCATAGAGAGTAGATTGGTGGTTGCCAGGAGTGGGGGCAAGGAAGAAATGGCAGAATGGGATCAAAGGGTTTAAAATTCTGCTTATCAGATTCTGGGAATAGGTTTCTGGGAATCTATTGCCCAGCATGATCATGGTGAATATTGTATTGTATACTTGAAAGTTGCTAAGAGAGTGATCTTAAAAGTTCTCACCACATACACACTCACACGAAAGCTAAGTATGTGAGATGTCAGACGGGTTAACATCCTTACTGTGGTAATCATTTTGCAATGCATACATATATAAAATCATCCCACTGGACAGCGTTACACCTTAAATTTATACAATGTTATATGTTAGCTGTATCTCAATAGGCCTGAAAAAATAAAAGCAGAGCACTCAGCTTTTGAGGAGGCTAAAGGAGATGTGGTTTCTTCAAGAGAAAGAAATGCGAAGGTACAGGAAATGTTCAGAGCAGTGAATGAAGAAATAAAGCGTGCTGTTAACTCGCTGGGTGGAAGGCAATCACATAAGGGCATGTGAGTGTGATTCAGGGAATGTAGCAGTGAATTGATACGTGGTGGAAGCATCAGGATAGAATTTTAAGGCAGAGCCAAAAGGATTTTCTACTGCACTGAAAGTGTCCCATGAATGAAAGAGGATTCCTTTCATTCCACGTATTTAAGCTTGAGCGTCTGAATTAATACTGTTATTGATCAAGATTAGAAGGGCTGAGAGAATGACAGATAGAGAGGGGGGTAGGACTAAAGATTTGAACACATGGATTTTTAGGTGACTATTGGCCGGGAGCTGTTGAAAAGCAAATTGGGTCAAAAGATCAAGAAAGCAGGTGGTGGCATCAGCATATACCCTGAGTATATTTTTTATTATATGAAATATACTTACTTATTTTTTATTATATGAAATATACTTACAGAAAAGCACATAAAATGGGCATGTAAACTTAAACAGTATCTGTAAAGCAAATACCCATTTGCCACAATCCAGGTAGAGAAATGGAGCATTGTCCGGACCCTAGAAAACCCCAACCCTTGACACCTTTACGTAACATAAACCTCTCTCTGACACCCTCCAGAAAAACCAAATTCCTGAATCATGTGATACTAAATTGCTTGTTTGCTTTATAATGTTCATATCTGTGAAGGCGCTCCTAAACAACACAGGTTAATTTTGCTTGTTTTCGAAATTTGCATGAACAAAATTATATTGTATGTATGCAATTTCATCTTGTCTCCTTAGCTCAGTATTAGTCTAGCCAAGACAATTAGGTGATAGAAAGTATGCAAATGGGAAAGGACAAAATAAAATTATCTCTATTTGCAGATAACATAGTCTTATATAGAGAAAATTGTAAAGAATCCACACAACAAACTTTGAGAAATAATAATTCTGACAAAGTTGCAAGATAGAAGATGAACATACAAATTCATTTGTATTTCAATGCACTAACAGCAAACAATTCAAAAAGCAAATTAAGGAAACGATATCATTTGCAATGGCATCAAAAAATACAACTATTAGGAAGAAATTTAACTAAGGAAGTAAAATATTTGTGCAATGAAAATGTGAAACATTGTTAAGATAAATTAAAGATGACCTAAGTAAATAGAAAGCCATTCATATTCATGGATTGGAAGACAATAAATATTATGATGGTAGTGCTCCCCAAATTGATATACAGATTCAAAACAATCCTTATAAAATCCTACCTCTTGTAGAAATTGACAAGCTCTTCCTAAGTTGTACATAAAATCGTTAGGGACACTGAATATTCAGAAAAAAAAATACTTGAAAAGGAAAGCAGAGTTGGAGGACTTCTCAATTTCAAACGTTTTAGAAAGCCACAGTAATCATGAAAGAGTAATCATGGATATATAAATAAATGGAGTAGAACTGACTGTCCATAAATCAACCAATGCATCCATGGTCAACTGATTTTAAACAAGTGTGCCAAAATCATATAATAGGGAATGAATAGCCTTTTCAGCAAATGGTGCTGGGACAATTAGATGATCCTCATGAAAAAAAAAGGAACTTGGACCATTACCTGACACTTTACACAATAATTAGGTAAAATTGTACCAATGACCTAAATACAAGAGCTTACACTATAAAACCCCAGAAGAAAACATGGTGAATCTTTATAACCTTGAGTTTCATAGTGGATCATTAGATCTAATATGTGAAGCATGAGAAAAAAATAAAAAAAAAGATAAATTGGACTTTATCATTGTACATCAATGATGTACATTGTACATCAAACATTGTACATCAAAAGCCACTATCATGAAAATAATAAGATAGCCCACAAAATGGGAGAAAACTTTTGAAAACCACACAGCTGATAAGGGTCTGGTATCCACAACATATAAAAAAAAAACTTTAATGACACACAAAACAAAGATGGCCTAATTAAGAAATGGTAAAAATCTGGTTAGACATTTCTCTAAAGATGCGCAAATGATCCATAAACACATAGAAAGATGTTCAATACCGTTAGGTAAATTATGATTGAAACCACATGATATGCTACCTTACACCCAGTAGGGAGACTATAACTTTAAAAAAAAAGGGAAAATAAAGTTCTGGTAAGGACTTTTGGAAAAATTGGAACCCTCAGACAGTGTTCGTAGGAATGTAACATGATTCAGTCATTGTGGAAAAGTTTGGTGGCTCAAAAAGTTGCCTAAGACCCAGCAATGGTACTCCAAGGAATATAGCCAAGAGAAATAAAAACTTATATTCAATCAAATATTTTACACGAATGTTTATTTCAACACTATTCACAATAGCCAAAAGATGGAAACAAACCAAAGGTCCAAAAATGATAACTGGGTAAACTAAGTGTATTTTATCCATTCAGTGGAACATGACTCAAATATAAAAAAAAAAAAAATGTAATAGGAACATATGCCACAAAATGAATGAACCTCCAAAGCATTATGCTAATTCAAAGAAATCAGATACAAGAGATCACATAGTGTCTCAGTCCATTCAGATGGAATGTCAGAGTAGGGAAATCCAGAGAGATAGAAAGTAAATTATTGTTTGCCATGAGTTGGAGGGGTGGTAATGGGAGGGTAATGAGAGGGACTGCTTGATGGATATGGTTTTCTTTTTTGGGTGATGAAAATTTCCCGGAGAGTGGTGATGGTTGCACAGTGTTGTAAACATTCTAAAAGCCACTGATGTGTACAATTTTAAATGTTTAAAATGTTGAACTTTATATTGTGACTTGTACCTTAATGTAAAAAAAAATCACTTGTCAGCATATTACCCTTATTTACTCGTGAGATCTGTTTCCTAGACATTCATAAGTGAGATTTGCTTGAGTTTTCTCCCCTCCTTACATAGTTTTGGTATTAAGATTATGCTAACCTCATTTTGTGAGTTGAGAAATTGTCTCTTCTATTTTTTTTTTCCCCACTCTCTGAAGGAAATGTGTGAATGATTGGAATTATTTTTTTCCTTGACTGATAGATGGAATTGGTCAGAGAAGTCACTTGATCAGCGAGTTTTGTCACAAAATTTCTGACTATGGAATAATGATATTTCATGATTACAGGAAAGTTAATTTATACTTTTTGTGTCCAATTTGGTAACTTCCATTTTTGTGTGTCTATTTCATTACATTAAAAAAAAATTGGGGCACCTGGGTGGCTCTGGCGGTTGGGCGTCCGACTTCAGCTCAGGTCATGATCTCGCGATTCGTGAGTTTGAGCCCCGCATCGGGTTCTGTGCTGACAGCTCAGAGCCTGGAGCCTGCTTCGGATTCTGTGTCTCCCTCTCTCTCTGCCCCTCCCCTGCTCACACTCTGTCTCTGTCTCTCTCAAAAATAAATGAAACGTTAAAAAAATTATTTTTTAAAAAATTAACTGTTTAAGTTCCAGTTAATTAACATACAGTGTAATATTAGTTTCAGGTGTACAATATAGGGATTCAACACTTCCACACATCACCTGGTGTTTATGACAACAAATGCACTCCCTTAATACCCAGCATCCATTTACCCCAACCCCCAACCCACCTCCCTTCTGGTAACCCTTAGTTTGTTCCCAGTTGTTAAGTCTGTTTCTTGGTTTGCCTTTCTCTCTCCCTATTTTCCCCTTTGCTCATTTGTTTTGTTTCTTAAATTCCACTTATGAATGAAATCATATGGTATTTGTCTTTCTCTGACTGACTTATTTTGCTTAGCATAATACTCTCTAGCTCCATCCATATTGTTTCAAAGGCAATATTTCGTTCATTCATTCATTACTCAAAGGCTGAGTAATATTCCATTGTATATATCCACCACCCATTCTTTATCCATGCATCAGCCGATGGACACTTGGTTTGTTTCCATAATTTGGCTATTGTTGATAATGCTGCTATAAACATCAGGATGCATGTATCCCTTCGAATTAACATTTTGGTATCTTTTGAGTAAATACCTAGTAGTGCAATTGCTGGATCATGGGGTAGTTCTATTTTTAAATGTTTGACGAACCTCTACACTGTTTTCCACAGTGGCTGTATCAGTTTGCATTCCCACCAACAGGGTAAGAGTGTTCCCCTTTCTCCACATCCTCACGAACACCTGTTGTTTCTTGTGCTGTGGATTTTAGCCATTCTGACAGGTGCAAGGTATATTGTAGTTTTGATTTGTATTTCCCTGATGATTAATAATGCTCAGCATCTTTTCATGTGTCTGTTGGCCATCTGAATGTCTTCTTTGGAGAAATGTCTATTCATGTTTTCTGCTCATTTTTTAATTGGATTATTCATTTTTTGGGTGTTGAGGTTTAGAACTTCTTCATATATTTTGTATTTTATCTATATTTTCAAATCAAGTTCACAATACTTGTAATACATTCATTTTAATAGGGAAAACTTTTTTGGTAATATCCTTTTTTTTTTTCATTGCTGACATTGCTTATCTGTGTCTTATTCCTTCTTTATAGAACAACCTTCATATTTAATATCCCTTTTAAATACTTCTACTTTTTGTTTTGTTGATCCACTCCATTGTATTTGTTTTCCATGTCATTAATTTATATTTTTAATTCTATTAATCTCTTATGTTTACTTTGCATTTGTATTGCGGTTCTTTTTAAAGCTCTTAGAGATGGATATTTAGCTCATTAATTTCAATACTTCTTTTTGGATAAATACATTTAAGTCTAATTATTTCCTCTAATTACTTTTAGCTGTATCATATAAGCTTTTATTCATAATATTTTTATCACTCACTTAAACATATTTCCAAAATTTATCTTTTATATATCATTTATTTAGAATTGTGTTTTAAAATTTCCAAAAATAGAGATTCTAGGGAAGATGGCGGCGTAGGAGGACGCTGGGCTCACTGCGTCCTGCTGATCAGTTAGATTCCACCTACACCTGCCTAAATAACCCAGAAAACCACCAGAAGACTAGCAGAACAGAGTCTTCGGAGCCAAGCGCAGATGAGAGGCCCACTGAAGAGGGTAGGAAGGGCGGAGAGGCGGTGCGCGCTGCACGGACTGGCGGGAGGGAGCCAGGGCAGAGGGACAGCCTGCCGGCCAAACAGAGCCCCCAACTCTGGCTGGCAAAAGTGGAGGGGCCAGACGGAATGTGTTCCCACGGCAAGCGGGACTTGACATCTGGAAGGTTATAAGCTAACAGCTCTGCTCGGAAAGCGGGAAGGCTGGAGGACAATGGGAGGGAGAGTTGCTGAGCCCCGGGAGGACAGAGCTCAGCTTGGCAGGGAACAAAGATGCTCGCCAGCGCCATCTCCCTCGCCCATCCCCCAGCCAAAATCCCAAAGGGAACCAGTTCCTGCCAGGGAACTTGCTTGCTCCACGCAAACACCCAACGCTGTGCTTCTGATGAGCCACCCCTCCGGCAGCGGGTCTGACACCCTCCCGCTGCCACAGGGCCCCTCCTGAAGTGGATTGCCAAAGGAAGAGTGAGCTGACCCTACCCCTCCTGCCCCCGTGCACCTTGCCTACCCACCCCAGCTAATACGCCAGATCCCCAGCACCACAGGCCTGGCAGTGTGCAAGTAGCCCAGACGGCCAAGCCACCCCACAGTGAATCCTGCCCCTAGGAAAGGGGAAGAGAAGGCACACACCAGTCTGACTGTGGCCCCAGCAGTGGGCTGGGGCAGATATCAGGTCTGACTGTGGCCCCGCCCACCAACTCAAGTTATTCAAGACAACACAGCAGAAGTGCCCCACAGTCCCGCACCACTCCAGGGACTATCCAAAATGACAAAATGGAAGAATTCCCCTCAGAAAAACGTCCAGGAAATAACAACAACTAACGAACTGATCAAAAAGGATTTAAACAATATAACAGAAAGTGAATTTAGAATAATAGTCATAAAATTAATCGCTGGGCTTGAAAACAGTATAGAGGACAGCAGAGAATCTCTTGCTACAGAGATCAAGGGACTAAGGAACAGGCAGGAGGAGCTAAAAAATGCTATCAATGAGTTGCAAAATAAAATGGAGACAACTACAGCTCGGATTGAAGAGGCAGAGGAGAGAATAAGTGAACTAGAAGATAAAATTGTGGAAAAAGAAGAAGCTGAGAAAAAGAGAGATAAAAAATCCAGAAGTATGAGGGGAAAATTAGAGAACTGAGTGATGCACTAAAGAGAAATAATCTACGCATAATTGGTATTCCAGAGGAGGAAGAGAGAGGGAAAGGTGCTGAAGGTGTACTTGAAGAAATAATAGCTGAGAACTTCCCTGATCTGGGGAAGGAAAAAGGCATTGAAATCCAAGAGGCACAGAGAACTCCCTTCAGATGTAACTTGAATCGATCATCTGCATGACCTATCATAGTGAAACTGGCAAAATACAAAGATAAAGAGAAAATTCTGAAAGCAGCCAGAGATAAACGTGCTCTAACACATAAAGGGAGACCAACAAGACTTGTGACCGATCTCTCTACGGAACCTTGGCAGGCCAGAAAGGAATGGCAAGAGATCTTCAATGTGCTGAACAGAAAAAATATATATATGCAGCCAAGAATCCTTTATCCAGCAAGTCTCTCATTTAGAATAGAAGGAGAGATAAAGGTTTTCCCAAACAAACAAAAACTGAAGGAATTTGTCCCCACGAAACCAGCCCTACAAGAGATTCTAAGGGGGATCCTGTGAGACAAAGTACCAGACACATCCCTACAAGCATGAAACCTACGGACATCACAATGACTCTAAACCCTTATCTTTCTATAATAACACTGAATGTAAATGGACTAAATGCGCCAACCAAAAGACATAGGGTATCAGAATGGATAAAAAAACAAGACCCATCTATTTGCTGTCTACAAGAGACTCATTTTAGACCTGAGGACACCTTCAGATTGAGAGTGGGGGATGGAAAACTATTTATCATGCTACTGGAAGTCAAAAGAAAGCTGGAGTAGCCATACTTATATCAGACAAACTAGACTTTAAATTAAAGGCTGGAACAAGAGATGAAGAAGGGCATTATATAATAATCACAGGGTCTATCCATCAGGAAGAGCTAACAATTATAAATGTCTATGCACTGAATACGGGAGCCCCCAAATATATAAAACAATTACTCACAAACATAAGCAACCTTATTGATAAGAATGTGGTAATTGCAGGGGACTTTAACACTCCACTTACAGAAATGGATAGATCATCTAGACACACGGTCAATAAAGAAACAAGGGCCCTGAATGATACATTGGATCAGATAGACTTGGCAGATATATTTAGAACTCTGCATCCCAAGCAACAGAATATACTTTCTTCTCGAGTGCACATGGAACATTCTCCAAGATAGATCACATACTGGGTCACAAAACAGCCCTTCATAAGTATACAAGAATTGAAATGATACCATGCATACTTTCAGACCACAATGCTATGAAGCTTGAAATCAACCACAGGAAAACGTCTGGAAAACCTCCAAAAGCATGGAGGTTAAAGAACACCCTACTAAAGAATAAATGAGTCAACCAGGCAATTAGAGAAGAAATTAAAAAAATATATGGAAACAAATGAAAGTGAAAATACAACAATCCAAACGCTTTGGGATGCAGGGAAGGCAGTCCGGAGAGGAAAACACATTGCAATCCAGGCCTATCTCAAGAAACAAGAAAAATCCCAAATACAAAATCTAACAGCACACCTAATGGAAATAGAAGCAGAACAGCAAAGGCAGCCTAAACCCAGCAGAAGAAGAGAAGTAATAAAGATCAGAGCAGAAATAAACAATATAGAATCTAAAAAAAACCAGTATAGAATCAATATAGAGCAGATCAAAGAAACCAAGAGTTGGTTTTTTGAAAAAATAAACAAAACTGATAAACCTCTAGCCAGGCTTCTCAGAAAGAAAAGGGAGATGACCCAAATAGGTAAAATCATGAATGAAAATGGAATTATTACAACCAATCCCTCAGAGATACAAGCAATTATCAGGGAATACTATGAAAAATTATATGCCAACAAACTGGACAACCTGGAAGAATTGGACAAATTCCTAAACACCCACACGCTTCCAAAACTCAATCAGGAGGAAATAGAAAGCTTGAACAGACCCATAACCAGCAAAGAAATTGAATCAGTCATCAAAAATCTCCCAAAAAATAAGAGTCCGGGACCAGATGGCTTCCCAGGGGTGTTCTACCAGACGTTTAAAGCAGAGATATTACCTATCCTTCTCAAGCTATTCCAAAAAATAGAAAAGGAAGGAAAACTTCCAGACTCATTCTATGAAGCCAGTATTACTTTGATTCCTAAACCAGAGACCCAGTAAAAAAAGAGAACTTCAGGCCATATCCCTGATGAATATGGATGCAAAGATTCTCAATAAGATACTAACAAATCGAATTCAACAGCATATAAAAAGAATTATTCACCATGATCAAGTGGGATTCATTCCTGGGATGCAGGGCTGGTTCAACATTCGCAAATCGATCATGTGATACATCACATTAATAAAAGAAAAGATAAGAACCATACAATCCTATCAATCGAAGCAGAAAAGACATTTAACAAAATTCAACACGATTTCTTAATAAATACCCTTGAGAAAGTCCGGATAGAAGGAACATACTTACAAATCATTAAAGCCATTTATGAAAAGCCCACAGCTAACATCATCCTCAACAGGGAAAAACTGAGAGCTTTTTCCTTGAGATCAGGAACACGACAGGGATGCCGACTCTCACCGCTGTTGTTTAACATAGTGTTGGAGGTTCTAGCATCAGCAATCAGACAACAAAAGGAAATCAAAGGCATCAAAATTGGCAAAGATGAAGTCAAGTTTTCACTTTTTGCAGATGACATGATACTATACATGGAAAATCTGATAGACTCCACCAAAAGTCTGCTAGAACTGATACATGAATTCAGCAAAGTTGCAGGATACAAAATCAATGTGCAGAAATCAGTTGCATTCTTATACACTAACAATGAAGCAACAGAAAGACAAATAAAGAAACTGATCCCATTCACAATTGCACCAAGAAGCATAAAATACCTAGGAATAAATCTAACCAAAGATATAAAAGATCTGTATGTGAAAACTATAGAAAGCTTATGGAGGAAATTGAAGAAGATATAAAGAAATGGAAAGACATTCACTGCTCATGGATTGGAAGAATAAATATTGTCAAAACGTCAATACTACCCGAAGCTATCTACACATTCAATGCAATCCCAATCAAAATTGCACCAGCATTCTTTTCAAAGCTAGAACAAGCAATCCTAAAATTCATATGGAACCACAAAAGGCCCCGAATAGCCAAAGTAATTTTGAAGAAGACCAAAGCAGGAGGCATCACAATCCCAGACTTTAGCCTCTACTACAAAGCTGTCATCATCAAGACAGCATGGTATTGGCACAAAAACAGACACATAGACCAAGGGAATAGAATAGTAACCCCAGAACTAGACCCACAAACGTATGGCCAACTCATCTTTGACAAAGCAGGAAAGAACATCCAATGGAGAAAAGACAGTCTCTTTAACAAATGGTGCTGGGAGAACTGGACAGCAACATGCAGAAGGTTGAAACTAGACCACTTTCTCACACCATTCACAAAAATAAACTCAAAATGGATCAAGGACCTGAATGTGAGACAGGAAACCATCAAAACCCTAGAGGAGAAAGCAGGAAAAGACCTCTCTGACCTCAGCCGTAGCTATCTCTTACTCGACACATCCCCAAAGGCAAGGGAATTAAAAGCAAAAATGAATTACTGGGACCTTATGAAGATAAAAAGCTTCTGCACAGCAAAGGAAACAACTAACAAAAGTAAAAGGCAAGCAACAGAATGGGAACAGATATTTGCAAATGACATATCGGACAAAGGGCTAGCATCCAAAATCTATAAAGAGCTCACCAAACTCCACACCCGAAAAACAAATAACCCAGTGAAGAAAAGGGCAGAAAACATGAATAGACACTTCTCTAAAGAAGACATCCGGATGGCCAACAGGCACATGAAAAGATGCTCAACGTCGCTCCTCATCAGGGAAATACAAATCAAAACCACACTCAGATATCACCTCACGCCAGTCAGAGTGGCCAAAATGAACGAATCAGGAAACTATAGATGCTGGAGAGGATGTGGAGAAACGGGAACCCTCTTGCAATGTTGGTGGGAATGAAAACTGGTGCAGCCACTGTGGAAAACAGTGTGGAGTTTCCTCAGAAAATTAAAAATAGACCTACCTTATGACCCAGCAAGAGCACTGCTAGGAATTTACCCAAGGGATACAAGAGTACTGATGCATAGGGGCACTAGTACCCCAATGTTTATAGCAACACTCTCAACAATAGCCAAATGATGGAAAGAGCCTAAATGTCCATCAGTTGATGAATGGATAAAGAAATTGTGGTTTATATACACAATGGAGTACTACGTGACAATGAGATAGAATAAAATATGGCCCTTTGTAGCAACGTGGAAGGAACTGGAGAGTGTGATGCTAAGTGAAATAAGCCATACAGAGAATGACAGATACCATATGTTTTCACTCTTATGTGGATCCTGAGAAACTTAACAGAAACCCATGGGGGAGGGGAAGGAAAAAAAAAAAAGAGGTTAGAGTGGGAGAGAGCCAAAGCATAAGAGGCTCTTAAAAACTGAGAAGAAACTGAGGGTTGATGGGGGGTGCGAGGCAGGGGAGGGTGGGTGATTGGTATTGAGGAGGGCACCTTTTGTGATGAGCACTGGGTGTTGTATGGAAACCAATTTGACAATAAATTTCATATATTGAAAAAATAAATAAATAAATAAATAAATAAATAAATAAATAAAATTTCCAAATATATGAATCTTCCTGGTTATTTTTTAGTTTTTGAAATTTTTTTGTTTCATTGTGATCAGAGAATATGCTCTGTATGATTTCAATTAGTTGAAATTTACTGAGACTTGCCTTATGACCAATGCAATAGTTAATTTTTGTAAATGTTCATGCTTGAAAGTAATGTGTTTTCTTCACATTTTCGAGAAGCAAGAGCAAATGGGAAGGTAACACCCCCTGTACTTCTTCTGGGCAACAAGTATTTTAGGTACAGAAGCAACAGATAACAAATATGCAAATTCTCTTTGCTTACCAGATTCAAGGGTCAGTTCATAGGGATCTACTGAGGCCAGATGTCAGACTACATAAAGGAAATTGATATTATATCTATATCTATTATTATATTCAATTGTGTAGGAGTTTGGGGCTGCATTACTGATAAATAATCAAGAGATGAAGTTCCAGTTGGTAGACCTTCAATACAAGGCAGCTAACCTTGGCTCCGAGTTCTGTGCTACCACCTAAGCATCCATGGTTACATCATTCCTCACGTAATCAAGAAGCTGGAGTTCAAGCCTTGCTTTTATAACTCTTTGATGTCTTGAACCAATGGCTTGACCGCTGACCTTAGAACTCTGCCAAGATCAATTGCTTTACAAGTTCAACTGTAATTTATTTTCATGGAACTCTGCAGAAGATCAATTGTATCTATGGACAGCCCACCTAAAGGACTCAGTTTTGAGTAAATTGACCCACATGGATCCACTTACAGTAGGTCAACTCTAATTTTGCCTTCCATATTGATGTTTTTATTCCAGGTGATGATTTTATGCTCAGTCTGTGTGTTACTAAAAGGAGTTTAATGAACTCCACTATGGTAATAAATTTGTCTGTTTCCCCTTGCAGTTTTGTTCAGTATTGGATTAAAATTTTATGACTCTCTGATTAAGTAAGTATAAATTAAAATTTGAATATTTTTATTAAGTCAATGTTTATTAAAAAGTGAAAAATTTTGTGTCTAGTGTTACTTTTTCATTTTAAAGTTTATTTTATTTGTGTTACTAAAGCTATTTAGGTTTCTCCTGGTTCATAGATGCACAGTTTATCTTTTCTCAACTCTTTTCATTCAAAATTTCAGCCTTTTTAAGATATATCTCTTTTAAACAGCACATAGGTAGCATTTCAAAAATCTAATCTTTGCTATTTATTGCATAATTCACATTTACAGTTGACCCTAGAATTGCATGAGTCCATTCATGCAGAATTTTTAGTACAATACTGTAAGTGTATTTTCTCTTCCCTATAATTTTCTTAACAAAATTTTCTGTAACTTACTTTATTGTAAGAATACATAATATAATACATAAATATACAAAATATGTGTTAATTGATTATTTATGTTATCAGTAAGGCTTCCAATCAATAGTAGGCTATTAAAAGTTAAGTTTTGGAGGAGTCAAAAATTATTCGCAGATTTCTGACTGTGCAGGGTGTTGTCGTCCTTAACATTATTCAAGGTCATTATTCAAGGTCAACTACACTGTCATTATTGATTAATATAAACAGTAAGCATAACATTTTATAACATTTGTTCTATACATTTCAAATTTTCCATGTTTCTTATCTTCTTTGTTGACTTCTTTCTTGCATTAAATGTTTTACCACTCTTTTTCCCCTTTACAAATTTGGAGATTATATGCTATATATTTTCAGAGGTTGTCTTGGAATATTCAACACACATATTTAAATTACCTGTGTCTAGTTTAACCAATGCTTTTTAAACATCCTCCAGACAGATTAAGGATCTTAAATGATTATATTTGCCTTACTTCCAAATTCTGTTATTATGCCCATGATATCTTCATTATTTTATTTAATTCTTTAAAACACTCCACATGACATTATTTTTACTGCTTAATCCACTCAATATTTATTAAGATTTAATCATAAGTTTAGTTTTTTTCCAAATGGTTATTTATTTTTACCTCATTCATTGTGCACTTGGGATCGCATTCCTTCTGTCTCAAGCATCTTATTGATGCTTACTAACGATCTGATGTTCTCAAACCCTTTAGTTTTCTTGGTTGAAAAATGTCTTTCATTTGTCAGTTATCATAAAGACAGTTTTCCCTGCATATAAAATCTTATGTTGGCAGTTCTTTGTAAGTAAAGATATTTTTCTATTACCTGCTAGCTCCCATCAATGCTGGTATTCTATCATAAGGTTAAAATGTTTGTGGGGTTTTTTTGTTTGTTTGTTTGTTTTTTGTTTCTTGTTTGTTTTTGTTTTAATCTGTAGCTCTAGTTTCAATTTTCTGTCTTTACTGTTGTTTTTGTTTGTTTGTTTGCTTTTTTTTTGTCCGACCCTAGATGTGCCTCATTCTTTATATTTTTCCTGGTTGGAGTGGGTTGTGCTAATTGAAACTTTAGATTCATTTCTTGTATTACTTCTAGAAAACTTTGTCCCGTTGTATATTCAGATATGGCCTCTATCCAGTTCCTTCTCTACCCCAATCATTTTACCCTTGCTCCTCCATGTTTCTGAATCTTTATCCTAACTTTTTATCTCTGTGATTCATCCCTCAAGATTCTTCTGACTTATCTTCAGAAATTCTCTCTTGAGGATTATCTATTCTGCTCTTCAACCTATCCACTGGGTTTTAAATGTTGGCCATTACACTTTTCAAAAACATCAATTGGATTTTTGTTTTCAGAGTTACCTGGTCACATTTTATAGTTTCCCCCTCCCTGGGGAAATTTTCAAGAAAGACTTCCTTTTTTTTTCATTTCTCTAAACAGTAAACATACTTGTTTCATAACCCGTGTGTCTGCAACACTCATTCTTCTGTATATGTGTGTGTAGGTCTGTATGTGTTAATTCACTCTATTCTCTCTCATAGCATCTTTCCTGTGTCTGCTTAGGTTTGTTTGTTTGTTTTGGTTTGGTTTTGTCCCACGTGTCCTCATTCTCAAAAGATTATTTGTGTGGATCGGGGCCTAGGATGAAAGTTCCTTCTTCTAAAATAGTATCTATAATCTATAAACTATCTGAGGCACTGAAACTAAATGGACAATTTGAGGATTCTTTTAACAAGCACCTAGTAGAACTACCACTTGGAATATTTTAAACTAAATCCTTGGCTTTATTTTTTTGGATTTTGGTTTTGTTTTGGATTTTTATTGTTTTTTGTTTGTTTGGTTGGCTGGTTGTTTTTTTGGGGGAGGTGGGGAGCACATGGGGCTAGATTGCTGTTATAAGATCTCAGAATCGCTGCTTCCCTCCTATCTGATTCTGGGCCATAGTATGTATGCTTTCTAATCCTTGTGATGTAGTGGAGGGAAGTTTACATGGGTTCATCTTTACCCTTATGTTACTGTCTCCTTGTGCCTTCAGCCTACTATGAATGGGTCTCCAGTTGGCTAACGTCCTTGAAGTGGCCTGAGGTGTTTAGCTTTTTAGTTGCTTTTGGTTGAGGTTTAGTGCAAATAACCTGCCCTATATTAGTTTAAGAAATTATATTAGGTGGGCACCTAGATGGCTCAGTCAGTTAAGCATCTGACTCTGGCTCAGGTCATGGTCTCATAGCTCATGAATTTGAGCCCTGCATTGAGCTCTGTGCTGACAGCTTAGAGCCTGGAGCCTGCTTCAGATTCTGTGTCTCACCCTCTTTCCCCCCCACCCCCCATCTGTGCTCTCTCTCTCTCTCAAAAATAAACATTAAAAAATTAAAAATATATATTTTAGGAATAATATTATAACACAGCTTATTATATCCACATATTAATTTCACAAAATAATTTAACGTTAGAACTGCTATATCCTATTTATTTTATTATTTTTTTTCTTTCTCATAAGGGGCATAATAGCATACCAATTTGATTATCAGTGTGCATTTAACCGGTGGAGTGTCAATGGCCCCAAACTCCCAACTATTTGGAAAAAATAAACAGACAAATGAAAAATCCTAAGTAGCTTATTTTAAGCAAACAGGAAATCAAAACCACTGCGGCAGAATTTACAAAACCTAAATTAGAATATTATATATTACAAATTATAAAAATGTTCATAATAACTACAAGCCCTCTCTAAAGAAAATAATGTTAATTTAATTTTTAAAAATCAGAGACTTCCGCTTCTGGGGACATGCACCGAATGTACTTTCTCTCTTTCCCCCACTAAGTACAACAAAGACCCATGGAATTATATATAAAACAAATAGGTAGAGAGAAAGAAGCTGATTTTCTAGAGACCTTGGGAGTCAGGTAACCACATAACAGTGAGTTTTCTTGTTCATCCATCATCCTTAATATCCTACATTGGATACTGGAGACGCTGGCAACCTGGAAACCCCGTGGCACAGATAACAAAAAAAGGAAGACTTCCTTCCACCTGGAGTTTGCTCTCTGCAGCCAAAAGACCAGGAAAGGGGAAGAAAATTTTTAGACAATGAACACTCTAGCCCAGTCAAGTGTTACCCACATACAGTCACACATATACAAATGTGGCCTTCACCTTACTCATACTAGCCAAGTCAAAGGGGGAACCTAGATTCCCACCCTTGCCAAGTTGTAATGAGACACCTCTCCCGCCAGTGTCTATGGAAACTAGTTGAGGAGCCCTAAATGGTAATATTGAGGTGTGTTTCCAGGTCCTTGTAGGGGTCGTTCCAAGAAAAACCTACTGGAGCCCCAGGACTTTCACCACCACTCAGAAGTGAGACCAACCACTCTGCATTGTCAGGAGAGACCATGTGGGGATGCTGAATGTCCATCCCCACACATAACACATAACTAGTGATATCACCTTCATCCACCTCACTAAGGTGGTGTGAGAGGAGGCCAAAGAAAAGGAATGATTTATACCACCTTTCAGTGGTAACAAGGTCACACCTCAACGATGTCAGGGAAAATCATTTGGTGGGTGGTAACAAGGAGTCCATGACCTTTTGAGCCAAGAGGGAGGCACAGTGAGATGCCTGAACCCCTGCTGTCATTCAGAAGTGGTGAGGAGCCCACCTCCTGATGTCAATGGAAGCTAATTATAACATCTGGAAATTCACCACTTGCCTGGAAACGAGGTGGAAACTCCCCTAAACGTACTTGAACGCTGACAGAGGACTCCTCCTAAAACATAATATATTAATAGATTCCACCTTAAACAACAATGCCCCTAATGCCCAGGTTTCAGAAAAATATCACGTATTATGCCAAGAACCAGGAAGATCTTAAAGGAGAAAAGATAATGTTAAGATGCTGTCACTGAGATGACACAGACACTTGGATTATCTGACAGTATTTTAAAGCAGTCACCATCATGGGATGCCTGGGTGGCTCAGTCAGTTGAACATCTCTTGATTTCAGCTCAGGTCATGATCTCATAGTTCATGAGTTTAAGCCCCACTTTGGGCTCTGTGCTGAGTGTGGAGCCTGCTTGAGATTCTCTCGTCTCTCTCTCTCTCTCTCTCTCTCTCTCTCTCTGCCACTCCCCTACTTGTGCTTTTTTTTCTGTCTCTCTCAAAATAAGTAAATAAACTTAAATAAAAAGAACGCAGCCACCATCTAATGTTGTAATGAGATGTTCCAGACATACTTGAAACAAATGAAAATGTTTAAGTGTCAGCAAATAAATAGAAAGTTTAGAAAATACATAGAAGTTAGATCAACATAGATAGATAGATAGATAGATATAGATAGATATAGATATAGATATAGATATAGATATAGATATAGATATAGATATAGATATAGATATAGACATAGACACAAAAGTAGACATTTTAGGATTAAAAATTGAAATAACCAAAATAAAATAGCTACATAGCCTCAACAGCAAATTGTAGAGGACAGAGGAAAGAATCAGTGAACCGGAAGATAGAACAATGGCAATTACACATTCTGAAATACAAGGTGGAAATAGTCTGGAACAAATTAACAAAGCCTTAGGGATCTATGAAACTACAAGAACGATGTCAGATTCCTTCCCCCGTCCCATTTCCTCCCTTCTTTCCTCCCTCCTCTCCTCTCTCTCTTTCTCTCTGGGCGTCTCTCTTTCTTCCTTTGTTTTTGTTGAGGGAGGAGTTCTTCAGAAGAACTATGCTAGTCCAGGCTGATGAAAGTGTACTTTCCAGCATTACAAAGTCACACAGAGCCTAAACTCATGCAAACGATCCAGGGGTTACCAGGAAAGAATGACAGCAATTGGGACGAATGTAAAGAAAGATGGGAGTGGATTGTTGATTGAAGCAAAAAAAAAAAAAAAAAAAAAAAAAAATGAAACTGAAAATTCAAAACACATGCTCTTTCTGAGACTTTGAAGAAAGGACAAAAATGGGGTCCCAAGGTGTGCTGAAGGCTTAAATGGCCAAGAGGCAAGCTTAACAGGACACACAAGACACGTCTCTAATGTTTACACTTCTTTAACATCTTTCCAGTTGCTGTGTTATGAGACTGTACTTCAGTGAAGCCAGATACAAAAACTTGTAAAATCAATGCAAGGCATCAAGAGATGGAAAAGAGCCACTACAAAAGTGTAATTACCTAAATACTTGTCAGTGAGATCATCTTTGCTGCAGCAGTATTGTTCAAGGAGAGGGAAAGGGCCTTAAGAGAGTTCCACAAAACTTGTGAAAAAGGGAAAATTGAGGCTATCATGCATTTTGTTATAATCAACTAACCTCATCTAAATATAAATAAATAAATAAACAAACAAGTAAGTAAAAATAAGAATATTTGTCATACCATATATAAAAACACAATTCTTTTTTTTTGGAACATAAAAATGATAATCATTCATTTTAAATTTATTTGTTGAGTGCCTACTATGCACCCGTCATTATTCTAAGCACCAGGGTAACAAACAGAACATAGACATCAGCGCCATTCTCATGAGCTTTACATTATAGTGGGAGAAAGATAAGAGTAAATAAAATTAATAAAAAATCAATAAAGCAACAACAAACAAATGGAAAGTCCACTTGCGAAGAACAATAATATGTTTGCAAATTATTCTAAAAATTAGCCTTCCAAGAAGAGATTAATATATTTACTTATTTACATTTTTACCAACGAACTTCTGGGAAGGTGGCAGTGTGTTTGTTCATCCCTGAATCCCTCTCCCTCCCCAAATCTCTACATTATGAAATAATGTAACAAAGGGAGGCATCCAAACCACCCTCAAGTGAAATCCCTCTAGCTCCCCCTGAACGTTCCAGACAAGAAAGCAGGGACCAAATTTCATTATCCTTAGTCCTCAAGGAGATCCAAGCAAACAGATATTCCTAAGTAAAATTGACTTTTTTTTTTACTTGCAAGTGCCAATCAGTGAAAAATACAATGACCAGTAGTACATTTGGGTGCCACTACCTTGATTTTTGCTAAGGCATCACAGTGTTACCCATCATTGCTTTTGTATCATGATTGAAAAAGTAAACACAGTTCTTCCATGAGGTTAAAGAAAACTGAAGAAATTTGGGGGCACCTAGGTGGCTTAGTCAGTTAAGCATCCGACTCTTGGTTTCTGCTCGGGTCATGATCTCACGGTACACGAGTTTAAGCCACACGTCGTGCTGTCAGTGTGGAGCCTGTTTGGGATTCTCTGTCTCCATCTCTATGGCCCTCCCCCATTGTACTCTCTTTCTCTCTCAAAATAAATAAATATACTTTAAAATGTAAGAAATTTAAATACATTACTCAACACTGTGAATATTTCAGTTTCATTTGTGCTTGGTGCCAAACATTCATATAAAACAAGATCTTCCTGGCTGCTTAGTTCGTGCCCTTACCAGATAAATACAAACAAATGGGCAAGTCCAGCCATATCTGTAGATTCACTGATTTGTAAGAGAAAAGTACGGTTCTGAAGATATTATCAAAACTCCATTCTAAAAGAAGGTAGTTCAACGTTTCCTCACAAAATCTGGCAACTATGTAACCAAAGCACTTTTTTTCCAAAATTAAAATAGATACGCTTTTCTGACGAAGAGCTTTTACATTTATATTTCTACATGAATCAGTTTCAGAAGTGGAACAGTAGTGGTTTACTTGCCATCATGAAAGATGAAGACATTAACATGTTACCATTCCTTCCACCCAGTCCACCACCCACAACTCTTAGTGACAAGGGTTTTTCTCCAAAGGAAGAATTTTTACATTATTTTTATGTCACATAGCTATCATTTGAAGAATTATAGTGCTTTCATACTATGTATTATAATGTATCATAGTTGATATAAACTTGATTTCATTTTTAAATGGACAACATGTTCTCTATAAGTTATTTCACATGCAAATTCATGTTTCCTATGAATAGATTCCTTGGTCAAGCTTGAAGTGCTTGTTTATTTGTTTTCCTCCATTAAATATCAGTGGTAATAAAGCTATTGAATCTTTTCATGTCTCATGTCTTGCTTGGGATTCACACATGTGCAACAACTTAACTGCATGTGGAAGTAAATATTAACAGATATCTCTTCAAAGCTATAGATTCTATTATACTTTATTCTGGAATTTGAACACGGTTTAATTGAGTAGAAGTCTGAGAACAGCCTATTTTTCCCCCTTTGGACTTTAGTCCAATCTCAATGTTTGTAGGATTTTTTTCATTATGCTTAAAATTAAATACTTACTCAAAAATATAACCTCATACATGTTACTTATACTTATACTAGAGAATTACTAGACAATGTTAATCAACAAATTCCTTTAGCACAAAAATTTTCCTCCTACTTTATTTCGGGAAATTGCTTTGTTCATTATTATGTTTTCTGTTTGGGAAATCAAACCTTATAAATTTTACTTGCTATTGTCTGTTTTCCTTGCAATACTTTTTTTGAAATCACTAGTTCTGATATATTAAATTCTGTGATCATATTACCTGTATATGTGAATTGGTCTATTTGCTCGCATAGATACATTTTTAGTCCACATTCTGTTTGTTTGTTTGTTGGTTGGTTGGTTGGTTGGTTGGTTGGTTTTGTGAGGGGGCTGCAGGGCCGAGAGAGAGGGAGAGAGAGAATCCTAAGCAGGCTTTGCTGTCAGCACAGAGCCCAACAGTAGACTGGATCCTACGAACCATGAGATGTGACCTGAACTAATCAAAAATTGGATGCTTAACCAATGAAGCCACTCAGGTGCCCCTTAGTCTACATTCTTAACATCATAACTTTTATCTATAGTTCCATAGTGTTAACACTTCTGTCATTTTCCTTTAGAAAACAAAGTAATTTTGCCTAAAGTTCTATTCTTTCCTAGAGCTGAGTTGTCCCAAACTCTGCATGTTCTCTGAAAATACCAATTTTTCCAGTTTTCTTTTTTTTTGAAGTGATTTTTACAGCTCCTGTGGTTTGTCTGTATTGTTTGTTCATCTCTGAATAAAAACATCTCTAACCAGTCTTCCTTTTTCTCTGAAAAGATTCTTCCTGGCAACTTTGTTTACCATTGTATCACGTCAGTCACCCCTGTGTGAATAAAGGTAATGGGCAAGTTGCCACAGATTTCTAAACTCTGTAGGGCAACTATATCTGTAACTAGCCGGAAGTCCAGCATTTTCATGGCTTAACATAACAGACATTTGTTTCCTGCCTACAAAACAATCCTGTGTTGGTGTTCCTGGTCTGAGATAATTGGGGGATCTAGACCTCTTCCGTCTGATCGCTGTAGGATTCACTAGGGTCCTCCTTTTTTTGTTTTCACCTGGCTAGTAGAAGGGTAAGAACAAGAGTATATGGAGAAAACCTTATCTGCTATTTAAACTGCCCTGGGGGAGAGTAACTCTTTGTACTTGTTAGCCTTTAATTGACTCAGTGATGGCCCATAGCCATACCTACAAATGGAGGAGAGGGGTTCCTGGGCAGCTTCTGTATATTTCTGTATACCAACGTAATGGGAGGGAGGAGGACACATGTTGATGGACGTCTTCCACCTCTGCCTAGTCTGTCTCTCTGACCATTATCAGTGAACATCCTTCTCAGAGCTAGTACACATTCATGCCTCTCCAAAAGACAAGCCAAAGCCCCATCCAGTAGCAATACCCAGCTCAGAGTTCAGGCTCCCTGTCTTCATTTCTGGTTGTGATTTCACACATCATCTTGTCCCTCACCACCGAGCAGGAAAGAGTCCCATTCGGTAAACGGAAGCATAAGAAACCTCGGTTATATGCGTCCACAGTGAGATAAGTACCTGCTGGGCAGGTGTTTGGAAAACCCCTGCCCTGCCAATGGGGGAAGGTCCTTGTTTGGATGCTGCTTCTGCTCTCTGGGAATAATGACCTTGTCCACGTTTCTCCACATGCCCTTGGCACGGCCTTCGGGGTTAAAACTCTTTGCCTCTCCTCTAGTGCTTTCTAAGGTGCCACTGGGGAGCGTGCATTCCTTGGAGGACATACAGCTCCTTCCTTGTGCCATCTTCAAACACACCCTTCTACCTTCTGCTTCGTGGTACTGATGCTGGCACTAGTCAAGCCACACTTCTGCTTTGCCAGCTGGCTCCCGCGTAGCTTCTGCCGATAGGGGCACCGAAGGAAAGCTGCTAGGCAGAAGTAGAGAGAAGAAATGTGTTCTTTCCTATCTGCACCCCAGAGATGTTTCTTCACCACAGCTGCAGGAGCGACTGGTCCTTCTTCCATCTGAATCCCAGAGTTTGGCGTTCGTCCAACACTTGCAGGGATAGCCAGCTTGCACCTCCCTCAGAGGCACAAATATCAGCCCAGCAGTTCTCAGCATCACAGTGACGGAACCCCTTCTCGAGACATCTAAGATTTAATACTTTCAAATTCTGCTTTGTTCCTCCAGCCCTCGGGATAATAGGTGCCTCCTGAAGTGACTGCCTCTAAAAATATCTTAGTCTTGTGTCTTTTTAGCCTTTATAGTTATCTAGTTACCAAATTTATATCTGATCAGCAGTTCTTTATCTTATATTATCTCTGTTAAAATAGCTGTCATGATTTCCCACGCCTGACCGGACCATAGATGATGCCGACATTGCCACCAGCAGGGGTACTGAGAAGTGGAAACTCAAGACGAGGTTTGGGCATATCCGTTGGGTTGTATCTTTGGGTTTGAACACAACATTGGCTACTTGCCAATGGGTAATGGGAGTCTCTCTAATCCATGGAATATCATGGCCCCATGATTAACCCAAATTTCACTCATGGTTATTGTGATAAATTAGAACTAAAGAAATTGTTGGGTGACCAATGAACTGCCACTATTCATTTGTAGTAATTATCATGACTACAAGACTTTGGTATGGGACAGATTTTTATGATTATTCTGGAGCATCTATAGAGAGATTACAAACTAAGGCAATTAGACTCTCAACTCAAGTCACAGAGAATGAAAATACTTCTAATGAAACCTTAAATTCTCTCTTTTTTCTTATAGCCACAGAGATAGTATTTCTGAAAATAAAACCAAAATTGGATTGTGTGGGTTATAGAATTATAACACAATCTGAATTCACAGACTCACCAGTCTTTCCTGTAGAAGTTAGAACTTACAACAGGGACTTCTGGGGGCACCTGAGTAGCTCAGTCAGTTGAGCATCCAACTCTTGATTTTGGCTCAGGTCATGATCCCAGGGTTGTTGGATCAAGCCCCGCATCAGGCTCCACACTGAGCATGAAGCCTGCTTAATTAAGATTCTCTCCTTCTTGCTCTCTAATAAAATAATAATTAAAAAGAGAACGGGGACTTCTGGTTGGAGTCATATGAAACTAAGAATATTGGAGCTACACCTCACTGTGGGTTTCATTGACATAGAAGGACCTTTCCCTACCCAGTGTGAGAAAACTAATCTTTTTCTTTAAAATCTTATATTAAGTTTATCTAGGGAAGATGCTTTATATAAAGATATCAATTATCCCCAAGACCCCACCCCAACCAATCTTTGCTGCCATTGGACCCACAACTATGGTAATATATTAACATGTTCCACATGTCAATTACAAAGTCTGATTCAGTAGGAAGTAACTTACACATTCAAAGTTTTGCAGTTTTGTTTCATTAATTTAATTAAGCAGAAACCCAAGGTATGTGTATATTGTCATTCAAAAGCTGTTAGACCAGGGAATACAGAATACAACACCAAATCAGATGTTCTGTTTGTTTTTTTTTTAATTTTTTTTAACGTTTATTTATTTTTGAGACAGAGAGAGACAGAGCATGAACAGGGGAGGGTCACAGAGAGAGGGAGACACAGAATCTGAAACAGGCTCCAGGCTCTGAGCTGTCAGCACAGAGCCCGACGCGGGGCTCGAACCCACGGACCGTGAGATCATGACCTGAGCTAAAGTCAGACGCTTAACCGACCGAGCCACCCAGGCGCCCCAGATGTTCTGTTTTGTTGTTTGTTTGTTTGTTTGTTTGTGTTTTGGTTTTAGTTTTGGGTTTGGTTTTTTATAGGGGTGCACTTGTTAGAGATTTTAGGAATGTCTCCTATATTTCATTTGGTTAATTGACTGCACTTGGCTTAGCAATGACTGATATATAATGAGTTTGAGATGTCAGAACTTCCTTCTCAAACATAGAAGATCCCTAACAGCTGCATGAGATAGAAATGTCAGAGAGGATTTATCATATGCATTCTTTTACCTCATCCTCTAAGACACCCCAGAGACCAGTATCCTCAGTAAGGCATTGAAAAATCTAGTGAGGGAAAGCTCTATGGTGCTGTCCTGTCTTGGCCAGGAATGATGATGGCAAAGACCACCATTAAACTTCCTGATTTCAGTGGGAATTATAAAATCCCAGAGTAGCAGAGGCCAAATCATAGTGTTTGATTATTAAAGATGAGGCAGGTGCATTTATCCTAATGTTCAGCAGGTACCAAATGGTTATCAGAATGTTTAATTGCAGGATCTTGATCAGTAGCTCGTTCATGATAATGTTCCTAGGAATGAAATAAATGGGTGTTTCCTTGTGTAACACGAAAAAATCCTGTTTGGTGGCCAGAAACATGAACCGATCACCACGATGGAGAGTTGCACCTTCTCACCCTATTTTCAAATCTAAGCCAGTTTTTTTTTTAATTTTTTTTAACATTTATTTATTTTTTGAGAGAGAGAGACAGAGAGAGAGAGAGAGACAGCGCATGAGTGGAGGGGTAGAGAGAGAGGGAGACACAGAATCTAAAGCAGGCTCCAGGCTCTGAGCTGTCAGCACAGGGCCCGATGTAGGGGGTCAAACTCACAAGCTGTGAGATCACGACCTGAGCCGAAGTTGGATGCTTAACTGACTGAGCCACCCAGGTGCCCCCAGTTTGCAGTCTTCTTGATTGAAGGAGAGGCTCATTTCCCTTGAGTAAACACTCTGCAGTTCTGTCACTGTAAATCATCCTCCAAAACTTCTTCTGAGAAATTGATGACCAATTACTTGAAAAACTGTGTCTTGGGGAGAAGAGATATGTAGATTTTTCAGAGATTACTAGATACTAGCCCTGTGACACTAATTCCTGGGCACTGAGTCCTGGCCACTGTGGTCCATGGTTTAAAATGGGGCATGTGATGGAGTTTTAACCCAAATTCATAAGAGTGACCCACATACCTAGTAGATCTGCATATCCCTCCTGTGTCTGTGGTTATTTCCTCACTTACTGAATGTATACTTGGAATGGCTATTCTTAAATGATGGCAGGATGCTCCCATTAAATCACAGGATTTTGACACGCGGCTCAAGCTCTCTTTGATAGTCTCTTTCCTTCAGGAACAATGTAGGCTTCTGATCTATTTGCATTCTATTCTGTTCAAAATCCCAGGAACCACATTAATAGTTACCACTTAGACTAAGACAAAGTTCTCAAACCCTTTTTTTTTTCTTCCTTGCCTTATTTATGGAGCTTAAATCATTTAATAGGTGCTACCATAGGGTCATCTAAAAGAAATAGGCTATAATGAGGAGGCAATACCATTAATCTAATCTGGTCCTCCAAGTTATAGTAGGAATATATTTTACCAAATATTTGCCTGTTTATTATTATAGGCCTCTAACTTTTACATGTTTTTTTTTTTCTCTCTGCCTTAGGAGAGGATATGAGAAGAAGGGACTTTGAAGCATACACTTCCCATTACCTAGGGCTCCTGGCTATGCTGTCACTGCCTGAATGAAGAGCTAGAAAGAGAGTGTCATGTCTAAAAGCCAAAGAAAGATGTGGCCTGCAGGAGCCTACACCTGTAAGGGGTGGTCCAGGGGAGACCGCATGCTCTGTGGTAGCCTAGTGCGTAGGCTAGTCTAGAACCATGAAGAGACAACCCTTTTTTCCCCCACGATTACCCCTGTCCTTTCTATTACAAAGTTTGAAATTATGCCACTCATGAAAAGAAATATTTGCAGGACCCAGCTTGTTTTTAATGACAAAGCAGGAAAAAGCATGAATTTATAGTTGAGTGGTGATAGGTTGATAAGGGGCACAGCTGGTAATAACACAGCGCCTCTGTTCAGGAGACACCTGCATCAGCGGGTCACATGGTAACATTCAGACAGGAAGGGGCCAGGCAAATGGACTTCGTGAAGGAGCCTCCCTTTCTCATGCTGTGTCCAGGGACTGCGAGATGGCATTTTTGTGGCCACCGCCATTTCTGGTATAGTTCAAGTTGTCCATGCATTCAGTGGCTCATGGGGAATCGAGAGAATATGAGGCTTAGAAGTTTTTTTAATTTACATTCATTCTATTGAAATACAAGATAAATCAACTGTAGGTCAGCTTGCTGGTGTTAAGGAGTTTCAGAATCCCACTGGTATCCATTCCCTACTTTGGTGTGAGCCTGTCTCATTAGTGCAAAGTTGAGAGAGGAAAAACTCAGAGTCTCTGTCTTTTCCGATTTGAAGATGGCATATATTATCCACCATGCAGCTGTCTTTGTTGCTTTTAGTCTACACTTGTGAAAGTAGCTTCCACTAGTTTATCTTCTGGATCTATGAGAGTTCCCCACTGATGCTAGAGTCACCCGTGTACCATCCTGGACGCCAGTCTTTGAACTTCCAAACTGGGATATCAGTTATTTTCCTTAAATCTCTACACTTACTTCCTGCATATCATACTGCCTCCTAAGAAGAGGAGTTATATTTCCACTAAAGCTTAGGTCTAGTCTTCCTTATGTTTGGTCATATATCCAGATCCTTGGGCATTTCCTGTTGTAAAAGTCAGTTGAATTATGGCATTGTGACTAGGAATGATTTACTAACTTTCAATTAAGTAAATGTAATGAAAAGCTAATTGCAGGAGAGACATGTATTAAATGCTGTTAAATCTGTATAAAGAAAAAAGTAATCCTCGATGATCTTGTAATTCACAAGGATCTATCATTAATTTTAGGGGCATGTCTTTTTAGTTCCTTTACCTGTGCAAGTTTAATATATTTTAATTTATGCTAAAATAAAGTTTATCCTTTTAAAAGTAGGATATAATATTAAATCCTTGTGAATGTCGTTTGTAATGTTTGCACAGAATTTACTAATATCAGTGTGCTGTGTTTGAAGTAGTCACTCTACTACATTTGGAATTGGTATTGGATCTGATTTTTCTCTATTATGCCTAGGTTTACAAATACGCAAAATCAAACACAAAATGGTTTCCCTAAATTTACATTTTGTAAAAAGAGATTTAAAAAGGTCAAATTTATGGGATGCCTGGGTGGCTCATCAGTTAAGTGTCCGACTTCAGCTCAGGTCATGATCTCCTGGTTTGTGAGTTTGAGCCCCACATTGGGCTCTGTGCTGACAGTTCAGAGCCTGGAGCCTGCTTCAGACTCCGAGTCTCCCTCTCTCTGCCCCCTACCCCCCACCATTCACACTCTCTTTCTCAAAAATAAATAAAACAAATAAAATAAAAACATTTAATAAAAAAGGTCAAATTTCAAAATTGAAAATTGTGAAATATTAGGTCTTGATATATATTGATAACTGTTTTCTTTCTTTTTTTAAAGTTTATTTATTTATTTTGAGAGAGAGAGCAAACACGAGTATGGGAGGGGCAGACACAGAGGGAGAGAAAGGATCACAAGCAGGTTCTGTGCTATCAGCGTGGAGCCCCACACTGGGCTCTGTCTCATGACCCTGAGTCATGATCTGAGCCAAAATCAAGAGTCAGACACTTAACTGACTGAACCTCCCAGACACCCATGACAATTTTTTTCTCAAATAATTTTTCTTCTTAACAAGAATTATGATGACATCATCTTAATGAAATCATCACCAGCACCAACACATGTTGAAGGGACATCCTTGAAGGGATATTGTCAACTTTGTAATATCCTTTGTGCCTAATATCTTTCTAAAAACCTGGTGCTAGAAATTTCTATCATGTGACATTACAACTGTCTGTCTCTGAAAGTCCCCAACTGTCCCCCATATGCTTGGGGGATTATCTCTTGTCTTTTCTTTTTTTTTTTTTTTAATTTTTTTTTTAACGTTTTATTTATTTTTGAGACAGAGAGAGACAGAGCATGAACGGGGGAGGGTCAGAGAGAGGGAGACACAGAATCGGAAGCAGGCTCCAGGCTCTGAGCCATCAGCCCAGAGCCCGACGCGGGGCTCGAACTCACGGACTGCGAGATCGTGACCTGAGCTGAAGTCGGAGGCTTAACCGACTGAGCCACCCAGGCACCCCTCTTGTCTTTTCTTTAATGTTGATATTTTTATTTTCTCTCTCAGAAGTAACTAGGAAAATAAAACTAGTACTTCTGACATTAGGTGTTACTTGGTTTTTTTCACATGTAAAGAATCTTCTGATGTTCTTTTTATTTTATTTATTTAAGTATTATTTTTTAATACAATTTATTGTCAAATGCCTAACATACAGTGTGTAAAGTGTGCTCTTGATTTTTGGGGTAGATTCCCGTGGTTAATCGCTTACACACAACACCCAGTGCTCATTCCAACAAGTGCCCTCCTCAATGCCCATCACCCATTTTCTTCTCTACCCCACCCCCCCCATCCACCCTCAGTTTGTTCTCTGTATTTAAGAGTCTCTTATGGTTCTTGATATTTATAGATGACAATACTTCCTATGTGAAATCTTACATAAGAATGAAAGGACTAGCTGTGTCCTGAAAAAAACGTAGAACACATGAAAATGACACTGAGTTTGGTGAGTACCCATTTACCAAGTACTTGGCAGTAATGATCGCATTCAAGTTTTAAAGTTAACTTTGAAATAGTGTTAATTCAGGTACTGCATATGCTCGTTTCACACAGATACCAACATTCAACGAACTCAACATGGTGTAATAGTCTTGACCTCCACAGTTGGCTCACACACATGCTATTCTTTCCCTAGCAATGCCTCTTGTAACCCTCAGTGACTCTCTGCTAGGGAATGATGCCACTTCTTTCAGGAATTAACCTCTAGTGCATAATGCCCCCCCATACATAAAACAAAACAAACAAAACAAAACAAAATTCTTATAGTTCTGTCAGCTGGATAGGTGGATCCTCTTAACGTTCCTGTTGGCTTACTCTGCAGCTGCTAGAGGGTCAGTCTGGAAAGATGACCTAATTCACATATCTAAAAGTTGCTGCTGGCTGTTGGCCTGGGAGTCTTGGTTTCTTCTTCATGTGGCCTCTCATACTCAATAGATGACACTGGTTTCTGTTCATGAAGGTCTTAGGACAGAATTCCAAGAAATTGAAAACACAATGTGGAAGGTCACTTAAGGTCTGGTTTCAGAAACTGTGTAACATCACTTTTGCTAAATTGTATTGGTCAAAGTAAATCACAAAACCAGCCCACATCCAAGGAGTGGGAAACCCAGTACTCCACCTCTGGATAGGAGGACTGGCCAAGTTGCATTGAAATGGCCATGCATACCGGATTGGGGAGAATTTGTGGCCATATTTTGCAATCTATTTTAGACCTTATCTGACTATAATTATTTACATTTCTCCTTCATTAAAAATTCACTCATAGTACCCATAAGTTTCACCCAACGATGCCATTAGACTCAAAATTCAGTATCCCAGGAACTGAATCTGGCTCATAGACAGATGAGGCTTCTTGGATATAGCTCCCTTTGATCCAGAAACCTATACACTAGAAAACTAAGTTATCTACCCCATCCCTCACCTCCATAATGATGGGATGAGACAGGATAACCATCAGACATTCACATCCCAAAAAGAATAGTGGGAGAACACAGTAATCGCCAGTTTGTAGCAATTCTGAAATTCAGTCAAGCACACATATTGCCGGATCTCTCTACTCCAAGAGCCAGGTATGATCCTTTCCTTGATGAAGAGCTTTTTTCTTTCTTCTTTTCTTTTTTTTTTCTCTAGGAGTACTTTTCTAGTGCATTTTTTCCACTTGGTTCTTGCCTCTCCCCTCTTGAATAATCTAAGACAGTATTTTTTAAATATGAAAAATTTTAAATTTTAAATTTAAAACATGAAAAGTTTAAAGTTATGACTACATTGTTCTGCCATCCTGCTTTCTGACCATATAAATTGAGGGGAAAAGACCTCTTTTTATTTTGAACTGTCTCAGTGTGACACTATTTTCAATAATACAACTCTATTTTGAAGTATGTGGGTTTCCTAGAAATCTGGCTGTAGTTTATTCATGCCTCAATAGTCACATCTATAATTGTTCTGGAAACAATCATTCTATTTTGGGTCATGTATGATGCTGCTGTGGGGTTACACACTATTATTTCTATTTTGTATGAACTTTTTCTTTTTCAGCTGTAAACTTTTACTAGGCATTTCTTAAATCTTTGAGAGGGCTTAATAAAGAGTTTTCGGCTTTGTTTTCAAATTTCTGTTCTTGCCTCAGGGTTAATTCTTACTTTGGGAATCTCTTCTGGGCTGACATGAAATGAAAAACAGCTTTATTTCCAATTCAAACATATGCTGGATCTCTCGATTTTTTTCTACATTCTGCTTGAGAACTAAACATTTCCTTCATAAGTTCATTTCTGTTTCACATGCCTTATAATAGCAATCCAAAAAAATTCAACCGCCACTTTCAGTAGTGTGCCTGGAAATCTCCATAGCCAGTTCCATATGCTCGTTAATTACATGTTCAATATTCCACCCTACCACAGGAGAAAATTCACCAATTGTTCTGCCACTATTGAACACCAGTGTCCCTTTCTTCAGTCTCAGAGAACAAATTCTTTATCACTCTTCCTGCCCTGATGCCCGTCCTTGTCCCACACCCAATGGCACATTTTAGGTTTCTATTCAGGCACATTTCCTGATACCAACTACTATAATGTGTATACAAACACCTCAAAACTCAGTGACTTGAAACCGTGGCCATAATTTATATCTTCACAATCTTCCATTTGGTCCTAAGCTTAGCTGGGTGTCTTATCTCTGATCCATTTGGCTCAGTCCTGAATTCCTCATGATTGGTCGGAGCACAAATCTCCTATTTCAGCTGGCATGACCGGCATGGTAGGATTTGGTTGTTCCTTTCCATATTCTTGGGTCCTTTTATTCCCCAGGACCTCTCTCTCCATGTGGCTTCTTATCGTCAAGGACAGTCCTTTAAATGGCATGTGAGAGCACAAGAGAGCAAAAGCAGTAACTGCACATGCTCTTTGAGTCTCAATTTGTCTATCTGCACAATGGGACAGGGAAGCTAATAACTGTAACCTAGCTTATAGATAAAATGAAAAAGTCTGTAGAATCGTTTCTGGCATAAGGTAACTTTTAGCGGCTATAGTACGAGTAAAACTGAGAGGAAGCAAAAACAAAACTTTAGCTGATGGTTTAAATGTTTTTACAAATGTATTTTCAAGATTCTAGGGAAGCTGAGAAGTGGGGCAAGCAAACAAAGATTGGGAACATCATTCTAAAATATGAGTGGGAATAGATGTGGTATCATGGAACCCAGGAAGAAAAAGAAGCTTGTGGAAATGCAGCACAGGGAAACTGAGGGGGAGCAGGGTCATGATTCAGCAGCAGAAGAGGATGAGAGATGAAGACAAGGATCAAAAGGGTCTTGTGGTCTACTTCCTATTCAAATGTATGGGGAGCTATGGACATAGCTTACGTAGAGTAATTTCATGCATAGGTTTGTATTTTAGAACAACACTCTGCCAGCAAAAAGATATAAGTTTTAAAAGACCCTCAGAGAGAGAATCTCTATCACCTGATACCTGGTTGGATGATGCCATTTGCACGTGAGAAGAAAGAGTTGACATTTTAATGTATAAGAAAAGATTTTACACACAATTTCTTTTTTAATCTTTTTTAATGTTTATTTTTGAGAGAGATCGACCCAGAGAGAGACAGAGCATGAGCAGGGGAGGGGCAGAGAGAGAGGGAGACACAGAATCCGAAGCAGGCTCCAGACTCTGAGCTGTCAGCACAGAGCCCAACATGGGGCTCGAATCCACGAACTGCGAGATCATGACCTGAGCCAAAGTTGGACGCCTAACCGACTGAGCGACCCAGGAGCCCCTATACATACTATTTCTTGATAACACAGTTGCCACATAAAATAAGGTGTATGTGTACACTTATGAATATGAAAGAGTTTTCTAAAAGACAATACAGACCCACAGCCATTTATGCAAAATTCTGAAGTTCATCAAGCTCAAAAATAAAAAAAAACTTTTTTGTGTGTGTGGCAACAGAAGCTCACTCTACTTGACATTTATGGCAAATTTGTACCTATGTGTAGCATTTATTATTGTTTTCCCACTTAAGTAATATTTATACTTTTGTGATTTACTTTTTAATCAGAGTGGATGCATTATAAAATATATACACACTGTATTACCATTTGAAAACACTATTTATATAATATATTTATATTTGTGTTTGTATTTATATTTATATTTATTTTTTGTGCATATTTGAATTCTGAAATACTTTTGATCCCAGAAGTTTCAGATAAAAGATTATGTATCTGTGCTACACAACTATAAGAATTTAATAGCATTATTATCCAAGTCAGAGCAAGAAAAGTAGCCAAAATATCTAATTAAATGCATTTCGAATGGAGAAAAGGAATTATTTCTATGCACTTTACATTATCTCAAGCCAGATATTGTTGACTTCCAATCTGGTTGACAACACCATTATCTGCCTAACCTGATTCCATTCAATCATGACTCCAACGAAGCAGTTTGAATAAACGAGTCTGTTATGACTGTCATATCTTGTTAAAAGGAGGTAAAAACACAGAGCTGGGGGAGACCACTGCATATGGTCAGGAGTCTGTAAAAGCGAGTACTCACTAGAAACCAGAAGAAGAGCCCACAGCATTGTTCTCAAACCATCTGCTTACAAACCAACACTCCAACCCTTGCAAGATCATTATTTTATTAATTTAGAAAGATCTCTATGTATTTTCATATCATTTAAAATAGTTAGAATGTCATTAAAATGAGAAAGCAGTTTCAATGATTGTATGCCGCCTCTGACTCCTCCAACATTTCAAAGGTCTCAGGAGAATGGACCTAAATTTCCTTCAACCTATTTTATATTTTCCACGGCACCTGGTACAGTGTGATTTGCAGGTTTGGCATCAGCAAACCATTACTGATTGCATTCATGTTTGGCCTTCTTCTAGACCTTCTAGGGATCAGTGAAGTCACACATGGGCTGTTAACTATTGATAATATATGATGCTCACCATATTCATCTTGACTGGCCATGGCCACATGATCATACTATCAGGTTTTTCTAAGGGCACATGAAATTTAAGGTGTCAGTGATCTCTCTCTTGATGTACCAAAATGTTGCCAATTTCCTTATTAATGTAGCATATATTGAGTCCTATAACATTCTGAGGTTTTATTTCATCACTTAAAATCTTTCTTTGGATATCTAGAATTAACTGAACATGTCTTTCAAATATAGGCAAAAATATGGGATGACAATTGCATATTATACTATCAGAGACCAGTCAAATTTGAACATCTTACGTACTTTTCTCATATGAATGACAACTTGGCTAGATAGATAGAACATTTTTGAGACATACTTTTGCTCTCAAAATCTAATTCATTGCTTTCCTGGAAATAATGTTGTAGAGAAGTCTAACATCATGGTGATGCTTCCTCTCTGAGCTTATTTTATGTGTGTGTGTGCGTGTGTGTGTGTTTGCCTCATGCTTTAAGAACTCATTAGTTAACTTGAAGTTCATTGTTTCACCAGGATATATCTGTGTCAACATCTGCTGATGTGTGCCATGATACAATATTTCCAAGAGATATATTTGAAAAAAAGTTTTCATGGTTTCATAATTTGATAAGTGGATTATACTGTATCACCCTTCCTAAAGAGCTATGGTGCACACTAACATGTCAGGCTATGAGAAATCCTGCAGTTAAGAAACCTGGTGAATCATGGCTCTATCCAACGTTCTCCGAACCCATTTAAATATTCAATCACTTGTTTCCTATCCCTTTTAGCCACACCCATGGACAAATCATTCTTTTTTTTAAATTTTTTTAATGTTTATTTATTTTTGAAACACAGAGTGTGAGCAAGAGAAGGTCCGAGAGAGACGGAGACACAGAATCCGAAGCAGGCTCCAGGCTCTGAGCTGTCAGCACAGAGCCTGATGCGGGGCTTGAACTCACAGATGGAAAGATCATGACCTGAACCGAAGTCGGATGCTTAACCGCCTGAACCACCCAGGCACGCTGACAAGTCACTCTTTTAAGAAATGGTTTATAAATATTAGTACTTTTAAATACTTTTTGATACCTTGTAAACTTTTTCAATATATAAATTCCCATATTACGTTTCAGTAGAAAGGCTTTGTTATACCGCATTGTTGACTATTATTTCTATCTTGTTTTTTTTCTTATCTCTTCAAGAATATTTGACATCCATTCCTTCTCCTTTATTTCTAACATTATTTCCTCTCGGTGTGTTTCCGTAACTTTCTGAATTCATCCCCCAAGTCTCATGAATCAGTCAAAAATCTTGGTTGTAGACAACAGAAATGAACTTTTCACAGAACACAGCAGAAAAAAGCATTTGGAGAAAGCATATTCAAATACTCAAATCGCTCCCTGTAGCAGTGAATGGGTGGCATAACTGAGTACAAAGAGTTTGTGGAAACAGATGGAGGCAAAACACAGATAGAGCCTCACCAGAAACCATCTGACTTAGACACTTGCATGGCCACCATGGTCACTGGGCACTCACCTAGGTCACTGTTGTCAATGCTCCTGGACATGCAAGAGTGTCCACTGGGGCTTTCCTCTCCAGGACCTTTGCTGCCATACTGCCGAATGCCGGACCAACTAGAAATCTCTCCCCCAGATTCCCTAACTTTTCTGTGGCACAGCATTCCATTCAAATTCTTGAGCCATGCTATCAACTTAACCACTTTCGGCCACACTATATGGCAGAGACAAAGGGGGAAATATGGACCCATCTTTAAGGGGAGCAGGGCTTTATCCTTTTCTCATGTTGAGCTATTCCCCCCACTTTAAAGGGTACTTTTTGAGTAGGCTACCAAATACACACACACACAATAATGTCCATTATATCACTAATTTGCTTTTTGATGTATCCTTTTTAAGGACATGTGTAATGTGCATTGTTTATAATTATGTTGATGCATATTTGATTTTATAGCATTCTTTATATTATCTAGCTTATTTGCTTTACATTTCTGCTTGCCTTTCAATTAACTTTTCACCTCACACTGCTATCCTATCTTATCTCTCATTTTGTAGAATCCATGCTCCATAAATTTGACTAAGATAACAGCAGATGCTGTTTAAAGTTTACTCCTCTTCCCTACAGTGAAGCTCTTGAAAAATATGTACTTCTGCCTTTTATTGTTGTGTTTTGTCTCTGGCATAATAGAAGATTTCCTTTGGTTTAATATGATTTTTTTTCCATCTTTATTCATCCTTTTAAAATGAGATAACTGTTAAGATTTAGTGTCTGCTCCTAAAACAAAGCAAGGATAATTATCTTTGATATGTCACATTTACATTCAGATGTCTCTTCTTGCATCTGGGGCTGGGGAGCTGATTCAGCAACCCAGGACCTGTACAAAGGGCCAGAGTCACAGGAAACTGAGCAGGGGAAATTCATGACCCCTGCCAGGCACCAACTCTCATGAGGCTTATATGCTTTCTTGCTACTGTCATCTTCAGTATCACGGAATAGCCTGTAGTCTGTAAGAAGAAACTCCTGTCATTTCTCCAACCCCCAGTCAAATTTGAAATTTGTTTGGTGGCTTCCTCTCTGTGCTAACACCTGTGCCAACAGCAAAAAACAAAACAAAACAAAAAACAAACAAACAAACAAACAAAAAACAACACTATCATGCCTCCAAAGGTACCACAGGGGGCTATTCCATGCTTTGTGAATTCATGACTTACTGAATCTCAGGTTTACTGGATTATTCTGCACACATTTTCCTAGCCTCATTCTTGAAACTACCTCCTACAATTTAAAGGACAAGGACATCCCACTTTTTCTCCATCAATGGCCATAGCTGATGTCTTCTTTTAGGTGTAGTCCATTCCTTGGAACAGGGGAGGGTACAGTCTGCCTCAAGCTTGACTGGCATTAGTCCAAGTGCTGCCTGCTCACCAAGGAAGCACATTTCTACTCTGAAGAAATTAAATCCTTTGGTTCCATAGTTCACTGATCCTCTGGCTTCCATTCACTGGATCCACATGATATCCACAGATATCTCAGCCTCCATCCCAAACTCTAGAGAACTCATGGAATCCAGAATTTTATTGCAATTACTTCTTACATACATAGAGAAGAAATTTCAGTCCTGTCCTTCTTCAAAGGTTGTGGTAACTTAATATTACCTGTCCTTAGTTTCCATTAGAGAGCAGGGTTATTTTTGTGTTCTTATTTTTTATTGCTGCAGATACAGAAGGAAGGAAAGTCATCTACTTCTACCCAAGCTTTTCCCATATCTGGATCTGTAAAAACTTTTCAGCAGTTTGTTTGGATCTCATACCAATCTATTTCCTTACTTGTAGATCAGTTGCAATTTCCCAGCCTTTGTTCCTCGACTTTACTAATTTTATATATTTTTAAAGATTTGCCATTTATTTATGTTTCAAATTTTATGCCAATTCAGAAAATTACTTTTTTACTGTTTGACTTGATTGCAATTCAGTGTAATTCATTGGGTTGACTTAGCTCAGTCTAACAGACCATTGTGACATTTTCTATTCTTTATTTTGGTTGTTCTGGTATTTTTCAAACAGACTTTACTCTTGTATATACAGATATACAGACTCTCTGTATATCCTTCCCACTTCTTGGTGAAAGTGCTAAGTATAAAAGTGACAATGGCAAAGTGCAGGCCACCTCATAAAAGCCCCTCTTCCACACATTACATTTCTACCCACCGCCATACTACCTTTATCACCTTATTTCTAGGAGTGATTTGTGGTGTGATGGGTTTTGGTTATTAACAACTATGGCTAAAGTATGGTAGAACTTTCCAAAAAGGTCCCTAATGTAAATTAAGGTATCTGATCACAGAGGAAGAATTGTAAAGACTCCATGATTTTCCTTAAGGAGTTTAACTTTCTTTTATTAGTATGCACAAAAGCAGTATCAGTAATTTGTCTAGAACTCTATACATTCTAATTCGTGCCACGTGTTCCTATACATCTGACTTTTACCCTTATTGTTTTTATTGAAGTGTAATCTATCCACAATGTTCCATTCGTTTCAGAGGTATAATAGTGATTCAACCACTCTATACATTATGCTATGCTTGCCTCAAGTGTTATGGTTGCTTAAAAGATCAAGCCTATCATACAGTCATTGCTTTATTCTGTGACCTTATTTAAAGGAACCTAGTACAAAAACACCAGGTTCATATGTTAACACTGTTGTAATATGATGTCTAGATTATCTAAATGCCCAGAGTTTCTTTTTTTTTTTCTGTTTGTTTGTTTGTTTGTTTGGTTTTTGGTTGAACAAAATCTTCTCTGAACAAAAATTACCTCCCCTAGAAATAAACATTTTTTTTTTTCCCTAATAGAACACAATAATGAGAGAGACCCGGGAAGATGGCAGCATAGGAGGATGCTGGTCTCACCTCGTCCTGCTGATCACTTGGATTCCACCCACATCTGCCTAAATAACCCAGAAAACTTCCAGGAGCCTAGCAGAATGGACTCTCTAGAGCCAAGTGTAGACAAGAGGCCTACAGAAGAGGGCATGAAGGGTGGAGAGGCTGTGCGTGCTACACGGACTGGAGGGAGGGAGACGGGGAGGTGGAAGGGCAGCCCGCCCGGCAAGGTAGAGCCCAGAGTCTGGCTTGTAAAAGCAGAGCAGCCAGACTGCGTGAGTTCTGACAGCCAGCCGGACTTAACACTTGGAATGTTATAAGTCAACAGCTCTGCTCTGAGAGCGGGAGGGCGAGAGGACACAGGGAGGGAGAGTTGCTGAGCCCCGGGAGACAGAGTTCAGCTCTGCGGGGGAACAAAGGTGTTGGCAAGTGCCATCCCCCTCTCCCATCCCCCAGCTGAAATTCCAAAGGGAACCGGTTCCCGTCACTGAGCTTCCTTGCACCGCACAAACGCCCAACACCGTGCTTCTGTGGATCTATGCCTCCCACGGGTGTGCCTCCCTCCCAGTGTTGCAGAGCCCCTCCCACAGGGGACCACAGATGGCAAAGCAAGCTAAGCTTGCCCATCCCACCCCTATGCACCTTGCAGATCTACCCCAGCTAATATGCCCTTGGCCAGATCACATTGAAGCAGCACCACAAGCCTGGCACTGTGCAAGCATCCCAGACAGGGGCCACATCACTCCACAGTGAGTCCTGCCCCTGGGAGAGGGGAAGATGAGGTACACACCAGTCTGACTGTGGCCCCAGTGGTGGGCTGGGGGCAGACTTCTGATCTGACTGCGACCCTGCCCACCAACACAAGTTACTCAAGACAGCACAGGGGAAGTGCCCTGCAGTTTGGAATCACCACAGGGACTACCCAAAATGACGAAACAGAAGATTTATCCTCAAAAGAAACTCCAGGGAGTAGTGACAGCTAACTAATTGATCAAAAACTATTTAAGCAATATAACAGAACAAGAACTTAGAATAATAGTCATAAAATTAATCTCTGGGCTTGAAAAAAGCATAGAGGACAGCAGAGAATCTATTGCTACAGAGATCAAGGGACTAAGAAATAGTCATGAGGAGCTAAAAAATGCTATAAATGAGGTGCAAAATAGAATGGAGGTGGCCATAGCATGGATTGAAGAGGCAGAGGAGAGAATAGGTGAATTAGAAGATAAAATTATGGTAAAAGAAGAAGCTGAGAAAAATAGAGGAAGCTGAGATTAAAAAATCCAGAAGTATGAAGGGGAGAATTAGAGAACTAAGTGATGCAATCAAACAGAACAATATCTGTATCATAGGAATTCCAGAAGAAGAAGAGAGAGAGAAAGGGGTTGAAGGTGTACTTAAACAAATCATAGATGAGAACTTCCCTGATCTGGGGAAGGAAAAAGGCATTGAAATCCAAGAGGCACAAAGAACTCCCTTCAGACGTAACTTGAATTGATCTTCTGCACAATGTATCATAGTGAAACTGACAAAATACAAGGATAAAAAGAAAATCCTGAAAGCAGTTAGGGATAAACAGGCTCTAACTTACAAAGGTAGACACATAAGAGGAGTGGCATATCTATCTACTGAAACTTGGCAGGCCAGAAAAGAATGGCAGGAAATCTTCAGTGTGATGAACAGGAAAAATATGCAGCTAAGAATCCTTTACCCAACAAGTCTGTCATTCAGAATAGAAGGAGAGATAAAGATTTTCCCAAACAAAAACTGAGGGAATTAATCACCACTAAACCAGCCCTACAAGAGACCCTAAGGGGGACTCTGTGAGTGACATGTTGCAAGGACAACAAAGTACCAGAGACACCACTACAAGCATGAAACCTACAGACATCACAATGACTCTAAACCATATCTTTCTGTAATAACACTGAATGTAAATGGACTAAATGCTCCAACCAAAAGACAGAGGGTATCAGAATGGATAAAAAAAAAACTAGACCCATCTATTTTCTGTCTACAAGAGACTCATTTTAGACCTGAGGACACCTTCCGATTGAAAGTGAGGGGATGGAGAACTATCTATCATGCTACTGGAAGTCAAAAGAAAGCTGGAGTAGCCATACTTAGATCAGACAAACTAGACTTTAAATTAAAGGCTGTAACAAGAGATGAAGAAGGGTGTTGTATATTTAGAACTCTGCATCCCAAAGCAACAGAACATACTTTCTTCTCGAGTGCACATGGAACATTCTCCAAGATAGATCACATACTGTGTCACAAAACAGCCCTTCATAAGTATGAAAGAATTAAGATCATACCATGCACACTTTCAGACCACAATGCTATGAAACTTGAAAACAACCAGAGGAAAAAGTCTGGAAAACCTCCAAAAGCATGGAGGTTAAAGAACACAGTACTAAAGAATGAATGGGTCAACCAGACAATTAGAGAATAAATTTAAAAATATATGGAAACAAACGAAAATGAAATACATCAATGAATGTATTGACGGAAAATGAATACATCAATCCAAACGCCTTGGGATGCAGCAAAGGCAGTCCTAAGATCCAGGCCTATATCAAGAAATAAGAAAAATCCCAAATACAAAATCTAACAGCACACCTAGGGAAATAGAAGCAGAACAGCAAAGACACCCCAAACCCAGCAGAAGAGAAATGATAAAGATCAGAGCAGAAGTAAACAATATAAAATCTAAAAAAAAAAAAAAACAGTAGAGCAAATCAACAAAACCAAGAGTTGTTTTTTTGAAAAAATAAACAAAATTGATAAACCTCTAGACAGGCTTCTCAAAAAGAAAAGGGAGATGACCCAAATAGATAAAATCATGAATGAAAATGGAATTATTACAACCAATCCCTCAGAAATACAAGCAATGACCAGGGAATATTATGAAAAAATTGTATGCCAACAAACTGGACAACTTGGAAGAAATAGACAAATTCCTAAGCACCCACACACTTCCAAAACGCAAACAGGAAGAAATGGAAAACTTAACCAGACCCATAACCAGCGAAGAAATTGAATCAGTTATCAAAAATCTCCCAACAAATAAGAGTCCAGGACCAGATGGCTTCCCTGGGGAATTCTACCAGATATTTAAAGCAGAGATAATACCTATCCTTCTCAAGCTGTTCCAAAAAATAGAAAGGGAAGAGAAATTTCCAGACTCATTCTATGAAGCCATCATTACTTTGATTCTCAAACCAGACAGAGACCCAGTAAAAAAAGAGAACTACAGGCCAATATCCCTGATGAATATGGATGCAAAAATTCTCAATAAGATACTAGCAATCGAATTCAACAGCATATAAAAAGAATTATTCACCATGGTCAAGTGGGATTCATTCCTGTGATGCAGGGCTGGTTCAACATTCACAAATCAATCAGTGTGATACATCACATTAATAAAAGAAAAGATAAGAACCATATGATCCTGTCAATTGATGTGGAAAAAGCATTTGACAAAATTCAGTATCCTTTCTTAATAAGAACCCTCGAGAAAGTCGGGATAGAAGGAACACATAAAAATCATAAAAGCCATTTATGAAAAGCCCACAGCTAACATCATCCTCAATGGGGAAAAACTGAGAGCTTTCCCTCTGAGATCAGGAACACAACACGGATGGCTACTCTCACCACTGTTGTTTAACATAGTGTTGGAAGTGCTAGCATCAGCAATCAGACAACAAAAGGAAATCAAAGGCATAAAAATTGGCAAAGGTGAAGTCAAGCTTTTGCTTTTTGCAGACGACATGATATTATACATGGAAAACCTGATAGATTCCACCAAAAGTCTGCTAGAACTGATACATGAATTCAGCAAAGTTGTAGGATACAAAATTAATGTACAGAAATCAGTTGCATTCTTATACACTAACAATGAAGCAACAGAAAGACAAATAAAGAAACTGATCCCATTCACAATTGCACCAAGAAGCATAAAATACCTAGGAATAAATCTAACCAAAGATGTAAAAGATCTGTATGCTGAAAACTATAGAAAGCTTATGAAGGAAATTGAAGAAGATATAAAGAAATGGAAAAGCATTCCATGTTCATGGATTGGAAGAATAAATATTGTCAAAATGTCAATACTACCCAAAGCAATCTAAACATTCAGTGCAGTCCGAATTAAAATTGCACCATCATTCTTCTCAAAGCTAGAACAAGCAATCTTAAAATTTGTATGGAACCACAAAAGACCCCAAATAGCCAAAGTAATATTGAAGAAGATGACCAAAGCAAGAGGCATCACTACCCCAGACTTTAGCCTCTACTACAAAGCTGTCATCATCAAGACAGCATGGTATTGGCACAAAAACAGACACATAGACCAAGGGAATAGAATAGAGACTCCAGAATTGGACCCACAAAAGTATGGCCAACTAATCTTTGAAACAGCAGGAAAGAATATCCAATGGAGAAAAGACAGTCTCTTTAACAAATAGTGCTGGGAGAACTGGACAGCAACATGCAGAAGAGTGAAACTAGACCACTTTCTTACATCATTCACAAAAATAAACTCAAAATGGATCAAGGACCTGAATGTGAGACAGGAAACCATCAAAACCCTAGAGGAGAAAGCAAAAAAAAACTTCTCTGACCTCAGCCACAGCAATTTCTTACTTGACACATCTCCAAAGGCAAGGGAATTAAAAGCAAAAATGAACTATTGGGACCTCATGAAGATAAAAAGTGTCTGCACTGCAAAGGAAACAATCAACAAAACTAAAAGTCAACCAATGGAATGGGAAAAGATATTTGCAAATGACATATAGGACAAAGGGCTAGTATCCAAAATCTATAAAGAACTCACCAAACTCCACACCTGAAAAACAAATAATCCAGTGAAGAAATGGGCAGAAAACATGAGTAGACACTTCTCTAAAGAAGACACCCAGATAGCCAACAGGCACTTGAAAAGATGCTCAACATCACTCCTCATCAGGAAAATACAAATCGAAACCACACTGAGATATCACCTCATGCAAGTCAGAGTGGCTAAAAGGAACAAATCAGGAGACTATAGATGCTGGAGAGGATGTGGAGAAACAGGAACCCTCTTGCACTGTTGGTGGGAATGCACGCTTGTGCAGCCACTCTGGAAAACAGTGGCTTTCCAGTGTGAAAACAGTGGAAAACAGGAAAACAGGAGATTCCTCAAAAAATTAAAAATAGATCTACCCTAGGCCCCAGCAAAAGCACTACTAGGTACTTACCCAAAGGATACAGGAGTGCTGATGCATAGGGGCCCTTGTACCCCAATGTTTATAGCAGCACTTTCAACAATAGCCAAATTATGGAAAAAGCCTAAATGTCCATCAACTGATGAATGGATAAAGAAATTGTGGTTTATATACACAATGAATACTACTTGGTATTGAGAAAGAATGAAATATGACCTTTTGTAGCTACGTGGATGGAACTAGAGAGTGTTATGCTAAGTGAAATAAGTCATACAGAGAAAGACAGGTACCATATGTTTTCACTCTTATGTGGATCCTGAGAAACTTAACAGAAGACCATGGTGGAGGGGAAGGAAAAAAAAAGTTAGGGAGGGAGAGAGCCAAACCATAAGAGACTCTTAAAAACTGAGAATAAACTGAGGATTGATGGGGGTGGGAGAGAGGGGAGGGTAGGTGATGGGCATCGAGGAGGGCACCTATTGGGATGAGCACTGGGTGTTATATGGAAACCAATACGATAATAAATTTCATATTGAAAAAAAAACAAGAAAAAATAGAAAATAAAATTTGATAGAACGTATTTCCTCATCAATATAAAAATCTTGCACTTAGAGTTGTACTACTTAATAAATTATATTATATTCATCCAGTGCTTTCCAGACTTAGACACACACACACAATGTATAAATACATGAGAAAATCATAAAAAAAGAACACAATAATGATGAGGAAGAAGCAAATTCAGTAGTTGCTTTTCATGGCAAAATGGGACAAATTCCAATGATTCTAAAATTTGGCCAGATCATTCTGAACATAATTTATAATGAAAGATCACTTTAGAATCTTTTGACATTTTTGAAAATGTACAAGATGTTCTTATTCTAATAGCCACTTGTCCCTAAGGCCCCAAGCACCATTTCCACTTTAGCAGAAAGCTTCTTCCATGAATAGAGTCATTCTGAAGAAGTAATCCTTGAAAAAAAATCAACTCGTAATTCTAGGTCACATTGGGAAGAAGCAGGAGAAATAGGATGACTGCAGAAGGTCATTAACAAAGGTGTCATTTCTAGGACTTTAAGGAAAAAGAGGTTTATACATTACTTATTTGCCTGATTATTAGTGTTCATTTTAAATTGGCCAGTGAATGAATATGAGGTTTGTTATAACCTGCAGTCAAACTTCACTATACTTCATTGAGTGTGCTTGTTGGAAACTTGTTTTTTATTTTATTTTCGGTGAAGGAAAACCCCCAAGTCGGTGTAGCCATAAGCAGCGACAACACACAGGCTTCCCAGCATTAGGTATCTCTGGTGCAATTTAAAGGCAGTCCACCCTTAGCCCACTTTCTGCAAAGTTTCCAAACTAAGACAGTGGTGTCCTGAAATACACAAGGGAGTGAGGCTTACCTCACTTACTCATTTTTGTAGAAAATTAAACAGATTACTGTATTTAGGAAAATGTATATGTTCTACTAGGGTACTAGATCCTTCTTTCAGAAGGAGAATAAGTAGGGGTGTATGCTCTTGACTTTAAAAACTAAATGAATTTAGCACATAAATAGTAAAACCTTAAAGATCTAGATAAAATACTTAACATATCAAATGTTGAAAGCAATTATTGAATACAGAAAAAAAAGACAACAAAACCATTGCTAAAATACTGACCATTGAAAAAATCAAAGTCGAAAATGCGTTTGGGGTCAAACGTAGTTATTAAACTAGACATATCATTGGAAACATCGTTGTGATCTAGATGTGAAGAATGGGCAGAAAATCAGGAATTTCTGAGAGTGGATTTCTCATGTAGATATGGAGAAGGTGTGGAGAGAATGGTATAGGCAGCAAGGAAATAATTCTGAAGGACAGGGGTTTCCCATCCTCATCACTTTCACTGGTTTCAACAGTAAGAGTCTGCAACCTAAGCTGACATATCCTCAGAAAATGGTGCTTTAATTATGTTTTATTTTCCTATACATAAATACATTTATTCATATCAACAAATGTTTATCTTGTTAAAAAAATCCCAGGAAAATTGAAAATATTATTGGTAATAGTATAAAATTAGAAATTATCTAAATGACTGACAATAAAGATATATTACAGCATATACACTCAATGAACTATCAAGCTGCTGATTCAAGTGATTGTTCATATCTGATAATTGTATGTAAAATAATTATGTGGGATAATTATAAAGTTAAAGCAGTTGTGTTTAGATATCAAATTATGATCTTTTTTGGCTTCAAGATACTTAACCAGTAATTTAAACAAATATTTAATAAAATATGGAGTAGCAAGACACACAATGTAACACACTGAATGCATATTTTCAAATGAAAGAAGCCTAGGGGCGCTTGGGTGGCTCAGTCGGTTGAGTGTCCAACTTCGGCTCAGGTCATGACCTCACGTTCTGTGAATTCGAGCCCTGCGTGGGGATCTGTGCCGACAGCTCAGAGCCTCGAACCTGTCTCGGATTCTGTGCCTCCCTCTCTCTGACCCTCCCCCATTCATGCTCTGTCTCTCTCTGTCTCAAAAAAATAAAGGTTAAAAAAACATTTTTAAATGAAAGAAGCCTATATGAACAAGCTTCATGCTGTATGATTCCAACTACATGACATTCTGGAAAAGGCTAGACAATGGAGACAGTAAGAAGATCAGTGGTTGCAGGGGTTGGGACAGGGCATGGAAGGGAAGGATGAATAGGCAAAACAGAGTGGATTTTCAGGACACTGAAAATACTACGCATTATACAATAATGATGGATACATGCCATTATACATTTGTCCACACCCATAGAATATACAACACCAAGAGTGGACTGCAATGTAAATTTTCAACTTTGAGTGATTTTGATTGTGTCAATGTGGATCCATACGTTGTAAGAAATGCACTGCTCCGGCAGGGAATACTGATGGTGAGGGAGGCTATGCATGTGTGGAAGCAAGGCATATATGAAAAGGCTTTGTGTCCTGTCTCCAATTTTGCTGTGATCCTAAAACTGCTCTTAAAAAAAAAAAAAAAAACAAGGACTTAACTAAAAAAATGTTAATACTGATTTTGTGAAAGCACATTAGTTAAAGTGATAACTCCAAGTACTGTTCCAAATAAGCCCCCAAGACCTAGGGTTTAAACATAATGGAACATTGCAGTAATTTTAGACTATCTTTAGAAATAAATAATATATTTATAAGACAGGTAGCAACAAACACCATTATGTATTTAGAGCCTAATAATAACATATTATAAGTACTCAACATATTCTATCTCCAATTTCAGTGACTCTTGCCAATATACATTATTATATGATCTTTATATATACGAAAACTAAGGATTGGAAAACTTAAGTAACTTATCCAATATCACAGTAAAATTAAGTAGAAAAGTATGGACTCAAATCTATTTCTGTGACTCCAAGCTCACTTACCCTTCCACCTGGAATGTTCGTGTTTTCATAAACCAGTATCTTCATGGCAACAATGAGGAAACTCAAGGTGACATTGCTCAAGGTTTTGTTCATGATGCCTTTAGAAAGAAGACAATCTATCTTCACTTTGTCCAACATTGGGAACTGTTTTCACGAAATTTCAAGCCCCCACCATGGGAAGGTCTTCATCTGATTAGCTATCACCATCCCCTGATTTACAATAGCCATTAGTTGGGGCAAGCCACTTTTGCAGGCATCCATATCCCAGTGAAGTGATTTGTCCATGGCCGTATATAATTATAGGCCAATTGGATCAGGCAGGGACCGTCCAACTGCTCCAACATTCATTTTATTATCAGCCTTGATTTGAGCTTTAATTAAATAATAATTTATTCAGTACCTCCTTCAAAGCAGCCTGCTGTGATTAATACTCATACATCACTTCAAGTGTCTATACATACTGTGGAAACTCAATAAATGGTGCTGACTAACTTCATGCCTGGCAGAAAGAGAAATACTGTTGACGCAGTTGGGGTGGAAACAAACCCAGTAGTGTGATATGTAATATTGAATCTGTTGATCTGTGTGTTAGTTAACACAGGGACACAGCCGCGTATCAGATGACAGGCAACGGTTCAAAGCCATGTAATATCAGAAGCAGCTGTATAACCTTAACTGCGGTGCCCACTGGCTTATTTCCTTGTCGTTAGAAAGATCAGTTATGGCATTTCACAAACATAGCTAGCGTTTGACACAGCAGGCTTCCCTGGGGGTTAGTTGCATGGTGATCCTGGGCTGAAGCTCCATCAGCCATTGCAAGATGGCACTCTTTTCCCTAAACACCAAATCCACACAGGAATGGCAAATGCATGCTGTTGACATTAATAACACCCTGCTGTTTATTTCTAGGGAAAGGAGTTAAGATATGTCTGCAGTGGAGGGAGTTCAGTAGCTCCATGAACTCCATCTGCATTTTCCAGATAAGAAAATAAACACCCAATTATAAATAAAACATAAATAAAACAAACGAAGGTAGTCAGATCACATGCACACCATACATACAAAGGCACAAAGCATTAACCATTATAATTGAGAAGTCTAAATGGCAATGAATATTTAAGAAGGGACTTACCTATATCAATGGGTCAAATAGATAAAAAGCCTGTGATTTATCACCAAAATGATTCTTAGGTAGAATTAAAACACATAGGATTGGATTAATATACAAAGCCATCTCGACTTGCATCTTTGTATTTCTTGCCTCTAGGAGAAATGAGGATTACATTTATATATTTACACATATATGTTTATGTTTATGTATGTATATATATATATATACACATATATATGTATATGTATGTATATATATACATATATATGTTTATGTTATGTTTATATTTATATACATATACACACATTTTAAAAAATATTTATTTAGAGAGAGAGAAAGAGAGAGCAAGTAGGGGAGGGGCAGAGAGAGAGAGAGAGAGAGAGAGAGGGAATCCCAAGCAGGCTCTGAGCTGCCAGTGCAGTGCCTGACATGAAGCTCAGTCTCACCAACCATGAGATCATGACCTTAGCAGAAATCAAGAGTCAGATTCATAACCAACTGAGCCACCCAGACACCCCATATTTTTTTTCTTTTTCAGAAATGGAGCCAGGCTCCTTCCTAACTAGACAGGTTTTTTAAGCTCCTGAGAAATTTATCCAGAATTGCAGAGCTGTGGAGGTCATTGTAAGCTACAGAGACTAACCAGGAAGTGTAATAATGACCACATCCTGCCAAGCTTCACAACAGAAAGGATTGTGACAAAGATGGTATTTTGGAATCCACAAGCATCATTAGGTAATGTTTTACAAGTATGGGGCTTCTCCAAAAGTTGTCCTTTACCAGTATTACCCATTTTGCAAAGGAAAACGTTAGTTCACCAACTGTTTAAAGCCAAAAACCCGGAATTATTTTTTTTTTCCTTTCCTCTTCTCCTGCTTTACATCAAAACCATCAGCAAATACTATGAGTTTTATTTTCAGATTGCGTCCTCTATCTGTCAACAACCCCCTATGTTCTCTGCTACCAGCCTGATTGGAGCCTTGGTCATCTCTTGCCTGGACTGTTGGCAATAACATCTAAACTTTTCTGTTTCCAACATGGCCACCCTACATTTCTTCTCAACATATGACCTTGCACTATTCTTTTAAAACATGAATCACATTATGTGATTCTTTTGCATAAAACCCTTAAGAAATTTGATTTCATTTAGAGTAAACACAAAGACCCTATTATGTTTTAAACAACCCTAAAAGACCTGGCCCCTGCCTACCTTTCTGACTTCACTTATGTGCCCGTAACTTTCCCTTGCAATCCTATGCAGACATCTTTTATCACAGATGTTGATAAAAATGGCAAAATGATAAAATGATGACCACAACTTCATGACCTTATTGGTCATTTGTTTATAATATTTGGAGAAATGTCTACTTAAGTCCTATGCCCATTTTTATTTTGGGTTCTTTGTTTTTGCTGTTGAGTCTTAGGAGATTTTATATAACCTGGATAATAATCTTTTTTTTTTTTTTTTTTTTTTTTTTTCAACGTTTTTTATTTTTATTTTTGGGACAGAGAGAGACAGAGCATGAACGGGGGAGGGGCAGAGAGAGAGGGAGACACAGAATCGGAAACAGGCTCCAGGCTCCGAGCCATCAGCCCAGAGCCCGACGCGGGGCTCGAACTCACAGACCGCGAGATCGTGACCTGGCTGAAGTCGGACGCTTAACCGACTGCGCCACCCAGGCGCCCCTATAATCTTTATCATATATATGACTGAAAATATTTTCTTCCATGGATTGTTTTTTCCAATATTGACAATACCCTTTGATGCACTTTGATGCACAAAGTTTTAATTTTGATGTGGTCTATTTATCTTTTTCTTTTCTTTTGTTGCCTATGCTTTTGGTGTCATAGCCAAGAAATCATTGCCAAGTTCAATTTTGTGAACATTTTTTCCCCATGTGTGAGTATAGGAGTTTTATATTTCTGTTTTGATCTATTTTCATCTAGGTTTTATGTGTGCCATCATGTAAGGGCTCACATTTCTTCTTTTACATGTGGATATCCAACTTTTTAAGCACCATATTTTGAAGATTGTCCTTTTCTTATTGAATGATTTTGGCACCTTTGTCAAAAATCATCTGACCATATGTGTGAGGTTTATTTCTGGTTTCCCTGTTCTATTTCATTGGTATATATGTTTTCTTATAACAGTACCACATTGTATTAACTACTGAAGCTTTCTAGTAAGTTTTGAGTTTTAGAAAGTATGAGTCCTCCAAGTTTGTTCTTTTTTTTTTCATATTTTTGGGCATATTCCAGGTCCCTTGAGATTCCATGTGTATTTTAGGATTTTTTTTCAATTTCTACAAAGAAATTGACAATGGGGTTTTGATAAAAGTTGAATTGAATCTGTAGATCACTTGGGGCAGTAATTTCATTATAACATTATTAAATCTTCCAATCTATGAGCATGGGATATCTGCTCATTTGCTTATGTCTTCTTTAATTTCTTTCAGCAATGGGTTATAGCATTCAGTGTATGTCTTTCAATGCCTTAAACTTATTCCTAAATATTTTATTCTTTTTGGTGCTATAATGAAGGGAATTGCTTTCTTAAAATTTGCTTTTCAGAATATTTATTGGTAGTGTTTAGAAACATAACAGACTTTTCTGTTTATATTTTGTATCCCACAATTTTGCTGAATCTGTTTATTAGCTCCAACAGGTCTTCTTTTGTTTTTGGTTTTGTTTTTATGGAATCCTTAGGGTTTTCCACATATGAGATGTGGTCATCTGCAAATAATTTTATTTACTTAATTCCAGTTTGGAAGTTTCTTTTTCTTTCTTTTTTCCTGCCCCCTCCCCCCAGCTAAGTGCTTTGGCTAAAACCCCCAATGCTTTCTTGAACAGAAATGGTGAAAATGGAAATCCTTGTTTTGTTCTTAAGCTTGAGGAAAGCTTTCATTTTTTCATCATTGTGCACGATAGTAGCTGTCAGTTTTTCATATATGATCTCTATTATGTCTTCTTCTATTCATAATCTGTTGAAAAATTTCATCAAGAAAAAGATGTTAAATTTTGTCATATGTTTTTTCTGTATCAGTTTAGAGTATCATGTAGCATTTTTATCTTTGTTCCAGTAATGTAGTATGTTACATCTATTGAATTCCATATGTTGACCCACCCTGCATTGAAGAAATAAATACAACTTGGCTGTCATTATAATTCTTTTAACATACCGGTAAATTGGTATGTTAACATTTTATTGTTTAAATCAATATTCTTTTTTTAAGTTTTTATTTAAATTTCAGTTTGTTAACATACAGCATAATATTAGTTTCAGGTGTGCAATACAGTGATTCAACCCTTCTGTACGATACCCAGTGCTCATCACCACAGGTGCACTCCTTAATCCCCATCACCTATTTCACCCCCCCCCATACACTTCCCTCTAATGAACATCAGTTTGTTCTCTATAGTTAAGAGTCTATTCTTGTTTGTCTCTCTTTCTTTCTTTTTTTTCCCCTTTGCTTATTTGTTTTGTTTCTTAAATTCCACATATGAGTGAAATACTATGGTATTTGTCTTTCTCTGACTGACTTATTTTATTTAGCATAATATTCTCTAGTTCCATCCATGTTCTTGCAAATGCCAAGATTTCATTCACTTTATGGCTATTATTCCATTGTTTGTATGTGTGTGTGTGTGTACACATACACACACATACACACGCATACACACACACACACACACACACACACACACATACATACATACACACATCTTCTTTATCCATTCATCAGTCAATGGACCCTTAGGCTGTTTCCATAATTTGGCTATTGTATATAATGTTACTATAAACACCAAGGTGCATATATTCCTTTGAATTAGTATTTTTGTATCCTTTGGGTAAATACCTAGCAGTACAGTTGCTGATTGTGGGGCAGTTCTATTTTTAACTTTTGAGGAACCTCCATACTGTTTCCAGAGTGGTGGAACCAGTTTGCATTCCCATCAAGAGTACAAGAGGGTTCCTCTTTCTTCACATCCTCACCAACACCTGCTGTTTCTTGTGTTCTTGATTTTAGCCAGTCTGACAGGTGTGAGGTGTTACCTCATTGTAGTTTTGATTTGTATTTCCCTGACAATCAGTAATGACCATCTTTTCATGTGTCTGTTGGCCATTTGTATGTCTTCTTTGGAAAACTGTTTATTCATGCATTCTTCCCATTTCTAATTGGATTATTTTTGGTGGTGTTGAATTTTAGAAGTTCTTTATATATTTTGGATACTAACCCTTTATCAGATATGCCATTTGCAAATATCTCCTCCCATACGTATACTGATTTAATCTCCTTACTATTTATAGATCAATTGCAACTTTATATTTCTTTATAATTTAGTTTTGGTAGATTGTATTCTTCATATTTTTCTAGAAATATGTCCATTTCATCTTGGTTATTCAATGTCTTGGGTAAATTTGTTTATAGTATACTCTTTAAAAAAATGTTTTATTTATTTTTGAGAAAGCCCAAGCAGGGGAGGGGTGGGGAGAGAGGGAGACAGAGGATCTGAAGTAGGCTCCATGCTGACAGCAGCAAGCCCAAGGTAGGGCTTGAACTTATGAACTACGAGGTCATGACCTGAGCAGAAGTCAACCGACTGAGCCTCCCAAGTGCCCTTGTAGTATACTCTTAAAATCCCTTTTATTTCTGTAAGTTCAGTAGTTACATATTCACTTTTATTTCTGATTTTATAAATTTGAGTCTTCTTTTTATTAGTCAGTCTAGCTAATGGTTTTTAAAATATTGTTGATATCTTCAATAAAACAACTTTGGCTGTATTGATTTTTCTCTTTTGTTTTTCTAACCTCAATTATACTTATCTTTGGTTTAAGCTATCTTATTTCTTTTATTTTGTAAGCTTTGGGTTTAGTTTGTTCTCTTTCTAGCTCATTAAGGTGTAAATTGAGTTTTAATGCATGTATTTATTTACAGGTATAAATTTCCTTGTTAGGACTACTTTCACTGCATTTCATAAATGTTGACATGCTGTATGCTGTATTTTCACTTTATTTCCAGGTATGTTCTAATTTTTCTTGTGACTTTTTTTCTCAAACCAATTGGTTGTGTAAGGTATGCTATTTAATTTTCACATGTTTGTGAATTGCCAAGTTTTTTTTTTCCTGTTGCATTTAGTTTCATTCCATGAAACAAAAGATACCACGTAAGATTTAAATGTTTGAAAAAAAAATTTAAGTTGGTTTATTTATTTTCAGAGGGAGTGCGAGCGCAAGCAGGGAAGGGGCAGAGAGAGAGAAAGAGAAACCCAAGCAGGCTCCGCATCATCAGTGCAGAGCCCAATGCAGGGCTCGAACTCACAAACCCCGAGATCATTCTGTAAGTCGGATGCTTAACCAATCGAGCCACCCAGGCACCCCTGAAATTTTTTTGAGACATGTTTTGTGGACTAATAAAAATTAGACTTCTGTTGCCTAACTTGTCTTTCAGTCTACCTGGAGAATGTTTATTGTGCACTTGAAAAAGAAAAAAGTGTATTCTATTGTTGGATGGGATATCTTATATATACTACTAAATCTACTCTGTTCATAGTCTTCAGTCCTCTATTTTCTTATTGATCTTCTCTCTAGATATTCTATCTGTGTTTGAAATTAGTGTATTGAAGGTTTTTTAAAATTTTTTTCTGTTGTATTTTATATTTGAGAGAGAGAGAGAGAGAGAGAGAGAGGCCGTGGGAGGGGCAGAGAGACTTAGACAGAATCCAAAGCAGGCTCCAGGCTCAGAGCTGTCAGCACAGAGCTGGACGTGGGGCTTAAACCCACAAATTATGAGATCATGACCTGAGCCAAAGTCAGGTGCTCAACCGACTGAGCCATCCAGGTGCCCCAGTGTATTGAAAATTTTTAAGCATTATTGTAGAATTCATTCTCCACTCGATTCTGTCTACTTTCACTTTATGTATTTTTGGGCCTCTGATGTCTGATGCGCATATACTAATCATTGCTATATCTTCTTGATGAATTGACCATGTTTTTCTAAATAAAATGTCCTTTTATCTCTTAAAAATATTTGGCATAAGGTCTCTTTTGTCTGATATTAGTATAGCCATCACAGCTACCTTTTGGTTACTGTTTGAATGAAATATGTCTTTTCATCCTCTTATTTATTTATTTATTTATTTATTTATTATTATTATTATTATTTTTTTAATAATCCAGGTTAGTTGGCATATAGAGCAATAATGATTTCAGGAGTAGAATCCAGTGATTCATCCCCTACATAGAACACTTAATGCTCATCCTAACAAGTATCCTTAATGCCCCTTGCCCATTTAGCTCATCCCCCAACCCCAAACCTCAGTTTGTTCTCTATATATGAGTCTCTTACGTTTTGTCCCCCTCCCTGTTTTTATATTATTTTTGCTTCCTTTTCCTTTTGTTCATCTGTTTTGTCATCTGTTTGTATATATGAGTAAAGTCATAGGATATTTGTCTTTCTCTGACTAATACACTCTAGTTCCATCCACGCTGTTGAAAACAGCAAGATTTCATTCTTTTTTTGATTGCTGAGTAATACTCCATCTTTTCCATTCATCTTTATCCACATCTTTATCCATTCATCCGTTGAAGGACATTTGGGCTCTTTCCATACTTTGGCTACTGTCGATAGTGCTGTTATAAACAAACAGTGGGATGCGTGTGTCTCTTCGAAATAGCACACCTGTATCCTTTGTTCATTGTCTCATTTTAAATGTATTTTACCTATCCAGGTCATTTTGACTTATTTAGATCTATAGCGATTTCTTGTAGACAACAGAGATTTGGATCATGGGTATCTGTCTGTTCTACCAATCTGTGCATATTAATTGCAAAATTATACACTCCATTTCGAGTAATTACTGATATGGAAGGAATTACTTGTCATTTTGCTGTTTGTTTTGTGTATGTTTTACAGTTTTTGTCATTAACTACATTACTGCCTCTTTTCATGTTTAGGTTTCTTTTTCCCTTTTTTAGTAGTGATATATTTTGATTCCTTTATCATTGTATTCTGTGGATATTCTATAGATATTTGCTTTCTGGCTACGAGGATTACATTTAACATCCTGAAATCATAACAATCTATTTTGAAGTGATGACAACTTAACTTTAATTGCATACAAAACTGTAATCCTATTCAACTGTGTCCCCTACTCCTTTGTGTTATTGGTGTCACAAATTACATTTTTATCATTGTGAGTCTAATAACAGATTTATAAGTATTTTATGTACTTGTATTATAAATTCTATAACTAAAAATGGAGTTATAAAATAAAAGTGCAACAATATTCATTTTTTATTTGCCTATGCATTTACTTTTGTCATAGATGTTTATATCTTTATATGGGTTTGAGTTAATATCTAGCCTTTCATTTCAAGCTGAAAGGATAACATAGAATTTTTATAGGTTAAGGCTAGTGCTGCTGAACGCATTCAGCTTTTGTTTATCTGGGATTATATTAATTTCTCCTTCAGTTTTGAAGGACAACTTTGCTGGATATATAATTCTCAATGACAGGTGTTTTTTTTGAGTTTTTCAAATTTGTTTACTGTTTTCTTGTTTGTTTGTTTCCCCTCCAGGTCTTATTCCACTGACTATTTGCCTTCAAGGTTTCTGGTGAGCAATCGGCTGAAAACATTACTGACAATCACTTTTATGTGAATTACTTATCCGTTGGTGCTTTCAAGATTCTTTCTTTATCTTTGATGTTTGACAGTTGGATTGTAATGTGTCTTTGTGTGTGTATCTCTGAGTTTATTCTACTCTGGATTTGTTGAGTTTAGAATTGTGCCTTTCATATGATTTGAGAAGTATTAAGATATTATTTCCTCGAATATCCTTCTGGCACCTTTTCTCTCTCTTTTTCTAGTATCCCTGCAATGTGATCTATGGAAATTCACAAACCTCTTAAGTTCTCTTCACCTCTTTTTTCTTAAGTTTATTTATTTATTTTGACAGAGTGAGAGACAGAGAGAGACAGAGAGAGAGAATGGGGGAGGGGCAGAGAGAGAGAAATGGAAAGAGAGAGAATCCCAAGCAGCCTCCACATGCTGGAACCCACAAAACACGAGATCATGACCTGAGCTGAAGTCAAAGGCTTAACTGATTGAGCCACCCAGGCACCATTAGTTCTCTTTACTTCTTTATTCTTTTTTTTTTCTTTCTTTTTTGTTCCTCAGACTTGGTAATTCCAATTGTCATCCTATTTTCATGTTTGCTGATTCCTTCTTCTGCTTGCTCTAATCTTCTTTTGAATCCTTCTTGAATAATTTCCATTTCAGTTATTTTACTTTTCCATTCCAGAACTAGTTTTTTGCTTCTTTTAATAATTTGTATCTCTTTACTGATATTCTCATTTTGTTCATAAATTTTTCCATCTTTGTCCATGTCGTCCTTTAGCTATTTGGACACCTTTAAGACAGTTATTTTGAAGTCGTTATCCATTAATTCTAGTATCTCAGTTGTTTTTTTAAGTATATTTTCCATAGGTTTATTTTGTTCCTTTATTCAAAGGATCCAAATTCTTGTTTCTTTGTATGCATTGTGATTTACGTTGAAAAGTGGATATTTGAATCAGATTCTTCCTTTTCCCAAAAGTTTGCTGGTTTAACGAATGTTGTTGGAATCAGCTTGAGATGAAAGCTTCTTGGGTTAAATATTTAGAAAAAAAATTAATTCCTACCTTACTTATATTCAAAATAAAGAGTGGATGGATTTTTAAAAAAAAATTTACTTAAGGGGGGCCTGGGTGGCTCAGTTGGTTGAGCATCCAACTTTCGCTCAGGTTATGTTCTCATGGTTTGTGGGTTTGAGCTCTGTGTCGGGTTCTGTGTGCTGACAGGTTGGAGCCTGGAGTCTGCTTCACATTCGGTGTGTCCCTCTTTCTCTGCCCGTCTCCTGCTCACACTCTGTCTCTCTTTCTTAAAAATAGACAAACATTAAAAATTTTTAACTATTATGCAAAATACAGATTCATAAAATCATCAAGAAAAAATTAGTGAATTGCATTGAGCTTGTAAATAAGCAAGGTCTTTGCAAGCAAGACAAAAATGCAGAAGGTAAGATTTGATTATATAAAAAACTAAAAGAATTGAACAGCAAAAGGTACAATCAATCAATGAATCAATAAACAAATAAATAAAAGCTATATACTGGATGAAAATGCTTTCTTCTTGTAGAGCTAATAGATACTAGAAGTAATATCTCAAATTGATAAAAGTTTTGCAAATAAAAAAGAAAGGCGACAAGTAAAAAGATAAATTAATAAAGGATAAAAACTGACAATTCCACAAAATAATACAAACATAAGGCCTGAATATGTGAAAAATGCTCCATTTTACTAGTAATTAATGAAAAGAAAATTAAAATGCAAAGTTTATCCAGATTGATAAAATTCTTCAGAGTTTGATAATATTGAGGGTTGTCATGGGGATGTGGGGTTTGAGTGGTTATTCCATAAATTGTAAGTGCAAAGTGAAAATTAGCTTAACCACTGTGGATTTTCTATATGCATAGCCTTTGCTGTAGAAATTGTATTTTTCAGATTTGATCCAGAGAAGTATTTATGCAGGTGAATATGAATATACTGTATGTTGCAGCACTGTTTGTAATGGTGTAATTGGAAACAATCTATGTGAGGACAAATTGAACAGTGTAATAAATAATAATAGAGCTATTGTTAGGAATAATAAGGAGTCATTAAAAACAATGTATAAAATCTGTATTTATTGGGGCGCCTGGGTGGCTCAGTCGGTTAAACGGCCGACTTTGGCTCAGGTCATGATCTCGCGGTCCATGAGTTCAAGCCCCGCGTTGGGCTCTGTGCTGACAGCTCAGAGCCTGTAGCCTGTTTCAGATTCTGTGTCTCCCTCTTTCTCACCATCCCCTGTTCATGCTCTGTCTCAAAAATTAATAAATGTTAAAAAAATTTTTTTTTAAATCTGTATTTATTGACACAGAAAGTTAGGTAAGCTTTATGTTCAAGAAAAAAACAGAGTGATAGTGCAATACAAATACAGTAAAACCTTGGTTTGTGAGCATAATTCATTCCAGGAACATGCTTTTAATCCAAAGTACTTGTGTATCAAAGCGAATTTCAAGAACCATTGGCTCAGCTGTGATCATGTGACATTCAGCCTCACGTACTACTCGTATTGCAAGTCAGCTCTGGTTTATCAGGTAAAAATTCATTAGAAATATTTTTCATCTTGTGGAACACTCACACACGGAACAAGTTACTCGCGATCCAGGGTGTTACTGTACTAAGATTCATATGGGCTCAGAATAAAAAAGTTTGTGAAGATTGAGTCTTATTAACAGCAAGTATCCCTAAGATTCGAACAGATGAAATGGGTTTGAGTGAATAGGAAGGGAGCTGAAGGGAAATGATTATTTTTTTTTTCTGTATCATTGTTACCATAAGCATATATCCATCTTGTAATGAAAACAAATAATTATTTAACACTAATTACGATAATAAGTACAAAACAATATCATCTAATAATAGACATTAAATGAGCATTAACAAACCATAGAGGTGGCCTCGAATTAGCAGAAAAGAAGTTCCTATAAAAGCAGAGGGGTAACATCAGAAAGCCTTTGTTCTACAAAGAGACTTTAAATCACTTTTGATTACTATGATTATTGAATACCTGTAGATGAGTATATTCTAAGTTCTTCCTTGCCTGTGTCCTTGCATTTTATCAGAAGTTTCCATATGAGATTCATAATTTGTCTATGAGAGTGTGAATGTGTGCATGTGTCTGTGTTCATGAATGTAACATTGGAGCCTTAAAAAAATGCATTGCTTGTTTATCACTTATTGTTTTAAGGTATCGATCACAGAGAACCTCAAAGTATTTCCTTTTTAACCTGTGTCTCCCCACCTTACTATTGCTTGAGGCCTGCTGATATTTATTTGCAACATAAATTGTGGATATAAAACAGCAAAGGAAGGATGTTTCCTCTAGATGTGCAGCAATCGAAAAGGAAGCTTTTGATCATTTTGGAAAAACTAAAATTCTTCAGTCTCCATTAAATGTGTATTTTTCCCCCTAAGGCCTCTTACAGTGTAGTTGTAAGATTGACGACCAGTAGCTCTCCCTAGGTGTATTTATTGAATTTAGTAGTTTCATTTTGTTGCCAGAAATGTCATAATTGTGAACAACAGCAAAAGATAATAAAATATAGATAGAACCAGGCTGATCCTGTCATCTCTGGAAATGTTTTCTGTGGGCCTTAAATTTGGATCCTGACTCTATTTCAGTCTGTTCAGTGTTGATGGAACCATGAAATGCAGACCTTACTAGCCAAGGAAAATACTTGAATCATCAGGTAGGTGTGTGGCAGGCAGCCATACAGGAATTTAGACTCAATAAATCTAAAAATCCACGCAAAGGGAGAGGCAGGGAGTCTCAGAACACCATTGCCTTAGATGGCTTCTGTTCATTTTGCCAATCACCAAAGGCAAGTTCAAAGCTCTACCGCTCTTGAGAGAGCCGAACACACAAGGTTTTTCATTTATTTCAATAGATCAGGTCTGGAAGGGCTATCTGTCTCTTAAACTCAGTTTCTAACCAAAACTGCTTCTCCGTGGCTGAAAAACTCATTGCTCACAGTAACTCCTTTCAGTTAAATGTTTTTCAAAGTACTAGCATATCAGAGCTATGCAGTATTTGGAAAGATTAATAATTTACCTTGTGTACTTTAGAGGTGGGCTCACCCGCAAACAGTAGGCGTCACGTGGCTTGCCTAGAGCCATAGCAAATTGGTGGGAAACCTAAAACTGATACCCAGGATGTTTTGTCTCACAGTCCAGAGCTTTTTGGAGGAACCACACTAGTTTATCACAATTAAATGTGGAGTCCAGAAAGCATTGACAAAGAAGGGGACAAAGAAAGTTTTATATGAAACAAATGAATGAACAGAGAAGGTGGAAAGAGAAAAGGGACAAGATTGAAAACAAGGTGAAATTAGAGAAAAAAATTGAAACCAAAGTTAAATAACTCCATTATCAGGTGCTGTTAAAATAATACATAGAATATAAAGGTTCAGGCACGATTCCGTAAAAGCCATAATTCACTCCAGCAACTTGTATCAATGTTCTACTGCACTGTATGAGAAGATACCAGAAAGAACACAAAAGAATAGGACTGAGATATGATCCACCCCAGCAAGCAAGTCAGACCACAGCATTGTGTCAAATCTATGTCATCGTGTCTTTCCAAATATTCAAATTAGCTTTTATAACATAAAAAAGTAAAAATGGGGCAGAGAGAGAGAGCAGAATACAGAAGGAATGGAAGCTGTTTGTTTTTATAATTGCATTCATTTGGAATTTGTTCATGTAATATTAACTTAAAGTATGCAAAGCCCAGAAAATTTGGGAGATAAGCCTTTCCAGTAGGAGGAGAATTGTGCAGTCGTATGAGATGAGGACTTACTAGCCGGGATTATTGGGGATTCCATTAACATTGGCCTGAAGGTTTATGCAGTGTACATTAATGCAGTGCATTATTAAATGGAAGTCAGTTCAGAGAGGTTCTGCTGCAAATGACCAATAACCATATGTTGCCCTTTCAGCTCTAGTTTGCTGAAATGTTCTGGAAATGAACTCAGTTGGGAGGCATTCCTCTAAGTGATTTAAAAGAATGAATTTGGAAGCCTCCAATGTATGCTGACTGTGAGTAAACTGTTCTAAATCCAGAAAGGATAATTTTCTCCTTTTGAGATTATTCCTCGGTGTGGGAAACCCCATCTTCCTGCAGCCAGCCAGTGATTTCAGCACACCATCAGCACACAGCTAGGATTAGAGGTTCTATGTGGCATATTCTTTCATGTGATGTCTGTAAAATGTGAGCCAAGCTTTTCATGATGTTTTTCAAGTTTAAGGCAAAGTAGCTGAGTCAGAGGCAAGAAATGTTGTCCAAAATTATTCTCTTGAATCATTGAGCATTCTTGGTGATAACATATATTTGAGAGAAATTAGCTCAAAGTTTCTGAAGAAACAGGTAAAAACTGGTAGTTTTCAAGATCTGATTACTGTGTCCACATATGCATGCATTTGTGTCCACACCTATGTATGTTCATGCGCACATTGTGCGTGCCCATTTCTTTATACAACCCCACTCTGTAACAGTCCAAAGAAGCTAAGCAGTAGTTGGAGAAAGCACTCGTTTTTGTTTTTTTTTTAATTTCATTAAATCTTTGCTGAAATAAAACCTTCATATGTGTACTTGCTGTTTGACTGAAACATACATGGCTCTCTAGTTTACCACATTAGTGTAAATAACTTGGAACTGATGTCTACCCTCAATCTTACCTCACCATCCAGAAGGAATATAACTGATGGACAATAAAGCTCAAGAGGACACATCTCCATTGAACCCTTCTTACTTTCCTTATAATTTGTTTTTCCTTCTCTAATCTGGTCCTACCCTGCATTTGAATGGGATTACTATTCACCTATCAATCACAGAGGACCTACTATGTACCTGTTGAGTTTTGTTTTTTGTTTGTTTGTTTGTTTTTGAGAGAGAGATGGGGGCAGAGAGAGACAAAGAGAGAGAGAGAGAGCAGGAGAGGAGTGGGGGGAGAGAATCTTAAGCAGGCTCCATGCCCAGCGTGGAGCCTGACAAGGGACTCGATCTCACAACTCAGAGATCAGGAACTGAGCAAAAATCAAGACTGGGACGCTTAACTGACTGAGCCACCCAGGTACCCCTCTATTGAGTATTTGAATAACACATACTCCTTTGACTTTTTAAAGCATTTTTGAGATCTTTCTCTTGCTCTAGATAAGAAAAAAAAATCAGCTTGACCTGTGTCACACACTACCATGACTGGAAACATCTACTAACTCCCAAATCTATGGTTTCCCTAATTAATCATTAGCTCCCCAGGGGACATGGGACCTCCATTCACTATGTAGTTGCCTTAATTTAATTCATCTGGGTAATTTGCCTAATGCTAGCCTTCTGGAAGAGAAAACCTTAGCTCTACTTTTATCTTTGTTGTTTCTGCAGAACCCATGTAGTAACACACAGAATTGCAATGGGGGGGGCGGGGGGGGGGATAAACACTACGTGCATTCTGAGATTTTCTTTTGTTTGCTGTATGATAGGCACAGCTAAATTCCCTGCTGTATGTAAGGATGCTGCAGGAAAAGGCCACATAATGATGCTTCATACAGATTATTTAAAAACATTAGGCTTGGGTTGGTGTTCCTAACCCAGTTCTGAATCCTGTGGATCTCCAAAATGGGTGTTCTATCTACAACTTAGGCAAAATAATCCATCAGAGGTAAAGAGATGAACACATGTCTTGGGAGCATCTTCACCCCTACATTTAACATTCAGTGAATATACATAACTGTCTCCTACTTTAGGGATTGCATCGTGTGCAACGGTTCAGTACAGCTACATTGTTCACATGGAGGTTTCCCCCAACCCTGGGAGATGTGCTGGTCAAATTTAATTAACCAGCTGTGCTGGTCTTTTAATTTAAAAAATAAGTTTCAAAAGAACTCAACTGTTTCCACTAGTTAGTTCTGGTAGGACAGCAGTCTTGCATTTATTTGTTGTTCTCACATTAATATTTAACAATATATTTTGTGCATGATTGGCTACTATCCTACCCAAATGCAGATGATTTCAGGAATTGCACTCTTCTTCTGTTAACAAATGGATGGTTTTAACATATTTAAATAGACTTAGATATTTCTATTCATTCACTGCCCATTATTACTATTTTTAAACAAAGAATTCTGTTTATTTTTTTCATATAACAATGAAAAGCTTCTTTATGTCAAAATGCACTATAAACAAAAGAAATTAGGGAAAATCTTTGCTAGCAGGCAAAAAGTTTATATTCTTAATACAATTTTACAAATCAGTAAGAAACACATTCCTAAATTAAATGAGAAAAAGACATTAATGTGTCGCACACACACACACACACACAAAGTAGAAGAGACCTAAACTATGAAGAACCACTATTTCTTACTGGAAATAGAAGAAATGCATATTAAATAGCAATGAGCATCTCTTTCTTTGTCAACTCTTTATTCAAAGGATAATGCTCGATGTTGACAGTACAAGAAGAAAAGATCTCTCATACAGGCTTTAGCAATCAATTTTAGAATGTTATAAAACTAATTGGTTTTGGGACACCTGGGCGGCTCAGTTGATTAAGCAGCTGACTCTTGATTTCGGCTCAGGTCACAATGTCATGGTTTTGGGTTTCCAGCCCCGAGTCGGGCTCTGTACTGACGGCACTGAGCCTGCTTGGGACTCTGTCTCTCCCTCTCTCTCACTGCTCCTCCCCCCTCAAAATAAATAAACTTAAAAAAATAAAGAAAACTGATTGGTTCGGGCACCTCTTTAAAATCACATAGATTTGAAAAGTCTCTTACTTTCTTTTCCATATCAGCAGTGTTATCCAATTTTTCTACAATAAATATGTATCCTTTTAATAATTAACTCTATTCATACACATCTTAAAAAATGTATGTAATAGAAGGCAAGATAAGAATATGTTCATTGTTTTCTTTTTTATTGTGGTAAAACATACATAACATTAATTTTACCGTCTAAATCATTAAAAATATTTTTTAACGTTTATTTTTGAGAGAGAGAGAGAAAGCATGAGCTTAACTGACTGAGCCACTCAGGCGCCCCCATCTTAATCATTTTTTAAGTAAATAGTTTGATGATATTAAATAGATTCACGTTGTCATCCAACCATCACCGCCATCCTTTCCCATAACTCTTTTCACCTGGTAAAACTGGAGCCCTGTACCTATTGAATGGTAACTATCCATTCCCCCTATATATTAAGATGTTTACTAAGTATGTGTTATGTGCCAGGCATGGTGCTAGCTACTGGATATGCAGTGCGTTTAAGAAGCATCACCTTTGTTCTCATAAAACTTAAAGTCTAATAGAGGGTTCCAGCTCTGACAAGCACAAGGCATGGAGGTCATTACTCATATCCTTGTAAGAAAAAGCTAGACAAACTGAGAATCTCTGACATGTCTTGGATCCAGCTGAAAACTATAGCTATAGCGCAAACTTCCACCTCCAGAGAGTCACAGCTAGGAACTGCTTAGGTGGCAGAGAAACTGCTGAGGAATCAACTAACGAGAACACTTGAATGGTAATTTTGTAAACTGCTGGAAGCTGAGTGTAGGAGTAGTGCTAGTGAGAAATTCCTGAGGCTACCATCTTAGAAAGACCCCTACACTTTCACATGTTTACCTCCAGACAACCCATGTTCCCACAGTGAAAATGTAAAAAAGATTTCATCCTTTGTGTGGATATACCCCAGGAGTTTTTAGATAGAACACCAAAACATGATCTTTGAAAAAAAAAAATAATAATGGTAGTAAATCTTCTGCTTCAAGAAAGCATATTAGTAAGGGAATGACAGGGAAAGCCATAGCCTCAGGGAAATTAGTTGCAAATTCACCTTTGATAAAGGATTTGTTTCTATATCAAATGATAAATGGAAAAACCAAGCAAAGAAAAGCTGACAATATGAACTGCTAGCGAGGATGCAACAGCAGCTCTCACTCACTGCTAGTAGGAATGAAAATGGAAAATGGTACCACCACTTCGGAAGATATTTTGACACTTCCTTACAAAGCTACATGTCGACGTACTATATCATCCAGCAATTGTCTTCCTACTGATTTGTCCTTCATCTGATTTGAAGTTTTATGCCCATACCAAAAACAAACAAACAGAAAAACCTGCATGCAAGTTTTTATAGCAACTTTATTTATTATTGCCCCAATCTGGAAGCCACAAGGATGTCCTTCAGGGTTTTGGTTACTGATTCAGTCTTTTTGCTAGATATATCGTACATTCAGATTCTCTATGTCTTCATGATTCATTCTTGGTAGGTTTTGTGGTTCTAGAAACGTGTCCATTTCATCTACGCTACCCAATTTGTTGGCAAATAATTCATAATACTGTCCTATTTTTGTTTTTTACTTCTATAAACCTGGTGATAATATCCCTAATTCCACTTCTGATTTAGTAATTTGAGTCTTTTCTCTTTTTATTTGTAAATGTAACTTAAGTTTGTCAAGTTTGTTAATCTTTTCAAAGAATCATTTTTTGGTTTCCTTGATTGTCTCTACAGTTTTTCTATTTTCTATTTTATTTACTTTTGCTCTAATATTTATTATTTCCTCCATTCTAGTATTTTGATCCTATTTTTCTACTTCCTGAAGGTGTAAAGTTAGGTTTCTAAGTTATTTTTTTTGTAATTAAAATTTTTTTAATGTTTATTTTTTGAGAGAGAGAGAGAGAGAGAGAGAGCGCGCATGAGTCAGGGAAGGGCAGGGAGAGAAGGAGACACAGGATCTCAAACAGGCTCCAGGCTTTGAGCTGTCAGCACAGGGCTCAACGTGGGGCCTGAACTCATGAATGGCAAGATCATGACCTGAGCCTTAGATGGACACTTAACTGATTGAGCCACCCAGGCGCCCGTAAATTATTTCTTATACATTTCCTCCTTAGAACTATTTTCGCTGGCTTCAATATGTTGTTATGTTGTGTCTTATCTTCACTTGTCTTAAGGTATTTATTAATTCTTCTTATAATTTTTCTTTGATTCATTTGTTGAGTGTTTTGTATAACTTCCATATATTTGTGAGTTTTCCAGTGTTCCTACTGCTTGATTTCTAGTTTTATATGCTATTGTGATACAGAAAGATACTATGTAAAGTATCAGTCTTTTCAAATTTATTAAAACTGATTTGGTGGCATAACATAAGGTCTATTTTAAAAAATGATCAATGTACACATGAGATAAATATGTTTGCTGCTGCTGTTTGGTGCAGTATTCTGAATGAGTCTATTATATTCAATTACCTTATAGTGTGGTTCAAGCCCTCTTTCTTTATTGATCTTTTATCTGGTAATTCTATCCATTATTAAAAGTGGGATATTCAGTGATTTTGCAGAAATGTTTGCTTCCCCATTCAGTTATGCTCAGCTTTGCTTCACATTTGTTTATACTCTAATTTGGGGTGCATATATTTTTATAATTCTTATGTCTTCATGGTTACTACCCCTTTGTTCAGTATACAATGTCTTTCTTTGTCTCTTGTAAGAGACTTTTACTTAAAGTCAATTTTGTCTGATATTAATATAGAGGCGCAGCTTGCTTGTGTGCTCTCTCTCACTAATCACATGAAGTGTCTTTTTCCATTCTTTCAGTTTTAATCTACTTGTGTCTTTAGATATCAAACCAGTCTCATATGTGGGCATAATAGAGTTGGGTTTTCTTAATCCATTTCATACATCTAAATCTTTTGACTGTGGATTTTAATCCATTTACACTTAAGGTAATTACTAATAAGGAAGAAGCATACTAATATGCTTTCTCCATATTATTATTTTTTGTCTTATAACTTTTTTTATCCTTTATTTTCTTTTTTATAGTTTCTTTTGTGTACAGTTCTAGTCACAAACCTTTGTTCATCTAAGAATGTCTTAAATTATTCATAAGTTTTAAAGAAAGTTTTCCTGGATATAGAATTATTTTTTCCCCAATACTTTAAATATAATATCACACTGCCCTCAGGCCTTCAATGTTTTCTAAGAAATCTACTGATGATCTTCTTGAAGATTTCCTTTTAAGTGACAGGTTACTATTCTCTTGTTGCCTTCAAGATACTCTCTTTGTCTTTGTCTTTTGAAAGTTAGATTAAGCGTCTCAGTGTGAGTAACTTTGGGTTTATCCCATTTGGATTTCATTGAACTTTTTGGATTTTTAGATTCATATCTTTCCTTAATTTGGGGACATTTTATGCCATTATTTTTTCAAATAATCTCTCTGCCCTCCTCTCTCTCATCTCCTTGTCATGTAATAGTGTCCAATTTAGCTTCACAGCATTATCTAACTGCACCATCCAACTATATTGCCACCCACTAAATTCCTCTTGGATGGAAGTCCATGAGCTGGCATTTGTTTTACTGTGAATCTAAGTGAATAATGCTAAAGATATGAGACACAGAACAGTGTGCATTTTCTTTTTGTTTATTTATTTTTTTAACGTTTATTTATTTTTGAGACAGAGAGAGACAGCATGAACAGGGGAGGGGCAGAGAGAGAGGGAGACACAGAATCCGAAACAGGCTCCAGGCTCTGAGCTGTCAGCACAGAGTCCGATGCAGGGCTCGAACTCACGGACCCTGAGATCATGACCTGAGCCAAAGTCGGACACTTAACCGACCAAGCCACCCAGGCGCCCGAGGACAGTGTGCATTTTCAATTAGCAGACCAAGCAGACAGTTAGGATACCCGCTGAGCAGGGGCACCAAAAGAGGTGGGGATTTTGTTATTAGTACTTCTAGGGGAAAATTCCTTTTTAAGTTTGATTTAGTCTTATTTCTACTCATTTGGGTATTCTGGGGGTGGGTTGGGGAAAGATTAGAGTATCAATCTTTTTGGCATTCATGGCGTCTATAGTTCCTTCATTGGTCTGATATGGCAATGGCAAATTGCCATTGAGATATGTAGACAACAGACGAGTGATAATACAGAATAAACAAGACCTGTGTTTGGAAAAAAGTGATCTTGAAGAATATAATGACAAAGTAATACATTCCTTAGAACACCAGTTGGGAGCAAGAAAAAATTCCTGCTAGAGAAGAAAGAGATTAACCTAAAGCAGCTGGCCCAAACTGATGGCCCTAGGAATATTGTTCAAAAGGATGCTAAAGGCATATATGAAAAAAATAAAAACATGTTCATGTCAGTATGAGATACTCTGGATACAATAGAGTTATTCACATTTCTTTATTTTATTTCTTATTAAAGATACTTCTTAGAGCTTTTGATATGCTAATAACAGTCCACGTGACTAGGAGCACTCAGAATTTCCCTTGATAAAATTACCACCATACTGTTTTCCTTGGGGAATTCATCTAGCACGTCTTAAAAATGGTGTCTGCAAAGCCAAGTTTGAGAAATTTTTGGACAGATAGTGTTGTTCTAGAAATGGAGAGCTAGTGTTACTCACTGAATCCTTTACACAAATGAGGATTCCTTTAGAAGAGAGTCTTTTCAGAGCAATTTACCATTAACTGACTTTTCTTTCCCCAGCTTTGTTGAGATATAATTAACACATAACATTGTAAGTTTAACATGTGCAATGTGTTGATTTCATACACTTATATATTGCAAAATGATTCCCACAGTAGGGCTGTGGTTAACACCCCCCATCACCTCCCATAATTACTAATCCTTTTTGTGGTGAGAACATTTAAGTTGCTGCTCTCTTAGCTACTTTCAAGGATCTAATACAGTATTGTTAAATATAATCACGCTGCCATATATTAGTTATCCAGAACTTATTCTTCTCACACCTGAAGTCTATACCCTTTCACCAACATTGACTTCTTAAGGTATCTTTTCTAAAATTTGATACCTATTAACTGAAACATGTATTATTTCTAGCACATAATGAAGACTGGAACTATGTATTTCATTGAGACCCCTAATTGTTAGATAAGTTGTATGTTTCCTCTTGTTTACACACATTTATAAATATAAGGACTGCAGTTTATGAAAATACACGTAGTTACTGTTGGTTTATGGTAGTCATGGTTATCACTCCCTGGAGCTATACATAAATGCATTTTAAGATATTTTTGCAGAATTAGATTTCCTATTGCTGTTCCAATGTAATTGCTACCCTGTAAATATTTGAACTTCTTTTTAATTCTCTAGCATCAGTGAGTTCTTCTTCCTGAAAATATAGGAAAAGGGAAGTGAATGATCCTGGAGTCTTTTACCTGGCTTTAGGAAGGTTGCCAAACAAAAAAGCAACAGAAAACAAACAAAACAAACAAACAAAAACGTACTTAAAAAAACAAAACGCACACACACACACACACACCACCACCACCACCACCACCATCACCACCAGCAATAACGATAAACAATATTGGTTAGGAACCACTATTCACACCTACCACATATATGTCTGTATGTTAGACATGCTGGGAATTATTCCTGAAATCCACAGAGGTCTTTCTTAACTGTCATATCTATAAAGCTGCACCTACCTCCTCTGTCATCATGCTTGTTTTTATCCTTCTTTTTTTTTTCCAAAATATGTGTTAGTGCCTGAAATTTGGTTATTTGGTTTTTAAATTAATTAATTTTCTCATCTCCACTGATAGGCAAACCACAAAGACATGGATGGATGCCTTAACTTGTCTCGTTTACCACCAAGCTCCCTGTGTCTAAAACACTGTGACTGGCACAGGGTGAAAAAGAATTATAGATATATTTTTCGGGAAAGGAGAAAGAGAAACAGGAAAAGAAGGAAGAAAAAAAGGTGAAAGATAAAAAGGGAAATTAAAAGCAAAGGAAAGAAGGGAGAGAGAAGATTGAAGGGAGAAAGGGACAGACACAATGAAAGGAGAGAGAGGAAGAGGGCAAAAGTCTTCAGTGTCTCACACCTTTTTCTACACTGGTCATGCCCAGCATAGTATTTAGCACAGCATCTACCTTATATAGGCCAGTAATCTGAAAATAACCTAAAAGAAAAACTTCAATATCTCGCCCATTGCATTTGTCCCTGTATTTGGCATTCAACATGTGCCAACACTTCAAGGCTCTTTGTTGCTATAATGTCTTTTCCCTTTGCCCTCCGTTCCTTTTGCTTGCCTCCCCTTCTAGGTCCCTTTGTACCACGTAAGCCCTAGAGAGATGGTCTTTTAACAAGTATCCCTTCTCTCTCAAAATCATGTCAGATTAATCTTCCTAAAGCACAGATCAATGCATGCCCATTCAAAAAACAAAAATTAAAAGTCTCTAATTACATAGAGAACAAGATCGAGTCTTCTCATCCTCACATTCAAATAGATTTTCTCATGAAATTTCCCTCCAGATTTTCTAATTGATTTCTTACCAATAACCCAAACATGTGGACTCTGGACACAGACCAAAACAAACACATAAACAAACAAAAAGCCTATACTGCTAGGAATCTACCCAAGGGATACAGGAGTGCTGATGCATAGGGGCACTTGTACCCCAATGTTTATAGCAGCACTCTCCACAATAGCCCAATTACGGAATGAGCCTAAATGTCCATCAACTGATGAATGGATAAAGAAGATGTGGTTTATATATACAATGGAATACTACTTGTCAATGAGAAAGAATGAAATCTGGCCATTTGTAGCAACGTGGATGGAACTGGAAAGTATTATGCTAAGTGAAATAAGTCAGGAAGAGAAAGACAGATACCACGTATTTTCACTCATATGTGGATCCTGAGAAAATTAACAGAAGACCATGGGGGAGAGGAGGGGGGAAAAAGTTACAGAGTGGGAAGGAGGCAAACTATAAGAGACTCTTAAGTACTGAGAACAAACTAAGGGTTGATGCGGGGTGGGAGAGAGGGGAAAGTGGGTGATGGGCATTGAGGAGGGCACTTGTTGGGATGAGCACTGGGTGTTATCTGTGTTTCCAACTTGCACATAGGAAAAAAAGTATACAAATGTGTACCAATGTTACAGAGTGTTTGCGATAATCATGTGCTGTAGATAAAGTGCCTGGCTCTCTGGGTTCAAATCCCAGTTACTTAACCTCTGTGTGCCTCAGTTTCTCAAGTGTAAAATAAGAATAGTACCTACTTCATAAGTTTCTTCTAAAGATTGAATGGGTTTAATATTTTTTGAGACAGAGAGAGACAGAGCATGAGCAGGAGAGGGGCAGAGAGAGGGGGAGAAACAGAATCTGAAGCAGGCTCCAGGCTCTGAGCTGTCAGCACAGATCCTGGCATGGGGCTCGAACTGTGGAGTGTGAGATCATGACCTGAACTGAAGTCAGATGCTCAACAGACTGAGCCACCCAGGCACCCCTAAATGAGTTTAAAATTTTAAAGTCCCAGGGCGCCTGGGTGACTCCCTTGGTTGAGCCTCCAACTTCGACTCAGGTGATGATCTTGCCATCCGTGAGTTTAAGCCCCATTTTGGGCTCTGTGCTGACAGCTCAGAGGCTGGAGGCTGCCTCAGATTCTGTGTCTCCCTCTCTCTCTGCTCATCCCCTGATCAAACTCTGTCTCTCTCTCAGAAATAAAGATTTTTAAATAATTGAATTTTAAAGTCTCTTAGAGCACACAATAGTGTTCATATATGCTGATTCATAATATACTTATACTTTTAGGCAATTCTCCCTTAAGAATAAATTTTCCATCCTCTTTTTTATTTTTTGTATAATATTATACAAAATACTATAATACTAAGTATAATACTATACTTTGGCTATACAGATAAGCAACTTTTAAAAATGTAACTAAAATGAGACATCAGCAAGATAGCAGACCAGAAACTCCAGGTCCTCAATCCCCAAAGAAAACATAAAAACAAACAAAAAAAAGCTACAGAAGGGTAAAATACTTTATAGCTACCATGGAAATTAGTCAAAGATTGCAACAACCACACAAATGCTCAGTCAAGAAAAAAATACATGCAAATAATAGGAAAGTTTGTGGCAATTTCATTCACCTTTACTGCAAGCCCTCCCTCATGAGGCAAGATAAAGAAGAAGAAACCCAGTTCCTGGTTCACTCTTGATAGGAAGGGGCAGAGAAAATTTTTTTGCAAAAGTCTAAATTTTTCATGGTGTGCCCTAAGGACTGGTTTATTTTGCCTGACTGGGAGCTAACATGAGGAAAGTCCACATAGCCCAGATTTCAGGTTGGTAAAGGCCACAGAAAGAAGTGGTTGACCCTACTATTTGTGTAAGAGTCAGGAGGTCTGAACACCTGTGGAAACCTGGCCCAGAGATTCTGGGGACAGAAATACAATAAAACCCCTAAGACATTGAGAAAGAACTGGAATTAATCTTTGGGAAATTAAGATCTTTAAAAGCCATTGTGTATATGATGGAATTTTTTTAAACGCACACACACACAACACACCATTCTAAGCAGGACATTTCAGCAAAAGAGACATGAGACCATCTCAAGCCTTCACCCAGAGTGGATCCCAATGCTCAGAAAATGCCCTATTAATTAGTGAAGTTCTATCTGCCAATCTACAAAGATTTGAAGAGGTGGCTGTTTTCCCAATTTTGAAACAAAACATCTTCAGGCATATAAACAAGCAGGAAAATATAATCCATTTAAGAAAAAAACCACAAAAATAAATCTCAGAAACCATCTCTGAAGAAACACAAGCAACAGACTTGCTAGACAAATACTATAGAACAACTTTTAATATGCTTAAATAGCTAAAGGAAAGCATTGATAAATAACCAAAGAAAATCATGAAAATGACATAGGAAGAAAATAGAAATATCGACAAAGAGGTAAATATTATTTGAGAAAAAATGTTGAAGAGAAATTATGGAGCTGAAAATCACAATAACTGAATTTTAAAATTTATGAGAAAGGAATCAAATAGGCTGAAGAAAGAACCAGCAAGCCTGGGGATAGGACAATTGAAATTAATGAGTGTGAGAACAGAAAGAAAGAAAGAAAGAAAGAAAGAAAGAAAGAAAGACCTACGTGATTGTGGGATACGATAAAGTCAACCAATATATACATTATGGTAGCAGGAGAAAAAAGAAGGAAAAGTGGGTAGGGACTATTTGAAGAAGCAATGGCTAGAAACATCCCAAATTTGAGGGAAGATATGAATCTACAAATCCAAGAAGCTCACTGAAATTCAAGTAGGATAAACCCAAAGAGACCCACACAAAATCATACTAAAATCAAACAATTTGAAAGACAAAACAAAGACGGATTCTAGAAAGTGTACAAGAATAGTAACAAGTCACTTAAAAAGTGATCTTCAAGAATGTTATCAGCAGATTTCTTACCAAAACCTTGGACGTCTTTGTCTCTTGCTACAGTTTTCGACTAAAAGTATCTTTTGTCTCATATTAGTATAGTCATCCCTGCTCTATTTTAATTAATATTTGCATGGAATTTTTTTCATTTTTTTCAATATCAACTTATGCATGTCCTTAGATCTAAAGTTAGACAGTTTATAGTTGGATCCTGTTTTTTTTATTTTATTCACTCTTCTTGTTACAGATTTTGATTAAAGAATCTAATCCACTTATATTTAAAGTAATTACTGATAGGGAACAACTTACTTTTGATATTCATTATTTGCTGTATGCATGTCTTTTAGTTTCTTGTCCTTCATTTCCTCCATAACTGCTTTCATATTTGAAAGCCTCCTATTTGGAAGCCAGAAGGCAGAGAGATAATCTATGTTAAATAGCCAAGGAAAAAATTATAAAATTAGAAATCTGTATCTGCCCAAACTGTCCTTCAAAAATGACAGAGAAGAGTGCCGGAAGATGGCGGCGTAGGAGGACGCGGGGCTCACAGCGCGTCCTGCCGATCACTTAGATTCCACCTACACCTGCCTAAAGAACCCAGAAAACCACCAGAGGATTAGCAGAAGGGAGTCTCCGGAGTCAAGCGCAGACGAGAGGCCCACGGAAGAGGGTAGGAAGGGCGGCGAGGCGGTGCGCGCTCCACGGACTGGCGGGAGGGAGCCGGGGCGGAGGGGCGGCTCGCCGGCCAAGCAGAGCCCCCGAGTCTGGCTGGCAAAAGCGGAGGGGCCGGACAGACTGTGTTCCGACAGCAAGCGCGACTTAGCGTCTGGGAGGTCAGAAGTGAACAGCTCTGCTCGGAAAGCGGGAAGGCTGGAGGACAGAGGGAGGGAGAGCTGCTGAGCCCCCGGACGGCAGAGCTCAGCTTGGCGGGGAACAAAGGCGCCAGCGCCATCTCCCCCGCCCATCCCCCAGCCAAAATCCCAAAGGGAACCGGTTCCTGCCAGGGAACTTGCTCGCTCCGAGCAAACACCCAACTCTGTGCTTCTGCGGAGCCAAACCTCCGGCAGCGGATCTGACTCCCTCCCGCTGCCACAGGGCTCCTCCTGAAGTGGATCACCTAAGGAGAAGCGAGCTAAGCCTGCCCCTCCAGCCCCCGTGCACCTTGCCTACCCACCCCAGCTAATACGCCAGATCCCCAGCAACACAAGCCTGGCAGTGTGCAAGTAGCCCAGACGGGCCACGCCACCCCACAGTGAATCCCGCCCCTAGGAGAGGGGAAGAGAAGGCACACACCAGTCTGACTGTGGCCCCAGCAGTGGGCTGGGGGCAGACATCGGGTCGGACTGCGGCCCCGCCCACTAACTCCAGTTATACACCACAGCACAGGGGAAGTGCACTGCAGGTCCTCACCACGCCAGGGACTCTCCAAAATGACCAAACGGAAGAATTCCCCTCAGAAGAATCTCCAGGAAATAACAACAGCTAATGAACTGATCAAAAAGGATTTAAATAATATAACAGAAAGTGAATTTAGAATAATAGTCATAAAATTAATCGCTGGGCTTGAAAACAGTATACAGGACAGCAGAGAATCTCTTGCCACAAAGATCAAGGGACTAAGGAACAGTCACGAGGAGTTGAAAAACGCTTTAAACGAATTGCAAAACAAAATGGAATCCACGATGGCTCGGCTTGAAGAGGCAGAGGAGAGAATAGGTGAACTAGAAGATAAAGTTATGGAGAAAGAGGAAGCTGAAAGAAAGAGAGATAAAAAAATCCAGGAGTATGAGGGGAAAATTAGAGAACTAAGTGATACACTAAAAAAAAAATAATATACGCATAATTGGTATCCCAGAGGAGGAAGAGAGAGGGAAGGGTGCTGAAGGGGTACTTGAACAAATTATAGCTGAGAACTTCCCTGAACTGGGGAAGGAAAAAGGCATTGAAATCCAAGAGGCACAGAGAACTCCCTTCAGACGTAACTTGAATCGATCTTCTGCACGACATATCATAGTGAAACTGGCAAAATACAAGGATAAAGAGAAAATTCTGAAAGCAGCAAGGGATAAACGTGCCCTCACATATAAAGGGAGACCTATAAGACTCGTGACTGATCTCTCCTTTGAAACTTGGCAGGCCAGAAAGGCTTGGCACGATATCTACAGTGTGCTAAACAGAAAAAATATGCAGCCGAGAATCCTTTATCCAGCAAGTCTGTCATTTAGAATAGAAGGAGAGATAAAGGTCTTCCCAAACAAACAAAAACTGAAGGAATTTGTTACCACGAAACCAGCCCTACAAGAGATCCTAAGGGGGATCCTGTGAGACAAAGTACCAGAGACATCACTACAAGCATAAAACATACAGACATCACAATGACTCTAAACCCATATCTTTCTATAATAACACTGAATGTAAATGGATTAAATGCGCCAACTAAAAGACATAGGGTATCAGAATGGATAAAAAAACAAGACCCATCTATTTGCTGTCTACAAGAGACTCATTTTAGATCTGAGGACACCTTTAGATTGAGAGTGAGGGGATGGAGAACTATTTATCATGCTCCTGGAAGCCAAAAGAAAGCTGGAGTAGCCATACTTATATCAGACAAACTAGACTTTAAATTAAAGGCTGTAACAAGAGATGAAGAAGGGCATTATATAATAATCACAGGGTCTATCCACCAGGAAGAGCTAACTATTATAAATGTCTATGCGCCAAATACCCGAGCCCCCAGATATATAAAACAATTACTCATAAACATAAGCAACCTCATTGATAAGAATGTGGTCATTGCAGGGGACTTTAACACCCCACTTACAGAAATGGATAGATCATCTAGACACACAGTCAATAAAGAAACAAGGGCCCTGAATGATACATTGGATCAGATGGACTTGACAGATATATTTAGAACTCTGCATCCCAAAGCAACAGAATATACTTTCTTCTCGAGTGCACATGGAACATTCTCCAAGATAGATCATATACTGGGTCACAAAACAGCCCTTCATAAGTTTACAAGAATTGAAATTATACCATGCATACTTTCAGACCACAATGCTATGAAGCTTGAAATCAACCACAGGAAAAAGTCTGGAAAACCTCCAAAAGCATGGAGGTTAAAGAACACCCTACTAACGAATGAGTGGGTCAACCAGGCAATTAGAGAAGAAATTAAAACATATATGGAAACAAACGAAAATGAAAATACAACAATCCAAACGCTCTGGGATGCAGCGAAGGCAGTCCTGAGAGGAAAATACATTGCAATCCAGGCCTATCTCAAGAAACAAGAAAAATCCCAAATACAAAATCTAACAGCACACCTAAAGGAAATAGAAGCAGAACAGCAAAGGCAGCCTAAACCCAGCAGAAGAAGAGAAATCATAAAGATCAGAGCAGAAATAAACAATATAGAATCTAAAAAAACTGTAGAGCAGATCAACGAAACCAAGAGTTGGTTTTTTGAAAAAATAAACAAAATTGACAAACCTCTAGCCAGGCTTCTTAAAAAGAAAAGGGAGATGACCCAAATAGATAAAATCATGAATGAAAATGGAATGATTACAACCAATCCCTCAGAGATACAAACAATTATCAGGGAATACTATGAAAAATTATATGCCAGCAAATTGGACAACCTGGAAGAAATGGACAAATTTCTAAACACCCACACTCTTCCAAAACTCAATCAGGAGGAAATAGAAAGCTTGAACAGACCCATAACCAGCGAAGAAATTGAATCGGTTATCAAAAATCTCCCAACAAATAAGAGTCCAGGACCAGATGGCTTCCCAGGGGAGTTCTACCAGACATTTAAAGCAGAGATAATACCTATCCTTCTCAAGCTATTCCAAGAAATAGAAAGGGAAGGAAAACTTCCAGACTCATTCTATGAAGCCAGTATTACTTTGATTCCTAAACCAGACAGAGACCCAGTAAAAAAAGAGAACTACAGGCCAATATCCCTGATGAATATGGATGCAAAAATTCTTAATAAGATACTAGCAAATCGAATTCAACAGCATATAAAAAGAATGATTCACCATGATCAAGTGGGATTCATTCCTGGGATGCAGGGCTGGTTCAACATTCGCAAATCGATCAACGTGATACATCACATTAACAAAAAAAAAGAGAAGAACCATATGATCCTGTCAATCGATGCAGAAAAGGCCTTTGACAAAATCCAGCACCCTTTCTTAATAAAAACCCTTGAGAAAGTCGGGATAGAAGGAACATACTTAAAGATCATAAAGGCCATTTATGAAAAGCCCACAGCTAACATCATCCTCAACGGGGAAAAACTGAGAGCTTTTTCCCTGAGATCAGGAACACGACAGGGATGCCCACTGTCACCGCTGCTGTTTAATATAGTGCTGGAAGTTCTAGCATCAGCAATCAGACAACAAAAGGAAATCAAAGGCATCAAAATTGGCAAAGATGAAGTCAAGCTTTCGCTTTTTGCAGATGACATGATATTATACATGGAAAATCCGATAGACTCCACCAAAAGTCTGCTAGAACTGATACATGAATTCAGCAAAGTTGCAGGATACAAAATCAATGTGCAGAAATCAGTTGCATTCTTATACACTAACAATGAAGCAACAGAAAGACAAATGAAGAAACTGATCCCATTCACAATTGCACCAAGAAGCATAAAATACCTAGGAATAAATCTAACCAAAGATGTAAAAGATCTGTATGCTGAAAACTATAGAAAGCTTATGCAGGTAATTGAAGAAGATATAAAGAAATGGAAAGACATTCCCTGCTCATGGATTGGAAGAATAAATATTGTCAAAATGTCAATACTACCCAAAGCTATCTACACATTCAATGCAATCCCTATCAAAATTGCACCAGCATTCTTCTCGAAACTAGAACAAGCAATCCTAAAATTCATATGGAACCACAAAAGGCCCCGAATAGCCAAAGTAATTTTGAAGAAGAAGACCAAAGCAGGAGGCATCACAATCCCAGACTTTAGCCTCTACTACAAAGCTGTCATCATCAAGACAGCATGGTATTGGCATAAAAACAGACACATAGACCAATGGAATAGAATGGAAACCCCAGAACTAGACCCACAAACGTATGGCCAACTCATCTTTGACAAAGCAGGAAAGAACATCCAATGGAAAAAAGACAGTCTCTTTAACAAATGCTGCTGGGAGAACTGGACAGCAACATGCAGAAGGTTGAAACTAGACCACTTTCTCACACCATTCACAAAAATAAACTCAAAATGGATCAAGGACCTGAATGTGAGACAGGAAACCATCAAAACCTTAGAGGAGAAAGCAGGAAAAGACCTCTCTGACCTCAGCCGTAGCAATCTCTTACTCGGCACATCCCCAAAGGCAAGGGAATTAAAAGCAAAAGTGAATTACTGGGACCTTATGAAGATAAAAAGCTTCTGCACAGCAAAGGAAACAACCAACAAAACTAAAAGGCAACCAACGGAATGGGAAAAGATATTTGCAAATGACACATCGGACAAAGGGCTAGTATCCAAAATCTATAAAGAGCTCATCAAACTCCACACCCGAAAAACAAATAACCCAGTGAAGAAATGGGCAGAAAACATGAATAGACACTTCTCTAAAGAAGACATCCGGATGGCCAACAGGCACATGAAAAGATGTTCAACGTCGCTCCTTATCAGGGAAATACAAATCAAAACCACACTCAGATATCACCTCACGCCAGTCAGAGTGGCCAAAATGAAGAAATCAGGAGACTATAGATGCTGGAGAGGATGTGGAGAAACAGGAACCCTCTTGCACTGTTGGTGGGAATGCAAATTGGTGCAGCCGCTCTGGAAAGCAGTGTGGAGGTTCCTCAGAAAATTAAAAATAGACCTACCCTATGACCCAGCAATAGCACTGCTAGGAATTTACCCAAGGGATACAGGAGTACTGATGCATAGGGGCACCTGTACCCCAATGTTTATAGCGGCACTCTCAACAATAGCCAAATTATGGAAAGAGCCTAAATGTCCATCAACTGATGAATGGATAAAGAAATTGTGGTTTATATACACAATGGAATACTACGTGGCAATGAGAAAAAATGAAATATGGCCTTTTGTAGCAACATGGATGGAACTGGAGAGTGTGATGCTAAGTGAAATAAGCCATACAGAGAAAGACAGATACCATATGGTTTCACTCTTATGTGGATCCTGAGAAACATAACAGAAACCCATGGGGGAGGGGAAGGGGAAAAAAAAAAAAAAAAGAGGCTAGAGTGGGAGAGAGCCAAAGCATTAGAGACTGTTAAAAACTGAGAACAAACTGAGGGTTGATGGGGGGTGGGAGGGAGGGCAGGGTGGGTGATGGGTATTGAGGAGGGCACCTTTTGGGATGAGCACTGGGTGTTGTATGGAAACCAATTTGACAGTAAATTTCATATATTAAAAAATAAAATAAAATAAAATAAAATAAAATAAAATAAAATAAAATAAAATAAAATAAAAAAAAAAAAATGACAGAGAAATTAAGGCATTTCAAAATAAAGCTGAAGGTCTTCATTACCAGCACACCTATCCTAATAGAAATGCTAAATGTAGTCCTTCAAGTTGAAATGAAATGAAACGAGACTGCTACTCAAAGTCACATGAAAATATATAGTTCCCTGTTAAAGGTATACACACATAGATAAATATAAAAGCCAGTATAATTGTAATTTTGATTTGTACCTCCTCTTTTTATTTTATACAGAATTTTAAAAACACAAATGCATATAAAATACTATAAAATCTATGTTAATAGGTAAATATATATAACAATGTAATTTGTGACATCAGTAACATAAAGTGCAGGAGACATTGATCTGTACATGAGTAGAGATTTTATATGTAATTAAAGTTAATTTGGTATTAGGGTGCCTGGGTCCCCAAGCTCAGTCCATTGAGCATCCAACTCTTCATTTTGGCTCAGGTCATGATCTCACAGTTTGTGGGATCGAGCCCCACACTGGATTCTCTCTCTCCCTCTTCTGCCCTTCCCCTGCTTTTGCTTTCTTACTCTCTCTTTCAAAATAAACAAACTAAAAAATTAAAGTTAATTTGGTATCAATTTAAAATAGAGGTTTAAAACTTTAAGAAAATTTTAAAAATAGAACTTTAAGATGTTATATGAAATCTCTATGGTAATCTTTATGCTGTAAAGAATGTATCTACAGACTATATTTAAAGGGAATTAAAAGAGAATCAAAATGTCACCAAAAAATTTTTTAAACAAATATGAAAGCAGTAGTAGAGGAAATGAAGGACAAGATGCGAAAAGACATGCATAGAGCAAATAACGAATATCAAAAGTAAGTCATTCCCTATCAGTAATGACTTTAAATATAAGTGGATTTGATTCTCTAATCAAAAGATGTAACTAGGAGAGTGAATTAAAAAAAAACAAAAAACAGGATCCAACTATAAGCTGTCTAACTTTAGATCTAAGGACATGTATAGATTGATATTGTAAAAATTAAAAAAAAATTCCATGCAAATACTAATTAAAATAAAGCAGGGATGGCTATACTAACATGAGACAAAAGATACTTTTAGTCAAAAACTGTAGCAAGAGACAAAGACATTATATAATGATAAAGGGTAAGTTTACCAAGAAGATAAAGCAATTAAAATCATACTTGTACTAAACATTAGAATTCCAGAATGTTTGACATAATTGAAAAGATAACTAGACAGCTCTACAGTAATAGAAAAGGACTTCAATACTTTATTTTCAATAATGGATAGACCAATAAAAACATGCTATACAGTCCTATATATAACATAATGTCATGTTTACCTGTGTTTAAAAACATACTAGAAGACTATCTGCCTAAATATTAACAAAGACTATACTTGAGTGATACAATTTTCTTTGTTTTCCAAGTTTTCTGCAGTGAATATGAATGTGTATTACTTATGAAGTGAAAAAATTGATGTTAAAAAATATAAGGATATAGAAGACTTGAACAATACTATAACCAATCAGAACTAACATCATTTGACAAAATTAAACACCCTATCTTGTTTTAAAAAACAACAACAACTCAATACACTATGCATAAAGGAAATTTCCCCAACATGATATAGGGATATAAAAAAAATGAAACAAGAAAAAAAAAAACAAACAGCCATCAGAGGTGAAAGATATTTTCTTTAAGATCAAGAACAATGCAAGGGTGACTGGTGACTAACCAGATCATTTAGGCAAAAAATAAATCAATTTATTAATTAAAAAACATTCAAATTGGAAAGGAGGAAGTAAAATTATCTCTCCTTGGAAACCACATAATCTTACATGCAGAAAGCTCTAAATAGTCTGCATTCAACATACACACACACACACAAACACACACACACACACACACACAGAGCTGGTAAAAGTCATAAATGAATTCTGTGAAATTCAATACACAAAATTCAGCTGCATTTCTATACTCTAACAGTGAACAATGCAAAAATGAAATTAAGAAAACAGTTACATTTACAATACCATCAACAGGAATAAAATACTTAGGAGTAAACTTAACCTAGGAAGCATATTCAATACATTGAAAACTACAAAATATTATTGAAAAATTTTTATGGGAAACACCAATAAATGGAAAGATATCTTATGTTAATAGGTTAGAACACTTAATCTTGTTAAGATATCCATAGTAGTAGCCAAATGATCACAGATTCAGTATTAAACCTATCAAAAATTATAATTTTTTTGCAGGAACAGAAATATACCTCTTAAAACTCATATAAAGTCTCAAGGAACCCTGAATAGCCAAAACCATTTTCTTTATTTTTTGTTTTTCTTTAATGCTTTTTTAATGTTTATTTACTTTTGAGGGAGACAGAGACAGAGCACCAGCGGGGCATGGACAGAGAGAGAGCGAGACACAGAATCTGAAGCAGGCTCCAGGCTCTGAGCTGTCAGCACAGAGCCTGATGCATGCCTTGAACCCACAAACCTTTTGTTTTTATTTATTTTTTGTTTTCTTAAAGTTTTTTTAATGTTTATTTAGTTTTGTAGCTGAAACCATTTTGAAAAAGAGCAAAGTTGGAGGGCTCACACCTCCTGATTTCTAAACTTACTACTAAGCTATCATCATTGAAACAGTGTGGTGCTGGCATAAAAAAAAAAAGACTTATAGACCAAAGGGATAGAAAAGATTGCCCAGATATAAAGCTTTACATTTATGGACGAATTCTTCTTATCAAGAGTTCCGAAACCATTCAATGCAGAAAGAACATCGTGTTAATAAACAGTGCTGTATGATATCCATATGCAAAAGAATTAACTTGAACCTTTACCTTACACTATACACAAAAATTGATGCAAAATGGATTAAAGACGTAAATGTAAGAGCTAAAACTATAAAACCCTTAAAGTGAAACACAGGGGAAAACTTCATGACACTGGATTTGATAATAATTTCTTGGATATGACATTAAAGGCAAAGACAACAAAAGAAAAAGTACCCAAATTGGATCTTATCAAAATGTAAAACACTCGCACATCAAATGACACTATAAACTGATTAAAAAAGGCAACTTGTAGAATTTGAGAGAATACTTACAAATCACACATCTTCTATAAATCAATATCCAAAATACATAGAGAACTTCTAAAATTCAACAACAACAAAACAATTCAAAAGTGGGCAAAGAACGTGGATAGCCATTTTTCCAAAGATCAGTCGATGTCTGATAAGCACATGAGATGTTCAATATCACTAATCCTTAGGGAGATGTAAATCAAACCACAGCAAGATACAACTTCACACCCACTTGGATGGATGGCAATTGTAAGAGCACAAAAAATAAGAAAAAGTCAGTTTTGTTGAGTCTGTGTAGTAATTGGAAATCTTGCGTATAGCTGGTGGGAATGCAAAATGGTGCCGCTATTATGGAAAACCATGTGGTGGGTTTTCATAAAATTAAACATGCAATTAACATATTACCTAGGAATTCCATTTCTGGGCATGAGTCTAAAATAATTAAAAGTATGGATTCAAAAAGATAGTTGTAAACCCACATTTATAGTAGCATTATTCTCAATAGCCAAAAGGTAGAAAAAAACGCAGGTGTCCATCTACATGTGAATGGGTAAACAAAATGTGGTATATAAAACAATGGAATTTTATTCAGCCTTAAAATGTAAAAAAGTTCTAATGTATTCTAAACATCAATGGACCTTAAGGATATCATGCTAAGTGAAATAAACAAACCAGAATTGTACATTAATTCCTCTTATTTGAGGTATCCGAAGTAATAAAAATCACATAGAAAGAAAGTAGAAGGATGGCTGCCAGGGGCAAGAGAAAGAAGCAATGAGTTGTTAGTGCTTAAAGGGTACAGAGTTCCAGTTTGAAAAGATAAAAAAATTCTAGAGATGGAAGGTGGTGATGGTTGCAGAACAGTGTGAATGTACTTAATGCCTCTGCACAGTACATGTAAAAATAGTAAACCTAAAATCACAATCCAAAACTGCTATAAAAGAGCTTATAATCTATTGGAAATTGCAAACTCACTCACCTTCAGGGACTGGGTGATGAAAGAAAATGGAATAGTAAGGCTAATGTTATAAACAAAGAGTGGGTTTCCCACCCAATAGAATTCATTGAAACCAAAAGAACACATAAACAAAATAAGTCAGTAGATTATATTTAACTCACAAGCCTTAAATTTAAGCCTTCTAGTCTAGGCTTACATTTTTTTTAACACGACAACGACAGGGGCACCTGGTGGCTCAGTTGGTTAAGCGTCTGACTTGGTTTTGGCTCAGGTCATGTGTGGGAGTTCGAGCTCCACATCGGCTCTGTGCTGACAGTGCGGAGCATGTTTGGGATTCTCTCTCTCCCTCTCTCTCTCTGCCTCTCCCTGGCTTGTGCTCTCCCTCTCTATCCCTCAAAATAAATTAAAAAATAATAATAAACTTAAAAATTATTTTAAAAAACGACGACAACAACAAAAAAAGAGTTGTGAAAGATGTGTAGCTGCACAAGAAAAACTATTTACCAGCCAGGCCGGTTTCCAGCCCTGTGTCCTCCTGGATTGTCCAGTCCTGCTCTCCTCTGTATCTGATGCAGCGCAGATCAGTTTTTTGCTAGATGGTCAAGTAATATGTGTTAGATTGTCTGTATTGAATTCCATCCGGACAATCACTTCTTGGCATCCAGGCGCGATTCAATTCTTTGACAGCTCATCCTACGTCTCAGCAGCTAAAGACCTAGGCTCTAAATTGACAGTTCCCCAAATCAGCCCAAAATCTTTCAATGTGAAAAAATTTCAACATAAACCCTGCTCTCCCGTGCTCCATTCTGGGTTCACATGGGCAGCTCTCTGGGGTTCATAATGTAACATAAAGAGACATTTTTTTTTCGTGTTTATAGTTTAAAGGGTCACTGTGTAAAAGCAGTGAAATTAAACTCCCAGGGATACAGTTCTGGCATGAACAGAGCTGTGCCATTATCCATTCAGTTCTACCATCCTTTAAGCAGAGATTTTAAACTTACCTTTCCTATTTCTTTGTCCATTAATAAAGAAAATTATAGAACTCCCTCTATAGTTGATACTTAACTATAATGACACTTGAAATGTACTGATTAGGCCATTATAGAAAGGGCCTTAGCAATCTTGCCTTCTGTCTGCTCCAGGAGGGGGGAAAAAAAAAAATCAAAGCTCTCAATGTGACAGTTGGAAATGACTAGCAAGAGCTTTCTGTCCCTTGTTCTTATTTATTTGCATTTTAGAAAAAATTCTTTAGAGGGACAGCATGCCCTTGTATCCTTCCCACCCCACATGGCCCATCAGAATCCATATAAAACGTATTTTGTTGATTAGAATCACATCTCTCTGGGGTCTCATGCATGACTCATTCCTAGACAGAGACCCTCTTCTCTCAACCCGGTACTTCCTTACTCGCCTCATATGTGCCCATATTCTAATGCGAATAAGAAGTATTTGGACCTTGTAGACACTGCTTTACTTTGCACTGGGTTCTCTGACAGGTTTCTGGTGTCATGTATCATGCTTCCTGTATCCTTGAGGTCTAACCAGCTAATTCACAGAAATATAGTGTTTACCAATACATAGTTCCTGAAAATATAATTAAGAAGAGGAAAAAGTCCAGGAATTTAATCACTGAGTGTTTAGGATTATAGGCAGCATAGATTTGGAGAGATTTAAGGGTCCAGCCTCTTTTCCCCAGCAGACAATGTGGCTTGGATATTAGTTTTGGAGTGAGACTGTTTAGGATTAACTCCTTGAGTAAACATTTCTTTGTGACCTTGAGAATGTTGCTTTCCTTCTCAGTGCCTTATTTTCTTCATCTATAAATTAAGCTATAATAATAGTAATTAGATAAAATGATTTGTTATAAGGGACCAATGAGTAATTTACATAAAATGCTTAAAGAGATGTTTGACAGAAACGTGCTCAGTAAATTTCTAACTGCAGTAATCATACTTATTCTGAAATCAGGCAGGCATGGTTCAAATTCCAGATCTACTTCCTGCTAATTTAACTGCATAGAACTTTAATTTACTCATCTGCAAAACAGAGACAAAAAGGTTATATAGGCAGTGAGACAATGTACCTAAAAATATTATTAAACTGGTGGAAATCCAATAACAAATACCTTTTGATAAGCATGATGACAATGTATTCAAAAAAAGGTTGGTATGAAGCCAATAATGAATAAATATTAGTTTTCTGTCTCTAATATTCTAACATCCCACTTTGTTAATGCCTTACATCTGTGTTAAAGGTGTGACAGATAGAAGAAAAAACAAATCATTTGACCCAAATTAGCTAATATGTCTTGCACTTCAAAATCAACCGATGTTTGAAATTCATGACTATAATAGTCACCATTTTCTGATCATTCTCTTCCTGCTTCACACATCATCTGGGTGCTCTGTAGAGTCTTAGAAGCTCATTATTATATAATTATTACTCCTGCTTTTCTGACGGATAAACCATAGCTCAGACAATGAACCCAGCCATGCACAGTTGTCACAGATAATATAAGGCAGAAATTGGCTTTGAAAGCAGAAGTGTCCATGCTTTTTTTGTGACACCTGTCTTAAAATGAAAGTAAATGGTCTCTTTAAATATTATAGATTTAAGTTTTATGAATTCAATATTCATTTTCAGGCATCTTTCTATAAATTGCCCCTAAATATTGAGACATTTAAAAATAGAACTAGAACCAATTGCATTCTGAAACACAAACAGAGTATCTAGGAAGCAAAGGAGCCTATTTATATAACTGGCAACTGAGAAAAGGATTATAGAACCACCCTGAGCTGGAACAGACAGCTTTCTTGAAGCAAACAGACTGGGTGGAGGTGATAAAATGATGTCCAACAAAGGAAAATCACACTCCCTGAACACTTAAAAGAGACTCTTGCAATAGACTTCACCACCGTTCGAAACATCTGAGGGCTTAGAGAACATAGTGGCATGTATTTCTAATGTTGAGGCTTATTGATGGAGTAAATTACATATAAATTACTGAAGATCCCCCTTCATACACTAAGAAGGGCTGGGTTGTAAAAGTTTTAAATTACAGTCACAAGTGATATTTGGAAATAATTGTAATTGTTTATTTGAATTAAATTTAAAAAAATTAAAAGCTTAGGGGAACAGGATCTGGCCTGTTTTTGAATAAGCTTCAACATGGTCCTTCAAATAAAAGTTCCAGAGAAAAACAATCCGTGTTGAGTGTTTATACTTAGCAAACTCAGAGTTTAATTCTACCTCTCACCTCCTCTTTAAATTCGATCACTTTGTGAAGTCTACCCAACCCCAACATAATTCAGTTCAAACACCATTTGGTGTTGGGTCTTTTGCCAGTCATCTGCCATTCTGATTGGCAGTGAGGGTTCAGCAATGACTATGCAGACAATATGCACTGGCAGAACCTTTCTTCTGGTAGAGACAGGCGTGAAGATTTTTCCTTGCAATTGATATTTGCTTTAGTGAAGAAGGATGGAAATATTTGTAGACCAGTTCTGGAACCAGGATGGCCTGCTGAGATCACCTAGAATTCCAAATTATACTCCTAATATTTCCTTTAAAAAAAGTATATTTATTTGAGAGACATGGCGGGGGATGGAACATGCACACAAGTGGAAGAAGAGCAGAGAGAGAGGGAGAGAGAAAATCCCAAGCAGGCTCCTCACTTTCAGTACAGAGCCCAACATGGGGCTCGAACTCACCAACTGCAAAATCATGATCCTCAGGTCAGATACTTAAGCCACCCAGGCGCCCCTTTAATATTTCATTTCATCTAATGCTTAGGTCTTGAGAAACTTAGCATAACTGAAGAACTTAATTTCTCTGATAAGCATTTGAAAATCATTATAGAATTTGTGAAACATGTTGCCAAAGTTATAGTGAAACAGGTTAACTCTGATGTCAGTGTCCCTGTCATTATAGCCTGTAAGGCATTCTTCACACTCTCATTTAATCCCCTATAGAAATGTTCCTAATTTCTATACATGTCCGGCAATGTAATGGTTTTATATATATCCTGGTTCTGAGTTCTTTTTTTTTTTCCTGCTGGATCCATTACTAATGTGTCAGCTCAAAGTTATATTCTCAATGACTTCCTTTCAATCAGCCCTGATTTTAGCTCTCCCTTTTGATTGCCACTGAAATACTCAAAATTTAGTGATGTGAAGAGATTATATTAAAGCAATGTAAACAACTTTAAATTCAATATTACACATTTATATAGGTAAAAAAAAAAATCCCTCTTAGGGTGCCTGCGTGGCTCAGTCAATTAAGCATCACACTTCAGTTCAAGTCATGATCTCACGGTTGGTGAGTTCATGAGCCCTGCATCAGGCTCCACACTGATGGTGTAGAGTCTACTTGGAATTCGCTCTCCCTCTCTTTCTGCCTCTTCCCCCATTCACTCTCTCTCCCAAAATGAACTTAATAAAGAAATCACTCTCACGGGTGGTTTAAGATGGTAGAGTAAGAAGATCCTGAACTCAGCTCCTTCAGTGAACACATCAAAAACAGTTACATATGGAATAATTCACTCCAAAAAGAACTTGAGAACTTGCCGAACACCTGTTCCACAGCAAAGGATCGAATGACCACGCGGAGGTGGGTAGGAGAAGCAGAGAAACATTTGTGCCCCAAACTCCACCCCTGAGGAAAGGGTAACCCACAATTTGTAGGGATCTCAAAACAAACAAACAAACCAACAAACATATAAATGGGGTTTCTTCTATGGAGTAAGCCCACACTAGGCACCCCAAACCTCAAATCCTGCATGACAAATAAGCCCCTGAAACATCTGGCTTTGAAAAGCTGAGGATTACATTCAAGGTAAAAACAGAGCTGTAGAGAATGAAGATTCTGCTCTTTAAGGGATTGTGTGCAGACCCATTTACCTCAGGGCACAAAAAGCCCCTAGACTGTATGTAAAGGAGATTCACTTGATAAACTTAAAGCAGCTGCCAAAGGGGCAAAAGCATTTTGGGGCTGTCTCCAGGGACAGAATGCTGGCCGATGACATTTTACTGAGCTCCCTCTAAGTTACCAACACTCATGTTGGTGGGCACCATTTTTGCACCTTCACGTTATTGACCTAATAGCAGCAGGTGAATCCCCCAGTTCCCCCACCACTCGTGCGTTATTGCCAGGCATGGAGAGTGAGTAGATCCACAGCCCCCTCTGCTGTGCTTCCCCCACCCCACACCACTCATGCAGCCCTGACAGACACAGCAGATGAGAAGTCCTGCCTCCGTGTGCTGCTAGCGCGGCCTCAACAGAGCCAACACGTACACTAGCCCACACGGAGGACTCACCTTGTGCACCAGACTCAGATCGCAAGGGAGAATTGTGTTACAGGAACACACAAGTCTGAAGGAAGGAGAGTGAACACAAGAGACAACCAAGCACTATGGCAAGGTTAAATGGTAAGCTTCATCCTCTGCACAGAGCCATTGCTTCAAGACAGGGAGAGATTGTTGTTTCATATAATGCACACAAACACAGAAAATCAAGCAAAAAGAAGAAGTAGAGAAATATGTTTCCAATAGTACCTAGATGATAGAATAGAATGGATCAGTGACCTAGAAGACAGGGTAATAGAAATCACCCAAACAGAACAGGAACAAGAAAAAATAATAATAAAAATAAGAAGAGCTTAAGGAGTCAGTAGGACGTCATCAAGTGTATTAACATTTACATTATAGAAGTCTCAGAAGGAGAAGAGAGAAATGAGCAGAAATGTTATTTGAAAATATAACGGCCAAAAGCTTTCCTAGCCCAAGGAAGGAAACAGACATCTAGGTTCAGAAAGCACAGAGGGAGTCCTAAACAAGATGAATCCAAAGAGATCCACACCAAGACATATTATCATTAAAATGTCAAAAGCTACAGAAAGAACCTTAAAAACAGCAAGAGAAAAATAACTAATGACATACAAGAGCAACCCCGTTAAGACTATCAGCTGATTTTTCAGCAGTAACTTTGCAAGTCAAATGTATAATATATAGTATTACTTGGTCATAAAACGAATTAAGTCTTTACTTGGCTATCAAAAGGAATGAAACCTTGCCATTTGCAATAACATAGATGGAGCCAAAGTGTATCATGCTAAGCGAAACAAGTCAGTCAGAGATAGACAAATACCACAGGATTTCACTCATGTGTAGAATTTAAAAAACACAACAGATGAAGGGGGGAAGGGGGGTAGACATAGAGGGAAATAAACCATAAAATACTCTTAGAGAACAAATGGACGGTTGATGGAGGGAGGTGGATGGGATGGGTACTAAGGAGGGCACTTGTCATGATGAGCACTAGGTGTTGTATGTAAGTGATTGATTGATCATTGAATTCTGCTCCTGAAACCAATATGGCACTGTATGTTAACTAATGAGAATTTAAATAAAAAATCGAAAAGGCAAAATAAAGAATGTGACAATATGGATGGGCTTGGAGTATATTACACTAAGTGAAATAAGTCAAAGTAAGACAAATACCACATAATTTTACTTATATATGGAATCTATCAAACAAACAAAAACAAGCAAAACAAAACAAGAATAGAAATATACCCACAGATATAGAAAACGGACTGATGGTTTCTAGAGGCGAAGAGGTTGGTGGGTGGGCAGAATGAGTGAAGAGGTTCAAGAAGTCCAAACTTTTAGTTATAGAATTAGTCATGAGGATGTAATGTGCCAGATGGGGAATATAGGTAATAATATTATATTAATTTTGTATGTTACAAATGGTAACTAGACTTATAATGGCGCTCATTTTTTAATGTCAAATCACATTGTTGTATACCTGAAACTAATAGAATATAGTATGTCAATTATACCTCAATAAAAATTTCACTCTCATTCCCCAAATTCAGACTACAGATTCTTGCATGCCCTTTACTCTTTCCATGTTTTAAACTTCTCCTTTAATCCCCGGCTCCAGTATCCAGTTTTAATCAGATGATTTGTTCATATATGAATCTTTGTTCCTTTGTCTAGACTAGAAATAACTTAGGCTCCTAGAGCTTTATCTATTCCCCAAGCATCACTTAGTAATAAGAAAGAAAAATTCTGGGCACTAATTTCAAGATGATATATGGTTTTACTTTTCTACAGTATGTAAGTAAACAGATGATTTAACAATAAAAGTAACATATATACCTTGTCTCCCAATTGGACACTATATTCTTTGTGAATGACATTCATATTTTAAACTCCTTTGAATCCTCTATTTCATTTAATGCAGCACTCTAAACACAGTACCATGGAAGGCAGAGAATGTTCTCAATGCTAATGTTCCTTTTGGTTGTCCTTTTGCAACAGCAGAATATAGGAGGTAGAATGCTAGCTTTCGAGCTAGGTTCTTTTTTTATGTTTACTTATTTACTTTAAGAGAGGGAGAGATAGAGTCCCAAGCACAAAGCAGGCTCTGCGCTGTCAGCTCAGAGCTGGACACGGGAACTGATCTCTCAATCTGTGGGATCATGACCTGAGCCTAAATCAACAGTTAGATGCCCAACTGACTAAGCCACCCAGACACCCTAGAGCTAGGTTCTATTAACTGCTTGCTGTCTGAATTTGGGGTAAATCATTTAACTCTTCTTCTCTTTAGTGTCCCCATTGGCCAAATTCATTCCATATGGCTCAGTGATGTCGTAAGAATAAAATAAGGTAAGAAATCAAACTAAAATTATGTGTTTTTCTTTCTCTTCACTGTCTATAGTTTTGCAAAGCAAAAGAAAGTATAAAATGAAACATTTCGGGTGCTCTTCATGGTCATCAAGCAAATGTAAAGGGAAACTTTCGGTTGATTGAAAGTTTGTGTGTTATGTTTCTGTTGCCCTTCCCCCAACTTGCATTCACTTCCAGGGGACACCAACGTGTTGATCATATTTCTAGTTTCTGTAAACCTGATGCTTTAACATCTGCCCTACGTGCATATGCTGGACCCACTTGGTCTGGGACAACATGATAATATGCCTGAGTTACCCACCCTTGACTTCCTGCCTCCCTTCCAGCTCCCTTCCTCCTCAGCAGGAGCCCTCCTCCCAAGGGCATAATTTTCAAATACAAACTGACCAATCCAGAGTTCATACCCCAACCACCTCCTTTATCAGGCATTCAAACTGCAACCACTATACACCTGTACTATTCACCCCACATTCAGGTACCAGAGAAGCAGGGACAGCCAGTCCCAGTAGGCTTTAGAGCCTATTGAAGTTATTCAAATTAACCGATCCTAAGACCGCTTACCCTGCCTCACCTGTTTTTCCTGAGGAAATCACAGCTGAGGCTCTTACCTCTTCTCCCCTTTCCCTCTGCCTTATAACCAATCCTGGTAATTTCCATTTGCCCTACCCCCACCACGATATGTACTCCCCCTCTTGGTATCTATGAGTAAGCAAACTCTTTTCAATAACAATACTTTCCCGATAATTGTTCTTACTAAACCTCAATTTTGTAGGAATACACTTTATTTTAAAACATACCACCAGCATAAATCAGTGAAGTTACCAATAGGAGCATCGGATTCTTGTTGTGCCATTAAGCCAATTAGTCCAAGTTGACTTTTTCTCTTAACTGGATTTCTGAGAAAGAATTAGATCAGTCTATGACTACAGAGATATGTCACATATGAAGAACACTCAGTATTTGGTTTCTTGATTGACCTTAATATTATTATTTTTATCATTTTTGAATAAAAAATGAACACACAGACTCTACTGGAGCTCAAAAACCAATAGGACACACACACACACACACACACACACACACACACACACACACCAGGCAAAGATGTGGGCATATGACATAATGGAGAGTTGGTAAAGGTAGAGCTTTGTTACTTCTCTCTCTTAACAACTATAGAGTCTTCTGAAAATCAAAAAGAAAAAAGAAGAAAGAAAGAAAGAAAGAGGAAGGAAGGAAGGAAGGAAAGAAGGAAGGAAAAAAGAGAGCAGTAGAACATGTTTATTCTTTAAAAGTCCATAGAACTCAACTCAACTGGCATAGTTTTGATATGAAATATGATAATAGACACATTTATACTGACTAGTGACCAATCGCCCCTGTTAAACATATTTGGAAATAAAAAAATAACTATCCAAATTGGCAATAATAGAATATTATGATACTGAGGTTGAGAATGGAACTAACTGGAAATGTAATGAATTATTTCTGTTTAATGTATTGGAGAGATATTGCAGTGCACATAATATATGTTCCATGGACATATGTTGGAAACACCATATCATTCATTTGTTCATCTGTGAAATATTTACTGAGAAGTTACTGTGATCTACATATACCGGATGTGATGAAGAGCCCGATTTCCTGTGTGCAGTTGTCTACGACAGAGCTGAGGGTACACTCATAGAGACAGACATATTATTACAATCCAGGGACAGCTGTACATTAAATGTCCTTAAGGAGACACCTAGGAGGGAAATTATATTAGACAGAGAGTCCTGATGGCTTTTTAAAGGAAAGGATACTTGAAGGGGGCCTTAAAGAAGTAAATGGCATTATTCTCTCCGGGACTCTTGCCACACTGAACATCTAAGCAAAAGAGACGGGCTGAGAACACAAGGAAATGAGAAGGCTAGGAATATCTTCTAGACAAATTTTCATAAAATTTCATAATCAGGATCTCAGCAACTTATTCTTCATTTTATAGACGAAGATTAACTGCGACCCTGGGAGGTTAAGTGACTTGCTAAGGGCTACGCAACTAATTAGCTCCTTAGTCAGAACCAGACTTTCTGCCTCCTAAGTCCACAGCATGTGGCAGGAGCTGAAGCCATATAGAGAAAGTAAAAGGACTATAACATAATGGTGAGGTATTTTAGGGACATGTTCTTATCCTGGAGTCTTTTTCAAGGCTTTGTGCTGCCAAATGTGTTTGGGACTAGATTCATTTCCCTGTCCCCATGTATCCTCAGAAGGTTACACTGCAATTGACCCTACTAGGGAAAGCCCACAGGTGAGAAGAAAACATCACGGCAAAGAAGTCAGCTCACCTATGAAGTCACTAAATAAAGAAAACAGAAATTTATATCAAGGTTGGAAGAATATTTTAAATAGAAACTTAGACAACAAATATCATATTGACTTATTAGTTTCTTCTCTCATTCTTTCTAGAAAATAGGTTAGCACAATAGAGGAACAGATTTTTTTTCTTTCTGTTTTTGTCTAAGGGACACGCATAGGGACGGGAAGTAGAGTTTTAGTTTTGTTAGTTGTGTCTTCAAAAAGTTAAGGCAAGTGCCTTGCATAGAACATAAATTTGCACTTCTTAATAGGTCTTTTTATTAAACAGTTAAAGCAGTCACTCTGAAAACAGTAATTGAGTACTTACCAGTATGTCTTACATTGAGAAAGATCACGGTTCTTCTTCATGCGGAGCTTAATATCTCTTAAGGTTCGGGGTGGGAAAAGCCAAGAAACAAAACCAGCCTATCTCTCAGCCTGTGAAATCATCCCACCCCAATCAGCCTTAGTTGGGCTTACTCTAATGGTTGCTTTAAGATTCAACTCAAGTTTCACTTTTTCTTCCTTTTCTTGGCTTGAGGTTTCAAAAATGGCTCATATGTGCTTCCTCTTTGCTCTTGACATCACGCTGTATGTATTTCAATTGTAGTATTGACTGCATCATGCTGTGATCATAAGAGCCTTTCTCTCTCATTAGATTGTGTATATATATATATATATATATACATATACATGTGTATGTATACATATATATATGTAAGGTTATTCATTTATTTTGAGAAAGAGAGAGAAAACATGGGGGGGGGGGAATCAGAGAGAGAGGGAGAGAGAGAATTCAAAGTGAACTCCATGCTGTCAGCACAGAGCCCAATGCAGGTCTCAAACTCCAAAACTGTGAGATCGTGACCTGAGCCAAAGTCGGATGCTTAACTGACTAAGCCACCCAGGTGCCCAGGTCAGGGACTATATTTTATTTTACATTCTTTACATTCTGAATAAAGGAATATAGAGTGTTGTGGATGTCCAAGCAATAATTAACTGAAGAAAATTCAACACATGCCCAACAGCTGTTTATATAGGTTTATATAAGTGGAGATCATGTCATATTCATGTTGGTATCTGAGACTTCTGAGTGTGATACAGAAAAGGAAGTCATTAATTTTAATAAATAAATGTAAATGAATGGGAGGTCAACAGAGGAGGCGAGGCATTATATGTAACTAATAATAAAAAAGAAAGATGAATTCATGTTACTTAGAACAACAGCAAAGAAAGATAATAGATAATGAGAAGGCATTAACTGGACCTTGGAAGACCTTAGATTTTGGATGGAGATTGAGGAAGAGGGCAGGGATTTCAAGTGAGATATAATTTATATAAAGACATATTAGTAAGAATGAACTTAGGATATTTGAAGATAGTCAATTGGAATATTGCCATATGGGTGGGGCAAGTCTGACCAGACAACCTACTCAAGATTCACACGCCATAACTTACAGGTCATTGATGGTATATTACAAGAAGCATTAAATAAATACAGATTAATACTCCCATTGTAATCAACACAGCACAGTTATTGCATACTGATGCAACGGCAAGTGTCTACAACAGTCTTCACGTGACATTAATCTCTTCTAATTAAGACTAAATGGAGTACAGATTTGTTAGACGTTTCGCAATCCAAAAGATATAGCAATGTTGAAGATTAGCAGTTAATAAAATTTCTTTGGCAATATTACCTAAAAATACATAAAGTTTCATGAACATGACTTAATTAGATTCTGGTATTTTAGTCCAATCATGTAACTTCTGTTACAGTCAATTAGAGAAACTTCCCACAGCAGAAGATTTAGACATTGCCTATATGATCTGAGTAGGATATTTCCAAAGATATTAGAGATAACGTCCTCGAGAAAAGCCAGCATATATGCATTGGAACCAGATGAGTCTTCTTCCAAATACCTGTTTGCTACTTACTATTACAGAAGATACTTAACATGCTTGAGCCTGATTCTTATCTGTAAGTGCCTACCTTGTGAGACTCACGTCAAAGGTTTGCAGTCAAGATTAAAAGAAATAATCCCTATAAATTGTTGAATATAGTATCCGGAATATATTGGGTACCAGTAAATGGAATTATTTTTCATAATTCATTTGTTTTATTTGTTACAATTCAGTTACTGATTGACATTCATCTATTTATCCATTCATATGTTTATTGTGTGGCAACTATGTGTGTTTAGTTCTATTGTTATGTGCTAGTGATGTATCAGTAAATTAAACAGACAAAATAATCCCTACTCTTGTTTGCTTATTATAATCTGTTGGGGAGAGGCAGAAGAAATAACAGCCAGTGAAATAAAGAAGTGAACTTTATAGTATCTAATATAAATGGTAATTACTAGGGAAGGGAGTTAAAATAGGGAAAAGGACAGAGAGTGCCAGAGGCGGAAGAGTTACAATTTTATTTATTTATTTATTTATTTATTTATTTATTTATGAGAGAGAGAGAGAGAGAGAGACAGGAAGAGAGGGGCAGAGAGAGAATACTAAGCAGGCTCCACACACAGCCCAGAGCCAAAAGAGGAACACAATCTCCCAAAGGTGAGAACATGACCTGAGCTGAAATCAAAAGTCTGTTGCTTAACCAACTGACCCAGCCAAGTGCCCCAAGAGTTACAATTTTAAAGAAGATAGTCAGAAAGTGACTCCCCAAAAACCGATAGTGAGCCACACTTTGTTTTTAAGTAGGTTTCACGCCTATCATGAAGCCAATGCGGGGTTTGAACTCGACCCTGAGATCAAGCTCTGAGCTGAGATCAAGAGTCAGATACTAAACTAACTGAGCCACCCAGGAACCCTAGCACACACTTTTAAAAGGACGGAAGAGGGAGACGTTCAGGCATCAGAGAGAACATTCCAGTCAGAGAAAAAAAAACAGTGCTGTCGCCTTGAGGTGGGGTTGGCCAAACCTCATCTAAAGACCAGCAAGGAAAATGGCATTGCTGGGGCACAGATAACTGGGGAAAACTGAAGATGACTTCAGAGAGAGAGTGGAGGCAGACATTTAAAAAATTAATGGCTTTGGCTTTACTTCTGGGTGACATAGGAATAGTGGAGGGAACTGAGCAGAGGGGTGGTGTGGCCTGACCGCTGGTAGGTTTTAATAAGGTAGCTCCGGCTGCCTGTGAAAACAGACTACATGGGAACAAGAACACTAGCTGGGATCAGTGTAGGGACAATGAAGGACCAGTGCAGATCACACTCTGGATACAGTGCAGATATACTAGGCGTAGAGCCTGAAAGAAAAGGCAGTATCAAGAATGACAACAAGGTCTTTGGTCAAAACCACTAGAAGAAAGGAATTGCCAGTAGAGGTGTGCAGAAAACAGTGGAAGGGACAATCATGTCTTCTGCAGACCTCATGCCTTCCCACCCTCTGCCCCAGAATTTCAAGTTCTGCAAAGGCCATATCCTATGTCTATATTCTACCTGTGTCTTCTAAGAGGTCCAGAAAAGAGTGCTCTTTCATATAGCTAGTGGTTAATAAATATTTGAATAGAAAAAAAAAAAAAAAACTAACCTTTGTAATGGTCTCTCTGTGGCACCATACCATGTTAAACACCTCATATATGTAACATCATTTAATGTTTGATTACTAAGCAAAGCTTAAGACTCTGGATGGTCTGTCTACACATTCCACTAATATTGCCAGTGAAACGTTTCCCAGATCTACAGAACTGGAATTTCTTGTCCCAAGCCCTAGGAATCTGAATTTTTTACGAGGACATACGATGATTTTCACACACACCCAAATTTTGGAACCACGATTTCAACCGACTGGTGAACGATTGGAAAGGATTAAAGTGGTAGAATAGATGATCCTCCGTGGTATAATTGCGCTCCATTATTGCTATGGTTCTGGCCATTGTTTTATATGCATTTCAGATGTTTGAATATGGATGTATATAGAATGTATCTGCATACAGCTTATTACTTCAACAACTAAAAGAAGTAAGTTACAATCTCTTTCCAAATACGCAAGAATAATACATTCTAGGTTTTATAAGGAGATTATATGCAAAGTATAAAAACCACACCTCTATTTACAGGTGAGCAAAATTAATTGGTTTACCAGGCGGCACATCTTCCTTTTAGAGGAAAAACACTTAAACCCATAAGTGTTATCTGTCCTTGATATAGCTCTATGATGATCGGTGTTTAATAGATAACATTGGTAGTTTTTTCTTTAAATAACCAAAATCTTTCACAATTTCAACCCTGAGAGCAGGCATATGTTTTCTTTTTAAAAACATCAGAATTAAGGATTAACTTTTGGGGGGAAAATAATTCGTGATAAAGAAACAGAAGGGAATTATTACTTAAATAAAATATAGAAGAGCAACTATATTTATTTTTGTTATTCAAACTGCTTTGTTAATCACTCCCTGTATACCACCCACTAGGCTCACTCATCGTTGAATCAGAAAACCATAGTCATATCCTGGCTGTAGATTTAGCCCGGCAAACAATCCAGATAGTTTTGATAAAGTTGGAAATTTAATGAAAGTCCTTCTATTATGCTCACCGATGGCAGTCTAATATTGGAAGATTGAGTACAGTTTGTGCCTGTGGCGTATTTTTCTAGAGTCAGATCAACCTCAGCAGTAATTTAAGTCCTTCCCTGTACATTATAGTTTCCACTGAACTAGATCTTTAGCTATTCACTGAAGCAGACTTTTCTAATCTGTGTTCTAAGGGAGACTGATTCCAGATAATGCCCTGGGGTCAACAGAATATAGGACATATATTTCCTCTTAGAGTACATCATATACTCTAGCAAAATAAAACATCCGAGACATCCTGCAGCAAACGAATATGGTTTTGTTTGTTTGTTTGTTTGTTTGTTTAACTCAGTGTTACCAATATTATTGTATCATGGAACCATTGGCTACCCAGCAGTGCAGTGAAATGGATTATGACGAACCACACTTGGGAAGCACTATTCTTCTTAATTTGCAGGTAACTTTGACCATAAGTGTCAGAAGTATGGTTGAGTATACACAATCGCGATATCAATTCACGACTCCAGGCCATTTCCCAAATACTAATTCCCAAGACTGTAAATTCCATAAACTTATTATACTGCCTACACTCACCAATCCCACTATGTTCTAGCAACTTTGGTAGGCACTGGGGATTCAGTAGAGAACATAATCTCTCAGCAAGTCACAGCAATAGGGGAAGGGGTCACAAACAGTAAACAATCAGAGTTGTGATAAGCTTAAAGAGAATAACGCATGTGAGGACCCGTGCCTGGTGGCGGGTATATGGTCTACTGTCTTTTTCTCCCCTTTCTCTTTCCCTCAATGTTGGGAAGTATCAAGATGTGAAAAGGTGGGCAATAGACATTAAAAGCAGGTCTTGGTAAGATCTTGGTGCCAACTCTCAGAAGACTGTCTGTAGAAAATAAGAGAGAACTAAAATCCAGAGGTGGATAGAAGGGTGATGTTCAGTAGACTCAGGAGCAAAGATATGTGTGTGGCAAGGTGGTCCCAAAAAGGATGGCGGCAGGGGTCGGGGAGCAGTTTGGGGGCAGGAAGAAAGCCCCGTCATCCCCATTCTCTGCCTTCCAGTATTAGAAAAATGAGACCCCAGTCAAGGATATTAATAAGTGAAAAAAGAGAATTAATTTTGTAAAAATGTAGCAACTGAGCCAGGAAAGGCAATCTTCCAGTTACAGAAGCAAGAGAAGATCAGTGTATGATCCACATGGGCTGATCTGATATTGAGATCCTGGCTACTGACTTGCCATTTCCTAAAAGGACCTCCATCCAAAGTCAATCAGCCTCATGCCGGGGACAGAATTGCAAGTAGGGGACCAAAGGCCAGCCAAAAATCTCTAAGTCACTACTTCCAAGGCCATATTGCCGATACTGATTTGATAAACCTATCAATTCGCTCTAAGATCCATGAGTGTCAACCCTTCAGGAGTAAAGGGAAGTCAGACTGAGTCAAGAATAATGAGCCCTAACCTTTTAGACTCTAAGCCTGAAGTGGGAGTGGTTAGGATTATAAAGAAAAGCCCGGAATAAGACCAGAATGTTTGACTCCCCTGGGACATCCACTTGGGGCTGCTTTCTGCCTTTTCTCTCTAGGGTCCAGGCTGTACACGTGAGCATGCGCACATGCTGTCTCTCTCTCTCTCTCTCGCGCACACACACACACACACACACTCTGAAACCAAACCAGGACCCCGTTGCTGCTCCTTTAGATAGACCCCCATGGTAAATGTGAGCAAGTTGCCTCAGCTGCCCTAGATAGAGTGTCCCATGAAGGGGTTATATGGTGACTTAGTCATGTGGAGAATTATTTTTAACGTATGGATTGTTGGCAAATTGTTGTTCTACCAAAGCAGGGGACAAGACAGATCTTTCCATGTATGTCCCATTTCTCTTTCCTTTAAGACGTGTTACTGTATCAAACAAAAGTGTCCGGCAGAAAACTCTTATGTGCTAGGTTGGCAAAATAAATACCATTCGACACTGATACCTTTCTAATATTTTCTCCTCTGGTTGCTAAATGTCTAGTTCAGGTTGGAGAGGTGGGGTCTAGCTACTACCCCGACTCTCCAAATTGCTCTGCTTTGGATGTTTACTCAGGCATCTTGTCTTTGCTGACGTGTCTGTTTTAAAAATTTCTTTCTCCTTTTCCTCACTCCCAAGTGCTCATTTCTTTGGTAAGGTGTTATAGAGAAATATGGTTGATTAAAATAGTTTGTGTTAAGGTGTGAATGACTCATAACTCACTTGATACACCAATGGGTGTTGCATCTTAATGAACACCTTTCTGGAAATGATAGTGGAAGTAAAGAATTTCATATGAGAAAGGAGAAGACAGTACCTGCCTAGAATTTTCTAAACTTCAGTATTTACTACATGCGTTCATTTTTAGTCTAGGTCTTCATAGCTGATATGACATCTGAGGTAACATTAAAGGAAAAGAGAGGGGGATAGAATTTGGGTCTAGAATGATCTATATAATTGCTTCAATTCTGTTTTATTTGGGCTTCTCATAACTGGCTTTCCCAAGAAAAACTTCTGCAAGAAGCAAACATTAACAATTCCAACACAGCACTGAAACTCTAAGAAGTATAGCTAATGGAGAAGCCATACAAAAATAATGAGCTATGAGTTTCAATTGTTGTCAACCTAATGCAGCATCCTTATGACAGAAACACTAATCAAGTTTAGAACATCCGGTTCATTTCCAACTTTTGTCTTAAGTAACCAAATTAGTCACCCATACAATATTAAATCTCTTGTTCATTACCCATAAAATGTTTTGCTTTATTTTTGGATAGAAGTTGCTGAAATTAAACAGAGAGTGACACATAAAGCTATAACTAGTTTTCCTGTAAACGGATGTCTTAGTATAGCATATCTTTTCTCTTTTTCAAATGCATTTGGCTTCACACACATCATAATTCCTGCAGCAAATTCAATGTTGATACTCAAAACAGAAATATTCTTGCAAGTTTTATTGTCCAATAGCATCTAGTGTAATTCTCATCTTCCCAAAGGTTCAATCTCTGCTGGAAAATGGACTACTAACTGAATCGGGTTTTCCTCTTGTTAATTTAAGCATGAGTGTGCATGTGTCTATTGGATATTTAATAGAGGATCAGAGTTAGAGCTGGGTCAGAGTCAAGACTGTGCCTCCACATCACTGAAGCTAAAATCAGGATCTGAATCTTTGGGCTATCGCTGAGTGTACTGGAGATTAAGGGAAAGGAGGTGAAGTGGCTGGAGGAGGATAAAACTATGTTTTTGTAATAGACTTGAGATAGATGAAGGAAGTTTACAAGTCAACCTATGCTCCAAATAGAGGGCATGAGGCTGACCTGGTTAGTGCAAGTAATATAGTCAAGAGAGGGTGTCTTTTGTGCAGGGTGTCTTATGCACTGGGGACCTCATCCTGGAGAGAGGACCAGGGAACCCTACATGTCAGATAGTGAGACAGAATTGCTGCTCAGAGCCTACGCTTAGTGCACCTTTGGAAGTAATATATGCAAATGGAAGGTATAAACTTGCATTGCATATCTATGATGACTTTCCAAATTTCTCTCTGAGTCTGTACTTCCTGAGAAAAGAAATGGTTGGTCATAAAGAGGACTTCCTACAAGCTATTGTCCCAGGTAGCTATTGTCTCTACCTGGAGAACAGCTATTCATTGACTTGAATGCTCATATCTTCCATATTTAGCATCTCTTGCACGTTAGAGGGTACTGTGCTGTTTCTGGTCTTTGTTTATTTGTTCCTAATGTTTCAGGCCCCTACCCAACACAGCCTTTCTTTGGTTACCTTAAGTCACCATTTAAGCTATAGCGTAGTAATGTTTCTGTCCTTTTAGGAAATACTCTGACTCTTACTAGGTGTGAGGAATTTGCTGTGGAAAAATAGCAACAACATGTACTTCATCTCTAAAAGTTTGAAAAGCAACTACTTTTAGCCCCAGATGTTGCCTTCAGCCGCCCAAACCCGCTAGTTGCTAAACAACATCATAGTCACTCAGATTTCCAGTACAGTCAGAGTGGCCAAATCTATTGACAGACCACAGCGTGTTCCATTTTGGACCCAGAAATTTAACGAGCAACATCACACACTGCCCACTGACCTCGTAAAAGCATCCAATGTCATTAGGCTTTCATTTGGCAGCCCCTATGCAGGGGAAGTTCAGCGAGCACCTCAGGCTATTGGATTGTGCTGGAAAATGTCATCCACAACTGGTAACACACCATAAAATTGTGCTAACCGCAGCTGGGCCCCACTGAACCTTAGCATCCCTTTTCATTCATCTCCAGTTGGCTTCTCAGCACACCTCTGGCAAAGGTGCTTCACTGTCCCCAGTGCTAACATCCTCCTACTCTCCGCAGATGAAAATTTCCTAGTGCTTCCCCAAGACTCCCAAGACCTTTCTATATACCTTTTCCACCTCAAAATGATCTTTAGTCATTTTCTCCTCCCTTCAACTTTTCCCTTCTCTGCCCTCCTCTTCTCCCCGCCCCCCCACCATGCTTCCTTCCATTTTTATTTACATTTAATAAGGACCTGTTCTGTAGTTTATTAATCCCACGGTTTCTAATCTAATGCAAATTCCCTTCTGCCGCAAACTAAGTGTTCCTCTATTTCCTAAAATAGGATTAAAGATTTAAATCAGGTGGAATTTCTTCCGAGGAGTATTGTCTGAACTCTCCAGGCTGACTTGGATTCTCCCTTTCTGTGCAGCCAGAGACCACATGCTGACCCTTAGCAAACTCGACTGTAATTACCACTCACTGTTACACTGCTGGCTCCCCTCACTTGTGATCCCTTTGAAGAGAATGGTTGCCTGTGGTCGGTCTTATGCTTTTTACAGCATCAGACGCAGAGCAAGTTCTCAATAAATATGTATTGGATCACTAAAACACACACACACACACAAACAAGCAAAACTTATTTCTGACCCCCTCTCTATGCTTGTTCATGTACAAATTATTCCCTGTCTCTGCCTGGACCATATCTGACCTTCCTACCTTCTCCTTTTCGGTAGCTTTTATATGTGCTTAATCTCCCCCTATGAGAAAGTCATTTTCTTGATCCTCCCAATAACTCAAAGTATCCTTCATCATTTGGGAGAATAACTTGTATTTGTTGTCTCCACTTTATCACCTCGAATTCACCATTCTACTCCTGTGGCTTCTCAAATTGTGGTTCCTAGGTAGACATCATTGACCTCTCCTGTGATCATGTGACATATGCAAATTCTTGGTGTCTAGTCAAGAACCAGTGGATCAGAAACCTTAGGGTGGGGCTCAATCATCTATATTTTGATAAGTTCTCCCAGCGATACCAATGCATGCTAATGTTTACAACCACTGTTTTTGAATTATTTTTCCCATACAACAAAAGACCTTGATTGTCAAATTGAATACAACTTTTTAGTTCTTTTCCTAATAGGTATTTAGAAAACATTATTAGAACTCAATAACACATCACACACTATAAACAATGATATATAGCTAACATAGTACCTAGAAGAAAATTTATAGGGGGGCCTGGGTGGCTCAATCGGTTAAGCTTCCGACTTTGTCTTAGGTCATGATCTCAGGGTCCGTGAGTTCCGGCCCCGCATCAGGCTCTGTGCTGACAGCTTGGAGCCTGGAGCATGCTTCAGATTCTATGTCTCCCTCTCTCTCAGCCCCTCTCCCATTCACACTCTGTCTCTCTTTCTCTCAAAAATAAGTAAACATTAAAAAAATGATTTAAAAACAAGAAGAAAAATTAAACCATTAATTGAAATTATTGAAAGATTTCTTCATAGCTTTCTCTGTAAGTATTTAGAGTGTTGTTGTTTCTAAAGATTTGAGGGGTGTTTTTACCGGTTTCTAATTTTATTTCATTTTGATCAGACACAAGATCTATACGAATAACTGCCCTTTGTTATTTTTGATATTTTTTATTTTTTTTTAATTTTTTTAATGTTTTTTTTTACTTATTTATTTTTGAAGGAGAGAGAGACAGAGCATGAGCAGGGGAGGAGCAGAGAGAGAGGGAGACATAGAATTTGAAGCAGGCTCCAGGCTCTGAGCTGCCAGCACAGAGCCCGACGCGGGGCTCGAACTCATGAGCCGTGAGATCATGACCTGAGCCAAAGTCGGACGCTCAACCGACTGAGCCACCCAGGCGCCCCTATTTTTGATATTTTTTATGACCTATACATGATCATTTTTCCTTTTGTGTTTGAAAAGAATGTGTACTCTATAAGTTGTTGGTATAGCTTTCTATATATGTTATATTAGGCTTGATGATAGGGTTGTTAAAATCTTTTATAGCCCTACTAGGTTGCTGTCATTAAATTAATTGACATAATATTGACTGACATAATATTGATTGTGGGTTTGTTCATTTGTACTTCAACTTCTGTTACTATTTGCTTTTGGTATTTTGATACTGTATTATCATGTATATATAATTTTAAAGTTTTTATATTTTAAATTATATATTTTTTAATATTTATTTATTTTTGAGAGAGACAGAGACAGAATGCGAGTGGGTTTGGGTAGAGAGAGGGAGGCACAGAATCTGTAGCAGGTTCCAGGCTCCGAGCTGTTCAGCACAGAGCCTGACCCAGGGCTAGAACTCAGGAGCTGTGAGATCATGACCTGAGCCGAAGTCAGACACTCAACCGACTGAGCCACCCAGGCGCCCCGAGAGTTTTTATATTTTATCAGTACATTATTTTTATTATTCAGTGTCCCTTGTCATCTGTAAATGTATTTTGCCTTACTATTATCACTATCGATATATTAATATTGGTTATCATTGACTTATTAGATATTTTTTCCACCTTTTATTTGTGTGTGTGTGCTTTGGAAGAAATTGGTGACATCAATTCAGTCAACAAGTGCTTAACTTAAAACAAATATTGCATTCCAATTGAAAAAAAATAAATAAGTGGAGTTTCTTGGGGCATCTGAGTGGCTCAGTTGGTGAAGCTGTGACTCTTAGTTTCACCTCAGGTCATGATCTCCTGGTTCACGAGAGGGAGCCCCCAGTGGGGCTCTGTGCTGACTGCAGGGAGCCTGCTTGGGATTCTCTCTCTCCCTAGCTCTCTGCCCCTCCCCTATGCACATGTGCTGTCTCTCTCTCAAATAAACTTTTTTTTTTTAAAAAGAGTTTCTTTTTGGCAGACGGGATAGAAAGTGAAAAACAAGGCATTATTGTTAGAAGAGAAACAAAAGTTAAAAATAGTGAGGCAGTAGGGTGCCAGGTTGGCTCACTCCGCTGAGTATCCTACTCTTAGTTTCAGGTCAGGGCATGGTCTCACTGTTGGTGGGTTTGAGCCCCGCATCTGGCACTGTGCTGACAGTGTGAGGAGCCTGCTTGGGATTCTCTCTCTCTGTCTCTCTGCTCCTCCCCCAGTTGCACCCTCTCTCTCTCTCTCTCTCAAAATAAATAAATAAATAAATAAATAACTTAAAAAAAGTTTTTTAAATAGTGAAGGGAGAAAAGTTTTTTTAAATAGTGTGCTAAAAATGGAAATGATGAAATAGAAAATAGCCTTGGAATGATTAAAGTAAATGCAGAAGAAAAATACAAAGAGATTAATAGAAATAAGACTATAATGGCTGTCAAGACAAGGAAGAATGGTATCCCCAGCTCCTGGCACTTCCAATGCTAAGAGCACTGAGAACTGGCCCTTGGATGTGATGATGATGATGGGGGTCCTCAGTGACCAGGGCTGCTGCTCTAGAGGAGGGGGGTGGGTGGGCAAGGCGTCAGAATGGACAGCAGTCATGGGAGAACGAACAAAGTGAAGACAGCAAGTACAGGTAAATTTTATGAGCTTTTGCACTTCTAAAATAGTGTTGAAAAATGTTTAAATCAGCCAATCATAAGAATTGACTCACTTATGAGGGAAAACACAAGTGTAGTTTACACGAAGAAAATGGAATGACATGGGAGGAGAGAAAACTGTGACCAAATAATGCTCCCAGTCAATCTTTTATTCATTGATAGAGGACGTGAAAGTTATAATCAATGTGTATGAATTTGGAAATACAAACAGTATGCATGCAACTTTCTTTAAAAGAAATAAAATCGACAAAATCCAACTGGCTGTGGTAAAAATCATATCTTACAGAGGACAAGAAGCCACACTGCCAAGTATCCAAGCAATTTTAAATGGCTGAATAAATTTATATTTAGTCAGGCTTTCCTGATACATAAAAACAATTTACTCAAGGGATACAAGAATGCTGATGCATAGGGGCACTTGTACCCCAAAGTTTATAGCAGCACTTTCAACAAAAGCCCAATTGTGGAAAGAGCCTAAATGCCCATCAACTGATGAATGGATAAAGAAATTGTGGTTTATATACACAATGGAATACTACTTGGCAATGAGAAAGAATGAAATATGGCCTTTTGTAGCAAGATGGATTGAACTGGAGAGTGTTATGTGGAGTGAAATAAGTCATACAGAGAAAGACAGATACCATGTTTTCACTCATATGTGGATCCTGAGAAACTTAACAGAACACCATGTGGGGGGGAAGGGGAAAAAAAGTTACAGAGAGGGGAGGAGGCAAACCATGAGAGACTCTTAAAAACTGAGAATAAACTGAGGGTTTATGGGGGGTGGGAGCGAGGGGAAAGTAAGTGATGGGCATTGAGGAGGGCACCTGTTGGGATGAGCACTGGGTGTTGTATGGAAACCAATTTGACAATAAATTTCATATTAAAAAAAAACAACGTACAGATAACGCCAATAATGCCAGAAATCAGAATATGCTAGATCAGATCCATTTTATAATAGATATATTCCAATGAACTAGAATAAAATATAAACCAAGATAAATGGCTGAGGGATGAAAAAGCTATGACAAACAGTGAATGTGTCATCTTCTGAGATATTGAAATAGGACTGAAACCATCTGGTAATTACTCTTACAGAAAAGAATGCAGATGTTCCAAACTCTAACAGGGTTAATTTTTTTTAATTAAGTAAAAAAAAAAAAAAGAAAAAAAAAAAATATATATATATGGAGGTCAGAGGATGGAAGAAGTGAGAAATCTTGTGACTATTTTTTCAAGTTCTGAAGTAGGGAGAAAATCACTATACGTAACCCTGAAACATGTAGTTAATGTGAAGTCATTGTAAACATAAAATACTAATTTTTTTATAATGCTTGCAAAACATTTTAGAAATCAGTATTTCTTTCTTTGATTAAATATTTGCCTTATGCTTATCCATTTTTAAAATTCATCTTTGTTTTCTTTTGTTATTTTCAAGTTAAAATAAATTTGATGATGTATATGAAGCGGTATAATTTTATTGTTTCATAAAATTATTTCTAAATACCTATTAAGCTATGTATGAGTACTTATATATCTCTTTCAGTATATACCCATAACAAGATTTTGGGGGTGTTAATAATCATTTATGCTAGATGATGAAATTTTGTCGTTTCTTTTTTTAAATACTTTTCAATACTGTTGAGATTTTGTTGTTGTTGTTAATAAAGAGCAGTAGCTGGCTTTATAAAATTAGGAGTGTCTTAAATTTTGTAAAAGATAATACATTTATTGTAAAATACATTTTGAAAACACAAAGAAAAGAATACAGGCCTTTTGTGTTCATTCCACCTGGCACCAAATTTACTTTCTTAGAAAATCCTTAGCTCCCCTCTGCCATCTTCAGTATGGAGCTCAGGTGATTCCCTAAGTCACAGGGAAGGCTGTCAAACCCACTTCATCTCTCCTGGTACTAACATGTGTCAGTCTGCTTTGAGCTGGTAAAATTAGAATATGTATTTACTCAAGTGACTGCACAACTGCAAACTCTCTTCCACTGATTTCTTTAAAACAAAATGAGGCTCTCACCAACACAAGTCAACTACTCACGAGATAAGCTCACACTGGCAGACAAGAAAGAAGGATAATGTAAGTTTCTGAACCATTGCACTTGGGGTGATGGCGAAGAAGTAAATGAGTGTCATGTAAGCAATAGAAAATGCAGGATTGGGCAGGAGCTCAGGGCCAGCCCTATACATTCAGGAGTGTGAGAGCAGTGGACTCTTCACAAAGGTGTCCAAGTGGTGTGTGGGGGTCCGGCAGGGTGCGGAGGGTCTTCAGGGGCCACCAACATGGGCAGTTATCCCAGGATGTCCCTATTTCCTGTTAGCAGCTTGTCTTCCACAGTCACTGAAGGGCAGCACTATATTTGCATGCTAGAAAGATGATCACATCAAGACCAATTTACAGTCTTTCAGACGTCACGGAATACTGTGTGTAATTAACACATATAAATTAACACCAGTGAAAAGCAACTGTATTTCTACCAGAGATTTTAAATATCAGGTTATTCTTTTACTTGTGGGAGTAAGAACACTGGTTTTCATGTTTTTGCTTTTCAAGCTCTGTAGATCTGTGTCAGGATAATTAAAGAAGGCATGAATACATATTCATCAGAAATCAGAATGATAGAATCAGAATTGGTGAAGCAAAAAGTTTCCCAGATGATGCTCTTATAGACCAGAATGCTACGAAAAATAATTATTAAATAACTGAGTGGTTTTGTTTGCATTTCTTTTCTCTCATCACTCCAGCTTAACATTTTTGCTATATCATTTGGGCTCCAAAAATAACAGCCAAAAATGAAACTACCATTTGGTAAACATGGACTTTAAGAGGAAAAAAGGAAACTGAATTAGATTCAAATACTGGTTCTACCATTTAACAGCTATGTGACCTTGGGAATTAAACTCACCTTTTCTGTCATACTTTCCCGCATAGCAATATGGGGCCATGCCCATCACACAGAGGGGTTGTGAGGTTGATACAGGTCCGTGTGTGCAAAGAGCTTGGAATGTAGGAAGGGCTTAATAAGTGGCAGCGACTGTTGCACTAGACTCCAGAAAAATTATATTTTGAAACTTTTGCCCCTTTAAGGGATGCAAAATTTGACATTCCAAAGTCCTTATAAATTTTCACATTTTTTATTAGCATCCTCATTTCATTAGCAGATGTACTGTTATTGGCACAGGCTGCTATTTCTTAGGTAGGAACATTTGCTTTCAGCTTAGTTGGCTGACATTCTCAGTTATATCCTAACTATGATCTCACATTCTGTCCCTGAAGTACCGAGCACTCAAAAGCACACTCATTTTTTTTTTTTTTTTGCATGAAACAGACATGAATATGATTGCACAGTTGTTGATGACAGAAAACAGTCATCAATACAGTTTACTCATTGAATCCAAATAAGTTATGTATACTGGACCAGACTCAGCTAGATACATCTCCCTTTCCAGCCCAAATCCTTAAAACAATATGAATAAAGAGCAAAGCCCGGATTAGACCATGTGTTCTCCCTGCTTGCAATTTCTCCTCCTCTTATACCCTGAACACCAATGGTTCTACTCAAGAATACCTTAAAAATGTTAAAAATACCCACATGTGAGGCAACTTGTTAAATGATTTGTATACATTAACATATTCAAGCCTTACAACAATTTTGAAAGTTTAGTATGTCTATTTTAAAATGAGAAAGTTGAGGCTCAAAGGGTTTATGTAATTTGCCAGATATTGTACAGCCAAAACCCAGCTGAGCTAGACCAAGTTCATGTCTTCCTGGCCCTTAGACCCAGAAGTTTTGTAGTACACAGCCCTGCACAATTATGGTTACTAAAACATGGTTGTTCCCTCATATAGGTTTCCAGTCAAATACCCATCACCGACTGCTCACTGCCTATGAGGTAAAGGTCATGTGTTTAGAATGTTAATACTCTTATCCAAACTTGGGTTCGGCTTGATTGACTTACCTGCTATATCAGAGAAGGCGACCTGCCTCTGGTAAGCCCATGTCCCTCACTCTAGTAGGCCCCTGGTGTTCTAAACCCCCTCAGCAAAGAAATGTGTAAATCAAATCCATCCCAAGCCAGGATGATTGATGATTTCACAGGGAGAAGTGAAGGACTAGAGAACATGTTAGGGGGCAGTTATGAAGGACATCTTGAGAACACCCTAGAGCTAGTATTTTATTTCCTTGTTTTCCTTCTTAGGGTGAGTGCTTCCAATATTCTTTTCATCTACATTTTCATCTACAATAACTAGGGGATTTTCTTGATATGGAACTTGATGCAAGGTAGAAAACTCAATTTTTGACTCTGATGACCTTTGATTCATTTCAGATTTTCATGAAGTACACAGTGTAGGCATATGGTAGGTTGGTAGAGTGCATGGTTAAATTAAATCGTCCCTTTTATTTAGAGAATGGGATACAAAGGCAATGTCATAATTTAGACAAACTGTTTTCAACCATGGGCATACTTGCTTGGCGCTAGATGCTCCTTTAAGCCACAGTGGATGGGATGAGAAAGAGAGATGACATCCAAAAGAGACCAGACAGACATAGTCTCATTTCTAGTCAACACCCAGCTGGGTCTCCCATTCCTTCCATTTATGAACTTAATGATGGAATTTCATGAATTGACTTCATCCGAGGAACTGATGATTAGATTCAAGGGTATTTCTGCAAACTGAATTTACTTGACTCAGATGTATAAATTACATATCAGGGTGATTTTTACAATTGGGTTTTTTCCTTTCTTATGACTGAAATATTGTCTCATGTCATAGGCCCTTCCCTTTTGAAGTCATGGCCTCTGAAGATTGAATTCATAATCAAAATATTGAAGCAAAGGTAAATGGATAGTCTCTTGGTAATGGTTACTGGATCTAAGGTAAACTTTGTTGAAAAAGTTTGCCCCACAATAAGATGTACCACGATAGGGCTCAGAATATCTGGGCCACAATGATGCCCTATGTTTTTATAAATAATTACCTCTGTAATGATAACACTACTTGAGAACCATTTTGCTGGTTTTTATTTTCTTTGCAGATGACTTCTGCAAATGGCTGACTCACACTCCTGGTGAAAGGAGTCTGTGGGCGTCCACAGAGTTGCCCTGATGGAAAGAGGGTGCTGGTATGGGTAGGTATTCACTGGGAGGCTGCCCCTGGCTCTCTCCTGGACCCACTGAGAGAGTCCAGGCTTGTTCCTCTCTTTCTCCATCCTCCACAGTGGCTCCCACTTTGTGACATTGACTCTTGAACTTTGGTAATAAATAGAGTGAGAATACAGAAGAAAGCAGGCCCCTGAGCGTGTGTGAGAGCCAGGCCTGGAGGGATGTTGAGGAAAGTAGCCCAGACGAAACCATATGCCCTGTAAACTCCATACTTGGCATGTATCTGCTTTATATAAAGGGGAAAGTAGCTGGATTTTTAAAAGCTTAAAAAACAGGATTATCTTTGTTGTTATAAAATTGTGTATCTTTTCCATGAAGAAACACAAATAAAGCACATAAGTTTGATATTGCATTCGACTGCATAAATTTAACAAAATTAAACATTAATCCTTTATTCCTTTTTAGCCCGGTACCACATTACTGTTGCCCTTGTCTGGTACAGCCCACTTTTCCAGTGTACTTAATACGTAGTTTTGTTGTTATTGATTATTGCAAAATGCATATGTTGTTTGCATACTTTCCCATTTCTATGAATAGTATATTGTCATACGGCATGTTTTCTTCAATGTTTTTATGAATCACTTAGATTTTATGCTTCATCTCTATTCCTATGTAATGCTTTTCATTAGTGATGCTAATGTAATGCTCATAAAACTCCAAATGTTTACCTGTCTACTCTCCTGCTTCTGGCCACGCACATTGCCCCCAGTTTTCAGACACTATACATAATATTGTATTTAATATTTTTGTATGTTTCTTTATGGACCCATTGATTATATATACAGGGATATACTTGAGATACATACCCAGAAGTGGAATTGCCAATTCAAAATAGATGCATATATTTAATGTAACTGTCAGTACCCAATGCAAACACTGGGCTTTCACCACTGTTCTCACATTGTTTATAACCTACTGTTCCAACAGGTATTTTAATTCTAGACAGTATTATTTCAATGGTATTATTTTAACTGTCTTGAATTTTTAACTGATTAATGCAGGTTACAGCTTTAGAAGGACTACAGCTCTGTTCTTCAAGTTAAGGTAAAGCAAAGAAGGATGATTCCAGCCAAGGGGAAGGTAGGAGCCTGCATTTGACTTGTTTTGGTTTGGAAGATAAAAAGAAGCAAAAGTCAAAGAACTAATGTAGGCAGTTGAGAGCTTAACATAGTGGCTCTTGACCCTACAATGACCAATACATCATTTTATTTTGTTTTTTTTTTTTTAAGTTTATTTATTTATTTTGAGAAAGAGAGAGAGAGAGCACAAGCAGGCTCTGCACCACCAGCACAGAGTGGATGTGGGGCTCAAACTCATGAACCGTGAGATCATGACCTGAACAGAAATTAATAGTCAGTTGCTTAACTGACTGGGCCACCCAGGTGATCCACCATTTTATAATAAATGTTTAATAATTCCCCTCTACTATTTGCAAGTGGAATTTATAGGTAATGTAACTTACCAACACAATATTTTCAAACTATTACTCTAAGACTAATATAAAGGAAAACAAAAGGGAAGTAATTTATACTGAAATAATATGCTTTTCAACTTGCAAATGACCAGGAAGCTCTAGTAAAGAAGACATAAAGAAATAAATGCTTACATCTGTACACAGAATGATAATGAAACCACAGCAATAGAAATTGTCTGAAACAGGTGTATTTTATTAGCAATTCAAATACTATAGCATGTTGCTCATGATGTGCTTTTCCAAAAGAGTGAACAATTCCTGGCAGCCTTCCTAGAAAAGAAAGAAAGAAAGAAAGAAAGAAAGAAAGAAAGAAAGAAAGAGAAAGAAAAAGAAAGAAAGAAAAAGAAAGAAAGAAAGTAAAAGCTTGCCTCAATTTACAGGTTAGTTGCATTCTTGAAAAAAAATAGTAATATTAAAACCATGAAAAAAAAACATGTTTTCTAAACGTAAAATGGATTTAGGTTCTAGGTTCAAAATCTCTAAACAGGTTTTTCCTCCTGTACAAATGTCCATTAAGTTATTTGAGAATGATGCAGAATACAGGGTAATTCCTTTTTGGGTTTACTATGTTTGTCTCTGCCCCCTGAAACCACCAGCAACATCCTTCAGTAAACCAAAACATCCCCTGGATATGGAAAACTACTAGCCTGGCTAAGTGATCCTTGAAATCAAATCTAAACGTGTAATTACTATTTTAAGTGTGGTTAAATCTTCTTAACCTAACAAGTTGTTTCCCAGTTACAGTTCAAGCTAACCAAATACCAAATTACTAAGTCTAAATAAATCACATACACAAAACCATGATGTGTGTTTAAGAATAAACAACGAAATTTGGTAAAGCCAGGGTCAATATCTCTCCCATTATCAATGATAGAAGAAATAGTTGCCAAGAATAGAGAATATAGGGTTTTTGGGGGATTTTTTTGTTTTTGTTTTTGTTTTGTTTTGTTTTGTTTTTTAATTCAGGTTGGTTTCTAATCTGATTCTCTCACTAGGATATACAATCAATCAAGTTACATATCCTCCCTAAGCCTCTGACCTAACTTGATAGACTGGTTGTTGATATTTGGTACACAGCATTGTTGTTTAGTACAAACAAAATAATATATGCAATTCCATGCCCCAGAGCAGACAGCTAACGAAGGTCACTGTACTTTCAATGAGGGATAACTGTTTCTGCAAATGGACCTCGTGTCATTGACTGCAGGAATTGTGTTTGCATGGCTTCCTCTCCATAAGTACACAATAAGTTCTGTGGATTGATCCACTTCTAACTAACTATAGGCAGAATCATTTAGAGTAAAATCTGCTTTAGAAACTCCAATTTGTATTCACACAAAAGAGAAAAAGAAAGATTAGTGAGAGGAGATATTTAGCAAGGAAGAAGGCCAATGAAACTCTGAGCACTGGCGTTAGGACTTTGCTCCCAGATTCATTCTGGAGCATTTTATCGGTCTTTGGAAGGCAGAGTAGCTGAGTCTCTCACATCGGGGGTCTAACACCTCTTGAAACACTGTACGAGAAGGATGATATTCTCTTCTTGCAAGTGGTTCTTCATTATCTAGAGTGTCCACTGTGTGTGTGTCTGTGTGTATGTATCTGTGTGCTCGTGTACATTTAAAGTGTATCTATTTCATTTTATGATGAGCTGTAGGTTCGCAATGTATTTGTGTCTCCATGGATTCTGTCTTCTGTCTTCTGTGTGCTATTGAAGAGTCAGTTTTGTCGAATCATCACTCCATCTGTCACATTTCATTCATCGTATGGAGTTGGTCCTAAAGTTCAATTTTCCAAAATGCACTGTGAGAGACCACTCTTACGCAGAAACTGCCTTTTAATATTTACCCACCATGCCATTTAAGCAATTAGTGCATTTAGAGAAACTATAGCAGCTCCAGTAAGCACACAGACTCTGCATTCGTCTACAATCCACCGGAGCTGATGAGATGCCGTATTAATCAAAAGAGTGCCTTGCAACCAATGCCCCCTTTGGAAACCAAGGATGATAGCCAGTTTTGTCAAGCATTTCTGTAGTGGGTGGAGATCCCGAGATGAAACATGCAGGAGAATAGAAGAGTATTATAGATGGAGTATGGCGACTTTTATCTTTTAAAAGCACAGTCTGATCTTTGTTCCCTGTACCTCTTCAGCAAGACCCGATGGGATGGGGGAGTGTGGGGCGCACCCCCTCACAAGGGTGGGAAAGGGGGAGGGGCACAGAGAGATGAAACCTGAAGTGGAGCCTCAAAAGCTTCTTTCCAGAGTACAGAACAAGAAGCTTCTTGCCAGGAGACAAATTTACGAATGAATCTGATGCTCTTTTATCTTGCTGGTGCTTTTCAACAGTTGAAAGTGTTTGGGGGCAGACACAGCTGTCTGCATTGAGACAGTCTGTTTGCTTTAACAGAGTACTGCATCCAAAGCTTGTCCAACGGCAAGAGTTCAGAAGATCTGCCTTCACCTGGAGCAGAAAACAACCCAGGCTCACAACTCCACTGCTGCAAGAGTATGTGACTGATTATGGGACAGAGTTTCTGAGGTGAGACCACAGAGAGCTGAAAATGGAGAGAAACAGAGGAATATGCAGAGCCTGAAATTTGGGTAAAGATGCCCTATTACCAAAGGAAATGTGCTGCCATGGGGCCAGATTGGCCATGAGGGTAAAGAATAAAAATGGAATGTACTTTTGAACTGGTACATGGGAATGTCAAATTTATTTATTTATTATTTTTTTAATGTTTTTATTTATTTTTGAAGGAGAGAGAGAGAGAGACAGAGCATGAGCAGGGGAGGGGCAGAAAGAGAGGGAGACACAGAATCCGAAGCAGGCTCCAGGCTCTGAGCTGTCAGCCCAGAGCCCGACGCAGGGCTCGAACTCAGGAACCGTGAGATCCTGACCTAAGCCGAAGTCAGACGCTTGACCAACTGAGCCACCCAGGCACCCCGGAATGTCAAATTTAGAGAAATCAAGCGAGGCAAACTTGAGGACAAGGATGTTTGACAGATCTATCCAAATCATAAAGACTTGAAGGACCACTCAAAATTGAAAGGAAGAGAAGAAAATCATAGTTTTACTCTCTACATATGGCCAGACCCTGTTTAGTGGTTCTCAAAACATGGTCTCTGGCCTGCTCTCTGCATGCTGAGTATTGTTTAGATTGACTTTTAAGATATGGAAGCAACTCAGTGAGATTAGGGAACCAGTAAAATGTAGTCATCAGGGCTAAGATTCACACCCAGATGGGTCTTACTTTAGAATGTGCTTCCTGTCTGATTTTTTTTTTTTTCCACACTGTTTCCCAATAAGCACTATAAATATCTGGTATGAATGCAAGGGGGAGAGAGGTATTATATAATCAGTCAAGGAATGAGTGCTCGGTGGGGAGGTAGTAGGAGTTAGGCAAGGAGTTACAAAGGTCCAGACTGCAAGAGTTTTAGATTCTAACAATGGATTCCTCAGAATCTGTTACCCATAGCAAAAGCTTAGAGTAAGTTACCTGCAACAAACAGCTGAATACTGAGCCCAAAGCCCTTCTGGGCCACACAGTATCTCTCTGGCCCGAGTAATGATTTCCCAGCTGTGCCCTGGCCCAGCAGCAGCACTTAGGAACTTGTTACCAATGCAAACTCTGGGCCCGAGACCGAAACTCTCGTGGAGCAGAGCGGTCTTTATCTTAGTGAACTCTCCAGGAGACCGGGATGCACGCTGAAATTCAACTACTGGACTGGAGACAAAATTGGGCTCCAAGGGAGGACAGGAGAGAGGTCATAAAGGAGGTAATTAGTAATCATGTGGATTGAAGGAGCAAGGAACGTGCAGGGAGCAAACCAGCCTAAAACGTGAGGCTGCAGGAAAGAAAAACAAGGAACCTACAAAAGAGCAAGGCAGGCCTTGGGGAAAACAGTTGGAGGCACATCAGTGCTGCTTTTCCTCTAGCATCTCATTTTTTGCACAATCAATGCAAAGTCCGTGTCAGAGGGTAATTTATCCACTGTTAGCGAAGCAGTTAATTGTGTCGTAATTTTCTTCTGAATAGGATATTGTACACTGATTATTTGATGTATTTACTAGAGCTTGAAATTAACAATGCCATCGGACCGAGACTCCCTGACGTGGCTTCCAGCCCCAGCAGGGAGTGTCTTTTTGCAGGGAATACCCTCACACCCGTCTGTCAGTGGTGATGCTCCTGGAGTAGCTGTGAGAGAGAATCAGAAACAGTGAGGTTCCTAAAGTCATTAGCATTTAATTATCAGTGCTATTTGTCAAGGTCGGTAACGATCATTTTTCAGTTTATGAGTTTATTTTGCTGGTTCGTGAGGTTAGTTCTAGGAAAGAGAGCATGTCTGAATGGCCTGGCTCATTATGGAGTAAAATAAATGTAAGAGCTCCCCCTTGGATCCTTTTCTATATATTCAGGTAAGGCCACTCCCCCCCACAACACAGACCCTGGCCACACTTTTCCATTTAAAAGATGATACAAAATCAAAAGGCAATGAGATTTGGCATCACGCACATGTAGGTCTCTAGCCATTCATGAACTAGACTAGGCTCCCCTGAAGCAGTTTCCTGTTCCTTGGAGCTTCTCTTTTCTCATATATACATCGGGAATAGTGAACCCTAACATAACCATAGCTCATGGGAGTTAAACATGATACCAAATACAAACAGTATGGAATAAAATAATGGTCAGCTTTTTATTGAGCACCTACTCTACACTAAAATATGCTTAATTAGGGTTTTTTTTTTGTTTGTTTGTTTTTTTAAGTTTTCACCCTGGAGCTTCTCAGAGATACCATTATAATAACTCTAATAGCAGAGGAGGTAAAAATGATACCACAGCAATCCAAAGACAGAGTCTGATGTGGTCAACAAATAGCATTAAATGTGTATGAACACATTTTTTTTGTTAATTTCTATGTGAATTGTAAATGTAACTCTGGAATATAATTATATTTGTTTCTATTAAAATCTATTTTTTAATTTTTCTATTTTTTTAATGTTTATGTATTTATTTTGAGAAACAGATCGAGAGCAAGCTGGGGAGGGGCAGGGAGAGAGGAGAACAGGGAATCCCAAGCAGGCTCAACACTGTCAGCACAGAGCCCGATGCAGGGCTCAACCCCAGGAACCTGTGAGATCATGCCATGAGCCAGAATCAGGAGCCAGGTGCTTAACCGACTGAGCCACCCAGGCACTCCTAAAATATATTTTTTACTTAATGCAAGCAAATAAGTAATCAGAGATATGCTACCTTCACCCCCTGGCTTCAATTACAGTGAATGGCAACAAAAACCAACTGGAAAGCAGACTTTGTCCTTCCCGCTAGTGACTGCGAAGTTCTTCCCTTGCAGTATCTTGTTCAATACTCACAGTGATCTCATGTGGTAGATTTCATTGTTATTCCCACTTTACAGTTAAAGACACTGCACATTGAGAGGTTAAGTAAACTTCTCAAGATTGCAAATGCTGAAAACGATCAGAATTTGAACCCAGGTTGTCAGCCTCCAGACCCCAGGATCTATTTCACATGCCAGTGGAGGCTTCATTCTCCTTTGATTTCTTTCTTCACCTCCACATGTTTATTTCCAAGTTATAGTTAAAATTTGGTTGTTTTTCTATTCTCTATTTCATTTACTTCAGTTCTATTGTCATTTCCTTCCTTCCGCTACCTTTGGGCTTAGTTTGTTCTTTTTCTCGTTCTTTGAGTTATAACATTGGGTTGTCTGTTTGAGATCTATCTTATTTCTTAATATAGGCATTTACAGATTTAATCTTCCCTCCTAGAATTGTTTTTGCTGCATTTGTTAATTTTGGTATGTTATTTCCATTTTCATTTGTCTCAAGATTTTTTTCTATTTCCTAATGAGCATATTGCTTAATCTCCACATATTTTTGAATTTGTTTTCATTTTTTTAAAAAGATAAAGAAAGTAGACTTTTAGCTATACTAAGGAAAAAAGAGAAGACTGAAATAAATAAAACTACAAGTGATCAATTGACTTGATACCACAAAAATACAAAGGATGATTAAAAATTATTATGAATAATTACACACCAACAAACCAGATAACCTGGAAGAAATGGATACATTCCTGGAAACATACTTGTTACTGGAGGGTGGGAGGGACTCTGGTCCTTGTCTCACGGAGTCAAAGAATGAAACTCATGGACAAGAGAGAGTGAGCCAAGCGATAGAATTTATTGGGAGAAAGTGTAAAGCTCTCAAGAGTGAGAGGGGTCCCGACTGGTTTGCCGCTGGGGATTTCTGTCCCTGGTTTTTTACTGGGACCTTATCAGCAACTTGGTGAGACCCCACGCCTGACACCTGGCCCAGGCAGGTCCAGAACACATTGATCTCCTCTTCTTCCCCAAACTCCGCTGCCATTGCTGCTTCTTCAGCCTCCCACTCGTAGCTACACCCCACCTCCCGGAAGGTCCCTGGTCTCTCCTTGCTCAACACAACCCATTTTCTACTCAATACTGAACCTAAATCATGAAGTAATGGAAAATCTGAAAGATTAATAACAAGTGAGGAGATTAAAGCACTAATTAAAAACTTCCAAACAAAGAAAAGCCAAGAACCTGATGGCTTCACTGGTAAATTCTACCAAGCATTTATAAAAGAATTAACACCAATCCTTCTCGATTCCTCCAAAAAATGAAGAGGAGACAATATTTCCAAACTGATTTAATGAGGCCAGAGTTACCCTCAAAACAAAGCCAGTCAAGGATATAAGAAAACTACGGGTCAATATCTCTGATGCACAGTACAAAAACCCTCATCAAAATACTAGCAAACTGAACTGAACAACACATTCAAATTGTCATACACCATGATCAAGTGGAATTTATTCTTGGAATGCAACGATGATGGTTCAACACACACAAATCAATACATATTATGCACTACATTAACAAAATGAAGAGAAAAAAATCACATGATTATCTTAACAGGTGCAGAAAAAACATTTGACAAAACCTAACATGATCTCATGATAAAAACTCTCAACAAATTAGGTATAGGAGGAATGTACCTCAACATAATCAAGGTCGTCTATGACAAGTCCATAGCTAACATCATTGTCAAAGGTGAGAAAGCTCAGTGTTTCTCCTCTAAGATTAGGAACATGACAAATATGTTCACTGTCACCACTTCTTATTCATCATGGCACTGGAAGTCATGGCCAGAGCAATTAGATAAGAAAAATAAAATAAAATAAATAAAAAGGAAGAAGTAAAATTGGACCTGTTTGTAGATGATGTGATCTTGTGTATAGAAAACCCTAAAGACTCTGCCAAAAAAAAAAACAAAAAAAAAAACAGCACGTATAAACAAAGTTACTACAGTTTGAATATTTGCAGCATAAAAAATCAATATGCAAAAATCAGTTGCCCTTTTATACACTAACAAGAAAATATCCAAAAAAAGAAATGTAGAAAATAATCCAATTTACAATAGTATCAAACATAATAAACTAGAAATAAATTTAACTAAGGAGGTGAAAAATCTGTTCACTGAAAACTATAAAATACTGATGAATGAAACTGAAGATGACACAAATAAATGGAAAGATACCTTGTGTTCATGGATTGGAAAAATTAATATTGTTAAAATATCTACTCCGCCCAAAGAAACCTAAAGACTTAATGGAATCCCTATCAAAATCCCAATGGGATTTTTCACAGAAAAAATAAATGTTAAATAAAATTAAATAAAATATTAAATAAAAAGTAATATTAAAATTGATGCAGACCCTGAAAAGACCTTCAAAAGCCAAATGGATCTAGAGTATAAAGAACAAAGCTGTAGTTACCAGATTTCAAAATATACTACAAAGCTCTATTAATCCAACCAGCTTGGTGCTGGCATAGAAACAGACAAATAGACCAAAAGAACAAAGTAGAAAATGTAGAAGTATATCTATATCCCTATGGTCAATTTATTTTCAGCAAAGTTGCCAAGAACACACAATGGGTAAGGACAGTCTCTTTAATAAATGGTGTTGGGAAAACTGGATATCCACATGCAGAAGAATGCAATTGACTCTTATCCCATACCATATACAAAAATTGGCTCAAAATGCATTAAAGACTTACATATAAGACCTAAAATATTTAAAACTATTATAGTAAAACTTTGGAGAAAATCTTTTTGACATTGGAATAGGTAGTGATTTTATGGATATGACACCAAAAGCACAAGCAACAAAAGCAAAAATAGACAAATGGTATTGTATCAAACTAAAACACTTTGGCGCAGTAAAGGAAATAATCAAAAGAGTGAAGAGACAACCTAGAGAATGGGGGAAAATATTTGTAAATCATACAGCTGATAAAAATTAATATCTAGAACATATAAGGAATTCATATAACGCAATAACAATAAAAAATTTAAAAATAGGCAAAAGACCTGAATGGACATTTCTTAAATGACATAAAAATGGTCTACACATATGAAAAAATCTTGAACATCCCTAATCCTCAGAAAAATGCAAATCAAGAACCGCAATAAGAGATCACCTCATACCTGTTAGAATCCCTATTATTAAAAACATAAAAAAATAAGTGTTGGTAAAGATATTGACAAAAGGGAACCCTTGTAAACTGTTGGTGGGAATGTAAATTAGCACAGCCATTATGGAAAGTAGTATGGGGAATTTTTTAAATTTCCTTAGAAATTAAAAAAAAAAATAGAACTTTTATGATCCATCAACACTGCTTCCAGAAGAAATGAAATCAGTATCTTGAGACATAAACAGTCCCATGTCTATTGCAACATTATACACAATAGCCAAGACATGGGATCAACCTAAGTGTCTGTCACATTTGCAACCATATGGGTGAAACTTGAGCACATTATCCTAAGTGAAACAAGCCAGGCACAGGGGAAAAGGAAGGAAGGAAGGAAGGAAGGAAGGAAGGAAGGAAGGAAGGGAGAAAGAAAGAAAGAAAGAAAGAAAGAAAGAAAGAAAGAAAGAAACCCTGCATGATATTCCTCATGTATTAAATCTAAAAAAAAAGCAATTTCACGGGCGCCTGGGGGCTCAGTCCGTTAATCATCTGACTTGGCTCGGTCCCGATCTCATAGTTCGTGAGTTTGAGACCCTCATAGGGCTCTCTGCTGTCAGCCTAGTTGGATCCTCTGTCCCCCTCTCTCTGACCCTCCCCTGCGTGCCCTCTGTCTCTCTAAAAATAAATAAATAAACAAAAAAATCTTAAAAACCATTTCATAGAAGAGAGTAGGATGGCTGTTTTCAGGGGCTGTGGGTGAGGGAAATGAGAGACGTTGGTCAAAAGATACAGTTTCTGTTATCCAAGATGAAGAAATTCTGTGGCTTTAATTTACAGCATGATGACTATAGTTTAACAATACTATATTATATACTCGAAATTTACCAAGAGAGCAGACCTTGAATATTCTCACCACCCCCGCAAAAATTACCATGTGACATGATAGAAAATGTTAATTAGCTTGATTGTAGTAATCATTCCACATTGTACCCATATATCAAAGTATTTTACAAAGTAAATACATACAATTTTTGTCAGTTACATCACAGTAAAAACTGGAAAATACAGTTTTTCAAAAATCTTTCCATATTCTCTATTCTCACCACTCCTGTTTTTGTTTAGGGCTGCCTCACTCTGCAATGAATTACAAGTAAGCAAGCAGTTATTATAATGTAATTATTTCTATAATTGAAGATGGTAAAATTTGCTGCAGAATTCATAACAAATGACTTGATAAGTAATAAACAGCACAATCTACCACCAAGATAAACACTGTATGTATAAAAAGGCCTTCAATAAATGTTTGCTGAATTTAATAAAAGCTTGTAAGGAAAGCAAGTGAATAAACTAATTCAGTTATCTTAGGAGAAGCCACCTTATAGAATGATTACGGTAACTGATTATAACCCAAATATGTTTTTAAAACAACTTCCTTCAGTTTAATTCTAAATGCCTTAAATTCCTTCAGTTAAATTCAAGCTGTTCATTCATTCCACTGTTTATTCATTCATTTATTCCACAAATGCATATCTGCTGCTTACAATGTTACAGAAACTATGCTGAATCCAGGAAATATAAAGAAGAATGAAGCATAGTCTTTGCCTTTCAGAAATCACAACCTGGTGAGACTCCTGATATGTGTTTAATTTTTAGGTTATCTAAAGCTGATGAGGTTATCTGTCTTTACAGCCATTCAACATAGGGCTGTTACCAATTCAGACTGACAAATAATCGAGTTAGTTAAATGAAAAGGAGTAGAAGTAGGCTTGCCAGATTTGGTGAATAAAAACAAGCATGCAATAGATTTGAATTTCATGGAAGTAATGAATTTTCTCAGTATAAGTAGGTCCCATATAATCCCTGGGCTGTACTTACATAAAACATTGTTTTTTGCTTATCTGAAATTCAAGAGTGTCTGTGTCCTGCATTTTACCTGGCAACCCTTGTTTGGGGGCTTTTACAATCTCGTTCCCTCTTCCGGTTTTAATGGAGTTATAAAGGTGAACAGAAAAGAGCACTGCCTACCTACCCATGGTGCCCAAACCACAGAGTGGCAGCACCTAAAACAAAACTAATGAGGTTTTGAGACCCTTGTAAGAAAGGCATTTTTTTTTTCAAGGAAAATTATGTACCCTGTGAGACATATCTTCCACTCAGAGAGCACTAGTTTTCTCATTTAAGTCTGCCTGTCAGGGCATATTTTGAGTGCAGTGATATTTTTAATATCATATTTCACTCAAGGATTTCAAAGTACTTTAGAAATAATTACATTATTAATGCCTTTGTGACCCCCGTGAAGTAGCTAGGGGGCATATATTATTTATAATCACATTATGGATGGAGAAACTGAGATAAAGAAAGGCTTAGTGGTTTGATCAAGGTCATGAAATGAGTCACTCGTGAAGCCAAGCACAGAACTTACTACTGGTGAGCGTTACAGTTCTGTGCACTTAGGGTATGAGGGTTGGGGTGGGGGAAGGGATTATGGGAGATAAAATTTGGCGCGAGCTTTGAAATAGAGGATAATCACAATTACAATGAACTAGAATTATTCTTCATGTCCTTTCCCCACCCCTGCTCATCTCTCCTGCCCTATCCTGGTGCAGTGTCATGAGGGCAGGATAGCCACATGGCAGGTGACATAGGAGATGTCACACTGAAGGATGTGACATCGTCTGTGTTGTGGTCCTCATCTTAATCAGATGAGGCAGAAATTAGAACCAAACAAAGTCAGCTTCAGTATAGTCTTGTCACTGCATGAATTGTGCAACATCTAAACTAGATGTGCATCCCTGAGAAAGATATCCAATTTCTTCCAGTTTTAGGGGCCTTATCTCTGTTATAAAGATACTGATATCAATCTTGACACATTGTGCTATTATAAATGCCATTCATAAAAGACTGAGTGAATGGCAGCACATATTTTGACCAAATAGGCTAAAATCAAACATTCTTTTTTTACAGTTTATTTTATTATTTATTTTGAGAAACAGAGAAAGAGAGAGAGACAGAGAGAGAGAGAGAGAGAGAGAGAGAGTGAGCATGAGCAGGGGAGGGGCAGAGAGAGAGAATCCCAAGGAGGCTCCAGGCTGTCAGCACCTGATGCAGGTCTCGAACTCAGGAACCATCAGATCATGACCTGAACCAAAACCAAGAGTGGGAGGCTTAACCAACTGAGTCACCCAGGGGCCACTGAAATCAAATATTCTCCAGAATTTCTCCTTTTCTCTGGTTCTTGGTTTCATCAGCAATAGAAAATGATGGCATTAGGAACAGATGACCTCAGAGGTCTTCTCTGGCTTTAAGATGATCTGATTTTATGGATTGCAGCTTTGAAAAAATCACCGAGGTTCACCTTAAAACAATGCTAGGTTTATAAGCTGTCTCTTAAAACAGACTTCAATTCTGTACAATTCTGGTGCAATGATGCTACTACTGATAATCCTTGTGCAGGGTGCAGGTAACGTTCTTTTACACACATTTATATACCCTCTGATAGCTGAAGATTTATTTCCAGCATTAAATAGAACCCCCCTTTTTTTAATCTCAAAAAGCCCTGAAGTTATGGCATTTACATGCAAGCTGTGCCTGTGAAAAGCAGGGTATCTGTGCCTGAAACCAATTTCCCAGCAGGTTGGGTAACCCAGGAGCAGTCCTGGACTTTGGAGATAGACCTTCATTTGACCTTGGGCAGGATGGTTCACTTTTCTGGCCCTCCCTTGGTTACTTTTATATGAGATAGATGTAATATGATCTAACTTCCAAGTTTGTTATAAGGATGAAATGTCATAGTAAAAATGTTCTCTTACAGAACTTTCATTTTAATTAAATTTCCTACTAGTTGAGGTTGGAAAGCCTCATTAGGGGTACCCCCTCCCTATGCACAGGTCTTTTCAGGAAGCTCTACAATAAAGAAATAAACCAGTGTACTTTTTTAAGATTCATTCATTCATTCCATTCATCCATTTACGCATTCATTCATTCATTCATTCATAAGAATGCTTTCTCTTTTATTTAAAAACAAAGCAAGTTGTTTCAAAGGAGAGAATGTTCCTTAGCTTAACTAAAATACCTTATTCTTTTTTCTTAACAATTCAGCATTTGGAAACACGTGCCTATAAGATAAAGTGTCCCTTAATTTTTCTATGACAGTTGACTAATCTTCCACCCACAGTTTGAAATGTCTGCTCAATTTATAGTGATATACCAAATGAGAATAAGAGGAAAAAAAGTAGAAAATTATGCAAAATTGGTAGCAAGTGTGTATACACACACACACACACACACACACACACACACACACAATTAAAAGAAAACATTGAAGTGAACCAACACATTCTTTTAATTAACTGCTGTGGAATCCCAGAATAATGAGTCACTGTTCAAATCCCATTTCTATAATCTTACCACACTTTAATCATGCTATTTCAGCACCTACCACATTAGATAGAACTCATATCTCCCGTGGGGAATATAGCCCTGACTGTTTACCAGGGCAGCAAAACATAAAATCACGTAAGATGACCGTCTCCCACGTGGCACCATAGTCGGCTGGACCACGCTGTTTGCCCTATCTCCAGGCCACACTCTCTCCACTTGTCAGATTCCTTGCTGCGACCCCCAGGTCTATCAGTCCAGCTCCATTGGGTACCACACCCATCCACCTTAGGCTCCTTCCCACTGCTCTCCTTTCTCACTCCATGGTCAATAAACTAGTAGGACTTCTTCCACAAGAGGCTGGCTCATGCCTCTGTGCTTCTGCTTGTGCTGCTGTCTGTTCCTGCCACCCTTCCCAATGCACTTCATTTCCTTGGATGCTTCTCTACTCAGATTCTGTTGCTTCCCTAAAGACTTTCTTGGCCCCTCAGGCTGGCCTAGACACAGTTTCTGTTGTGGGCTGTGATCTCTGATGCTTCAATCAGAGCATACCTACTACCATATTCACTGCCTATGAGCTTAGGAAGGCCATGGCTATGAGCCACCATGATTTTATTCCTGAATTCCCACAGTCTGGCATGTAAAAGCTAAATAAACGGAATATAAGGGAAACATTGGGTAAGTAAAAGATCATATTCATTGATGTCTTCCATAGAGAAATCTATAGCCAATCTGTAGGATAAGCAGGAGCTTGTGAAGAGGTCCTGCATGAAGATCTTAGCCCAAGATAGGTAAAAGCAAGAGGATTGTGTTTGTGTGTTTGTTTTTTTAAGGTTTATTCATTTTTCAGAGACAGACAAAGCGTGAATGGGGGAGTGGTAGAGAGAGAGGGAGACACAGAATCTGAAGCAGGCTCCAGGCTCTGAGCCATCAGCACAGAGCCCAACGCAGGGCTCAAACTCTTGGACCGCGAGATCATGACCTGAGCCTAAGTCAGACGTTTAACTGACTGAGCCACCCAGGCACCCCTGTTTGTTTGTTTTTAATGTTTATTTATTTTTGAAAGACAGAGTGCGAGTGGGGGAGGGACAGAAAAAGAGGGAGACAGAATCTGAAACAGGCTCCCAGCTGTCAGTACAGAGCCCAATGTGGGACTCGAACCCACAAACTGTGAGATCATGACCTGAGCCAAAGTCTGACGCTTAATTTACTGAGCCACCCATACCACCCCAAGAGGATTGTGTTTAAATGAACAAAGAAATGTTTCTCAGGAGTCTGAGTGTAAGATATATGGAGAGTGAGTGCTTGATGTTGGAGGCAGAAGCCAGAAATATACATGGGAAAAAAGGCTATATATGTGCCATGAATTATAAGAAATCACCTGCAGTGTGGGTGTGATACATGTACCTCCCTCATAAGTAGGTTTCAAACATTTGAGAAATGCATGTAAACACTTAGAATGGTGCCTTGCTCCAAAGAGGCAGTGCAATAGTGCTAACAATAGAAATCATTAGTATATTGTTAATTATAGAGTTTCATGAAGATGTTCTAACTCTGTGACTAAACTTTGATGATATCCTATGATAACTCTATGCTATCACTTATTAGTGATTTACTTGCCTATTGATTGAAAAAATCCACTTACCACATACATATTGAGTGCCTATGATATCGCAAGCACTCTTCTTGGTGTTTATTTTATCCTTATGCAGTAAGCTTTTGGTGACTATATTTTTTGTTGAAGTTAACTGACATACAATTTTATATTAGTTTCAGGGGTACAATATAGTTTACTTATGTATATTATGAAGTGATCACGGCTATAAGTCTAGCTACCATCTGTTACCAAAGTTGTTACAATATTAACTATATCTCCTATGTTGTACATTGTATCCCTGTGTTTTATTTATTGCATAACTGGAAGCTTGTACCTTTTAATCCCCTTCCCCTATTTTCTTCTCCATCTCCTCACCCTCATTTCCCTCTGGCAACTCTCAGTTTATTCACTATATCTGAGTCTTTCTCTGTTCTATTTTGTTTCTTCATTTGTTTGTTTCATTCTTTTTTTTCCTTAAGTTTATTTCTCTGTTTTGAGAGAGACAAAGAGAGGCAGTGGGCGAGGGGCAGAGAGAGAGAGAGAGAGAGGGAAAGAGGGAATCCCAAGCAGGCTCCACACTGTCACTACAGAGCCTGATGCAGGGCTCAAACCTCGAACCATGAGATCATGACATGAGCCAAAACCAAGAGTCAGACACTTAACCAACTGAGCCACCCAGCTGCCCCATTCTTTTTTATGGCAGAGTAACATTCCAGTAATATTCCAGTAGTATAATATACTGGAATATATATATATATACATATATTATATGTATATATATATTCCAGTATATTATATGTATATATACATACACATACATATATATGTATATATATATATATTCCAGTATATTATATGTATATATATATGTATGTGTATGTATATGTATATATACATACACATACATATATATATATGTATATATATATTCCAGTATATTATATGTATATATACATACACATACATATATATATATATATACACATACATACACCTATATGTGTATATATATCTATATATATAGATATATAGATTATATTGTATATATTATAGATGTATAGATAATTTATAGCTATATATAGATAGATCTATATTATATATATATCTATAAATATCTATCTATAAGTATATATATATCTATAAATATCTATCTATAAGTATAAGTATATATCTATAAGTATAGTATATAAGTATCTATAAGTATATATATATATAATCTCACATCTTCTTTATCTATTTATCGTTTGATAGCCACTAGAGAATATCTGGTACGATTAACAACTTTGTTTTCCACACATAAAGGTATTTTAGCTTAAACAAACTTCAGGTCCCTTATGAAGATTCTTTCTAAGTCTCCCAAGGGGCTCCTAGTTTTCCCAAAGGTTCAAACAGATCACTAGGACTCTCTGACATCTCCAGGGTTTTTATCAAAGAAGGATCCCAGTCTTTGCCTTTGGGTGGAAACAGGATCACACTGGATCAAAGATGTGTGGCCTCTCTTTTCTTGAATATCAATCCACAAGTTTCTATTAGTAAGTGTCTACTGTGTATTGGGCAATTTCTTAAGCACAAGAGATAAAAAAGATAAATAAGGAAGAATCCTAGGCTTTCAGTTATGAAAATTCAGGCTCAGTTATGAAAATTAATCACAACATAACAATCCGAAAATGCCCATTGTATAGAAGAATAAACTACGAGAGCATATAAAAGGGGCACCTAACAGTAAGGGAAGGAGTGGGTCAGGGACATCTTGTTTGAGGAAGTGATGGCTAAATAAATTTTGAAAAAAGTCAGTGTTAATGAGATAGTAGAGGAGAAGTTTCTAGGAATGAAGAATAGTGCTTTGAAGGCAAAAGATATAAAACAGCAAAATGCACCCAAGTGATTACCCATACATATTTCAGACACATTTAACTGTAATATACAACATTATGATATACATCTATCTATGTGTCTCATACAAGTACATCTAAAAGAGGTAAAAATTCAAAAGGATATATTTTGATGCATAAAGCCCAGATTTATTATAAGTCCAAATTTCTTGATGAAGCGATTTGACTTTTATAACTTCACTTATCTCTCTAGCTTCCTATTTCTCTCTTCCCTAAGGATAGTCTTTAATTTGGGTGTAGGCATATTTTTTCTATGAGAGACCAGATAGTAAATATTTTAGTTTTTGTGAGCCAAGCAATCTCTGTTGGGACTACACAACTCTGTTGTTGCATGAAAGCAGCCATAGGCAATACATAAACATATGGGCATGGCTGTGTTCCAAGAAAACTTTTTTCATGCACTCTGATATCCGAATTTCATGTAATTTTCATGTGATATGAAATTGTATTTTCTTTTGACTTCTTTTTCAATTATTTATAAATGTAGAAAAGTTTGTTAGCTTGTAGGCCATAAAAAACAAGTAACAGGCTGGATTCCATCCTCAGAACATAGTTTATCAACTCCTGTTTCAGAAAATCATTATAACTTAGGAGGAATTATAGAACAAATTTCATTAGCATTTTCTCGTTGTTAGATCTGAAATCAGAATACACTGTTATTTGTTTTATGTATCTATACTAAACTTACTGTGTTTTTTTCTGACGTCATTTACAAATGTGCTATATTTTCCATGGCGAAGTAATTAAAGGTCAACTGTATATGATGACCTTGTGAGTATCACATTTGATAGGAATGGATTCAGAACCTGCGAACTGCAGATAGGAATGCCTTTGTAAAGCATTTTTACCAGGAACATGGACCATCTGTTTCCTTGGGTGATACAGTATCTCAGTCCACAATATGGTTCCAAATGAATAATGGAGATTGGTTTTTACGAGTCAGCTTTATCTGTTTCAGCAATGATTAATAGCTCCCTGGTCCACCTTGCTTACAAAAACGGAGAAAACATGTGAAAACAATTTTGTATCTGAGTGAGATGAATCCAATTTTTGCAAATAAGATTACAGTCAACGGATGCAGATGCCACTGAGTTTAGAACTTTTCCTTAATGTGTTGTTTAAGGGAAAGAAGGTGGGGATTGGAGACTGTATGTCTTGGATTAGGGACCAGATTATTCCTTTAATGTAGCCTCTGACAAATCACCTCACATCACTGAGCCTTCGTTTTATCTCTGTGACATAAGGATACCAACACATCTCATATGCTATTTGGCTGAACATTTATTATTTTGCATGTATAGGATCTCAAACATGGTAACCTACATACTATTCAATAAGGTATTTAGATTTCTTTTGGCAATGATTTCTGTGTGTGTGTGGGGGGGGGGGGTGTCTGTGCATGTGTTATGCATATGACTAACTCCATTCCAATAGAACTACTCTACAATCTACCAATAGCACTGCTAGGAATTTACCCAAGGGATACAGGAGTGCTGATGCATAGGGGCACATGTACCCCAATGTTTACAGCAGCACTTTCAACAATAGCCAAATTATGGAAAGAGCCTAAATGTCCATCAACTGATGAATGGATAAAGAAGATGTGGTTTATATACACAATGGAAAATACTTGGCAATGAGAAAGAATGAAATCCTGCCATTTGCAGCAACATGGGTGGAACTGGAGGGCATTATGCTAAGTGAAATTAGTCAGTCAGAGAAAGACAGATATCATATGTTTTCACTCCTATGTGGATCCTGAGAAACTTAACAGAAGACCATGGGGGAGGGGAAGGGGGAAAAAAGTTACAGAGAGGGAGGGAGGCAAACCATAAGAGACTCTTAAATACAGAAAACAAACTGAGGGTTGATGGGGGGTGGGGGAGAGGGGAAAATGGGTGATGGGCGTTGAGGAGGGCACTTGTTGGGATGAGCACTGGGTGTTGTATGGAAGCAATGAATCACAGGAATCTACCCCCAAAACTGAGAACACACTGTACACACTGTATAGTAGCTAACTTGACAATAATATATATACATATATATTATATTATGTATATACATATATGTATATATTATATACATTACATATATTATATATACTTATATATATTATAATATAATTATAATATAATATATATTATTATATATACATATATATTAGAATAAAATATAATTATAATATATACATATATAATTATAATATATACATATATAATTATAATATATTATAATATATATAATTAATATATACTATATATGTGTGTGTGTATATATATATATATAATTAAAACATTTTTAAAAAAGCTATTATTCCAAATTAGCTCTTGATTGAGGCCCAATGACCTCCATGTCCCTGAAACAGACTTTTTTCTTCCATTTTCCTTATTTAACTTCTCAGTACTATCTATTATTTAAAAAAATTATTCTCCTTTGGTTTCTTGAATACCAGATTCTTTTGTTTTTATTGCTACTTCTCTGATATCTCTCTCTCTTTTTGCTCTCTCTTTCTTGCTTTTCCTTTTTCCTTCAGTAAAAAGCCATTAAACAATGGACCTCTGTAAGGCTCAGTCCTAAGGCATTATTTCCTTTTACCTTGTGTTCTAACCCTAGGAGACATTATTTTTGCTCATGATTTCAAATATCGTCTGTACCCAGATGACTTAAAACATATGCCTTTAGGGGCGCCTGGGTGGCTCAGTCGGTTGAGTGTCCGACTTGGGCTCAGGTCATGATCTCACGGTCTGTGGGTTCGAGCCCCGCATCGGGCTCTGTGCTGACAGCTCAGAGCCTGGAGCCTGCTTCGGATTCTGTGTCTCCCTCTCTCTCTCCCCCTCCCCTGCTCATGCTCCGTCTCTCTCTGTCTCAAAAATAAATAAAAACATTAAAAAAATTAAAAAAAAAAAAAAAAAACATATGCCTTTAATGCACGATTCTCTTCTGTGCTCTAGACCTAACTAAAACCTAGTGAGTACATGACGCCTCTCTTTGATTGACTAATCTGGCATTGTATCCTTCAAACCCCAGTATGTTTCCTGTGTTTTCTGTAGTGTTGTTACAGTATTTCTGTTGCATGATATCCTTGATACCTCTTACTCTCTTATCCCACATACCTTGTCCACCATCAAGCTTTGTTAACTTTCCTCCTAAAATATTTTTATAGCAGAGTTTTCAACCTTAACACCATTGATCCTTTGGGCTGGCTAATTCTACACTATGGGGTACTATCCTATGCATTGTAGGAGGCTTGGTATTATCCCTGACCTCTATCACTTGATACTAGTTGTATGACCCTCTCAAGTTCTGACAATCAAAATTACTCCAGATGTTGCCAAATGTCCTGTGTTGGGAGTATAGAGCAAATAGCTCCCCTTTGAGAATCATAATCTATCCATCCCTCTCTGTCCATCTCACTTGAATCACACAGACCAAGCTTGTATTTCCCTCGCTCTGGAGGGGCAGAAATAGCCTTCTAACCAAGCACCCACATCTACTCTTTTCCTCTCCCCCTCTTCTTCTATTGTAGGAGCAGTTTCATTTGGGAATTCACAGTGTGAGTGCTGAAGTCTGACAGCTGGGGTCTACTCTGCCACATATTCACTGGGTGAACGTGGACCAGATAATTGCTCCTTTCCTCAGTCTCCTCACTCTTACAGTGGGGATGGCAATACAAACCCTATAGGGAGGTCATGTGCATCCAATGGGTAACAGGTGGGTAGTGCTCAGAACAGTGTCTGGCACAGGGTAAGCTCTCAATGAATATTAGCCATAATAGAATGGTCTTTTGAAAACAAATCAATAATGACAAGTCTTTACTAAAAAATATGCTTCAATCAATTTCATGGCTCTTAAGGGAAAGAAAATAAAAGTTATTAGCATGGCCCACAGGATCGCCTGGCATTGGACCTATTTATCTCCCTTGTCTTAGGTTGCACAACGCTTTTTCTTGATATCTTGCCCCAAATGCTTTTGATTTTTTCACGTTCTGTACATTCACGATATATGTATCATGAATCCTTCAGCTTCCAGGTCTTTGCACCTGCCATTCTTTCTGGAATATTCTTTCTTCCCCTAACCCTATACTCATTGCCTCGATAACCTCTACTCTTCTGGTTTCTGTCCAATCACCACTTCTTCAGATAAACCTTCCCCAGTTTCCCCAACTAGATCTGTTATCCTTATTTTATCAGTTGATTGTCCCTTATGCTTGCTTTTCACATTTATTAATTTTATTTTGTGTGATTCTTGGTTAAATGTGCACTTTCTCCACTAGACTATAAACTCTTTGAGAACAAAGTTTCCCTGTTATTTTTTTTTAATTTTTTTAGTTTTACTCACTGTTAGATCCATGCCTCATGTAATTCTGGACTTACAGGCATTCAAGAAGTCTTTCATGGTGAGTAAAGTATACAGATAGTTTTATAGATGATTAAATGACTTTATAGTTATAAAATTAATGTATATTGCTATGTAGTAAAGACAGAAGTTAATTTAAGTTCTGTGAAAAAAGCAAAGACTGAGAAAAGCCTTACATGTGGGAGGTTTACCCAAAGATATGTTACCTACTTGATGGCCACCATGAGTAGCTATGGCTAGATTCTGCCAAGGAACCTGTAGAGAATGCAGCCAAGAATTGTCTACCGGTTAACAGAAAAGAGGGTTATTTATTTACCAGTTCCTATTGCCTATGTTCAAGTGTCCACTTGAGTACCAACTTCCTCACATATCCATTTTTTCTCATATACCAAGAAGCTGAATGGATGGCTTGTAGGCTTTCTATGTGACAAAATCAGAATTTGCAGGATAGAAAACAAAATAGCTAAAGAGCAAACATTGATGTCTAATCATTTTATCTCTAGTACTTCTATGAAGCCACATTTTCATATATTGATTGGCTATTTTCTTGTTGACACAACGTGTGTATGAGTCACTTCTCTTGGCTATTTGCAATTTTAGGGGGTCTTTTGTAGACTGATAAGATGATCTCTTTGTCTCACATCTTATTTTAATATAAGATAATCTGATAGTTTGTGCTTTATAAATCTTTGGTTCCTTCTCTTGTTTCCTGATACCAAGGGAACAAAATAATTAGAATGTTTTTTTTCTAAAAACCTTATACAACATATATTATTTTTATGCAAATCTTTGATCCACTAAGAATTTATTTTGGTGCATCAAACAATGCAGGAGTGATTCAGATCTTCCCCTTCCTTGGCAACATTTGGTTGCCATTTTGGTGGCTATTTTGAAAAAGCCATTTTTTCAATTTTTTTTTACATTTATTTATTTTTGAGAGACAGAACATGAGTTGGGGGGGGGGGGCGCAGAGAGAGAAAGAGACACAGAATCCCTAGCAGGCTCCAGGCTCCAAGCTGTCAGCACAGAGCCCGAAGTGGGGCTCAAACTCACAAACCATGAGATCATGACCTGAGCTGAAGTTGTACGCTTAACCGACTGACACACCCAGAGGCCCCTAAAAAGCCATTTTTATAGGTGTGTAGTGATATCTCATTGTAGTTTCAATTTGCATTTTCCTAATGACCAACAGCGTTGAACATCTTTTCAAGTGTTTATTCACCAGCTCTATATCTTCTTCAATGAAATGTCTGTGTGTGTTTGTGTGTGTGTGTGTGTGTGTGTGTGTGTGTGTGTGTGTATAATTTCCTAATTGGATTATTTGTGGATTTTTTAAAATTTCCTTTATTTTTTCATACTGTTGACTTTTGGGAGTTCTTTATACTAGTTCTTTTTTTCTTGGGTATGTAGTTTGTAAATAATTTTTTCCTACTCTTTAATCTTGCCTTTGTTCATTTAATGAGATCATTCACAGAGAAAGAATTTTTAATTTTTTTGAGATCTAATTTATCACTTTTTCCTTGTATGGATCTTGCTGTCCCTGAAGTACTCTCTACATTCACTGTTTAGATTCTCATCAACCATCTCAAACTACAAACACATAGCTCATAAACACCTCTTGGTTACTATGCAGACCTAATTAGTTCTTCTTGTACTTCCCCTGTGTATCAACAATAAAAAAAAAAACAGTTGATCTATAAACAATCTATACATTCATTGAGATCTGCTGTCCCTAGAAAGAAATCCATGCCATTGTTGAGCCATGGGCTTAAACAGCCCATAGCTATTTCTACTCAATCAAGAGACATGTAACTAGTGACAAGAAAAAGGAAAAAAAAAACTGTTAGAGCTACTTATCTTAACAAGATTATAATTAACTATTAGAAATTTCATGTAAATATTGGGTGATCTAGTGAAGATAAGCTACAGACATTTAGAATAGAAAGATTATTGTTAAGATAAAATATCCAAGAAAGGAATCTATTTCATTAGACTCATAGCTTGGAATGTTGTATTCCAAAACATTCCACCATAGAGTCAAATGTGGTCTAATATGTGCATGGAATAACCACAGCATTGATTTCATATTTGATGAATACTAGAAGTTAGGGTGAACAAAAAGGAACAAAGGAAACAGAAGATTCATGTTCCCTCTCTAAGAGGAAAGATATAATCGGCAAGCACAATGTAAGGGCTGTGCCGACTCTAGGGTAGAGTTGTTACATCAGTTGCTGTTAATATCAGTTGGAAAGATAAGTACTAGATTTCAGAGAAAACAATGCAGTGAACCTTGTTAGTAATTGCAAGAGATGCATTTGAAAGAATTAAGCTGAGTTTCTCTTCAGATAGCAAAGAAAGAATAAGACCTGTGGCTGAACTTCGATTCCCTTGGAGAGAGTCGTGGGGGAAATCGCTTAAGCAAAGTTTTCAGGGGTAAAGGGCATAAGAGCAATAGCTTTGAAACTGAAATCAAGCCAGTTAGTAACTTGGCTTCATTTAGTTTAATTACATTTAATGAATATCTCTCAAATTCCAGTTACAAGCTTGGCAGTTACTAGACACTGGGACCATGAGGAAGAAAACCACAGTAAAGGTTGTTAAATAATATTTTAGTATATCAGAGGAGACAATCAGCCAAAAGTGTAAAAATCCAACTATAATGACGATGTGCAATAACAGAAATTTGTAGGGGCAAATAGCTATAATTAAATGGATTGTAAGCATTACTTTTAATGAATACCGTAGCCCGGTATCTATAGTCCCTTTTCTAAATGAGAACAGAGGCTGTGTCAGTGTTACTTTCTTGATCCCACGTGCTTTTCCTGACACTTTCACAACTTTTTAAGTGTATTTATTTATTTTGAGAGAAAGAGAGAGAGGGAGAACAAGTGGGGAAAAGGGACAGAGAGAGAGGGAGAGAATCCAAGCAGGCTCTGAGCTGTCAGCGGGGGGGCTTGATTTGATGAACCATGAGATCATGACTGGCTCAGGCCTTAAGCCAAAATCAAGAGTCAGACGCTTAACCTACTGAGCCAACAGGCGGCCCTCTCACAATTCTTTCTGGTCCTGGTAACAAATATGTTCCAAACAATATTTTGTATGTGTGGTTTTCAAATGTCTTTCTGCTGTTGTCTCTTGCGTCTACTGCAATTGGGTTTTTGCCCCCAACCTCTCCATAGAAGCCATTTCTCTCTGTCACTTCCTTTCCTGTGGACCTTTGCTTGCTCCAGCACCACTTCCAGAAAAGGATATCTCTCCTGCACTGAATTGCCTTGTATCTTTGTCAAAAATCAGCTGAGCACATTTAGGTGGGTCTATTTCTGGGTTCCCTGTTTGCTCTCACTGACCTAGATGCCTCTCATTCTACCAATGCTATACTATCTTAATTAGTGTAGATAAATATTAACTCTTATATAAGGGTAGAGTTATTTCTCGTTTTACCCTCCCTTTACGAGATTTTCTGTTTAGTTAACCTGGTGCCTTTTCATATAGATTTCATATAAATTCTAAAGCCTTTACATGGGAACACAATCAAAAATTTGGTTTTGTCTGCAAAAGAAAAACATCTTACTGGGATTTTAGTGGGAATTGTCTTAAAGTTATAGATAATGTGGGGGAGAATTGGAATCTTTACTATGTGGAGTCTCTTAACCTATGAACATGATGTCTCTCCATGTATTTATGTCTTTTATTTCTTTTATCAGCATTTCATATTTTCCAGCATACGTATCTTATACATGATTTGTTAAGGGTATACCGGGCTATTCCACTTTCTTATAACGACTGCAAATCGTATTTTGTTTTTTAATTCTTATTTCCACATGTTGATTTTTAGTATATAGGGTTGTGTCTGATTTTCGTGTACTGGTCTTGGATCCTGCGACCTAGCCAACCTCATGTATTCATTCTAGGATGTGTTTTTTTACAGATTCTTCTGGATTTTTCACGCAGACATTCAATTCATCTATAAATAGAAGTAGTTTCTTTTTTTATCTCTTCCTTCCTAATCTGTATGCTTTTATTTTTCGTTCTCTGAATGCACTGGCTAGAAATATCAGTACTGTGTTGAATGAGAATGATGGCAGCAAGCATCCTTCCCATGTTCCCAATCTTAGAGAGAAAGCATTCAATCTCTTGGCATTAAGTAGGATGCTATCTTTAGGATTCTTGTGGGGACTCTTCAGAAAATGGAGGTAAATTCTCTCCATTCCTAATTGGTGGAGAGTTGTTGTTTATAAATAGGTTTTGAATCTTGTAAAAAGAATTCCACATTAATTCGTATGCTCACATGATTACTCTTCTTTAGTGCGACAATTACTATATTGGCTTATGTCTGTAGTATAATTTTATATTATCTTACTTTTTGAAAGACATGTTCACTGGCTATACATCGAATGTTTCTTGTCTTGGGTCAAAATTCCACACCATTGTCTTCTGGCTTCTACTATTTCTGAGTAGAAGTCAGACATCTTTATTTTTGCTCTCCTGGACGTCATTATGTCCGACTCCTTGGATGATTCTTAGATTTTCGTTTTCTCTTAGATTTCTAGAAGTTCATCTCTGATGTGCCTAAGTGTGGCTAGGATTGTATTTATCTTGTTTGAAGTTTACTGCTGTTCTTGATTCTGTGGGTTTGTTTCTTTCATTGCTAAAAAAAATTATACCTTAACCCCTCTCACATCGCCTTCTAGGATTCAATTACATGTGTATGAGACCATTTAATGTTCTACCACAAGTCTCGGATGGTCTGCTCAGTTTTCTAAAATCTATTTTGGTCTCTGCATGTCAGTTTTCTTTGTGGTGTCCGCTCTACTGTCATGTCTATCAAATGACTATTCATTTCTAATGTATGTTTTTAATCCTAAAATTTCCATGACTTCCTGTTTGTAGTTTCCTTCACGTTGCTGAAATTCCTCAGCTGATCCCATAGATCACTTTCCTTTTCCACCTGGCTTTGGTATGTATTTATCATTGTTATTTTAAGACCCTTCATTAGGCTGCCGCTTAGCAGGAAGACAGGCAATGGTCTTGTGTATGTTTGAGGAGAATGTCTACCCCCTTTACTGCTTACTCCTGAGTCTTTTCTGTACTGCTGCCCATGGTGAAAGGCCCATGGGAAAAACAAAAGTGCTGATTCTTGTAGATTCACTCAGTGATCAAGGTATCTGGGAACTCTCATTCCTCATGCCAGGTCTCAGGGGGTCATTTAGTTTGATCTGAACTTGGGATTTTTCTTCCATACTCTTTTCTGATTGCCCTTTCTAGCACTGGACCAGTGATAGGGTATCCGTGGGCCTCTAGACTCCCAGGAACAGCCTAGGCCTTTTAGAAATTTAGCTCATTTATGGAATGTTTGGGAGGCTCAGTCAGTTGAGCATCCAAGTTCGGTTCACGTGATGATCTCACGGTTTGTGGGTTCCAGCCCTGTATCAGGCCCTGTGCTGACAGCTCAGAGCCTGGAACCTGCTTCAGCTTCTATGTCTCCCTCTCTCTCTGCCCCTCCCTCACTTGTACCCTGTCTTTTCTCTCAAAACTAAACTTAAAAAAATAAATAAACAAGCAAACAAAAAACCAAGTAATGTAACCAAGTAAGCAAGCCTCACAGTCAAGCCAAGTCATACAATTTATTTATGAGAACTTAAACAGACTTTTCAAAACTGTAATGAATAGAAAAGTAAAAAATCAGGAAAATGATCTTTAGTCATTTTTCCCACATTTTACATTAAACCCACAGGACAGCATGAAGTATTCTGATTCGTTGGGATAATTCCTGCCTCTGAATTTTGCTGCTGTTAATTCGATGGGCTCTGCCTCAGTGGCCTTGCTGCCTAGCTTCTGCGTGTGAGAGGTGGTGGCTAGATGTGGTTTCAGAGTTCATAGAGCTGTGGGATGGAGCTCCAAGATGTGAGCTTTAACACAAGTAAGTCCTGGTTTATAACCCCACTTCCATATGTTACTACTAATGCAGAACTTGGGTTTTGAACTTGGAACTTATTGACTGTATAGGACTAATATGAGGATTAGAAACAGCAGGTGTCAAGGATCCTGCACCCAACAGGGACTCGGCTGATGGTAGTCGATGCTGGGCTAAATGCTTTGTAAGGAGGCATATGCTTGGACATAGTCTCAGAACAGCACCTAGAGGCTAAATATGCAAAGATTCTGGCTGCAAGACTTCTCCAACTCTTGAAGGACTTCTGAGTCTCAGAGGCATGCTAGAGAGACTTTATAGCACTGAAGATGCGTGAGACTGAATGTATATTTTATTACAACAGTGAAAATATAAACTATCAACTTGGAGATGATTTTAAATATCATTTAAAAATATTTTATTCATGACTGGACAAGTATTTATACTATATATAACTATAATAATATATAAATATTAAAATATGTGTTATAAAATAAAAATTATAACAAGCTAACCTATAAATAAACATAAATATATAAATCATATAGGTCATATATAAGTATAATAACATGCAAAAGTATATATTTCTTATACATATGGTATATATTTTATATGTAATAATATATATAAGAAAAAGAAATCATGTATACATTAGCTAATATTCACTGAGTTTCTTTTCTCCAGACTCTTCTATAAATAGGAATCATTAAAGCAACCCAATTCTGGGGCGCCTGGGTGGCTCAATCAGTTAAACATCTGACTTCGGCTCAGGTCATGATCTCACGGTTCGTGGGTTCGAGCCCCATGTCAGGCTCTGTGCTGACAACTCGGAGCCTGGTGCCTGCTTCAGATTCTGTGTCTCCCTCTCTCTGCCCCACCTCTGCTCGTACTCTCCCTCTTTTTTTCAAAAAAAAAAAAAAGGAATAAATAAACATTAAAAAAACCCAAACCAGTCCTGCCTAACAAAAAGGGAGGAGGGCACACTTGGAGAGGCAGTGGAAGGCAGTGAAGAGGGGAAGAAGGCTGTGCCAAGTTCACGCACACTACACATATGCTCGAGCAAGAGAGAGGAAAAATGAATCGGATGGTGAAAACTGTGCAGCGACAGCCTCTAAATACATTTATCATTGCAATTTGATTTTATAACATACCCACGGTATGGTTTCTGTCATCATCCTTATTTTGCCTATGAGTAAACCCAAGAACAGAAAGCCGAATTATTTGTCCCAGTTCACACAACTGGCAGGTGGTGGATCCAGGTTACAAACCCACACAGCAGGACTCCACACCCTGAAAACCAAATATGCACTTAAGACTATTGACATACCTGCATTTTTATTGTTTAGAATATGCATAAGTGAAGTGATACATCTCCTCTTATGTGTCTTAATATTTCACAAACTGGGACCCGTGGGACACTTTTTCCAGGAATTTTTCACCCTTGGCCAGAGAAGCTAGAGACAGACTGAAGACTGATCACAGCATTTCTTTCTTGGAGATGGACAGTGTTTATTAACGTATTAAGGCTCTCTGTAATAAAGAAACTTCTAATAAAAATAAACCATTTGGCCTTAATAGTTAAAGAAACAAATGTATTTATGTATGGAGAGAACATAGATTTCCTTTGTGTATCTATCAAGAGCCCCTGATACGGTATTTCTTTAAAAGTACCTTGGGGAGTATGGCTTGAGGTCATTCTCAAATTAGGACCCGAGGGTGAGGCCAGCAAATTTCCTTCTATGGGAAGATTTGACACACTAATTAGCTTTGTGGCACCTGGTAATATCTTCATCCACTTCAGACCTTCCTCGGCACAGTTTCTGACAGAGTCCTGATGTAGATGTAATTCTGTGTTTCCTTTTCAGTATTGGTCACACTGAGGAACTTTGATTTGCAGGCTTTGGGTATAACAGTACAGTATTTTCCACCGAGTAAACCCTGTCCCAAACATTATTTATCAATGAGAAATCTTCAGAAAAGTTTCCAAATTAAAGGTTTAAGATGTGTAATTGTTTTAAGATTCCTAGTGGAAATTTTACAAAGGAAAAGTGAAGCTTAAAATAAGTCAGCCTGGGTGGGGGTGGGGGGGAGCATGTGAGTGGCTCAGTCAGTTTAGCATCCAACTCTTGATTTCTGCTCAGGTTCTGATCTCATGGTTTGAGAGAGGGACCCCTAAGTCAAGCTCTGCATGGGATTCTCTCTCTCTCCCTCTCTTTGCCCCTCCCCTGTTTGTACTCTCTCTCTCTCTCAAAATAAATAAAATAAAACAAAAATTTTTAAAAAGCTTGCATCACCCTGTTTTCTACCTGGAAACCCACTCGGTGTTTAAGGTCACAGTCTCAGCTAAGTCAATAGTCTCCCTCTTTATCTTTTTAGCCTCTGTTGCAAATGAGGCAGAGAGAACCCCAGCGGTCGGGGGGAGGGGGGGGGGTGGGCAGAGTGGAGAGCAGTGAAGGGGAAACTGCATGTTTGTGCTCACTAGCCCCCTGTCCCTGTGAGAAGAGGCAAATGGATTGGAATGAGAAAACTCAGGCAGCTACAAGTTTAGAATACTGTGTTTGTCTTTGGACAGGTCACTTTACAGCTTGGTGCCTCAGGCTCCTTATCTGTAAAATGGGCTCCCCTATCTTTCTGTTTCTACGTTTAACTTGATAGCTTGTACTACAGAACCCCTTCTCTGCAAGTCTACCCCAGTTCTTTCCAAAGACTTTTAGGCAGCCTACCAAAAACGTGAATAATTAAGATAAAATCTGGTTTTAAAATCAAAGAAAAATCAAAAGGAAGGATTGAGTCCCGAGTGAAAATGAGCACGGAGAAGCCCGTGCATGCAGCAAGGACTTGCACAATTAAAGCTTAGTTCAGAATTCCCTAGAAGCTAATGCCCCACAAAAGATGAGAGGTCATAAGTGTCATGTTGTCAAAGAGCACGACTTCCTGGTGTTTAGCAGCGGGAAGGCATTTTTAGTGACAGTGTGTGGAATAAACCTAGCGTAGTCTCTCTGCAAGGGAATGCACACATTGTTCTCGCAACAGCTGGAAAGCGGAGCTTGACCCTGCATCATGGTGGACTGCCCTTCCACCTGTGTTCTTTAACAACCATCATAAAGACACGTGCCAGACGTGACGACATCTCCGCCATTAATACACCAGACACAACTTTCAAAATGGCTATTTCTAAGAACATTGATCACAAAAGTCGGCTCTATCTTTGGTCATTATAATTTTTCAGGGTCACTGGCTGAAGCCTCTTCACTACACGCATATTAATTTGTGTTTGTGGCGCAAATAACCACAGACAGCATGGCCTCTATCAGCAAAAGCTTCTGTTTGGAGGAAAATAAACGATTTTATTTTATTTTATTTTTTTTTTATTTTTTTAAATTTTTTTTTTTTTCAACGTTTTTTATTTATTTTTGGGACAGAGAGAGACAGATCATGAACGGGGGAGGGGCAGAGAGAGAGGGAGACACAGAATCGGAAACAGGCTCCAGGCTCCGAGCCATCAGCCCAGAGCCTGACGCGGGGCTCGAACTCACGGACCGCGAGATCGTGACCTGGCTGAAGTCGGACGCTTAACCGACTGCGCCACCCAGGCGCCCCATAAACGATTTGATTTTAAACACCATTGTGTACACTTAAGAGAATGTTTAAGTGACTTATATAGCTTAGTATACTCTTTATTATCTATGTTTGGTAGGAAACATGCTTTCCACACTCCCTGTTCTAGTAGGGAAGTGGACGTGCGGAGAACATTCTAGTTGCTGGCCATGTGACTGACCCTTCACACTCCCAACTGAGGATGCTCATCTGTATTAAAAAGTCAATGGTGGCTGACTTATAAATGGAGTGATAATTAATACTGAGTTTGTTTTATTCTTTAAAATTTTTAAATGTTTATTTATTTTTGAAGGGGAGAGGGACAGAGCATGAGCAGGGGAGGGGCACAGAGAGGGAGGCACAGATTCCGAAGCAGGCTCCAGGCTCTGAGCTGTCAGCACGGAGTCCGACATGGGGCTTGAACTCACAAACCGCGAGGTCATGACCTGAGCCAAAGTTGGCCGCTCAACCGACTGAGCTACTCAGGAGCCCCATGAATTTGTTTCATTCTTTTAAGAAATACTTTCTGGATGGCTACTATTCCAGGCACCAACCTGGGCATCAAAGAAGAAATAGAAAGGACGTGGTTATTGGCTAATGATGATGGATGTGAAACCTGTAAGAGTCTTTAAATCCTATGTATTGTTGTGATTGCTCATAGACAATGCTTATGTTTTAATTAAAACATGAGGAATAACGGAGATATTAGGTCTGCAAAAGAGTAGAGGTTATGTGATTACTACCTTCCAAGCTCTTCTCCTCTGTTCAGTGGTGTCTGCAAAAGTAGACGGCAAAGTCTCTGCAGCTACAATTTGCTTGAAATGTAGGAATCTGTCTGAGGGACGCCCCTGAGATTTCACTTCCTTGTAAGATATATCAGAATTGTGCATATCTCTTCATAAACAATTCATGCGGCATTGTGCTAGCTGATCAAATATATACCAAAAAATTACAGAACCTACTCCATATCCTAATTCGATGGAACTGATAGAATTCCTTTAAAATATCAATTATGAGGAGCTATGAAATTATTTTTTTACCAGAACACTGTGCAGCGTATACAAGGATGCAGTCTCTGGACAGACTATAATGGCAACGTGACCTTCCCTATGGATGGAAACTTTTTAAAATAATCCTTCCTTCCTCTGAGGAGACGCAGCTTTATACCAAGGCACACAGCTTGAGTAGCCAGAATGTGTCGGATACCTTTCCCCACTCACCCCGCTGGTTGGACAGCTTTGGACAGGTCCCAAAACACAGGGGAGTGTGTGCGATCCTGAGTTGGTGCCACTGGAACGAATGACAGAGTAGTAAAATATTAATTAGAAAATTAGTAGAGCGATATTAGCCTTAAGATATTCCAAGCAGAAAAGCTCCCTTTGGACTTTTTTTTTTCCCCAGGAAGACATTATGAAAGATGAAAAAGAGTAATTGCATTTTGAAGGCTAGGTATTTGCACTCGTAGAAAAAGCCATAGAGATATTTTCAGTTGGGGGGATGGAACAGAATGAACAAAAACTGCAAAGATAGGAGAGGGAAATTTGTGGGAACAGCTGGTAACAGCATTTGGTTGGAGCCATTGTATTGAGTGTGAGAATGAGGATAAGTGTGGAAATGCAGCTTGCTGCCAGCTGACAGAGGACTTTGAATACGAGAATAAAGAATTTAAACTCTCCCCTCTAGGCAGCAACAAATCATTGAGGCATTTGGAGAAAATGATTGATATAATTAAAAGGAATCATTTTGAAAATACCAGTACAATACAAAAGAATTGTTTTCCACTTAAAAAGAAAATTAGTAATGGTTGCTACTGAGAAATGATAAATGGCAGATCAGGTAAATAAAATCATCTCCAATTCAACTGCAGTGAGGTAATGAGTGCTAATGCCTTGGTGCACTTAAATTTAGATTCATTCCATGCATATAGCGCATTTTATAATCATATAAGCATAGATGTTATAAAAATGATGTCCCGCTGTGCATATTTTAAAAATACTTTGTCATTTAACTAGAGACTATGGATTTAGAGTTAATAAGGAGCACACCTTCTGTTGGACTCCATAGAAGTTATACACTCACACATGTGTGAGTTCAATTTAAAGGTAAAGAATACAACTATAACTCATTTGTACACAGAAGTATGAGACCTTGAAGACTGAAGGTCCGGACACAGGCAAAACACTGTCAGAACTGGTTAAAGGCAAAGAATAAAGAAACTCCCAAATAATATTGGGTTTGAAAAATTGACAATAATTATAGATATATAATTGAGGCTTAAAAATCAAAAGAAAATTATGAACAACTTCAAATGAATACATAAGAAAACAGGTAAAAATGACAGTTTCTATCCATATATAAGATCATAAATTAACTATCCCCAAAATATAAAACCTAAACATTGTCAAAACTGTAAGAGAAATTACGTCAGCACATAAAAATTACCACAAAATATTATTTATTAGTTCAAAAATGTTTTGAACTAACAAGCAAGTGTTAGGAAACCATCAAGGGAGTAACAATTTCTACGTTGTACATTTTTTTTCAGAGAAACACACATGAATATTTGTTTAATAAATAAAGAGAAACAGCTAAGAAATTTTATAAAGATAGAATAAGATTAAAACCAAACAGAATAACAAAAGATAAAAAATATAAATGTTAAACCAACTCTTTTCCTTAAAAATGCATTAATAATAACTAATTATAAAAATATAAAACATATAATATTTCATCTATATTAGTTTATTTAATCCTTAAAAATACACTATGCTTTAAATGCTACTATTTTACATTTTATAAAGGAGAGACCTGAGTGATAAGGAGACTAACTACTTTTGTTCATGGTCCCAACTACTTTTGATAAAACCAGGTAGTCTAGAAAATATATCTGTATTCTTATTTATTCCATTATATCTCACCTCCATATTAAGTAAAATATGCTGAATCAAACACAACAGTATATTAAGAAAAATATTCTATGACCAAAAATGCTTTATCCCAAGTGTATGATGTATTTCAAGAAAGGGTAATATATTTATGTAATACATATTATTAATAGATTAGAGGAGAAAATGTAATTATATCTATACATAGTGATAAACCACTTGATTAAACCCATAGCTAACATCAAACTTAATGGCAAAAGACTAAAAGTTTTCCTCCTAAATTCAAAAACAATACAAGGATAGCCACTCTCATTCTACTTAATATTTTACTAAAGATTGTAGCCAAGACAATTATGCAAGAAAAGGGGGGGGGGAAGGACATTGAGATTGGAATGAAGAAATAAAACTTTATCTATTTTCATATCATGTGATCTTGTGTATAGAAAATTCTTAGAAACATATAAAAATATATAAGGAAATTTCAATCTAATAAGTGCAGCTAGGTTTCAAGATACAAGACCAATATACAAAAATTAGTTGTAATTTTATATACTAGCAATGAACAATCTGGAAATGAAATTACAAAAAAATAGGGGTGGCTGGATTGTTCAGTAGGTTAAGCATCCAACTCTTGATTTCAGCTAAGGTCATGATCTCAAGATTTCTGAGCTCTGCACTGACATTGTGGGCCTGCGTAGGATTCCCTCTCTCTCTCTCTGCCCCTCCCTACTCACACTGTCTCTCGATGTGTATGTAGAGAAATTGGAACTCTTAACTATTCCTTGTTGAAACATAAAATGGTGAAGCTCTTTGTTTTTATTTTAAATTTTTATTTTTTAATGTTTATTCTTTGAGAGAGAGAGAGAAAGCATGAACAAGGGAGAGGCAGAGAGAGACACAGAGTCTGAAGCAGACTCCAGGGTCTGAGTTGTCAGCAGAGATCCTGATGTGGAGCTTGAACTCACAAACCATGAGACCATGACCTGAGCTGAAGATGGACGCTTAACCAACTGAGCCACCCAAGTGCCCTGGTGAAGCTCCTTTGTGAAGCAATTTGCCAGTTCCCCAAAAAAGTCAAATATAGAGTGAAATATACTCACCAATTCCACTACTAAGTATATATCCAAGAGAATTAAAAACGTATGTTCACACACAGAAAACTTGTATATGAGTGTTCATAGCAACATCATTCGCAACAGCCCCAACTGGAAACAACACAAATGTTCATCAACTAAGAAATGGATACACAAATTGTGGTATATTCATACAATGGAACACTACCCAACCATTAAAAGAAAGAAAATATTCATATATGCTACAATGTGGATTAATTTTTTTTAAGTTTATTTTGAGAGAGAGGAAGAGAGAGAAAGAGAGAATTTTTTTAAGTTTATTTATTTTGAGAGAGAGAGAGGGAGGGAGAATGAGTGGGGGAGGGGCAGAGAGAGAGGAAGACACAGAACCCGAAGCAGGCTCCAGGCTCTGAGCTGTCAGCACAGAGCCCAAACCAGGTCTTGAACTCATGAACCGTGAGATCATGACCTGAGCCGAAGTCAGATGCTTCACTGACTGAGACACCCCAAACTTATACATTATTCTAGTGAAAGAAGCCAGACACAAAAGCCACATATATAATTTCATATAAATGAATTGTCTAGAATAGGCGGATCTAAGAGACCACAATCAGACTAGTGGCCACCAGGTCTGGGGGAGGAGAGAATGAGGAGTAACTGCTAGCGGCTATGGGGCTCCTCTTTTGGAAAAATAAAAACATTCTCAGCATTAAATACTGGTGCTGATGATGGTGAATATACTAGAAACTTAAAAAGTGCAAGAGCCATACATTTTAAGAGAGTGACTGCCATTAAATGTGGATTATATATCAATAAAAAAGATGCCAAATCTAAATGTGAAGTATGAGATTCCTGATCGGACCGTGGAGCAGGAATATACACTGCAGACATTGAGACAATGGACCAAGCTTGAAATCGGCACGTTAGCCAATTGCATCAATATTAAATTTCCAGTTTTTGTGGTGATGTGGGGAGTTGCACTGACGTACTTAGTAGGAAAGGGGTCCAATGATTGCTCTCTAATGGTTCAGGAAGAGAGAATAATAAAATCGAATGGGACAAAATGTCAGCAGTTGCTGAATCTGGGTGAAAGGCATAAAGAAATTGTTGGGTTTTTTCTTGATATTTTTATATAAGTTTAGATTTATTTCAAAATAAAAATGTTTACCATATTGTAAAAAAAAAGTGGGAGAAAAAGGGAAACATAAAAAGGAACACATAATTTATCTAGCAGCATACGGATAATGGCCCCTTCCGAAAAGAAGAGATGTTGAATTCAATGACTCTTTGAGGTTGTTGGAAGCTTTCTTGGCCTGCTATTAACAGGGAACTTATAACATGTCAGATTAGCTACTGAAAAAAAAAATGTCCACTATGTTGTTAGAAAAAAAATGACAGGTGGAGGCGCCTACGTGGCTCAGTCAGTTAAGTGTCTCACTTCAGCTCAGGTCATGATCTCACAGTCCGTGAGTTCGAGCCCCATGTTGGGCTCTGTGCTGACAGCTCAGAGCCTGGAGCTTGGTTCAGATTCTGTGTCTCCCTCTCTCTCTGCCCCTCCCCTGCTCATGTTCTGTCTCTCTGTGTCTTGAAAATAAATAAAAACATTAAAAAAAAAAGAAGAAGAAGAAAAATGACATTGGGGGAGGGGCCAAGATGGTGGAGCAGTTTCGAAGGTTTTTTTGCCTCTCTCATCCCTGAAATGTAGCTGGATCAACACCAAGCCATCTTGCACACTTAGAAAAGTGATGTGAGGATTAACACAACAATCTGCACAACTTGAACCATAGAACTCAGCAGGTATGTGTGCGGAGGGGTGAACTGGAGGAGAGAGAAGCCATGGAGGGGAGGGACCTGTTTTTGCCTGAGGAGAGAGGATAGAGACAGAGGGGAGAGTACAGAAAAAGCACTCCCCCTGAAAGCAGCTGGAAAGAAGGAGAAAGAGTGGAATCACCCATAAAAGACTGAACAAGAAAGGGAGTAAGGAGAAAGGAGGAAGGAGAAAGGAGAGGGTTTCAACATGATCAAGACTCTAAAAAACAGGGGAGCGCAGAGTCTGAAACTCCACAGCTTGATACCTCACAGTGCTCCAGTGGGAAGGGTGAATCCTCAGAAGCAGACAGCAAGGTCTGAGGGATCCTTGGGCCACATGGGGAGAGGTAGTTCCCCTTCTAGAAGGACATGAGGTAGAGGCTGTGTGGCCTCCACACAGGCAAAGGTCCCAGAGGACCCTGGAGAGCAGCCACATTCACTGGTGTTGGAACAAGGACATTAAGGGTGAAGCCTGGTGCCGGATGTGTGTTGTGATTTACCATAATCCCTTAAATGCTGCTGCTATAAGATCCTGCAAACTTATTCTGGGGTGGGCTGGCACCCAGCCTCAGTCTCTGGGCATCTGCAACAAATATTCCTGGGGGTGGGCCAGCACCCAGCTATTGCTCGGTGAGACCCTTCCCCAGAGGGTCTGAGTGGGTCAAAGTCTCAGGGCCCTCAGAAGTGAGGGGTTTGGAAACATAGCCCCTTCTGAGAAAAAACTCTACAGGGAGGTGTCTCCTGGCAGGCAGATGGCTTGGTCACAGTGTAGAAGCAGGTGGTGGACTGAAGCCAGAGACGAAGGAGGGGGCCATTTTCACCCTTCCCACGCATGGGCGTACATGCCTACATGCACCACAATGATCCACCCCAGTAAACTAAGCAGCATCATCTGGTGGAGAATGAAGCCGATACAACAACCCTGGCCCAATGAGTCCAACTGCCCTCGAGAGGACCACCACAAATCAGCTTAGATTATAGACTATAGAGTGCTCCATGGTTTGACTTCCAGGGGACACTGGATGCAATTTCAATTGTATTTCATTCTGTTCGCTGGTCCATCTATTAAATTTGTTTTTGTTTTTCTTTTCTTTTCTTTTCTTATTCTTGAATACAGAAAGAAATTTTTTTTAATTTCCATTTTCATAAAAATTATTTTTCTTCATTTTTCTACTATATTTCTTACTTTTTTGTAAATTTTTAAAATTCTATTTTACTTTCATCATTTGGTTTTATTCTATTTTACTGTACTCAATTTTTTAAATGGTCAAATTTTTTCCTTTTTTTTCTTTTTTTTTTTTCCTTTTCTTTCCTTTTTTCCTCTATTCTATCAAGCTTCTTTCAACAACCAGACCAAAACACACCCAGGATCTAGCATTCTTTATTTGATCTTTGTGTGTTATTTTTAATTTTTTAATTTTTATTTATTTTTTAAATTTCTTAAATTATTTTTCTTCCTTCAAAATGATGAAATGAAAGGATTCACCCCAAAAGAAAGAACAGGAAGAAATGACAGCCAGGACTTAATCAACATTGATATAAGCAAGATGTCTGAACCAGAATTTAGAACCACGATAATAAGAATACTATCTGGGGTTGAAAAAAACATAGAATCCCTTCCTGCAGAGATAAAAGAAGTAAAATCTAGTCAGGATGAAAAAAAAATCCTATAACTGAACTGCAATCTTGAATAGATGTTATGGTGGCAAGGATGGATGAGGCAGAGCAGAGAATCAGCAATATAGAAGACAAACTTATGGAGAATAACGAAGCAGAAAAAAAGAGGGAAACTAAGGCAAAAGAGGACGATATAAGAATTAGAGAACTCAGTGACTCATTAAAAAGGAATAACATCCAAATCATTGGAATCCCAGAATATGAAGAGAGAGAAAAGCGTAGGTTTTTGTGAGCAAATCATATTGGAAAACTTTCCTAACCTGGAGAGGAATACAGTCATCAAAATCCAGGAAATACAGAGAACTCCCATTAGATTCAACAAAAAACGACCATCAACAAGGCACATCATAGTCAAATTCACGAAATACTTAGGCAAGGAAAGAATCATGAAAGCAGCAAGGGAGGAAAAAGTCCTTAACCTCTAAGGAAAGACAGATCACGTTCACAGCAGACCTATCCAAAGAAACTTGGCAGGCCAGAAAGGAGTGGGAGGGTATATTTAATGTGCTGAATAAGAAAAATATGCAGCCAAGAATTCTTTATCCAGCAAGACTGCCATTCAAAAAAAAGGCGAAAGATTTATGTGATCTGAAGAGAAAGCAGAGTATAAGGCTGTCATTCAAAATAGGAGAGATTAAAAATTTTCCCAAACAAAAACTAAAAGAGCTTGTGATCACTAAACCATCCCTGCAAGAAAGTTTAAGGGGGACTCCCTGAGGGGAGAAAAGGCTAAAGAAAAGAAAAAGACAGAGAGAGAGAGAGACCAAAAGCGACAAAGACTAGAAAGAACCAGAAAACACCACCAGAAACTCCAACTCTACAGGCAACATAATGGCAATAAATTCATATCTTTCAGTACTCACTCTAAATGTCAATGGCCTAAACACTCCAATAAAAAGACATAGCATAACAGAATGGATAAGAAAACCAGATCCATCTATATGCTGTTTACAAAGGACCCATTTTAGACTTAAAGACATCTTCAGATTGAAAATAATGGGATGGAGAACCATGTATCATGCTAATGGTTACCAAAGGAAAGCTAGAGTAGCCATACTTTTATCAGAATATCAAGATTTTAAAATAAAGATTGTAACAAGAGATGAAGAAGGGCATTATATCATAATTAAGCAGTCTATCCACCAAGAATATCTAACAATTGTAAACATTTATACTCCAAACATGAAAGTACCCAAATATATAAATCAATTCATCACAAGCATACAGAAACTTATTGATTAATAATACCATAATAGTAGGGGACTTCAACACCCCAGTTACAACAATGGACAGATCATCTAAACAGAAAATTGATGAATAAACGATGGCTTTGAATGACACACTGAACTGGATGGACTTAACAGATATATTCGGAACATTTCTTCCTAAAGGAGCCAGAAAAAAACAATCCTAAAATGTGTATGAAAAAACACAAAAGACTCCGAATAGCCAAAGCAATCTTGAAAAAGAAAACCGAACCTGGAAGCAACACATTCCTGGACTTCAAGATGTATTACAAAGTTGTAATCATCAAGACAGTGTAGTATTGGCACAAAAGCAGACACTCAGATCCATGGACAGAATAGAGAACCCAGAAATGGATCCACAAACGTAGGGCCAACTAACATTTGACAGAGCAGGAAAGAATATCCAATGGAATAAAGACAGTCTCTTCAGCAAATGGTGCTAGGAAAACTCGACAGCAACATGCAGAAAAATTAACCTGGACCACTTTCTTACACCATACACAAAAATAAACTCAAAATGGTTGGAAGACCTAAATGTAAGACAGGAAGCCCTCAAAATTCAAGAGGAGAAACCAGGCAAAAACCTGTTTGATCTTGGCCACAGCTTCTTACTCAACATGTCTCCAGAGGCAAGGCAAACAAAAGCAAAAATGAACTATTGGGACCTCATCAAGATAAAAATCTTCTGCACAGCAAAGGAAACAATTAGCGAAGCTGAAAGGCAACTGACAGAATGGGAGAAGATATTTGCAAATGACATATCAGAGAAAGGGTTAGTATCCAAAATCTATAAAGAACTTATCAAACTCAACACCCAAAAAACAAATAATCCAGTGAAGAAATGGGCAAAAGACATGAATAGACACTTCTCCAAAGAAGACATCCAAATGGCAAACAGACACATGAAAAAATGCTTAACATCACTCATCATCAGGGAAATACAAATCAAAACCACAATGAGATACCACCTTGCCCCAGTCAGAATGGCTAAAATGAACAACTCAGGCAACAACAGATGTTGGTGAGGATGCGGAGAGAGAGGATCTCTTCTGCACTTCTGGTGGGAATGCAAACTGGTGCAGCCACTCTGGAAAACACTATTGAGGTTCCTCAAAAAGTTAAAAATAGAACTTCCCTACAACCCAGGAATTGCACTACTAGGTATTTATCCAAGGGATACAGATGTGCTGTTTCAAAGGGGCACATGCACCCCAATGTTTAGAGCAGTGCTATCACCCAAATACATCGGCGGATGAATGAATAAAGAAGATGTGGTATGTATATACGATGCAGTATTACTTGGCAATCAAAAAGAATGAAATCTTGCCATTTGCAACTATGTGGATGGAACTAGAGGGTATTATACTAAGCAAAATTAGTCAGAGAAAGACAAATATCACATGACTTCATTCATATGAGGAATTTAAGATACAAAATAGATGAACATAAGGGAAGAGAAACAAAAATAATATTTTAAAAAGGAGGGGGGCAAAACATAAGAGACTCATAAATATGGAGAACAAACAGGGTTGCTGGAGGGGTTGTAATCGGGGGGGTGGGCTAAGTGGGTAAGGGGCATTAAGGAAGACACTTGTTGGGATGAGCACTGGGTGTTATACATAGGGGATTAATCACTGGAATCTACTCTTGTAATCATTATTGCACTATATGCTAACTAACTAACTTGGATGTAAGTTGAAAAATAAACAAAAATTAATAAATAAATAAACAATCTCAACAAGAGTAAAAAAACAGGAAAGAAAATTTTTTTAAAATGACATTTATCTGATGGACTTATAAATTTAATTTTACTATTGGGGCATCTGGGTGGCTCAGTTGCTTAAGCATCCGATTTGGGCTCAAGTCATGATCTCAACAGTTTGTTGGTTCGAGCCCAGGGTCAGGCTCTGTGCTGACAGCTTAGAAGACTCTAAGCAGCCTGCTTTGGATTCTGTGTCTCCCACTCTCTCTGCCCCTCCCCTGCATTCATACTCTGTCTCTCTCAATCTCTCAAAACTAAATAAAAAACGTTAAAAAAAATAAAGTTAATTTTACTATCAATATTTGAATTGTTTACATTAGTGAAGTTTATAAAAGATGGATGATAATTTTGTGATTCAAGTGAACTTCAATCAAAATTCAAAAGAAATGAAAAGAATTATGGATTGATAAAATATCATGAATAAATATAGATACGGAGATTATATTTACATTTCCTGACTTTGCTTCATTTTACTCATTAGTAGTGTTTCTAAATCACCAAACATTAATATTTTATTTTCCAGCCTCAGTTTTGTTGCCTACCTCTATGAATTATTGCATTATTGTTGACATCACTTTAAATTTGAATTTTTCACTGCTAGATTATCGTTGATATCCTGAATGTGAGTTTGTATTAAAGCCAAGAAAAAAAGTGCAGATGATTCAAATAGTTCATTTCTATCTACCCTCAGATGAAAATAAAAGCAAACTATCACTTTCTCCCCATTAGCTATCCCAAGATTCCTCTTCCACCGAGAAATGTCTGATGTCAGGGAAGTGGACTGACCCTGAAAGATAGGAGGGAGTGTTGCCCAGTCCTGCCCAGCCCTTTGAGGTCACCATGTGGAGTATCTATCTGGTAACATGATGGGGAGGCCTCTGTCACCTCATTCCCTCGCAGCTTTTACCTACCCTGCATACCTTGGCCTTCCCTGCTTTCCATTCTCCTCATTTCTTCCCCACCCTCTTGCTTCTGAACTTGTTTCTCCCCAAAAGCTTTAGAAGACCCCTAATAGCTCACCTTATATGCTTATAATACTTCAGGAATTGAGGTAAACATATCATTTCATCCTCACAAACATTATCTCAATTTATTCTCAGAAAAATAGGGTGAAACGAATGGGTTTCCAGATCTGGCAAGGTGGAGTAGTCCCAATCCTCACTGGTCTTGCCCTGTACGACGAAAAAGCTCTGCACATAAAGCAACAAACAAGCATGGGAAGTGTCTGAAAGGTAAGAAGAAGAAAGCATGTGGCTTTGAGACCAGAGGACTCGAGGGACAGCATGGCAGGGGGCTCTCTGAGTTTCTTCTGCCCCGCAGCGGCATGCAATCCTGACCCACCACCAAGTACAAACCAAAAAAGCTCCACGATAGCCTGCTCTCTCTCAAATGGCCAAAACAGGACAGCCCAGCATTAGGAGATGTTTTCTGGTAATATACTTTCTACTCCAGCTAAATACCAGCAGAAAAACCAGGATGCTGCCCTCCCTCCCCACTGTGAATTCATTGGGACCTAGCAAGAAGCTGATGGTTTTTCTTCCACCTCACCTCTGCTCTCCTCCCCCTTCTCCCATCCTCCCAAGCAGGCAGGGTGTTTCTCAGATGACCTCCATTTAATTTAAAGTTCCTGAAAAAAGAAATCTTCAGGCCCAGATTGTTTCCCTGGAGAATTTTACCAAACGTTTAAAGAGAAATTAATATTTATACAATTACTTCTAGAAAACAGAAGAGGAGAAAACATGTCCCAACTTGTTTTTATGAGGCTAGTATTATTTTCATAGCACAACCAGACTGAGACAAAACAAAAAGAAAAAAAAAAAAAGCCTAAGATAATATCTCTCAGGAACCTAGATGCAGAAGTTTTCAATAAAATATACCAAATCCAATCCAGCCATGTCCACATAAAATTATATAACATTTCCAAGCACAATTTATTCAGTTATGAACAGTTATGCTAAAGTGATTTAACATTCAAATACCAATCTCCATAATCTACCATATATATGAACAGACTAGAGAAATCATATGTTGATATCAATTGATATAGAAGTAGTATTTTACAAAATCCAAAACCTTTTCATGTGAAAACTTTTACCGAGATGGACATAGATGGGAGCTTCTTCAGCTTAATAAATAGCATCTACAAAACCCTTTATAACCCACATTGTACTTAATAATGGAAGACTGAGTACTTTCCCTCTAAATTTGGCAACATGGCAAAGATCCACTCCCCCATTCTTACTCAACAAAGTCTGGAAGTTCTAGCTCCTGCAATGAGATAAGAAAGAAAGGGAAAAAAATATGCAGACTAGAAATAAGTACATAAAACTGCCCCTATCTGCAGATGGTACAATTGTCTATTAAAAATCCAAAGGAGGGGCACCTGGGTGGCTCAGTCAGTTAAACGTCTGACTTCAGCTCAGATCATGATCTCGTGACTGGTGAGTTCAAGCCCCATGTCAAGGTCTGTGCTAACAGCTCAGAGCCTGGAGCCTGCTCAGCTTCTGTGTCTCCCTCTCTCTCTGTCCCTCTCCTGCTTGCACTCTGTCTCTTTTTCAAAAATTAATAATCATGAAAAAAATTTAAAAATCCAAAGGAAACTAACCACCACAACAAAAACCCTGGAAGTAATGAGTCTTTCAGCAAGACCATAGGATACATGACCAACACACAGAAAGTAGTCACATTTCTATATACTAACAATGAACATGAAAACAAAAATTAATCACACAATACTATTTGTAATTGCTGCATAGCAAATTAAATATATAGTCATAAACTTAATAAAATATGTATAGAATATGTATGCTAAAAATCAAACAGACTTAAAGAAAAATATAGTGGTAAGAATCACTGTATTAATATAAGGCCTGATATATAAGTACAGATATATATCAAGTCAGAGGGTTGGTGGAAGAATGGAAAACACATAGATCAACGAACCAAAACAAGATAACCCAGAAGCAGACCCACACAAAAAGGCCGAGATGATTTGTTGTCAAAATGAAACAACAAAACAGAAACGAGAACAAAAACAAAACTAACAAAACACAATTAAATGGAGGAGAACCTTATTGGCAAATGGTATTGGAGCAGTTGGGCATCCATAAGCAAAATTTTTAAAAAGAACCTCAAATGAAACTTCACATTGTGCAAATAATTAACTCAAAATGTATCCTAAATTTAAACGTAAAATAGAAAACCATAAAACTCTTAGAAAAAAAAAAAAAGAACTAGACAAATACTTAGGATCCAAAATTTTGGCAAAGACTTCTTAGACTTGACACCAGAAACTTGACCCATAAAAGTAAGAATTGAGCAACTGTAACTCATCAAACTTAAATATATTTGTTCTATAAAAGATCCTATTAACAGGGGGGGAAGAAAAGGAAGCTACAGAATGGGCTAAACTATTTGCAAATCACGTATCTGACAAAGGGCTTTTGTCTAACATGTAAAGAATTTTCAATACTGAACAGTATAGAAACAATCCAATTAGAAAATGGGCAAAAGATATGAATAGGTATTTCACCAAAGAATATATATAAATATAAAATAAGCACATGAAAAATATTCAACATCATCAATCGTGGAAATGTAAATGAACATCACAATAAATTTTCACTACACATTTTTCACAAAGGCTGAAATTAAAAATCATTCAATACCAAGAAGATACAGGAAAACTGGATCGTTCATACATTACTGGTGGGATTATACACTGGTACAGTGATTCTGAAAACCAGTTTGTTAGTGTCTTATAAAACTGATCATGCAACCACCATAGGACCCAATTGCATAGTTGGGCCTTTATCCCCAAGAAATGAAAACTTAGTTTCACCTAAAAGCCTGTCCACAATTATTCAAAGCAGATCCACTCACAATTGCCCAGAACAGAAGATGATACAGACATTATTTAATGGGAGATTGGTGAACTATCCTTGGGGCTCAACCACATCAGGGAGTACTACTCAGTAACAAACTGTTGATGCACACACCTACTTGGATAAATCTCTAGGTAACTTTCTGTGTAGGGCAAAAAAGCCAATCCCAAAAGGTTATGTATCATATGATTCATTTATAGAACATTCTTGAAATTAAAAATTAGTAGCTGCTAGGGTTCAGGGACCAGAAGACAGAGGTGGGAAGAAGTCAGATACAATGCTAAAAAAGCAACGGGAAAAATCCTCATAGCAATGGATTTGTTCTCTATCTTGACTCCATCAATGTCAATATTCCAGTTGTGATATTTTGCTACAGTGTTGCAACATGGTACCATGAGAGGAAACTTGGTGTGTTAGTTTTCTAGGGCTGCTGTAACAAAATGCCACAGACTTGATGACTTAAATAAACAACAGAAATTTATTTCCTTTCAGTACTGGAGGCTAAAAGTCTGAGATTAAGATGTCATTAGGTGTGGTTTCACCAAGGAACCTTCTTGCTCCTTGGCTTGCAGATCGCCACCTTCTCCCCATTGGTTCACATGGTCTTTCCTCTATGTCTTTGCCCTAATGTCCTCTTCTTATGAGGACACTGGTCAGATAGGATTCCGGCCCACCCTAGTGATCTCATTTTACCTTCGTTACCTATTTAACAATGCTATCTCCAAAACAGACACATTTTTGGGATACTGAGAGTTAGGGCTGCAACATTTGCATTCTGAGTGACACAACCAATCCTATAACACTGGGTAAAGGATACATGTATGTTTATGAATTATTTCTTGTATTAGTTCTTATGACTACATGTAAATTTATAATTATCTCAAAATAAATAGTATTTTTTTAACAATGTGAATCACTATTATGCCTCATTGTATTCAGAAAATAATTGGAGCCCAGAGCATTACAGTTACATTGAAGTTACAGGCATCGCAAGGTAGCAACAGGCTATAATTAATTTATTCCATTTGGTTGAGCCTTTAATAGGTATCTAAAACATACCTTTTATGCCAGGTGATATTCTTGCTTTTTAAGATATAGAGATGAGTGGGGCACCTGGGTGGCTCAGGCAGTTGAGCATTTGACCTCGGGTCAGGTCATGATCTCGTGGCTTGTGGGTTCAAGCCCTGGGTCGGGCTTTGTGTTCACAGCAGGTAGCCTGGAGCCTGCTTTGGAATTTCTGTCTCCCACTCTCTGCCCCTCCCTCACTCATTCTCTCCACCACCTCCCCTCAAAAATAAACATTTAAAATTAGTAAAAAAAAAAAAAAAAGTTACAGAGATGAGTAAGATCTAAGTAGCTGTGATGGTTAATTTCATGTGTCAACTGGAGTGGGCTGTAGCATGCCCAGATATGTGGCCATATGTTGTTCTAGATGTTATTGCTCTTAGATATTTGTGAAGGTATTTTTAGAGGAGATTAACATTTAACTTAGTAGACTGAATAAATCAGATTGCCCTAATGTGGGTGGTCCTCACCCAAGCAGTTGAAGGCCTGAATTAAAAATATATATATATCTGATCCTCTCCCAAGTACGAATGAATTCTTCCTGCCTGCTTGACGTCAAACTGGTATATCTCCGGTTTTGTTTTGTTTTGTTTGTTTTGTTTTGTTTGTTTTTGCCTTTGGACGCAAACTGAAACATGGACTCTTTCTGGGTCTAGACCAGATGCCTTCAGACCAGAACTGCACCATCAGATTTCCTGGGCCCCTAGCTTTCCTATCCACCCTGCAGATATTAGGACTCCCCAGCCTCCACAACTGTGAATCAATTCCTTATACTAAATCTTCTTAGACACACACACACACACACACACACACACACACACACATCTTCTATTGGTTCTGTTTTCCTGCAGGATCCTGACTAGTCACTACTTCAGGAGCTGTAATATTTTCTTCACATGGAAGATGTTCCCACCCTCAGTTCTCCAGGGGTCACCCCTTCATCCCTATCTTGTTTGAACACATCTAGGCAATGGAGTGCTGTAAGTTTCCCATTGAAGTTGACTGTGATGGGGCACCTGGCTGGCTCAGTCATTTAAGCATCCGACTTCAGCTCAGGTCATGATCTCATGGTCCGTGGGTTCGAGCCCAGCATCGGGCTCTGTGCTGACAGCTCAGAGCCTGAAGCCTGCTTCGGATTCTCTGTCTCCCTCTCTCTCTGTTCCCCACCCCCCCCCCCCAACTCATGATCTTTCTCTCTCTCTCTCTCTCAAAAATAAAAAAAATAAACATAAAAAAATTAATTTAAAAAAGTTGGCTGCGAGTGGAACTGTGTGATGCTCTTAGAGGCTCTGAGCACCTGAGGCCCACCGTTCTCTTGGCCTTGACATGATTCCTAGAGTGTCCTACTTCCTGGCTGGAATGAATATCCCTGGAAGCATGTGATTCCAAGATAAATCCTCTCCAGTCAGAGCCTGGTTTGAATGAAGCATCCTGAGAGAACAGATACAGTGAGCATGTTTATGCTATATCCTATCACCAATACTCAGAATAGCATGTGTTTGGAAGTCATTCAATAGAGAGATAAATAATAAAGAAATGATAGATATATGGATGGATGATAGATAGATAGATAAAATGATTGACTGATAGGGTGATAGGTTCTATTTATATTTTGAATGAAAGAGTAAATCTCTGCTTTATATAAGAAAATTTATACCTGGGATGAGTTTGTGAGTCACATTAAGTCTTGTCTAGAAGTAGGTGGGTCCAAAAGAGATTGCAGGTGGGACACATGGACTTTCTGCCATAGACTATCCTATGATAGTGTTTTCCAAAGTGATCAATGATTGTACCCACATCCAAAGCCTTCCTTCTTTAGTCAATGTTTTATGCTGGCTTTGAACTCAGGACAGTTGTCAGCCTCAAACAATTTTGGTTCCATGGGGCATAACTGCCTTGACACTTATTAGATGCTATTTTTTTTTTATTAATTAAAGGTTTGCGGGACACCTGGTGGCTCAGTCAGTTGAGCGTCCGACTTTGGCTCAGGTCATGATCTCACAGTTAGTGAGTTCGAGCCCCGCGTCATGCTCTGGACTGACAGCTCGGAGCCTGGAGCCCACTTCAGTTTCTGTGTCTCTCTCTCTCTCTTTGCCCCTTCCCTGCTCGTTCTCTGTCTGTCTCTCTCTCTCTCAAAAATAAATAAACATTAAAAATTAAATTAAAAGTTTGTTCAAGTTAATTTTTCCAGAGGTGAGTTGTCAATATTCACAGAAGTCCTACGAGGAACAAGTAGAAGAAGGGACAGGCACCCTGGTGGCACTACACCATGAAACCACATACCCTGGAGGGATATACAGACATGTAACATTTGAACAGCACACTACATCTTGCACAATGGGCTCCCATCTCCATTCCTCCATAACCATGGGGCACATCATACATCATCCCTATAACATTCTTCAACTAGGAGATGTGTTGACTTGCTTGCCGAGAGCTATGATTGCTCTCTTTGCTATTCCAGCACTGAAAGCAGAGTAGCAGGATTCTTTGATTGGACTGAGGTAACCAGTGTCTTTAATATACATTTAAGAAATCAAGCCCACAATCTCATTTAGAAATCTCCTGAGGCAGACAACTAGTCAAGCAGATGATTCTTGCTTTTTCCTTAGCAATCAAAATTGCCATCGTTGCAAGGATTGCTTGCAACAGGATGAGAAAATATCGGTGTTATTTTTGCCACGATGTTGCCGTATTATTAATAATCGCTTCCTGTGCTCTGAAGCTGGACCAGACATGGGTTGTTCTGAGAAGAACATGAAATGAGAGTGGGAAGGGGAGACTGTCATTTGTTTAGAAATTTTGACAGGCCAAGGGGCGCCTGGGTGGCTCAACTGGTTAAGCATCCGACTCGGGTTCATCTGGATCACGTCATGATCTCCTGGTTCATGAGTTCAGGTTCCATGTTGAGCTCTGCACTGACAGCATGGAGACTGCTTGGGATTTCTTTCTCCCTCTCTCTGGCCCTCCCCTTCTCTCTCTCTCAAAAAAAATAAATAAAAATTTTTTTTTAAAATACTGAGGCTGTCCAGGATTGAGTCCATCAGTACTGGAGGAACAGACTAGAATTCAGAAAGCAGGAGTTGTTGCAACAGTAACTGGGGCAGCGGCAGCAGCTGGGCGGGGGGGGGGGGGGGGGGGGGGGGGGGGGGGGGGGGGGATTCATTAACAGTAACTGTGCGTCAGAGAGTGAAGATACTGTATCTTCATTTTTTTCTTCTGTCAAAAATCATTAACCCCTATCATCTCCTCCTACTTGTTTCCCGTGTTTAAATTTCACTGTCCTGGCCCCTTAACCCAATTCAAGTTACACACTCCCTCCCTGATATAGAAAAAAAAGTAAAAAAAAAGAGGAATTGGCAAATTGTTTCAAACATGCAGTTACAGGAAATAATACAACAGGTGCATACCAGGCTGATGTGACGCGTGTTTGCTTTTATTAATCATGCTTCCCATTCTTCTTTTAAAGAAACAGCAGTTGAAAGCCTCTAATTCTTGCAATTGACATCTGCCCATCCTCTCCAGGAATAGCAGGTTTCTGGAGCTGGTGTTACCATGTCTCTATATGTTTAATGATTTTACTCCACATACAAGCTTTCACAATCACTACAGTATTGTTTGGTGTGTTTTGAAACACACAGTAGTGCTAATTTTTTCTACACCACTCATCTGTATCTTCCTTTCTGTAATGTTTCAAATATATTTTCAAAGATATTTCCATATCCATCCTAAAATGCTAGGATGTAACTCCCTGGATGTCACTATTCAGAAATCTCTCTCACGACAGGAACTCGGGTCTTCCTAACGTGGCGTGGCGTAAAAGACAAGGACGGGCATTATATAATTGAAATCTACCTCCTTGGCCTTGGGGCAAAGAAAGTGTCGAAAAACATTTTGTAAACGGATACACGGTCTCCCTGTATCCCACTGATATGGTTAAGTCAAAGAGTAAAGGAAGCAATGGAAGTGGGATTGCTTTAAAAGGCACAAAGTTCAGTGTAAAAAGGAGATCGTGCTTATACTCACAGTGACCAAAATAATAATAATGTTGCTGAAATCATATATCCTTACTGCACTGTGTGAAGATTGCTCCCTGCTTTCTCATCGTCTTCAGCCACGCTCTCTGTGGTGCTACAAAAGTACATCCAGGACAAGAAGCATACCCACAACGATGCTTCCTAGCTGCACTGCATATCACCCGTTGACATTATGATTGCAGGGACAATAACCTGGTAACGCTGGCACTATTTTCTCGTACTTTAAATTAAAAACAGTTGCCGGGCACCTGGGTGGCTCAGTTCGTTAAGCCTCTGACTGTTGATTTCTGCTCAGGTCACCATCTCAGGGTTCGTGCGGTTGGAGCCCGCATTGGACTCTGCATAGGCAAGGGCAGAGCCTGCTTGGGATTCTCTCTCTCTCCCTCCTCTCTACTCCTCCTCTGCTCACTTTCAATTTCTCTTTGTCTCATAATAATAAGGAAACGTTAAAATAATTTAAAATAATTAAAAATAAATAAATAAAAACAGTGGTAGACATAATTCTGTTTAAGTAATAACGTGGAATGATAATTACTACCTCTCACTTATGATTGCTTATAAATCGTATGGTATTCTCATATAATTCTCATCAACTATGAAAAAAGAAAAAAGGAAACAGTCACAAGTTGCACACTCCCTCCTGCTATGGACTCCTGAGAGCCCACATTTGCACTATCTGATTTTATAGCTGGACCATGTTTCGAGTGTTTGCAGTTTTGCGATCAACCCCTCTGCCAAGAGCCTGTCTTCCCCTGGCAGACACACCTCACTTTCCAGTGTTTACTTCTCATGCCGTGTGAGTTTTAGTTTCATTTTGTCGTGATTATGGCTTTGGAATATGTGTTTCCCCTTCCCCGCAGCCCTTGTGCAAAGATCGTGCCTTCCTTGAAGTGGGTCCTTGTCTTCTCCTGGGCACCTCCCTCCGAGCTGACCCTAGAATCCGCTCCATGAAAAGGGTGCCAGTTCTACAGGTTTTGTCTCGCAGCTTCAAACCTGCAGTTTATACTCTGCCGTGTGATGCTGGGGCTGAGACTCAAAAGCACATTGCCACTTTGCTGGGTGCTTTCCGTGTGGCTCTGCCCGTGGGGAGTGCAGAGGACCCGGCAAGGTAGAGCAGGAGGAGGGCCTTGCCCCACCTCTCCACTTCCTGTTCCTTTGAGGATCATACCAGCCTTGCTTCTTCACTTTGGTGGCTGTGGTTTACACTAAGAAGACTCACTTAATTCACTTTTTAGTATTTCCAGCATTTGCAAGACTAGTGTCACGGTGTTCCCTTAGATGCCCTCCTCAGAAGTCTCATCCCCAAGGGAACCTTCAGAGACACCGACCCCAGCCGACCCCATTCTTGGATATCTGAGTTTCAGTACAGCTCCCGCTCCAGGTCTTAAATTTAAATAAGCCCAGCTTCATCTGCTTTGCACAGCCAGCCCCATGGTGGCAACTACCTCATCAAAATCTCAAAAGAGTTCTCTCTCTCCAGTTTTAATCTTTATACCTAGTAATTATAAAGAATCAAGAGTCTGCAGTGTTTGAAAAAAGACATTGATTTTATCAAAGTTCTCCACAAGATATCAGCAAACCGAAGTTAGTAGCCTATAAAAAAGAATTATAAATCATGACTAAGTAGGAATGAAATATTGACTTAATGTCTAAAAAATCTATTAATATAATATACCATATCAATAGAATACAAAACAAAGACACGTGATCATTTCAATAGGTTTAGAAAAGCCATTCAACAAAATCCAGTATCTTTATATGATTAAAACTCTCAAAATCCTAGAAGAAGAAAACATCCCTAACCTGGTTAAGGGTGTGTAGAAAAAAAAAAACAGCAAAAATCATACTTAATGGTGAAAGACTGGCTTTTCCGAATAAGTTTAGAAATAAGACAAGGATGTCTGCACTTATCATTTCTATTCAACACAACCACTGTAGGTTTTAGACAAACAAATTAGGCAATAAAAAGTACTTGAGAGGCATGAAGATTGAAAAAGAAGTAAAACTATCTTTATCTGCAGATGACAGAATCTTGTGTGAAGAAAATCCAAAAGCATCCACTAAGACATTATAAGAATTAATAGGTGAGTTCCATAAGATTGCAGGACAAGGATACCAGTTTCTAGTTATGGAATAAACAAGTCAGTATAAATAAATAAGTACAGCATAAAGAATATAGTTAATGGTATCGCAATAGCCGTGTGTGTGTGTGTGTGTGTGTGTGTGTGTGTGTGTAGTGTCGGATGATAATACACGTGTGATGAGCACAACATAATATATATATATAGTTGTTGAAACACTATATTATACACCTGAAACTAATGTAACATTGTGTGTCCACTATAATCAAATAAAATTAAAAAATTAATAAATATTTCAACCCAAACACACAAAATATGCAGATCTAAATAAGTATTCCTCCGAAGATACACAAATGGTTAGGAAGTACACAGAAAGCTTGGCTTTGTCACAAGTAGTAAGATACAACTTCACACCTACCAGGATCAAACAGTGACGCGATGACAAGTATTGGCAAGGATGTGGGGAAATAAAAACCCTCATTCACTGCTGTGGAAACACAAAATGTTGCAGCAACTTTTGCAAGTAGTTGGCAGTTCTTCAAACAACTAAATGCAGTTACCATGTGACCCAGCATGTTCACTCCTGGAGAACTCTACACCAAAGGGAGGGTCATATGTCTACACAAAACCTTTTACATGAAAGATTATACAGCAGCATAATGAATAATATCCAAAAGTTGGAAACAATTCAAATGTCTGCTGACGAATGAATGGATTTAAGAAATGTAGCCTGTCCACATGAAGGACTATTATTGGTCATGAAAAGAATGAAGTACTGGGGCATGTGGGTGGCTCAGTTGGTTAAGCATTGAACTTTGTCTCGGGTCATGATCTCACAGTTCGTGGGTTCGAGCCCCACATTGGGCTCTGTGCTACAGCTCAGAGCCTGGAGCCTACTTAGGATTCTGTGTCTCCCTCTCTCTCTGTACCCCCTCCCCCGTCTCTCTCAAAGATAAATAAAAAACATTAAAAAAATTATAAAAAGAATGAAATACTGATACATGAGCCTCAAAACACTATGCTAAATGAAAGAAGCAAGCCACAAAAGACCACATACTGTATGATTCCAGTTGCATGAAATTCATGTGAAATATGAAGTCTGTAGATAAAGAAAGCACGTGCGTGGTTTGTGGGACTACAAGGGCGTGAGATGAGGAAATAATAGCTAAAGTGCACGGGGTTTCTTTTGAGGTGTTGCAAATGTTCTGAAATTTGACCGTGATGACAGTTGAACATCTCTGTGGATATACTAAAATCATTGATTTGTACACTTTACATGGATGCAATGTATGGCATGTGGATCACATCTTGGTAAAGTGCTTAAAATATTAGCTGTGATGGGAATTGAGCAGAGGCCTAAGCAAACACAGTTACCTTACACCATTGCACATTTGGTTAGCTTATGTGGTTAGTTGGAGCTTTGGAATTCAGATGACCTTTGCAGTTCAGAAGACTCAAAAGTGGAACGTGTTGAGGGTGCCTAGGAGGTGTCATTTGGATCCACGTAAGGGTATTTGATCTTGATGATTGATAAGTAAGGGTAGAGGTTGGAGATTGAAGAACCTACCTTTTTAACCTGCCACACTTGACCCTGTTGATTGCATGGGCTCACTGGCTTGTATTGTGTGAGATGAGGGTCCCATGGTCCATTGATGTGGCCTTCAGAGGCCCACCTGACCAGGAGCTCTTTGCAGAAGCCTGACCAGAAGGTCCTACAAACTGCCAGAAGGCAGGCTGGCTGCTGTCCCTCATCTTTTCCTTCTATTCAGAAAACCACCACTCCTATCTCTGTGGTTACCTCCCTGTCAAGTTTTAATAGACTGAAGTATTTGTGAGGTCTTGTGTGTTGAGTCTTACTTCCCCCTGGGAGTTAGATAAACAAAAATGTCCACTCTGCTTCTCTTCCCTATTTGTGTCTCCACTCCGCTGGACATTTCCATTAACTCTGACTTATAAGACATCAACTGCTTTGCTTCGGGCTTAAATTTTCCTGCAATTTCATAATATTTGGGCAGTGGCTCCATTCTGGAAACTTAACCAGTGCATAAAATGTACTCGGAGATGATTTAATCAAAGCAGTCTATGAGCGGGAGCCAGTGGGCCCGAAGGATGGGGACTTTGTCTTAATGATTACCTCTTCAGTCCTCAGGAGAATTACTGGCTCACGGCAGCCTTTGGATGCATGTATGATGAGCAGAGCTGACATATTATCAAAGGCTTGGAAAGAAGAGTAGGTCAGGTGTTTGGGGGCAAGTGAGTAAGTGTTGACAAGATGCTCACAGGTCACATCCCAGCTGCATCATTACATGAATAAGTAAACCTGACTGTGGTATGCCTGGATATAATTACAAAACAATTCCCGGGCTAAACTTTGGTTGTGTTTACTTTTTTCTGAAACATTACAGTTACCTGCGACTGCAGGGATCCATACACGAGACATTTTACTTTGTGTTATTTCTGAATGTTAATTTCTTTTCCTATCGCAGAGTCTTAGATTGCCTAGCTATGGGCATTCTAAAAATCAATCCATCAATGAATAAAAATGCTGACATTTTTTTTACCAAAATTGCTTTTATAATTAAAGGGTGTATGTTTTGTCTCAAATGCTTCCAAAAAAAGGAAATAGCTTGGGGGGATAAACTGGGACAGGGGTTGCTTTTTCTCCACCAAATAAATTAGTATAAATGAGAAATTGATAAAGTAATCCATTAAAAGTCAACTCTAAAATTCCTAATGTTCCTTGTGACTATGAATCCAAAAGTTCACAGTCCATTTTCTCAGCTCATATAAGAAGGGAGATTGAAATTACCTCGTGTAAGCTGTGACCTGCCAGGTTTTATGACTCTGTGGCTGGACAGGTAGGCTATGTAAATGGTTAGCAGTGCCTACTCCAGAATTAGACACATTTTGAGTGGAGTCCTGGATCCACTATTTACTAGCTGAATGAACTTGAGAAGTTATCTTCCTTTTCTGGGTCTCAGGAACTTCATGTGTAAGATGAAAGGAAGAACAGAACCCTTAGTAGAAAGTGATCCTATGAATTAAACAGAGAACAAATATAAAGCATTTAGCACAATCCCTGGCACATGCAAAGCATTCACGAAATGTCAGCTGTGTTTACTATCATTCCTTGGACAATGTCAAAAAGGGTAGTCAATGGAGTACATAACATGACATGACTAATACAGGCTGTGAGAGCTGAAGGCATGAGTGAGCCTTTTGCCTGATCACCCTTATTTTGGTTTCAAAAATAATAATTTTGATTATGAGACATATTCATTTCACATGAAGCAAATTGCTCAAAAAACACACAAGTGCAGAGAAAATATATAGATAAAATTCTAGAGTCCCACAACTTGAAGAATGTAACTGCTAACACTTTTCAGCCTTTGTGTGTGTGTGTGTGTGTGTGTGTGTGTGTGTGTGTTATAGTTTCATTTTGCTCTTTTTTTAAATTTAAGACTTAACGGTTTTAGAGAACTTGTAGCTTTAGAACAGAATTGAGAGGAAGGTACAGGGATTTCCCATATACGCTTTGCCCCCACAAACGCCTCCCCTGTTATCAACATCACTTACCGGACTAGCACATTTGTTACAACTGCTGAACCTACCTTGAGACATTATAAGCTCCAAGCTCCATAGTTTACTTTAGGGTTCACTTTTGGTGTCGTATATTGTATGGGTTTGGACAAATGTATAATGTTATACATCCATCATTATGGTGTCATGTAAAGTATTTGAACTGGTCTAGATATCCTCTATGCTCTATGTATTCATTCTCCTGTGTGGTCCCAACCCCTGGCAGACACTGGTCCTTTGTTTCTGTACTTTTTTATATTTTACAGAATATCATACAGTTGGAACCATACAGTATGTGGCCTTCTCATATTAGCTTCTTTCACTTTAAGTATGCATTTAATGTTTCTCCATGTCTTTGCATGGCTTGATAGCTCTTTTCTTCTTAGGGCTGAATGATATTGCATTGTTTGAGTGAACCACAGTTTACTTATCTATGAAAGGATAGCTTGGTTGCTTCCGAGTTTGGGCAATTATTAATAAGGTTGCTATAAACACCCATTTGTAGGTTTTTGTGCAGACATAAGTTTTCAACTCCATTAGGTAAACACCAAGGAGTGTGATTGCTAGATTGTGTGGTAAGTGTACTGAAACTTTCTACGAATGAAGATTCATTGCTTTTACCTGTTGGAAGTCCAGTCTTCTCACATTAAAATGTGGGTAGTATATGATTACAAGTTAAGGATTCATGGGGTATTTAAACGGAATAGTACACTTCAAAGATATAGTAAAATTGCTGACTCATAAGACTCTTCTAATAAGTGACAGTAGTAATTATTATCCTGATTTAACGAATTATGCCCTGTCTCATCCATCAGCTGTCTCCTCCTCCCCTCCTAGGACATTTGTATTATATAATTAGTAACATCATGAGTACCTTTGCATATGAGGCCTTTTTACAATTTGGACTTTTTCTTTAAAGCTGCAAGATTTTTTTCAAAACTCTAATTCACAGTTTGCATGTGTTAAGCCATCATGTTATTGTCACAGTAGCAAAGACCAAACACATGTGTGGTTTTATTCTCATTGTCACATAGCAAGTATGACATCATATACAGATGTGACAAAGTATAGCCAAAAATCCAGTCCTCTTGGCTTCCAGGTATTAACTTATTCTATTAAACTCATTCTACATAACCATGGCACAAGGGGAGATGATTTTTCATACCTTCCTGTATGACTCACAGCAGCCAAAGTGATTTAGTCTGGGGAAAATGTATTCACACATGCACCCAAACATCTCAAACCCTTGTTAATGAATGAATAATGTAAACAGTTGCCACTTTCATTCAGACTCTAAATATCTTAAGCATTGAGATGCTAGGGAAAATGCGTTACTACCAACAGTGAACCACCATTTCTGGTCTTGGTCACAGGATATGACATGTTTCCTTTGTTGTGTTATGGGGTCCACTAATAGCAGAAAATAAAAGTTTAAATTAAGTCAATGAAAAAATTGAAATTAAGACAATGAAGAAAAGTTAGAAAAGTTTTCAAAAGAGCTGGAGAGTCCCCCAGGACCAGAGACATAGAGTCAAGAAAAGGAGTCCACTGGGAGAAAAAAAAAATCAGGTCCTGAAAAAAAGAATCAACCTTGAGATAGACTGGTCAGAGTGAGATATTTAATTAACAGTTCTCAGTGATGGGATTTTCTACAAGGCCACATGTTGACTAGTTGGTTATTGTCTTCTGGAAAAAAAAGCCAACTTGGAATACCAAATTACATTCAAGAACTATGGAAGGGAGATTCCTGAGTGGGAGACCCCATCATATCCACTAATGTCCATTCTTCTCATGCTTAGGTTTTTTTGCCACCAAGGGATACTTTTCTGTTTACCACTATTCAATTGAATTAAGTAATAAGCTTAGTTTAAAATGCAATTCTTATCAGAATGACCATAAAAATCATGTTACTCTCATAGCTGTAGCATTTCATCTGGACATGGGGTGGGATAAGGATGGCATTGACCGTAGTATCACAAAAAAAACTGGTTATGGGGGCGCCTGGGTGGCTCAGTCGGTTAAGCGGCGGACTTCGGCTCAGGTCATGATCTCGCGGTCCGTGAGTTCGAGCCTCGCGTCGGGCTCTGTGCTGACAGCTCAGAGCCTGGAGCCTGTTTCAGATTCTGTGTCTCCCTCTCTCTGACCCTCCCCCGTTCATGCTCTGTCTCTCTCTGTCTCAAAAATAAATAAACGTTAAAAAAAATTTAATAAAAAAAAACTGGTTATGTGTTTCATGCTGAATGAACATCACTTTTGTCAACCAACAAAATAAAAACACAATGATCACCCTCCCAAGATGGCTGCAAAAAATAAAATGTAACATATAAACATACCTTATGTACTGTACATATTTAAAAATATATTAACGTGCCAAGTAAATTCCTTTGGGGAAATTAAAAAAAGTGTTTTGCAAAACCTTAATAAAAAATTGTTTTTCTACCTTGAAGCCAAATTGATTTCATTTAAAACTATGTTTGTCATGGTGATAATTATTATTATAAAATATCTGAATACATATTAGATGCACCCTAGGTACTAGGCATTGCTTTAAGTATTTCACATATATTAACACAGGTGGTGTTCACATCAACCCAACAACTCCAAGAGGTAGATAATAACTTGATCTTCATTTCTCAGTTGAGAAGATCTTAGCACATATAGGTCAAATAACTTGCCCAATATCACATAGTTCTTGCTGGCAAATCAGAATTATAACTCAGGTGGTCAGACATTACAGTGTATCCTCTTACCCATATCACCATCTGTGTCAATCAGGATGGATTAAGTTACGCTTTAATAACAGCTCATCTCCAAATGTCAATGGATTGTTTCAAGGCATATAAAAATATATCTGGTCCACAACAGACTCATTCAAGGCCTCCACTATCTTGAAATGGTAGCCACGAAAATGAGAAGAAAGCGTGATAAATATTTTAATGTCACCCAGAAGTGATGGATGTCACGTCACCTCACATTTCATTGGCCAAATCAAGCCATATGGCATACTCAACTTCAGAGCAGTGGATTATACAAATGAACCATGGTAATAACTACAATACTGGTGAAGAACCCTACTGACTCCAAAACTAGGCATCAAACACACATGCATACACAAGCATACTTGTGTGCACATGTATGTATACACACAAACCTATTGCAAAGCAGCGTGTATATTATCTCAATGTCTAGAAGCAAACTGAAAATTTCAGTAGGTTCTTTCTTTCTTTCTTTCTTTCTTTCTTTCTTTCTTTCTCTTCTTTCTTTCCATCTTTCTTCCTTCCTTCCTTTCTTTCTTTCTTTCTTTCTTTCTTTCTTTCTTTCCTTTTCTTTTTTCCTTTCTTTCCTCCTTCTTTTCTTTCTCTCTTTTAGAATTTGATCTTTATTGAGGATCATTTTGTGCTAGTTACTTTGAAAACTATGCGGTAAACTACTAACACAGGATGCCTTTTTTTATTGTTTTAAATACAAATTTGGACATGTAACAGGTCAAGTCTCTACAGTATGAAGTGGAATTACTCTGACATCAAACTCTGATATTCTAATTAGTCTGTGACCTTTTAGCTACATCCCACTAAGGGGCACTATAAATTACTTTGTCAACAGTTGATCTACAGATATTCAAGGATATTAAAATAATCGATACATTTGTCTAATCTTCATTCACATGAGAATGTCAGTCTCATTTTTTTCTTGGTCATTTACATTTACATATATTTATACATAAGTCTCATATATCATCTGAATGTAAGCCAGGTATTAATTGCCTGGTAGCTTCAAGTTTCCATTCTGTCTTTTAACAGTTTTAAGGAGTGTCCCACTGTAGACATACCAGCAAAAATTCAGCATACCATCAAATATTTCTGGAGATTTGGGATAAGAGTGAATAGCTACAATCCACCAGGGACCTTTTTGCTCTAATTCTCTATCTTACATTTTTTTCATCTTTCTTTTGTTTTACTTCCTAATGATAATGCTTTTACATGCAAACATAGTTACTGACCCTTTTGTATAATCACTTGCAAATAACATGCATTAGCCTCCTTGGGCCACCATAACAAAATACCACAGACTGGGCAGCTTAAACAAAATGCATTTATTTTCTCATAGTTCTGAAGCCTATAAGTCTAAGATCAAGGCCTTGTCAGGTTTGGTGTCTCCTGAGGCCTCCTTCCCTTGCTTGCAGATAGCTGCCTTCTTATTGTATCCTCATATGGCATTTTCTCTGTGCAAGAACATTGCTGAGATCTCTTCCTCTTCTCATAAGGAAACCCCTCCCATTGATGAGGGCCCCACCGTAATGACCTCATTCAACCTCACTTACTACTTACAGGTGCTATCTCCAAATGCAGTCACACTGGGGGATAGGCCTTCAATACATATATTTTAGAGGGGACACAGTTCAGTTCATAACATATCACTACATAAGACTCATAACATATCACTACATAAGACATGTACAGAATAGTATAAGTATTCTATACTTGGACAGAAAACATGATGAAAATAAAGAGTCACTACATTATGGCACAATCCAAAAACTATCTTGTTTTAATGTCACTGGATTATATTTAGTTTCTTTCTTTCTTTTTTTTTTTTTTTTTTTTGGCACTGTGTACACAGCTCATAAAATAAACAATATCGAAAACTAAAGCTTAGACATCAGTGTTCTAGAAAAATCTTTTGGCCATTCTTTCCCTTCAGAATCCCTTACTAGTTGCCTCCATATGCACAGCCCTGCTATTCATCAGGGTCTCCTCCTCCCTGTCTCTCCTCATTCCAGCTGTCAGTCTTTCACTACCTCTGACCCTTCCAAGCCCTGTATCCATCTCTGATGTGGAAACACTGAGCCCCATCTCGCTTTCAGTGTCTCTACCAGATCTTATGCTAATGAATTTTCACCTTCCAGTCACTACACAGCCTCTTAGAGCATTTCCCTAAACAAAGAACCGAATACTGAAGAAAGGACTTAGCTCCTGCCTTAGCAGAAAGAAGGGGATACAGTCAACTCTGATTTTCGATGGATCTTGAACAGTTAAAATGGTGGAGACAGTACCACTGAGGCTCAGGGCATTGTTTTAAAAATAACTTCAGAAACTCAGAGACACAAAGGAATATGTCGTATTGTGTAGAAATAAAAAGTTTCATTCCTAAGGCATATGGTTGACGCTGATAGTTTCTCTCCTATTTGCATATGTTGCGAGTATTGAATGACTTTTACAAACACTAATGGGTTGTGACCTGCAGATTGGAAAAGACTAGCTCAAGAAGGTGAAATTAATTAACAAAAATCCAAGAGCTACTCAGTGTTGGAGACAGAATTCCAACACTAGCTTGCCCAGATTGAAAGCCTGTGCAAGCGCTATTAAAAACATGAAAAGTTTAGGTCTTCTCCAGGGGATGAACAATGTATTCATGAATCTGCAGGAGTTCTCCACGGAAGCATTTCACAGAGAAGCAAAGAAAGAGTTTCCACCTTTTACCCAGAATTTCTCATGCCTGCCAGGGAGGGTGACTGACTTTTCCTTGAAATGGGAATGCAGGCTCGGTTAGGCAGTTCGCTTTGAAGATGTTTTCACAACTGCTGTTTTAAAGCATTTTTATAAAACTCAGTGCTGTCATTAGAACTGTGATCCTTGCGCAGAGGTGAGACCGTAGCTCATTAGGGCTCTGCGAGTTTTAATAAAAAGAGGAAGAAGTGCATGGTGTACTTAATGCAGTGAGTTTTATACCAGGATAAGTACCTATGGTGGATTTTTTTTCCTCTCTCCATTAGGACTGCACCAATCTTGGATTAAGTACACACGCACGCACACACTCACAACTACCTCACAGCCCCTAAGATATAAAATAGTTTATTCCCAATGCTCAAGAGCCAAGTGGAAAATATGTGACAAATATTCAACATTTGTTAAAGGGAATAAGGCAGAGGTAGACTAGAAGCCAAGACTTCAGGAGGAAAATATTTCTATTTAGAAATAGCTCCTCTGCTTTGCCCATACTTCTCAACTAAGAGCTACTTCTAGGTCCTGGCCCCCACAGTGACAGAACAGGCATTCACTTTGGGAGATAGCTAGGACAGGGACTCCAGCTTCACCCACACATCTCCCACTGCCCCATCATTGAAGTATAAAGAGCCACCCCCTGGGGTAGACATCGACCCTGCAATGGTATGCTACTTAAATCGCAATGGGTGGTCTCCCTGGGACAGCAGACTCAGGCAACATGAATTCCATTTGGCAAGAAGGGGACAAAAGAAAGGACAGGCGTGAGGACATGATGGAAAACATGTATATGTCATAACATTTTAAATGTGAACAATAGGCTTTTCTATTTTTCTTTTGTCCTTTCACAATAAAACAAGACTCAACAAGTCATGTCATCGGACTCCTCAAATGGATGTTTGAAGTTACTCAATCACATCATCCCAAACCAACTAGCAAACTAGATGTGGTGAAGAACCCCACTGTTTAAGAAAAATTTCAATCCTCGCAGATGGACCCTTGTGCACAATATAAGACAACCTGGAGAGCTTGTTAATTTCAATTTCTGTAAAAAGTCTAAACACTTTTTCTTTCTCTATTTATCTCATCTTGGGCTGTAATAAAAAGTACAGCACTCGTGTAACGTATGTTTGAACACCTTCAGCATCACTGCAAAGATCATTCTGTCTTGAGACAAGGAGATTGCATTTCTGCACCTTGACAGAGTGAAGACTGTGTGTCAGGCATTCAGCTGGGTGAAGGAGATACAAAGGTAAGTCCGATCTGTGTGTGAAGGGGCTCTCAGCCCAGCTCAGAAATGTGAGGGCTTGGGGAAGGCTCCCAGAAGCTGTCTCAAGAAAAGAATAGGAACCAATCAGATATGATTGGGGGAAAAAAGACTGTTCTGAGCAGAACAAACAGCATAATTAAACATATGAAAATTTAAATCAGTACTTGCAAAGCTACAAGCAAATTTGGTGTATAGGAACTTAAAGCTCTCTCTCTATTTCTCTCTCTCTCTCTCTCCATCTGATATAGACCATATTGGTCTCTCTATAGCTTCCACTCACTGATCCTAGCTTTACTTGTGAGGACCCATATCAATTAGGGACTTTATCATCACTATTGGCCAAAATAAAAGAGAGAAGGAGAAACAGAGGGAGAGAAAGAGAAGAAGAGAGAGGAGGAAAGAGAAGGGGGGGGGGGGTAAGGCAGAGGGAGGGAGGGAGAGAGAGAGGAAGGAAAAAAGGAAGCAAGAAATCTCAAATTAAATAGGTCTAAAAAAGGAAAGTGAATGCTGTTAAATCTCACGGAAAAGGCAATATTTTCCATTCCTCAAATCTCCAGTCAATTTCTTATTGGTTTAATTAGCTTCATTTCCTTAATCTAACCATGCTACCAGAGCACTGTGGGATGTGCACACTATTGGAGCTTCATACATTCTCCTCCTAGAACTGTCTCCAGTGAATCCCACCTAAATCACGTGGTTGCTAATTAGGAAAGAGTGAATTCCCTGAACAAAAATCAGGGTACATTCTGGAAAGAAGGAGAATGGATATGGGTCAGGGCGAAGTGAGGGACACAATAGGCCTCCCAGCATGTTCGAACTCCTTCTTACACATGGCAGGAATGCAAATCTTTCATGTACTTTTGAGCACTCCTTAGGGTTAAACTAACACAATGTCTTAATTAAAAAAAATTGTTAATGATTATTCATTTATTTTTGAGAGATTGAGAGAGAGAGAGAGAGAGAGAGAGAGAGAGAGAACAAGGATGGAAAGGGCAGAGAGAGAGGGAGACACAGAATCTGAAGCAGGCTCCAGGCTCCGAGCTGTCAGCACAGAGCCTGATGCGGGGCTTGAACTCATGAACCATGAGACTATGACTTGAGCCAAAGCTGGACACTTAACTGCCTGAACTCCCAAGGCGCCCCTAATCCAATGTCTTTAAGTGTGCCCTACACTTCAGGTTCTCTCAACATCTTGGTGACCAGATTTAGGGAGATAAATGTACCAAAATATTTATTTTTTAAAAAAGGAGTAGTGGGAACTTTTCAGTGACTTCCCAGTGGCTCCTAGAACCACATCCACAAGGTCTAAGGTGACCCCAAAACCCCTCCCCCATGATAAGTCTTGCCTCTAGATTCAGACTCTCCTCTGTCACAGCACAGACTATTGCCACCATTCTTCCTTGGCTGTCCAAGTCCAACTCCTCCCCTGCCATGGACCTTTGCCCACGTGCCTTTCTCTGCTTAAAACACACCCTACTCTGCCATTTGCCTAATCACCACGTGGCTTCTCCCTGATCTTTGCATCAGGGAGATGCATCAGGCTGCATCTCCCTGATCTTTGAGGTCTCAGATTCAATGTCCTCTCCTTAGAGAGAGAGACTACCTCTCTTCTTCCAGTGTAAGGTAAGTCTTTCTAGTATATGTTTCCACTGAACTCTCTCTCTCTCTCTCTTGCCTTCCTCTTCCATAAATTAATTGATAAGAATTGTAATTGGGGCACCTGTGTCAGTCAGTCAAGCAACACTTGGTTTTGGCTCAGGTCATGATCTCACGGTTTTATGAGTTCAAGCCCTGCACTGGGCTCCGTGCTGGCTGTGCGAAGCCTGCTTAGGATTCTCCATCTCCTTCTGTCTCTGCACCTCCCCCACTCTTACTGTCTCTGTCTTCCTCAAAATAAATAAATAAATAAACTTAAAAAAAATAATTTTAATTACATAATAATTGTGATATCTCTCTTCCTCCCTAGAACCAAAGCCCTTTGAAAATAGGAAACTTGTCTGTTTTGTCTTTCTAGATGTGGTGTAGTGTTTCTCTGTATCCACCGTGTAACAAATACTTGCAAATGAGTATGAGAATTTGCCAACTAATATTATTAAGAAGTATACTTTCCTGAGTACTTGCTACGTGATCCTTTAGAGACAAATACTATGAACAACAGAAGACGTGAAGAAGTTAAATGACTTATCAAGGGTGGCACATTAGCCGAGCTGGAATATGAATAGTAACTCTCAGTTAGTAATTCCAGTAAAAACCCAACACCATCAGAAAAACAGAATTCTGGTTCTCATTCCCCCAATCCGAACTTAAACCTCTCTGATTCTCACACTGCTCCAATGTACTTAACTCCTCCAGAGCCTTTGCTGGGAGAGGAAGGATGGGGTGTGCATCAGAACACTAGAAGCCCAAGTCCCAGAAAGTCTTGGCAATGAATTCACCTGTGGAAACAGTACTTCATGGTTACTTGACAGCTGGGAGCCTTGAATCTGGGGACAAAGTCCATGAGAAAGGCAGCTCCATAATCCTGTTTGGGGAAGAGAAAGACAGAGGAGGCAAGGTTCTGCAGTCTCTGGTGTTGATGGTGTAGACCACTAAAGGTATGGTGAGGTTCCAGTCCCTCAACATGGCCCACCATCATCTTTGCCAGGTCCTACACTGAGGATTTCATATCATCCTTGGATTAGGAGAGAACAGAGATTCTCTAAGATGGCCACTGGATCTCACTGGGAGGGAGAGCCCTCATGCAGCCTTGCTAGCCCCCTAATTCCACAGATCAGACAGCGCTTTTTATTTTTTACATTTTATTTTATTATTATTTGTATGTTTACTTATTATTTTTTGAGAAAGATAGTGAGCAGGGGAGGGGAAGAGAGAAACAGGGACAGAGGATCTCAAGTGGTCTCTGTGCTGACAGAAGAGAGCCCGATGTGGGGCTTGAACTCACCAACCACCAAACGAAGTCAAGCGCTTGACTGACTGAACCACTCAGGCGCCCCTTGTTATTATTTTTTTCATCACGATAAGTTACTCTTTAATCCCCGTCGCCTATTTCCCCCACCCCCCACCCACCTCCCCTCTGATAACCACGAGTTTGTTCTCTAGAGTTAAGAGGGGAACTTCTTTATTTTATTGTTTTCTTTCTTTAAGTCCGTGGATTCTGCCGGAGACAACAGAGCATAAATATGTGCGGAGGAAATTTTGAAACGTCCTCTTGCCTGCAGGAAATATAACTTCTTAGAAAAGGAAATGGTTTTGTTTGGGGAAATACTTTGATAAGCTTTGGGGAGGAAAGGGGAAGCCGGAGGGTGTGAATGTTGGCAGGAAGCAAGTAAGCATGGGAAAAGTTCAAGGGCTCTGCTTCAGCACATTGTCAGACTGGGTGCTCAGTGAGTGAGGGAAAGAGGCTGTGGGGACGCTGAGAGAGAAGCTTGTGTGCAAAGGTAGGAAAAGTAGGCATTTGGAAGCCAGCTGCCCTACAGAAAGAAGCAAGTAGGAAAAGGCAAGTGGAAGGTTGACCAGAGGAGATTTTATTTTTTTACCTTTTTAAAGATATTTTTTAATGTTTACTTATTTTGGGAGAGAGAGAGAGAGAGAGAGAGAGAGAGAGAGAATCCCAGGCAGGCTCCACACTGTCAGTGCACAGCCCCGGTGGGGCTTGAACTCATGACTGCAAGATCATGACCTTAGCCAAACTCAAGACTCAGACGCTTAACCCTCTGAGCCACCCAGGCGGCCCCCCACAGGACATTTTAAATCAGAGGCAGCTTGACATTGAATTTGGAGAGTTTTGCACAGCTGTGGAGATATCTGTCCCCTCCTCCACACTGCCTCACCTTGAGCCCAATAAAGTCTACAGCACACACGGGTGCCACACTTTATTTTTGTTGCATTTGTCTTTTATGTCCTGTCATTTTATCTTTTATAATATATGGAGAGGGGAGTACCTGCCTGGAGTGAGGCAGTGCAGGAAGAAGCAGCATGTACAAGAGAGCGAGACATAAAGAGATTACATTAGGAGGAAGTGGGGGAATTTGAGGCCCAGGAGTCTGATATGATGCCAGCTGGACTTCTAAGAAATTACGGAGAATTTAGACTTTTTCTGGCTTGGGATTGGTCCGTCTGATTCTACTTAGATGTCAAAGTACCAGGATACCCATAAGGACCTCTGTGTTACAAGTAAATTAAAATTAATGATGGTTTTATGCACTTTGCCGTTGATTTGCCTTACTTGTCTGCCCACACCAGAGATCGGTAGCCCACCAAAATCAGGTTCAGGGCTCAGAAGAGACACACTGTCTTTCACACTCTGATGTTCATGGGAAATCCTCATAACAATGAAAGCCTGCTAAGAATACAAGTGCCAGCTGAAGCATTCTCTGTCAATACGCTGATTATTGGTAACCATTTTTAGTCTAACACACATACAGGGCAGCACGGTTAGAGGAGGAGAGGCATAAACTTTGAACCTAAGTGTGTCTGCCCCAAACTGCATTCATTGTTTACCAACTGTGTCTCCAGGTGATCTAAAAATAAATTAAAAGAAAAAAAAATGAAAACCTTAAAAGTATCACTCGAATCACTCGCTTTGAAAAGAGGATGCGTCTTAGTCACATCCACCAGCCCAAGAGGATCCGTATCCAGTAGGCCCTTCAGACATCCCAAGGGGTTGTTTTCTTGCCAACACAGAGTCCAACACAATGAGAAAGAAAAGCAACTTGCAAATCTTTCTTTTTTCTTTTTCTTTTGAGGAAAAAGGACGTTGGGAAATATATCCACTTCAACTTTTTTTCTACTCCCCTCTACCTTCCATCCTTGTGACCACCTTGACAAAAGTTTATCGTTGGCTGTTTGCATTGCTGAAAATAAGTGTTGTACCATGGAGCTTCAAGTTCTGTATTTTGGTAGTGAGAGGGAGGGAGGTAGGAAGGAAGGGAAGGAGGGAGGGGGGAGGAAAGGAGGACAGGGAAGGAGGTAGGAAGGAGGGAGGGAGGGAGGGGGAAGGAAAGGAGGGCAGGGAAGGAGGTAGGAAGGAGGGAGGGAAGAAAGAAGGGAAGAAGGAAGGAGCAGAAAGATAATACTATGGGAGCACCTGGGTGGCTCAGTCAGTTAAGCATCTGACTTCAGCTCAGGTCATGATCCCATAGCTCATGAGCTCGAGCCCCACATCCAACTTTGTGGGCTCTGCAGTGACAGTTCAGAGACTGCTTGGGAGTCTCTCTCCCTCTCTCTCTCTCTCTGCCCCTCCACTACCTGTGCTTTCTTTCTCTGTCTCAAAATAAATAAACTTAAAAAGAAATATAATACCACAGACAAAAAGCCCTTTTAATGGTAGACACTCAAATTAGCAAGAGTGTGCTACAATGCCATTGTTTACTTACTATAAACACACAGATTTCTGAAAACATTCAGATTATTGAGAATTTTCTTACTCAACAAAGTTTGAAGCCTATCTAACTTCTGCTATAAAAGCTTCTGACTGCTATGTTAAAGGGCAACTGATTCCAACCAAGAAGCTTTCGCGATAGTGCTGGTTGTGGCTCAGAACAAGAGGCATAGATGTGTGGGCATGCTACAAAGTGACTGGCATCTGGATCTACTGTAAAGACAGAATCAACAGGATATCTGATGCACTGAATGTGGAGTTGAAGGAAAAGGAGGGGTGTGGACTCAGCAGAGAGGAGAAGCGAGGACTAAACTCCCTGTGCTCTTCTGAGGCATATGTAAGTCTTGATCCTTTGTTAACTGAGAACCCAAGGTTTAAAATTGAACACAAAGAAATCATAGAATATCACAAATGGAGCGGAACATCGAGATCGTGTGTGTCTGTGCTTCTTTATTCTGCAGATATAAAAAAGAGATCCCAGAGAGGGAACCCAATTTCCCAGAATTCCTCATGCTCGTTTCATTCCATTTTTACAAATGCAACCTTGTACGAAGTAGTACATACACACAATGACACACACAAATCATAAGGTACAGCTGGGCAATCACACAACATGCTCACACTCAACCAATCGGCACTGAGATCGAGAACATCAACAGTACCTGAAAAGTCCCCTCAGCCCGCCTCTCCCAGGTTTCTATCTTCCCTCCAAAGTAATAGGCAATTTTGCCTGCTTTGGAACTTAAAAATTTTAAATAAAAGCATACGGTATATCTTTTATTCAAAATTACTTTCTTGAGATTCATGCATATTGTAAAGTGTGACTGTAGTTCATTTACTTTCACTGTAACAGTTTGCTCCATAAATAGACAATGTATTAATCCAGTTTACTTTTAACAGACATTTGAGCTGATCTCCCTCTCTCTCTCTCTCTCTCTCTCTCTCTCTCTCAGCTACTATGGTTAGTGTTGCTATAAATATTTTTGCGTATGTTGGGGAACTATTTTATTCCTTACCTAGAGTTATGTGACATTATCAATTATAACTTCATCTCCCTTCCCATAACACAATGGCTTCACAAATACATTATTATTTGATGATCTGGCTTTAGCACATGATTCCCTAGGAAAGTTGGCATCAGCTACATTTTATGAAAACAAAATTTGTGTCCTTCTCAAAGATGTGATTTCTGCCAACTCTGTTGTTCTTAAAGATTCTCTAAAAGGTGGCAGAATGCCGTCCTTACCTCAGGATAATTGACAGCTAAAGAGTGTTTCGACACATATAAGTCTTGTAATGAGTCATTTAGTTACTCAAGCATGGCTCTAAGTTAAAACAAAACAAAAAACAAAACAGAACAAACAAAAAAACAAAACAAAACAAAACATGGAAGAGTGAATGCTATTATTCCAAAGGGAGACGTTAGAAATTACAGGAATACAGAAATACAGAACAGAAATGATAGGAATAACAGTCATGTAATAACAATAATGAGGATGTGAGTTATAATTATCGAAGTCAGTAGCATGGTACGGTGGTTAATAGAATGGGAGCTCCTTGGTTAGACTCTTAACCTTCACTTTCTAGCTGTATGAACTTGTTCTACCTCAGTTTTATCATCTGTTGGATACAGAGAATAATAGCACCTATTTCAGAAGCAATTGATTAAATGACATAACATGTGTAAAGGACCAAGAACTGTGTTCGAAATATGGAAAGCGTTAGACATGTATTAAGAGCCACTGTTATCATTCTTCCTGAGCATGTACCTACATTATCTCTAAGTCCTTTGACAACCTCTCAAGATAGCTATCACTATCCTTAAACTTACATAATGTGCCTTTTTTCTAAAAATTTTTTTTTTCAACGTTTTTTTATTTATTTGTGGGACAGAGAGAGACAGAGCATGAACGGGGGAGGGACAGAGAGAGAGGGAGACACAGAATCGGAAACAGGCTCCAGGCTCTGAGCCATCAGCCCAGAGCCTGACGCGGGGCTCGAACTCACGGACCGTGAGATCGTGACCTGGCTGAAGTCGGACGCTTAACCGACTGCGCCACCCAGGCGCCCCAATGTGCCTTTTTTCTGATGTCATATTTAATTTTGTGGTCTTTGTGGTTAATAAGGTTTCTTTTCTTTTTTTTTTTAAGGTATCTTGTATCCTATGTCATTAATTTGCTTTTTGGAGTGCCTCCCTTTACTGGGCACTTTCCATTTGTGTTTTCTCCATGCATCAAGTGCAAATCTAGCTAGAATTTTCTTATAGCCTGGTTTACAGATTCAGTTATGAAGGCCAATATAGGTTAAATAACTTACCCAAGGCTTTACAGCTTATTAAGTAACCAAATTGGTGTCTTCTTTTCTGCCAGTGGTCTTTTGCTATTTCTTGCTGCCCCCTGTGGCTTAATGGAAAAATTAAGTCTTCCATGAATTTGACTATTGTGAGCTGGTCTTAATACTCTGAGTTAGTTGGATATTGATGTTCTAGATCCTCATTTTTGGACCACAGCAACAAAAAGGGCTTGCCCAAATTATCAAGCCAAATTTTGATTTCCAATTTTGGTGATTTAAAATGTCATAACTAACAGAAAACAACAACAACAACAACAAAGGAATGCATATAATGCCATGGATATTCCCTTCTTTTCTGTGCAGGATTTTTAAGCTATACTGAAGCTCATATCAGTTATAATTTAAAAATAGTTAATAGTAAACTAAGAGATTCTAATTCTGGTAAAGCTGAGTAAGTGAGTCGTCAATGTGTCTCTCACTAAATGCAACCAAAATTCTGAACTGAACGTATCAAGAAACAATCTGAGGAATCCAAAAAATAAATAATAGATGAAAGATTATGGTAAAAGAAAAATGATTTTTTGAGCAATTATTGAACTAATAGTAAGTTTCCCTTTTTATTTCCTTTAGCTTTTTCCTAGCCTGGAATCAAAGACCCACATGCTACTTAGAGTCTGCATGTGGCCAGAAAGAACCTCAGAAGAATCTCTCTGTGCAAGATGTGGGACAGGAAGCATTTATAGGGCAGATAAAATAAGAGAAAGCCCACTAACTTTTCATTGTTGTTCTCTCCCGAGCTGGTCCCTGGGCAATCGCACAGTGGCACACAAGCAGAAGTAACCAGAAAGACACCTACAATTCCAAGAAAAAAGTTATTGGTGGTCTGTCTAGAGACAGCCATAGCCACAGAAAGTTCATGACAGAATAAGAAGATTATGTCCAGGTTTTGCTTTCAGAAGGTCAGAACACAGATCCCCTGGTGCAAGGAAGTTTCAAGGAAATCAGAGACAACTCAAGAAGATGACCCCTTATAGTTGTGTATGAAGTCCTGAACTCCTCCTAAATCTGGGCATGCCTCAATCTATGCAACACACCAAATAGTTTGGAAACTGAACTAAAGCACTGACCACTACTCAGGTCCTGGACTGGCCATCGAGCGGTCATATGGAAAAGACCTAAATAAAATTACTTTTATTTAAATTACTTTTATTTTCAGGTTCTGAAAACTGACCTGACATTGGCAATAGAGTCCTCAGGTATGTAAGCTGCTGAACATAACGTGGTCAGTTGTCTACTAAAGCATAAAGATCAGGGCGCCTGGTTGGCTTAGTCAGTTAAGTGTCTGACTCATGGTTTCGGCTCAGGTCGTGATCTCAGTTTCATGAGTTCGAGCCCCTTGTGAGGCTCCATGCTGCCAGTGCAGAGCCTGCTTGAGATTCTCTCTCTCTCTCTCTCTCTCTCTCTCTCTCTCTCTCCTTCTGTTTCTGCCCCTCTCCTGCTCACGCCATCTCTCTTTCTCTCAAAATAAATGGATAAACTTAAAAAAAAAACATAAAGATCAACATTATCATTAGGACTCTGAGACTCATAACATAGTAACCAAAACACACAGATGTGATGTGATCCTTAACTTCTCAACATATGACAGCACAGGAAATCTGGATTCTTGCAAAAGGAAAAAAAATAATAAATAACTAATGTTGACTCTGAGGTGACATAGATGTTGGAATTGTCAGGAAAAGACTTTGAAGCAGCCATTGTTAACATGATCTAAGAAGTAAGGTTGAGTGCTTTTGAAACAACTTAAAAGATCTAGGACCTCAGAATAAAAGGTAGAAAATAGAAAAAGAAATAAAATAGAAAATTTACAAATAAAAAACATAATAACACAAAAATAAAAAAAAAAGTATTGGATAGACTCAGTAGCGGATGGAGATACCAGAAGAAATAATTTACTAATTTAAGGATACATCAACAGAAATTTAAAAATATTAATAAAAGTGGTGGGGGGGGGGAGAATGAAAAAATTAACAGAGCCTCAGGGACCTGTGAGATAAAACCAAATATCTGGGGTCTATGCCATCAGAGTCCCAGAAACAGGGGACAAAAAGCAGGAAAGCAGGCTTGTAGAAAAAAAATTAAAACAATAATGTCTGAAATAAGATGACAAATATATAAATTAATTTTGTTTACTGTTTTTTTATTTATTTTTGAGACAGAGAGAGACACAGCATGAGCAGGGGAGGAGCAGAGAGAGAGGGAGACACAGAATCTGAAGCAGGCTCCAGGCTCTGAGCTGTCAGCACAGAGCCTGATGCAGGGCTCAAACTCACAAACTCTGAGATCAGGACCTGAGCCAAAGTCGATGCTTAACCGACTGAGCCACCCAGGTGCCCCGTATATATAAATTAAAAGGTGCAAAAATGTCAGTGAATCCAAAGCAGGACAAATTCAAAAATATACATCACCTGAATACTTTTTAAAAAAGATTTAAAAATATTTAAAAAGCTAAAGAAAAATAAAGCATTAGTTATGGGGAAAAATAATTCAAATGGTTGTGGATATCTCAAAAAAAAGCGAATAAGGTCTAAAAATAGTAAAAAAAAGCATTTAAAAAAACTTTTATTAATGTTTATTTACGTTTAGAGAGACAGAGCATGAGAGGGGGAGGGGCAGAGAGAGAGGGGGACACAGAATCCGAAGCAGGTCCCAGGCTCCAAGCTGTCAGTACAGAGCCCGACACAGGGCTCAAACTCACAAACCACGAGATCGTGACCTGAGCCAAAGTTGGACGCTCAACTGACTGAGCCACTCAGGCACCCAGTAAAACAACATTTTTAAAGTAGTGAAAGGAAAGAGCTGTGAATCCAGATTCTAGATCTCTCAGAAAAATATCATTAAGGAATAAAGGGGTAATGAAGAAATTCTCCGATAAAAGAAGGGTGATAACGTTGGTCAGCAGCCGATCAGCCTTATAAGAAATGCTAAAGGAAATTGCTCAAGAGAAGGGAAATTGTACTAGATGGAAGTTTGGACCTTCCAGACTGAAGGAAGACCTACAGACATGTAAATGGTTGGTTGCATGCACAAAGAACTAGGGTTCTCCTCTTACGTTCTGTAAAATTTATATGGCACTTGAAAGCAAAAATTACAATATTGTTGGCTATGTAGACATAATAGGAAAGGCAACTACAGCATACAAAGCGGAGGGCACAAAAACCTCTGTGCTGGTAAGGTTTTAACATTCCATCTACCCGTCACTTGAAGGAATAAACTATGAATTCAAAGTAGACTGTGAAACATGAAGTGTGTGTATTATAATCTTGAGAGCAACTGCTAAAAAGTAAGCAGAGAGAAAGCCAAACACCTAATTGGTTAAGAAGACATAGCAAATACTATTAAAATCATACAAAATTAGGGCACCTGGGTGGCTCCGTTGGTTAATCGTCCAACTCTTGATTCCAGCTCAGGTCATGATCTCATGGTTCATGGGATGGAGCTCTGTGTTGGGCTCTGTGCTGATAGCACGGAGCCTGCTTGGGATCCTCTCCCTCTCTTTATCCACCCCCCCCTACTTCGCCCCCACTCAGATACTCTCTCTCTCTCTCTCTCTCAAAATAAACAAACTTAAAAAGATACAAAATACGATGTAAATGGAAACCACAGAAAAACAGACAGAGGAAACAAAGAAAAAGCAAATAATGACAGCATCCACTTAAATCTAAATATGTCAAATGTTGTGTTAAATATAAACGGTCTAAACACCAAATAATATGTCCTAGTGGATAAATAAAATGAGGAAATTATACCCTGTTTCCAAGAAATTCACTACCAATGTGAGAGTAAAAGGCTAGAAAATGATACACAATGTAAACACTAATAGAAATGATGGGAGATAATTTCCCTGGGTGTCTTGCAATCTAGGCACTGACTGATCTTTGTTACAAACTATTTTTTTCAGGATTTTTTCAATAGTCAATGGTCTTGGAAGTAAGCACCGTACCTTACTCTGAACCAAAAGGCAGGTTTATTGTAGCCAATTTTAAACTTTTTTAAAAAAACTGTTTATTTATTTTTAAGAGGGAGAGAGAGAGTGTGTAAGGAGGAGAGAGGGGCAGAGAGAAAGGGGACAGAGGATCCCAAGCAGACTTTGCCCTGACAGCAAAGAGCCCTATTTGGGTCTTGAACTCACAAACCACAAGATCATGACCTGAGCCAAAATAGAATGGTTAACAAACTGAGGCACCAAGGTGAACTCCTGTCTTTTGTTTGTTTTTTTTTTCAACTTTTTTTTTAATGTCTTCCAATTTTGAAATGAGAGTGTCTCCACTCAGACTTCCTCACCTTTACCCAACCTGCTGCTTATGCATGAGTCCCCTGGTTCCCCTCACATTTCCCTGTGGGAATGGGGCCTTGGGAACCTGAATCTAATCCTCTGGATCCTGCTATTTCTGTGAGGCATAAATTGCCCTCAGGCTCTGACTCAATACCGTGTCCTCCATCAACAGTCATGGAACTGCGACAGGCTGTTAACTTGCAAGTAAAATAAAGTCTCAGACTCTCACAGCTCTTGACGTGGAGTGCCTACATTAGTATGAAACAAAGCATACTTCAGAACAAGAAAAATTCGGGATAAAGAGACATATATTACATAATGACAAAGTGCCTGTTCAGTAAGATCCGAAATGCCTAGATACGGAATAACAGAGCCTCAAAATACATGAAAAAGAATCCGTAAAACTAAAAAGGGAAAGTGGACAGGTGTGCAAGTATAGTTGCAAACACCAGTATTCGTCTCTCATTAACTGTATATATTTATATATTATAGATAGATAGATAGATGGATAAATAGGTTCATAGATAGATACAAATATATAAACTACTAGAAAAGATACATAAGAACCGGAGAACACCAACAACCATTTGGAATCTGACATTCATAGAACACTCCATATAACAGCGAAACACAAATTATTATCAAGTGTACGTGGAACCTTCACAAAGATAAACCATATCCTGGGTTATAAAATATCTTTAGTACATTTAAAAGACTCAAAGTCGTACTTCAAGTATACCGCCTGATTATAATAAAATTAAGCTGGAAACTAATAGCAGGAGGAGAAATGGAAAATCTCCAAATATTTGGAAGAAAAACAACACATGTCTCCATAATCCACCAGTCAGGAAGAGGAGTTGGGGCAGGGGGTGCGGGGTGGGGGATGTGACTGGAATTATAGAGCCTAAACAGATGATCAATTTTGTTGTACAGAAATGTAAACATTTATAACAAAAAAGGTTAGGTTAAGAACCATAGCCAGTGTAGACAAAAAGGCAAAAAATATATTCATCACTGACAAATTTATTTTTTAGCTGGTAGCTCTATCACTTTGTATGGACTTCTGAGTCTCTATAGAGCACAGTATACAGACATCACCCCACTGGAAGTGGCCAAAGGAGCGATCTTCCAGTGGTATAATGCAGCTTTAACTGATTACAAGCTGACCCAAACGCCTAAAGTAAATTGAAAATGACAATGTTAATCATCAAAATATCAGTGCACTGAATACACCTGTGAAAGCACCCATTACTCTCACTGCAGAGACCTTATTTATGTATAAAGTAATAAGAATGGAGGCGCTGGAGAAAACAGAATACACTGCTTACTAGCTTCCGATCCCAAACTATTCTATAAAATCCGTGAGCCTTAGCTTCTTCATTTTAAAAATGGGGCTAATGGTAGTAACTATTTCACTGAGCTGTAGGAAAGAGAAAATTAAATCTGTATCAAATGGTTAGAACAGGGCCTGAAACAGTAAGAAGTCAATATGTGTTGGCTATTATGGTAAGCTGAATAATGCCTATCAAATATGTGCATCGCCCAATGTTAATCAAGGATATGCGACTTTTCATGGTAGAAGGGACTCTGCAGATGTGATTAGGGTAAGGATCTTGAGATTATCCTGAATTGCCAGGGTGGGCCCAGTGTAAGGGCAAGGGTCCTTTCTCGTAAATGAAAGAGGGAGATCTGAGGGCCCGAGTCAGAGAGTTCAGAAGATGCGATGGTCTTCAATATGAAGTAAAGTGCAAACACAAAGGAATGAATGAGGTGACCCCTGGAAGCTGGAAAAAGCAAGGAAATGGATTTTCCCCTGGAGACTCCAGAAGGAGCACCGCCCACTGACTCCTTGATTTTAGCCCAACGAGACCCGTTTCAGACTTCTGAACATCAGTACTACAAAATAATAAATTTGAGTTGTGTTTAGCCACTGTCCATGGTGGTTTGTTGCAGCATCAATAGGGAAATCATATATTTATTTAAAGCAAAATAAATTATTTCTCATTTTATTTCAATTTATACAACTGATATTTTACCACTTTCCAAATACTCTTTCAAATCCTCTGTTATTTTTCTTGCAGAAAATAGACACTTTGAGATCATCCATAAAGGTGTTCTGCGTGGTGATAGAAACTCAGGCTTGGAGTTGACCAAACTTGGATTCAAATCCTGACTCCCAACACGTACCAGCCCTGTGACTTGAACATATTACCTGATTTTGGGTTCCTGTTTCCTTATAACCAACACAGGGATTAAACTCTTGCCAGTCCACAGGGCTGTTATGAAAAATAATTAAGATACTGTCACAGATCATTTAGTGCACACCCTTAATTAGTAGTCATTAATGAGAATTATTAATACTAATGCTTATCCAACACCCTCACTTTCTAGATGAGAAAACTGACCCCCAGAGAAGGCAGATGTCTTGCCCGAGGCACACAGCCATTTCCTGGTATATGTCTTACAGCCCATAAGACAAGTGCAAGCTTCTCATAAAGTTGACTGTTTCTGAGTATCTGTAATTTGTCTTATTTTTCCTTTAGAAAACTTTGAGGAGACAAGCCGAGGTTGACACTAGTAGATTGTGGATCCCCAATGTCCCCTTGTAGAAATCACTGTTCCGAGTTCTCATGGCAAATTCACATTTCTCTTTTCCAATCTCCTTTACCATATGACAAACATTCTCTTCAAATTTCAATTCAAAAACAGCTCCAAGTAAAGCTGCCTCCTTTCCCCTTGCGAAAATAAAGGTCTCCTATTTTCTTCCCCTTCAAGTGTCTTCTTCTGAAGTAATGAGTCACATGTCAAATGACAACATGATACGCTCCCAGGTATGAAATCATGCTTCCTTAGACCTTTTGTGCTGACGAGGTGGTAGGAAGAACTGGGAGTGGGCCCAGTTGGACCAGGATTCGCTGCTGTTTGCCACCTGGTGGACACTTGCTATCACTGCAAAATAATTTCAAATCCTTGCTTTTAAAAGCATCTCTGATCAATAACCTTAACTCCTTGGTTATGTTTTCTGCCAGCGAGTAGAGATCTACTGATAGGAGGACAGTTATAAGTACATGTGATTATCCTTACTTTGGGAGAAAAAAAATCTATATTCAGTAAGTAATTAGTTGCCTGGCAGTTACAATTTCTTAGATGTTCTCAAAGAGACTCTAAATACTACCCAGTGGATCACTATCACTGAAATCTGCATTTCTTGTAACTTTAAATAAAAAATTTTTACCCATTGAGGGGCACCTGGGAGGCTCAGTTGGTTAGGCGGCTGACTTCGGCTCAGGTTATAATCTCACAGTTTGTGAGTTCGAGCCCCGCGTTGGGCTCTGTGCTGACAGCTCAGAGCCTGCAGCCCGCTTTGGATTCTGTGTCTCCCTCTCTCTCTACCCCTCCCTTGCTCACACTCTGTCTCTCTCTGTCTCAAAGGTAATAAACATTAAAAATTTTTTTAAATGTTACCTATTGATTTTTTTAAATTATTTTATATCCACCGGTAGAACCAGAGTGTTCAGAGTATAGATAGATTAGATATAGATATAGATATAGATATAGATATAGATATAGATATAGATAGATATAGACACCAATCTCCTTAAAAAGCACAAACTAGCCCTGTCACCCTTGTCCTAGATCCTCTTTATGTGTCCATCCTCATTTTTCATCATTATTTTCAAACTTCATTACATGCATCCTCCATAGGTTCCAATAGCTAGAGTATGCAATTTGTAATTGCCTACTACGGACTGAATGTTTGTAATTCCCCCCAAAATTCGTATCTCGAAACTTAATCCCTCATGTGATGGTATTTGGAAATGGGGTCTTTCCCATTTAATCACTATGGAGGCAATTAGGTAACAAGAGTAATCGTGAGGGGATTATTGCCCTCCTAAGAAGAGATAACCAAACAAGAGTGTTTGCTTCCTCTCTCTCTGCTGTCAGCCACATGAGACTACAGCAATGTGTCCATCTGCAAAGCAGGAGGAGGGCGCACACTAGGAGCCAAAACAGCCAGCACATTGATCTTGGACTTCCCAGCCTTCAGAAATGTGAGAAATAAATGTCTGTTCCTTAACCAACCCAAGGGACAGTATCGTGTAAATACAGCCCCAGCCAAGTAGGACGGTTTCTGTATTGAGCCATACTCTCCCATGCTTCTCTTCCTTTGCATGTCCTAGTTCCTCTTCATGGGTGACCTTTCCCCTGCTTGTTTTAATGTCACATCTTATTTAGTACAATATATCTTTCAACATGTAATCACTAGGCAAAACTTAACGAGCTATTTTGCACATGCTTCTTCAGACGAAGTTTTCAAAATCCAATGTACAGTTTTACATTTACAGAACACTTTAGTACAATTAAAAATGTATTGTCGTAGTCACATCAGACTCCTTTTAAATGCCTAATAGCCACATGGGGCCACATCAGACAGAACAGCTCTATATAATCTGGGACAGACTCACCTTGACATGGGCATCATTTAAACAAAGATGATAGCGTCGCCATATAGAAATTTGTCAAATTGGTTTCTGTGTCAAAAGAATGATCTTATTCAATTTAAGCATTTATTGGGTACCACAGTCAATGGAGAGGGCCGACCAGAGTTGAGACAGTATCTTCTTCCTCTGTAAATCCCTTCTTTTATACCTAGCAAATTCCATGACTTTTTCCACTTAGTGGAAAAGATTTGAATCTTGCTTTTTTTGGAGGAAACAGAAAGCAGCCGCTGGTCTCCCAGTCTGGTCGAGAGGGCACCCTCAGTGTGTCCACACATCTTTCATAGCAGTATGTTATCAGTGGATTCATTGCTTTATGCTCTAATCGCCTGTTGGCTTGGCAGTTTTTCCCATGTGGTGGTGTTTTCCTTGAGGTGTAGACTAACTGCTCCTTCTCTTCATGCTCAGTGCCATAGCCACTCCTGGCACAGAGCTGTGTGCTAGTAACTGTTCAATGAATGGATATAAATCCCTTTAATAGGTCTCAGTTAGGTAACAGTTACTAAAAAGTGTCCAAAAGGATGGGATTTGAACTCAAGACAATGGGGAGAAAATACTGCTGCCTTAACCCCATCTGAAACTTTATTTTACTTATCATGTTTGTTGAAAATACACTTTTGAGACTTTATATAATATATCATGAAGGTGTTTGTGCCACATCCCATTGAAATTCTAACCTCTTTGGAAAGGGGGGGCTGCTTTTCAAGACATTAGTTATTGTTAAATGTGCTTATTGACAGTGACAGGCAGCTGGAGGTAAGTTCTTTGGGAGCAGAACAACATGGGGAGGAGGGACTCGAAAAGACCATACAGAGAACAGAATATGAAAAAGCAAAAGTAGCAAAATAATAGAAACAAGTATAACATCACAGCTTTGCTTATCAGTATATCTTCCTCCTGCTCGAGGACCTAAAATGGATTATTTTGTTAAAATACAGACATGGATTCCATTAAATCCGAATTGAAATCCAATTTCTTCCATTTCTGAGGTCTCTGAATGAGGGAAAGTTATTCATACTCTCTGAGCTTCATCTTTCATAACGGAAAAAAGGGGGACACATTGTGTGCTTTGCAGGGTTGCTTTGGACTATGATACACACATGATGCATGCCTTACATGATGTTGGAGTCACAGCAGAAACTCAATAAATGGTACAGTATAAATCCCTTCTGCCCTGTGCTCAAGGCTGTTCATGATGTGCTCAGCAATCTATCTGATATTTATTCCAACTTCTTGCCAACAATAGATGCTAACATCCATTCCTTGTGTGTTCTTCATGCATTTGACCACCCGAACTTTCCACATGCTATTCCTATATCAAATGTGTTGAGCAGATTACTCCCAAGCTTTCCAATAAACACACAATTGTGGGTGATTTTAGAGAAAGCATGTAGGTTGGGGTGTTCATTGCAATTTGAGGTGGAAAAGAAGGGGAACATTTCCTTGTTAATTGGATTTTGGAACCCACACACTTTGCCAACTAAAATGTCTGGCTAATTATATGCACAGAAAGTTCAGAATATTCCACATTTATTGGGGGCCTTCTATGTATGAGGCTTAGAGCTGTTTTGCCCACCATCTCTGTCATTTCAGGGAGGAAAGTTAACAGTTAAAAATAGTTGTTTTTCTACAATCCCTTTCAATTTCACCTGATTTAAGTTCCGAATGCACTTAAACGGTATGTGCAGCCTCAGCACAGGGATATATCTACTGTCCAAAAGAAGTAGACTACATTCCAAGAAACTATGACATCAACGCGCAGGAAGAAAATGTCCGCGAGGTTGAATTACAACTGCCGGATGTAAGGCTGAAGCATAGAGATCCTGCAAGGGCCCTGCTTTTTTTATTAAGAAATCTGCTGATGGAGTTTGGTTTGGCCTGAGCTTGAGCTCGGCGCTCATAATATCCTGTTCCACCTCAAAATCAAATACAAGTCAATCAAAAATTATTTTAGGCCTGCACTCTGTGCAGTTGTTAGGAAGGCATGATGCAGGTGCAGTTGAATCTGACAATGTGTCCGCCAAGCTGGCCCCATTCCCCCAGCACGGCTGAAAGGACAACTCCATGCACAACATCAACTTATCCGCATTTGGGGTATTCGTGTACTTGGGGTTGTCCACCACAATTATCAGCCTCCCAGGAGAGCCATGTGGTAATGTGGACACACTCCGTTCCATCACCAGTTATGTTTATTAAATCAATAGCCCACTAGCAAAACACGTTTCCTAACTTCTATAGGGTCTTGGTTATTGTTGCTATTAGAAAAATACATTTTTTAGGATTTACTAAAAACCTTTCTAGCTTCTGAGTCAAACTTCTTTTTTATAAATTTTTTTTAACGTTTATTTATTTTTGAGACAGAGAGAGACAGAGCATGAATGGGGGAGGGTCAGAGAGAGGGAGACACAGAATCTGAAACAGGCTCCAGGCTCTGAGCTGTCAGCACAGAGCCCGACGTGGCATGGACCGTGAGATCATGACCTGAGCTGAAGTCGGCGCTTAACCGACTAAGCCACCCAGGTGCCCCTTCTGAGTCAAACTTCTGACAAGTTTAACACATTTTATAAATACATTAAACAGCTGAGGAAATCATCACCTGGAGTTGCATCTCTGTCTCTCCCCCAATATACTGAGTTCTTACAAAAGTACAAGAAAAACTCATTCCCCAAATTCCAATACATAAAGACACGTACTCACATGCACACACGTGCACACCCATCCCCCCCCACATATTCAAATAGAAAGTATTTGAAAATCCTACATGTGGGATATTATGACAATATTGGATTCAGCTCTGAAAACTGTCCCGAGTCCCCTGTAGGAGCTTACGTGCTTTTCTAGTGCTTCCCTAGCATTCTTGCCTTCTTCTGTCAAAAGCAAGACATTATATTTAATTATCATTTATTTTAGTGTAAATCTGCATGGGCTCCTGCTTTTTGAGAGCGTGGTTACGTTTTATTCACCTGAAGTCTCCCTAGGAAAATCACACAAGATTTGGCACACAGGTTGTGCCCAAGAAATAGAAGAAAAAAATCCAAGTGAAAAAATAAACTCAAGGTTGAATAAATGTAAGAGACATTAACTGCGCACAAAATTGTGAGGATAAGGTAATCACTGTGGGATAAAGTTAGAAAGGTCATATTAAGGAGGTGAGAATAGATTGGCTATTAAAGATTTGTGAGGAATTTATATTCATCCATTTTAACTTTAAACGGCATTTTGAGTTCCATTTTTTAATTTTTCATTTATCCATTCACTCAAACACATATATTAAGTTTCTTTTCTATACCAAATCTCATAGTGAGTCCTAGGGTTACAGTAATGAATAAGGGAGACCCTTGAGGACAGGGATATGTCATCAAGGATGTACAAGCTAAAATTGTATCTGCTGGACAATGCCATATTAATTTAAATAGATTCCTATTTTAAAAAGCAAAGAAGAAAAAGTATTATCTCCAATTGCTAGGGGAAAGCACTAAGACTCAGGGAGTTTAAGGGATACATCCTATACCCGAAGGAGGTGGATTTGGTATTGAAACCCAAGACCTTCCCACCCTCAGGTTGTTTATTTTTTCTACTGCTCCAGAGTCGTCCATAAACAGGAAGTCGCGTGTAGGTACAGAAAATGAACTAAAAGGCGGCGAGAAACACGCCCTTGCTATAATAAGGTGCACAGTAGTGAGCACCACTTTTGTTTCGGGAGTGCTACATTAGGGATAGACTTATTGACCGCTCTGCGCAGCTCCCCCTGAGTAGCCAATTTAGGCGCCAATGCAGTTAAAAATAGGCTCTCTAGACATTTTCCTTTGCTCTAGCTCCAGGAGCTGACCACATTACCTCTCCTCACCCCCAATTAGTTCTCAATACAAAAGCACTTTGGCCCCCAGCCATTTCTAGAACCAGGGAAGCAGACTTCAGACCCAGCCTGAGCATAATTCCAAAAACAAGACCATAAGGGGAATGATGTGGAGTGAAGAACGTGGGCCGGATGGAGAGAGGTCATCCTACAGCATCATCCACAGTTCATTTGCCATTAATAATAAGACAGCCTGCATTCCTGGGCGTGCTTCAACCTGCTAATAGGTACTCTCTGGGGACGGTCTCATCCCTCCCCCTCCGGCTGAGTGGAGCCACTGCCGAAGTATCTATGGACTTAAACTATCCTGTGTAACAACAACGGGACCCTACAGCGTCGGAACCTCTGGACACTCCTCTGTTCCAATGGAAGGATTCTGGCTTCCTGGCCCTTCTTGTCTTCTGTATTCCTCACAAATGAGGGCATTTAATATGTCATCCTAATTCTCTTCTGTTTTCCATTTAAACACTCTCTTTATTAGAAGCACAAGCAATTGATTTAATTAAAAGGTTAATGCCAGAGCAATCTAATCTTCACTCCCCACCCTTCTCATCTGATTTATCTGGGGTTGTAGCATACATGAGAAATCACACAGAAGGAAAAGGGAAAAAGCATCAGGCTAGTTTTATAACTAGATAAATCAAAGGACAGCTGGGGAGGACTTAGTGTAGTGAACACTGCACTTTGGATGGAGATTTTTAGATATGTCACTCAGCGAGACTCTCATCACAAGGCATTTTGAGCAAGTTCGTTCCCTTTCTAGGGTTCAAGTTTCTGATTCATTAAGTGAGTGGGGTTTTCCAAACTTGCCTAATTATGAGGATTATATAAGGTACTTGTCAAAAATAGATTTCCAGGACCCACATCCGATGAACTAAATCTGAATCTTCAAAGAGGAAGAGGTCACCTAAGGTGTGACCTAATGGCCAGAAGAGTTCAGAACACTCTAGGCCAATGGGCCCTGCAGTCTTGTCTATCTCTGATACCTTGGCCACATATGACTGTGATTCTAAGGTATCATTAGATTTGGGTTATAGATAGAAACAAAATCAAGTGTTCGGGTTTTTTTCCAAAGTTCCTTTGAAGGTGTTAAAGTACAACAGCCAGAAGGCGTACCCAGGGCATGATCAGCCCCATAAAAAATCAGAAGACAAACAAGTTTATTTGTATATCCTGCCCAAACTGCCCTTTATATGTCCCCACTCTGTCTCAGTTGCTCTCCCCTCTTGCTGTTATTTGGCTCAAAGGTGGCTTCTGCTTTATATAGACTACCTATTGTGTCTGCTCCAGGGACTAGCACCCCGTTCACCCAGCCATCTCTCCTTTTCTGTCTCCTACACAACTATTCTCAACTGTGTCTCACCAGACAGTATCTGCGAACCAATTAATATTTATGTGTTAATAACTAGTTTGGGCATAATGTATTTCCTCAGGCAGAGTATTTGCATTTTAACTAGATATATCACCTAAACTTGAAAGAATTATTCTCTGTTGGAATTTTGAGCAACGTGCACAATCTAGCATAGAGATATTTGGGGCCAATGGGTTGCTTCTGACACACTAAATCACATCATATCATCATGGAAGAAAGTGCATTAATGGGGCTTTATTTTTTAATACTTTGATGTGTATAGAAGATTTAGCTACTAGGCTAAACATCTCTCTGCCTCATCCACATGAAAAGGAATTTTGAAAATTTAATCAAAAATCCATTTAGCCCTTTCTGCTATTACCAACCCGGCTACTCTTTTCCCCCCATTAGAAGCATCCCTACACCTTAGCTTTTTATGACAATGAAGTCTGATTTTTCTGCAATGCAAATCTAAAGAATAAATTAGAACATTGTGAAATATGTGCATCTTTGAAATGTTTAGAAAGAAAATATGATTGTAAGTGTCAAAACCACAGGTAGCCACATTTGAAAATGATGTGATGCACTTTTTTTTCTATAAAGCTGAATGGACACTCCTGATTTTTTAAACAATGTTTGCAACATCAAGACCAAATGCCTGAGGATTTTCCTGTGTGCAGAATAGAAAACAATTGGAAGATAACATTACTGGCAGAGATAAAATTTAAAGGAAAATATTGTCACCAGTATTCATCTTACAAAGTTCGTGTCAAACCTGACCAGGAAGGCCAAGCACAAGTGTTTTAGTTTCTGTGAAGAAATGGACAATGGTTCAGTTGCCTAGGTTCTAAACAGACTTCCTGGACTGGAATGATGGCCTGCCACCTTTAAGCTCTGAGTCCCTAGGCAAGCAGATTCATTCCCCTTGCCTTAGTTTCTTTATAAAGCATTAAAATATTACCTACTCAGCAGGATTTCTGTGGAGAATAAATGAAATCATGCAAACAACAAGCTTAGAATACTGCTCTGGCACTCAGTTATCATGGAATGTTAGTGACAAGTGTTATCATCATTACCCAATAGGCTTTTTCCCCAGAGGGATTATTAACTGGGGCCAATCTTTGCAAATCCAAGCTCTTAATTCCTGTTTATCACTTTGGTCCCCATCATGACCAACGTCCTTATAACATGTTGAAAAATTAAGGAAGTCTCAAGAATCCTTCTCACCCTTATGACTTAAACTTGGCAGAATCTTGTCCTGAGCGATCTGCTCTAGAATTCTTTCTCCAGACTCCACCCAGGCTAGAAGGATCCTTCCTGATCTTCCCTCACCAGTGTCCTGCAATGTGAGAAGAGATGCCCCAGTGGAAGAGCAAGAAAACTGTCTCCTTGTCCCCTATAGCTTCCACCAATGAAAAGTGTGGTCCAACATATTCATTGGTGGTACATTTGTGACTTCCATTCTCCATGTATCCATTTTAACTTATCCCCCATTGATTTTTTTAATGTTTAATTACTTATTTTGAGACACAGAGAGAGAGAGAGAGAGTGAGCGAGCAATAAAGGGGTAGAGAGTGATGGAGAGAGAGAATCCCAAGCAGGCTCCACACTCAGTGTGGGTCCCAATGATGGGCTCGATCCCACGACCCTGGGATCATGACCCAAGCCAATACCGAGAGTCAGACCCTTAACCAACTGAGTCACCCAGGCACCCCTATTTCCTATTGATTTTAATGTGAGTGAACTATGTATCACTTGAGAAGTCAATAACTACTTAGTAAGAGCCAACTTTGTGACAAGTACCATCCCGGGACTAAAGATTTATTGATGAAAAGGACAAATAGGATTCTTGATAGTCAAGAGACCAACAATATATATTTAAAAAAAAACCCGATTATTAAACAATCAAAAAAATGATAAGTGCCATGAGGAAAAAGTAGAGGTACTCTAAAATAGGAAGTTGGGAGAGGTGCCTGGGTGGCTCAGTCGGTTAAGTGGCCGACTTCAGCTCAGGTCATGATCTCACGATCCGTGAGTTCGAGCCCCACGTCGAGCTCTGTGCTGACAGCTCAGAGACTGGAGCCTGTTTCAGATTCTGTGTCTCCCTCTCTCTGACCCTCCCCCATTCATGCTCTGTCTCTCTCTGTCTCAAAAATAAATAAACATTAAAAAAAATTAAAAAAAAATAAATAAAATAGGAAGTTGGGAAAAGGACATATAAATTGGACATGTGAGAGATAAGTTTCAGTTGACAGGTTGAAATAAATAGAAAAGGTATTCTATTCAGAAGAGAATATATAGGGAGGCCATGTGAAGGAGAACATAACAAGCAAAAATGTGGTGCATGAAGGGAATGGAAGACAGAGCAAACAGAGAGAAGCAGAACCAGCTCATTTGCGGCCTGGGAGACTATGTTAAAGATTTGAATATTTCATGAAAGTGATGGAAAATCACTGAAAAGTTTTTACGAGAGTAATTAAAAGTTCAGAATTGTTTTTAAGAGATCAGTCTGGCTGCAATATAGGGGTGTCTGGCTAGGGAACAAATAGATGTGAGTCTACTGAGGATGCTCCTTTAAGTAGACATGTAAACTATTATGGTGGGTCTCGCTGAAGGGCTAGAAGAGGAGAGGAAAGCAAGTCAATACTTTTTGGACATGTATAGGGATTAGACTTGATGAGATGTGTATGAGAAAGGAGATGTGGAGGGTATTCTGGAAAATTCAGGAAAAGTTGTTTTTTGTGTAGGCAACCCTGATGTAAGATAATTGGGACATGCTGAGTTTGAGGGTCTCAAGGATATCTCAGTAGAGATGTCAGGAAGATGGCTGAATATGTGGATCTGGAGTTCAGATGAGTGGTGTTGACTTTGGATATAATTTTCAGCAATGAAACCACGGGAGTATAAGAATTCACCTAGGGAAATTGTATCCAGTGAAAAAATGAAATAATCTAAAATTGAACCTTGAGGTACTGCAAACTTGAAAGACTCAAGGGAAGAAAATAAACTATAAAGGAGCTATGAGCAAAGCGGGAGACACTGAATAATCTGTAGATGTCGAGAGGAAAGAATACCTCACAACAAGGGAATGGTAGAGTGTGAAATGCTTGTGAGAGGTCAAGTGTGCTGGGGAGTAGCAACGTTCAATCGTTCTACCATCAGGGAGCATTGGTGATCATACCTCAAGCCATTCTGATGGCTTGACATAGTTGGCATGTGACTGGGAAGTAACAATACCTAGATGGTAAATCTGGAGAATTCATCATGTTATTCGGTGAAAGGGAGGAGAAAGAATGGGAAAGTTTGATGGAGAATGGAGGTCACGGTAATGTTATATGAGGTTGTACCTTGAAAGGCTGAAGGAAGATATCTAGTATAAAGGGAAAAGAAAGAGATTGATCCATGTCTCAGAATTCCTGAGAGAGCAAAATGAACTGAGAAGTGGAGGTATTGGTTTTAAGTTGGGGAAAAACATACCGTCAAATCCTTCAGTTTACCAGGAGAGGAGAATGTACAAATACATGAAAGTCCTAGCGGAAGTTTTTCTATCATTCCTTCCAGGCTTCCCACTGCGAGTTCCACTGTTGCAATTTGAACATATGTAGAGCATATGACTTGTCTGTTTGCTTCCTTAGTGTCTGAAACGAAGTAATCTGTGTCTAGAACTAGTGTAGAGACAGGTGCGTATCCCCCTGAGATCTCAGAGTTTGACTTTGGTGCCCTACCTAGATGTATTCTCAGTAGTTTCACTTAATGAAAGGTTAGAGTGTTCTCTTTTGGAAAACAGCAAACAAGAGAAAGAGTTTCTGAGAATAGCACTCTCTATTTCGTAATCCCTGTACTACATATTCTCTCTCAGAGCCAGGATAGGCTAGGGTTATGCTACCAAAACAACTATCTCCATAGTTTATTTCTTGCTTTTGTTCCGTGTTTATTTCAGGCTGTAAGGGTGAAAGAAGTCGCAAGCTAACTAATGATCCACTGTCTTATCACTACACCATCTGAAAGCACAGCCTCCCAGTCTATGGGGCAGGAGACAGAAAGCTGAAAATGTGTATGTCATTTTCTGTGTGTGTCAGTCCAGCCTGGAAACCTGTTATTTCCTCCCACAGTTATAGTGGTTTGAACAAGGCCCTTGGCCCTACCTAACTAGAAGGGGGCTTGGAATTTTGGATGAACATCACCAACTTTGCCACAATCCCCCCACTCTTCTAGTCACTAAACATTTCTTTATATCTTTTTCCACACATATAACACACTTGACTCCTTACCAAATTAAACAGCCCAACGCCTCATCCATCCAGGACATTAAACTCAAAGTCTGGGATCTCAGTTTGATGTTCTATAGTTTCATAACTTGTTTTAGACTGGAGACCTATAAAGCAAAAATACAAATCATCTAAACCTCTATACTTAAATTATACTATGGACCAGAGACAAAGTAACCACCATAAGCACCTTTATCTCCTTCAGGAAGGGAAGGAAAGAGAGACAGGCATAGATCTAAAGAAACCTGAATTTTCATTGGATGAATATTGTGAATGTCTCCTGCTTTGGATCAGGGAACATTTTTTTGGCTGTACCTGATTCTGTGCCCCAAAACTCAAAGCCCTGAATTTGACACTCTGGAGTGTTCTTGCTTTTCCCTTCTCATTCTTGGACACATCTGAAGTCAGTATTTAGAAATCTCTTGTCTTTCTTGAGAGTTATACAGTTCTCGGAGAAAGTTGAAAGATCTAAGAATTGCTCTGAGTCTCAAAGACTTTAAAACTTAGCTCAAGTTCCCAGTTTCCTAGCAATACAATTCTCTCAAAAAAATTAGTATGTTTCTTGTGTATTTAATATAGATTAAAGTCAATGTCATAAACAAGACCCCCCAATCCCCTTTCCATTTGAGGGGGGATCTCTTAATACTAAAATAGTTTATTTTAAAAGGTGTTGCTTTAATAATCCTTGCATTTGTCAGTTAATTCCCTTTTTAGGAAAGATTTTACTATGGGGCATGTCTTCATCTTTGCCCTGTGGGATCTTTTTCATTTGGGAAGTTTTATCAGCAGGTGTGAATGCCATACCTATGTGATATTTGTCAAGAAGCTGAGTTTAAATTAGTCCATGTCTTTCAAAGATTCCTCAATTTTATTTCTTAGTCTTTAGGGTCTCAAGGATATCTGCTCCTCTGATATTATAAGTATGAATTTCTGGAATCACTCTATTCTGTTTTATTTCTGCTTGACATCAGAACCATTCCTCCTGAGATGATGTTTTTCTTGTAATACCTTTCCAAATGCTCCCTGTAAACATTAGTTCCCCTCTGATATTTATTAGCTCGTATATGGATCATTAAAAATACCTCTTGACTTCTTTCCAGGCAACTAATCTCTCTTATTGTGATGCAGCTTCCATTTTCCTACCCGCTTATGATCATGAAACCACAACTCTGATCCCATTTATTTTTTTAAGTATCTTCATATGTAACAAGAAGAGTGTTTATGTAAGGGGTACACATTCTGTGCCAGACATGGTTTCATGTGTTGTCTCATGTAATCCTTGCAGCAATATGATAAATCATCACCCCATCCAACTTGTAAGTGTTTCAGACATAGAGAGGTTAAGCAACTTTTTCCATGTTAGATAATACTAACTGGCAGACCTAGCCTTGTGGTTCTGGATTGTGTGGATTCCAAATCTCATCTCATTCCCTCCCACTCTTATCCCTGAAAGAGTTAAAATGATAGGTGCAATCCATAAACTGCAAGCAATTAAGCCAGCTGGAGTCCAGTGAATGGTTCAGATTTTACACACTATAGATAAGGTCTGTCTGAATTAAAATGTCTGAGTCCCAGGCACCTTGGTGTCCTTAAGAAATCACTGCAATTTAACACATCTTCTAGACATATTTAGAATGTCAAATTTTAGGCTTTTTTTTTTTTTTTGCTAGCTTTTTTTTTCACTTTCTCCTTAATAGAAATCTGGCAAGGATAAGTGTGGGTGAAATGAGGGAAACCTCTTTCAAGTGAGAAACTGCCAAGGACACCACACCTCAAACTACAACCTGGTGACCACATTATCAAAAAAGCCTTAATTTAAAGAACTAGTAGAAATCACACACAGGTGTTTATTTTTTAATTTTTTTTTAATGTAGCAATCTTGTCTTACTTTTTTTTCTCATTTCTTAATTCACACTGTGATACTTTTAGACTTTTTTTAACAGGCAGTGCTGTTGTTTGGAACACTCAGTTCACACTCTCTCTTTTCCAGTTCTTTCACACTTCCAGAAAAACATTGCTTAAAACTGCCATTATATGTCTTAGATCTTAATGTGCTCTACCTTGTCTTTTGAATTTTAATCTCTCAGTGACTATCTTTATGAAAAATAAATGGCCCCAAATAAAAATTACAAAATAATCAACCAATCTGGGCTCACTCACAGTGTCTGAAATACAGTACACACATGTGATGTTTATAAATGAAACCAAATAATACGAGCCATGATTTTCTCAGTGATCACATCATTGAGCCATTCAGCCCTTGTTTTGCAACTAACGAGAACTGGTCATTTCAGATTTAAAAGTTTTGTTCTGGATTAAAATAATATAAATTTATAGAAAACATGGAATATTCAATAAACCAGAAAAATCCCATCACCTGAAGAAAAACACTTCCAGTTTTTATGTTCATATATTTTATAGTACTGTTTATATATAACTGCACATATGATGCATATTGAGTTTCTTCTTAACAGTACAAAATGGCATTTCTAAGATCTTCACAAGTATCATTGATGAATATCATATTCTAATCCATCATGCATTAATTTACTTAATCAATCTGCTATGGTTCTGCATTTATCTGTCCTTTATATTCTTGTGGGATAAAAACGACTCTGCCATGGGTATCTTTCTAGTGTTACTTCTTTACAATTTGTCCCCAAAATTGGGATTACGGGGTCAAAGTTTACTGATGTTTTCAAGCCTCCGAGTACACATTGTGAGGGTGTTTTCCAAAACATTTGTACAATTTTAGGGTTTCAACAGTGAAAAACTGTTAGTCACTTCACTCTAGCAAACACTGAGATTGATTAGAAAATCTTTCATTGATAACTAGTTTATAGTGAGCATATCTGGTGTATTTAGCACTTTGTTAAGTGCTGGTATTTTTTAAATGCTTACACATACAATATCTCATTCAGGAAGACTTGCAAAAAAAAAGATGGATAAGCTATTATTAGACTCTTGTGTAAGTGGAGCATTTGAGGCCAATTACAGTCAAATAAAATGCCTACGGTCAGTCAATGGAGGAGCTGAGAGTCTAGGTCACATTCTGCAACCCGCAGGCTGGTCCTTTTCTTTCTATCCCATCTGGCCTTGTCTGAATGAGTCCCTCTGTGCACTCATGCAGACAGAGTGACACTTTCCTACAGCATGAGGACAGGTGCATGGCTTCCATTTAGCTACCATTTTTTTTTTTCTGTCAAACACATCCATATGATGGGTCCCACTAAATCCTTTTAGATTATGTCTAGGGCCATATTGGTATAAAAGGCTGCTAAGAGCTGAGATCACTCTTTAAATTATTGGGCCATTTACAGAAAGAGAAAACTGAGGAAGACACATGTGCCAGATTCATTATCACCCAGTACACTGGTTCATGTTCATCACTGTCAGTAAACCTACTGTGTACGTGAAAGGAGTATAGCACAAATCCATGTGTGTGCCCTAGCGCCTGGCAGAAAGACAATCCTACTGGTCTTCTCAGTTTCCCTCTCATATTCTTTCTTCTTTGGCCACACATTGTTATTCTGAGATCAGAAATATGCAATGAAATCTCACTTCTACCTCTCACTTTTCACAGCAGGCTACCTCATTTGCAGATTGATTTTATATCATTAGCCAGTGATAATTAGAATGCTAACATTTTAATTAATGTAGTCATCATCAGTTGTTTTCTTTTGCTCTATGATATCCATTGCTACATTTGAACTTATTTTTTAGACCACTGATGGATATAACAACACTAAAGAAAATTTTCTAAAAGGAAAAATCTCACAATGTTTATTTTAGCACATCTGTTTCAATGCTTGATTATTCTATGTATTATTTGTCCATATGCATAATATGCATATATTTATTAAATTTTGAAATTATGTTGTATGAATTTCCCTTCATATGTCATGAAATTTGGGATCCATGTTTTATCCATAATTATGGTTTGTAATGGTTGTGTGAAATTTCATTGTATGCATATACAAAGTTTGTTTGCTATACATCATATGGAATAGGGGGGTATTTATAATATTTTTTCACTCTTAAAAAGAAAGCTGTAATAAATATCCTTGTGCGTTTGTAGGATTCTAAATTGAGGAACACTTCCTCATATTAATTCTATATTGAGAAGAATCTCCCTAAGATCACTCCCAAAAAGTGACCTCAGAGGGCTACAAAGTGTATACATTTGGCAATTCTTGATGCGTATATCACAATTACCTTCCCAGAGGACAGTGCTATTTCTATTGATTCTTTTTCTGACAAATTTTATTTAAATTCCAGTCAGTTAACACACAGTGTAATATTAGTTTCAGGTGTAGAATTTAGTGATTCAGCCCTCCCATACAACACCCAGTGTTCATCGCAACAGGTGCACTCCTTAATCTCCATCACCTATTTCACCCATTTCCCACCCACCATGCCTCTGGTAACCGCTAGTTTGTTCTCTATAGTTGAGTCTGCTTCTTGGTTTTCCTGTCTTTTATGCCCTATATTCATATGTTTTGTCAATTTTTTCATATGAGTGAAATCATATGGATTTGTGTTTCTCTATTTCACTTAGCATAATACTCTCTAGCTACATCCACATTATTGCAAATGGTAAGATGGCATTATTTTTTATGGCTGAGTAATATTCCAGTGTGTTAGAGTGTGTGTGTGTGTGTGTGTAGTCAATGGACAGAAATGAACCCACAACTGTATGGTCAAATAATCTTGACAAAGGAGGAAAGAATATCCAATGGAAGAAAGGTAATGTCTTCAACAAACAGTGTTGGGAAAACTGGACAGCAACATGCAAAAGAATGAAACTTGACCACTTTCTTATACCATACACAAAAACAAATTCAAAATAGATTAAGGCCTAGAACTGAGACAGGAAACCATTACAATCCCATAGGAGAACAGTTCTTTCTTGATATGTCTCCTGAGGCAAAGAAAACAAAAATAAATAAATAAACTATTGAGATTTCATCAAAATATTTCTACTGATTCTTATAAAGCTTTCTGAAGCTGTAGACCATGGTTAACCTATTTTACAGTAGATTTAATTTTTTTTTAATTTTTACTTGTTTTTGTGAGAGAGACAAAGAGAGTGTGAGCAGGGGTGGGGAAGAGGCACAGAGAAAGGGAGACACAGAACTTGAAGCAGGTTCCAGGCTCAGGGCTGTCAGCACACAGCCTGATGCAGGGCTCGAACTCACAAACTGTGAGAGCATGACCTGAGCCAAAGTCGGATGCTTAACTGACGGAGCCACCCAGGTGCCCCATAGTAGAGTTTTAAAGTTGTCAGCTATCTAACATAATAAGGAAAGCCTACTGAGATATGTACTAGAGGAACACAAGTCCCTGTGTTAGGGTATGGCTTGTAGCAGATGATTCCTCTCCTCAACAAGTTCTTAAGGCAGGAAGACTTGATATTTGGTCTCTCTCTCTTTTCCAGTTCTAAATGGCAAAGTGGGGAAGAATCAGACTAGACTGAAGCTTTAAGTCAGGTCAGAGCTTTCGAGAGGTCCCTCGTTGTCTCCTTCCCCCACTTTCACTAGACTGATCCCCCAGGCTATTGTGACTCATAACAGAAAACCATCTCAAACTATATGTTTTCCTAACCTCTCACACTCTGAGCACAATGAGACTGGAGAAAGCCTGATAAGTATGTGAAGACTTCAAGGAACAATATACCCTCTTTCCATGAAGATGCTAGAACCTGGAGTAAACACCAAATCTTGCCAATTTGGTAACAACTATATACACAGTCCTTTATTTCCTAAGTGGGTTTTGAAGAAGAGATTTCTGTGGCTGTGTTTCCATTCACATATTTGTTTAAACATTCTTATATCCAGTCTATTTGGAATTCTGTAACATGTTAATTATCATGGAGTTTCGGGACAATAAGTGTTTGATTAGTCTTAGATAAAAGATCAAGTCCTAAGTCATTTCAGGTCAAAAGAATGTTTTGTGAAAACTAATGAGGGAAATCTCACTCAAAAGGACTCAGGAAGCTAGAAGAGAAAGCTGGAAGAGATAGCAGTGCCACTCAATATCAATTATGAAAAGATTGTCATTTACAGATACCAACAGAAGAATCATCAACAGGAAAGACTAATCAATCAATTGCTCCAACAGGATAAGATGTACATTGAATCTTCTACAAGAAATCCACTGATTCACTTGGTAAGAAACCATCATCTCTCTTAACTCTTGCTTTCCTCTGTGAAGTTTCATTCAAAACAACCCCTCCCAACCTCCTCCTTTTTCTCCATAAAATAGCATTTCTTCCAGTGTCTGCTGGGCATGCCTATGTTTTTACCTTGGCTTGTTTTTTGCAAATTGCAATTCTCTTTCATTCCCAGCAGGAGGAAAGTTTTGCTGGTAAAATAACTCACTTGAGGTTAAAACGTGTTATGTAGTTAGAAAGAGTGAAAAGATCGGTAGGTTGTTCTTTGGAGTTTAAAATTTCTTCAAAGAAGTGACTTGATTCTTTGCAAAATCATTTTCATATTTGGTCAGTGTCTCTAGTTCTGTTGCCTTGGGAATTTAGGAAGTTAGGGAAAACATAGTTGGAATCACTTTATTTTTTGAGTAGCTTGCTGAACTAGCCAAACATTGGTGACCCTGCTCCCTTCCAGGGTAAAACTACTTTAAGCACATTTGAAAGGGAGGAAACCAAAAATATGGTTACAGATAATAAAAAGTTAACACATTCAAAAAAATTTTTTTTTCTATTTCTCTAGAAACTGCTGTTGGAATTTTGATAAGGATTGAATGGATTCCATATATTGCTTTCAGTAGTATGGACAATTTAACATTAAATCTTTCAATATATAAAAATAGGATATCATACATTTGTTTGTGTTTTCTTTATTTTTATCAATGTTTTGTCAATTTCAGTATGTTAGTATTTTGCCTGCTTACTTAGGTTTATTTCTAAGTATTTTATTCTTTTTGGTGTTATTATAAATGAGGTTATTTTCCTAATTTTCTTTCCAAAAAACCCATTGTTAGTGTATAAAAAGGCAAAATGATTTTTTTTTGTATTTTGGTTTGTAGCCTGCATCACTACTGAGTTCACTTATTAGTTCTAACCATGTTTTAAATTTTATTTATTTATGGAGTTTTCAGGGGTTTCGATATATTAGACAATGTTATCTGCAAACAGGAACAATGTTATTTCTTTTGTTCTGACTTAAACGCTTTTTATTTGTTTTTCTTGCCTACTTGCCCTGGCTAGGACTCCCTGTATTACACTAAAACGAAGTGATGAGAGTATGCATCCTTACCTGATTCCAGATCTTAGAAGAAAAACTTTCAGTTTTTTCACTACTGAGTGTGATGTTAGCTGTGGGCTTTCAAATATGGTCTTTATTATGTTGAAGTAGTTTTCTTTTATTTTAGTTTTTGACGTTTTACATGGAAGAATGTTGAATTTCATCAATTTTTTGGCATCTATTTGGATAATCATGCTAGTTTTATCCTTTATTCTGTCAATGCAGTATATTGCGTGAATTGGTTTTTATATGTTGAAACATCTTTGCATCTCAGGGATAAATTCTACTTGGTCATGCTATGTGATCTTTTTATTGTGCTGTTGAATTCAGTTTCGTAGTATTTGTTGAGGACTTTTTCATCTACATTTATTAAGATATTGGCCTGTAGCTTTCTTTTCTTGTGATGTCTTTGTTTGACTTTGGTGTCAGGTTAATACTAGCATCATAAGACAAGTTTGAAAGTATTTTTTCTGCTTCAGTTTTCTGGAAGAATTTGAGAAAGATTGCTGTTAATGCTATTTAAATGTTTGATAGAATTTATCAGTAAAGCTATCTAGTCCTGGACTTTTCTTTGTGTAAATTTTTTTAATACTGATTTAATCTCCTTACTAGTTATAGTACAATCTGTTTAAACTTTCTATTGCTTCAGAATTCCATCTGCTGGTTGAAGTTCCAATAATTTATTTACTTACTTTAAATGATCTAGTTTATTGGTATATTAGTGGTTATATTAGTCTCTTCTGATCCTTTTTATTTATGTGGCATCAAATTTAATGTCTCCTCTTTCATTTCTGATTGTATTATTTCAGTTTTCTTTTTTATTTTTATCAGTCTAGCTAAAGGTTTACTAATTTTGTTTATCGTTTCCAAAAACCAGCTCAGTTTTATTGATTTTTCTATTCTCTATTTTGTCTACTTCTTCCCTTTGCTCTCTATTTTTACTCTGAATTTTTTTTAACTTTCTTTCTTCTACACTTTTAAAATTCACAGGGAACCCAAAGGATCTTGAATAGCCAAATCAACTTGAGAAAGAACAAAACTGAAGGCATCACAATATCTGATTTCATAATATATTACAAAACTAAAGTAATTAAAATATTATGATATAGTAGGATACTGGCACAATGACAGACATATAGATCAACAGAGCAGAATAAAGAACCCAGAAGTAAGTCCACACATATATGGTAAACCGATTTTTGACAAGGATGCCAAGACTATACAATGGGGAAAAGATAAGTCTCTTCAACAAATGATGCTAAGAAAACTGGATATGCACAAGCGAAAGAAAGAAAAGAAAGAAAGAAGGAGAGAAAGAAAGAAAGAAAGAAAGAAAGAAAGAAAGAAAGAAATTAGATCCTTATTTCACACCACACACAAATTCAAATCAAAATAAAGATCTAAATGTTAGACTCTCAGAAGAAACTGTAAAATTCTTATAAGAAAACATAGCGGAAAATCTTCATGACATTATCCTTAACAATAATTTCATGGATAGGACACCAAAATCACAGCCAACAAAATCAAAAATAGATAAGTAGGACTAAATCAAGCAAAAGCTTCTGCATAGCAAAGGAAACACTCAACAGAGTTAAACGGCTTCCTGTAGAATGGAAGAAAAGATTTTTAACTGTATATCTGATAAAGAGTTAATTTCCAATATTTATAAAAAAATTCCTACATCTCAACAGCAAAAAAATGGGTTAAAGACATGAATAGACCTTTCTCCAAAGACATACAAATAGCCAATAGATATATGCTAAGATTCTCTGTCACTATTAATCAAATTCAAATCAAAATCATAATGAGATATCATATCACACCTGTTAAGATGGCTATTATCAAAATCCCTCCAAAGACAATAATTTTGATGACGATAAAAGGATATTGGAATTCTTGTACCCTTTTAATGAAACTGTAAAATGGTATATCCTTCATGTAAAATTGTATGGAGATTCCTTAAAAACTTAAAATGGAGCTATCATATGATTTAGCAGTCCCACTTCTGAGTATTTGTCCAGAAGAACTGAAATTATGATCTTGAAGAAATATTAGTACTCATGTTAAAGTGCTATTCACAATAGCCAAGATGTGGCAATAAGCAAATGCCTATTGACGGATGAATGGATAAATACACACACACACACACACACACACAAACACACACACACACACAGTGGAATATTGTTTAGCATTTAAACAGAAAAGAAAATTCACAGTATGTAACAATATGGATGAACCTTGAGAACATTATGCTAAATAAAATAAGCCAGCCACAGAAGAACCAACTGCATGATTCCACTTCCATGAGGCATCTAAAATGGTCAAACTCAGGAGTGCCTGGGTGGCTCAGTCAGCTAAGCATCCAACTTCGGCTTAGGTCATGATCTCACGGTTCATGAGTTTGAGCCCCGTGTCAGGCTCTGTGCTGACAGCTCAGAGCCTGGAACCTGCTTCAGATTCTGTGTCTCCCTCTCTCTCTGCTCCTCCCCTTCTTGTGCTCTATCTCCCTCAAAAATAAACATTAAAATTAATTAATTAATTAATTAATTAAATGGTCGAATCAGAATCAGACAGTAGAATGGTGTTTATTAGGACCTGGGAGGAGGGGAAAATAGGGAGTTGCTAATCAACGTGTATTAGGTTTCAGTTACACAAAATGAGTAACTTCTAGAGATCTTCTGTAGAACATTGTGTCTATGATTGACAGCACTGTTTTGTGCACTTAAAATTTTATTAAGTTGGTAGATCTCATTTTGAGTGTTCTTACCACAATAAAATAGAATAAAATTTAACAAATTTTACAATATTATCAGGTCATGTATTCCTATATTCTAATAGAAATATCTATAGTCTTTTCTAAGTCTAAAAGTAAAAATGGTCTACTTCAGATTACCAGTTTGCCTTCTGCATTCAAATCTCCCTTCCAAGTAATCTGAAATATAGACAACATTGACACATTTAACACTACATATACTATTTATTCCTCTCATTGTTTCTGTATTCATCCCAGGCACATCACATTTATTCTGGTTCAAATTTTCTCCAGCACATGGCAAACAGGCTCATGACTTTGGATCTTACTTTGGTTTTGCCTGAAATTCTGCTTTTGCTTTGCTTTTGCCTGAAATTCCTCCATTGCTCCCACAACAGACAAAGTTTTGCTCATCACCTCTGGATTCAAAAAAATCTATCTTGCTGAGTTTTAGGAAGGCAGAGTCCCTTTCTTCCTGTTCTGGCTTTCGCTGGTAAATTCATCATTTAGTATATATTTAGTGGTTGTGATGTCTGCCTTACTGTCCACACGCGGGAGTGTTCTGAGGGCCTAGAACATGGCGTATTCATCTAATAGCTAGTGCAGCTCTCGTGTTGACCTAGCCCCCAGGAGGTGATCAATATGTTTGTTGAATGTATAAACTCTAAATTGTTTGACTCCTCCTATCCACAGACCAAACCTCACAGTCAAAAGTTTAGAACTACATTAGTTATAGAACTACATCCTCAGGGCTGTAATGATACATCAAGAACATCAAACATGTCTATGGAAATTGCCCAAAAAGAAAATATGTGTCAGTGTCATGTTTTTATCACAGTCTCCAATGGTCTGGTGCTGTGCAGAATTAACTCACATAGGCAGAAATGGGTATAATTGCAAGCCATGATTGAAAGTCTTGAAAATAGACAGCAAAGAGCCTGTCTTCCTAAATCCATCCATGCGGGGAAACTTGGTCTTTTGTGAAATAAACCAAACTTACGAAAAGTCTTTAATTTCCTTCTTGGTTACAACACATTATTAAGTGATGCTATCATCTTCCCCTGTTTCCCTCTAACACATTTGGTTGGGGCTGGCTTTATTTTCTGTTTAATAGCAGAAAAAAAATGTCACTAAGGAGATATGCAAATGGTTCAAAGATGGTGAGCTGAAGTAATTAAAACCTTCCATATGAAAAGCTTGATCAAGATTAAATTGTATATATACTTTATTCATACATACCTTTTCCCCCATATCGAATTTAATTTATCCAATCCTATAAACCTAAAGTTGAACACCAGCAATTCATAGACTCATGCTGCATCAAGTTCTCATTTTAATCCAATGAAAAATTGCCAGGAAACCGAGATGCGGATTTTGAAACCCATTAATCAGGTTTTTTGACAAATAAGAAGCAAAACAAAAGATGGAAATATCATTTTATATAGAATTCCAAGAATATAGTAAGAAACCAACTAAGGTTTCCTAAGAAACCAACTGAGGTTTCTCCATTCTCAATGCCGCTATGTACTAAATGCTTTCTGGGGTTGTAAAGGCAGGATGACTCTTTCCTAAACCAGGAAATAACATCATAGCAAGAAAAGATAGTTTCGTATTGGGAACTGGAGGTACAGAGTCAGTAAATTCTGAGCAATGGAATATCCTTGAGAAGCATTTGTCTAGTAAATTTAGCACCAAACTTTTGAACTTCAGCATCTATAAATCTAATCTTACCCAATCTCTAATCATTTTAGACCAAAATCACTGAGCTACAACTTTCTGCTTTTACTTTAAAATCGTCTTTAAATAAATTGCTTTCCATCTGTCTTTTTCCCATTATAAATTTTTAAGACAGACTTTATTATGCCAACTCATTTTGGCTGTATTGAAAACAAATTCTTTTTGAGGGTGAGGTATCATCATTCATATTCTGAAACTTCCTATTAACGCTTCGGAACATAAGCCAGAGTCCACCAGACACAAATTGTCAGACAAATGTCAAACACAGAAAGATTGCATTGGCCATATTCTAAGGTCTTTTTCCCCCAGGGGAATATGATCGTCTTTGATAAGTAGGATCTTGATATCCCTACGAAACTTTGCTATGTGAGTGAAACCGAGTGGTCCCAAACAGGACTTGCTGGAAGTTAAATTGTCATATTTAATGGCACCAAACTATGAATAACAATAACCATTTCATGAGCGCTTCAAGTACTAAGCATTGCATTTCATTTGGGATTTTCACAACCACCTTGTCCTTTGGCACCATCCCGTTTTTTAAAAAAAAATTTCAATGTTTATTTTTGAGAAAGCGAGAGAGTGCACACACACGCACAAGCTGGGGAGGGACAGAGAAAGAGGGAGACAGAGGATCCAAAGCAGGTTCTGCGGTGATAGCAGATGTGGGGCTCGAACTCAAGATCGCGAGATCATGACCTGCGCTGAAGTCAGTTGCTTAACTGACTGAGCCACCCAGGCACCCTGACATTCTCCCATTTTACAGTTAAAAAGATTTTAAATAATTTGTCCTTTCTATCATATGCCTAACATGAGATGAAATCTTAATATATGTCCAACATCCTGAACACGAAATCTCAAACCCATACACTGCTATTTCTTTGATAAGGTGGTAGATACATCTAAAGTGACAACAAATGTTCAAAGGAGGAGTACACAGTATCTCCTTGCAAGTATAAATGCATCTATGAAAAGTGGCTTGACTGACATTCGAAACCAAAGAACTACAAAATAGGAAACCACGAGTCACTTCCTTCAAAAAATTAATTAAAATTCCCTCCAATACCTTTTACTATCTCCTTTACCAGATAGCAAACCCTCAACCATTTTCCTATAGTCTGACCCTTAGCTAAATCACTTGTTTATTTGGAGACCACTCGTAGTTCTGGTTGTCTTCACCCTGGGCGTTCTTCACTCAACCTCCTCAAACACACCCTTCTCCTCCCATCTCTCTTGGCTCAACACATAAGCTAAGTTCTCTAGGAAACTCCGGGGCCGCAGGAAGAGGTCAAGTCCTCTTCTAGGTGTGAGTCTCCACTGTGTTGGATTTGTTTCCCTTGGCATGTAATTCAATTGTAGTTAGTTGTCAGACAGGGACAAAATATAGAACTTCCTCAATTTATTATGGGGGTATGTCCTAACCAACCGATGATAAGTTGAAAATATCGTAAGTAAAAAATGCATTTAATACATCTAACCTACATCATAGCTTAGCCCACTGAACTTACGCATGCTCAGAATACATATATCAGCCTACAGTTGGGCCAAATCATCTAACACAGAGACTGCTTTATAATAAAGTGTTGACTATCTCATATAATTTATTGGATACTGTAGTAAAGTGGGAAGCGGGGTGGTGGTGTGGGTACAGAATGCATCGGTTATTTACCTTCATGATCTGTGGCTGACTAGGAGCTGTGGTTCACTGTCATTGCCCAACATCATGAGACAGGATGTTACCACCTTATCCGCCTGGGGAAAATTTCCAAAATAAAAATGTGAAATACCATTTCTACTGCATATGTATCACTTTGGGATCATAATAAAGTAGAAGAAAATTGTAAATAGAACCATCTGAAGGCAGGAACTGTCTGTATATGAAATCATGAGTATCACGAGCTTTCACTGCTGTTCTCTGCCTGACACTTTCTGGATCTTTCCTTGTGTTGACCCAGGTGTTGGATGAGTCAATGAAATAGAGGAACTATAGAAGATGACAGCCACAGAAAGAAAGCGAAGAGAGAGAAAGAGTATGAATTATTAAGTAAATGGGGAAAAATGTTAAAAAAAATGCTAAAAGCAAAATGTATATAGGAGTTTTTTGCAATTATGCAAGGTTGTAAGTAAGCCACAATAAATACCAAAATGTAAGCATACATAAAAACATGCGGTCAATAAGCAACAGGAATTTATGGGAAGAAAATCAAAATTTCTCAACAATCTCCAAAGATCAAAAGAATAGGAACCAATGATATTTTATGTTATTATAGTTTATATAATAAATACAATTATATTTTATTTTATTTAGGGGAAGTGAAACATTGTGAACATCCAAACTCAACTCATTTAACAGAAATATGTTTAACTCAATCTAATTAGCACCAATAAATCTACATATCCACCCCTCAAGGGATTCTTTTGTTAGTCAGCTTATCCCGTGGTATCTGATATATCAAAGGGTCTTGATAAAAAAGAAAAAATCTGAATGGATGAATGAACAATATCATGTCCTCCAATGTATAGTGCATCTATACCTTGAATTCTATTCTAGTGTTGCACTTTATAGACTATATCAGGGGTCAGTAAAGAGTCATCTAGTAAATAACTTAGGCTTTGCAGATCTTATAATTTCTGTGGACACTTCTCAACTCTGCTATTGTAATGCAAAGACAGCCATAGATAACATGTAAACAAATTACTGTGGCTGTATTTTAAAAGAGAGAAAGAAAGAAAGGAGAAAGAAAGAAAGAAAGAAAGAAAGAAAGAAAGAAAGAAAAAGAGAAAGAGAAAGGAAGGAGAGAGGGAGCAGGGAGGAAAGAAGAAAGAATTTATTGTAGACCCTAACATTTATTTATAGACCAAAAATTTTTGTAGACACTGGAATTTGCATTTCTTTGCAGCCACTAAAAAATGTAAAAAAAAAAAAAAAATCATAGTATGTGTACTGTTCAAACACAAACAGTAGACCTGCTTTGACCTATGAGCTAAGGTTTCCCAAACACTTGCCTATATCTTTTTTTGCTTGTATGCCAATCCTTTCTTAAGTTGTATATAGCTTTAGAGCAGAGCAGGTACTATCTTTGTACCTCCACTATCTAGTTATACATTGTAGAGGTTTTTTTAAATAGGATACCAAATAGAGATCTTATGTGCATTGAATCAAAACACATTCCACTTAAATGAATTGATGTAACTAACTTATTACAAACATCCGTATATTAATAATTTTGAATGGAGAATGTCTTAAGTCATACATACATATTAACTTAACCTTTAAAATAGTTTCTTTTATGATAAAACAGAGGAAAATTTGTATTTAACACATAGCAAGTTTCCCTGAAATTTGAAGGCATTTATCTTCATAACTGTGCCATAATTTCCTCAAAATCACAGTTATCCCTAATTAACTGAGTATGTGCAGTTCCTCATACAGGGCTAGACTAGAGAAGACACTTAGTAGATAGTGACTGATGTGACTTATAAAGAAAATAAAGATTAAAATGGAGCAATACAGAAAAAACACAGTCAAAATGTCTGTATCACTATACATATACGAAACCCTGAAAATATTTTTTTCTAAATTGCACAGCTTCAAGTGATAACAAAACTCTAAGTTTTTCATTGAAAAAGAGATCTGGCATATTTATTTTTAATAAAAATAAAAATAATTAAGATCATGGATTTTATTCAATGTGTTTGATCATAAACTTCTATTATTATTCTTGGTCATGCATGATTTCTTAATAGACATAATATCAGAGGTGTAAGGAAAAACTTAAAGTAAGTCATCAACAGATTTGGTTTTGTTCCTTTACCCTCTCTGGCATCCTCTCTCCAGGTTCCTCCAAATGAACAATAATTCAGCAACCTACGAAGTCCCCCACACTGCTGCTTCAAATCTGCTTGGGAATTTTTTCTTCCCACTAGTCAACACACCCCCTGCTGGCTCTAGGCTAACATTCAGTCCACCTTATTAAAAACGCCAGTAAAAAGCAAATTATAGACGTTTGCACCGTATTTTCGGTGCTGATTCAAATGGAAAAGGGACAAAAGGACAGAACTGCTAGGTATTAGGTTACATAATGAAATAATCCTTTGAAATCAGCTCTTTCTCCTTCCAAATAATTTATTTTCTGAAAAATACACCTTTGGAAAATGGTAAAAGGTTGTAGGGGAGCTTTCACCGTAGTGGTTACCGCGGATCTTATGTTCAGATGTCAGCCTGACTTACTTAAGCACCAGATGTGCACATGGAATGGAAGAGATCATTGCTGCTCTTCATTAATTTTCTTCAACCAAGTTAGAAATAGCAAGTTGGCTTTAGAGACAGCTATTCCCTCAGAGACAGAAACACGGCAGCAGTAACCCTAAAGAATTTTTTTAATAGTAGAAACCAATTTGCCAGTCATCTCTGAGATCAAATGAGCAAGTTAAGTACACACACACACGCACACACACATACACACATATACACACACAGGACTCAGTAGATTTATTTCATTGCCGAGCATTTGTGGCACTAGCAATGGCATGATAAACCTAAACTCTGGAATTGGAATCTCCGCGTTTCTGCTTAATAGCTTTGTGCTTTGGGCAATGTTACTCAAATTTCACAAGTCTTGGTATCCTTATCTGCCAAATGTAGCTAATGATACTTCCCTCGGAATTTTGCCATGAATTCTAAAAGAGAAAACAAAGTCACAATGCCTACTCAGGGTGATATTTAATAAATGTTCTATACTTCTCCAGAGAACCTAACTAGGAGTGGTTTAAATAATACAGATGTTTATTGTTCCACAGTAGAAGTAACTCAATATTGTAATTAATACCCATGATATGTCTCTACTTTTTGCCATGTCATTGTCCTGGCCATTCCCTCATATTCCCAAGATGTCTACTGGAGTTACAAAACTCATGCCCTCATAAGATACTGACCATGCTGCGGGGAAAGCTGCAGGGACAACAGGATTTGTATTAACACGCCTCTCCCTTTCCGAGAAGACAATCTCTCCATCCCCCTGAGTCTTATTGGTCAGAACAGGGACACAAGGCAAGAACCAGACACTCACTCTCAATGGGAAATATAATTGTAAAGGCTTTCTCAGGTCATGATTCCTTCACCAGACTGGATTGTTGTTTTTTGTTTTGTTTTGTTTTTGTTTTTTTGTTTCTTTTGCAATCAAGGCAGAAGTTGGAAACTTACATTTGCATACACTACCTCCCCTATCTAGAAATTGTGAGGGGTGTAAGAACCTTGAAGACAGGACCAGATCAGCTCTTTTCTACGGCAACTATTTAACCAAAAGGAAATGATACATGTCTCGGCACATCATCCTTGCTCAATAAATTAATGTCAGTTGACTGAATTATTGTGTTGCCTTTGAATAATGAATTATGTATATTTCCTGTAGAATGGATGGTCTTTTCAGATATTTGCATGTATTTTTACTCTATGGATGAACTGGCAAATAAAATGCATGAGAAATCCAGTGGTTAGGGGCTGAATAAATTGTCTTCTTAAAAAAAATACATTTATTCATTTTTGACAGACAGAGAGAGACAGAGCATGAGCAGAGGAGGGATGGGGAGAGAGGGAGATGCAGAATCTGAAACAGGCTCCAGGCTCTGAACTGTCAGCACAGAGCCTGACGTGGGGCTCGAACCCACAAACTGCGAGATCATCACCTGAGCCAAAGTTTGACATTTAAGCACTTGACTCACCCAGGCACCCCTAAATTGTCTTCTTTGAACTAGGGCATAATATTTAGAACTTTCCTATATAACAACAACAACAACAACAAACTTTTACATGTATGATTCTTTCTATTCACCATGCCCAAATACCAAAGCCAGAAATGATCACACTTCACAATTTACGGATGTAGAAGCTGAATCTCAAGAGTATTTACTCAAGGTCTCATATCTGGTAAGCTGCAAAGTCAAGGCTAATGCTTGGGGTTTCTGATCCTAAGCTCAGAATACTTTCCATTAAACTCGAAACAGGTTTGTCTTGAAACATGATATATATCACAAATGACTTCTGAGTGATTGTTGGCACCACTTCCCTCAGAAAGAGCCAGAAATAAGTAAAGAGGAGACATCCTCTTTGTGACATACGTTCTGGATGTGGCATGGCTGGAATTATACAAATATACTTACATAAATACATTCAAAATACTTTTGAATTCCTCTCAAAAACTAAATCCAAGTTTTTGAGAAATATATGGCTAGGAAAAATTAACTATAAAGATACTAACCTAAACTGCATTCCTATTGATTTTTCCATATAACTGATATCTTGATTTACAAGGTAAATAAGCATAAATGCCTTCAAAGGAGACTCTGAATTCTGGTGCAATGGATGAAGAGGGGTGAGGGGAGGGGATGGGTATATCTTTTAAAAAGTTGACAAGGCTTTTTTATATCTAATATTATCCATTCATCATTTTTTTTACATTTTATTGACAGAGGCAGAGCATGAATGGGGAAGGGGGCAGAGGGAGAGAGAACCCCAAGTAGACTCCACACTCAGTGCAGAGCCTGATGTGGGGCTTAATCCCATGCCCTAGGGGTCATGACCTGAGTGAGTCAAAATCAAGTCAGATGCTCAACCAACTGACCCACTCAGGCGCCCCTCAAATATTTTTCAAAAGCCTCCATGTATGCTGAAGACTCCAAGTTGAATGTTAACTGATAAATTACTTCTGAGAAACTACTCAGAGTGAGGAAACCCTATGAAGAGAAACAATATAAAGGAATTGAAAAAGACTTCAAGAGAGATGTGTTAGCTGAATTTGGAGTGCAATGGTGAGCAAAAAGTAGCCAATTGGGAAGAAGCAGTCCACAGAAGGAAGAAAGAGTAGTATGTACCAACAGAACGACGTATACCAGCTGAAAAAAACATGTGTTTCAGGTGAAGGTATATAAAGGGTTTTTCTATTCATAGGAGATCGATGTAAGAAGATGGCTAGTTTTGATGTCAAGGATGAACACGGTGGTTACAAGATTGAGTTTGAGATGGAACAAGGAGACAGAAGTAGCGGGGAGAGGCTCAAGTGAATTGTTGTCAACCTTTGGCTGAGGTCAATTTGCCTTAATGGAAAAGCCAGCTCTTCTGTAAAAGTAGAATTCTGCCTTCATTACCCTAACATGTGACTTCCTGTGAGGGCAAAGGCACCCGACCTAACCTGAATTCAATAACAAGCCTCATGGCAAAGGGTGACTCAAATCCATTTACCCCCAAAGAGACAACCACTTCCTTATGCCAATTGCAAGTTTTCCTTCCCAGAGGAAGCAATCTTTGTCAACTTAAAAACACCTATAGCACTTATTATCTGGGCTATTTGGCACTTAAACATATGTTAATTTGTATTGTCATCTTAACTTTTTAAACATCTTACTCTCCCAAGTCATTTTTAGCTCCTCAGAGCAGGAACTTTTTTTTTTCTTGCCATTTCCTACACCCTACAGGTGTAGCATGGTACTGGCCACATGCTCTAAGGAGAAAAAATCAAAAACAAAAACAAAAAAAGAAAAAAAATTAAAACATTTTTTAAAAGAAGGATGAAAAGAAGAATATTAAATTAACTTTCTGCCACATCAATATTTTTAAGAACTCTATTTTTAAAGATATGAGTGGCAGCAGAAATCATCCTGCCATCTTTACAACAAACCATGAATATGTGAAACTGAAATAATCCAAAAGTACTGAGACGCACAACAGACTATGGTGACCAATGCAGAATCCTCTCTCGTACACGCCAGGTACTCATATGTCACGGTGAATTTTACCTATTAGCTCTATAAAGACAAAAGAAAAAAAGATGGATGGGTTTTCATTTTAAGGTGTCCTGTCAGTTGGGGCCATTAATTCTGTGTGATCCTTCAGATGTCAATATCTGTCTCCTCTTAGGATATCATCTGTAACATGGAGATGGTCAAACATAGCTGCTACATGCCTCACAGCAGAATTACAGAATCAAGGAGGCAAACCACCTGTTGAATATTCCAAGGTTAAGATGCCAGGGGATGAATGCTCCTTTCCCTTCCACTCTATTAAAAGGAAGGAAGTGGGAGGGCCCAAGGGAAAATCGAAGGGACATGAACACCGAATCCTGTCCACTTCATTTCTTTTTTAAGATTTCAGATATGCGTTTGTCTTGAGAAGATGTTCCGATTTATCCTTCGAAGATGCAGGTATCTGAGGGTTTCAGTGATCCATTTTTCCTCATTTCCTAGGAGCAATCAATCTGCTCTATCTATGCATCATTTTTAAGCTTCTTCAAAGCAAGGTGTTCTGCATGTATGAGTCCTATATCAAGCAACATGGGGGTTAAGGGACGATATTCAGCTTCCACTCCAGCATTTGAAAGGTGGATTTGTCAGACTAAAAGGTTGACGAAAGAATTTCAAAAGGTAAATATCAATCTGGCTGAGAACGGTTTTAACAGTGATTAATATTCTACAGCTAATAAAAACGTGTTGGCAAAATGCCCCCAGAAGATGGTATTGTTTACACTATTGTCTAAGAGGAACAGCTGTTTACCCCTGAAATGTTAACAAATCTTAGACAAATGTCTGCTGTTTCAGGCTCAAAGTTGCTCTGAGAACAGGTGTATTTGAGAGAGAGAGAGGAAAGCTACAACTGTAAATAGCACTTTAAATTAGGTGCAATTTATATACTATACGCTAGGATTGCATGTGAACATCTAAATGCAGAGTTCCAATATTTACTAATATCTAGAAGATTATTCACAGTTTGGGGGCTTCCCGTAACAAATTTCCCTAATTGCCTTTTAATATATATTTCAAGCACATTTTATTGACCCAGATAGATTCAGTTTTAAGTCACTGTAATAGGAAATGAAGCCCACATCTTTCATAATTAAAAGAAAATATTTATTTATGTAAATATTTTTTGGAGAGGTGTAGAAGATGGGATGATGTCGGGGAGCGTTAAACTCTGTGAATAAAAATCTGTACTCTCTGGGTATCATATTCCCATTTTTAAAAAGAGAGGTCTTATGGAGCAAGGGGAAATCTCACCCACTGCTAGTGGGGGAAGACATATGAATTGCTAACATCATTTTACAAAGCAATGAGAGATACCTGCTAAAGCTGAAGATAAGCATTTCACAAGATATGGAAATTCTACTCCTAAGTACATATTTGAGAAAAAGTAAGAGACGGGTATAAGAGTGCATAGTTCACATTGAGAAAAAACAAACAAGCAAACCTAGAAATAGTCTGTAGGTTCATAAGCAGAACAATTAACGACTACGTTGTGGCTTATTTATAAAATGAAATATAATACAGCAGTTAAAATGAAAGAATTAGCACTACATATATCCAAGCAAAGAAACTGGAAAAATATAATGCCGAGTAAATTGCAAGGTGCAAAATGAAACAGTATGATACCATTTATATATTGATTAAAGGCAACCAAAGTGATACCATATATTGTTTAGGGATGTAAATATGTGTGGTAAATGTATAAAAACACAATGTATGAGAATGAGAATAAAAGTGTTTACCTTTAGATATGGTAGGAGATAACTGGGATTAGACAAGAACGCAAAAGCAACTTAAATTATATGTGTACTATTTTATTTCTTCTAAAAACCGTCTGTTAAAGAACATACAAGGCTGGATAATGGTGCCTATTATTTTCTACACTCTCCAGTATGATTAAATTATCTACATAGGTGTTTTAGAACCTGAAATACTCAAAGGCCACAGATTGGGTGGCAGCACTTGGGACACTCAGTAGGAGAGGCAAGACCGATCAGCTTGACTTTGGGCACCAGCCCCCTCCTTACTCCTTACCCACCAGGGTAGCTTCTTGGATCACCTCAGCTTTGATGTGTTGTGACTCACCATCTCCTGGAAATGGCCGTCCTTCCACAGGTAAAGCCTGTGCCGGAGAAGTCTTCCGGTTGCCCAAGAATCTAGTAGCTGGCACAGTTATTTTCAATTAGAAGCTCAGAGACAAGAGCATCATTGTAAGTTACACGTGAAAGGACCCCCAGAATTCTCTCCTCTCTATGAAAATGATGGTGTCACAAATCGAATTGTTATTCAACTCCTTTTAGTATTCCGAAGATGTGAGCAGAGCTCTAACCAAAAACCACAAAGTTAACCTTAGGATTCATGCAGAAGCAGCCTAGATGCTGCTGCAGGAGGGAGGATGGGGAGGGAAGGGGAGACATCAACTTCCTCTGAAGTGACTCTACCCCTAACTTGATTGTAAGCTTCACATAGGAGAAATCGTTATAGTCCCTCATTTTGTTAAGGTTTGGCAGCTCTCTGACAGCTTCCAATAAAAACAAAATAAATTGATTTATGGTAAAGCAGGAGAGTCCCCAGATACAAACCAGAAGCCAAAGACAGAAGCAGGGTTTCTAATAAGCATCCAGGAAGAAAAAGAACTACTCTTTACCTCCTCTGAAATTTAAATCCCTCAGCGGGGGTGGGGGGATAGGGTGGGGGGACGGGGCCAGGGTGGGGTGGGGTGGGGTGAGGGGGCGGGGGTGGGAGGCTCAGATCTCCAATCTTCGGAGTCAACCGGGGCCCCCACCCTGACTCTCCCCATTACCACACATAATTTGTGTCTCCCTCTCTCGGAGACCTAAAGCCCGGAACATCTTACAGTGGTCGCCCCAAGCTCCCTGCCAACAGCATGGAGGGTGTGTGTGTGTGTGTGTGTGTGTGTGTGTGTGTGTGTATGTGGCCGCCCTGAAAGTGCGAGCTGTGGCATCCCGCGCGGGGGTCGCAGAGCAGGGGGCGCGGACCTGACATTAAGTCGCTACATCAAAAACCCCAACACCGCCCATACCCGTCGGCCTTCCTTAGTAGGAAGCAACCCCGGGGGAAATCCTTCAAAAATTCAAGTCTTCCCTCTCCCCTTAAAATAGAAAAAGAAAAAGAAAGAAAGAAAGAAAGAAAGAAAGAAAGAAAGAAAGAAAGAAAGAAAGAAAGAGAAAGAAGGAAAAGGAAAAAGAAAAAGAAAAAAGGCATGTCGTTAGCTCCTTGCCAAGCTTTCCACGGGAAATTCGCTCTGGCCGCTGCGTTCTGTCTTGCAACTCCCTGCAGAATCCCTAGGGCAGCGGCGTTCTAGGAAAACCTGGGGGAAAGGTCAGCGCCTCTGCTCCTCCCGGGCGGGGGCGGGGCGGGAGGGTGCGAAGGGGAGGAGAAGGGAAGGGAGGGGAGGCGAGCGCGGAGAGCGCTCGCGGGAGAGGGGCCCGCGGCCCCCGGGGCAGCCGGAGCGCACGGCCGCCGCGCGGGGCCTGGAGGACCCGCCCAGGCCGCTCTCATAGGAGGGCGCGGGGCGGGCCTGGCCGGGGGCGGTGCCGCGCGCCCCGCTCGCCTATAAGGAGCGGCCGGCCCGGGTGCGGATCCCAGCGCCGGCGGCCGAGGTGCAGCGGCCGTGCGCCCGGCTCGCCGCCTGCTGTTGCAGCGGGGCTCGGCTTTGCGCCTTTAAGGAGGGGGAGCGGAGGGCGAGGCGGGCGAGGCGGGCGAGGCGGGCGCGCACAGCGAGCGGCAGGTGCGGGCCCCGCAGCTCCAGCCGCAGCTCCAAGGCAGACCCCGCTGTGCTTTCGGTGGAGCTTCTGGACACGGGATGGAGTGAAGCAGCGAGTGGCTCTCCTTGGGGGGGCGGGAGGGGGCCAGGCGGCGCGCAGGAGAGAGGACGACAAGAGTGAGAGAGAGAGAGAGAGAGAGAGAAGGCGCAGCGGCAGCCGCGGCCGGCGCCTGCGAATTTGGGATCCGACTGGGAGGGACCGCTTCCTCGGGGGAAATGGATTCTGTACCACGGCTGACCAGCGTTCTCACTTTGCTGCTCTCCGGCTTGTGGCATGTAGGATTCACGGCGACAAATTGTGAGTACCAGGAGCTGGGAGCGGGTAGGTGAGGTGGGGAACGCGAGCGTGGGAGAAAGACCCTCAAGTGTCCACGCGTGTTCAGTTGTGCCTGCCCCGAGCAGAGGGGAAGGGGGGCGGGGGTTGCTGATTGGTGTGGTTCCATCCCTCAAACCATCCCAAAAGTTAGCTCCGATGAGCCAGCCCCACCGGGTTGCCTGCCCTTCTCCCCGAATCGCAAAGTTCCGGGGAGAAGGGAGGGATCGCCTTCCTTTAGCCTCAAGCCAGCTCCGCGTTCTACGCCTGCCTGGTGTCTAAGCAGAGCTTTTCCTGAGAAGGGCCCCGGGTTCAGATCGTAGGCACCGAGGGCTGTGAGCTCCCCGAGATACAGATGCTCCCGGCCACCGCGCTGGGTGATAGCGGTGACAGTCTCCGAATGCGGCTGCCTGGGATTTGCAGTGTGCCCACTGCCTCACGAGACGCGGCTTTCAGCTCTCCCCCAGGCAGAAAGCTTCAGCTGGGGTATCTCGCAACCGAGAGGCACCGGTTTACTGGGATTGGGAGTTTTGGCCTAAGAGTCGTGGCCCAGTGTAGTCAAACCACAAGATCAATGGCTGCCCCTGTTCCAGAAGGAAGAGCTTTTGATGCACACTCCACCCCCAAAATCTTTGTGCCAAAGAACACATAATGAGTATGCACTAAGTGTACCCTCTGTCGTCCAAGCTCTAACCTCAGCAAGTGCAGGGCATTTAATTTAATAGGCAGGAAGGCTGGACACCTGGGGATCCGCCACCTGCACTGTGTATTTAAAGAACCCAGTTCGTCAAAGTTGAATAAATCGCTGGAGCCATCAGAGGTTCAAGCTCAATTGCTCAGCTGCCTCTCTAGGCAGAGAGAGGGAAGTTTTTCCAGCTTGGGAACTCCTAAATGAGAAAGAACACAATTAAGCCATCTGTGTTGTTTCCAAAGATGGTTTATCAAGGTTCCTTGAGTTTCTGTGCTTGCTCCCCTCTCTGCTAACCCGGCCAGGAACCTCAGAATTGCTTAAGCACGTTGGGACATAACATCGCTGTTAGAGAAAGATGGGAAGACTACTTAGTACTTGTCAATCCCCCTATATCACTCCTCACCCTCTTAGGTCCAAGAGGACCTTGGGTAAGAGGTACTCAACCCAGTGTTGCATCTCAAGGGAGGACATTTAGACAAATGTTGTTTACTGGAAATGATCCAAAGCAGAGCCAGAGTCTCTATCTGTGATTGGAAATTTTGGAGACTCAGAATCCATAGTTATAAGGTATATGCCTTATAAAGACTTTATGAAAGTTTGTATTCTAAAGGAGGGCTAAAGAGGTCAGTCTCTCTAAAGGGAGGAAGGAGCCAGAGGGACTTAGTTTAGAAATCATTTCAGAGAATAGAAAGAAAATGGTTAGAATCTGATGTTTCTCTTTTCCCCCTCCTCCCTCTTCCCCCCCCTCCTCCCCCTCTTCCTCCTCTTCCTTCTCCTTTTTCTTCTTTTAAGTGAAATTGTTCCCATGGTGCTTTAGAAAAACATCTAAGTGGTTTAGTTAGAGGAAGTTAGGCATGATGCTGAGTTAGCCTGTCTACCTCCTAAAACACTAGAGGTCAGTATTGTCCTAATGATGCAAAGGTGTAGCCGTGAAATGGCTCTTTTTCCTTTAGCACATTTACTTCTCTGGAAATAGTGAATATTTTGAAGATCCACAAAGGTGGGGTGAGGAATAAGGGTGAAAGAGGTAGAACATACTCTGTAGGAATGTGGTTTGGGCTTCCTTATATAGCACCTTTTCTTAAGAGCAAAGGAAAAAAAAATAAGTTGCAGAATGCCATTTTCTGTAAATTAATTGAATTATGGTTAATATGTTGTAATAATGCTCATGAAACCTACATGGCGTGGATTTAAGGCTCGTGCTTACTGATGCAGCAATAAAGCTAATTCTTAACATTGAAAATGGAACTTTGTGATAATGAGCTTTAGTATTTCATCAGGTGACAGTTTGATTTCCCTATTTCCAATCAACATTTCAATTGAGGGCACACTGCTTGTTAAATATTTGGGGGTCGGTGTTCTCAAAGAATGATACATGTTTTTTATCATGCCGAACAAAATGCGTTAATTCAATAGAATGGCAGCAGAAAATTGCCTCTCAAATCAGTGTATCTTGGTGGTCTTCAGAACCTGTGTTGCAGAACCTCTAAGGAAAAAAAACATTAACATTCCACAATTCTCCCAGACTTCAATTGTGCACACACTTTATCCATTAAATACAGGGCTTTGATTTACTATTTATCTACAATCCATTAGGAATTATATGCATATACTGAGGAAGATAAATCTCCTAATAGTCAATTTGTGTAAGTATATAGGTTATTTGGAGAGTTTTTTTCAAGATTTTTTTATATTTTGAAGTAGTATTTTCCCTCATTCATGACAGTAGCCCCCAAAATGGGGTATTTACCCAAGATGCTAAATGGTACCTAAGAATGCCTGTGAACTTTGTTCAAATAAAAACAACTTTTAATTGTTTACATTATTCTAATAATAATGTGTTGATATTACTAGTGTGTGTAGAATGAGTGTGTGTGTGTCTGTGTGTGTGTGTGTGTGCATGTTTAATTTTCTCATAATCTGACCAAAACTTGGGTGTTCATCTGTAAGAGAGAAATGAATGCTTACCCAATTATAGATTTTATAAGTTTCTAATTACACAAAATTAAAATAAAGTCAGGTTAGAAGGCCAGCTACAGAATAGATATTAGGAATCTGTGCGGAGAACATAATTACCAACCAGTAATAAAAACTCTGGAAATTCCCTCATTCCAGATTTTCAGGATATTAAGTAGCTACAACATCTCCTTTGGGTTTACCCCGAGGGAGTTAGTTAATTTCGAATGTAGCTATGATAGACCAGCGTTAAATGAAAAACCATTTTACATATAATATCAACTCCTTTGACACAAGAAGAAACGATGTGACTTGCTGGTGTTCGAGTGAAAGTAGGAGTTTGAAATGCTGACGGGTTCTAGCCCTGGTTATGCCACAGCTAACATAACCTGTCCGGTTATGCAACTTTCCCTGTACTCAGGCTTGGGTATAAAACAGCTATTGAGATGCGTTTCTTCTCCCAAACAGAACAGCAGCTCAATATTTTACTGAGAAGATTCTTCAAATATTAGGTATGTTGAAAGACTATTATAATAGAACTTGCACTCAGAAGATAAAAGTAATGCATGGGATACTCACAGGGTCACTCTTGGTTCTATTTTTAACAATCGTCAGATGTTATGTGATTATGACAGCCTTAATTTTGACCCAGTAAGTCACTTTGAATGATCCTCAAGCATCTTACCTGCTGGTGCTACATACCAGGTTCAAGGAGATAACAGCCTTGAGAAAGAAATAAACAACTCTTTATTCTCTGATGATGCCATTCATCACAGACGGAACTTCATCTAAAGTATCCTAGGACGTCACTCCTATTCATAAACATCCTCAAGTAAAGAGGTGCGATATACTTTGAGTGATCCGAAGCTTCTGCGCAAGCCCAGTCGATAGGTAAAATTATAAATAAAGATCAGGCTGACTTTTTCCAGCAGGAGAGTGTTTGAGGTGTACTTTTGTGGCATTTACAGTCAGCAGAAGTAAAGGAAGCACTACAAGGGTGATTTGGAAGAGTCCTAAAGATTTTCCTAAGGTTGAACAGGCTAGGCTGATCTTTGACAATTCATGTGAACTCTCTTTCCCTTCAACCCTTAGAGCCCCCATCTCCAAACCAGATTCATATTTTCACCATTGGAAAATATACCTGAAAAACTAGAAGAGCAATGTTCACACCAGGGTATTATGAGAAAATTGGTTTCCATTTGAATAACCTCACCCCAGCCCCTATTCTCATTCAAATGAATAACTCTCCTCTAAATTGACGTTTTCTTTCTTTTTCATTCCAGCTCTTCCCAATTGCCTTTTCTTTCTTTAGTAGGACCCCGTTTTCCTTTTCTACATCATTTTACTTTTCAGTGCCCCTTTGTTACAAAACAAAGCAATGTGATATCGTTTGAAATGTTCCTAAAAGCTTTCACTGGTGATCCAAAGCCCTGTAGCTTCTTTGCCAGAACTCTGCTGAAATATGGCTAGAATATAGGATGCTAATTATCCCTGCCAGTTAGGAAGATGGGGAGAGGGTCCAGTTACCACAAAGATCATAATAGAGTCATCGTTCACTCAATGAGACTTTGTCCTGAAGATTCTGTGTACTCACTTTGAGCCAGTAATAGCATTTTTAATATATTAGGGAAGCTGTCTTCATTCATCAGATCTCTGACACCTTCTGGCAGGTGTCCTTGTAGAGGTTATTGACTTATCCTAATGATCTTGGTGTATTAACTGAAGGAGTTGTATCGAATGATTATTAAGGTCCTATCTAGTCCTAATGTATTTTTGTCTTTAACTCCTGATGTTGCCTACTGGTCATTCCATTTGGATGCTTCTGTGATGGCCATGCTGAAAATTGTTAAGCAATTATATTTAGAATAACAACATAATAGGTTTTAATTCCTACTAACTACGGTGCACTTCGTATCTCTCACTTCATATGCTGTGTCCACATAATTTGGCAAGGTAGCACAGCTAGGTAGACTTTATTAAATCCAGTTTACAGATGAGTGAATCTAAGGTTAATAGAAGTTAATAATTTTCCCAGGATCATAAAACTAAGCAATGAAAAAAAAAATCAGAATTTGGACCTGTGTCTATCTCCAAAGATCAGACTCTGCAAGCTATGAAATTAATTCCCGTGCATTCAGTTGGGGGCTGTATGTGAGTTGGCAAGTTGCCTTGGGATCCCTATGGTTAGGTTAGTCTCCATAGCTCTATCCATAGTAAAGGGCAGGGAGGGAGCAGTTTCCACCACAGCCAACTCCTGAGTTATACACTACAAAAAAAAGAAAAGAAAGAAAGAAAGAAAATTGGAATCTAGATTTGATGCTAGATCCCAAACATCACAATGGTCAAATATAAGAGGCCTTATAGCTGGATGAGCACCAGATGCTTTAGTTTTCTTTTAAAGTTTCAATAAAAAACTGGATAGAGGAACAGCATAGCCTTGATGAAGACTTGTAAGCGCACACACACACATACACACACACACACACACACATACACACACACACGCTTTCCCTCTACTGGGTCAAGTGCCCCTGGGTATGACTTCTCATATTTCCACAACACTTCTGTTAATCCTTGTCTCTCCACATAGGTGCACGGTTCCCCAATTATCGTATTTCATTTGAATGTCTATATTCAGTACCTAAAACATTGGCCGAAGGAATGGATGAGAGAATCAGTGAATGGTTTCCAACTAAGAATTTGAACAAAAATTCTTCTATGGTCCTGTTGCTAGAGTCTTTTAAAATGTATTTGGCTTGTTTTTTTTTTTTTTTTTTTTTTAAACTGGCAAGTATTACTTATTATTATTTTGGAAATGGTAAGAAGACCTGACCTCCGTACCGAGTTTGAGCTAATTTTATTAACTTGCTTTTGCAATTTTAATGAACATTTCCTATATAAGCTGGAAACATACAAATATATAGCCATAAAAATCTTTCTTCATAGCCCAGGGTTCAGTATAAAAAGGAAAAGTTTGAATGCTATTTAACAGGATTTTAGTAGTAAGTTACTGGAAGGATTTTATTTTATTGCATACTGACCACATGACCCCCAGAACATTGTCCTGAGCCTCCAATGTCACCCCTCTAAGCTGTGCTTGGAAGAAGCTTGAAGTGTTAATAGTTCATATATGTCACTCATTTGAAAAACTTATTGAAGAAATGTGTCCCAACTGAAGGCTCTCTTTCCTAAACTCAGGTTTTTCTAGAAACCAGAGAAAGTAAGATGAATAAGAAAATATAGTCTATGATCTCAAGGAACTTTGCACACGGGCAGCCAGAAAAATAAATCTTTAATCACGTCAAAGTGATAAGTGCTAGAGCAAAGATAAGCACAACGTGTAATGTGAGAGACGAAATGCACATCTCGAATTGACTGGGGCATCAAGGCAGGCTCTTGGAGGAAAGAGACTTAGAAGTTAAGACTTCAACAGAGTCAGATTTCACTCACTGGAGAAATGGGGTGGGGGGTTGGGGAGGTTATCACAAGCTGTTTGTATGAAGGCTTAAGAGTAAGGTTTATTTTTGGTGACTAATCGTGGGAGCAGGCTCTAGGCAAATGGACAGAAAAATTGAGAAATCGGTAAGCAGGGAGGGGAGCTCATCTTTGCCATTGAAGCTGTGAAGCTTCATTGAAGGATTTTATATATGTAATTCGATAATACAGAATCAGGTATTTTTTTTTTTTATCACTGTATGAAGTGTAGACTGGACTGGGCCAACACTAGCGGCAAGAAAACTAGGTAAGAGATGATCACGGTAACTCAGGTGATAATAAATATGAGCCCAAAGAAGGAATTTTCAGAATCTGTAGAGGTCACAAAGAACCAGAAAGCAAGCAATGGCCAAGCCCATTGAAAACATAGGGATATATGAACTAGTAAACTCGCAGAAGGCACAGATTTGTGGTTAAAATGTATTCTATAACTGCTTCCATTGTTTTTGACAAATGAGAGCTATAGATGCTAGAAAAGGTGCTCTGTTCTCTGAAATGAAGTTCTTCTCTGGGAATACCAAACGACCATATTCTCAGAGCAGTATATTTCATATTTGCATGACACTCTATAGCACATGCTGTCTGTATCCATCATTCTGATGCATCTTGTAGTCTGTAAATTACGCTGGATTTTGCCAGCAGAGTGAGAACTAGTCATTAAGGAATGTGTAATTAAACCTCAGTGTTTCTGTTCTTGATCCCCTTCTGGTAGGGGAGGGGGTAAACCAGAGATCATGGCTATGATCAGTGGCCGCTCTTTGGAAAGAGAAACAAAGGGAACTTGGGTGTACCACCTTGATTTGCTATCATTGGTAATTGATTTGCTGGCATAAATTCCATGTCTCTACATTTCTAATTGCTTTTGTGCATATTCTTGGGGGTTGATTAATGCCATCTGTTCACTGGATCAGCTGAATTGATTGAGTTTTAAAGGATGACAACAGTAATGTTGAAGAGAGGGAAAAAAACGAAAGGGAAATGCCAAAACACACTCATGATGTATATTATTTTTAACTATCCACCTTTGGAAGCAGAAATATCCCTTTGAAGATGGTCCAAGGCAAATAGCAGTCTAAAGGAATTTGCCTAACAGACAGATGCTGGTAGGTGTTTGTCTAGGCCACTGTTTGCTGAATATACATGTTCACTTCTCTCCCCCTCCACCCCCTTGCCCCTTCCCTCTCTCCCTCCCTCTCACTTTCCCTTCCTCTGTTTCCCACTCCTCTCTGTCATGTGGCCATGCATTTTTGATATTACGATTGGCTCTTCCCTGAGCTCATGATTGTGTTAAGATGTGAGAAGGGGGGGAGAAAAAAAAGTCTGTTATATTCTAGCATTTCCTTGTTATAAACTACGTGGGCACAGTCACCAAATGTGAAGCCTCCCATTAAGGCCTATTCTAAGGTCAGGCCTGACAGGGATCTGCCTCCCACAGGGCATTTGGGAAAGCCCACTTGATTCCAACACCCCCTACCCATCTGTCCCCAGACAGTTCTTCCGCCAACTCCATCAGTGCCCTGAATCTGTAAATACAGGAGAAAGCCTTTCAATGCACGGAAATAATCCTTAAGACACAAAGCCCCGCTGGAGAGAAAATATAGGGATGTATATCTATGCTGATCTATACTTCATGGGGAAGAACAGACTTTTTCCTGAAGAAAAGTTAATAGAAGAGATGGTGCTGGATATCTGAAGAAGAGAATGTTCTGAGTGGGGGAAGGGCAAGGAATGGGAATGTTTAAGGTGTCTAAGAGAAGTGTTACCAACTTCCTGGTTTTGCCCAGGACCTGTGATATTCCAAGCAGGTAGGCAATGGGGCAGCAGTGAGGGAGATTGGGAGGGGTGTATGTCATAGAGTTCTGGGTTGATTTAATTCTCACTCAGCGAACATTTCCTATGGATACTAACATGGACCTTGTAGAGTTAGTACGAGGATAACGTGAATTACTCTATACAAAATGCACATGATGTGGGAATTGATAGTTAAGCCTGTTATTATAATTACGAATGAACCTCAACATGGATTCTCTCAGGATCAGTTATAATACAAATCAGGGCGAAGATGTTTCCATTCTCAGGCAAAGGCAGAAGGGCTCACACTCCCTTCATCAGGGTGAGCAGACAGCTGAGGGATTGGTAAGGCAAATAAAAACTTGTTCTCATGTTAACTCCAATGTCAAGGGGACTGAGGGGAGAATCGGTCTCCACCTGACAGAAACATGACTGTTGGGATTCCTCACGTGTTTCCCGAGCTCCTTCAGGGTATGACCACAGCTTCAGGGCCATGGCCAGTGAACCTGCTCGCTGAAAAGCTCACAAAGAGAGCCTCATGGGAGAGTGGAACAGGGATATCCATCTAGAAAAAATGAGCACATCCCTTCCAGAAAAGCGAGCAGAACTTTACAGATAATATCAGCATTATGGGGGGAAGTGACCTTGATCAGACCTTGAGAAAAACTGGTAAACCTGGGCAGGAGTCATGTGAAGTATCCCCAGTGTCCAAAGCCCTCTGTTTATAGGAGGGTCGGGCAGGAGGTCAGGAGAAGCTTCCTCCCGTGCGCTGCTGAATCCTGTATGGGGTAGATAATAGCAGATATGCTCTTGTTAACATTAAGTTATAAAGTCAGGTGCTGGTACAATGATTGGTGAATCATAAATGCTTCTTCCATTTTCAAGTGAATTATTCACTCATTCATTCATTCATTCATTCATTCAAAAAATATTTATGAAACATCTGCTGTGCATTCATTTCTGTGTGCATTCCCAAAGCCTTTGGTTCACTGACTGTCTGTGGATGGGGGGTTAGGATTGCTGTCCATGTAGTGCCAGAAACAACAACAAAACAAAACATAACAGCAAAACATAACAGTGTGTCTTCAAAACAAGGCTGTGGCACCTTGGCCTCCACTCTGTTCTTGATCAGTTTATTAAACAGCCTTTCCTGTTCCTAGATCGTGTCTCTCTGCTTTCTTGTCTTCGGTGTTCCTTCCCCTTGGCCCCAATTCACCTGCTTCTTAATGCTCCTTCCTTTTTGTCTCCCCTTGTCCCATCCCTCCCTTCCTTACGTTCTTCTACTCTTCTCTTCTTCCTTTCTCTGCTCCATCTCTATTGCTACCTTTTTTCATCTGCCTTGTCTCAATCAACATTTAATAAATGGCTCGTTATTGTGTTTTGTGGCCAATGCGAACACTTTTCAAACTTTTCCACTGAAGTGCCACTCACCGGAAAAAAAAGAAAGAGAGAAAGAAAGAAAGAAAGAAAGAAAGAGCGAGCCTGAAAACCCAGGGGATCCTTGATTCTGCCCCAAGTAGCCACTGAAGCATGTAATTTCTTGAATTTTTGTCTTAAGCTCTCAGACATTTGCATTCTGTTCTGCATTATAGCCATGTTTATACTATGATGAAAAAAATATTTTCCCAAGATCGCCAATTAAAAATGGATGAGCAAAGTTGATTCACTTAACCCATGGCAGAGGGCCACATATGCCCAGAGGCACAGGCCTGAGCTTTCTGGCTCTTTCTTTCTCCCTACGTGTGCCTTCCAGGGCTCCTGTGTGACGAACAACTTCTCTGTGTCTCCTGTCATTTGGAGCAAAAGCAACTTCATTTGCCATCAACTGCGACTGGTCTGTGAAATACACATTATGCTTAATCAATAATGGGAGGTGAGAAGGGCTTATCCATTCACAGGAGGAAAAGAAAGCCACAAGCCTGCTAAGTGAACGGAAATGGAGCTGTTTGGAGGGGCTGTGGGCAAGAAGTCTGTTGAGTCTCTTCCAGGTCCGCCCTGCACCCCTGCTGCAGTAACCTGGAGATGTGCAAGCACATGCGTGAGGTTTTACCCTTGAGTGAATGAGCTCTGCCAGGCTACAGGATTGGGGTCAGCAGGGCAGATTCTTTCTGATTGGAGACAGGCTGAGCTCACCAGGATATGAAAAGAGAGATTAATGCCTCTCATTCTACAACAATCAGGAACCTTTTGACACAATCAAAAGAAATGAAACCAGCAGATTGGAATGTTGGAACACTGGAGATTAGAGATAAAGTTAAGTCACATGTTCCGGAACACGTGTTCGGAAACCTCATCCAGTGCCCGGGGTGGTACCTGATGAGGTCTCCTTCTGTTTCTCCCCACAGTCCTATGGGACAGTCATTGTCTGCTCCATCGTAGGGTGAGGACGTGCTGGCTCGGATGGTCAGATTATTTACCCAAGATCCAATAGCTAAGAGGTGGTCACACTGGGATTATAGTGCACATTTCCCCAACTGCAAAGTCTGTACTTGTTTTCACTCTACTTGCTGTTTTCTCGAACCCAATGCCAAGGCTGAGCCGTTCTTGAACTCGAGTTGATGTTCAGCCTTGCAGAGCCAGCCTTCTCTCTGACCCAGGGTGAGAAAACCCTTGTCAGGCTAGACCTACACACTCCTCCCAGTGTCCAGGTTTACCTTTTCCTAACCTTACAGGCAATCCATTCCCTACATCTAAAAGTCCTCGTGGCAAGCACCTCCTGTGCCTCTAACCGTTTGTAAAAGCTGATTGCGTTACTCATTAAAGCTTATGCCATCAACTGTCCACGGCCAGGTTCCGTGCTGTCACTACCAGCCCCATGGATTCCATGATCAGTGCCCACTGTTAGTGTCTGTTCAGTTTCAGCCTCCTTTGAGAACTTCCTCAGTCAGTGCAGTATTTCTTTTTCATCTACATCATACTGCACTGCTCCTGGGATTTGTTAGATGGATTTTCTGGGGGTTTTTATTGTTAGTTTGTTTCTGTTGTTTAAGTTTGTGCTAATAAGAAAAACTGTATTTGTGATACTCAAGTCACAGGTTCAAATAAGGCAAAAATTGGATGGCCTTCAGATCTGTTCTGCTTCTTTGGGCTCTAGTGTTCATCCCACATACAGCCCAGAAGGTCCTTTCATCCAGTGGGTGTAGCTGGGAGGCTGCGTTTAATAAGTACATACCCAGTACCATCATTCTTCGCACAGACTGGGTGCAGTGATGAGCCCCTGCCCTCTTGTCCTTGTAGTGTCTCCTTGATGGAGGAGGTCCATGTGTGGACCTCCTTTTATCACAGCCTGCTGGAAAGCCAGGCCAGGCAATTTTCTGCTTTATTTTCCAGCTGTCTGGTGCTTCTCCCTTCCATCTGGGCTGTTGCTTGGCTCTGTTGTGAGGTCTGTCTTTGTGTGTCTCCTTTGTCCTCTTTTTCAGCTATTTTCTTGTCTCAGTGGACCTTCTTGCTTGGGTTTAGAGAGGCTAAGTGACTCATTTGATGGCCAGCACTCTCACGGTCTTGCCTCTTCTCCTCTATCAGTGACTGCTTCAGGAAAGGACACTGAGGCTTACATAGACGCTGTGTTCTAGCTCTCAGAAAGAATCAGTGTTTCAAAGAATAAGACCTTAAATATTAAAAAAAATTTTTTTTCATGTATTTATATTTGAGAGATAGAGTGAGACAAATTGAGAGTAGAGGTGGGGAAGAGAGAGAGGGAGACACAGAATCTGAAGCAGGCTCCAGGCTCCGAGCTGTCAGCGCAGAGCCTGACGCAGGGCTCGAACCCACAAACCGTGAGATCATGACCCGAGCCGAAGTCGGACACTTAACCAACTGAGCCACCCAGGCACCCCAGGCCTTAAATATTAAAATGTATTTCAAGGGCAGAAACTTTTGGCTTCCAAAGTGAAATCTTACATCGAATTTCTGTATGTGAAAGAAATTCCAATGATTGCTGTTTGGGGGAAATAGGGAGAGGACATATAGAATTTCACGGCTCAGTCTACTCTTCTCTTGCTGTTTCTTTGTAGAAGTACCCTGTGAAAACTTAGCCTTAATTGCAGGAATCTCTGAGTTTACAATTTTATGAAAAAGTGATTAGGCATAGGAGAGTGTTGAGGAAGGAGGAGAATGGCAGCCTCCATGGTGGCCAACATTTGCTGGTGTGCCAGCAGCAAGGCCACCCTAGGTGCCTACCATCTGCATCTGCTTGGAACAGTTGATGATTGCTATTAAAGTTATTAAATTTTTTTTTAGTTTGTTTTTTAAAATGTTAATTTTATTTATTTTTGAGAGAGAGAGAGAGGGAGAGAAGGAAAGGGGCAGAGAGAGGGAGACACAGAATCCGATTCAGGCTCCAGGCTCTGAGCTGTCAGCACAGAGCCCAACGCGGGGCTCAAACCCACGAACCCTTGAGATCATGACCTGAGCCGAAGTCGGACGCTTGACTGACTGAGCCACCCAGGCGCCCCAAGGTTATTGACTGTTTTAAATATTATCTCTGCCCAGGTGCCTATTGTTAATACTCTTTGAAAATCTATTTTTGTCCTGATGCAATTTTATATAAGTCTTAGGACAAGAAAAGCTTATTGGCATTTACAGAATGTAAAAGATAGTAGCTTATCCAGGATGTGTCCTTTTGTTTTGATCTCCTTAGTTAATATAGTTCTTCTTATTTTAGAGAAATATTATCTTGTAAAGGCCCTTGAATTATCTACCTCCATCCCAGGTGTTCCCTTTGGACCATCTCAAAAGCAGGGATTTCATGTTAGTGTATGGTGACTAGCAAAATAACTACTTGATAGATTGAATTAAAGCATAGACAGCTTCCGTGAAACCCAAGTGCAGACAGCACCTGGATGAGGGACAGTATAGAAGCGAACCCCTGAATGTGGCAGTCAGTTCACCCATAACTGGGCGGACTGTGAATTGTAACCACAGGCTTGTGTTTGCTTATAGTGCCGTGGATTAGGAAATCACACTGACTCTAGACTTAATGCTGTACTTGCTTAGGAAAATAAACCCCCTAGCAAACTCCAAATGCTCTTGCTCTGCATCCTTAATAGAAGTTAATATAATAAATAATTTAAGATAATATATATGCATCCATATATATATGTATATGTATAATATATTTGAGTTATTATTCATTTTCTTTTGTGGTTAATGTACCAGGTAGAGTTTTACATGTGTATACACTCTATGCAACTGATTATTCTGGAAAATGTCAAAATTTATTATCCCCCAAGGTCAATATTGACTTGGGTGTCGCCTTTGTGAATATTTACCTCTGCAGATAATGAATTGAAAGGGGCATTTGGATGGAAATTAATATCTATTTATTTTCTGAAATCGAATATGTTTTGCCAGAAAGGTGGATAGATGCTGGGCAGAGGGGTGCAGACACCTCCCACTGTGGCTGCTCTGGTTCAGGGCGGTATTCAGTAAGCATCCTTTGCATTCTGATTTGATGTGGTTATTTTTTTTATGGTTCTTTCACATGGTTCTTTTACCTAATAGACAGAATGCAGATCTTCAAATATATTCAGCTTGACATTTCAGTAACATAATCGGGAGATAATGATACGTGAGCATATGGATAAGTATACATGGGATTAATGAGCACCTTGGCCTTGGAATTTATGTAGGCCAAGATGCTGTTACCTGAGAAACTCAAAGCTCCTTCAACAATGATCTAATTAAATGAAGAATACAGGAAGAGACATAAAATTGCAAAATGGCTCCTTTGGTTTTAAGGTATCGAGTCTTTGTCTTCAAATGCCCTATGGCATGTCGTGTGTTTTGGAGATGTGATATGTATGTCTGTGTAAGCCTGTGTGTGCATGTGTGTGTGTGTGTGTGTGTGTGTGTGTGTGCATGCACCTGTGCACGTAAAGTACTTGCTTCCGTATTAACAAAAGTTAGCACCACATGTTTTGGCACCTTCTAATATATCAAACCAGGTTGAAATTCTCTCTAAAATTTGAGTATGCGGGATGCCTGGGTGGCTCAATCACTTAAGCATCTGACTTCGGTTCAGGTCATGATCTCACAGTTGGGGAGTTTGAGCCCTGCCTCGGGTGAGATCAAACCCCACTTTTGGTGAGCACAAGCCCTGCTTTGGGTGAGCCCTGCTTCTCTCTGTCTCTCTCCCTGTCTCTCTGTCTCTGCCCCTTGTGGAATTCTCTCTTTCTCTGCCCCTTGTCTTTGCCCCTCACTCACTTGTGCCCCCCCAATAAATAAACAAACAAACAAATAAATAAATAAATTGTGAGTCTGCAATAAAAATATTTCCTGCTGTTCTTGTCATCACTGTTTTAGCCATACGCACACACACACATACACACATTGAGTAATCTGGGTTACAAAGAACTGATAAGACATTTAAATTAAAGTGTAATTGTGGCAGGTGCTGTGTGCTGTCTTATAGGCATGGCATGTACATATGTTTCTCTGTACAAATATTCACATACATTATGTTCCTGATTTTCTCCTTTATAAACAAGACGGATTAGTTTACCTGTCATGTCAGCACATCTTCTCCAGCCGTTAATGGCCTGATAAAAGATTTGGACTTAGGAAAGAATATCATAATTAAGCACACAGACTGTAGCTTAGTAGTCAAGGGAATAGACCACTGTGCAAATTCATTAGTGAAGTTAATCCAAAAAACATCAGAGCATGTGAAACAAAATCAATTTAAGGGGACAATGTATAACTCTATTGATGTTCTCACCCTTGTTGATACATTGTTTGGGGTAAAGATTTCTGTGTTTTCTGTATAAATATCAATTTTATTGGATAATTCAATGTGACTTATTGGGTTCCTATAGCTAAGTGTTTTGTGGCTTCAATGGGAAAATGATGTCATTCTGCATATGGGGAAATAAAAACACCTCACTGGATGTCCAATGAAACTCCCATTTTACACACCTTCCAATTCTCATTCTATATTAGAAACCAAAGCCAAGATGGCGCCTCTGCTTTTGTTGTGCTAGAAAGACTTGATTCCTAGAAGAAGCCAAAGGCATTGGGAAGTTTCTTTGTCATTGTTTACATGTGCTTATGCATACATGTCTGTACAAGACACATATGTGCTCAGTGTCAATTAATTTAGTTTGTGCTTCTCTTAACAAAACAAAACAAAACAAAACAAAAACCCTGATAGTACTAGATCAGGAGTTCTCAACTGGAAGTGATTTTGCCCCAGGAAACATTTGTCAATGTCTGGAGATATTTCCAGTTGTCACCTCTGGAGGCTTGCTACTGTATCTTGTGGAGAGAGGAGCCAGGGATGTTAACTAAGCATGCAGCCGTGCACAGAAATGCACCCCCCAACAGAGAATCAGACAAGTATCTAGTCCAAATTATCACAGTAGCCAAAGGCTGAGAAACTATAGTGAGATCTGTCAGTTATTTATGGACTATCGTGTGTTAATTGAAAAACAACAACAACAACAACAACAACACACACACACACACACACACACACACACACACACACACACACTAAACCTTTTTCTAACATCTAGTCCTATCGAAAGATCCTTAGAATAGAAGAAGAAATATCCTGGTCCTGATTTCTCCACTTACTGGCTGTATGACTGTGCTCATCATTCCATGTTTTTCCCAAGCAAGGTTGATGGTATCTGCCCTATCAGGTTTGTGAATAACAAATGAGAGAGGGAGTGTCTTTGGAGAAGCTGCACACATATATTTTTGATATACTGATAATATATATATATATATATATATATATATATATATATATATGCATATAATATTTTTTATTAAAAATATTTTATTTTTTGGAGGAATAATGGTCTGGCTATACTGTCCTGGTAGACTAGACAAACAAAGGATAGCAGGGTGATGTAGGCACAATGTGAAGAGGGACCAAGGCGACACATCCTGGACTGGGAATTGCAAGGTAAATTTCACACTATTTTTCAGTTTTTCTAGTTACCTTGTAGTTCAACTTTCAGTCTTGAACATCATCTGGTCATGCCACTAGTCAGAGTGCCATGGTGCCCCCGTGCAGTAGTGAAAATCTGTTTCATAGCAAAGCATTTTCTAATTATTTATCTTTTTTTTCTTCTTTTTATAGCCCCATGCGCGCGCGCACACACACACACACACACACACACACACACACATGTACACACATATATATATATATATATATACCCACATATATATGTACACATATATGTTTACATATATGTATATATTTGGGAAGTTCTGGGAAGAAAGAAAATGTGCCAAAGTGGTCTATGACTGGTGCTTCCTGACAGTCAGGAAGGGCCAGGAACCAGTCTATTCAGATGACATTTTTCTACCTCATCTAACAACTCATAGATTAGTTAGATAAGGATCCTGGCTTTGATTGCTTATCTACTCCAAGCCAATCTTCAATTTTTAAAAGCGGTTAAAGCAGAAATACAGTGTTTAATTTGTCTTCTCAATGGAAATGGGATGATTGGCCTTGGCCTCTACTGGATTTCTGCTTTTTGAAAAAGACAGGTTATAAAAGCCAGAAAGTGCAGAATTGGCAGAGACCTTTGAAATTCCGTGATGAAGCCGTAACATGTATAGCCCATGTAGATCTCTACATTCCCTAAAAGCATTCCAGACAGTTGGCAGCTCCATCCTACTTTTTTTAAAGTTTATTTATTTATTTTGAGAGAGCGAGAGATAATGAGTGGGGGAGGGACAGAGGGAGAGAGAGAATCCCAGGCAGTCCCTGTGCTGTCAGCACAGAGCCTGATGCAGGGCTGGATCCCATGAACCGTGAGATCGTGACCTGAGCTGAAATTAAGAGCTGGACACTCAATGGACTATGCCCCCTGGGCGTCCCCATCCTACACCTTATAAGCATAGAACTATGACTTCACAAGATAGCTCACTTTCCTCCACAAAAAATAAAGTTCATAGGGCATCCTTTCTCCCTTTGTGCCCAAGCCTACACCCATGCACCACTAGAGAACTGCCCTTAGCTCTGCTCACCGGGGCACTTCACACCATGTGTTCTCCCTCATCATCATGATTTTTCTGCGAGTCCATCAGGGTAGCACCCCCATTTGTCTTGGTCTTCTTTTATTTTTCCTACAACATGGTTCCCCCTCCTTGCACTTCCCGCCATCACATTCCACTATTTTGTACACATTCTACTTTGTCAACGCTGTATTTAAAATATAGTGTCCACAGGCCACCGGGGCAGCTTAGTCGGTTAAGTGGTTGACTCTTGATTTTAGCTCAGGTCATGATCTCCCAGTTTGTGAGTTCAAGCCCTACATCAGGCTCTGTGCTGACAGTGCAGAGGCTGCTTGGGATTCTCTCTCTCCTTCTCTCTCTCTCTGCCCCTCCCTTGCTCATGCTCACTCTCTCAAAATAAATAAATAAACATTAAAAAATAAATAAAATATAATGTCCAGAATAGAACACAGTCATTCCTCCAGACTTGTCTTACTGACCTGTGGGAGCAACAGTGTGGTGACCATAAGGAAAGCCTGGGTTCCAGGGGAGTTTCAGAAAGGTTTTCCAACAACATAAAGCTTTAAGTTGAAAATGAATCAAGCTAGAAAGCGCCATATAGCTGTGTCGTGTAAAGGCCATTGGTGTCTTTTCTGCATTAACTTAATTAGCCCTCTGTTGATATAAATGGTTCTCTTCACTCTGTTCAAGGATATCTTGCAAAAGTTTTTCTTGTTGGTTTCTCCTAAACCAAGTAACCTAGAAATTTTCATCTTACCTCTATCTTCAGAGATTTCCCCGATCCAGTCTTGGGCCTCTCTTCTGTAGTCTTCATTACTATTACTTTCCTCTGAACCCTTAAAGCTGGTACTATATATATATATATATATATATATATATATATACACACACAATATATATATGTATATTGTATATACTATATATATATATAGTGTGTGTATATATATGCACTATATATATATATACACTATATATATATTGTGTATACAATATATATATATTGTGTGTATATATATATATGTATATACATATATACATATATATATATAAAACGTCTTTAAGCTCTTAATTATATACTGCCTTTTATTGGCCTCAGTTTTGTTTCTTTTCATCCAGAATATGTCTGGTTGCAATTTATCATAAGAAATCATAGTCTCTGTTTATAGTATTAGTAGCTACCATTATTGACTGCCTACTGTATACCAGGCTTGTCATTAACATGCATCACCACTAATTGGCCCCACAACCCTATATGGTTAATGTTTACCAAGCACTATATTCTTTCCATGGAGAAGAGAATTTTAGACCCTTGCTAGGAGCTGAGATTCTAACAGCTTTTTAATATATAATTCCGGTTGACTGGAGGAAATCACATTCGTTTCCCAAAAAATTTTGGAGTACAGTTCCAAACTAGGAACTGATTTTAGCTCTTGGTGTAGACACACATTCAACTTCTGAATATAAACCATGGTCACTTTGATAGTGGCAGACAGAGTCCCACCAGCCTGGGGTTCTACCCTCCCAAAGCCATCTTTATGGAGATACCTGTATTGGTCCCTACTCAGGAGCCCCCCCACTCCGTGATTTTACTCTTGCTTAAATTTTTCTTAAAGCCCTATGGTTGTTCCTGTCTCCTGTACTGTCGTGATGATGGATGCTGTGAAATGATCACAGCATGTTTGGGGACACGTATCATTCAGGGTGACCTCATCTCTGAACCCAAGCTTTTCAACTGTAGCTTTAGCACAGTTGAAAGAAAGACACACTGCACACACACACACACACACTAATTGGTTCCTGGAGAACCAATTTCATTCAAAGGTTAACAAATGCACGTCATTTTGTTATTTAAGAAAATAGAAATGTTCTGGAGCAAGATATAAAATATCACGGAATTTTCAAATGAAACCTAAGATTTCAAACATGTCTCTGGCTTCAAAATGTGTATCCAGTCATGGTTTAAAGCCTCACTCTTCTCTGACTTATGGACTCCTCAGGAAAAAACTTGGTAAAGAATTTCTGAGTCCATTTCTGTGGGCATATGTTAAGCCTTTCGGCTTGTCCTCCAGTTGAAAATTTCTTTCTCAGGGCACCTGAGTGGCTCAGTCAGTTAAGCGTCCAACTTCGGCCCTGGTCATGAGCTCACAGTTTGTGGGTTCAAGCCCCCCATCAGGATAGGCACTCAGTGCAGAGCCTGCTTAGGATCCTCTGTCTTCCCCTCTCTCTGCCCCTCCCCTGCTCCTGTGCTCACTGTCTCCTCTCTCTCAAAAATAAATCAACATAAAAAAAAATTATTTCTCTAAATCTTTTTTCCCCTTTAAGGCAGTGACTAGATTGTGTTACAACAGAATGATGTTATAGTTGTGTGTGTCTCATTTCTCATCACCCACTGATCAAAGGACACTGTGTGGCTAATGATAACATTAACACTCACCTTTTAAATTCTAACACCAGTTTTTAAACATACCTCCGCTACTGGCTTTATGTGTAGGGGAAGAAAGTGGAATGAAAGGACATGACAGAAAGCCCATATCTTGCCCCAGCTTCCCACCCATCCTGACCTTCTCACAGAAAGTCCAGCAGGGACTATGCATTAGCACTCTCCAGGATTTATATTTTGCATTGAAGAGGTGCCCGTGACTCCCCTGAAATCGTGGATGGACTGCTGTGTCTGTGTGTGCATCTGTGCATTCTTCTTGGATAAAGGGCTTATATTTCACCTGATTTCCAAAACATGTCCGTGACCCAGAAAAGACGAAGAGAGAAAGATTTTGAGAGCCTCATTACCCTGCGTGTCCTCAGGGAGGGGAGGAGGGGAAGGTCTTACTCTAGATGCCAGGGATTGTGAATTTTATCTATGTGTGCATGAGTGAAGCATTCTTTCCCAGCTTTTGACAGGGTGGTTGTGAGCTCCTTGCCCCCCCACCTATCCTGTGTGTGAGAAGGAGCCCCTCAATGAGGACAGCCATATAAAATCTAAAAGACAAAGACAAGAAAGAGAACCTCTGAGATTTCAGTTTTGCCAGTGGCCAAATATGCACGTGGCAAACAAGTGGGAATTTATACAGATGAACATTTTTTATTACAAAGAAAGGAGATTTAAAAAACTTATTCAGAGCCTGTCCCTTTGTCTTTTCCAACCCCTCCCCTGCCATGCCTTCACAAAAGAGAAAAAGAAAGACAAGAACAGCTTAATGTCTAGAATTTGCAAGTCTCTGAATATCCCCCTGAAAACAGCTACCCCCCACTGAGAAATCACTGAACCTTAATCATTTTCCATGGCTTCAGAGGAAAGATGGCTGAGGTATCCATTTTTTCCTTCAAATGTCAGGTGCCCACAGCAATTAACTAATCACACTCCTACCAGGTCAAGTTACAGGGTGAGGTACATTTCATATTAGAAAAGGAGACAATTGGGTTGTTAAGGCTAAGGGAACTTTCTGGAGGGAGAGAAATGAAGAGAGTTATTTCACAATAGGCGAAATCTCCCAGGGAGTGCCTTGACATCCCCTAAGTAATCTGTGCCTTGAGCCTCAGAAGCCAGGAAATGACAGTGAGTTTGGGCTGTAGCCCTTGGGCACACATTTTTATTAGGTTCATACTGGAATGCCCTCTAAAATCTCCAACATAAGAGATTTCTTTGATACTGAAATCTCCAAAATCCCTAAGACTAAGCGTGGGAGGGCCGCTCCTTCAAATCATCCTTCCTCAGTTATCTACCAGGGCCTAAGAATTGAGTGGTATTATGTGACAGCAATATTAAGAACACAGAGGGCGAGGAAGGACTAACCTTTATGCAACACTTGGAGACCAGAAACAGTCTGCCGTTTACATCTGTTAGCACACCATCTACGTAAAAACACTGCATGCCAAGTGTATGTCGAATGCGAGTTTATAGATAAGGAAACAGAGGCACAGAGAGGTAAACTCACTTGTCTGAGGTCACGTAGCTGGGAAGCGGAAATGTCAGCTCAGGCTGTCCGGCTCCAGGGCCCCAAATCTTTGCGTCAGAGATGGGCTTTATGATCCTCATTTCACGAAGGAGAAAATGAAGGTAGGTCAGGTGAATAAGCTTGCCCAAGGTTTATCACTGGTTCACACAGAGTTTGGCTTTGACCTAGGTCTGTCTGATTATACATGCCTTTTCTGGTGCAACATTCCTTCATATAAACTGCTTCTTGCATATCATTATATTGGAAATCGGCCCTAGGGGGCATGTTGGTCCCTACCTCTGGTACCTGAATGCAGTCAAATAGAAAGTCTATAGCTCAGCTGGACTCTGTATAAGCCTATCACTCTGGAACCCCTGGGTCCCGTGTACATTCAAGTGCAGTCAATGCCTCCTCTCTATGAGGTGTAAGATAGAAGCCTCTTATGCAGAATTGTGAAGTCTTCCACAAGCCGGCTGCTCTCCCTTTGCAGCCAATCTTGCCATGCACCGGGAGTGCATTTATCAAGCACCTATTGTGAGTACTCAGTGAGTAGTAGTGGTAAAGAGCTGCTCTGGTCTCATGACACTGTAAGGAAGACAAGATCATATGTCCTCTACGTGTCTAGGTGTAGAGGGGCTAATCCCCCACACCCCCCTGATAAAAGACAGATTAACTTCAGAAAAAAAAAAAAAAAACAACCCTGGAAGTTGAATATCACCTGTACCTCAGGTATACATGGGAGAGACCCGGGAGAACTGAGTAACTCCCTGAAATGGCCCAAGCCTTTGCCTTAAATACTTTCTTTAGCTAAAGACAAAAGAAAAGTATTGGGGATGGGAGAGGCCAACTAGGGGGGGATTGCCAGGAAAAGCACAGTAAACAGGAGTAAGAGGGCTGCGCGGATTTAAGTCTTTGCCATCTTCATTGAGAAGAGTTTCTAGGGGTTTATTCCTTCTCCTCTTCCTGGAACAGAGGGAGACACCCTTACAAATGGAGATTTTCCTTATAAATGTAATTGTCTCTTACCAGAGGGTGACCTCTACCGGGTTTCCAGAGTTTCTCCTGTGTCTGCTGTTTCTTAAAGACACAGCTCAAGATCATCCATATGCCAAATAGACATATTTGGGGGTAGCGTATTCTGCTCCCCTTAAACACATGGAGGTAAGGATCAGAGAGGCCCATGGAGCTGTTTCTGGTGCTCTCATTATGTTCATACTGTTCCCTGGCCTTGCCTATAGTACATGCACACATAGGTCTATACGGATCTCGATCACAGCCATCCCCAGGCCTGTGCAGAAACCTTCATTTCTCTTTGTTTCTCTGAGTCATTTATACATTCTTCTATGTTACTCGTTTTCCTGGCATACGTATCCCAGAAGCTAGAGCCACTGATTACCCATCTTTGTAGTAGTGATCATCTATTCCCATTGAACTTGGACATTGGGTAAGTAAAGACCTGCTTTAAAGTCAGACAAAACTGGGGTCAAATCCTAGCTCTACCTTGGAACGTCACCTTGGGAAGACCCTGTTAACCACCCTTTCCCTATCAATAAAATGAGAATTCCTCTCCATCCCCCTCATATTTATTGGGCATGTTCCTTCCGGATACAACACTCATATGTCATTTAGTGATTACTCTTTCCTTTTTCTCTGTATCTACTATGCTCAATAAAGAGTTTTATTGGTTCTTCCTAAGGTACCAAGAATTAAAGTCATGATACTCTTGTTTGCTTCTAATTTCTACTTAGAGGTTTGTTAGCTAGGTCGGGGCACAGGGGTCCCTGGGACATCTGGGGGGGGGGTGGGTAAACGTAAGCTTCCTTAAATTATTTGTAAAGTTATTTGCACCTACTTTTGAATTCATCACACTTTCTAGTGGGACAAGTTAAAAAATGGCAAGGTTTATTTGTGGTTTTTGATTTTAATGTTTAGTATTTTTGAAAGAGAGAGAGAGAGAGAGCAAACAAGGGAGAAGCAGAAAGAGAAGGGTACTGAGGATCATGACCTGAGTCCAAGTTGGATGCTTAACAGACTGAGCCACCCAGATGCCCCCAAAAATGGCACAGATAATAAGCCTTTCTCTGGTACCACCATGAGCCTCTGGGTTTGTCTTATCATTTCCTTTGAATGTCCTGCAGTGACATAGAAGGAACATAGTAGAACATTTATTGTCACCAAGAAGCCCTCCTCTTCTTGCTCTTTGGAGTAAATAAAGCCAAAGGTTCGAGAAGATAGGGTGCTTTATTTGCATCTCATGAGACAAGCAGAGGTGGTGTTAGTTCATGTATAAATCTTAAACCTAATGTTCAAAGAATGGCTCATGTTTATTCTCAACCTGAACAGTCAAGAGTTTGGTGTGTAATACTTACCTTTCCATGTACAGAGCTGTGTGTTTCAAACCAGAATAAAATTGTCTGCTGTCTTTTCTGCTAGATAAAGCATAATAATATTTTAAAAAAATAACCAGCTTAGGGGTGCATCAAATCTGAGTTTAAATGTGGGCTCTGTTACGTTCCCTAGTCTGGGATCTCCCTGAGGTGCTTCTGCGAGGTGGTAATGATATCTACCCTTTCTGATTAAGGAGCGAGTTCACGGGGCTCCCTTTTACGTTATACTTGAGGTAGGGTGTTGAACATTCAGTAGGTGCTCACCTAGTGAGAGATATTCTTGGCTTAAAGTCTGCAGGCTTAACCACAAGGCTGCACTACCTTGCTTTGCTAGATATTATTAAAAACAACTGATTATTAAGAACACATCATTAGATTTTGTTAGTATGATCATAGAAAGGAAGCTTGTTGGAGGCCACAGTAATAAACCTGTTTCTGGGTTTTCTGGGCCCGTCCTGACAAACTCCCTAGTGCACTTGGCCTCCTTCTATCTGCCCCTGCCTTTGTGTGTCTCTCTTCTGATGTGGGGCTTTTGACACACAGGTGAGAATGTTGAGCAGTTCGGGGCTGGGGCCCCGGTTCCTCTCAGATTTTCAGGCAGAGCTCTGGACTTTGATGAAGACTACTTTTGAATGAATTTCAATTTCTCTGAAACATCAATCTCTCAAAGTGTCTGCAGCCTTGGTTACATTTGGCACACTCTTCTCGGGACCTGGCAAGTACTGAAATAAAATTTATAGGAGGAACCTGCTCAGAGACACAATCTCTCTTCAAAGTGTGTTATTTCTGAATGAGATAGGCACCAGGAGAAAATCAACAGTGCTTAATCTTAGGCATGTGGGAAGTTCTCCTGGATGCAGCATGTTAAATGTCCATGGCCAAAGCCTGAAAGAGAAGTGTGCACAAATGTTCAGTTAATCTAACATTACAGATCGCTGAGGTGGGATAGGGACTGATACAACGACATGTGACAAAGTGTTTCCCGGTGACATTATAGTCTATGTGTACATCTCCAAGAGTTCGAGGCCTTAACAATTATAAAACCTAGTTTTCTTTCCATCTTCCCTCTTCTCAAAACGAACATGTGCACAAACACAGTCCTTGTAGATAAAAACGAAACGTCCCATTATCCCATTAGACCCAAAGACGTGGTAGGAAGTTTAATTGTTACTGGGTAAAGATCGGATGCAAACACCCTCCCTAGTAGAAGCTTTGGCCTTCTTCTGAGAGATCCTTCACTTTATTCCTCCAGAGTACTTGATACTGGATTTCTTTTATGTCTAAAATAGTATGTTAACAGCAAGGGCAACTCTAGGGTGATAACCAGTTATCCAGAATATATTGAAAATCTTGTTGCCTCTAGTGCTGTGCTATACAGATCATGGACATTCTTTTTGGGTTCCTAGACTCCATTCCAACAGGTGGGTGAGGGTCCCTACACATAACACCAAGCGATTCTGAGACACCAGCAGGGCATCCAAAAATTCAACACAGATCTGACACTTCCTCCTGGAGATAGCACCAGATCCCACAGCTTAAGGGTTCAGTCCTACAAGACTGCCCTCCATGGCCCTCATAGGCCAGTTGCAAGCTTCAGACTGTTACCTATATTTCTGACTGATAGCTACAGATTGGCAGTTCCAATGGCCTCCTCCTCAAGTTTGATTAATTTATCAGAGTGGCTCACCGAACTCAGGGAAACACATACTTAGGTTTACCAGTTTATTAAAAGATTTGAATCAACAGTCACATGAAGAGATGCATGGGGTGAGGTATGGGGAAAGGGCGTGGAGCTCCCATGCTTTGTGCAGGCATACTACTCTCCACAATATCCATGTGTTCACCCAACTGGAAGCTATCCAAGCCCAATCCTCCTGAGTTTTTATGGAGGTGTCCTTGTAGAGTCATGATTGAGTGTCACTGGCCATTGGCTGATTCAACTTCCAGCCCCTCTCCCTTTCTTCGAGGTTGGAGAATTAGGACCAAAAATTCCATCGCTCTAACCACACGGTTGATCCTCCTGGCAACCAGCCCCTGCCCCTGGGTAGGGTCCAGAAGTCACCTTCACTACTAATAAAGCATACATTTCACCTTCATGGCTCTGAAATGTTTTCAAGGACCATGGATAAAAACCAAATTTATCTAAATGACCAAATATATATTTTGTATAAATCACTATATCATGGCATATCGTATGGGTCCTGATCTTAATGACCTTTCTGTTTCTTAAAGAAGCTAAACCTAATTTTATCAATAAATTATATGCTTTCAAACAGGGAATCAGGGGGTATTTAAAAGAGTATTGATTGGGGGATCATATAGATTTGAGGTTGATTTCCAACCCACATAATCTACATAAATGCTGCCAGCTCCAGTTTTTTTTTTCTTTTGCAAAATGTATGTAATAATGTCCATCTCACAGAGCCTTGGGAAAGGTCAAGTGAGACATCCAATTTACCTGCCTGACACATAGTAGTCACTCAGAAACTCTTGGACAGTTTTGCTTTATTTTATTTTCTTATGGCATTCATTTTGCAAAAGAAGGTGGAACAAGGTTTCCTAGACTATCTGTGATGAAGGACCAGTTCCTTCTCCATCCCTCCCTCTGGCCCCATCCATCACAGATGAATCCTTTTGTAAAAACACAACAAAATGGATTACTAGAAAAGTAGAATGAAGAACATACCAAATATATAGAAGAGACAAGCCAAAGTTTTACAGTTAGATTCCACATGGATAAAACTATGCAGCCAGTTTGCTAAATAGGTGTCTAAATGCTCATGGTGAAGTTCTGCACTAATCCCATCCTGCACTGGTGGCAGAGGGTCCCCGGGCCTGCCGTGGTCTATATGTTGGTCCGTGGATCACACTTGGAGTAGCACAAACTGCAAGACAGAGGTATTGTCCTTAATGTGATTAAAAGTGGAAATCACTGAGTTACTCTGTTTGAAGCATTTACGTCCTGCCAATATCTGCAGAAACCAATTTTCATTTGCAAGTAATAAAAAACAAAACAAAACAAAAACTTGACCCAAGGAAGTAACCATGCGTACACAGATATCAAGGACAGAAGCAGGGAAATACTCAGTGGGCAGTCACCAGGCACAAGAAATGAAGGAATTAGGGGTGCCTGGGTGGCTCAGGAAGTTATGTGTCCGACTCTTGGTTTCAGCTCAGGTCATGATCTCACGGTTCATGAGTTCGAGCCCCAGGTCAGGCTCTGCACTGTGGAAACCAAAATTTCCATTCAGTGATTATGAATAATCCCTTTGCTTTCTGGAGAGGGTAGAGATCACCAGGCCAGTGGTGTGAGCTTCCAACTCCTACCTCTTTCACTGCCTCTTCCACTTGAATTCAAATGATCTGAATGCATGTCGATTCATGTCACTCCCCTTCCTGCAGCTTCAAGACCCAGACACCTGGTCCTGGCTGACCTCTCCGAACTCAGCTTTCCTCCCTAGCTCTGCACTAGCCTTGCATTCAGTGTTCTAATTGTTCTGAACTCTTGGCAGTTCCCTGCCCCCACCTCGCTCCTGCATTCCTTTGTGCCTTCTTTTTGTGCATGCTTTTTCCACTTGTAGCCTAGCATGGACCCCTCCTTGTCTGACTGACTTCTAGTTCTCCTTTAAGAATAACTTCGGATGTCCTCCAGAATGTCTTCCCTTGACTGCCCCTCCCTCATTCTGAGCTACATGTCCCTGCTCTGTGGGTCCCCACTTTCTCTGCATACCTTGACCGCTGAACCGACCACATTATTCTGCAACCATCTGTTTGTCCTCATTTCTTATTCATCGACAAATGCCCAATAAATGTTTGAGAAGTGATCATAACTGAGGTAGCTGTCATGATAGACCTGCATACTGATCAGTCAAAAACCACAATTTATAGCACAGATTTGACTGAGGCAAAACAGAACCAAAGATCATCAGATTCACCCATCAGTTAAATATATAATCAAGGCAATCTCTGTATGCAGCCCTTCTATTTCTTTGCCCTGGTTCCCCTTTGATATAACTACATTTTTAAGTCCAATTAATTGAGCACCATCAGCCACCAGGACAAAGGTCTCCACTTTGCAGTAGCAAAGAGCATGAGAGATGTCAGGCTTGGTTTAGAATACTGGGCAGAGCACCCGGTTTTGATTGGAATTTTGGCCTTGCTACTTTCAAACTCAGCAGACTGTTGGCCTTTCTGAATCTGTACTTCCTCAATAGAAAAACCACAGTAATAACCTATGTCATAGGATTATTTTCAGAGTTAAGTGGCATGATTTACATAAACACCTGGTACAGTATCAGGCATAAGAAGTGGTAGCCATTATGATTATAGGCAATGATTTATTTATATTCTGTTTAAAAGCTTGCTTTATGTTACTGTGCTATGTAATTTCTTACAGTCTAATGTATTCCCAGAAACAAGTTTAGGAGGAATAAACTCTAGAAAGCCCATCCTAACATGCCTTTATTCTTCTTAAACCCTTCCCTAGAAATTATAACAAATATCTAATCTTAGGAAGTATTTCCTAGCCTTTCCCTAATGAAGATGTTGGAGAATCTGAGGTTTTCCAAACTGTGGCACTCACGCTGAGGAACAGGGATGAAACGAGATGAAGGCAAGAAATGATGCCAAATGGCTTGCGGGAAGAAAATGGCTTCATCTTGGCATCCGAGAGTGGTATCGATGAGACAGGGGTCACGGGTACAAATACAGCTACAGATGTTTCACCTAGCTTAGAGGACCACTAAAGAGGCAAGAGGGCTAGTAAAATTCCTCCATTTGTACATAAAAAAGAAACACGTACCCTTTGCCATCCATCTCCCATGAAACTGTGCTGCTGGCTTTTTGTCTGGATGCTTGGGTTAGTTTTCTTCTTAAGCTACATATCTGGGGGGGAGAAGGGATATGGGCATTTGGAAAGTGGGAAAGGCTTTTGGTTTTTCCAGTAATGCCATGGGGTAGAAATATTAAGCAAGGTTAAAAAATATTAAAGAAATCATAGTTGGTAGATGTGGTAGAAACATTATAGTTGATTCAGTAGGGTCCTTGGTCTCCTCAGACCCTGTTCTGCAGACACCAAGACAAGGGAAACTAGATCATGCTTCAAACAGAACAAGGGTCGCAGTGACTTTTCCAGTTACAACAGCTGGCAGTGGCACCATCCCACCTCCAATAGCCTGGCTGGAAGATGCTGGAAGCAAGACTCCTAAAAAAAGAAGGGGCAAAGAATACAAAAACATTAATTCAAAAGGATATATGCACCCCAATGTTTACTTCAGCAGTATTTACAATAGCCAAATTATGGAAACAAACCAAATGTCTATTCATAGGTAAATGGATATGAAGATGTGGGATGTGGTATGTATCATTCCTACATACACACACACACACACACACACACACACACACATTTATATACATATATATATATATACATATATTTATATGTATATTTATATACATATATATATACATATATTTATATGTATATTTATATACATATATATACATATATTTATATGTATATTTATATACATATATACATATATTTATATGTATATTTATATACATATATATATACATATATTTATATGTATATTTATATACATATATATATATATGTATGTGTGTGTGTGTGTGTGTGTGTGTGTGTGTGTGTATATATATATATATATATATATATATATATATATAATGGAATATTACTCAGCCATAAAAAAGAAATGAGATCTTGTCATCTGCAACAGCATGGATGGATCTAGAGAGTATAATGCTGAGTTAAATAAGTCAGAGAAAGACAAATCCCACATGATTTCACTTATATGTGGAACTTAAGAGACAAAACAAAGGAAGACAAAAAGAGACAAACCAAAAACCAGACTCAAGTATAGAGAACAAAGTGGTGGTTTCCAGAGGGGAGGTGGGTAGTGGGATGGGTGAAATTGGTGGAGTACACTTGTGACGAGCACTTGAGTAATGTATGAAATTGTCAAATCACTGTATTGTAAACCTGAAACTAATATAACACTGCATGTTACCTATGCTGGAATTAAAATTATAAAAGAAGAAGAAGGAGAAGGAGGAGGAGGAGGAGGAGAAGGAGGAGGAGAAGGAGAAGGAGAAGGAGAAGGAGAAGGAGAAGGAGAAGGAGAAGGAGAAGGAGAAGGAGAGGAGGATAGAAAGCCCAAGGAGGGAAGGATGCACAAAACGAAGTTAAATGCCTTGGAATTTCATTGCTGCTTGAATCCCAGAATTACTGCAGTAGATCCCAGGCTCAGGCATCTTGGTGGTCCCTGACTATTCCTTATAGCTCTGAGGGCTATGGAGACTACATAACATACTTCACCAAATCCCTTTCTTTCTTTTGGTTCATTAATCAAGTTGCTTTCCCTCATCTAGGTGAAAGGAGCACTTGACATTTCTATTTTTCTCCCTACAACTGTCCCAGAACTTATTTTTTTTTTTTTATTTTCAGAAATCATTTCTGCCATTAGGACAAAGAGTAGTTCTTCTTGTATGCAAAAGGGCTCTCATTAGGAAGTGACTATTGATTGATGCTTTCCCACTGATTATGTACCTAAGAGAGTTTATAGACTGGAACCAAATATTGGGTGGGAGCATGGACTTGCAAGGCTGTCCTTCGTACCTTTGTGATGTTGGCCCAAATGGACATAATCACTACCTATGTGAAGAATGGATATAGTGTATGTAAAGTCTCTTTTCAACTCAGACAAGGAGCCAGACAATTTTTTTTTCTCCTTTCCATGACATCATGAGATATAGCTGAATATGAACACCTTTAAGCGTAAAGCGGGACACTTAGTGAAGCCAATGGTGATCTTCTGCTTTGGAAACACTTGACAAAGGATGAAGTCCAGCATCTTTAGCTAGACTGGAGATCTTTTCAGAAACTAAGAATCATCTGACTCTTTCTTAACATCCCCAACAGTGTCCCTCTCCTCCTCCTCATTTCCTTCAACACTTCCATGTTAATTCATAGCCTTTAGATAATGCTTTTCCACATTTTGTGGTCGCTCCTTCCTCTTGTATTGTTTTTCCCCCTCCCCTCCACCAGTCCACATTCTGTTCAACTTTCACAGTTTACCTCAGGCCTCGCCTTTTCGTGAATCCTCCCTAGAGTGTCCTCATACAGCTATTCCTAACCAGTGGTGTGTGATCCTCCTGGTGGAACACAGAGGTTGTCTAAAGTAGACATCAGGTTTTGTCAGAAGCTTCTGAGAGTTACCTGACCATGGAAAGTGAGAGCATTCCAGATTCTTTGATCCCATTCTGAGCTGGACCATTTAAACTGCTTGGCCATGTTTCTACATGTCCTTGCTAACCCCCTACTCTATGTCCTCTAAAAGATTATTTGCATATTCATTTCATTTTATTCCAGCTCCTATTTTTACCATCAGGTCTCATTATTTTCAGCAAATATCTCCTAAGTCAGTGAGAAAGTGGAAACACAATTTGTGTCTCCCTGGGGAGACCTTTTTGAACTCTTCCTCCCTTCCCATTTAACAACACACGTATTTGTATCCTTGATTCCTTCTCTTTCACCACTCAAATGTCTACAATCATGGCTCTGAATTCCACTCCCCCGTGACTGTAAAAATAAAACACTTCTGTGTCTCTCCTCCAACTTCATCTCCTTCTTCTCTCCTGGTTCCTTCCCTTCTGAATGGAAACATCTTTTTTTTTTTCTTTCTTTATTTCTCAATTTTACATCCCTTCATCTCATGTTACTTTTCTTTTGTTTTCAGACATGAAGTTTTAAAAACAATCACTGACATGCAGTGCCTCTTGTCTATCCCCTGTTATCTACCCTTCCACTTACTGGGCATGAGTTTTATGAAATTTCTTTCACTCAAGCTTCTAGGAAGGCAGCATGTGATCAAGGATGGGCTGCAGGCTTCCAGACAGAGCAGGGATTGAGGCTGAAGTCAATCTCCTCCTCTCACAGGCCATACGAACATGGGCAATTTATCAAGTCTCTTTTGTGGCTCAGCATCGTCCATAAAACTGAAGTGAGCCTCCTGCTATGTAGTCTTGGAGAGAAAAAAGATGATATCATCAAGTAGAACATAAAGGCTCTTGGACACTTTGAGTCTCTATGAATCTGACAACCCATGAGAATTTTCACACTACAGAAAGTCTGTCTCGGAATGCACTTTACTTTTGTCTTCAGTGATACTTCTTTCCTAATTTTCCTTTCTTTTTCTGGTTATTCCTTCCATAGCCCCGTCCCCACTCCCCCAGTTTTTTATCTTCTATCAAGCACCACCTTCTCCAAAAGTCTGTAGATACCTTTGTTTTCCTTGATTGTTTTGTGTTCTTAACTCATCCAGACCCTCACTTTAGCTAGCACTAACAGCGTGACAGTTACTAGATGTTCATGTCCAATGCTGATCTCCTGAACTCGGTTACATGAACTGACATCACAATCTGGAAGGAGCACAGGCAAAGAACGCCCACTCTGAGCTCATCTCTTTCCCTAATCAAGCTCACACACTGTCCTATCTTCCATCACTGCATAATAGCTCTAGTTTTCAGGAGTCATCCTTGAATCATTGCTTTTCCTTGTCCCCTACATAAATTAACGAGTGCATGTAGCACTTCTCACCTGGATTAAGGCAATAACCTACCAAGGCGTCACTCTGCCGCCTGTTTGCCTCATGTGTTTTGAGTGTCCAAACCAGTCTGCAATTTACTTTACCAGAATGGAACTTTAAGTGGATAAACATGGCCAGTTCTCCCAATTAAAAATTTTTCAGTAGTTCCTGCTCCACAGAGGATTGTGATGTTTGACATACCAGAAGTAATACAGTCTGGAGAGATTATTTATAATGCTAATTTCTAGACTTCAACTCAGCCTCTCTGAATCAGGATTTCCTGATATTTATGGTGATATTGATGCAGAGTAAAAATTGGGAACAACTCCAGAATAAAGACCAAATTCCACAGAATGTTATGTAAGACTTTGTATAATCTAGCTTCTGACCACCTCTCCACCCTCACTGTCAACCTCCTGGCCGTATCACTTGCATGTTCATCTCACGGTCTGATCCTACATACTACTCTGACTTTGCATGAGGTCACAGTCCTGACACTCCAGGCTCACCTTCCATACTTGTTCATCCTTCTAAGATTAGCTCACATCAGTCATCTCCACCCTAGCAGGGCTTCCCAGAAACTCTCTGCTCACCACCTATTCAATCCGAGGTAGAGGTCCATCTTCCATGTTCCCATAATCCAAGGCATCATTAGGTCACAATCCCTTTCCTTCTTGTGCTACCCCAAAGTCAAGGATATTTTTGGACATATCTCACTGTCATTAATTATTTATTTGCCTGTTTTTCTCACCAGCCAGAAACTTCCTAGCCCTTAAAAAAGCTCCAGGGCCTGTATTAGGTCCTAAAATATTATTTGTTAATTGGAAAATTCTGTCTCTTTAAATCACTGTGTCTACTGGCTGTCTCCAGCAGTCCTATGGGCTAAATCGTGTCTATCAATGACATTCTGAAATTCAAGTAGTAACCTTGTGTGGAAGGTTTTCATCCTCCTGTCCAGTCCTGCTACTTCTAAGCAAGTGCTTTTGCAAGCTGCTTCCTGCTGATCCAATCTGCCAGGGATATTTAATTGGCCTTGTGCCTAGTCCCCTAGCATTCTGAAAAGTAATTTATTGTCCCACCTGGTGATGGAATTATTTCTTATTTCACAGGCATTTGTTTTTAAGTTATAGAAGTAAAATTATTATCAACAAGCAATATTATTGCCAACAGTGTTATTGAAACTTTGGTTACTAATGTGTTGTTTATGTGATAAGTCATGGAAATAAAATGTATTTTCAATAGTACTAATGCATTTTTTATTTATTATATTTATTCTATACTCTTACCTTAAGCAATAAAAGTTGCCCTTAGCGGTGTTATTAACATTTTCAAAAACTAATGGACTCATTAGATTTGTTTGTGTTTTAAAGTCATAACTATAAAATGAATTCACTGTTTATTAAAATGATGTATATACATCACATTCCTGTGAGCAATAAATAAAATAATGGAAAGCGTCTAATCATATGGATGTTCTCAGAAAATTATGCTTTTGATTTTTCTCCCCAAAGGGAAGCTGTGCTGCACTTAAATGAGCAGAGCCTTTCAAATTAGACTAAGTTGGGGTCCTGGTCCTGTAAGCTATTAGCATGAGATTCAGATTTTCCTTCTATAACATGGAGATATTGATATGAAATTTGTAAGAATGTGGTAGGTAGAGGCAAAAATAACCTGGACTGCTTTACTGTGATACCTGGCATATATCAGGCACTCAATAAATCCATTTCCTTTCTTTTTCTGTTTTCTATCATGGTAGGAGGCAGATTTGTTTTACACAGATCCATTAAGAAGGAGTTGAGAAGCCCCTATGCTCTGTCTCTGGCATTTCTTTGTCAGCCTTGATTATCTTCTGTCTGACGTCATTGTCAAATTATTCAATCTACATGTGACTCTGGTCTCTCGACAAGATGAAAGTTCGTCAAGGACAAGAGCCTGTGAACGCCAACACAGGGTGTGCTCAGTAATAAAAATATCCGATGAATGCAAACAAAAAAAAAAAGCAGGAATAGCATTACATAAGGGAAGCAACATTATGCTTGAAAAATAATCCTCCTTCTCACAAACATGGTTTCCTTAAAATAATGAGGTTAAAAATGAAGGTGCTTCAGATCTTTTATGATTCTAATAGTAAGTGACTTGTAAGAGACTCTTTCCGTAGTTGACTGAGGGCCATAACCTCTAAAGCCTCAACACATATGTGTAGCTTAAGAAGAGCTTTGTTTTACTGTGAGTAGGGTGGCCCCTTTACCTTTCCTGAACTTAAGCGCAGGGCAGAATTACAGGCTGAGAGTTGCTGGTACCAGAAATCCCTCCACTATGAAGACATCTGTCATGATTAATCAGGCTCAGGAATTCTCAATAAGGAAAGCACGCATGAGTTTGTTTTGCTGTAAAGGCCTTCCTGGATCACATGCATTTGGGAGGCAGCTGGAGGTGGCAGCTTACCAGGGGAAGACAGATTGGGAGACCTATGAAATTATTCAGTTGCTCGTGGGAAACCCTTCCTGTAATCCACAGGCAAGCCTATTCTTACATCTGAGAAGCGGGGTTACCAAAAAGTCCTATCAGGGGGCGCCTGGGTGGCTCAGTCGGTTGAGCGCCCAACTCTCGATCTCGGCTCAGATCATGATCTCAGGGTTCGTGAGTTCGAGCGCTGCATCAGGCCGAGGGTGTTCAGGGGGCAGAGAGAAAACCACAGATTTCGGCATTGGGCAGATTTTAGTTTGAATCCTGGCTCTGCCACCTCCTGGCGATTGGAGCTTCTGCAAGTTACGCGAATGTGGTTTTCACATCTGGATAATAGAAACAATAAGCCATACTTCACAGTTATTGTAAGGATGAAGTGTGATCAACTTCTTGCCCATGTGGTTGATAAAAAGCAAAGTCCTCACCCTCCCCATTCCCCCCTATTTCTAGGTAATCCGGTCATACGATTTCATAAATATTTAAAGGTGTTTTCTTTTTTTCAAAATTATTTCCCCCTGTAATCTCACAGAGTAGCAGACATTTTCACCATGGTCATTTTGTTCCTGTGGTTAAAACAGAAGTTCCTTGTTAACATGCAACACTCCCCTCAGGGGAGAGATAACATATTATAACATAATGGGCATTAAATTCAGATAAACATTTTGGAGGCACCTACTATGTCTCATACACTGTGTTTCTATAAATGGGCATCTGGACATCCAGTGGGCTCTTCAAAGCTTTGATCTCAGAGAAAGGAAAGTCTGGTGATAAGGGAAGTAAGGGCAGATTAGTAACACAGAGGATTCTCTAGGTGCCGACTTGAGTCAAGGCCCCCAAATCCAAAGAGACCTTGTTATCCAAGGGGTAATGAGATTTATCTTGCCTCACTGGAAGTCTTGCTGGTATGGAGGTCAGATGCTACCCTATATACCTCCAGATTGTGAGTTCATCAAGAACACGAAAAACACGAAAAACGTCCTTTTCATCTTTGTAGTGCCAGTGTCTAGAAGAGAGCCTGATACAATTCTCAATAAATATTTATCAAATTAGGTCAAAGTGAGACATCTGTATAGAAGACTCCAGCGGAGATCCAAGGACCTTTATTTACTTCAGAAAATGAAAATCATAGCTGAGTGTAGTATTCCTCAGAGACTACAGCAATAGACTTTCATCTGAAATCCCATGGATGGTGTTTATCCACTCCTTTCATCGTCTGGCTTTCTCTGATATTATTATCACTGATGTTTCTCAATGCCAGGGGCTTAAGGTCCACATTGTTCCTCTTGGAACTCAAGAGCTCTTAAATCTGAATCTCTCCTCCCTAGCCAACTTTGTTTGCCAGACTTTCTACTAGTCATTCTGGTGGCTTCATCTCCTGCTGGCTCTCATGTCGCCAGAGTTCAAGTCTGTCATGTCTTTCCTTTTCCCAAAATGGCCTTCTTCCCCTACCCCTGGCCCAGCCTCACCAGATCACCCCCACTCAGCTGCAACTGTTCTTGGAAGGCTCAGTACTTCCAAGGGAAAGCCTCCTTCTCACAGGGCACCCAACACAGCTGTCTTCTCTGTTCTCCTCCTGCACTTAACCGGCCCCATGCCATTTCACATCTTCTTAACTGATTGCTTCCCCAGTTGCTGTGTGTGCAGCAGCTGTACCTCTCCAAATAGATTAGAGAGAAGTAATGTGACTGTGGAACTGTGGAACTGTGGTGAGGAATAAGTGAGGCTACAAATGAGACAAAGATTAGCTCAATAAATGAGTTCTGAGCTTCCTCTTTCCCTTCACTCTTCACATAGAGTCTTAATCTAGATTTTGGAGATTGTTTATATCAACGTATGTCAAGCAATACGTTCTACAGCAGTGCTTTGCACGGTGTTTCACATCATAGAACACAGAAAATAAACATGTCAGCGTGGACCCTGAGGTAAAATCAAAGACTGCTCTTGGTTATAACCAACTGGCCAGAGACTTGGTCCATCCAGGCCCTGCCTTTCTGCTCAGGAATTGAGAGAATCAATGCATTGGTCCCTCTGTGACCCATTGGTGGCATACTGACCACCTGAGCACTTAGTGGCTGAGAGCAGTACCTCCCTGAGAAAGTACACCACTATTGAGAATGCTGGCTTTTACCTTAGAGTGAATGAGAGTTTTCCTCTCAGATCAATGAATCCTTGTTTTGACTTTCTAAAACAATTATAGAAATTAAGTTTAAACCCTTCCTCGTCTGAAAAATATTTTTCACATGAAAAACAAATGAGTTCCTCCCAAGGTGCTCATTCCTTTATCCTACAGTTTGAAAGCCCACAGTGACCCCAGAATCCCACAGTTACTCCCACACCCCAGAATTACTCCAGAGCTCTACAGTTCCTCCACAATCCCACAGACACTCTAGTCTCACAGCTACTCCAGCCATACCCCATGAAATTCAATTTTCAGACCTCTCACATCCCTGGCCCATTCTCCTCTCAGTGTTTACCATGCCTACTGCTTTTCCATCTTATCAGATAGCAAATTTATTGGTATAAGCAATTATTATAGCGTCCAGGAGTGTATTTGCCACTACAGTGACTTCTCAATGGTTTCCTAGAACTGTGTATACAGTGTAGGGGAATGACCAGCCTTCTATGTGAGTCCCTATCCAAGCATCACCTCACTGATAGGTGGGACCCCATTTTAATCAACTTTTTTTCTCACTGGAGTACCTATTACTGTCTCTAGTACCTAGTAGATGCTCAACAAATGCTCAAAAGACAGGGTGGTGGCCACAGATTTAGAGCTAGAAATGCAGAAAGCTCTACATTGTGTTTGAAATCCTAACGCTGAATCTGGACTAAATGGAGTAGAATGAAAAAAAAAAAAAAAAATAGAGGCCTCTTTCTTCTGTGGAGGTTTTTGTTTTTGTTTTTAAGAAACATACAGAAGATTCTTCTGGCATTTTTCCATGGGGGAGCCAGCATTCATATTTATATCCCCACATTGGCAGGAAGGTCTCCGGGAGGATGTATCACATTTACTCATTTGTGAATTCATCTAATTAATGACCAAAATGTGCTCTAATCTTAGTGATAAGAGATGCAAGTTGTTATGGGGGTTTTGTTTTGTTAAGCTTTTGTTTCTTTTTCTCAGTTCTACTGATTTTCTTCTATGGTTCTGTTCTGGAAAACAGATCAAGCAAAACTTGAGGCCAGTAATATCTTTTTTTTAAATTCCCCATAAAGCCTAGAAAAATGATACAGCCAAATCATGAGCTCAGAAATACTAATTCATGAACCGGTAGAAATCACACCTCATAAAGGGCCATTTAACACTGCACTTGGAGCTAGAAGATCAAGTTATATTTTCCAGATCTGTCACATCCAGTTATGTCATGTTAGACTAGTTAGTGTGCACCTCCAAGCATAACTTTCCTCTTTCTTAAATGGGAACATTGATTTAGATGTTTCTAAGATTTCTTACAACATTGGTATTCTGATTCCAAATTCTCTAATTCTGATTTAAGTGATTCCGGAGGTATTTACTGAAACATTTATGCTTAGCAAAACCAGCCACAGAATAAGAAGTTCTGGTCCTTGTTCTTACTGAATTATCATCTGGAAAGAGAAGTATAAAGTGCAAAAACATTAAATGAAAATGTTGAAAGCACTTAGACTCAGTGTGACTTATAGGACTCAATATGTAATTCTCACATTCAGCAAATATTCTTTGAGTCCTTTTATATGCAAGGTGCTACAATAAGTGCTTGGAATACAAAGAAAAAAAGGCAAAGCCTTTGCCTAGAATATAGTAATGCAAAGTTATACAAGTAATTGTTAATTTCAATATAAGCCACTTAAAATATAGCATTCATTATAAATTTAAGATATAACAGGATTATAAAGGAGTAGGCTTTCAAGGTTGCTGCTATTGTATCCTGTAGGGTGTGATGGCTTCTTTTCAATAAAATGAACTAAATATTGAAAAAAAAAATGCTTGTTTTCCATTGGCTTCAACTTAGTCTCATGCTCACTTCCAGCTACAATACAGACTTTAGTTGCATAAACCATGTGCCCAGAGGAAACTTAATAGGAATCTATTAGAGGATTAGTGGCTCAATTATATATATGACCGATACAAAATGGTCTTAGCCTGGTTTGGGGGGTCCTGTGATTAACATCTGGCAGCTATGCAGTCTCCCAACACAGTCTAGTGTCAGTTGGCTCTCCAGGGGAATTCTACCAAACATTTAAAGAAGAGTTAACACCTATTATTTTGAAGCTGTTCCAAAATACAGAAATAGAAGGAAAACATCCAAACTCATCCTATGAGGCCAGCATTACTTTGATTCCAAAACCAGACAAAGACTCCACCAAAAAGGAGAGCTACAGACAAATTTCCCCGATGAACATGGATGCAAAAATTCTCAACAAGATACTGGCAAACCAGGTCCAAGATACGTTAAAAGAATTATTCACCATGATCAAGTGGGATTTATTCCTGGGCTGCAGGGCTGGTTCAATATCCACAAATCAATCAATGTGGATATATCACATTAATAAAAAGAAAGGATAAGAACTGCATAATTCTCTCAGTAGATGCAGAGAAAGCATTGGACAAAATACAGCATCCTTTCTTGATAAAAACACTCAAGAACATGGGAATAGAAGGATCATATCTCACGATCATAAAGGCCATGTAGGAAAGACCCACTACTAATATCATCCTCAATAGGGAAAAACTGATGGCTTTCCCCCTTAAGGTCAGGAACACGACAGGAATGTCCACCCTCATCACTATTATTCAACATAGTGTTAGAAGTCCTAGCCTCAGCAGTCAGACAATACAAAGAAATAAAAGGCACCAAATGGGCAAGGAGGAAGTCAAACTTTCACTCTTTGCAGATGACATGATACTCTATATGGAAAATCCAAAATACTCAACCAAAAACTACAAAAACTGATCCATGAATTCAGCAAAGTTCATGCACCTGGATTGGAAGAACAAATATTGTTAAAATGTCTATACTACTCAAAGCAATCTACACGTTCATTGCAATCCCTATCAAAATAACACCAGCATTCCTCACAGAGCTAGAACAAACAATCCTATAAAAGGCCCCAAATAGCCAAAGCAATCCTGAAAAAGAAAACCAAAGCAGGGGGCATCACAATCCCGGACTTCAAGCTGTATCACAAAGCTGTAATCATCAAGACAGTATGGTGCTGGCACAAGGACAGATACATAGATCAATGGAACAGAATAGAGAACCCAGAAATGGACCCATAAACATATGGCCAACTTATCTTTGACAAAGCGGGAAAGAATGTTCAATGGAAAAAAGACAGTCTTTTTCGCAAATAGTGTTGGGAAAACTGGATAGTGACATGCAGAAGAATGAACCTGGGCCACTTACTTACACCATACACAAAAATAAACTCCAAATGGATGAAAGACCTAAATGTAAGACAGGAAGCCATCAAAATCCTAGAGAAGAGAACAAAGGTCAAAGGTCAAAACTCTTTGACCTTGGCCGCAGCAACTTCTTACTTGACATGTTTCCAGAGGCAAGGGAAACAAAAGCAAAAATGAACTATTTGGACTTCATTAAAATGAAAAGCTTCTGCACAGTGAAGAAAACAATCAGCAAAACTAAAAGTCGATCGATGGAATGGGAGAAGATATTTGCAAATGACATATCAGATAAAGGATTAACATCCAAAATGTATAAAGAACTTCTCAAACTCAACACACAAAACAACAAATAATCCAGTGAAGAAATGGGCAGAAGACATGAACAGACACTTTTCCAAAGAAGACATCTAGATGGCTCACAGACATGAAAAAAAGCTCAACTTCACTCATCACCAGGGAAATACAAATCAAAACCACAATGAGATGCTACCTCACACCTGTCAGAATGGCTAAAATTAACTCAGACGACAACAGATGTTGGTGAGGATGCAGAGAAAGAGGAACCCTTTGCACTGCTGGTGGGAATGCAAAGTGGTGCAGCCACTCTGGAAGACAGTATGGAGTTTCCTCAAAAAAATTTGAGGTCCCCCTCTGCAAATTTTGAGATTTCTCAAAAAAAAAAAAATCCTGTGACCCAGCAATTGCACTGCTAAGTGTTTATCCAAAGGATACAGGAGTGCTGATGTGAAGGGGCACATGCACTCTGATGTTTATAGAAGCACTATAAACAATAGCCAAAGTAGGGAAAGAGCTCAAATGTCTTATCGACTGATGAATGGATAAAGAAGATGTGGGAAATATATACAATGTAATATTACTCAGCAATCAAAAAGAATGGAGTCTCGCCGTTTTCAACAATGTGGCTCAAACTAGACTGTGTTATGCTAAGTGAAATAAGTCAGAGGAAGACAAATATCACGTGATTTCATTCATATGTGGAATTTAAGATACAAAACATGAATCTAAGGTAAGGGAACCAAAAATAATATAAAAATAGGGAGACAAACCATCAAAGACTCTTAAATACATAGAACAAACTGAGGGTTCCTTGCAGGGTGTTGGGTGGGAGAAAGGGCTAAAGGGGTGAGGAGCATTAAGGAGGACACTTGTTGGGATGAGCACTGGGTGTTATATGGAAGTGATGAATCACTAAATTCTATTCCTGAAATTATTGTTACACTATATGTTAACTAACTTGGATTTAAATTAAAAAAAAATTAATTTAATTTAAAAAATAAAATCTGACAGCTATGGAACATTCACTGACTGAATATAATAGGGATAGAAGTGGGAGATATGCAGAGGGGTGAGTCTGAGGATAGTATACCAGTCAGGGCGCTATAAAAATCATTAGGTCAAGAGATGAGAGCTTTTGTTAATATGAAAGCCATGAGGATAGGGAATAAGACCAAGTTGAGATTTTTATCCAAGAAAGAGTAAGACATAAATGGACCCAGAGAGATGTAGGTTGAGAAGAAGAAAGTATGGGGAATCCTTCACTTCCAAGCTTGATAGACCTCAAATCTCAAGAGAGAGTGATGGCTGTCAAGGTAGTAAGATACCTCTGGGCATAGGACATTCCACCCTGGGTGAATAGTTTAAGACAAACATAGCATTTCCATACAAGTGCTAGAGATTGTGTTCAGGGATGGGTGGGATTGCTCATTTGGGCCTATGAGATGCAAAGCACAATCTGCCGTGTTTTCTGGAAAAGAGAACCTAGGCTCTTTCTCTTGGTGGGAATGACAATGTTGTTGACCCCACTGCTTCAGGAAAGTATCTTATAAACACCTACAAAACCAGACTTAGGATGAAGTTTATGCTTCTAGAGGAAGGGAAGTATGGAAAGATGCCACCTATCTGATGATATAATGGAGAGGTTAAACCCATTAACCTTAATTGTTCTCCCTTTGAATTTCTGGATATCTAAGATAAAATCCATCTGCATTAAGTGCATCAGAATTGAGGTTTTTACTATTTAAAAAGAATAAGATTGATGCTTTGAAAGGGCCCTAAATTGGTAATAAAGGCCAAGAATTAAGATCACTATCTGATAAAGGTCTATAGTTGGAGGGTTAATATAATTCATTTTTTTAGGTATAGTAGGAAGGATCCAGTCAAGGATCCATAGGCATTCCTTTCCCTAATTCAACATGTCCACTCAATCACAAATCCTGTCAATTTTATGACCCTCTTATGTCTTACATACTTTGCCCAGGAGGTCAGCCCAGTCCTTTTCACACCAGGATCACTACTTTGCTGCAGGCTTCTTACTGGTCTCCTACATGCATCCATTTGTAACTCCTCTGATTTATTCTCTACCATAAAACTCTGGTATTATCATTTCCTGGCTTAAAGAACATTTTCAGGAGAACTTGGGTGGCTCAACCAGTTGAATGTGCAATCTCCCAGTCATGGGATTGAGTCCCACATTGGGATTCTCTCTCTCTTTCCCTCTGTCCCTCCTCAGCTCATTCTCTCACCTACCTCTCTCTCTCTTTCAAAGAAAAAAAAAAAAAGAAAAAAAAAGAATATTTTGAGTGGTACATCATTGCTCATTGATAAAGTCAAAGCTCCTTAAAATAGCTCATGAAGATGTCAATAATCAGGTCTACCCATCCCACATAATTATTCATCATTAGTCTGTCTCTGTAACCAGATCTGGGTTTCAGCCATTCTGAGTCTCTTTGAAATCCTACCAGTGCATGTGTGTCCTCACATGCCAATCGTCCTCAGACATGATTTTCACAGGAAAAGTCAGGAATGCTATGATGTCACATCAGTCTGACTCCTAACATTCTTTGGGCTTTGGCTACAATATCAGATCTTGTGAAAGTTCTCATCTAACCCTAGTTTAGACTGCTTCCTTCTGCTAGACATTCTCGTGATCCTGTATCCACTTTATCTCATTCTAGTGTAATTGGTTTTTATTTCTCTTCATTCTTGCAGGTTCTAGTCTGTCTTGTTCACCCATGTAATACCTAGTGCCCATCTAGAGTGAGTACTCCACCCTTATTGAATCATGTGAATCAGGTGAATCATGTGACTCAGGCAGACAATCCTTAGTAAGGCGGTCAGGTTAGGGCAGGCACAGACACTGATGACAAGTAAAAGTGTGTTTTGGCAAAAGAAGAACAACTAATTACTCAATATTCTGTCCTAAGAATTGAGCAAATGACAAGCATTCAAAAAAAAAAAAAATACAGGACACACTAGTGGGTTCCCTGATGCCTACCCTGAATCATGCCATTACTCCTGGCCAGTTTCACTCCAATTGTCCAGCCTGATCCCTATGTGCTGCAGAGGTAATTATTCAACCTAATTATGTGGGTACTAAGGACAGGAGATCTGCCCACAGTCAGAGGTGAGCCCAGAGTGTCAATGTGGAAATGAATGAGTCACAGAAAGCTGGGGTCAGAAGCCAGCTTGACTAATTTCAAGCTCTGTTACTTTAGTCAAGTTTCTAAATCCCCCTAAGTGTCTGTTTCCACATCTTGAAAGTGGAAAAAAAAATTAATTCTTTAAGTAGTTGTACAAATGCCAACTTTGTATGCATAACGGAAACTATAATGCACTGAAAAATGAAACTTGTCATTATAATAACACAAAGGATCCAAATTTAGAACATTAGAAGAATGGCAATAGCAACCAACAGAAATAAGAATTCAAGTGCTGAGAAAAAGCCGCTTCGTCTCATGGTTGGTGTTCTCAGTTTAACATGGTTGAGCTACAATCCACAAACTAGATGACTCATAATCAAAGGTAAAAAAAAAAATCCAATTTAGTTCACAGTGTTGATGCTAATGTTAGTCTCCGTCTGGAGGTTTATCAGCTTAAAGTCCATCTGCTTTATAACACTAAAAAAGGACGATGTGTTCACAGTCTGATTTCAGTTTCAAATTGAGAAATACTTTCTGGAGCTCTCAACAGTGGATATGCTCTCGAGGTAGAATATCAAAGTAGCCGTTGCAACAGTCAGAGGAATGTCTCCCTTTTGCTGCCTCAGTGTTTCCATTTGGAAAACCTCCACTCAGCTACCATGGGAACTGTGGTGGCTGCATCTGTGACTGGGGGTGGGGGACCCCACTGGTGGGTGGATGCAGCACGAGTGACAGTGTTTCTTTTCTTCCTATTTCTTGAAGGGGGTCATGGACAATAGCCACTCTCACTAACAATGCTTGTTTTTAATCCCAATGGTTTCACTTCAGCTTTGAGAGGGAGATAAACCCAGTTGACGTTTGGAAAATTGTGACATTTTCTGAAATTTAAGGTAGACCTTTACTGTGATATTTTATCACAGTATTTCATTGAGATTAGGATTTTACTGTGATATTTCATCACAGTATTTCATTGAGATTAGGATATGCGTTTTTAGTCTAGTGGTCAGTTTTTTTCTCTTTGAAAACTTATGAAATTAGTGATGTCCACTTTAATCAATGGCATCTGAGCATTGAATGCAATTGGCATATACTCTTCTGGGTGGCCAAAACCCCTGTCATTAGGAGAAAATAAGGTCCTTTCATTGTGCTCTGGGTCCTTGGAGGAGGAGGCTTGTCACCTGGTCGGTGTCCCTAGATCCCACCTCTCTCTTACTTTTTCATCCTGAAAGGGCTTATAACTGGTACTGAACCAGTTTTTAATTTAAAAAAATGCTTTTATTGTTTTCTCATTAATAAAAAAAATCAGGACAGTGAGCCTGGGTGGCTCGCTTGGTTAAATGCCAGACTTTTGATCTCAGCTCAGGTCATGATCTCATGGTTCATGATTTCGAGCCCTGCGTCGGGCTCTACACTGATGGCATAGAGCCTGCTTGGGATTCGGTCTCTCTTTCTCTCTGCTCTTCACCTGCTTGTGCTTGCTCTCTCTCAAAATAAATAAATAAACTTAAAAAAAACCCAGGACATTGGCAAACACAAACACAGAAGAAAATAAACACCAGAATCCCACCACCCAGAGAAAACTGTGCTCATGCCTTGGACCATATGCTTACTGAACATTTTTTATGCCCTGTTAAAATTATTTCATGGTACCTTTTTTTCTAATTTGAGAAAGAAAGAGAGCAAGGGAGAAGAGCAGAGTGAGAGGGAGAGAGAGAATCTCAAGCAGGCTCTGCACTTTGCATAGAGACCAACACGGGGCTCGATCCCATGACCCAGGGATCATGAGCTGAGCCGAAATCAGGAGTCAGATGCTCAACAGACTCAGACACCCCAGACCAAGGTTTTTAATATGCCCATATATGTGAGCATATTTCTAGTTCAACACATTTGCTTACAGTCTCATTTTAAATGGCCAAATAGTATTCCACTATGCAAATATGCTACCATTTGTACCCAACTTCCAGAATTTGAGCCATTACACTATGTTGTCACCATTCTAGTCACTGGTTCATGTAGATTATGCACACCTATAAGACAAGAGACTTTTCTTATTCGAATTTTTATTCTGGATGCCTTGCACTTGTAGGTACTCGATAAATGTTTTTGTATTTGAATTAACTCTACAAACAAAAAGGTACTTGGGATAGTACGCAAAATCCAGGAAGATAACAATTTAGATTCTTATGGCTGCTGTAACAAATAAGCTTGAACTTGATTTTTTTTAAGCCCATTTATTTATTTTGAGAGCAAGAGCTAGAGCAGAGCATGAATGGGGGGGGGGGGGGGCGGGCAGAGGGAGAGAGAATTCCAAGCAGGCTCTGCACTGTCAGTGCAAGGAGACCAATGCCAGGCTGAAAACCACGAATGGTGAGATCATGACCTGAGCCGAAACCAAGAGTCTGGTATTGAAACTACTGAGCCACGCAGGCTCCCCAGAATGAACTTGATTTCTTAAAGCAATAGAAATTTATTGTGTCCCAGTTCTGCAATCCAGAAGTCTGAAATTAGTATCACTTGGCTAAAAATGAGGTGTCAGCAGGGCAAGCTGCCCCCAGAGGCTCTAGGCGAGAATCTGTTATTTGTTTGTTTGGGTTTTTGTTTCCTGCATTTTCCAGCTTCTGGAGACTGCCAGCTTTCCTTGGCTGTGGCTACACGTCTCCAGTCTCTGCCTCCGAAGTCACACTGTCTCTGCTTCTTCTTTGTGTAAAATGTCCCTCTGCCTCCCTCTTATTAAGGATCAATATGGTTGCAAGGCGCCTGGGTGGCTCAGTCAGTTGAGTGTCCGACTTTGGCTCAGGTCATGATCTCACAGTTTGTGAGTTCGAGCCCCACGCCAGGCTCTGTGCTGACGCCTGCTTCAGATTCTGTGTCTCATTCTCTCTCTGCCCCTGCCCTGCTTGTGCTCTCTCTCTGTCTCTTGAAAATAAAAAAAAAAAATGTAAAAAAAAATTTAAAAAGGATCAGTATGGTTGCATTAGGTCCCATCCAGATAATCCAGGATAATGTCTCCGTCTCAATACTGTTTACTTCATCACATCTGCAAGGACTCTTGTTTTTTTGGCTGTACAAGGAAAATTTACAGTTTCCAGAAATTAGGGCATGGATATCTTTTTTTCTTCTGGGGAGGATGTTTTGGTTTTTTGTTTGTTTGTTTATTTTTAGCTCACCACTAATAGTACATGTTTGGCCACAGCTTTTAATCATAGACTTTGCTTTTTTAGAAAAAAAAAAAAAAACCTTAATATTTGTTACGTGCTGGTTATTGTCAGTATTATTCTAAATGGTAATTCATTATGGTCAAAACATGGTTTGCTTTCCACGTTACATAGTTTATCTCATTTACTCTTCACAGCAATGCAACTTGGCAAGTTGAAACTGTGCCAAGCAGACTCAGTGGCCAAGGGGGAGAAAGTACAGTTGTTCTGTAGCTTTTAAAAATTACCTCCAAAAAAATACATAAAAAATAAAAATTACTTTCAAACCGTTGGAAACATTCTTATAGTTGGCTTTAAATGTATAGGGATATGAGAAAAATAGTCAAACTATTAAATTCCTTGGTACCCTTCAATTTGAAATATTAGAACCATAGGGAAGCAGTGTGTTTCTTATTTCTTTGCAAAAAAAAAAAAACCAACAACAACAACAAACAAAAAACAAAAAGCAAAAACAACTTACCAAGAACAGCTGCAGGTGTTCTCGCCTTCTTACTGCACCACTCACATCACAGAAGCATCCTTTGTACACCTTGGTGGATTGTCTCAGTTTAGATCAGGGCTTTTAACATTGTATTGTGTGTCCTTTCAATGTTGCAAAATATCTCTGAGGGCATCTTATTCATTCATTCATTCATTCATTCATTCACTTATTTATTTATGGAAGTACAGTACAGGATGTTACATCAGGTGTAGGATAGAGTGATTCAACAAGTTTATGCCTTGTTCTGTGCTCTCCCCAAGTGCAGCTACCGTCTGTCAACATTCAAAGCTACTAGGATATCATTGATTGTATCCCCTACTCTGTGCCTTTGGTGCCTGTGACTTACTCATGCCATAACCGGAAGCCTGTACCTCCCGCTCCCCCTGACCCATTTTTCTCATCCCCCGCCCCCCTCTCCTCTGGGAACCATCAATTTGTTCTCTGTATTTATGGGTCTGTTTCTGCTTTTTGTTTCTTTGCTTTTTATTTTTTTTATTTAAAAAAAATTAATGTTTTTATTTATTTTTGACACAGAGAGAGAGCATGAGCAGAGGAGGGGCAGAGAGAGGGGGAGACACAGAATCTGAAGCAGGCTCCAGTCTCCGAGCTGTCAGCACAGAGCCCGATGCGTGGCTTGAACTCACGACGAGTGTGAGATCATGACCTGAGCCACAGTTGGACGCTCAACCGACTGAGCCACCCAGGCGCCCCTGTTTGTTTGCTTTTTAGATTCCACACATACGTGAAATCCTATGGTATTTTCTCTGACTTATTATTTCACTTAGCATAAGCCGCTGAGGTTCTCCTTAATGTGGCTTTTTCCATCATCATCTCTTCTTCTGAAACATCTTCATCTCCTTTATCGCAACCACTTTTCTCATTTATGTTGGTAAGTGTGCCTTCCCTAGAGTCCTCTGGCTTCATATCCTGTCTCTCGAAAGATGGAATGTCAGCCTTCCCAAGGTCAGCTCTTGGCTCTATGGTTCCATTCACATTCAAGTTGCGTTTCATTTCCAGTGTCACAGCTTTTCATTTCTTTAAATTGTTTTTTACATTTATTTTATTTATTTTTGAGAGACGGAGCACAAGCGGGGGAGGGGCAGAGAGAGAGGGAGACACAGAATCGGAAGTAGGCTCCGAGCTGTCAGCACAGAGCCCTACGCGGGGCTCGAACTCACTAACCGGGGAGATCATGACCTGAGCCAAAGTCGGGCGTTCAACCAACTGAGCCACCCAGGCACCCCCAACTTTTCATTTTTTTACTGCGCTTGCGTTTTTGTTGCCCAGTTCCCTCTTTCAACCATCCACGTTTGTCAGATACCTCTTTCCTTGTTTCACTGGGAACAAGGAAGCAACACAATCATACCCTTGGCTGTCTGTGAGCGAAATAACATGCCCAGTGACTTGAGAGGCACAATGCGATTGGCCACTGACCCTGCTGCCCATCTGTTCTGCGCACGTTAATGTTAGGACTCAGCTTTTGACTTTCTGCGATTACATACTATACTATAGTGTTTCTGCACACATACTATACCATGGGAACTGAAATCTGAACCATATTGTTGGAAGACTTTGTTATTGACCCAAATGGTGGTAAGTCAAATGTGTGCAGGTCAGAAACATGCAAAGTAAGGACTGCCTCTACTCTGAAGGGGGGATATTATTTTACCCATTGCATGAAAGAAGAAATTGAGCCAGAGTAGATTAAATCCAAGGCATGAAGTGGTGAAGCCAGAGTTAAAATCCAGGCAGCCTCACTCCATTCCACAAGTTTACCTTCCCACTTTTGGGCTTCAGCCTGAGTCCCCTATCCATAGCCCTCTCAATAATCAAACAAATTCTGATTGCTAATCTTGTCATCTGTACTTTTTAGGGACAACAGTTCATTCTGTGTCTGCTCTAGTTTAGCAAGAACCCTTCCTTCTGCGACTATCAGAGCTTACAGCTCCTCCATTGTCCTGAGCAACTATGGAGTGTATATGACAGTGTCCACATTTGGTGGTTCCTCTTGTCCTCAACCCCCTGACTATGTCCATTTGTTTGAGAACTTTAAGCTTGTCCTTTTTTTCCTCCTCCTTCAGTTAACTGTACTGGACCCAATATCAACTCCCTTTCTGCCCTTGTTTCTTTTCCACAAACACCTTCCTGGTGCCTTTGATGTTTTCCCCTCACTAATTCCCACCAGCAGAAGAGAAATATATGCAACCTTCTTTTCTTTCTGGGTAGTTCCTTTGCATTTTTCCATTTTCAGGAGAGTGTGCCAACCCTCATTCTATAAACAAGGGATGGAATAAGCCTGAGCGATTGGGTCTGGAAGGAACCAAAATGGTGCACAATTGCTGAAAAGACCAGGAGATAAAGCCATCTCTTCTGTTCAGAGAGCTGACATCTACTCTTTTCATGATGCCAACTTGACCGCTGGCTGTTGTCTCTACTTACATTACCATTTTCCAGAAAGAATAACAAACTGAAGAGATGAGGGCTTAAAAAGGGGATTTTTTCTTGTTCCAAAGTGGTGATGCTGGAGTTGGAACTAACACGATATAGAAGAAACAGCTCCAGGTCTGAGACGCACAGGCCAGCTCCCTCATCTACCCATCTCTGTGGCTTAGGGAAAGGCTGAGCATTTCAGAACTTGCTCTATAAAATAAAGAAAAGCTCAAACACTCATTATTAGTGTAAGTGAAAATTAAAAGACAGTTTATGTAAAGTGTCTGGCATATATAAGGTCAAGCAAAAGTCAAGTCTTATTATGAAGACTTGGAGGTTTGGGCCACAGTGGCATGTATAAATCATGCACAGTTTTTTCATTCATTCATTTATTCATTTAGAAATTTTTTGTCATATCCCCCAATATCCGTGCTCCAATCATTTTTGTGAGCAAGATAATAGACCAGTTTTTTTCTTTTAAAATATTTTATTTTTTAAAATATAATTTATTGTCAAATTGGTTTCCACACAACACCCAGTGCTCATCATAACAAGTGCCCTCCTCCCTGCCCCTAACCCACTTTCCCCTCTCCCCCACACCTCATCTACCCTTAGTTTGTTCTCAGTCCTTAAGAGTCTCTTATGGTTTGCCTCCCTCCCTCTCCCTCTCTGTAACTTTTTTTTCTTACCCTTCCCCTCCCGCATGGTCTTATGTTTCTCAAGATCCACATATGAGTGAAAACATATGGTATCTATCTTTCTCTGCCTGGCTTATTTCACTTAGCATAATACCCTCCAGTTCCATCCACGTTGCTGCAAATGGCCAGATTTTATTCTTTCTCATTGCCAAGTAGTATTCCATTGTATATATAAACCACAACTTCTTTATCCATTTGTCAGTTGATGGACATTGAGGCTCTTTCCATAACTGGGCTATTGTTTAAAGTGCTGCTATAAACATTGGGGTACAAGTTCCCCTATGCATCAGCACTCTTGTATCCCTTGGGTAGATGCTCTTGCTGGGTCATAGGGTAGATCTATTTTTAATTTTTTGAGGAACCTCCACACTGTTTTCCAGAGTGGCTGCACCAGTTTGCATTCCCCCCAACAGTTCAAGAGGGTTCCTGTTTCTCCACATCCTCAACAGCATTTATAGTCTCCTGATTTATTCATTTTAGCCACTCTGACTGGCATGAAGTGGTATCTCAGTGTGGTTTTGATTTGTATTTCCCTGATGAGGAGTGATGTTGAGCATCGTTTCATATGTCTGTTGGCCATCTGGATGTCTTCTTTGGAAAAGTGTCTATTCATGTCTTCTGCTCATTTCTTCACTGGATTATTTGTTTTTCAGGTGTGGAGTTCGGTGTGTTCTTTATAGATTTTAGATACTAGCTCTTTATCTGATATGTAATTTGCAAATATCTTCCCATTCCATCAGTTGCCTTTTAGTTTTGTTGATTGTTTCCTTTGCAGTGTAGATGCTTTTTTATCTTGATGAGGTCCCAATACTTCATTTTTGCTTTTAATCCCCTTGCCTTTGGAGATGTGTCAAGTAAGACATTGCTGCAGCTAATAGACCAATTTATTAAGTATATCCTGGGTAGCATGCTTTCAAATGAGTCTGAATACAGCCCTTTCAGTTTGACAGGTGTAGTCAGAGAACTTTAATCAGAATTATAAACTTTATTTGGAAGGAGGTCCTTGGCATTAGGTTGTCCTCCGAAACCAAACCGTTTGACAAACCACAGATAATCTCCCAAAATTACACTCCAGCTCTAGTTTCCTGACATTTGTGTTGTCATAAATTAGTGGGAGACCTTGCTTGAGAATGCCTTGTGTACCTGTAACCCGATAACAGTGTCTCATGAACACACATAGGCAAGGGTATGTAGACATAGGTTCTGGTCCCTAAAAATACTCACTGCAGGAACCCCCACCTTTCATCACCCGGAGTCAGACCCAAAACCTTGCTTTGTCTTTATTCTTTCAGCTTTGTGTCTGTGTTTAGTGTTCTCCCAAATGTCATCCTGCCTTGGGTTTGGGCTGGTCCTTCTCATTTTGATTAAACAGATGGATAAAAAGAGATTTTAAAGCTCTGCTATCAGCTTTAGAGAAAGTAGGCAGAGTCAAGCCAGATTCTCTCTGGTTTATACTATAACTTGGCTTGAATCAACCTTTTAGAGTGCGAGGTTGGCACTACTCTAAAAGGATTCAAACTGGAGCTGTAACTTCAGGGTACTTTGCCATAAGCACAAGAATACAATGAAGGTATTTGGACATGGTTCTCCATTTCCTTACAAAGCCTATTGTAAGATTGCGTGGTGGGGGTGGGGAGGGTTAAAGGAGCAATGACAATGGTGTCAATTGTAGTATTTGTCGAGTTAGCTCAAGTAACATATGTTGACTCCAAAAATAAAATATTAGAAAACATAGAGAAAAAAATAAAAATGCTAAGCCAAACCTAGACTCTACCCATGAAAGGGTAACTACTTTTTAAATTATAATATATAGCTATCGAATTTTATTTTGTTTATGATCACATATACATTTACTCTTGTAGATGTTATGTTTATAAACAAGATCATGGTCTCCTTATCAAACTTTAGCCTGTTATTTTTGTTGAACAATATGGTATGGACATCTTTCTACATCTGTAAACATACTTCATATTTTATGGGTTCCTAACAGTTGATTGCATATAGCCACATGGTTTCATTTGTATACATCTTATACCCTTCAGATAAACTCCTGAGGAAAAAAAAAATTCTGGATTAAATTCTATAATATTATTCTAAGATGCAGAGGGTTATGGATTGGCCTGGACTCAAATTTTAACTTACTTACTAGCATTAGGACATTTGTTCTTAGTTTCAAATTACTTTTGGGTTCAAACACATTGATTTTACTTTCTATACTGTGACAGAGTCTTCAACTAAGAACAATTTATATTTGATCGATGATTTGATATGTACTTGGTACTCCACTAGAGATAGAATATACTTCTGTTATGGAGTCCTCAAAACCACTATTAAATCTGTTTTGTTCCTCTTAATTCATGTTACACTGATGGTAGAGACTGAGACAAGACTTTGGGTGCAGGTAGTTTATTTGGGAGATGATCCCAGGAAGTATGAATAAAAAGGTGGAGAGAGTAATACAGAAGAGAAGGTGAAGTCACCATAAAGGGCAATGGCCTGGTAGCTTCTGTAGGCAGTGGGGACTCAATTCTGTGGGATCTCTGGGAAGGGTAGAGAATAGTTTTCTACTTTTCTGTTCTGAAAACATAAAGTTAGGGATTACACTGGTTGAAGATTGCCTCCTTGGGCATTAATTCCTCCTAACATGTAGGAGATCCAAAACCTCTGGAAAAGACACAAGGCTGGGCTTGGAGATGAGACTCCCTCAGTGTAAGTCAGCTTAGATGAGTCTGTCCACTGTGGTTGTGGTTGATAAGTAGGATAAGGGTATATGATTTCCAGCAGCAAAACATCTGCTACATTATTTCAGAAGAACACCAAGATCTCAGAGAGATTATTTGCCTGATTACTAGCCCTTAGATAGTAATTGGCAGATCCAGGCTTCAGTTTTCTTGGATCCAACACACATGTTCTTCCCATCATACCCTATTGCTTCCATAAATGATAAGCACTTTATGTTTGTATGGAAGCTCTAAACACTCTGCTCTCTTTAGTAGCAACTTGGGCGTACTGCAGTGGCTTGCCCTGTGCACCATTCATCACCCTCTCAGTCTCCTATAACTTCGGCACTTGGACATAGGCTCTTCATCCTTTTTTTTTTTTCTTTTGCAACTCCTAATTTCCTACTTAGCAAGGATAGTGCACTGTTCATTTTATTTCAAGAAGTGGATTGCAATATATTGATGAGTTGTGAAATTAGTTTCATGGGCCTTGACTAGAATTTTAAAAATGAAATAGATGAGAAAAATATTGCATGGCTTCTGTCACTTCAAAAGTGTTTCCATTGTGTGTGTGTGTGTGTGTGTGTGTGTGTGTGTGTGTGTGTGTGTTAGGTTTCCATGGAGAACTTATTTCATATAACTTGTAACTTATCCTGGATAAGAAACTTTGGAAGTCATTACTTAGATGCTCAATGATGTTGAGACGCCTGCGGTCAATTCCCAGCATCACTACACATTAGCTGGACATGTCTTAGACTTCCTATTTGTAAATATTACCAACCTTAAGGGCTGTTGAGGAGAATAAATGGATTATTATATGTAAAATAGTGAGAACAGTGTCTGGCACATTAAGACCAATAGGTAAATGTTGTTATTATTGCAAATGTTCAATCAATCCATAAAGTATATGTGCAATCTTTGTTCAGTATGGAACAAGGGAAATGAAAATCACCAATATTTTGAAGTGTTTGGACAGACTTATTATTGAGATAGAATTAAAATAAAAATTTCCTGCAATTTTCAATGTATTCTCTCTCCATTGCTCCTCACTGGCAAATGTTATAGATCTATATACACAGGGTTTATTAATTTAAACCATGAATACCTTAAGAAAGTTATTGTAAACATTTTACATTAGTAAGCTAAACTCCTTTCAAATATATGTATTTTTCTGGTATCCTGGAGGATAAATAATCTGCCTAATATGTCCTATGCCATAAAGAGTCTTACAGTATAAACAAATAACTCTTAAATTGCCATAAGCTGAAACAGAATTATAGTTTCTAGCTCAGAAAGAACACTATAACCTGGGCTTCCTAACTGTAACCTTGAATGAATGTGGATGTGCTCTGTTTTTGTAATCTAGAGTAATCATTCCTGAATAGAGTGCACATTCAATTCATCTGGGAGATTACTTAAAGTCATTTCCTAGGGCACCTGGGTGGCTCAGTCATTTAAGCATCTGACTCTTGATTTCAGCTCAGATCATGATCTTTGTGAGATTAAGCTCCGTGTCAGGCTCTGTGCTGATAGCTCAGAGCCTGCTTGGGATTCTCTGTCTCCCCCTCTCTCTCTCTGCCCCTCTTCTGCTATCTCTTTCTCTGTCTGTCTCTCTCTCTCTCCCCCTCTCTCCCTCAAAATAATAAATTAAAATAAATTAAAATAAATAAAATAAAAGCAGTTTCCCAATTGCACTGGACCAATTGTGTAGGAAACTGTGAGAGAGTCCCCAAATCCGTTGTGTAAAAACTGTTCCTAGAAAGTAACATTGGATCAAAAGATATGCAATTTTGAGAATTGAATTTGCTGATTGCTCTTTCTAAGGTTGAAATAATGTCATTACAATTATTTTTACTACATCTGCCATGATTATACATTAAGCTGATTTCCATGGGTCCTCCAAAACCATCCTCAGAAAATCATGGATCCTAAGATCCTGAAATGTCAGGAAAGGTTCTAAGGGATCACTTTTTCCAGATTGTCAACTGTGGTAAGAACCCTTCTTCTTCTTCCTTTTTTTTAGGTTTATTTATTTTTCAGACAGAGGGAAACAGAACCCGAGTCGGGGAGGGGCAGAGAGAGAGGGAGACACAGAATCCAAAACAGGCTCCAGGCTCTGAGCTGTCACCACAGAGCCCGACGCGAGGCTCAAATCCATTAAACGTGAGATCATGACCTGAGCCGAAGTCAGACACTCAACCGACTGAGCCACCCAAGCACCCCAGAACCCTTCTTCTAACATCTTCAATGCATTTTGTTAGATCTGACTGAAGACTTAAACTGATACATAGGCATTGGTCTCTAGTGAATACCCACAGTAGCCTTCATAAACAGTCTTCAAAATTGTCAGTCACCGGTACACTTATTTAATTATAGTTTTCTTTTTTAAAAAATGTACTCTTAAAACTAGACATGTTTTTAATAGAGAATGTATATATCCTATTATAAGTGAAACTTTGTATTACTAGATGTACTATTTTCGTTTTTGTGATACATATACAAAGGAGAGCATAATAATTAACATGAAGTATGTTAGGTCAAACAATCTGTGTGAACCACCCTTTGGGAAACACATTTTATACGTAAGAAGAAATAAGCTCTTATTTTTATTGCCGAACAGCCCTTCAAATGCATGTACCTGTTAACATTTCTCCTCTCCAGGCTGAATTTCCATAACTTAACTACTCCTCATATGAAATGATTTCCTGACTGCTCTCCATTCTATCAACCTTTTTTAGATGCTCTATGGTTTGTCAAAATAGCTTTTAAAATGTGGAAGCTTCTGTAAGGTGTTAATTTATGACTTGTCTCTGGAAAATATAAGCATTCCACTATAGCTTCCTTTTCCTGTGCCGCAAACCAGAGGGACTCTTCCTCAAACTGTAAAGGAATCAGTGGAATTTCTTACAGTTGCAGTGAGTTTCTCTTTGTGCTTCTCTGATAGGGGATTGCATTAGTAAATGTACTTCTTTCCAAGGAGGACACGCATAAGGTAAATGTCCCACCCATCAAACATTTTAACTCACTTTTTTACATTCTGAGATGGCTATAGATTCACATGCAGTTGTAAGAAATAAAACAGAGATCCTATGTACCTTTTATCAGTTTATCACAATGGTAACATCTTGCAAAATGATACAACCTCACAATCAGGATAATGACATTAATACAATCAAAATATAGAAAATTTTTATCACCACAAGGATTACTCATATCACCCGGTTCTAGTAAATTTCCTCCCAACTTGAATTTCTCCTTACCTCCTGGCAACCACTAAAACCTGCATTCCAGTAATTTGTGTCATATCAACCATGGCATGTAAATGAAATCATACAGTATGCACATGTTGGGATTAGCTTTTATCAATAATTCTTCCTTTTTCATTGCTGGGTAGTTTTACATGGTATGGACACACCATAGTTTATTTATTTATTTTTTTACTATTCACCTGTGAAAGGAGGATTAGGTTATTTCTGGTTTGGGGCTATTTCAAATACAGATGATATGAAAGTCATGTGTACATTTTTGTATGAACATAATTTTTTAAAATTTATTTGAGATGAATATCCTGTACATGGGCCATATGATAGTGACATATTTACTTTTCGAAAATACTGCCAAACTCTTTTCCAGATGTCTTTATCATTTATGTTCCCACCAGCAACGTATGAATGGTCCAATTTTTCCACATCCTTGAAAGCATTTGAGGTTGTCACTACTTTTTATTCTAGGCATTCTGATGGTTCGATACTGAGATCTCATTGTGGTTTTTTTTTTTTAATTTTTTTTTTAACGTTTATTTATTTTTGAGACAGAGAGAGACAGAGCATGAATGGGGGAGGGGCAGAGAGAGAGGGAGACACAGAATCGGAAGCAGGCTCCAGGCTCTGAGCCATCAGCCCAGAGCCCGACGCGGGGCTCGAACTCACAGACCATGAGATCGTGACCTGAGCCGAAGTCGGACGCTTAACCGACTGAGCCACCCAGGCGCCCCAAAGATCTCATTGCGGTTTTAAGCAACCTTCCCCTACTGCCTTATGATGTTGATTGAACATCTTTCATGTGCTTATTTGCTATTTGAACGTCTTGTTTGGTGAAATTTCTCTTTATGTCTTGCTCAATTGTAATTGGTTTACTCACAATTGACTTTTGAAAATTAGTAGTACGTTCTAGATGCTATTCCTTTGTTGGATATGTGGTTTGAAAATATTTTCTCTTATTCAGTAATTTGCTTAAAAACCACAAATGGGTCATTTTTGTAGAGCAGAAGTTTTAAATTTGGATGAAGTCAAATTTATCTTTATGAATTATGCTTTTGATGTAAAGTCCAAGAACTCTTAGTCTTAAATTTTGATGATTTTCCACATTTTTCTAGACGTTTTATAATTTTCTGCTTACATTTAAATTTATTTATAAATAATTAAAGTGAATTTATTTATGATCTGCTTTGGGTTAATTTTTTAAATTTTTTTTTAACATTTATTTTTATTTTTGAGACAGAGAGAGACAGAGCATGAACGGGGGAGGGGCAGAGAGAGAGGGAGACACAGAATCAGAAGCAGGCTCCAGGCTCTGAGCCATCAGCCCAGTGCCCGATGCGGGGCTCGAACTCACGGACCGCGAGATCGTGACCTGAGCTGAAGTCGGACGCTTTACTGACTGAGCCACCCAGGCGCCCCTGGGTTAATTTTTATATACCATCTGAGCATCTAATAAAGCTTAGTTTGTTTCCTTTTGTTTTTGTTTTTTTTTTTTCTATGTCCAATTTCTCTAGCACTATTTGTTTCAAAAACAATCTTTCCTCCATTGAATTACTTTTGAGCCTTTGTCAAAAATCATTTGGGCATATATGTATGGGTATATTTCTGAGTTCTTTTTTTTATTCCATTGATCTATGGGTTTATGCTTCCCTAATGTCATACAGTTTTCATTGCTATAACAAGTCTTGAAATTGTCTAGACTGATTCCTCCCACTTTGTTCTTTCCTTTGTGTGTGTGTGTGTGTTCAAAATTGTTTTGGGTATTCTGATTTCTTTGCTGTTCTATATAACTTTTAGAATAATCTTGTCCATATGTTCCACCCCCCCAAAAAAAACTTAAAACTTGCTAGTAATTTAATAGAAATTTTGATATCTATGTGTGTGTGTGTGTGTGTGTGTGTGTGTGTATATATATATATACATATACATATATATATATATATATATATATATGTATATATATATATGTATATATATGGCATATAAATAAATTTGGGGAGATTTGACATCTGTGCTATGTTGAGTCTTTCAATCCATGAACACTGTATATCTGTCTCTCCATTCTATATAGACCTTTGATTCTTTCTTTCATTGTTGTTTTGTAGTTGTCAGCATAGAACTCTTGTCCATGTTTTGGTAGTTTCAGATGTAACTTATAATTTTTGAGTGGTTGTTAATGGTATTGTATTTTTATTTTCATTTAAATTAATGTGTTCATTGCTAGTATATAGAAATACAGCTGATATTTTTATGTTTATTCTGTAATCTCATTGAAATCAGTTATTAATGCTAAGAGTATTTTTTGTAGCTTCTTACCTTTTTGCACTGGCTATGATTTCCAGCATTATGTTGACCAAAATTAGTGAAAATAGACATTTTTGCTTTGTTTCCCATCTTAGGGTGAAATTATTCAGTTTTTCACCATTAGGTATGTTACCTGTAGATTTTTGTAGATGCTGTTTACAAAGCTGAGAAAGGTCCTTCTCTATTTTTATTTTCTGAGAGTTTTTATCATGAGTGATAAATTTTATTAAATGCTTTTACTTCTTTGATTGATATTATTATGTGATTTTTCTTCTTTAGCCTATTAATATGTTAGTTTATCTTGTTTGATTTTCAAATATGTAACCAGCCTCACATCCCTGAGGGTCAAACAGAAAAACCCCAATGAATAATAGAGTACAGTTGTTTTTATATATCACTGAATCCTACTTGCAAATTTTTTCCTAAAGGTTTTTGCATTTGTAATCACGAGGAAAATATATCTAAATACACATATAACAACTGTTATGTAGGGACTTCATATAAATGTTCATGTATGTCCATATAAAGTTAATATAAAATGAATAGTGAAGAGTTCCTTTCTTCTATGTTTTCCAGAAGAGATTGTATAAATTGAGGTTGATTCATTTTTAATCCCTTGAAAACTTCTCATTGAAACTCTCTAGGTTTGAAGATTTCTTCTTCAGGGGAGTTTTAAAAATTATGAATTCACATTTCTTAATAGGTATAGAATTATCCAAATAAATTATCTCATTTTGTAGAGTTGTGGTAGTTTGTTTGTTTTTAGGAAGTGACCATTCTATAAAATTTCAAATTTATGTCATGGACGATTTAAAGAAGGTATCCCCTTATCTTTTTGATACCGGTAAGGATACCCAGGTTTGTTCCTGATACTGGTTCTTCTCTCTTTTTGTCAGTTTTGTTAGAGTGTTCTCAGCTTCATTGATCTTTTCAAAGACTTAGCTCTTTGCTTCATTGTTTTTCTCTATTTTTTTTTCAATTTCTTTGATTCCTGCTCTTTACTGTTGTTGGTAGTATTTATTTCCCTTTCTTTTTGTGCTTCCTTTACTCTATAAGTTCTTGAGTTTGGACCTTATATTATTGATTTGAACTCTTTTCTGAAGCATGTAGTTAGTCCTCTATATTTTCCTCTAAGTCATATGCCATGAATTTCAAAACGTTGTATTTTTACTTTCACTCAGTTCAATATGTTTTTGATTGTCTTCAAAATGTCCTTTTTGGGGGCGCCTGGGTGGCGCAGTCGGTTAAGCGTCCGACTTCAGCCAGGTCACGATCTCGCGGTCCGTGAGTTCGAGCCCCGCGTCAGGCTCTGGGCTGATGGCTCGGAGCCTGGAGCCTATTTCCGATTCTGTGTCTCCCTCTCTCTCTGCCCCTCCCCTGTTCATGCTCTGTCTCTCTCTGTCCCAAAAATAAATAAAAAACGTTGGGAAAAAATTAAAAAAAAAAAAAAAAAAGAAAATGTCCTTTTTGACCTTATGGAATATTCTTTAGGACTATATTGTATAGCTTCCAAGTATTGGGTGATTCTCATATTTCTTTCTGTTATTGACAACTAGTTCTATTCCATTGTGGTCAGAAAACAAGCACTATTTGATTTTAGTTCTTTTAAATTTGTTGAGGTCTGCTTTATAACGCAGTATGTAGTCTATCTTGATGAGGCTTGAAAAGAATGTTTATTTGGCTGTTGTTGATTGATGGTGTTGTGGACTTCTATAACCTTGCTGATATTCTGTCTCATTGTTCCATGAGTTATTTAGACAATGGTGTTAAAATCACCCACTATGACTGTGGTTTTGTCTATATCTCCTTTAGTTTTGATAGTATTTGCTTCACATATTTTTCAGTTCTGTTGATTGTGACATACGTTTTTATGATGCTATATTTTCATGGTGCATTGACCATTTTATCATCATTTTATATCTTTCTCATGTTGCAGCACTTTTCTTTACTCCAAAGTGTACTTTATCTGATATTAATATAGGCCTTCCTGTTTTCCTTTCCTGATTAATATTTACATGATATATCTTTATATTTCTCTTTATAAATATCTTATATTTACATATATATATGTATATGTGTATATATATACATACAGAAAATGTATGTATATTTATATTTTCAACCTGACTATATTGCTATAGTTGTAGTAAGGTTTTGTAAACAGTTTGATGTTTGCTATAATATAGTTTGATGATGGTCTATAATCCACCCTAAGAATCTGTCTTTTAATTGGTGTATTTAAACCATTTATGTTTTATTTTAATATTAATATATTAGGGATTAACTTTTCATATTTTGTTTTCTGTGTGTTATCTCTGTTTTTCTCTTCTCTGTTTACTTTTCCATGTCTTCCTGTGGATTACTTGAACACTTTTTTAGAATTCAGTTGTGATTTATCTTAGTGCATTTGAGTATATTTCTTTATATAGCTTTATTAGTGGTTGCTCTGGATATTATATTATACATAACTAATTTATCAGAGTCTACTGGTGTTGTCATTTTATTTTACCAGAGTAAGTGAAACACAGAAATCTCACTTCCTTTTAAGTCCCTTTAGTTTCCTCAATTGGTAATATAATTATTTTAAATATTTCCTGCACATTTAGAACCACATCAGATGGTCTTATGATTTTTGCTTCAACTGTCAAAATTCAAACTAAGGTTCCCTACTCAACTTCCACTGACACCTGACTGGAGGGCCCCTCTTTACTGCTAGGTAGGAATAAGAACTCTGGCTCCCCAGGTGGATTCCACTGAAACTGTGGGTGGAAAACTGCTTCCTGCCACAGAGATAAATAATTTAGGTAACTGAGGAGGAGGAGAACCCACTAAATTGATCCATAGTTTTGCTTACTGTGTTATTTTATTTCTCCCTAATGTTCCAGTGTTCCTTCTCTTATTTTCTTTCTTGTTTAGAGATCATAGCCTAGCCATTCTTTTAGGGTAGGTCTACTGGTGACAAAATATCTTCATTTTCCTTTACTCTTGGTTCTTTATTTCCTCCTCCTTCTTGAAGCATATTTTTGCTGGGTTAAGGATTATGATTAGCAGTTCTTTTCTTAAGCATGTGAAAAATGTTGGGCGACTTATTTTCTGGCCTCTGTGGTTTCTGATGAATAAAATGCTGTCACCTAAATTGTTTTTTCTTTATGGGTAAGGTGTCATTCTTCTCTGGCTCTTTCAATAATTTGTCTTTGTCTTTGGTTTTTGGAAGTTTAATTATGATATGTCTTGGTAGGGATTTCTTTGAGTCCATCCTATCTGAGGGTTACTAGCTTTTTGAATCTGTAGATTTATGTCTTTTGTCATATTTGGGAATTTTTCATCTATTATTTCTTTGAGTTCTTTATCAGCCCCTCCTACTTTCTTCTCTTCTTCTGATACTGTGATGACACAAGTGTTAAATGTTTATTATAGACTCTAGGTCACTGAAGCTCTTTTTTTTTTTCTTTTTTGTCTGATCGGGTACATTTTACTGTTCTGTCTTCCAATTTTCTAATTCTTTCCTCTGTCTCTTTTCTTTTGCTGTTGAGGCTATCCACTGAAATTTTTTATTTCAGTATTGAGTTGTTCAGATTTAATATTTTCATTTGGTTATTTTTCTCTCTTCCATTTATTTGTTGATACTTTTTTTTTGCTGAAGCCTTCTAAGTTTTCATTTGTTTAACATGTGTTCATTATTGATCACTGAAGCATTTTCATCATGGCTGCTTTTAAATATTTGCCAGATAATTCTGATATATAACATCTTGGTGTGGCATCTATTTTTTAAAAATTCATTTTAAGATCTTCTTAGTTCTTGGTAAAATGAGTGATTTTCAATTTAAACTTAGATGTTTTTATATTATATTATATCACTCTGGATCATTTTTAAATCTTCCATTTTAAGTGGCTTTTTGTGACACTGTTTCATCAATCAAAGGGAGGAGCACCATCTCATGTGAATGGAGAAACCAAGGTTCCCTACTCAACTTCCACTGGCAGCAGACTGGAGGGCCCCTCCTTACTGCTAGGTGGGAGTCAGAATTCTGGCTCCCCGAGTGGTCTCCACTGAAACTGTGGGTGGAAAACTGCTTCCTGCCATGGGGATAAAAGTCTTAGTTCCCTACTTGGTCTTCTTTGATACCACCCGGTGCCTCATCACAGTCTGAAGAAGATTTAAGTATAGTTTTTTCATTTAGCCTTTGCATAGGGAGAAATGGGGCCATGGTTTTTTCCTGTGGTGTTTGGCCAGAGCAAAGCAGTTATTGTCTATAAGTTTTCTGACTTGCTGGGTTGCTCTTTCCCTAGTCCTTTGCCTAAGAGAAACAACTTCTGTTGGGACATTATTTTGTCTACCCCTATAGGCATTTCCAGCTGGCCAGCTTCTTCACCTCCATGTCTGAGATATGTGAGACAAAGAGAAATCTCAGGGCACTCACCACTGTGTCCTTCCTTTGGTCTTAGGTTTTGAGCCGGTCTTTTTTTTTTTATCCTCTACAACTCTGAGTCTTTGTAGGATTGTTTTAATTATAATGTCCAGAATTTTCCCTTGTACTTAGTGAGAGGAGTAGGGAAAAGTATGTCTCCTCCATCTTCTTAGAAGCTGAAGACCCTCAGTCTTTGTTAAGCACAAAAGGAGAAAACAAAAATTTGTTGGATACTATACCCCAAGTATTTGACTTCGTCTCATTTCATCTTTCCCCTACACTTTTCGTGTTCCCCAAGTATTCAGGTTCCACAAAGCTTAAGAACTCAGGTTCCACTGGCCTCCTTCAGTGCTCTAATGTCTTCAGAGTAGCAAAAGCTTTGTAAAGCAGTTTAGTAAAAATTGTTCCCAAGTGTTATAATAAGTTTGTAAAGTCAGAGACGGAATTTTTTATTATTTTTTTTGTAAATTTGTGGAGCTAGTATGTTTTTAAGTTCATTTATTTATTTTGAGAGAGAGAGAGAGAATGTGCAAGCAGGGGAGGGAAGAGAGAGAGGGAGAGAGAGAATCCCAAGCAGGCTCTGCACTGTCAGCCCATGAACCCACGAACTATGAGATCATGACGTGAGCAGAAAGCAAGAGTCGGGCTTAACTGAATGAGCCACCCAGGCACCCCAGCAGACGAGGAATTATTAATCAAAATGATATAATTTGAGAATAAAAATCCCAAAAGGTAATTTCATTTACCCAAAGGGGTAAATGTTTAGGTTCAAAATATAAGTTTCCTAATCTAGATCTCCTTGCTCCAGGGTGCACCTTCTGCTATAATAAAAAGACAATGAATTAATCCATTAATTCAATTATTGAATTGAGTACAGCTTAGTTGAGCTCAGCTCTAAGGAGATGATAGAGTGTTTACAAAGGCATTGGCTTCCTGGAATGTTCTGGCCCTGCCTTATTGCAGCCTTTGAGTCCATTCATGGTCATCCTTCCAATCTTAGCCTCTAGGCTATGAACCATTCTGAGAGTGACGTTTGCACACATACCATTATGACAGTCGCCTCATACTGCTGTGACTCTATTTCCCACTAAGAGTGGGGTCGTTGAGAGAAAACCCAAACGTTTCATCTTTATAGTCCTAGCACCTATACTGTTCATTACGCGGTAGGGCCTGAAGACACAATATTGAGTGAAAGTATGGATAAGGCAAAGAAGGTATGATCAGCCCAAACAATCATCTTGTATTTGTGAAAAAGTATTTCTTGATTATTTTATGTTGTTAAAAATATCCTGCCTACACTAAAAAATAACTGGAGATGATTATAAAATTAAACAAATAATCAGTCCCATCATGCTCTAATTGGTATCTAATATTTCTCTAAAAGTTACTTTTGATGAGAATATTTGTTTCCTTCCAATAACAATTTGAATAAGAAAACTTGCAAAGCACTGCCTGAGGGTAAATTTTCTCATAGGATTATATTGATTACATTGGGTTGAAGGTAAAGCCAGTGATATCCCCCATTATCTAGTAGATTCTACTTAATCAATATCAAATATTTTATTTATTAGTTCCTGTATGTTCAACAAAATCCCAAAGGCTAGAGTAATGAAAGAAGAAATGTAACATGTGATCCTTTCTTCCATGGTATTCACGTTGCAGTTGAAATACATAGTTTCTATTGATGAAAAAATGAAGGGGGTGGGGCAAGACTGGAAATAGCACTGGGTTTTGTAGAGTGTGTAATATAAACACAGTGGTAGCCTAAAAAGGAAGAATGCTTTAATTGCCTAGTATCTATTAGCCATGATTCATGGCACTTTAAATGTTAACCCTCAGAAAAAACCTTTGGAATGGATATGATCAGTCTCCTTTTATCCATATGAGAAATCAGAGACTTTGGGAAGCTGAATAACTCGCTTAATGCTATACATTAACTGAAAACGTAGGATTCAAATGAGGTTTGAAATAAAATGTGTTCTCTCCAGAACACATCAAGCCCATTGAGCTGAATAACCAGTGAGAGTGTAATGAATAATATGTGTTTTAGAAATTAAGAGGAGAAGAATGAGCAGAATAGGGAAGAGAAGGAGTCTGTGTGGAGGGAGTGTGGACATTAAGGTGTGTAGGGTTTGAATGCACGGAGAAGAGAAGACAAGATGGAGGGCTGGCCAGAGGCACAAAGAGTTCCTCCTAACAGGGAAGACCAGACCTGGACAGAAATGCATGGGAAGTGAATGAGGCCTCCCCTGGGGTAGTCAGGTGATGAACAGAGGTCTGCAAGTTGGACGTGATGGGAGGAGAACTAGAAGGACATCGGGGACTTTTGATCAACAGACTAGTGTAATGATGGTATCCTTCAGAGGCTAACCTTGCAGTTGGGGCAGAATGGATCAGAAAAAAGGCATAGTCCCAGGGAGGATGAACAACTAGGGGCAGGGACAGTTGATCCAGGCCTGGATTCAGAGGGAAGGGAGGAATCGGTGCCAAGAAGGGTTGCCCCCCAGGTCTGGGTGAGTGACTGAATGTGAGGGGAGGATCGAAATGACTTGTGTAGCTCACACCTGCCTGGATGTCAGAGCAGGCGAAGCACGCAGTAGGGAAGGAGCCTGTTGTGATGTCACCACGTAGTAGTTTGTGATCTGGGGGTGTTATTACCATTCTGAACCTCTTAATGGTTATCATTAAAATGAGAATATAAGACCCACTCCACAGGGTTCCTACCAGAATTAAGTGAAATAAAATATGTAAAGCACCTGGCCCAGAACAGGCTCCCGACAACTGCAAGCTTATATCTTTGGATGGATGGTAGGGCCTGCCTTTCACAGGGAGAAGAAACACAGAAGAGTCGGCAGAAGATGAGTGTGACTTGGGAGCCCTGATACTTGTTTGTGGAGGGAACCACCATGTGTTTGTGGAGGGAGACACTTGATGTGGACCCTAAGGTAGATCAGGGATCCTACACATGAAGTCAGGTGACAGCCTCTGTGCCCTAAGATTCTCAGGTGAGAGCAGCATGGAGCTGTCTGTGCCTGTGATACTGCACATGGCTTCTGCTGAAAACCCAGTGTAGATCCAGTACATTCTACCCCAAATCCCCGGGGAATGTGGAGACTTGTGTTTTGCATATGGCGTGCCCATGGCTTCTGTGCCTTTTCTGCATCAATCTGGGCTGGGCTGGTGCCCTTTTGAAATTAAATGGATAATAGTCTCTATATTGCTTACGATGCCCTCTTATATTTTTTATCATATTATGCTTTCTGAACACCTCCTCCTTTTTTTGTTTTTTTTGTTTTGTTTTTCTTCCCCACAATCTCTGGGCTTTATAATCATCCTATTGCAATGCTAGGCTATATTATACAGGGGAATAAACTAACGTACAGCAAGGTGAAGGGATTTATTTGGGTTATAGAATTGTGGAGGAAACTGAGGACTTGAAGAAACTATAGGCATCAGCTAGCCCAGGGGTTGGCAAACTCCATAAAGGGCCAGATAGTAAATACTCTAGGCTTCGTGGGCTATGTATCCTCACTGTTACCCATTCTCCTCCCCTTCCTCCTCCAACTTCTCCTTCCTTTTCTTTTTTGTGGGGGAGGCAGAGGGGCAGAGAGAGAGAGGGAGAGAGAGAGACTACCAAGCAGGTTCTGCACTGTCAGCACAGAGCCCAACATGGGGCTTGAACCCATGAACCATGAGATCATGACCTGAGCCGAAATCAAGAGCTAGATGCCCAACTGACTGAGCCACCCAGGTGCCCCTCCTTCCTTTTCTTTAATAATTATTTTAAAAACTTAAAAAAAATTGAAAGAATTCTTTGAAATCTTAAAAAATCATTCTAGCTTATAGGATGTACAAATAGTGCATGAGCCAAATTTGGCCCCAAAGCTATAGTTTGCCAACTCTGAGCTAGTTGAAACATTTAATTTTATAGGTGAGGTGACAAAGAAACACACAGGTTTAGTGAGGTGCCCAGGGGTCACCTGGCTAGAGACTGACAGAGCTGGGCTAGACCCAAGGTCTCCTCATCAATATTTCCTTCTTACCATGGTTCAGTATCTTGGATACTTGCCAATTGTGGAAATAGTTACTTACCTATTTAAAGTCCAAGTAGGGCCACTTAAAGGGCCATTGGAGATTGGGACAACAGGCTTGTTTCTCCCCTCCTGTGCCTGTCCTCATTAATCATTTCTGTATATAATTATTCATTGCCTTAGTCCACAGAGTATTTGAAGTTGTATACAAAAGCACAAATAACCGACAATAATTAAAAAAAAATTGAAGCAATCACACGAGGCACAAAATAAAATAAGGAATAATAATGCCAAGAAAATGATTAGCAGTAGGTTGTAAATTTTGCCTTGAACGGCTAAGTACTTACTGCAGAGTGAGATTCATGTTAGTCACAAAAGCCTGTGTCCAAAAGATTAAAAAGAATCAATTGTTGGTTGCAACACACATTTTCCTAGTTTTGAGATTTGAGAAGCAATTCCCCCAGGAGCTGCACATGAAGAGTACACTATGGGACAGAGTGACCCAGGCTGCCCAACTAAGCTGGATAGAACTGTAGGAACCTGGGGGGTTGCTCAGATTCTGGGGAACCCCATTTCTTTTGTCTCCACGATTTGAGAGTAGGGATTCTCAGACTTTGACTAGCATTTTAAGAAGCCTGAATTCTAACCTCTAACCAGACATCAGTGTCAGCCCTAACTTCTAGGTCTGACAGCTGCAGGGAATAGACCTCCCTGCCCTCTGACCTCTAGCCTCACTGTAGCTCTAAGGTTTGAGATAATGAGGAGAAGGAAAGTGGGGCAGGTCGTGGCCACAAGAGCATCCTCCCACCCCTGTTGGCAGTGTGACCTAAGCCTGTCTCACTCTCCTTGTGGGCTGAAGACTCTAGGAGCCAGACCCCATCAGAAAGACCAGCTCCAAAGTGGAAGAAGAAGGATAATACAATCTGGGCCCCACCGAAGCCTTCCACATCAAAGCAATTCTTACATGGCAGAGGCTTCACTGCCACACATAGATTTCATGCAAATTACCAAACGCTCCGTACATAGTAGGTACATAATGTTACTGGATTTCTTGTCCACTCTGCCCTGATGTCCACCTCTTTCCAATGTGGCTGAGGATTTTCAATGCTTCAAGACAACATTTATGTAAGTTTTCACCTAGTCCAGTTGACGGTCCATCATGTTGCCGTCTGATGAGACGAAGGCCAGTCTTAGGTTGGTAGGACAACATGCACATCTGGAAGCATCTGAGCTCTTCCTCCTGAGTCTTTTCCATGAACACACACAGTCTCCTCCTCTTTCCCTGGCCTGCTTCCTCCTCAGGGGACGTTGGCTTATTCCTTTCTTTGTTCTGCTTTCTCAAGCTAGGTGCATGCAAAATCCCTCATCCTAACCCAAGGTACTCACCATTTCAGAGCCTCTCTGTCCTCTGAGCTCTCATTTTCTAAGCACTGCTTTACCCCATCTGCTCCTTCTTGGAACCATAGTCCTTAATTTGCCTTCCACATCTGGGTGTCTTGCAGTTTCCCTAAGAGCTACACCTCAAGTTACACCATGCAAACAGGCTGGAAATGATAATAGGGGATAGTCACTCCTTCAGTGTGTATTTGGTGAGCACATTTAGGGGTCTGGGAATACAGTGGCAAACAAGATAGGAGCTAGTGATCAGCTTATAATTGTAGAGAGCACTATTCATTGAAGTATTTTCATGCTTGTACATTTAATTATCCCCCCTATTAAAGAAGGGGAGTAATGGGGATTTGACTTTAATTTACCGTGTCCACAACATACACTCACTTCTTTGGGGGTAGTCAGTATCCCTCTTTTCCCATTAAACACCTGGTCCTCCAACAGTCTTTTGTGATAATTCCGGGGTGTTCACAGTGTAACTTAATTTCCACACGTAGAATGGAGGGCATCATCTCTTGCCAACATAATCCTTGTCAGCAACTGGGAAAAGGATTAGGGAAGGGAGGCCTTCCAGCACAGCAAAAATCCAGCTTATGTCAATGGCTGGATTTTACAAGATCTTCTTCATTTTGTTCATGTTTTTTATTTCATAATTATTACCACATAAGAGGCTGATTTTTTTTTTAATTGAGCGGACCATGGCCTGTGGAATTAGGCAAGCCTGTGTTGAAATCCGATTCTGGTGTATTCTTGCTATGTGGTTTCAGCAAGTACCTTGACCTTTCTCCTCCTCTATGGCCTTATCTGTGACATGAGAAATAAGAATAGCTACCCTAATGCTTGTGGTAAGGAAAAGTAAATAGTCAAGCCTAGCATGGGATCACTGTTCAAGAAATGGTACCTATTATGATTACTCACTGTAGAATTCTGACTTGCATTTTGAGGGAGTGATGATTATTTAAGCGTCTGCAGCTCAGTACTGATTTGGTATCAGATGAATGCTTGATGATTCTCTGTAAATGCCTGAATATGAATGATTAGTCAGTAGATGTTCAGGTTAGTGGAGGAGAGGAAGGATTCTTTTCCTTCTAGGGGGAATGCACACCCATAGTCATGTTAAAAATGAAAGAACATTTGACATTGTAAAAGTCAAAGCCCCACAAAGCCACTGTTGGTATTTCATCTTGCGAAATGTCTAGTTTGGGCTTCACATTCTCACACTGTCTAATCTTTGTACTCTGGTATAAGATAAGGAAATAGCTCATGGGATATGGACCACAATAATAATTGCATTACATTTATATGCCAGCTCGATGGGGGTGAAAATAAAGATGTTTGTTTCAGCTCAGCATTATCGTACATGATTTGTATTACTGACATCACAGCTCCAACGTTCAAAACCAAGCTTGGAAATTTGCAGATGCCACTAAATTATGGGGAACAACAAATAATGAGGTGCAGTGCATTCTGATGGAGGAGAATTTTGCTCATTTGGGCACCTCAGGCTAGCAGAGAGCTAATGGATGGCAAATACAGTTTGGTGTAGATAAATGTTGAATAATGAGTTTTGAAACACAGACTAAAGAGAGGGAATGCCTCATGAATTAGAAGTGCTTCCATACAATGAATCAGAGAAGGCTGGTGAGTTATTAGAGGGGATGGTCTAAACTGAAAACTCTTAAGTGTTCACCCTTTGCAGAGAATAGCAGAAGTGGTCCCCAGAAGGCTGCTTTGGGCAATCGGCATTTCACAGAGTGGAGGGAGCAGGGGCTTTGAGTCAGGCCTACGTGAATTTAATGTCTGCTCCGTCATTTTAAAAACTCACACGATTTGGGACAATTCTATTCATCTAGACAAACCCTATTTCCCTCTCTGAAAATAGGAATAGTGATATCTACCAAGGCTGTTGGTATGGTGTCAGTTTCACAGTGTGCAACGTGCCTCAGCTGAGGGAGCATCCCCCACATTGGTTACAGGATAGATTTGTACCTTTATTACAGCAGTGTTCTTGCAGATGGATCCAAAGCTTTATTTTCTTAATCAATATATTATAAAGCATTCCAAATAAATGGAGGCATGGGATGTTGACAAGGGCTGCTCTTTTTCTTCCCACCGTAGGAGGGAAATGATGGGAGCCTCAAAGAGGACATAGTTCCAGGAACAAGGAGGTACACAGTGAGGGGCCAGTTTGGGAGTGAAATGTGGGCACAAGCTCTAGTGGGCACCCCTTTAGGATTGACATTGCCCACCAATAAGATGGTGGCCTCACCAGGGATTCACGTGGAACTATGGGATTTGACGGGGTAAATGAACCCATCAAGGGCCACAAGGCTAATTAGCCAGGTAGATACTACCCTCCTCCTCCACAATCCTATTGTTAAAATGCATCAGTGCAATTGCCACATTAGCTGTCTGGTCTTTCCCTGATGTGTGAGCTGCTTTTAAGGATGAGGGCAGATCTCAGTGTCCCCGTTTCCACAGGAGAGTGCCTGAACATATTGGATACAGGGTTCCTTGTTTCCGAATGAGTCATGAATGAATCTCTCTTCTGCTGCCTTCCATCGAGGAGAAAATCATATTTTGGGTTTTTTTTTTAACTTGTCATTTGTTTTCAGTTTCATGTGCATCTGTTTTTCCCTCTTTATTTTTAGTTTTCTCAGCATTTATTTACTGAATGCCCACTGAACGATAGTCATTATGGTAAACATTTTTCAGTCTTTTTTATTTTATTTTTTTTAACCTTGAAACAAACTTAAACACACCAGTCCCATTCTCCAGATGGAAAAATTGAGGCTTAGATAGGAAAATAGTAACTGCCCAAGGTTGTGCAATGGGCAGAGATTCAAAGCTGAATCCACCCGTCCCAAACTGCTCTCAAACCCTACATGTTAGGATCCTTCACAGTGCTTCTCTGAGCATTTTCCCACCCTGATCTCAAAAGTTACACTGGTATTTTCCTGTCAACATCAACCTACGTGTGATTGAAGTATTTGTACCTCATTTTCTTCTATTCCATTATATCACTCCCATACATTCCCCCTATCCTGTGAGTCATTCGACTTTCACTAATTGTGTTTAGTTACCATTTGGGTTGAGATGAGTATCCTACCTACTTGGTCTTAATTTTGACCCATTTCATATCGACCCATCAAAACACATTTGTGTGGGCCATGGGGGACCCTGACAAAAGAATGAAAAAGAATTCCCTTTGGGCAAGAGTTATGCATGAGAAAACGGAGTTTGATTTCATCACTCTCCTGCAAAAACTTCCACTGGGTTCTTTTTACTGATTTTGTCAATTCTGTTGCATGTTAATTGGGAACCATTCCTTTGGGGGTCTAGACACCATTTCCAAGCCTATTTCTTTCATGCTCCCTAACATAAATTCCTCCGTGACCCTCACCTGTCTGTCTCCATGATTAACCTATTCTTTTCAACCATAGGAAGCATGTACTATTCATTCCAATATGCTGTTTGGTGAACTGTATTCACTAGTCTGCATGAAATGTTTTCTTCTCTGTAACTCAAATAAGCCAGATCTTTTTATTTATCCACATTGTTTCTCTGGCTGGACTGTCATTACACTTCTCTGCTATCCAAACATGACCCATTACTACTAATAACCAGAGCATATGAAGCATGTTCATCTATGTTATCTCACACAATTCTCACAGTATCCCTCTGAGAAAAATATGATTAAGCCTTTTTATTTTTCAGATGAGACGTGTAGAAGCTAGGTGACTGGCCCAGGGATTGCCAAACGAATGAAGGCTCTTGTTGGCTTTCTGACACATTTATTCTGATTCTGAAGTCCACCTTTTATGATTCTTTCATGCTGCCTCACCTTGGCCCCATCTGCAGCATGATACCTTTGCCTCTAACCATCTGCTCCTCTAGACTTCCCCACCCCTTGATGATTAAGACAGGTGTCGTCTTCAGTCCACCAATATCGTGATTGCATGAACAACCAAAGAAGCAGACAAAGTAAAACAGCATGCGTGTTTTGCAAACACACATTAAAAACAAGTCCCCTCCTCTCCTATTTTCTCTCACTCTCACCTTTTAATCACGCCCCCCTTTTAAGACATTCTGGCAACACCAGAGCCTGTCTTGTCTTACTGTGCGAGTGGCATCTAACACACACCACCTGGCAGGGGACGATCTGGTCCTTCCTCTCCCTGTTCTCTGTGCTTTACCTAGAGGGGAGACAACATATCTCCAAATGTGGCAACTGGGGGAGGATCTGCACTTGAAGGCTTGAATAGAAGTTGAATTTACTGACTACTTACCATATGCTAGAGATGGTTCTAATGATATTCTGTGTATTGAGTCACTTAACCCCCACAGCAACTCCAAGAGGTGATGTGCTATGTGTGCCCCATCTTCCAGATGAAGAAACTAAAGCACAAGTATTAAAAAAAAAATTGTCCAGGGGCAAAGCTAGTGTGAGACTTGGAATACATAGCAAGATTGTTCTACCCCATAGTCTGGACTCTATGACTCTGTGTTTAAGATAGGCTAGAATTGGGGGAAATAAAGCAAAGCAAAACAAAACAAAACAACAATAACAAAAACAAGCAAGATGTCAGCTTGGAGAATGGCGTAGAGCCCTAGACAAATGGACTTTATTCCTTTGGGAAAAGTCAGGGAGGGGTAGAAAGTGTCGGCAGCCCTATGGCAGCAAAGTCCCATGTGCAAGGAAATCAAGCTTGTGTAAGCAACATTGGTCTGAGGACATTCTGAGCCAACTGTCCCATTAGCAGCACTAATAATAATACCATCCACCATTCATTGACTAATTCCTATGACTCTCAGTGTTTCCCTACTATCTGTGAATAAAGCCCCAGAGCCTTTGTGAGGCCCTCAAGAAGCTTCACAACTCAAGGCCTGCCCACTTTTTCAGACACCTCTCCCATCTTGTCCACCTTCATGCTGTAAGCTCTAATAAAAACACAGGGTTCCCCTGTACCCTAAAGTTTGAGGGCATGACTTATACTCTTCTTTTGCCTGGAAAGACCTTCATGCTCTCTGTGCCTGAACAACTGAGCCTCAATTCAGCTGTAATCCATTCCAGGATATCTCCTCTGGGCACGTAAGTTAAAGGTGAGATTTCTTTCCTCTGGCCTCTAGAGTACCAAATCCTCACATATGTACGGATCTTTACCTATTCTAAGGACCTCCTCAGTTTGTTTTATCCGTCATTAACCAAGCAGCAAGGCCCTTGAGAGCAAATCTGCCATATTCACTTTGGTGTCCTGGCATGTAGCACAGCACCTAACACATGCAACGTGTCACAGAAAGGGACGGAATTGTGTATCAGACCCTAGTGTGGTATCTTGAATCTAGCTCTAATCACAACATGGCCTCATGAATTGGACATTACCAGGCTGACTTTACACATGAAGAAACTTAAGCTCAGAGAAACACAATAACGTATTCAAAATTGCATCCAATGGGCAATGCATACAATAAGGAAGTGAGAGACACAGAAAGGACCCAAGCATAGCGCTGTTCAGTCTGGCATTGGTTCCCAGGTCAGCACACGGCACCACACTGACCGTCTCCACACAAGTGAGGTGACGGTTGAAGTTTGGGAAACTGAGCAAAAGAACCAAAAATCATGACAGTGAATGGAGCTGACACACAGAATAAGAGGGCAGCTTTAGAAAGGAAATACCTTGGGCCTTCCCTTGTCCTCACCCACAGCTTAACTAGAAGGGGGCAGGCCCATAGAACTTGGCCACGCCTAAATTACAGTCATAAGGAGGTGAGAGAGCCCTGGGGTGGGTCACATTAATGATGTTCCTCATGAAAATGAAAATAATCGGGGCGCCTGGGTGGCTCAGTCGGTTAAGCGTCCAACTTCAGCTCAGGTCACGATCTCGCGGTCTCTGAGTTCGAGCCCCGCGTCGGGCTCTGGGCTGATGGCTCAGAGCCTGGGGCCTGCTTCCGATTCTGTGTCTCCCTCTCTCTCTGCCCCTCCCCCGTTCATGCTCTGTCTCTGTCTCGGGAATAAATAAACGTTAAAAAAAAAATTAAAAAAAAAAAAGAAAATGAAAATAATCACAGCTAGCATTTCTGATCACTTACTATGACATTGATGGTTTTAAATGCTTTACATGTATGGCAGTTCTCTTTCACAATGCAGGCACCGTCTTTATTTATTAAATGAGAAAACCAAGGGAAGTTAAGTAATTTACTGAAATTCACGCATGTGAAGTGAAAGAACCAGATTCCCAAACTCAGACTGTCTGACTTCAGATCTTAAACTCATGATGGGAATCCTACACTCTGTGATGAGGGTTGACCTCCAAGGAGTTGCTGACTCCAAGGTATGTCAGAATCCCAGACAAGGGCAGACAAAGGATGATACAACCAGACAAAGCTGGATGTATTTGAGGTGGATTAGGAACAATTTGCACTGGGACTTTCTAGCATCTATTGCAACTTCCTTTTAACATGCACTTTACCCTGGGTGGGAGTAGGTGCTACAGAACAAATCCAGATAAGGCATTACTCTGATTGTAGAACAGGTGCCAAAGTTTAATTTGAAAGCTTATTTAATTCATCAATTCACTCACCCCTGTCCTTATAAACCCATGGACTGGAATGTGAGACTGTGCCAATACACCCCTAATATTTGAACCAAGACAGAAGTAGCATGTCAATGTTATTATCAACATGGAGTACTTACATGACCACCTCACGCTGATCACTTATTTGAGGCCTTTTAGCAAATAGAATTAGGTTGATTTTATTAGACATGTGCTTTGGCATGGATCAGTAGTTCTGTCTCAAACCAAGCATACCTCCCTTATGCCTTCTCTCTCTCACGAGCTAATGGGGTCCCTGGCAGCATATCCCTGTCAGACCACCACCAGCTCCAGAAGCACTTACTTGTGTCTTCTTGGACCCACAGCACATGTTAAAGCCAACCATGACCTCCATGTAAACTGAACCCTTTCTAAAAACCGAGGCTTACAGATCTTTGCCACCACCACCCAAGCCAGAATTAAATATCAAGGGAACAAAGTGCGCTGTACTTTTTAGAAGTCATCTTTGAGTTCACTTTTGCAAATATTAAAAACAATGCCACAGGTACAGAAACAAATCCAAATCTGCTGGGCGACTTTTCAATGAAATAAAAAGTAAGTAAACCTGTGGCTGAAACAGATGAAGAAAGTCCTGGCAAAAATTACTGAAGAATAAAATAGAGAGATTTTAATCATCCTCAGGGGATAATTATATCGTGGACTCTGGCTGAGTTGGCAGGTGACAAGAGCACAAGGCAATCAGCGAAGTGACCAGGGTCTTCATCCTGAGTCTGTCCATTCACTGGCTTCGGGGTTGCACCTCAGACAAGCCACTCGGACACTTTGGGGTCCAGTTACTCTACTGCTGCAAAGAAATGGCTAACACCAACAGAAGTCACAGAAGTGGACCTGAAAACCTGAGAAAGCAACTGTTCTGTCTCTGCCTCTCTATTCTCATGGTGTTCATTCAAATAGGGAACTCCTTGAACTCCTCCTTGACCTCCCCACTCCTTGGTGCCAAGATGGTGTCTCCTGATGGGAGTTGATCTCTCCATTGGTGCTCTGGAAACGGGCTCTCGTTCCCTTGGGGGAAATCTAGCCTGGGAAACTCACTAAACTTCTCTGAAATGCAGACTGACTATCTATGAATTTGGGTTTAGGGGCACCTGGGTAGCTCAGTCAGTTGAGCGTTCGACTCTTGATTTCAGCTTAGATCATGATTCCAGGGTCGTGGGATCAAGCCTGGCATCTGTGGAGCCTGCTTAAGATTCTCTCTCTCTCCCTCTGCCTCCCTCCACCCCCAGTCAAATAAAAAATAAAATTAAATTAAAATATTACCTACTTCACAACTCTGTTGTAATGATAAATGAGATAAATCAGGTAAGGCACTTGAAACAGCGACTGGCATGTTCAAAGCTAACGATAAATGTTAGCTCTTGTTATGTCTGGTGCTTATTTCTCTACATATAAGAAATTTCCAGGTGTCTGTCATCTTAAATATGCATATATAATATAAATATACTATAATATATATACATATAATTTAACTATTATATATTATTATTACTAAAGTATAATCTATGAGGTTTTTTCCAGATTTCACATGTAAGTGAGATCATACAGTATTTGTCTTCCTCTGTCCAACTTACTTCACTTCGCATAGCTTGTTGTGGTAGTCATTTTATGTGTGACGTCAAGTCATTGTGCTATACACCTCAAAGTTTTACAGTGATATATATCAATTACATCTCAATAAAACTGAAGAAAAACTTGAGTGAATCATAATAATAAATATTAAGTATATATATCTTCACTTCTTTGGACACTTATCCTCCTCTAGCTTCTAGCGACCTCATTTCTCAGCTTTCTGGTATAGCTGAACTTGTTGACCAGAGGCTCAGCATTGGCCATCTTCACTAATTTTTGTCTATTTTTTTAAAGAAAAATAAAAATATAATGAACCCCATGTAATTCTTCCTCATCTTTATCAATTATCCACTCATGTTTCATTTACCTCACCAATTGCCCGTCTTCTACATCATTTTGAAGCAAATTACTGGCATACGTAATATAATCTGTCCCCAAATGCCTGTAGGTGCCTTCGAGAGGTTTATTGATTTTAGTTTTTGAGTTTCCATTGACTCCTCTACAAGGGTACCTTTGTCCACTCCAGACATAGACGTGATGAACAGATTGGTGGACCTTTCTCAATTATCTGGGGAATATTGCTTGACCACCTTTCTCAGGCATGTGACTTAGCCATTCTGTCTCAATTGCTCCCATTTTATTAAAAGTTTTGTTTTTGTTTTTAAGCAAGGTAGCTATGACTTCCACATTGTCCAATCTGATGGTAATTTTTCAGTACCAACTGTACTTGATTTTCTGAGGCCCTTGGATATTTTACGGTGAAATAAAGCTAAACTAATATTAGCATCTGAGATAAGTTAACCTGGCCTTGTTAACATTTACTTTTTAAATCTTTAAAATGGGGGAAAGTTATGTTATAAAACATCATATAACATAATTCATGGCATATAGTAAGTACTTATATGAGAAGTACTAACTATATGAGAAGTAGGATTATTAATACATTATTATGTTTTATGTGTTGTGTAAGTAACATTATCAATACTATTTAATTGCCTATTTGCTTCCATGGTCCCTCACCGTCTTTGTTTACTTCCTACCCATCATAACTTCAAGTCATTCACAGCTACAGGTTTGTCAAGGTTGTTGTATTGGCATTTGAACCTGGACCTTGTTTCCTGGTGTTCTATGAAACTCACGGTCATTGCTTTAGTTCCCATGTCCAAGTATATGGCCTGTTTGGCCTACTTCCCCTTCATCTGCTGCCCGTGGGTACTTTTCCACATGAGTAATCTCACAAGCTCCCAAACTAGACATTTTCAAATAAAATTTGTCACCTTTCACCGCAAAACGTTTCTCTATGAATCCTCTTTGTAGTAACATTACCGAGACATGCATGCAACATTATTTTTTGTTAGCAGAAGAGCCAGCTAGCTACACTTGGGGAATGGGGATAAGAGAAAAACATATAGCAATACCTTGGTTTGCGAGCATAATTCATTCCAGAAACATGCTTGTAATCCAAAGTGAATTTCAAGATCCATTGGCTCGGTTGTGATCACGTGGCATTCAGTGTTATGTACCACTCGTATTGTAAGACACCGTTCATTTATCAAGTTAAAATGTACTAGAAATGTTTTCTCATCTTGTGGAACACTCGCACAACCAGTTAGCTGCAGTCCAAGTCTTACTGTACTTGGATTTTCTTGCTCATGATCCTGTGCTCGTGAGCTCAGGTATTTCTACACTGTTTTTAATCCTTTGCCCTACCACACCAACCCTGCTTATTCTCCATTGTCACAGTCTATTGGTTTGGTTCCTCCCATAGACCCACAGCTCCTTCTCAGGGACTAAGTCCTTGGTCTTTGTAATCTCAGTGTCTAGCTCAGTGCCTGGCACACAGTTGTAAATTAATGCACATGTTCGATTATTTTTTTTTTATATTATTGTCTGAAGTTGAGACCCCAGGTGGGGAGACAATGGCGAAGTCTTGTATCTGTTGCTTTTATAGCTACAAAAAGCACTCATAAATGCCTGGATTAATTGCACTTTCGAGGTTTAAGTCAAAAGAGATAGTTATGGATGTATTTCATTTGGTTAAAGAAGTAACTACAAGTTTACCATCACCATCATCAACCTTCAGTGAAGGAAAAAAGAAAAAACTATATGTGCCTACTCATTTGCTCCTTGATTCTCATAAAATTTATTAAATTGTATAGATTCAAACTCATCAAAGTACACATTAAATATGGTTTTTATGTATCCATTATACCTCCATAAAGCTGTTAAGAAATAAACAAAAGAATGAGAGATAAAAACTCCACTTTATATAGGAAAACTCATCAACTGCAGTGACAAATGTTCACGAAATTTCCTCTTCCTCCCAAAGAGATTTATGAACTCGAAGGAGAAATGAGATATGCATATAAATGACTATATGTGAATAGCACCCTGCGTGGAACACGAAGAGTGGCAGGAATTTTCGGGGAGCGGGCAGAGTATTGGATGTAGAAATCAGGGGCGGCTGGGCGAGTGTCTGTGAACTGGCTTTCAGCATCAGCAGGGATAGCAACGTGTAGAAATAGGCATGGTGGGAGTAAATGTGAGACTCCATGTGCAAGCAAATAAAATGAGAAAGCAGTGGATTCAGGGACACGATGTGTGTTTGCCAACAAGTGGGTATTTCGGTAACATTGAAGTAGAGGATCCATGTGGAGTGAGGTGGATGGTGACTCTAGATGCTGAGGTTGCCCAGACTGGATGGTTTTGAGTACCACGTGGGGGACGTGAAACTTGGAGGACTATGGGATATACACATCATGTTTGGGGAGAAGAGTGATAGATGTGGAATAAGAATATTGCGTATGTATTTGCATGTGTATAAATGGTTAAATTAATGGTGGTGTTTTAGCTTTAGGAACCTGTATGTATCAAAATGCTCTACTGTATGGTAAACAGTTATCTAAGATCCGTTTAGTGTTCCCCACCTCACCCCCAACACAGGCAGGGTACACTCCCGTTGTGTGTGGGTTGGTGGGTGGGATGGTCTGATCCTTGGTATAAATAAGAAAGATTTTAGAAGTTCTATTCAGTTTCCCATGCCTGATACAAATTCCAGTCCATTATTTTCTCATACCAAAAAAAAAACAAAACAAAACAAAACAAAAAGTTGCTTATCATACTGATGGCTTTACTTTGTTGGGAGTAGGGATGCTATTGTCCTTATTTTTATTTATTTTTGAAAAAAATAATACAGTGTACATTTTTAGAAATGTATATAAAGATGGACAGGTGAAAGTCTCCTGACATACCTATCCTCCCGAAAACCAGGCCCCCTCTTTGAAAGCAACCCATTTCCAGTTTTTGTGTATGGTTCAGAGATATTTTAAAAGTATGCAAACATATATAGATGTCTCCTCCCTATCTATCTACCTATCTATTTATTTATCTATCCATCTATCTACATCCATCTATTTATTTTTAAGTAGGCTTCACACCCAGTGCAGAGCCCAATGAGAGGTTTGAACTCACCACCCTGAGATCATGACCTGAGCTGAGATCTCAAATAGGATGTTTTACCAACTGAGCCACCCAGGAGCCTCTTTCCTCCCTTTGTAACACACACATGTTGGTATAAAGATGAATTGTTTTGCATCTTCCTTTTATTACTTAGCATACCTCTGTGATCCCTTCAGATCAGCACACATAGAACTTCTTCATTCTTTTCTAAGATGCAAAGTGTTACCTCGTGTAGGTATATTCTCATTTCTTTAACCAACCTTTCACCAGTAGCCATTTCGATTGCGGCTACTCATTTCCATTAAAGACAATGTTGCAGTAAATAACTCTGCACATTCCAGAGTTTGCAAATGTTTGAATACATGTATGAGAAATTTCTAGAAGTGGGGCTGTTGAGTCAAAACATATGAACACTTGTTATTTTTAGAGATAGCGCTGAATTGTCCTCTAGAGACTGTGTACTGATATATACACTCCCATCAGCAATTAAAAGAGTGGCTTTTTCCAAAAACTCTCATCAAAATAGTTTTATTAATCTTTCTGAGGTATTCAAGTTTAATTAATGAAAAATGATATCTTGGTCTAATTAATTGGCATCTTCTGCCAGCTTTGCCTTATCTGGATCCTTTAAATTTCAGTATGTCTTTTGTTCATGATTGTCATTTTCTGGATATTCAGCATTTTTTAGTATTTATCATTCACTCTTAAACACAGGAGTTGTTTTAGCACATCATCATTGCCTTGCTGTTGTTTTTGTTGCTAATTTCCCAGTGGTAGAGTTAATTGATTTTCTAGCTTTTATATTGATTCTAGTTTTGCCCTGCTGTGATCACAGAATATTGTCTGAATTATTTCTGTTTGAAAACATATTGAGAGTTTCTGAGGGGTCATTTATTGAGAATGTTCTATGGATCATCTGAAAAAAAATGTTTACTCACAGTTATCAGGTTACAGAGGTTAAAATAGATTACTATATCTGCTTTTGAAATTATATCACTGAAGGTATCTAGACACTTCTTTTTTCAACTTGATCTTTCATGGAATGAAAGAGGGGAATCATATTCCACTCTTAATTTGTTTCTATGTATTTTTCCACATGTCCCCATTTTTTTTTCTGACCCATCTTCTTGTTATAGGAAATAGGCTTACACAAATGTGAGAGAGGCTGGGGAAGCAAAGGGCAGGAGGTGAGTAGAAGGGTCACAAGGTGCCCCCACAAACCAGTCCTCCTGAAACACCAGTGCAGGGGACAGTGGGGAGGTTCAGACACCTCTGAGCAATCATCACATTCAGCCGCTAAGGTGGGACTGAAATGGGAGCTCATGGAGAACGGAAGTGGGCACCCTCAGGTGGTAAGCACCTCTGTGTGTCCATAGCTAGCCTCTGGGGACACTTGGGACCGCTGGTGGGCAACAGGGCTAGCAGTGGGGAAGAGCTGGACCTGGAGTGGGGGACAGTGAAGACAACTCGTACCATCTGCCTGTCTTTAGATCTAACCATGAAGACCTTCAGAGGACACCTTCCAGTCCACCTCCCAGATCCACATCAAGTGACACTCAAAGCCGTCTAGGAAAGGGAAATCCGGATAAATAATTTCTTAGCGTAACAAGGTTGGCTCAGGACAATCCAGCTCACTTTGCTCAAAATCTTATTTCTAAACTCTGAATTATTTGTTATAGGTGTGTCTCTCATACAGTATAAAATTGGGGTTTGCTTTTGTCCAATCTTGGAAGGTTTTTTTTTTCTTTTATAGGTGAGTTTAGCTATATAGATTTTGTTGCATGGCAGAAATGTTTTTTTGTTAGTTCATCAAAAATTTTCTGTATAATTTTATTCCTTGTGGCTTTATAAAAAGATTTCTGCAAGTAGTCTATATGTTCTTGGCTTTGCTTTAGTGACTGTGTGTGTGTGTGTGCGTGCGCACGCTCACACGTGTGCAGAGGGGATGTTTATTTTGAATAATTCTGAAGGCTAATGTTTTTGCTCTAGTGGTTGACATTAGAGGAATGATTTTCCTATATCCTTCATTGTCTCCTTCATTAAGAAAGACCTGTGGTTATGATCTGATTAAATTTATCTTTCCTCTAACTTGCACTTACCTGATCTTAGTTTTTTATTCGTTCTTTATCACTGTTTATATTTACAACATTAAATATACTTATCCCCCCATTACTTGAAGTTTTAGTATTTAACAACAGTCCTCCTGTTGCCTTCTAACACCTTGACCTCCTAACCTTTCTCTTTTATACCATCTCTGTACTGTTGGTGTTTGTAACATAGTTTGCATTTCTGATACTATTGCTTCTCAAGCTTTGTTGTTACGTCTCAGAAAAGAAGGGGAAATGCCTGCGTCACTCTGTCATATGCACATTTGAAGCATGTGGACAATTTTTAATATGTTCAAAATAAATGCTTCCCAAATTTGATCCTTTGGATATTGAAAACAGTCTATCTGCCACACGGTCTGCTGCTTTTAGTCACACACAAGTTTGTGGAAACCCCGCAGTGGTGAACCGCCTTTTCAGCACAGATATAATAGCAATTTCCTTATACGTTTCAGAAACCAAAAAGTAATCAGAAAATGTGTTTTCCACGTTGAGGTCATAAAGCTCATGCACGTGCTTTAGAGACTCCCTCCGTCTCTCACTGCAGCCGCGGTCCTCTTTATGCACTCAGAAGTCTAACAAACCAGGTTATTACCGAACCCCCATCACATTAAAAGCACATAATCAGAATTTTCGAGAACTGTGTTGAGTAAACGTTGCATCCTGACAGACAGCAAGGAGATCGCAGGAAACATAGCAATATAAGGCCATCAGGACCGACTTCATGAGTACATGCCAGTGTGTTCACACAGAGCCCTGTGCCCACGAGACTCTCTACTTGGGCACCCTTGAAATTAATAATAATTTTACCTTTGAACTTGTGCTTTGTGAGGGATGTCCAGTGGGAAAAAGAAGCACGTGCAGGGCGCTTTAAACCTTGGCTCACAGATGGATTTTGAGCTGCCAACTTCCCCACCTGCTGACATCCCAGGCTCCCCCTCCTGGCACCCACGTAGGGATGGCTGTCACCCTCCTCTCATACCAGGGACCTTGGCACACACATGGAGCGAGTTAGGAATAAACACACATTTCATGGTGTCTTGAGGCAGGACATGACAGAGCTGGCCCTGTGCCAGGTGGGTAACATGAGGGCACGTTAGGCAGGTGACTTGGTGGAGGCAAACCTCTTACTCCCAATGCAGATACCAGCCATGTCCTGGAGCCCACGTTGTAATCCCACAGGGGTTGCCTACCTCCCGTAAATTGGCATGTAGGCCCTTGGGAAGAGACACTGGCTTTCCCACTGAGGTGGGGCCATGGCCATCTGTTGGGCAGCTGGCAGGAGGCGTAAACTGACAGCCGGTGAGCCCACAGCACCTGTGAGTCTGCACTCACTCAGCAAGTATACCTTTGCCCAGAAGAGTGTGACATTAAATAAAAAACATCATGACACATCAAAGACACTAGGAAGAAAAGAAAATATATGCGTTTGTATTTCAGCACTTTTAATGGCATTTTTTGGTCTGCGTTTTCTTCTGCGTTGTTGTTATTGTTGTTGTTTGTTTGTTTTGTTTTCAGAAAGGACCCAGAGTTTTATTTTGCAGTAGGCTTCTCAAAGCATCTAGTCAACCTGCAAGTAATTTAGGTGCAAGACAAACAGCTTTGCTAATGGTTCTAACTTTTAGGGCTTAATTCCATGCACTTAAAATAAGTGCTCAAAACTACGAGTGCAGGTTATACTTACGGAGAGGTAGGAATCAGCTTCCTATTGTTGGCTAGCTTTGGTAAACCCAGTCATTTGCAGGCTACCTCTCCAGTCTTTGATTGATTTGCTGTCAGCTCAGTGGAAGCATCTTGGATTCCTATCAGTGTTCTCTTCCCTTTAAGATACCTGTACCTATGCATGGATTTCCCCCTTGGAGCTAAGCACGTGGCTTCCTAGTTAGGAGTGGGACCATATAGTCAAGGATAAGCAGTGTGCTGAATAGAGATTCCACTTGTCAAACTCTTTGGGGACTCTTACCATTGATAAATCCACACGCAGGTATCTGGCACGATGCTTGGCCCTGGGAGCAGGGAGGTTCAGACAGCAAAGAACTTTGTTGTGCTTTGCAACTTCGAATTGAACCTGTAGCCAAGCACATATGCACATTAATGAAAAACAATCAAACATAACACATTCATGATGCTGCCAAATGAGCAATGCCATCAAAAAGCGATGGGAAACAGAAGACTTTGTGTTGAATACCTGACATAGGTATGGCACGGTGCTAGCATTTTACATATGTGACTTCACTTGTTCCTTCTCCCCTTCCTGAGAGACAGCTACGTGTGTTCTCATGTCACAGGCAATGCAACTGAGTCTCACGTAGCTTAGGTTGTTCCCCAGGGTCACGCAAGTGGTTGGCATGCGAAGGCAGATCTAGGTGACCTCAAAGCACTCTACTTAAAGGGTGTCCTTCCCATGGACAACTGGCTTTATTTACTCGGTACATTTACCATTCAAAGAGCTCTTCATCTATTACCTCATTTGATCTTCACAAAGCCCTTGATAGAGAGCTCACCACCAGAAAGGGGAGCCGAGGACAGAGAGGGGGTGAAGAACCCAAGTTCATTATCCATTCACACATGTGGCTCCTCTGATCTCCCATGATCTCTACTTGTCTGGTAAATGAATGGACTGAAAAATGACTGTATAATCAAAGTGCAATTTGTCCAGGGTGGTACTGTATGAATAATTTATGTAGCATAAATACTGCTGGATAGAGCACTTAACTAAACCCTTGATCAGATGCCTGTTATTATCTGGCTGGCAGACAATCAAAAAATGAAATGAAATTTGGGCAAATTCCATACACACTTGGGAAAGGCCACAGAGAGCAAAGGAAGAACAGGGAAAAAAAAGAGGGGGAAGTGAATGTGGATTTCTGGGGCTGCTGGAAGCCCCTTATGAAAACAGGCGAAAGCGTAGCGGCATATCTTAGAGTGAAATTATGTGTAGTGACGGTGATTACAGAGAAACCAGAAGCTCCTTTCTGGCTATGATATGGGGGTTGGGCGTTTCCTCCATTTTCTGCCCTGTGGTGACTGACTCTGACATTGTCCATGGGCTCCATAGCACCTGTACACTGATAAATAGGAAACTGTTACAGTGTATATTTGACAATTCATGGGACATAAAATTATTGATCTCTCCGAGACCCTCAAATGATTGTGCCCTCACCTTACGCTCCATGAGTGATGTGGATAACTGGCAACAGCCCTCATGAAGGGATTGCAAGATGCCTGAAACAAAACTCAGAAATACTGAGCATTCAAAACTCCGAAGCCCTGGACAGATGATGCATTGGCGGTGTCATAAAAATTTCTGTAACACCACATTGTCTTCTTTCTGGCCTTTGTCCCCATTAATCATAGAGTGGGTCTCCCTTCCAAGTAACAGCTTTCACTTCTGACTTTACAATTTCTCCAGACCCAGAGCTCTGAGTCAGCAGCCTGTGTCTGTCCAGAGATTTTTTTCAGCACCCTGTGGTTCAGCACACCCACCGCTAAGGTGCTGGTCAGGCCCTTCCCACCTTCATTCCATCCCCAGAGACATCCTGGTGGGCGTCGACACCTGCAGTGATTTATCCCTCACTGAACATCAGAGTCCCACCTACGGGAGTTTGCTGGAATCTTGTGCCACCATGAATATGACAGTAGTATCTGATGTATCTTCCCAGGGAAACTTAAACTTCTTGAGGTCTAACAGAGCACATGTCTTTTCCATTCAGTTTTTTTGTACATAAACCTGGCTTTCCTGGTTGTCAGGCTAAAAGAATGAACCAATGCCTGTCACTGGCTGGCTTCTTTAATATTCCCAAGGATTGCCTTCCAGTTCACTCACTTAGGTTTGTCACTCTTTGATATTATTTCCCCTAGTTCTCAAAGTCATTGATTTCCCATTCTAGCTCCTAATACTGCCTTAGATTTTCCTTGAGTTGACTCTCTACCTCGACATGATGCTTAGTTCCTATCCAGGGCTATGTCTCAAGCATGAAACATTGTTCTTCCTCTGATTAGAAGCCATAAAGTTCCATCTACGAGGTGTTCTGACCACCTGCCTTGCACGAAGGACCCATGTAAGCTGAGCCAGCTTCTCCTACTCCTCTTAAAGAGGGCAATTCAATTAGATATCATCCTTCTTCACAAAATAAAAAAAATTACGTGTTACAGAGTGATTACCTGTGTAGGTACCAAGCATATCAATGGAAAAAAGAAGTACCCCCAGCACCCAAAAAGACCTCAACTGGACCCCCCATACCACCTCTACCCTCCCCCTAAAAGGCAACCACTGCCCATACTGTTGTAGTGTCCATTTTCATAATTTTTTAAAATAGTTTTACCTCCTCAGAAGACATCTCTAAACACCAAACATTTTTAACACTATAAATAGAATCATTTAGTGTTCGACTTCTTTTGTTCAATATTATTTTCCTTTGAGATTCTTTCAAGTTGTTATTTGTAACTGTAGTTCATTAATTTCCAATAGTAATTAGGGAAAGATACACTAAGCAAGATTCCATATACAACTGACAGAATGTCTACAAGTTTTAAAAAGCCCGATAATATCAGGTGCTATGTTGCTGATATGAATGTAAATACATACAGACACTCTGGAAACCAGTTTGCTGTTATGTACTAAAATTTGAGAGGTGTATACCCATGTCCCGTGACTTAGCAATTCTACTCCTAGATATATATCCCCCCAGAAAGGCATGCACAATTTATATCAGGAAACATACACAAGAATGATCATAGTGGCATTATTCACTGTATCAAAAACTAGAAACACTCCAAATGAATCAAGAGTAAAAGATAAATTATTTCATTCATACAATGAATTATAATGTGTGAGAAATCTTTGAGTTTTAAAGCTTTGTTGTGTACTTTTCTGTACAGATGTTATATTTCTCACACAGGCAAAAAGGCTAAACACACACACACACACACAGAGAGAAAAAAAACAAACTTCTTTATTTAACAAATTTAAATAGAAGGAACACTCTACACCTCCTTGCTGGGTAAATGAACTATTAGGTCTGTTCAAATATTCTGCCCATTTTTCTGTTGGACTATATATATATGTATATATATAGTGGGAATTCTATTTATATTCTAGATAGAAGCCCCTGGTCTGTCATGTGTTGCAAACATCTCCTCCCATCCTATTGTTTATTTGTTCACTCTTTTAATTAAGTTCAAACAGAAGTTCTTAATTTTAATGATCTCGTTTGGCAGTGTTTATCTTTATTGTGTCTTGTATCTTAAGAAATCTTTAAGACATTCTATGATCTACAAGTTTTGATGTTTTACCTTTCACATTTATATCTGTCATCTGCTGAATTATATTTTTGTGGATGTTGTGATGTCACATTTTCTTTTATTCTTGCCAGTTGTCTCAGCACCGTTGAGAAGACTGTTTGATGTCTCCATGGCTCTACCATGTCACCTTTGCAATAAATCAAGCATCTACATGTGCAGGTCTATTTCCAGGTTTCTGAGTCTATTCCACCATTCTGTTTGTCTAACCTTGAGCCAAGATCACATTGTCCTAATTACCGTAGTTGTAATAATTCATGACAGATGAGAGAACTCCCTCCTTATTCAAGAGCATCATTAGCTCTTCTTGTCTTTTGTTTTAAATTTCCATATAAATTTTGGAATCAACTTGTCAAGTTCCAAAACACAATGAGTTGGAATATTGGTCAGGATTACATTGAATCAATAGACCAGTTTGGGAGTAACTGATGTGTTCACATGAAGTCATGAGTTGACGGATTTGGTTTGTCTTTCATTCAAGTCTTATTGTTTGTATCTCCCAATAATAGAGTGTTCTACATATAAGACTGTACTTCCTATTGATTTATTCTTAGGTATTTTCTATTTTTGAGGCTGCTATAAATTGTATCTAATTTTCAAATATAATATCCTATTTGTTGCCAGTATATGTATGTACATTTCTTTTAGTAAATTGACCTTGAATCTTCCAGCCTTGCTAACTTCATCAATCCTAATCATTCATCTATGGATTCTTTCATATTTTCTATGTATATAATTGTAACATACATGGTTAATGGTGGCTATATATTTTCCTTTTGGATGTTAATATTTAAATCGTCCCTTTGCTTACCTGCATAGGATAGGTCCTTTAGTACAGTGTTCTGCAGAAGTAAAGAAGTAAAGATAATCTGTTCATTCCTCATCTCCAAATAATAGCTTTCAAAATGTCATCAGTAAATATGATGCCTGTTTAGATATGTTTGTAGATTCCTTTTATCAAAGATTTTCCTTTCATATATGCAATATTGTCTCTCTACGTATAACATATATAATTATCAAATGCTTTTTATGCATCTAAGATGATATTTTCAGTTTGAAAATATAATTAGCTATACTGATTTTTCTTTTTTTTAATTGTATCTTTTTAAAATTTACATCCAAATTAGTTAGCATACACTGATTAATTTTCAAATGTTAAACCAACCTTGCATTCTAAACTAAATCCAAACTGATGAGAAATATCTATATATAAATATACATTTATATATATAAAATGTAATGGCAGGATATTATGATAATAGTATATGATTATCATGGTATTATCATGTCATGACATATAAAATCAAAATTTCTATGTATCCTTTTTAGACATTGCTAATTCAGTTTTTAATATATCTTAATGTTCTGTTGAAGCATGAAAAATACGCAAAAAATACAAAAATGCAATGAATCAGCACAGAATGGATCACAGGATCAACACTGCCATGTAATTAAGTTTGCTAATTTGTTTCGGATTTTACGAGGTTCATGAACACGTAGCAAGCTCTTAAACCATGGACACGAGTTACATGATTTTCAAAAATCACTTCACTTGGGAATCTCAGACTTAAAGCCAGAGGGTTGGGGTTAAAGATCTTGACATAAATATCACTGACACTCTCCTCAACTAAGAAGTAGCCAGGCTCTCACTTTCTGGGTGGAAGTGAAAAGAGAGATACATTTTGAAAACAAAACAGAGTGAGATCGGGGCAGGACCACAGGGACTCCTTAAGGTAGGAAAGATCAAGGACTCTGAAGTCAGACAGGCGTGGGCTTCCCATACACCGCACTGCTATTATTTACGAACTGTGTCACCTTGGACATTTTATTTGCCTTCTCTAAAATTCATAGCCCTCACTGATACAGCCAAGAAATGATGACGTTCTTTACGAGAGTCTCAAGGACTAAACTGCTGTAGTTTGTAAAGCACAGTGTGTAGCACACAGTGGATGCTTGATAATACTTAATTTCCCTCTCTCTGCATCTGCTTTCGGTTAACACAAATCCAAAACAATGAAGACAAATGTTAAATTATTTAAAGGCTGGTTTCCTTAGGTGTAAACAAAGAACTGACAAGAACGAAAATGGGGGAGAAGTTGTTTCCTGAAGGAAGGTTTAGACCAGACTGTATCTCAGATTGTGGTTCCTCCCTCTGCTTTTGGAACAGTGATAAAGTGGGCAGCAGGCCTTCAGACTAGAAAATGGTGAACAGGAGGCACTGCCTGGGAGGGTGTGAGTCCTCCCACCTAAGTCCCCACAGCATGAACACGTGAGCTGTGACTGTCCTCCGGGTATGCAGGGGGACAGGAGGTGACTTCTCTTCTGCCCGGGTATTGGCACAAAGGAATCTGAGAGAAGGGAAGGATCTGTGGCAGGGCCTGGGTGTCCTCAGTTTAGTTAACTGCATCCAGGCACTCAGTCCCCCGAGATGAGCCTTGCTGTTTCTCTCCATTTTGCTGGCTCAACACAGGCTTCCTGGCTGTGCACGGAGCACCCCACATACTTGGAGTTCCCCCAAGATGGTTGTACTCTTCTTGAAGATGAACTCTTCCTTTCTCACATTAATTTCAATGTGTAGCCCAGAACTCCTAGATATTTGGGGCTGTTTCTATTACGAATTTTGCACTTGCTATTCATACCTTTCAAGTATCTGAGTTTCTGTTAACACAGCCTTAAGGAATGGCTACTCTTCCCACACCATCCTACTCGGTCGTTCACTTCAGGGTTGTCTACAGTTAGTCCCCCGTGGAACTTGGTTCCACATTCAAGACAGCTTACTGCAACTCAACTGAAAATCTCAGGTGAAAAAAGGCAGGCCAGGACGTGTAAGAAAATGAAACATGGCTGCGATTTTAAACACAAGTCTTTGGCCTGTTTTGCCAGAGTTTCCATTTTGTTGCCCTTAAAACTCCAAGGGAGTTCTTGAATTACTTTCTCCCCTTCCCGCTTCCCCAAAGAGAGCTACAGACCAATAGTGTCAACATGATTCTCAAAGTGTTACCTCAGTTTACCTTTTCCTTACTCCCTTTTGATTTCCAGGTTTGACTTTCAGAGGATGCAAACCAAGTCAACCATTTCAGTCGTCCTGGGCCAGAATTCTGAGACCTTCTCTGGCCGCTTTAAAGTTTCCCCTCCCCTCAAAACTTCCTCATTCCGCTTGCCCAGTTGATATTTTTTTTATCACTAGTTAGCATACTATATATTTTATTTACGGAACTTGCCTCTTGTCTCCCTTACCAGAAGATAAACCCCATAGAGGCAGACATTTGACTCTATGTGTCCCCAAAGCCTAGAATAGTGCACAGCATATATAGCATGTACTCAATAAAATTTGGTCAAGATGATTATCCCAATTTATAACAAATGCATTGAAGTCTAAATTGTCGAGGATAGCTTGGGGTGAAGAGTCAGGTTGGAGGATGGGCGAAAGGAAAATTCAAACCATCTGTAATGAAGCATACTAATTCAATGAGTACTTAACACAATACATTTTCTTTTTTTTTTTAATGTTTATTTTATTTATTTTGGAAGAGAAAGAGCGAGAGAGAGAGAGACAGCAGTGTTGCAGGATTTCTTACCTCAAAACCCAGGGTTCCTTGTCTCACCACTTCGAAGAATGAAGAGGTGGACACAGAATGAGCAGTAGCCAAAAGTTTATTAGAGTAGAAGATCAGAAAGGAAGAATGCTAGGACAGCTCTATTTACAGAGAGGAGACATTCGAAAGTGAACGCCCACGATAGGAGGCAGGGGTCCTTATTTTACAAGGTTCTGGTCAGCCCTCCCTCCCTTCCCCCTTGTTCCTGCTCAGGTTCTACCCTTTTTGGCTTGATAGCTCTAGGTGCTGGTTGCCCATTCCTGATTGGTTGGTTTCCATTGTATGAGGGGTGGTCTCTGGCCATATCATTTGTTGCGGGTCATGTGGTTTATGGGCTACTACTTATTTTTAGTTAGGTCTTTCATCAAATTCCAGAGGGAAATCTGATGGGGAGTAGGTGGGGTCTGTTACATTCTTAAGAGGAACCTTATGCCTACGGGGTTTGCTGTGGTCAGATGATCCCTGCATTGTTCCAAAATATGTGTTTTTCCCCACCCAGGGACCTCAGGTCCTAACCTTTCCCTCTCTGCCTATTTTATCCTATTTTTTTCCCCATTATACAAGCAGGCTCAACATGGGGCTCAAACTCACAAACTATGAGATCATGACCTGAACCGACATCAAGAGTCAAACACTTAACTGACTGGGCCACGCAGGCACCCCAACACCATGCATTTGCTAATCAAATGATACTCTCATCCTAAGAAGGACTTGTTCTGGAGAAGTGAAGTTCCTTCTGTAATAACAATTCCTTCAGGAACCCTTGCTGATCTACTCTCCTGTTCTGCATTCAAGCACAAATCTGACTAAATCACTGAGATCAGTAGTGCTCAAATGCAGATTCTGAGGCCCTGCTCCAGGGTGACCACATCAGAAAGACTGGGGGTTGGGATTCTGAGCAACAGGGGTTTTAGGGTCTCCAAGGGCTTCTGTTAAACGCTCAAGTTTGAGAACCATTGGTCTATGTCTTAAAAGAGAGAACACATTGTTTTATCTTAAAATCATTCTTTTTCTGTTCTGAGAGAAGATTTAAAAAAGGAAGACCTTGACAATGCAACATATTCATATGAATATGTATATGTGTACATGCATTAGGTACACACACACTCATATAATCATGTAAAAGCCAAATGTACATCCTCCGATGTTTTGATAATTGAAGAGCCTTCCACGCCACAATACCTGCCTCAGGTTGTCATTTGTGTAAGCTACATGTCTTGGCATTCCACTTAGGAGAGTTGACGAGTTATTCTCAGACCTGTTCCTTCTAGGGGACACCTCTGTCACTAGGCTGATTGAAGGGATAGTAAAGAGGATGCAAAAATAATAAAGCTTATTTCCCAGTAAGGAAGTGACACGACAGTAAGCCAGTTTGCTTCCTAAATCATGGTGACCCAGTCTGCTTGGGGGAATTCCCCGCTTTCCAGAGAACACGGGAAGAGTGTTTCGGAGGGGGATAAGGGTAGTGGAAGGACAACAAAAAATGGCTCTGTGAAAGAGCTCATACTTCTTCATCCAAGCTGCCTATTGCATGGCTTGTAGAAACTTGGTATTGACACTTTGGGGAGATAAGTGAGGTGAGGAGAATTGACATCTGCTAAATGCCCACTATGGACCGACTGATTACACGTGCATCTTAATCTTCATAATGCCATACTGTCTAAAACTGCTCCATTTTAGAGACAGAAACCAACATGTAGAGAAGCCATATAATTTGTCCAGGGATCATAGATCTAGTAAATGGGGTCATTCATTAACAGTTACCATACACTTATTGTTGGACACTCTAAGGCAGTGATTCTCAAACTTGGAACCATGTCAGGGGCTTAAAAAATACTGATTGCTAGGGTCCACACCAAGTTCCTGATTTAATTGTTCTGTGGGCCAATCTGGGCATGGGGATATTGAAATGCTCCCAGATCACTGGACTACACAGCAGCCAGTTTGAGAACCTCTGTTCTGCGGATAGAGTACCAGCTTTAGTGGATGTCAGAGTCTGATAAAAGTGACAGCTACGGCAGTTATGATACAGGGCTACAAATGGCGTGTAATAATGATGGTGGTCTGAGGGTGCCTTGGGAGCACAGAATAGATGCTCCTCCATTAGGCCACTCATCACTGCCCAGAGTCTAAGCAGACTTACCAAACACAGAGAGACGAAGAAAGAGAAGGGACATCTGAGGCTGAAACAGAGTTAACAGTTGATAAAACAGAGATAACATCAACTGGAGAGGGACAAGGGTGAGCTAGAGAGAACTGGAACATGAGGAAGTGACAGGAGAGGGGAAGGGGAAAAGCCAGGTCTGGGCAAGTACCTTTGAAGGACTTGAGGCGTAAGTGGTATCTTAAGAGATGGATAGAATATGAAGGGACTTTGAGGAAATGAGGTTAGACTTTGAGAAAACTAGAGTTATAGAGAGTTTAGGACTGTCTGATCTGATCAGCTCATTTTACACGTGAGGAAACTGGTGTGCAGAAAGGTTACTCAACCTGTCCCAAACCAACAACCAAATCGTGTCAGGAGCAGGACCACAATACAGATCTGGAGACTTCCAGGCAAGTTTCAATCACTGAAGTGCCATCAGGAGAAGTTACATTGAAGAAAGTAGAATGGTCCTTGTGTGTCGGAGTCAGAATACTGGTTTAACATGGGAGAAAAGTAGCCACCAGCTGAATAAAGACAAACATGTCGTTTATCGTGTTGTATGACCTCAGAAAAGTCTCTGGGCATGCATTCGCCCATCCCCTCATCTTGTTTCCAGAGATGTTCTTTTTTTAAGATAGTTGAATGTGGAAGGTCTGTGTGTTCAATCTACTCGCTGTGTCTTTGGTGTGGTATAAATGAGTAGATTTTGGAGTAGCAAAGTGATGTGAATTGATCATAGTGCCATAGTGGACTTGGGTTATTCTGGCCATTTTATGTGTTCCTAGTTGCGGCTACCTCAATCTTTCTGTCAGTGTTTCTTCACCTTGAAAGGGATGGAAGTGTTTGATATTAGTGCTTGCCCCAGGCCCCCCAGTCCCCTCCAGGCCCCCAGCCCCCAGTCCACACACACACACACACACACACACACACACACACACACACAGGCGTGTGCATACACCGATGGCCTTTGTTTTGAATTAAAGGAGTTTTCATAAGCCTCCTATGAGTGTCTTAACTCAGTCTGTATTAGGCACAGACTGACCATTATAAAGCACATTTCATCAATGCAAGACATTGATGAAAAAATGCAACACTTCCTCTCCACCTGGTTTTCTAGCACGTTTTTACATTTTCCTTCCCTGCTTCTTGTACTCATTTTCATCCCAGAAATATTTCAGAGGCTTTCTCCCTTCTCTGTATTTTGGTTTCACTGAAGTCTGCACAGTCAACACAATTGCTGCTTATGTCTGGCTTCCAGGACTTTTATCATTTTGAGGAGAGTTGCAAAACCCAAAGCACGTGCCTTTGTGGTCAAATGCTGAATTAGGCTTTGAAAGGGTCTAGGCTTGGTAAAATTCTGGCATATTTTGCGTCATGAGAAGTACCACTGGAAATGAGCTACGGAACTTATTGTCCCCACCCCCAACCTGCCCTGAATGATCCAGTGCACCTGCATTAGGACCTGAAGCTTTCCCAACCACTGCAACCCACGTGTTGATCTTTCCCTTATATGAACATCAGCTGAGTTTTATAGTGTGTACCAAACAATTTAGCACTTAGCGCTAATTAAATGAGGTTAAATAAAATCACTTCTGTAGAAGTGCCTGCTGTGAACTGTAGTAGACAGATGCATGGTCGTATTACCACCATTAATTAGATTAATTGCCTTTTGTAGGTTCATTTTTTTCTCCTCCACTCTTTTGTCAGCTTTCTACTGGAGGTTCTATGCCATCTAATGCATGATGGAAAGAGATAAATAGCTGTGGATTTATTAAAGATGGAATTTCTTGGTGGGTCTGATCCATGGCTGCTTATAGAAGGAAGTGTCATTTCTTCCTGCCGCCATTTTCTCCTTGAAAATCTTCACCCATCCCTGCAAAGGGAACAATGCCAGCACTCTATCCAGCTATATTTAGACCGCCAGAAATGAAATAACGGTAACATGATTGATAACCTTAAGTCCAGGGAAATGATATTACTAATTAAATCGTGAAACATTAGGCAGGCTGTCAAGCACAGATATATTTAAAGCTGTAACAGCTCTTGCTTATTTTTAAAGTGTTTGCATATTGAGTGATTCTGGTAAAATTGTTTCTATTTATCAGGCCAAGTATAAAGTGCTCATTTCCATGGTATCTGCAAGCATAACATGCAATCCAAGATAAATCTGGGTCCAAGAGAGCAATGCAGACAATCGGTCAGATTCTATGAATCAGAGCTACACTCAATTTTGGAATTAGAAAAATCTAAGACTTTACAACTTCTAGAATCAAAGTGTGTGGGTGAAGTAAGGTAGAAGGAAAAGATACAAGTAACCAAGCTACAATTTACCTAATGCATATGTTTTGCCAGGTTCATCCACACATTACTAACTTTACCAGTCCCATTTCACAGATGAGAAAACCCAAACACAGAGACATGAAAAGAAAGAAAAAGCAAACAATCTTCCCTGTATGGTGTAGCTAAGAAGGGGCAGATTACTCCTTGAACTCAGGGCTCTCTGAAGCCAATGTCGGAGTTCCTTCTGCGTGGTGAATTCTATTTCCTCTGAGGGATCTTCCTTCCATGCTTACTACCTTTATATCTAGTAAAACCCTTAAGCTAACATAAAACCCTGAAGACTAAGAAAAAATTCTCTCACATTAAAGAGTAGATGAAGGTATATTTCTTCTTCAGAGGTGGTCGCATTTATAAATTAAATCCTTGTAAGGGATAAATCTCTAAAGCTAGAGAGGAGTTAAGAATACTTGGTGGGCTCTGGGGTCAAGCAGATCTTTTGTCCCCCTGGCAGGTCAGACAGGATGGTGTGACCACTAACATACTACTCCTCAACTCGAGGAGTCCTCACCCCTTCTCTAGAATGGAGTAATGATACCCACTTTGTGTTTAAGAAAATTGAATGCAGGGGCACCTGGGTGGCTCAGTCAGTTGAGTTCCTGACTCTTGATGTCAGCTCAGGTCATGATCTCAAGGTTGTGGGATCGAGCCTCACACGGTGCATGGACCCTGCTTGGGATTGCTTCTCTCTCTCTCTCTCTCTCTCTCTCTCTCTCTCTCTCTCTTTCTCTCTCTCTCTCTCTCTGTCTCAAAAATAAATAAATGAATAAATAAAATTTTAAAAAAGATTGAATGGAGATAATTGTAAGAGATCTACAAAATGCGAAAGGGAAGGGGAAAATGGAGAAAGGTCAGGACTTCCCAACATTTCCTAAATTGCATTCAGGTGAATGTTTGCTTATGCTCTACTGAAAGATGGCCTTCGATACTGCATAGTGTACAGATTTTAGCAAACATAATAAGCATATCCTGCTTCAGCACAAGGTATTAGATTGAGCATAATAAAATTGTGGTTTAAGATGAAAGGCCTGAAAATCATGTTAAATAGGATAAGGAAGCCTTAATTGAAGCTCCTGCATGATTGCTTTAAAATCTCTTTATCTTGGTTTGTTATTTTCCCTTCTGATCTGAGAGGGAAGGATGACCCCAGCTGACCTATCTTGCATTCACTGTAACAAGCTTTCAGTCACTGTTGCAAATGAGTAAACAGATACTGTTCCTAATTCCCAGTGCTGCAGAATCACAGTAAATTACATACACCCAGGTAAAGAGAGGGACCTCATCGTCATTCCATATGGATTGTCAACTTGCCAAATTCAAGGCTATAAGCTATTGTTGTAATTAGACTTTGAAAACCTTCTTCTGATTTTCCCTTTTCTGTGACAAGGATTTGCTACTTAAAATTATAAATTGCAAATTTATTGCCAGGGTCTGGATTTGATCATCTTTCATTTCCTCCCTAAGCTCCAAGAAATTGCTTTTGTTTTCAGGGTTGAATTTGGGTGGCTTTGAAGTGCTAATTCTGATATGAGTGAACAGGGGAGGGAACAAGAAGGCAGGGCGGACCTTTGTCCTTGGGCAGCAAGGGTTGTTCCCATGCTCAAGGCCACATCTTTGGCCCCAGCTTTGGCCCCAGCTGACTCAACCTCAACATCTACTGCATTGCTATTCAGCCTTCCACTCAGCCACCTGTCCCCTCCTTTCACCCAAGCTGATTGTTTCAGGTGAAATGGTTGCCTTTTGGCCTATCCATGCGGTAACGATATACTTTTGAGTGTGAACAATATACTTTTGACTTAATCATTATGCCTGAAAAAGTTGCATAAATCAAGATCCATGTGGGCCAGCCAGGACATCTGGTCATCCCACCTTTGCTAACCTCCCCTCCGGTGTTCTCTGACCCCTTCCAGCATTAATTGTGAGCCTCATTTCTTCTTGATGTTGAATCCTTTCATTTTTTGTATGATTTTGTTTTTAAAATACTTTGACTATATATTTTATCTCACCAGCTAGGTTTCTAACTTTGGCATAGAGACACTGATCCTTTAGTGCCTAATAACGTATTATGGGATGGTCAGAGTAGACATACAAACACTGAATGAATAAATACACATCAATTAAAACTATTTGGATGGTTTCCTTTTTTTTTTTTTTTTTTTTTTTTTGTAAATGGGAAAGAAGAAAGGTGATGCTGATGTAATAGTACCAATCCCCAGAAGTATAAAAATGCCAAAAATAATGTTCCCATAAACAGTAGCAGCAGCTCCTTTTGAAGTTTGCTGTCTTTAGAAAAAATCTAAAAACTAGGGTACTGGTTGACCTGTTTTCCATTAATATGAGTGCTTGTGTTTTCATAAAGGGAGCACTGGCCTCAGGACATTACTTGACTTGGGTAATAGTCCTGGCTCTAAGGAATAGCTGTGTGGCCTTAAATGTGCTATTTCCAGCTGGTGAGGCCCCACTTCTCTAATCTCTTTATTGGGTTATTAGGCAGATCTTTTTTTTTTTTTCTTTCCTCCAATTCACAGCCATGCTCTGATGATGTATTTGACAGTACGACCATTAGGATCACATCCTATATAGGAAGTGCTTTATTGTTCATCCTATATGGGAATGTTAAAGAGTATTTCCCATACAGGACCGTTAAGTCCCCTCCACGATATTATGACATAAGTATTACTAACTCCACTGACAGATGAAGAAATGGAGACGAAGGGTTAAATAAGTTGGCCAAGTCTGTAAGTCAGTGTGTACTGAGGTCTGTACCTTCAGTCTCAGGCTCCTCGGACTCTGTAATCGGGAACTGAATTGTGTCATTGCCTCAGAAAACCCAACAATTTCCTGTTGGGTAAGTGATTGGGTGGTAATAGATTGGGAATTGATCGTAGGATTCATTTAGCTGCAGTGGCTCCATGCAGATTCAGTCCACATGAGTGTTGGTAGGTGATGCAGTTGGAAGACATTGCTTTTATTTCTCTGTTGAGGAGAGTGGGTGGTTTCTATGCAGCAACTAAATGAAAGACTTTTAGAGGGGAAACAAAAGCCCCAGTGCTATGTTATGAACACTCCTTTGCTTACATACTTTCCCTTTCCACTACACAAGTTTCAGAAGGAGACTCCTTCCTTGTGAACCCCCCCATTTTAGATAAGCAAGAGCAAGGGTATTTTCATTTAGCTTTCTGTTCTGACACTGCGCCTCGAGAATAAGCATGCAGGGTGCCTGGGTGGCTTGGTCGGTTAAGCATCCGACTTCAGCTCAGGTCATGACTTCAGTCTGTGAGTTCGAGCTCCATGTCGGGCTCTGTGCTGACAGCTCAGAGCCTGGAGCCTGCTTCGGATTCTGTGTCTCCCTCTCTCTCTGCCCCTCCCCTGCTCATGGTCTGTCTCTCTCTGTCTCAAAAATAAATAAAAACATTTAAAAAAAAGAATAAGCATGTCAGTGGGAATGCAAGCTCGTACGGCTACTCTGGAAAACAGTATGGAGGTTCCTCAAAAAACTAAAAATAGAAGTACCCTGAAAACGAGCAATTGCATTACTAGGCATTTATCCAAGGGATACAGATGTGCTGTTTTGAAGGGACACATGCACCTCCATGTTTATAGCAGCACTATCAACAGTAGCCAAAGTATGGAAAGAGCCCAAATATCTATCGACGGATGAATGGATAAAGAAGATGTGGTATACACACACACACACACACACACACACACACACACACACACAGACACAATGGAGTATTACTTGGCAATCAAAAAGAATGAAATCTTGCCATTTGCAACTACGTGGATGGAACTGGAGCGTATCATGCGAAGTAAAATTAGAGAAAGACAAAAATCATATGACTTCACTCACATGAGGACTTTAAGAGACAAAACAGATGAACATAAGGGATGGGAAACAAAAATAATATAAAAACAGGGAGGGGAAAAAACAGAAGAGATTCATAAATATGGAGAACAAACTGAGGGTGACTGGAGGAGGTGTGGGAGGGGGGATGGGCTAAATGGGGAAGGGGCACTAAGGAATCTACTCCTGAAATCATTGTTGCACTATATGCTAACTAATTTGGATGTACATTTTAAAAAATAAAAAAAATAAAACAATTTAAAAAAAAAGAATAAGCATGTCAGGGTTTTGCAGAAAGAATGGATGAAAACCAAGGGCCCGGTCCTCTCCAGGTAAGACGTCAAAGATGCATGGGCAGAAGTATCTCTGTGGTGTATTGAATGTGATCACATTCTTCAGGGGACAAAAAAGGATTCCGTGGGGATATCCTACCCTCCCTTGGCAGGACAAAGGAGAATATTTAAATGTACTATCCATGCTACACCATTAGGTTAAAAAGGAGCCCATTCTCAGAGCATACCTGAGCAGGAAAGGTGTCCACGCACCAGAAGGGCATTGAAACCTCCCCCGCAGCTATAGTCAGAGGTGATTCTGCCACCAGCTGGGGTCTCAGGGAACACAAAAGCAGGGAGGCGAAGCGAGAAAGACCCCGAACAGCAGCTGCCCTGCCTGGAGTCAGACAACAAGGACTGGGAAAGTATCTGTGATCAACAGTCAGGACCCGAAGAAAGAGGGAGGCATCCAAACCGTAAAGAGGCCACACCGTGCACCTCAAGTGCGCCCTTGTTTAGGCTGCATCACAGTTGTCTTGTTCCTGAGCGGAGGGGCCTGGGTATTTGGGCACAAGCTATTGCTTCTCCTTTACAGATGGCTGACTGTAAGAGCCCATGACCTCTCAGGCAGTGCTCACTGTAATGAAGGGGCTCGCTCACTCTCCACAAATCCTTCTGTGGGCTTCAGGAAGTGCAGCGCTTATGGTTCGTGTTATTACAGTTAGATATTTGAATACAGTGAAGCATGCCCCGCAATTAGACTGCAGGTTTTCTTGCACACGTAAATATTCCCGATGGAATGTGGTCTCACTGTGAGCTGCATTTATCTGGCCGCATTGCATAATATAGTTGCAAATGGGTCATGTGACTTTCCCATTCAGATAATTCTGTGAGATAAATAGAATCAACCTTATTGACCCCGTTTTATGGATCAGCGGCTTGGTTAATTATGATTGCTCCTGTTGATACCCAAATATTCAAGCCATGTGAACCTCAAGTCGTTGTGATAAAATAATGGTAGTGCTAAAATAACACCATTAACTAATATGGAATGAGCACTCAGTATGTGTCAGGCACTCGGCGAACAATCATCTCAATCTCTCACCTGTAAATTGGAGATATAATTATGGTCCCGTCCATTTCACAGCGTTGTTGAAGATTTAGAAGCAGTAATGCACGGCCAAGTGCGTTGGCATGTTAAATACCGCTCAGTATTAAGGGTCCGTTTATCAGCCTGTCAGCTGTACGAACAGGCTCTCCGTCGCTCACTGAATCACCCTCATCTGGAACTGCTGTCAACTATGCTTTTCTCAGGCACCTCTTCTTACATTTCTCTCTTTAACACCTTAATAATGATACCAGTACAGCAATAATAATGAGAGAGATAATAATAGTGCATTTCTTTCCATTGTGGAAGCCTGTCTGGTTGACAAAGCATCTTATACATGTGATCTAGGAAACATCCGTGTGAAGAGGACAGATCAGATAGCATCAGTCGCACTTTCCAGAAGAGGCAGCTGAGAGCGAGAAAGACTGGCTTTTCTAATTCACATCAGTAGCAAGGGGGAACTCACACCCGGAGTTTTGTCACCTTGCTCCACAGCTGCCTCTCCTTGAAGTGAGTGCTCCTCTTCCGAGTCCTTTTTGTCCGAAACAAAAGTTCTGGAAGAGTCCCTCCACCTTCTTCAGACCTTCTTACATGAACAGCTACTGCCACGCTGCTCGCTGCCGCAGGTGATGTGAGCGCCCGTACCGTCTGGAGGAGGCTCTCCTACAATGAGCATTTCTTGTGTTATTTCTGTCTGGAGTACCTGGTCACACAGATGGGGGGTCCAGAGGTCACGCTGCTCTCTCTACAGGCAATGCTCTTACTGTCTTCCTCGATGGAAGATTCAGCTCAAGTGTGTCCTCTCCTTTGCCATCACCCCTCATTAAGCACTGCTCTCTGGGCGTCCCTTTGGTACACAGCACCGACTTTCAGTGAAGCCCGGGCAATGCCTTCCTTCCCCCACGTAGTCATGAATCGGTCCCACTGGGTACACGGTGGGGTCCTGGAGAGGCAGAAGCACACCTTGGGCCTCTCTCTGTGTCCATACCGTAACAAGAGAGATGCCAAACCCACCATCGAGTTGTGAATGAATGGCTAGAAAAATAAGCCAATATATAAAACCCATTGCCTCTGCTAAAGGACAAAGTGTCTGTTGCTGTGGTCAAGCCTCTGTGCTCTGCCGGAACCTGAAGTGCCCAAAACAGCCCCCTCTTTTGTCATGACTCTTCAGTTGCCATTCTTCCCCACAGCATTACCAGCATAATGTGCTCATTCTTCCTATGTGTCGCCTGGATGCATTTTTAAGTGTACGTGGAGGCTAATTCTCGTTTCACTCATTTGTAGAGACCAAAGGTGAGGTGTTGTGAGAGTTTCACCTCCATGAATCGATTAATTTCTTTGGGGTTCATTCCATGGGGGGCCAAGAGTTCCCTAGCCTCCCCCTCATTCTCTTCCTGTAGTGAAAAGGAAAAAAAAAATAGGGCAATGGGACTGTCTCCATTAAAGGAAAAGAGAGGTGAGGCAATTAAAAATCACTCCCCAGACTAATTAGCACAATAGAAAAAAAAATGGGTAAGTTTTCCTTGATACTTATATTAATGAACTGGGGTTCCAGACCGTAACTGTGGGGTCTATTAATAAAAATTAGTTTGGAAACAACATTGCAGTGGGTTCTTTTATATGGCAGTCTCTTCTTCAGAAAGCTTGCTGTTAGTAAAATACCCCCAGCAAGGGGTCTGGCACAATGCTATTTCTATCTCGTAAAATCCATATTGTCTACTTCTAGTCAATGAAACACACTAACTAATAAAACTCAATTGTGCATGGTCCTGGGGCCCGGAAATTATGTGGATAATTTAAACGAAAGACACAGAAATACGGATGATTGGCTGTGGCCAATATTTCTAATGAGCTGCCCCACCTAGTGTTTTAGATATACCTCTATTTCTCAGCAGTCTTTCAGAACTTGGCAACCAGAATTCCTCAACAGTTCCCCTGACCTGATCCCACCGCAAAACTTCATCCTTGTGGAAGACGTGTTCTATCTACAGCAGAAAGATCATTGAGCTTCACGATCAGATACATGAGGCTTCACATTGTGATTCCATCTCGTCCCGGTGTGGGAGCTGGGATTTTATGCCAGCATCTCACCTTCTTCCTTTGTATAATTGGTATAAAAATATGTACTATAAGATTATTAGGAGAAAGGATTAAATTGAAAGGGGCAGGTACACCAGCCAGATTTGCTCAGCTCCATTTCCATTCCCATTGCTTCCCCTTTGAAGCAGAGAGGTCCTTCCTAGAAAGGCAGGAGGGGCCAGAAGTAAGAGCCTAAAAAATTCACAACCTGCATAGATGTTCTATGCAGAAGCTAATGAGTGGCCAGGATTTTAACGTCTTCTGAAGCCTTATAATTACAATTTTCTCAGAATTTCTAGCTGCGGGAGAGCAGGGCATTTCTCAAGCCAGTGCTAGTTGAGGGTCAGGTGCATATTCAGAAAACGAGATGAGTGCTGGTGGCTGATGGTTCAGCTTCCCATCAAAGCGCAGGCACAAGGAAGAGGACGTGCCTGGGCCGTCTTCTACCTCCCCAGGCCTCCTTTCCCTATGTGAAGACACGTATGCTTGATGTTCTCCTTTCCTCTGGGTTTCTATCACACATGTCTACACTGGATCAGTAAGGAGGGGCTTGAAGAGCGATAAGAAGAAAATGAATGGAAACTCCAAGGGTCCTAAACTTAACACATACCTTGCAGATATCATGGGTTTCGTTCTGGAGCACCGAAATTAAGTGAATATTGAAATCAAGCAAGTCAGAGGAATTTCTTTTTGGTTTCCCAGTGCAAAAGGTTTATTTATACTATAGTCTGTTAAGTGTCTAATAAGTTTATTCATTTATTAACTATGTATATAAGCACAATGTATACACCTTAATTAAGAAATGCTTTCTTGCTGAAAATGCTAACCATCGTCTGAGCTCTCGGTGAGTTGTAATCATGGATCACAGATCACAATAACAAGGATGATGATAATGAAAAAGTTAGATATGTTGCAAGAATTACCAAAATGTGACATAGAGACACCAAGTGAGCAAATAGTGTTGGAGAAATGGCCCTCCTAGATTTGTTTGATGAAAGATTGCCACAATCCTTCCATTTGTAAAACAAACAAACAAAAAACCCCACAAAAAACCCCAAAAAACCCCACCAGAAACCACGCTACCTGTGAAGCACAGTTAAGTGCAGCACAATAAAATGAAGTGTGCCTGTATATCTGTCAAAGCAATGTCTGTTTCCCTGTGAAGCTGCCAATACAAGTCCCTCTTCTGGAGACTTCAGGTGTGTGTCGCCATCTACCTATTTCCACTCCCGTTCCTTTCTCGACGCCTACAGTACACCGCCATCTAGATCTGTATCTTTACCCACATCCACATGCATGCTACCATCTTTCTCACTACCAGAAATGGGGTGTGGAGACCCAAGTTTTCTTCGTTCATGTTGTTCTCTTTTGTTTCTAAATTGTTTATGCAAATGGTGATTCTTGTGTGTCTTCTCATTTGTGCTGCTTTTTGCCCTATAAACTTCATTTATTCTTATTTCATTCTCGAAAGCTAGGACAAGCACAGCCTCTTTCATAAAGATGTATTGATGGCCTTGATCTTTATTCATCGTGCAATTCTCTGAACTCCTGCATAATGTATTATTATGGCAGCCATGAACCCTAAATCTCTAAGAACTGACTCACATTAGATGAGAAGTGTTGAAATTGTGGCATTCAGATAATCTAGGGCATGTGGCCTTCATACTTGGAGACTCGGTAGCTCATTTTCAATTAAATATAGTCCACCATTTTTTAAGGGTATAGTCGTATCATGTAAGCATCTGAGACTCTCAAGGACGGGGCCATGGCTGTTCCATCATGGATAGCTCCATAGCTCTCTCTAGCTGAATCAGAGAAGCCTTATAAATGTACCCAAGACTTCATGTTTTGAACTTTCCCACTGCTGCAGCCATAGGGTGACTGGAATGGGAAGAGGAACTGATAGTGGGGGTGGTGGGGAGTGAAACAACGTGTGCTAACCATAGGGCAAAGACATGCCTGCACAGGTATGTGTGTATGTTTGTGCTAGAAACCTACAGAATCAGGATCATGCTGGAACTGGCTGGCTGGGAGCAGTGGACCTCTTCTATACATATCGCTTAGATTGACTGTCAAGTCCTCTAGGACATGTCCCTTCATGAGGAAAGCTCTGGCCATCGCAAACAACATGCCTTTCTTCCAACATGCTCTATGCTCTTTGTCATTGTATATACCATAGTGTGTCCTTTGGGGATCTCCTATCCCAACTCCTTTAGGGGCTTAGGCATAGCATTCTATATGGGGGGTGACTCCTAATCTAGGCTGGATAAGATGTCCTTCCTCTAGGTTACCCTGTGTCACTTTTTTCATAAGCATGACTCATATTGTATTCTGTGTACACATTGGTCTTCTTCACCAGGCCATGAATCCCTCAAGGGTTGGATGGCTCTTTTCATCGCCACATTCCACTGCTTAGAACAGATTCCCCCTCAACATTGACATCCCATCAGTGAATGGGATGAGGGATGAATGTGTGTGAATGAATGAATAAATACATGAATAAATAAAACCACCTATTACACTTTTATGATGTTAGTTTTCCTCTGTTATTTTTTTTTTTCAAATTTGCTTCTCGTGTTCATTTTAAGCAGATTTTATTTGTATGTAAATGAAAAAGAAAGGAAAGAAGGAAAAAGCTCAATTCTGGCTGGACCCACACATGGATTGATATAGAGAAAACCCCACTGAAATCTATTGACCATGAATGGTAATCTAACATAAACTCTAAGCCCATTCACTAATTAGTAGCTTTAATAGCTTAGAACCAAATTACATGAGTGAACTCCAATTCTAGAGAAATTTTTCCTCAACACCCACGCATTGAACACACACACAAAATATTGCTCTTTTGGGTTCTTCGAGACAATAATAGATGAAAATAAAACTAGTCTCTAACTTTAAGAGGCTTACCTTCTAGTAAGGACAATTTGACTGGTATGCATATCAGTGTTTTGCCAGGTATAGAAACGTTGAAAGCTGTAGAGATCAAGATTAACTTGAACTTGCCATTGAAGAGATGGCAAAACAAGGAGAAATTGGTCACCATTCTGGGTTGAAGGAAATCACAGGATCCTGTTAAATTAGAGGGTTCTGAGCCTGGAGCCCATAAACCAGAAAGTAAGCCAAGGGAATGCCCCACCAAGGACTTCTCTGTCCCACTTGATCCGTATTTGGAGACAATTCCGTTTTGCTGGATTTTGTGGAAAACTTCAGCAGTGAGCACAGATTTCCTCAATGAGAAAGAAAGAATTGAAAAAATGTTAGCTCAAAGAGAAATGTTAGAGATTATCCCATTGCAGCTGAGGAAGCTTTGGGCCGAAAGCTGGAGGAGTGAAGACGAGAAGCCCCATCCCCCCTGTCGATGTCAGCATCTCATGGGAGCTTGTGATCGGTGTTGGATAGAACCTAGGCACTGCCTAGAGACCAAATGTCTCTGTGTTCCCGTTCCTGTCACATCTTCATGTGTCCTTTCCTACATAACATCAAGCAAATGAGAGCACAGGGGTGAGCATATGCCAAGGTCTACTGGTTCTTAAAAACATCCGTGTCATGATTCCATATGGAGTGATTATCAAAGCTTTGTTTTCATTCAGGGTTCTTGAAACCACTCACCAGTACTGCTCTAGAGGATCTTGAGTTCTCAATGAGGTAGTATTGAAAGAACTTTTGGCCTGAAACCTATTTCATACCAAAGCCTAACTGACATGGCTTTCAGAGATAAGTAAGCATGCCATTTCATGAAGACCGTCAACTTTCTTTTTTTCACGTAAGGGTTTCTTCATGATGCGCCATGTTATCCCTCAACTGCCATCCATTGAAACTTCGGCTATTCTGGCATTGTTGGAGTGTCTGGGGCTGTAGATGGAGCCGGGTTCTACTCTCACAACCAAATTGAAGAATTAGTCCCTGAGGTCGAAATAAAACCTATTTAATTTGATTATTGACAGAAGAGTAAGTGGTGCTATTACTTCAGTCTAACCTCCTTAATAGGGCGTATTTGAACCCACATGATTTGATTCTCTCCAGCTGCTTCCTTCCCCACAGCCTCTCTCTCTCTCAATCTCTGTCCCTCCCTCTCTCACATACATAACAATCTGTGCGTCAGCCCTCTAGAATTACTCGTAAGTCTACAAGAAGCTATGCTCTGCCCACCACCACCAGCCTTTGCACAGCAAATGGTTCCTCTCCAGAGCACTTTTTGCCTAACCCCAACTAGCCCTTCGGGACTGCACTAAGGTGCCATATGCCGAGATGTGCTCCTTGCTCTTTCACATCTATAGCTCTTCAGACTCCCTTTCTTTCTGGAAACAAATCTGTTATGGTAATTATTCATTTACTTATTTTTTTTTCTTATAAGACCGTAAGCCACGCCTAGGTAAAGGCCATGCTTTTTATCTTTACTCCAGAAACCCTTGCATATTTCTAACACACCAAATGGTGTAGAACAAATAATTTAACATCAACATTTTCTATTTCTACACACTGCAACGCACATGCGTACCCCCCTCACACACATGCACACATGCATGCACTGAGTCCAGAGGGCTGAAAAACGCCACCGAGTGCCATCTATTCATCTTCATGCCATTGAACAAGGAATTGTTGCCCATTGAAACACACTGAAGGTAAGAGAAGTTCAAAGGATCTCCCAAAGTAGGTCCAGCCTCTGAAAAAGTAGTGGGGTGGTTTGCGCTGTGATATTGCCTTTCTTGGCATAGCCTTTTCCCAACTACCCTTCACCTCTTCAGAGGAAGAAAGATGAGGTCCCCGTGTGAACACTCGGAGATAGTGCCCTTGTCACATGAGGAAAGCTTCAATTTGCTCATGTTCTCTGTTCTCTTTAGAGTGGCAAAGGAGACTCTGGTCTATAATTATCTGCTTCCTTCAGTTTCTCGTTAGTACGTGTGGTTGCTGAATAGAGATAAGTCTGTTTTTGAGAATTCTGTGCCCAATCATTGTTATTAATTATAGGGAGGATTTGATGGTTTTAAGTATATTTAATAGGATTTTGAGCTTTGGATGTCATGGGAAGAATGGAAATTTGATACATGTTGATAGTGACTGTAAATAGTACACAGCTGACTAAAATTTCCATTTCTGGTGTGTTGAATAAATAACACCTTGCAGTTCTGCAGCGATTTTTACTTTAAAGGGCCCTTCATGAGAAATGTTTTATCTTCAGAATAACCCAGTTGGAGCAGTAGGGCAGGGGTTGTCCTACCCATTAACAAAGAGAAGGGGAAACCCAGGAGGAGAGAGAAACCGGTTTTCAAAGCCAGGAAGCTGGTGCCAGCTCTCCTGACACCTGGGCAGGTGTACTTTTCACTGGCAGCTGCCACATCGGTTGGATCCTTGTTGCTAAATGTCCAAATCCTGAATGTGCCAAAATCACTCATACTGCTAAATTTTGTTCCAAAATGCATGCGCACGCACGAGCGCGCGCGCACACACACACACACACACACACACAACCCGCCTCTCCTGATGTTTCCTGAAGGAGGGATAGGACTCAGGAACATTAAAAATTATTCAAGTCAAATTCAATTCCTTTCAAATATAATGAGCTCAACCCCCTAGCCCTTTCAGGTAGGAGTCCTTCTTCTAGAAAACTGCTCTAAATAGGTAGAGACATGTGAGCATATTTTGATGTTCATCTCAGAATTATGAAAGCAAATATTTGAAAATGAAGTCCAACATTAGAAGAATACTTAAATAATTTATATTGTATCCACATGCCAGAATTGTATAAAGCTGTTAAAATGCATACTTCTCAAGAATATTTCACAAAGATGGGGAATGCTTTGTGACTTAACATTAAATAAATCAAGAATAAATAAAAATAAAATGATACATCACTAGTAAAGTCTCTTGTATCATAAACTTATGGATGATTTTTCATTTTCTTATTTGTTTTAGTTATAACATTAAAAACCTTATTTGAGTAATAAGAATTTAACAAATACTTTAAGTTCTATTTGTTCAAACAATAAACTAAATTAACGTATGCTTTCATTCATTGTGTTTTACGGAACCCCTTTTATGATATGATCAGACACTCATCTAAAGGGCTGGGGTACACTGATCCCTGCCTTGTGGAACTCACATTTGGTGATTGGGATGTGGGCGGTGCACAAGTCAGATAACTGACAATAAACGTACCCAATAAAGGCCATGGCATTTCTTTATTTGACACATATTTAATAATGTACTCTCTGTCCCAGGTGCTACTAGTACTGAATAATCAGGTGATATGAAAACGAGAAAAAATCCAGAGTTTGCCAGGGAAGGGAAAGTTGAAATTTAAAAAGGTGGTGATCAGTCAGGCTCATCAAGAGAGCGTTGAAAGAAATGAGAGCCTGTAGCCAAAGCACAATCCTATATTTGAAGCTTTGGGAACAGGTTTGTTTTCAGAATGTTTTTAAACGTGGAGAAGTAGTTCAATGCATGTACTGTATATTAGCTAGCATTCCAGTGAGGTCTAAGGCAGTACTATTAATCGAACCAGATAATATTTCTACAGGAAAATGTCTGAATATTCACACAAGGTGGAATTGATAAAAAGTATGTTCTCCCACGTTAGTTCAGGTTAGGTTTCTTCCTCTGGTGAGCTATGGGAAAAAAGGTGGTTTAATCTCAGATCCTTTGGGATTCCAGAAATGCAGATAGGGGTTGTAAAATGAAAATACACAGAGATTGTATATTATCCTTAATAATTATTTCCATAAAAATGTACCATTTTGCTCCAGATGCCTTTCTGACAACAGTGCAGGCTTAGGGGTAGACTTGCCAATAGTTCAGATGTTAGTAGATGGAGTGAGCTACTCTGCCTGTGCTGATGAGCTGCTTAGCCCCCAGAGCACCAATGGGCCAGGCTTTGTCCCAGAGAGAATTCCTGCTTGGCAAAGAGGATTGGGCTAGCTCACCCTTGACCTTTCTCTGCTTTAAGAAGATACCACTCCATCAAGGCATAAATATATTGCATCATCTCTCGACGCCTGTCTTCAACAGTGACCAGTCCAAAGGTAGTACACTGACACAGATGCTGAAAGATGTGTGGTCAAACCCACCATTTGCATTTATGAACATGATCTTGGCACACGTAAAAGAGTCCGTAAATATGAGTTGAAGGAATGTTCGAGTAACTGAAGATGCCTGGATTCCGCCCATGCTGCTCAAGCCTTGCCCCGGCCCAGGGTGTCCCAGGTTAACTGCCTTATGTCTTCAAGGGTTATGAGCTACTTTATTACATCATTTGCTGTCTAAATCACTCCGGTAACCATGCTTTCCAAAATTTCCAGGACAGCGCATGATTTAAATATTCTCACTTAGTTTTGGTTTACATATCCCAAAAGCTAGTTTAGAAAATATTTCACCGTGGAAATGCCATGAGGCATGAACTTGTGTTGTTTTTGTTCCCTGTTATATTGTCGGCTCCTAAAAAAAGTAGGCATTATACACACACACACACACACACACACACACGCATATATATATATATATATATATATATATATATACAGAATAAATGAATCTTATCAACAGTTTTTCTTGAACACATTGAATTCTTATAAAATTGTGGGCAAATATGCCATTTTTAACTTTTGTTAGTCATATATATTGTTTTCTTGGAACCCTTTAAGGCTGTAAGTGTTCCATTAAATTCTTTATTTCCAGCCGGATCATCCAACCCCCTTCAGTCTGTCTGCTCATATCTCCTACTCCACTTCACCATTCTTCCAGTAATTACATTATTTTGAGTCCTTCTATATTACATTTAATTTTGATAAATGAGTAAGGAAAGAATGTGGCTGTTTAGACATTAAATTTTGATGCTTGTCATTACAAAGAAGACTTAAATGCAGGAAGGAGAGGAAATAGGAGTTTGTTATCATGCGATCCAAGGTAGTGCCTGTCACAGAGGAAACAAACCCAGAAGAATATTGACTTTATTCCAATGGTAGTGAAAATGGAGGTTGATATCACAAATGAGCCAGTTTTATGGTTGCATTATCCAGATATAGAGCTCTCATTAAGGTGTGTCAACCAAGGAGAACAGTGTGATTTTCTGCATTCCTTCTCCATTCCTTCTCCAAATAGAAGGAAAAAAAATAAGCTAGCAAAAAATACTAAACGCTTTTTAAGGTCCATTTGTGGGTTCTGAGAGCCGCACGGGATGGGTAGTGAGAATCCAAGGGAGAAATCATGGCGTCCAACCTGCCACACTCCTTCCCCTCCTGTGATCCTGACTGCAAAATGAAATCCTAGAGCTTGAACAGAATCAACAAACACTGGACAACTTACATCTGGCCAGGCCACCTGTGCATCTTTTGTGGCTGCCAAAACAATCCCCTTGTCATCCTTGAGCAGCACAGAGACAGCCTGTTGGCCCACCCAGACCAGTCCTGCTGGCAACAAGAGAGTTCCAACTTTTGACTTTCGGGCAAGTGTTACTGCTGTTCAGTAACCTCTGTCTTTGCAGTTGAAAATCCGATCTTCTGTCTCTTGTGATTACCTCTGCATTATTCCAAAAGCTCTTGGGAGTGGTGGAGTGGGAAAGAAAGTCCTTCATTCTCTTTACTACTTAAAAAAATACTGTGGACAGTAAAGGGCTCAGTGCCCAATCAAAATATCTATCTTTTTTTTCTACAAGGGACTGTGAAATTTATTTCCAGTTAAAAAGATACATCTAGAAAGTATATGTTTGCTATTATATCAGAACACAAAGTTTTTGGCATCTGTAATATTTGTCATTATGTTGAATAACTGAGACTTGAAATATGGTGACCCATGGTTCTAAATGTGCCCAATATGTGAGTATCTCAGCTTCAATTTACTAATTTTATGCATTCATTTACTGCCTTAACCAGTGGAGGTTTTAGTTACCTGCCAGAGTTTCTGCTGGTAATTTATAAATTAGCTATAGATATGAATAATGAGAGCAAATACTTTAAGATATCAGATCCTGGATATTGGGTAGTTGTTATTCAGTACCCTCCCCCTCCCTCCTGGAGAGCTCTCTGTCCTTCTTTTGACACATCCAAGTCTGTTCCTTTTTTTGATGCCTATTTAACACCTACTGCTTGGTCACTTGTTAAGCTCTGTGCTGGAGATACACAAGCGAGTAACAGAGAATCAGGATGTGAGAAGTGTCCTGCAGGCAGCACATGGGGAGTTCCAAGTAGAGGACTTGACCTGGGATGGGAAGTCCTAGTTAAGATCCCAGAGTGGAGCAGAAAATGGAAGTTTCCAAGAGGAGGAAGAGCACGTATCAAGAGCCATGGAAGAGAAAGCCTGCCATTGAAAGAACTCAGGGTGATAAATAGATCATTGGGTGCAGCGTGGGGGCTAAATAGTCCATGACCCAGGGTGAGTCGGTCTGGAGCACACAATGGAAAGCCTTGTGGCTGATATCAGGGATTGAGGCTGTATCATACAAGCAGTGCCAAGCCATGGAAGATTTCTAAACAGAGAAGTGACAGAAACACATTCACCCTCCTGTGTCCTCCAGGAACATCTTGCTTTACCTGCTCACGTGGTCACAGTCCCTCTCTGACCACCTTGCCGAGCACCTAAGACTTGCTCAGTGCTGCTAACCTTGCCAGGAGGACTTGGAAGTATGAGGAACCAGGTTTAAAAAATCTGTTCTGCCACTTACTGGTTGTGTGATTTCAGACATTGCATTACTAAGATGTTCTTCCTTAATTGGACCTCCTAATGGGCTACTAATTAAGTCTATGTTTCAACACTTTAAAAATGTTCTCCTCTGTTGTCGTTGTCGTATGAATTTCAATTAAATGTCTTAACTCACTGGCCTTAGGCCCTTAAGCGGATTGCCAAGATGAATTCATTTAAAACTATGTATATCTACATTTCAAGACTGCTGTGCCTGAAAGATAACACGGGACCTAACTTTATGAAGTTGTCTCATGTAGATGATGACGTCCCCTTGTCTCCGAAGCCTACATAATCTCTATCCTTTTGCCTATGTTGGCAAAGCTCGCAGACCCACGAACCAAGAACAGCTACTGTTACTTTAGCGTGCACCTGCATTGCTTGTGTTTGCACCAAAGGTACCTGTGCCCTCCGTCATAGAACGATGCATTAATTATCTGGTGGACATCAGATACTTACTGTCATTAAGGACATTACAACTTTGTAAAGGGTAGGTGAGAAGATATGCGGGGCAGGGGAAATAAAGGCATAGGGCATCCGCTAAAAGCACGATAGCAGGTGCTTTCCAGGTGGTGATCCACTGAGTTATACTTGACCTACATGCATTGGCGGCCGATGCATTTTCTAGATGAAGACATGGAACCTGAGGGGTACAGCGACTTGCTGACTGTGCTCTGGCTTATACGAACCAATGCACACATAGGGCAGTTGTGAAGCAGGGCCTGTCTGCCGGTCCATGCTCCTGATGTGTTTCCCGGGAAGTGACACAACATTAAAAAGTGGATACTGATTTGGCTATTGTTTACTGAATATATACTACATGTTCGGCACTGTGACTGCCTTACCACATAGGTGGTAAGTTCTATTGTTGTCCAAATGTTGCAGATGAAAAAACTTGAGACCCTGCCACGTGAAACCAATAGCCCAAGGTCTAAGAGTTGCTAAATGGAGGAGCTGGAATCATTGACCTGCCTTTTGCCAACTTCATTGTTCTTAACCAGTCCACTTAAGCACGATAATATAATCATTATATACATCGTATGGGATTAAAATTGATATATCACTCAGAGTTGATACCCGTTAATGAGGATAAGATGAGATTTTGTTGAAGGAGAGGGCAGCAGACACAGAACTAGTGGCTGGAGGGAATCCGGAAAGGCAGAGGGGAAAATGGAGAGCATTCCAAGCAAGACAACATCACAAGGCATTCAGGGCGTTGGAGAGGAACGTGACAGATTTGAGGGGCATTGAAGAGAACAGACCAGGCAGAATCTAAATTTCGGTTTTGAAAAAAATAGCTGGTAATCCTATCCTATAATAGCATATACCCCTCTGCTTGGTAATCATATTTCATATTTCTCCTCTAGTTTCCTATTAAAAGAAAGTTGGGACTCAGAGACAGGCAAATGAAAATCATCCTCATTTATCAACTTTGGTTGCTATGGAAACTATTGGTGAGGCTCTGTACAAAATCCTGCAATCAAGGTCATCTAGACCATCCCTGGGGTTAATTCCTCTTAGAATATTCCAGGAGCTATTAGCCAACCTAAAACCACCCTTAGGCTGAGGCTGGAAGTTGAGGTCAGGATTACTGACAGATTTATAAAGAGTTAACCCTTCCTGTCATAATGACATGATTTAAATAACTCATACCATCCATTGATTTTTCTGAAGAAGAAAGGATAATGACATTGATCAAAAAATAGAAGAAAATAGAAAACTAGAAAGAAATACAGAGACAAAATGCGGGGAGGCCATGTACAATAAATGCTGCTTAATAAATATTTAAAATGATAGTCTCTATCATTTAGAGAGGACACAGAATGCTGGTTTAGAATGTGACCCCTGGCATCAACCCATGCTGGACTCATCCCGATTTGGCTGCTTGAGAACTGAGTGCAATGCAGCAGCTAGGTAAATTCCAGAACGTTCCATCTCATCTGAATATTTGCAACATGGCCCTCCTTAGGTAGGAATTTTGCTCACTTGTTGGCTTTCCTCATTGTGGTGTGGGCTCCTCCAAGCCCGAGTGAGCCTAGTTTGGATTCCCCTGTAACAGACTCTGAGAAAGGTGTTCAGCCACAAGGAGTTTGTTTAGGAAAGAAAGGGAACAACTGTAGGGGGCCTGGAAGGGAGACAGAGAAGAGAAACAGGGTATCACAAAATGAGTGTGGTCAGCTAATGGAGGTGGGGAGAGGTGGTCGGAACTTAACAACACTGGAGACACTCTGAGGGGCAGTGTAGAACGCACACCTTAAATTTGTCCCTCTACAACATGAGTGGGTTCCCATCAGTCCCGGGTTGAGGAATAGTTCCAAGGAGCAATGGTGGTCTGGCACTTCTGTCCTGCCATGTGAATGACAGGGACAGTAAAGAGTCCTCCCATGGGAAGAGGAAGTCTTTGGATGATGAAAAGCAGGTGCTGCAGTGAGAAGTCTGGTGTGTTGAAGTGTTACAGGTGAGGGGTATGGGTGGGCACCTCTAACACTCGCTACTCTCCCTACGTCAGAGCAATCAGCCCTCCAGGATTTTCTCCCTAAATATCTGTCAACAGAGTGATGGGTAAGATGAATGCCTTCTCTAGCCTTGTGATTCTTTGGTTGCACAATGGAATCAGATGGGGAGCTTTTAAATAATCCTAATGGCTAGGCTCCACTGTGGACCCATTAAAACAGAATCTCCGGGATGAGACCCGAGTATTGGAATATTTAATAGCCAGGACTGAGAACCACTGCTGTTGTTCAAGTAATGCGTGAATTCTTTCTGCAAAACCCTTGGCAGGTATCCCATACAGGCCTCTTTGTGAAATACTTCATAAGGAGGAACTTTGCTACTCTCAGAAGCAAATCATTCCCTTTTTTGATAGAACTAATTGTTCCATTATTTTTTATACTTATGTTGTCCCAAACTGGCCTCTGTACCTTCCTTCCATTAGTCATCAAAGCTCTCCACTTTGGAACAGTGCAAAATAAGTCTATTCCATTTTCTACATGACTGCCCTTTAGATATTCAAAGGCGGTGATAATGCCCCAACTTGACCTTCGTTTTACACTCTGAACACTCTTAGCTCCTTCAACAACTGCTATCCAACCTCCTCTAATCATATTTGAGTTCTCCAAGTAGCACTTTTATCCTTTGGAATTCTCAAAGGAACCCATGGTCTATGTCAGCACATGAGCATAAAAAGAGAATGAAGTGTGTTGAATGAAGTGTGTGTGTGTGTGTGCGCGTGTGTGTGCATGCACGTGTGTATAAAATGTTCTCAGTGATGGGTCCACTTAAAATATATCTACTTTAATTGGCTTATTAGGAAACAATAGGATTTTCACTCCTGCTTTCCTATCTACCAGAATTTGCCTTTTCTAACCAGGATTACTTTTCTCCCTTGGTGAATTTGTTTGAACACCTCATTCCTCACATTGCTTTTCAGGATGATGTAGATAGATTTCCAACATACATAACAAGGTGGGGGAGAGGGGAAGGGTTTGCAGCGAGGTTTGTCATCAGTCCTTCGCACAAGTACTGAGTGAGCCACAGGATCCATGACCTCAAAAACAAATAAATAAATAAAATAAAAATAATAAATGTACCTCTGTGAGAAAGAGATTAAACGGCTGTGGTACTCCAGGGTAAACAATTGTTGGCTCAGTGACCGTATCTGCTACAGATTTGGAGCAAGTGTAGTGGGGCCTCCTCTGGACAGGTGCAATGGAAAAAAAAAAAAAAAAAAAAAAAAACTTCACTGCTCTGGAGACAGTGTGCATGCCTGGCCGCCCCCTCTAAGACACACAATACGATGCCAGCAGGCTTTGGAAAGTGCTTCTAAAAGAAAGTTTGGGGAGAAGGTAGATTTGTGCCACTTAATGTAATATGTTCTCAGAAAACACAGACAAATAGAATTGACAGATGGCTGCAATCAGCAGTCTGGATCTGTAAATAGGATTAAAGACTTGAAGACTCAAATGGCCAAGACTGAAAAGTGTCAACAGGTAGTTTGGTATACTGGCAAGCCCGAGGACAGATGGCAGGAGGACTGTAAAATCCCACGAGGACAAAAGGAGAGACTTGAATCAGAGAGACAGCACTGTGACCCCGGATCCACCACAGACCATCAGGATGACCTTCTGAGAGAGATCTTTGTTTTCCAAGCTGCAGTTTATGCATCTGTGAAAGGAAGGAAAATAACTATCATTAAGTGAATGCCCAACCATGGTCCAACAATTACTGTAGGAATGGTAGGATCTTCTGTCTGTGTCAGGCCCAGGGTAGGACCCCGTGAATGTGAGCATTTTGTCTAATTCTGAAGAGTTCATAGACCTAGAAGCCCTGGCTGGGGCAAACCCTAGCCCCAAAACGCACCCAGTAAAGTGACCCAGGGAACTCTTTTATCATCTCTGTGCCTCAGCTCCCTCTTCTGGAAAATGAGATCATAGCACACCTACCTTGCAGGGTTATTGTGAGGACTGAACGGTCTAATATGTATGCAAAGCTTATGGAGCAGAGCCTGGTACATAATAAGCATGCAAAAGACTTAGCTAGTATTTAAGGATCTGTCCCCAACTGTTCCCATTAGTTAAAAAATCTTTGAGGCTTAGTTGTTCCACATGTAAAACAGAGAAGGGGCATTAGAGTCACTGAAGATACTGGCTCTTATTTTTGGTGACCCTCTATTTATTGCAGGACTTGGCAAGTTGCACTGGGAATACAGGTGCATGTCAGTCCTCACGGCTGGCTGCCTTCTCCCTAAGAGCAGAACCTTGGTCTTAACTTTCAATTCCAACAGGATAGACATTTGGTGGTTCTTCCTATTGATAAGGTGAATCTGAATAGCCCCTTGCAGGTGGGGAGCAAGTGTGTTTCTGGAGATGTGTTGCATATGGCCAGCAGACCATATGTTGATGACTCAAGCAGCGAGCTGCCTTCAGTGACCCTCCCCCCCCAGAATCTTTCATTTCACCCTCCCTGACAAGTCTCCTTTAGGTAAGAACTTATTAGTGGTCAGTGTAGACCTGAGGAGAAAGTTTATGTGAGTGGCTCAGAGACACATATAGTTCATGGGTTTTACTGCCTGCTCTCCACAGTCCTGTCCCCTAACAGGAACAGCTGCCTTTAACATTGACAGTGCATTTGTGACATTGCGTGTCTCTCGGGATATAAAACTCACTTAAGGTAAAAAGTGTTGAACATTGTTGGTTGGTTGGTTTTTCCACTCAAATTAAAAAAAAAAAAAAAAAGATTTGCGTGATAACTCACTTCATTAGTTGGAGTATTGGAGCTATTCTTCTTGACCAAAGGTTCACAAACTTCTTCCGAAGTGCCAAATGGTAAATATTGTAGGCACTGCAGGCCATATGGTTTCTGTCACAACGATTCACTCTGCTGTTGTAGCAGGAAGACTATAGGCAATATGTAAATGAATGAATATGCACTGTATTCCAATAAAATTCTATTTACAAAAGTAGGCGGCAGGCCAGATTTGGCCTGCGGATCATAGTTTGCCAACCTCCATACTTAGTCAGCGAAATGGTCAGTGTGAACATTTTCTCCCTGTTTTGTCACTAACTGACTGTGAGACCATTGAGAAGTCATTGACCTTCTCTGGGTCCCGGTTTTCCTCATCTGGAAAATGAAGGCACTGGACAAGGGGACCAGTATATTTCTTTCTACACCTAATAGATGATGTTCTGTGATTCCAGTGTGACACTTCAAAGGCATAGCTGAAAACCTAGCAGACAAGGATAAAGAGGTTATGGTTGTCTTTTGAAAGCCAGCTGTCGCATCTGAGCTCATTGTCAAATATCAGCAAACAACATAGCTGCCTATATGAAAGAATCAAGGATTCTAGGGAATGCACAAGGGATATCTGGAGGGATAAATACATTTGAAGAATGAGGATAGGAGAGGAAAGGAGAGTCGACCACCTATCCAGAGCTTCCCAAACACTAAACAATATTCTTGTCCTTCACAGATACTGATTATCTTGACAAATAGCCTATCATGCAGATATCACAGATATCACTCTCCTGTCTGAAGAAGCTGAGATTATGCACAGTCAGGAAATTTACACTAAGTAAATGGCAGAGCTTTGAATCACATCTGCTAATTCCCATGTTTTTACCGTGTCGGACTTTACTAAGGCAATGGAGGAAAAGGCAGACGTTGCCGCCAAGGGAGTGAAAAACCCTAAGCTAGGGTGAGCAGGGGAAGGCCAACTTGAGGGTCATTGAATTAATGGGCTGGGTCCCTCTCTTCTGCAACAATACATTCTGCAGTGGTAGATGTCACCTGCTTTAGTCCTCTTCTCTCTTTGGTTGCTCTCTTTTTTTTATTTTTCTTTTTTTTTCCTTTTTTTTTTTAAGCTTGTGAGCAATGGACCATGGTACATAAGCAACAAACTATAAAAACTGGGCATGCAGGTGAGGAGAATCGTGGCATAATCAAATAAAACTTGCAACAGAGTTAATCTGACACGCACCTAATGATATACATAATGCAATTTTGAGGCATGGTAATTAGGTATAAATAGTGAGCTGTTGACATAAATGGCTGTAATTAGTATTGCTCCTGCACACGCAGGCCCCATGTTCAATTTTGTATTTCTCACTTTGTTGGTTCTTTGAGATTTATAAATTATCATCATTGTTGACAGAGTTTAAAACTGGAGAAGGCGAGGCTTTGGGAATTTGTGGCCAAAAGGCCATATTTATTTGTTTTATTTTATGTGTTTGCTTATATTGTTTGTCTATATTATGCACTGCCAATTTCACAAAGGCTTTGTGGATTATCTGCAATCGCCATAGACAATGCAATAGGAAAATATACAAATTCAATGATAAACAAAAAAAAAAGAGCAGGATCAGAGGAAATACCAGTGAGAAAAGGAAGTTTAGACCTTAAAAGAGGCTAAAAGTCGACTTTGTTTCTTCCGGCAATGGAGAGATGATAATAACTTTTGTGAACTGAGTGCCTAGTGCATCAATTTATTTCTAATTATCTTAACAACACTGTGAAGCAGATATTCTAATTCCAGTTTTGCATATAGGTCAGAGAGACAAAACTATATTTACCAAGTTCATTCAGCTAGTAAATTGATAGAGCTGAGATGAGAACACGGTTGGCATGAACTCAGACTCATAGTCCACTCTGCTGGGTTGGAGACCAGTTGCCCGGGGGGAGACAATGATGCGGGTGATGATGAGACTGAGATTTAGAGGAAATAAACTGCATCCAGAATAGTGAGGGAGCCAGAGAGGCCAGGAATAAGCTGCCTTGCAAGGTCAATGTACACACACGCACTAATGAACCCCTCAGGAAGAGCCCGCTTGGAGACCACTAGGACTTCGCAAGTACTCATTGTTTATACAGTGATTCATTGACCAGGGTGGATGTCAATAATTTCAAAAAAGTATCAAGCGTGTGAGTGTCAATTCAATAGCATTATTTTATGCTCATTTTAGTTTGGACCCCTTCCTTACTTTAAAGAGACTTCCAAGGGCACCTGGGTAGCTCAGTCGGTTAAATGTTCAGCTCTTGGTTTTGGCTCATGTCATGATGTCATGGTTTTTGAGTACAAGTCCCACGTTGAGCTCTGTGCTGACAGGGCAGAGCCTGCTTGGGATTCTCTCTCTCTCCCTCTCTCTGCCCCTCATCTGCTCATGTTCTTTTTCTCTCTCTCAAGATAAATAAATAAAACTTTAAAAATAAGTAAAGAGACAGCCATACCTCAAAAAAAAAATTATTGAGATTTCTGTGCTTTTTGCATACGTATGGAAAAACAAAAACTAAAGCAAATGGTAACTGCCCTGCATTGAAAAGAGCTAATAGTGCCATGGCCTATGACCCCCTTCAAATTAAAATACAAAAATCATTAAACGTATCTTGATAATTACATTTTGGAAATCTTTTCAAAATTCATCCATAGAATTGGGGCACCTGGGAGGCTCAGTCGGTTTAGCCTCTGACTCTTGATTTCAGCTCAGGTCATGTCCTCACAGTTTGTGAGATCAAGTCCCTCAATGGGGCTCTTTGCTGGCAGTGTGGAACCTGCTTTAGGTTCTCTCTCTCCTTCTCTCTCTGCTCCTCCCCTGCTTGTGCAGGCTCTCTATCTGTCTCTCAGTCAGTAAATAAACCTAAAAAAATAAATAAAAGGTCATCCAAGGCATCTGGGTGGCTCAGTCGGTTGAGTGTCCAACTCTTGACTTCGGCTCAGATCATGATCTTGTGGTCATGAGATCAAGCCCTGTGTCAGGCTCTGTGCTTAGGTGAGCCTGGAGTCTGTTTAAGATTTTTTTTTCTCTCTCCCTCTTCCCTATCTCCACTCATGTTCTCTCTTTCTCTCTCTCTCTTTCTAAAATTAAAAAAAAAAAATAATAATCCATAGATTTAATATATGATTGTGGGTGATTGGAAAATGTCTCAAGGTGAGATTGCATTTGAAACACATCCTTACTTATGTCTTCAGGTTTTAAGAGTTAAGAAAACAAGCAAAAAAAGGGAAATGATTATTATAATTTTTTAAGTAGCAGGTGCATACATCATGTGCAGTCACTGTGAGGGTATAGCACTCCTCTCTGGAGTCACAGTGAAATCCTGTACCATTGACTTGAATAGTCTTGGGCAGATTTTTTTACTCCTCTGTACACATAGTGCACTCTGTAAAAATACCTACAAGTAACGTTTAAATAACATAGTGCACTTAAAGTTCACAGCACTGAGTCTGGCGTATAATAACTGCTCAATAAGTGTCAGCTCTTTTTATTCTAAATATCAAATGAAGGGAAGGATATGCCTATGTAGGTAGTAGGACACTGGAGTTGGGATATACATCATTAAAGAGAACTTCTTGTAGGGTCACCTGGATGGCTCAGTCCTTTAAGTGTTCAGCTCTTGACTTCGGCTCAGGTCATAATCTCATGGTTTGTGGGTTCGAGCCCTGTATAGGGCTCTGTGCTGACAGCGCGGAGCCTGCTTGGGATTCTTTTTCTTCCTCTTTCTCTGCCCTCCCCACTTCCCATGCTCTCTCTCTCTCTCAAAACAAATAAAAAACACTAAAAACAAAGAGAACTTTTTGTAGATATAATTTTAGTTGCTCTTGATCCCCCTTCTTATAAAAGTATGATTTTTGAATGACAAGAAAAATGCTTAAACCCACATTAAGAGTAGTTAGTCCACAATGTATATTTATTTTGTACGTCATTGGCATTCCTTAATTTAATATTTATAATGAAATTTTGAGGTTAGTCCTCTTTTAATTTGCATTTTACAAACAGTAAATCAAGACACCGACAGGCTAAGTGACTCACCAGATGGTAACTGTGGCAAGTCTGGGCTGTATGCTCACGTGGGCCAACGTAGCTAGGTGGACCCCTGATTAGTTTTACTCAAGTTGTCCATAAGGTGGATGAAACCCTCATCACCGACTTGAGAATGTTGATGCTAGTGTTAAAATTGAAGAAACTTGACTCTCAGTGTTTATTCAAAACTGTTCTACCCTCATCCATAGTTTGAAATGAAAGGAGGGAAGTAGAAATCAAAATGAAGGTAAGATAATTATCCCCCCTCCCTCCAGATTTTATCTAAAATTTAAAAAACAGAAAAATACTAATTGATCATATTTTGACAACTAAGCTAGGAATTATTTGGTTGCCATATGACTATATGAATTAGTAACTATAATAATCATAATCATAATAATCACCAATATGCCACAGAGTGTATTTCAAAGATGCTTCCTATGCATGTCGCCATAGTTTCTGCTTCTCTGCACATCTCCTCACATTGTTAAATATCAGCAACCTGGGAGAAATTCCAAAGATAGGGCACTTTGAAACCAAATTTTCTCTAAATTATATGTTAGCTTTCAGAGTAGAAGATAAAAAATGGAGAGTTCAAGTTGCTAGTGAGAGTGGCCCTCCAAAACATTATTTAACTGACAGTTCTTGAACTATTCCTGTGACCATTATACTTTCATAATTATTGGATTTTAAATCTGGGAATGGACCACAGAACTAATTTGATACCTCCTATCCTTTTATTTTAAAAGTGGGGAAACAGAAGCATAGAAATGAGAGCGAGGGGAGCTAATGGCAGAAGCAGATCAGAATGAACACACCATGACCCCCATGTTTGATTTCAATCATACCACCCCAGGCCCATTCCCTCACCCCAGGCTTCAAGGAAGACAGGGACATGTGGTTTCCAGGCCCAGGAAGCATAGGTAGGGAAGTAGTTACTCTGTTCTTATCAAGCCATCATTACAGGAAAACGTCAGAAGGAAACTATCTTAGCTGTTTACCCACAGAAAGTTTTCGTTTATAGCAAATGTCAAGATGGGATCACGGTGCCTTGAGGAGTCAGGCATGGGAGTCTGCATCTTATTTGCATGAAGATACCTCAGGACAGAAATGCTGGCTGTCAGGGCTCATCATTCTACATGAATTTAAACAAGCAAACTCTATTTACCTTCCCTTCTTAAAGGTCAATAAAATCAACATTGGCTTTGCTTAAAGCTCCCATTTTGAAATCAATGTGGTTTTCTCTCTTACATCTGCACTACAGAAAAGCCACCATCTCCTATGACAGCCTTCAAGATTATACACTTCTACCCATTCTTTTGCCTTTGTTTCTCATCTCATTTTCCAACTTAAGGAAAGAAAAGAAGAACATTCTTCTTCTTACATTAAAAAAAAAACCTCTTTTTTTTTAACTCCAAGTTATTTTCTCTGCATGAGTCTGAAACATTCTCTCTAATATTTCCAGCTTAATAATTTTTATTCTCTGATCTAAGGTCTACGACTTGGTTCTTTACTGACTTAGCTGGAATTCACCAGGCATTTCTTTCTTACATCCGTGTTTGGCCATCGCATTTCTTTTCAGTGGATTTCAAACCATGACTGTGTTCCTTGTGTTTGGGCTCTGAAAACATCAACATGCATGCCAGCTATTAGAGAATATACTTGGGTCCTTGAAGTCACTTAACCACTCATAAAAAGATTTATGTAGTTCATACTTATTCAGACACCATTCTAAGTGCTTAGACACAACTGTGAACATGCCAATAACTTTGCCCTCATGGAACTTACATTCCAGTGCAGGAGACAGGCATAAGCAAATAAAGAGATAATAGTATAATTTCAGATAGCTCTGTGTGATAAAAAGAGGACAAACTTAGTGCACAGATGCTATTTTAGATATTGATTTCTAATACAGCCTCCTTGAGGAAGTGATATTTGATAACTAAATTTGGGGAACATTGGGGCACCTGGGTGGCTCTGTCAGTTAAGTATCGAACGATGGTTCAGGTCATGATCTCTCAGTCCATGAGTTCAAGCCCCACGTCAGGCTCCCCATGTGCTGACAGCTCAGAGCCTGGAGCCTGCTTTGGATTCTGTGTCTCCCTCTCTCTCTGAACCTCCCCCCACCACCTCAGAAATGAATAAACATTAAAAAAAATTAAAGTGGGGGAACAAGGTTTGGAAGAAGAAAATGCTTCCCGGAAGAGGCATGAAACTAAGACACCCTTGGTTAATTGAAAGAACTGGGTGAATGTCCAGGTGATAAGAAAGGCAGAAAGGACAGGTGGAGAGGAAGAAGAGGGCTAGGCAGGGACAGATGATAAAGGGCCACATACATCCCTGAAAGAATTTGGATTTTATTCTTAGTGGGAAGAGCAGCTTTTGGCAGCATCAGAGCAGGGCTTTACATGACACAGTTCTGATGTTCTCAAACACACATAGGCAACACTGTGGAAGGGAGACCTTACTGGGGGAATGCCGGGCCAAAGGTTTGTCCTAAGTTGCTGGTGACTGGGTGGGGGGGGGGGTGGTTAGTGAGCTTGTGCAGGAGAGGGCACGAGTAAGGGTGGACTGTACAGTGTGAGGTGTGGTGGAGCCAGACAAGATGGGGCTCGCCCCTGGGATTGCAATCCATGCCAACGCGGACTTAACTATCTACACACACTTGGACAAGAGCTTACCCTCAGCTGTGAAGGGTAGGGACTGTGGCCTGTTCTGCAAGGATATTATAAGCCATCATGATAGAAGACAGACAGGGCATGTTGCTTGTTATTAATGTAAGAGGCATGTTCCTCTGAGTCAACGGACCAGGATTTGAATCTCAGTTTAACTAGTCACTTAGGCATTTGCTCAGTGCGTGATGGTTTTTTTTTTTTTTTTTTTTTTTTTTGCATTAGCTAAGACTTTCCCCTCCCCTGAAATATGTGTAAAACGATATCCATCTCACACAGTTGTTTTGCGAATTAAAGTCACGTGTCTGGAAGCACCTAAGGCAGCGTGGATTCAATTTAGTAGCTGGCTGATTTGAGACTGGTTGCCTTAATTTCTCTTTCCTACAGTTTCTTCTTCTATTAAATGGAAAGGCCTGATAATGTTTGCAAAGATCAAATGAGAAAATACATCTACAGGGTTTGCCAGAATGTCTGGAATATAGTTCATGTGAAAAAATGCAAGATAATATAATAATTATCATCAGCACCTTTCTCTCACCCCCCACCCCTGCCCCATGTATATGAGACAAATTTTCACGGTAAAGATCTAGTGTAAGGATGGCTTTAGAGGCACAGCCTAATGTATGTCTGTAATCCTCTTTCTGTGCCTCTGCATCACTAAAACCTGATAAGTGGCATAGCATAGGCTCAAGGACACTAGACAGAACCTGAAACTGTCCCTGTCGCTACCTACCTGCCCATGAAAGAGCCCCTTTCCATCTTAGTACCATTACACCTATTGGTGTCTTTCCTTCATTTATTCAACACACATGCAAGGGTCCATTCCGTTTCAGGGCACTAGACAATGAAAAAGATGCCAATAATAATAATAATAATAATAATCAAGAATATGTGATCTCTATCCTGGAAATACACACAGTTCAGAGCAGAAGTCCTAAAACTACTGACCCATGGGTGCCTCATGGATGGTCCATGCATAAAAAATGTTTTATTATCATTTCCATAATTTAAAGTCAGGAATGTTTCAATGTCTAAAGCCCCAGACTATTGACTTTTCCTTGTAAAAATATAAATATTTTACAACAATTATATGCAGAAGAATAGTAGCTGGGTCTTTGCACGAGGCATGGGCCCTTCGTTAAGACACAATCCCCAAAACCCCCAGTTACTTTTATATGCAGCTGCCTCGCTCATCCATATTGCCTGATGGGTGTACAGGATTGTGAGTGTGAAACCTTGGTTGACTAGGAAAGAATATGGTCTAGAGATGGAGACTCTCCAAATATCCAGGTCATAGAATTCATTCTTCCGGTTGAAACATGAATGTTAACAATCCAAACAAAAGTCTCCAAACAGCCAATTATTTGGGCTGTGATTTGCCTGCTTTGCTTCATCATCTATCGCTCCTATGGCTTAACATCTGTGAGTTTGTAAACAGGACGGGGATTGAATTACACAGACTGTTGTTTTGTTTAAAACTGATGTGCCATAATCCTGATTAAAGCATCATGTGGGAGATTTTATAAAAATAATTATATGCGGTTCTCATTAGAGCGAGTAAGAACCTAAATCACATTTAATGATCTAAAGCTTGGAACTAGTTACACTGACTTATCATGAGGTTTAAGGACAAGCAGCCCAAGGATGACGAAATGGGCACTGTTGCCTTGCATACTTGATCGCATCTTGGACAGGCAGACAGCTTAGACCAGTTGATATTGAAGTCTTGTCTGGCTTCATTAGCCATCATTTACCTAGTTATTGCCAGTTTTCCCTTTTCCCTTGCTCTCTTATTGGCTTCCATTTTTACTTATTTTAAATGGTGGTGGTAGCTCTTACTATTGTGCCCAGAACCCAAGCTAATTAACAGAAGGCAGCAAAAGAAAGAAATCTACCATTTCCAGCCCCTGGGGTTTCTTGCCAGTCAGTGTTTGCCACCGGGAGGAATACACGTGACAACTGGGATGTGCAAGAAGAATATTTACATCGACAAAGACTACACCATCGGGAGGAATGAGGGGGTGTGCAGAATCCAAGAAATTCCTAAGCTTGAGTTCTAGCCCACTCCCTTTGTCCTTTGACAAAACTTTCTCAATTTCCTCTCCAAACCTTCCCCCAAGGTGGAGTGGGCAGGTCAAGTACTGCCCAGTTCCTATATCCTGTTCCTTTGCTTTTCTCATTTCAGTGTTACTGGCATACGGCAGCGGTCTGTAACCAAGGAAGCAAGACAATGGCCCCTGGGAAGTTCAATTCTAACCCTTTGGCTCCACGTGGTAGAATTCCAGTGGACATTTTTTATTCACCTTGTCTCTTGTATTTATGAAGATAAAAACTCTTCACTCTTCTCATTCTTTGTCCCATGATCTCCCTTAAATTCTCCAAATTAATACATTCTATTTTGTAAATTGTGTCATGTCTCTCTTTCAAAATAAAAGATTGCTAATTAATACACAGAAACATCCTCTTAATTTCTCCTCCCACCCAAAGATTTACTTTTTTTAAGTTTGTTTGTTTATTTATTTATTTAGAGAACCAGCAGGAGAGGGGGCGGGGGGTTGCAGAGAGAGAGAAGCAGAGAGAATCCCAAGCAGGCTCTGAGCTGTCAGTGCAGAGCCCAATGATGTGGGACTCAAACTCAGGAAACAGGAGATCATGGCCTGAGCTGAAGTCAAGAATCGGATGCTTAACCAACTGAGCCACCCAGGCGCCCCCCAAAGATTTAATTTGAAGTGCAATTCTACAGTTTATGAAAACCATACACCATTTAGAAAATTCCGCTTCTCCTCCTCAAAAATAGTTTGACAGGTGCTTCCCCCTTAATATATTGCCATATGTGACTGTGGAGTCACAATCAGGGAAATTGAAAAAGTTTCTCTTCCACTCCAGAGCCCATTTTTACTTGGAAGTTTCACTTTACTTATCACTTAGAGTTGTCAAGTTAAAAACAAAACAGTTATTTTAAAGGCTCTCACTTTTCTCAACGCTGTATAAAAAATTCCTGAAAAAATGTTTTTTCTCAGTTTTTTTTTTTAAACAGGGTAAACACAAGGTAGGAAGTTCTATGTGGTGAAACGGGCTTCATGACCAGGCAGTCTTAGTAGGATTCTGAAAGCAATCACAGAATGGTGGAGAACAGATTGTGTCTTTAAATCTCCTTTTAGGCTGGCTGCAGAGAGCCTGTCTAGCCTGGAGTTGTCAAGGGCAGCTGAGATGCTTCCACGCAGTGTCAGAGCCACTCTGCAGTGCAGGAGGACCAGCACCGGAGGATTGCCAGAGTCCAGGGAGGTCATATACACAGAGGACTCCTTGCCCCTTCCGTGTGCTGATTGCTGACATCAGAGATTTGTTGAGGGAAGAGAAGGAAAATCCCAAGTGGTACAAGGCCAAAGCAGGCAGTCAAGACACAGCTATGGCAAAAAGAAGGAAAGGAGGGAGCAAGGAAAGAGGGAGGATATGTGTGGAGGAAAAGAGGAAAGGGGACCAGTGAGGAGGAGAAGATTAGAAGCATATTTTAATTCTCAGCCTTTTCTGGCTGTGTGACCTGGGGCGAGGCAGTTCCTTGATGTAAAAGAGGAAGAGGTGCCCTAAATTTATAAAAAGATCATTGGTTTCCTTCATCTCTCCCTGAGAAGTGTTCTCTTTGTAAATTATTAATCATATCAAGGAGCAGAAAGCTGGGTTTTTTTTTTTTTTTTTTTGGTTATTAAATTGTTATTGACTATATTCCGCATGCTGTACTTTTCATTCCCATGACTTATTTATTTTATGCCTGGAGGTTTGTACCTCTTAATCCCTTTCACCCATTTTACTGACGTCCCCCACCCACCCACTTCCTTCTGGCAGCCATCAAGTCGTTCTCTGTATTCATGAGTCTGTTTCCGTTTGTTTGTTTTGTTGACCAGGGCTCCATGTTTACAGTGCACAAGATAGTATCCATGAGACTCTAATCGTTTCCTGACAGTTCATACAGAAACTAGGCAAAGAGTGTACACAGTCCCAGGGCTTTTGGAGAGCATGAGGACTGCTAAAACGTAGCTCTCAGTTTTCAAGATTTTCTCAATATAGGCTCTGTTTGTTTGGTAGTGGTCGTGACAAACATAAGCCTGTGATAAACAAACGTAGCTCAGTTTCTTGGGCAGAAAGTCCTTTTCCTACTAAACTTTCAGGTTAGGGTCGAGACAGCCGTTGGAGTAAATCTGTCTGGATGTAGTAGAATCAAAGAATAAATTAGGAAACGTCTTGATTTTCTCAGATGTCTGCAAGAATATCGTGTGGAACTAGGCTTGACCTGAACAGAGAGAAGAGCAGGCAAAGAAGCAGCCGCTGGAGTTGTTTAGTATCACCTGTATTGTGTAAACATTATCATGGATCACCAGCTGTGTCAAGTTCTCTATATAAAAAGATGGAGTATAAATAAATAAAAATAGCAATTGTTATTATCATTACCATTTAGTGATGTGTATTTCTCACCCAAAACCAAGCTGAGCATTTGTATATTAGGAAAGACTGTGAATTCGGGATACAACCCAGTGCTTTGGTGTTGAGGCAAACTTTAAAAGATCAGTCCGTTAGACCTTCTCTACCACACAAATAGCGTATGTAACATGGCTGCCCTCCTCAGCAGAGTCCAAGGAAACCTCGTCTTCCCCAAATGTCCACCTTGGAATCAATAGGCCAGCTATTCCTATACCCAGCACTGCCTCCTTCTTTTCTTCTTGGTTTTCTTTGCTGTTTTATTTACATTTGTGTCTTCTTGAGGGCAGAGGCTGGATGTTATTGATTGCACCCTTCACAGTCCTTACTCCGTGTGTGATATGGGAAGATAGCATGTGCAATGCTGAGGAGGAATGAGGGCCTCTTTTCTTTCAGTTATCGGTTTTGGTGGTTGGGGGTCCTATGGCGCTGAGCTTTGGACTGGTACAGGGAAGGTAGAGATGCAGGTCACAGCCAAGTGTGAAGCAAGCATCCACTCACACAAAGGACGCATGAACGTAACCAAAAAGATGAGTCCAATGCATCCATTAGGGAAAATTAATTGTGAGGATGATGGAAAAGCTCAATCAAGACAAAGCTTCTCTTTGAAAGAAAACTTTACTGAGGGTGAAGTTTCTCTAAAGACCCTTGAGTCATTAACAGAAACTGTGGAGACTTGATATTTGTTGTGAACTTTCAAAGAACACTGGAAAATATAGTTATTAATTTTCAGATAAATATTAACTAGTAATGCCGTGGTGCACTTCCAGCAAAACTCACTGGAAAACTTTGTTTCTAAGATCCAAGAACCCTGGCCCATTAGTGCCTCAACAATTTAAATATGGTGCCCAAATATTTCCATTTCCTTTTTATTTTTAAAGTGCAGGCCAAGATGATGGTGTATTTAGAGCCCTTACTCAGACTTAGGCTCAGTATAATTCTGCAACAGATGTGAAGGGGAGGGAGTTGGGTGAAGGCTGTAGCCCCTGGTTCCAGGAGTCAGGGCCACTTGAGCTGAGGTCCAACGCTTGCCATATCACATAGATCTGGTTTGCTCTTTTCTTTATTGCAAAGATGGCAGGTAAAACCCCAGGCAGGAGTGGCACCAATGATAGAATCTATCTATAGCCAAGGCCAAAATAGCACAACCGGACATTTAAGGGAGCCCAATTATATCTTCACATTTTGGAGGGAAAAGAGGCAGGGTGGGAAACCAGGGCAGGCACAGGCACACTGCAAGTGACACAAGGCCTGAGGACAGAATAGAGAGAATAAAGAGAGGTAGGTGGCATGTGGAGATAGTTGTGAAGAAATCTACTTGAGGACTTTACATATCTTAAATTTTTCATTTTTTTTTTCCAGAAAGGGTCGACTTCTGTTTCAGTCACTGACTTAACCTTTACTTTTCTCTCCGAGAATTACCCTGGGAGAAGCCCAGTAAGGGTTTGACTTGTCCATTTGGCATGATTTAGTACCTGAGTTAGCTTTTCAGAAATCTTGCCAATATTAGCATTGTGTGCAGACGCTTCTCAAATGAGTGGTGCCCTGGGACACCAGTGGAGATGGGACTATTAAATCACACAGCAGTGTCCTCTGTCACTCTGAAAGGCAGACAGTGGCTTTCCGATGCTGTCCTCTGGGTAAACTATGGGGTCTTGTTGTAGAGCATTTGGGGTGCACAGTGGTGAGGTGCCATGCGGCGAGCACGTAGCAGACACAGGGCAGGGTCACAGTCCGGGTGGCTCCCACTGGCCACTGTAAGCTGTGCCAGTGTCTCCCGCTGCATGTGGATACCTGTGGGCTGAAGTGGACAAAGGGTTGGTAAGAAGACTGCAGGAGTGGGAACAAGGGAGGACGTGCCCCCTGAGATAGGAGAGTACAGACGGGCATAGTGGAAAGGCAGTGCTCACAGACCTCACGGCCTGCCCCTTCCAGCTGAGTGACCTTGAATCAGTTACCCTGACCTCCCTGAACTTTAGTCCCTCACTCTTAAATAGGAAACTTGGCAGACTCATGTGCTGCCCATTCTGACCCATTAGCCATGTTCTGACCCATTAGCCATTTGATGAGCCCCTTATTTACTTTTTACCTCCTTTACCCCACCATCTAGGTGGACTTTTCCATTTCTAAGCTGCTGAGTACTGTAGTGTCAACCCCATATGGCTGTCACTCTGATGGAAAGAAAGTTATTGCTTTTTCAAAACAGGATGGAATTACAGCAGGGATATAAAATGTTGGCTTCCATCGAGTAATTTCAGATGTCGTGTTGGCTCCACTGCCTTCCACAAATGCTCTCTTTCCCTGCCCACTGGTCTAATGCTCCCTCTTCTCCTTGAGCAAGGTTAGATAGAGGCATTGTATTTAATTCATGCTATTTATTGAACACACCAATTATGCCATTCCAATTTGCCAGGTGCAAAATATCCTTGCATAGTTTTGATCACAATGGGTGCTGCCATACAAGATCTCCATCACCCCCCCAGCACGCAGCTAATTTGAGCTGTCCTTTAGATCTGAAAAAGGTGAAGGACTTATGACAACTTGGCTGGGCACCCACAGTCACCGAAAGGCAGAGAAATGGCGGTGTAGGCTGTCTGGCCTTAAATAGGCCCCACCAGAAATCTTGGGATCATCGCGCTAGCTAGAGCTGTCCTTGGAGGCCACGCGATACATACAGTTTCTGGTTTTATCTCAGACTCTTGACCTTCTCCTATTTCTGGTTTTGGAATTTATTGTTTCCCTGGAGTCGAGGCCTGTCTCCTAGAGCTAAGAACGAGGTGTCCTCACTGTGGTGGGCATTCAGGAGAGTAAAGGTCAAGCCATTCCTGTACGTGTGGTAAATGCTGAAACAGGCCTCTCTGAGGAAAAGGTCCAGAAAGGTTTTCTGTCAGCCAGACTTGGTGGAGGTTCATGTTCTTTATCAGCAAAGAGCAGCACAATGACTTCACCTACCTGCGTGCAAGACAGTCTCTGTTGGCCAATTTATCAGTTCATTTGTTGTTGTGTGCTCAGAGCCTGGCCACAGCATTGCCATTGATGGCAAAATGCTTAATAACTGAGTAACTGATGATTAACAATCGTATTTACGTTTCACTATTAGGATTTGATTAAACATAGTTCACTTTTTTTTTCCTAAGCACTTGAAGTTTCTATATCCCAAGTGCTTATATTAAAAACAAATTATCTAGAAGAGGGCTGCCTTTCCCTCTCAAAACAGCAGGGAAAATGGTAGGAATTCTTGAGTAAGGGGAAATATATACACAGTGAGATGGACATTATTATTGCTATTATTTTTGTTATTAATTTGGAGTAAATTGTTAAATAGCTACTAAAATGTTTTTATATTTTTTCAGATTATAAAAGTAATATGTGCTCAATTTAGAAAGTTTATAAATTACAAAAAAAAAATAGAAAACACACAACACCTATAATTGAACTGCTGAGCACTAATGCCTTAACATTTTGATTCCATGGCATTTATTTTCTCATTTTAAAAGTTCTCTCTCTCTCTCTCTCTCTCTCTCTGAGCCTTAGAATATGCGCTTGTATATGTATCACACAAATGGGAACTACATACATATATATATATGTGTGCATACACATGTGTGTTGATTAGAAGCCTACATATTTAAAATTTAGTAGACTGATTTTTTATACTTTATCTTATATTATGACCTCCTCCTCTGACATTAAATCGTCTTCCGAATTATGCTTTTAAGAAGTTTGGAACTCATAAAATGGAAAACTCACACACTTGAGTCCTTGAGGCTGAAAATTCTGTGTCCATAGGAGAGTTAGCTGTGTCCTTCCCATTCCATTCCCAGAATCCCTCTCTTATCCAGGCTCTTCAATGGTCCCCCCATCCCTGGTCTAAAAGAATGACTGAATTTGCCAGCATGTGCTCTGCTGGACTTCAGCTCCCTAAAACAACAGTCATTCAATGAGAGATAATACCCCCGGCTTCACACCTCATTATTGGGAGACATGAATTACTTTGTGTGGCTGAATCAAGGGAAGGAAATGCCACTTTCTGAGCCTAATGGTGAAATAACTCAAAGTAGAAATCTTAGAGCTCTGAAGAAGCCTTCCTCTCAGGGGTTCTGTGGCCTCAAAACCGGGCAACACTCCTCTCTAGGAGACAGACGACTGTCTAATTTCTTCAAGGAAGGCTGCTGGGTTCTCTATCAGAGTGTGATAAGAAAATAGAGGCTCTCAAGTCAGGTGGTTCTGGATTCACATCCTGCCTCTTACACTTGCAACATGCCTCTCTATACATGTCAATTCATCCTTTTTATGTGTCATTTTCCTCTTATGTAAAAAAAAAAAGTGACAAAACCTGTATTCATTTTGGTGCTTGTGGGAAATAGATACATAAGGATATAAATAGGGCCTGGCATGTGGGCGTGATGTAATCAATGTTCATTCTGTGTGCACGCACACAAACACATTTCCCTTAGAACCTCATAACAAGGAGATGTTTGGGGTAAGTACTGTAACGTCTCTGCAATGTTGGATTAAAAATCCTTCCTACTTTCTGCATCAAATTTTTTGTAATGACTTACTTTTTCCTTACTGTTCCCATTCTTCAGCATCCATTCTTGTCACATCTGGCTTATTGCATACAACTGAATCACTGCCTTAAATATTGTTTCCCTTTCAATTGAATCCATTATCTGTACAGAAATTAACACCCTCAACCAACCCAAGTCTTTGTTAGGCTATAAATCATTTTTTTTAAATTATTTCTTAGAGTCTAATTTCTTTCTTTTAAACATGACTCCTGCTTTCCACTGGATCTTCCCCGGATTCTTTTTTTCTTTCTTTCTTTCTTTCTTTCTTTCTTTCTTTCTTTCTTTCTTTCTTAATGTTTACTTTTGAGAGAGAGAGACAGAGTGTGAGCGGGGCAGGGCCAGAGAGAGAGCGGGAGCCACAACTCAGGAAGTGGGTCCCAGGCTCCGCACTGTCAGCACAGAGCCAAACACAGGGCTCGAACTCACAAACCGTGAGGTCATGACCTGAGCTGACGTCGGACGCTCAACTGACTGATCCCCCCAGGCGCCCCATCTTCTTGATATTATCATGCAGTTGCTGACACTAGAATCTGGACTAGCAGTCTAAGTAGAATCTTACCACAAAATGTAGGGCTTACCTGGTGTTTCCCCCCATACTGAAATATCCTATAGTTATTCTTGACATCTTGTTTACTATTGTAGTTTTAGTGTTCCTTGAATAGTACCATGTGGCTTGTGTTCCACTAAGACTACCAAGTCCACTTGGTCTCTGTCCCTCAGAGGCAGTATTTATTCTCCACCTTAGGTTTGGAATGCTTTTGTTGTTGTGATTGTGGTGGTGATGATAGTTGTTTTTGTTTGTCTTAACCCCTGACGTTAAGGCAAACTTTTAAGATACCTACATTTTACTTTTTTAGACGCTTGGTAGTTTGCTCATTATCATAGGATTGATATAATTTAGAAATAGATCTCAGAAGCGGTAGTTTGAATAAGAAAAAAACAAGTATATATAGAAAAGCGCTCAGATTTTAGGGCTCTTCCAAGAAAGACTATGTCAAATTTAGTTCCTTACCCATCCCAGCCCCCTCTTACCCTTGCTCACACCTCTGGCCAGGCTCACTCTAAACTTTAGTCAGATATTAGGAAGGTCTACACCACAAGATCAATTTTACTTAAGGGAATGTGCGCATTCTTTTATTTCTCTTCCTTTTTTAAGATCGCAAAACAAAGATGTTAAAATCTTTCTTAGAGTGATTCTGTTACTGTCAGAGACTGCATTCTATAAACCCAGGAGTGATCAACATCCCAGATGAAGATACTTCCTGTAATTATATGAAATGTCAGTCTACAAGTCACATGGAGGTGAAGGGGGAGTTTTATTTCAATTCACTCAATGACAGATGTCCTTCCAACTTCTAACTATTAAAATCCAAACCCTGTGGCTCTAGCAGAATTAATAGGATTTCGATGCATTCCTGATAGGTTTGACTTTTAGATTTCAACGGTTGGCCCCATGCCTGTGCTTGGCGCGGTTCATCTGCTCATTTCTGCTCCCCTAGGACCAGGCTATTTCAGAGTACACATTTCGTATTTCCATCACAACCAGTGAGGGCGTCTCTGAAAAATAAACCTGTGGTGCTTTTTTTTTTTTTGTTCCACCAATGTGATTTGGATGATTCCACAGTAAATAAAAGAGATGAAAAGACATGATTTCAGAAACATTAAGACTATAAATAAGGGGGGGAAACGTTTGGCTTCTGGTGTCTTTTCCAACAATTAATTTCATGAAAGAGTATTCTCATCGTTTACAAACAATGCATGAAAATGCACAATGGTCTTTGACAGGACTTCACAGAGCCTGCAGAGCTGAGATGATTTCCATCACAGAAAATCAATTTCCTGTAAATGGTGAAGAAGCAAAGATTTTAGGCCAACATCAGATAGGATTCTCGAGAGTCTATTTTCTGCTTGTTTTCTGGAAGCGCTCAATGGAAATTTGAAATAGATATATTGTACCTTCATTTACTTTCTCTTTTTTCTTTCCATCCTATGCAATGATACCAAAGTTCATATTTTAGGTATATTTTTAGGCCTAGTTTTCTTCCACAAAGAATGCAGTACAATTACATACATATTGGGTGTTCCCTGTTTGCAATCTAAACATATGTGCCAGTGAGAGATGGAGAAGAGATAATGGTACAGGAATAAGTCCCTGATACCACCTTCCCCCCACTCCCCATCCTCTGGTTGTCAGGAACCCTGGGCCTAAATCTATACAAACTGAAAATAAAATGGGAGCTTTAGAAATATTTAGATAAGGTTAGGGGTGCCTGGGTGGCTCAGTCGGTTGGGCGTCCGACTTCAGCTTAGGTCATGATCTCACTGTTGGTGGGTTCGAGCCCGGCGTGGGGCTCTGTGCTGACAGCTCAGAGCCTATAGCCTGCTTCGGATTCTGTGTCTCCCTCTCTCTCTGCCCCTCCCCCACTGGCACTCTGTCTCTCTCTCTCTTGAAAATAAATAAATGTTAAAAAAAAATGGAAATATTTAGATAAGGTTAAAATTGCCTATAAATTCCAGATGAGTTTTATTAGCACTTATTGTAACCAATTCCAACAACTGATAGAAATCATTTAAGAAATTACAATACTGTTTGGTCACATGTTACATGAAAACTAATACTTGGTTAATGTTTCCATTTTCTGGGCTCTGGATCTCAGGAAATGAAAATCGCCCCCCTGTTAATTCAAGAGCTGCTGTGTAAGTAACAGGAAATGCCCTCCTCTGCCAGCTCATTTCCTCTTATTGTTCATTTTCAATGGGCCCCTAAGCTACATTTTTGTGCCACCCTCTCCCCTCACTTGCATTGAGCCTGGTAAAAGCTAGCAGCTTCCACTGAAAACGAGCTGGGTCAGAGACACCCAAGAGGACTATGAACTCCCCTTCTGTAAGAGAGAACGTCAAGGGCAGTTATAGAGAAGCTAGACATTTTCATCTAGCAAAGTCTAGTCATTTAGACAGATATGTTAAAGGAAAACAAAAACACATCTTTTCAAAACATTTCAATATAAATATACATATATATATATATATATAATTTTTTTAATGTTTATTTTTTAGAGAGAGAGAGTGTGTGTGAATGGGAGAGGGACAGTGAGACAGGGAGACACAGAATCTGAAGCAGGCTCCAGGCTCTGAGCTGTGAGCACAGAGCCTGACGTGGGGCTCAAACTCACGAACCATGAGATCATGACCTGAGCCGAAGTCGGATGCTTTACCGACTGAGCCACCCAGTCACCACAATATAATTTTATATTTGATGTCATTGAAATATTAATTTTATATTTCTTTTATTTATATTTTAAATATAATTCTATATCTTTTTATAAAGCCCTTGATGTTTCTTTGGATATCCATAGCTTGCTTTGGCAGCTCAGTGACAAATTATTGAATGAATAAAGGTAAAGTATATAAGAATTTCTGTCATCCAGAGAGTGATTTTATTATATTTTGGAGTCAAAATTCCTTCCCTTGTACAGAATCAAGCTGTGGCAATATAGGATACAATTCAGCATGCTGAGCATGATGAAGATGTTCTAGGAATACATGTTACCTACAGGCAAATAAACCTACATCCACCTGTTACTTTTCCTTCATTCTTCAGTCATTTGTTTTGAGCCAGCTACCATCTATATGTCTCAATACGTTTTCATTCTATAAGCATTAGACCTCTGATCTCAGGCGCCTGGGTGGCCTAGTTGGTTAAGCGTCAGATTTTGGCTCAGGTCATGATCTCACAGTTCGTGAGTTCGAGCCCCGCATTGGTCTCTGTGCTGACAGCTTAGAGTCTGGAGCCTGTTTCAGATTCTGTGTCTCCCTCTCTCTCTGCCCCTCCCCTGCTTGTGCTCTCTCTCTCTCTCTCTCTCTCTCTCAAGAACAAACTTTTTAAAATATATTTAAAAAAACGAACTCTTTTATCTAGCAAACAGATCAGGTGGAGAAAAGGAGCTGGATGGATTATGTGAAGATCATCCTGAAAGAAACAAGATGAGGCCAGGTTGTGGCCCTGGCTGTGTTTGCAACTACATGTACTTGGGCAAGTTATTTCATTTTATGTGTTCTATTCCTTTTTTTGCGTAAGGAAAGGCATATATCTCCCGCCTGCGTCACATGTTTGTGTAAGAAGCAGCTAAGATTATCAATGCATTCTGAGATATAGAAAACGCTATATATTTATAAGATGGTATTATTTATACAATGGTGTTAATAGTATTATTGGGTAGTAGACCTATATTAACAAACAGATTAGGATTTTCTCTTCCACGCTTTCAATCTTGATCTCATCAGTAGCTGTTCTGGCTCTAAGACATTTTGAGATTCGAGGTTGGCTATGAGATAGACAGGCACATCGTGATTCTAAAAAGAAAGTCATTCAAAGAGCTAAGTACAGTTTTGACTTGACTTTAATGATCTATAATTTAGGGAAAGTGGATTCAAGATTATACCTTTCTAAGTGTGATTCCTTCCCAAAAGAATCAGGTTTGGGAATACACTTTTGGTCATTACATTTCCTCTCATTCTCCTATTGTGATAAAAAAGTAGGTACGTGTTTGCTCCTTATCTGCCAACGCAGTATTTATTTATAGGAGCACTGTTTATCCTCACTGGAAATCACTCTCATATTCTCCTCAAAGGAAATACAGAGAGGTAATCATCCCAAACACAGTTATGTATTCTTCGTTAAATGTAATGATTCGTGACATTATAGACAGTATCTTGTTTTGTTCTGAAAGTATTTCTAACAGGGAGATTAATTGTCCCAATTTTACAGATGAAGAAACTGAGACTCAAGAAGATAAAGTAACTTGCTGAAACTCACACAACTGTCAGGAACCTCAAACTGGACCCCAGGTTTCTTTGACTGCCGATCGCATACATCTTTGCTTCTGTTTTCTCTGGAAGCTGAAAGCTTGTACCAGTCAAAGGAAGCATGTTGACATTGACACAACAAAGTTCTGGAAACTACTTCCTCACTGACAAATCCAGGAAATAATCCTTTAGTCTCATCCCTCTGGTTCTTTAACCATGTGTTTTTACTTATGTATTTGCCAGTTACTTAAAAGTGTGTCTACCAAAATTCTCTAATGTGTTTACACTTACCAAGAATCTGCCATTGCCTCCGCATTCTTGCCTTTAAGTCATTCTTTTTCTCTAGGGTATTACCTTTTCTCTGACCTCATCTTCTGCTTGTGTCTTGAGTACCAACAAACAGCTTTGGCTGTGCTGTCTTCTCTCTTCCAGTCAGAGGCTTTCCGCCATTTTATTCCCTAGCGGCAAAATTATGTCACCTTTGCACTTCCAAATTTTCTATCTTTAAATTGTGCCTTTTTTTCATCATGAAAACTCTGCATATTGGATGTAGAAATTCTGTTATTCATTCTCCTAAGTAGCAAAGAAGTACCCAATCAATCCCTCAGCATGGAAAACATCCCACGTTTTGCTTATTCATTTCTGTGACTTGAACTAGCCCTTCAATATTTGGCTTAGACATCACTTCTACCTGTTACCTCACCAATGTCATCAGTATGCTTTAGACTTTTCTTCTTTACAGCCATTTAGTTTCTGTATTCCTAGCACTGGACATAGTGATTGGCATTTTGTAAACATCTATTAATGAAAGAATAAGTGAACATTTGAATGAATGAATGAGATATATGTCTATAAATGAGAGGTTGTTTTAAAATTCTCTATTTCTCCGATCCAATTTATAATGTCACCTCCTAAAAAACACATTGTCTGCTAATTATTTTATGATAACCTTGAAACCCTTGAAAGATTTTCCTTCTTAACTATTTTCAATAAATGGTAAAAATGTCTATTTTCCTTTGAAATACGTTCAAGTCTTATGAAAAGTTGAAAATGAAATGTACATTCAATGTGTTGTAATCCAGTGGAATCAATTGATATTGAATTTATGTCACTGTGCTTCTGCCGGGTTGAATAGCTTCCTTTCAGAAACCATCATCCATTGCATTAATCAATCTAATCAAATAGTAAATCACACTCAATCCTTTCTCACTTGGCAAAGGTATAAAACCCAGTTAATGTATTTCGTTGCAACCCCCACATGGTCTATTTCTAATGTTTTTATGAAAGGTTGTAATGAGTTTGACTTAATTTATTCATGCATTCATTCAGTACCCAGTTTGTGTGTGCGCGCGCGCGCGTGTGTGTGTGTGTGTGTGTGTGTGTGTAATGCACAAGGAACCTCTCAAGGGCACGATAAAACATATGCCCCCTTGGATGTGTGCCATCGATGTGGGGAGGTGGATGATAAGGGGATAATCACAACGATGTGGAGCATTCCAGAGGAAACTACATATTTGCTAACAGTGAGAAGATGCTAGTAGGGTATGGAGGAGGAGGAGGTTGAGAAAGCATTTGAGGGAGAGAGAGCAGCCCATGAAAAACAAATAGGCAAGAATGACAGAGACGTATTTGGGACTGAAAATGTATTGGCTGGATGAAAGGAACATGGGAATTGCATATCTGAGAGAAGGGAAGACAATGAGACTGGAAATACATGCAGCAACTACTTCAAAGAGGCCATATGCCCTCCCCAGCATTTTGGTGGCAGCAGGGGGGAGGCTAAGTGAAATAGGGGGGCAGTGTGATCACAATAGCACTGGGAAGCAGCACTCTCATGGGGAGTCATCAGATAAAATACGGTTAAATTCCCGATAATGAATAATTCTTTAGTAGAAGCATATTCTAAGTATTGTGTGGGAGTATACTAACAAGGTCTTCATTGCTGATCTGAAATTCAACTTTAGTGTTTTTTTTATTTTTGAAAAACAGAGAGCATGAAAGCTGGGGAGGGGCAGAGAGAGAGGAGACAGAAGATCCGAAGCAGGCTCTGCTCTGTCAGTGGAGAGCCCGATGCAGGGCTTGAACGCACGAATAACGAGATCGAGTTCATAACCTGAGCTGAAGTCGGGTGCTTAACTGACAGAGCCACCTAGGCACCCCTGAAATTCAACTTTAACTGGGTACCCTGTATTTTCATGTGTTCAATCTGACAACCTTACTCTGGTGGCAGCGTGGAGAATGAATTAGTGAAGAAAAAACAAGGCAGAAAGGACAATTTGGAGGATAGATTATTCAAAATTTCAATTTACCCTTTGAGCCACAGTGGCGGTGGGAATGCATTGTGCTAGATTTCAGAATATGAGCCACCTTATGAGGGTTTCTGAGGCTCAGACAGGCAACAGTTTGAAGAGAAGGTGGCCTTTATATCTTTAGACTTGATTCAGAAGCCTGTGGATTTTTGGAATGGATAACTTTATTGAGCAGGGTTCATACATGATAAACTGGGGAGAGGGCAGCATGTATGCATGTCTGCCCTGAAGACAGAAGTGGCATAGATACTGTGATAATTAAACCCAGGGATACAAAGACCCACTGTCCTTACCTTGGTCTCCAGGAGACACTCTCAAACATGCACCATATTGGTGTTCGAATGATGCTTTGAACTTTTCAATCTCTTATCATACTCAGTATCTCACATCTACACCCCGTGGTCTCACAGACCGAGTCAGTTATTATTAACCCAAAGCCACAGATGAAGGAAATGCACACATGTAGAAGGACTCTATTTCAGCTCCCTTTGCTGTTCTAATTCCAGTTGAAATGCCACCTTTCCCACAAAAATTTTTATGGTTCACAGTTTACTCTCCCTGCCACATACAATGCCAGCATTATTTTTTAAATATTTTATTTTTTTAGAGTTTATTTATTTATTTTGAGAGAGAGAGAGAGGTCAGGGGAGGGGCAAAGAGAGAGGAAGGGAATCCAAAGCAGACTCCACACGCTCAGCACAGAGCCTGATGCGGGGCTCGGACTCATGAACCATGAGATTATGACCTGAGCCAAAATCTAGAATTTGATGCTTAACCAAATGAGCCACCCAGGCACCCCGAGATTTTATTTTTTAAATTAACCTCTACACCCAATGTAGGGCTCGACCTTACAACTCCAAGATCAAGAGTCACATGCTCTATCGACTAAGCCAGGAAGGTGCTGCCAACATCAACATTATTAAGTCCACCACAAGGCTGTTCTCTGAGATCTTATTTTTGATTTGATCTTAATCAGATTAATTTGATTTCATGTTAAACATTCATATTGCCAGCCACTAGACTGCATGCTGCCAAAATGCAAAGGCAAATTCTTGCATTTATGTGGAAACTTCCGTAATATCTCAGTGAGCTTTGGGCATCTAAAAGACTCTTAGTAAATGTTGCATTATCAGACTAGCATTGGCACAGCCAGAAATAAAAGTTTCTGGATTTGCAGGCTGCTTCTTTTCTGGCTCATTCTCATACCTCTTTTGTGTTCCCTCATTTGTAGAACCAGGCAGAGCTACATTTGTGAGCAGAGCAAACACAGAAACTGTGGGTCACAGTGCTATTCAGAAGACACTTCGGTGTCACCTGGGTGGCTCAGTCGGTTAAGCATCTGACTTTTGATTTCAACTCAGGTCACATGCTCTCACGGTTCAAGAGATTGAGCCCCGTATGGAGCTCTTCACTCACAGTGTGGAGCCTGCTTGGGATTCTCTCTCTCCCTCTCTCTTTGCCCTTCTCCTGCTCACTCACACGTGCTCTAAACAAACAAACAAACAAACAAACAAACAAAAGACACTTTATTCATCCAATAGACTTAATGCAGGACTGGGTCTGAAATGCACTAAAGGAATAGTGTCTATAAACTACACGGGGGCGGGGGGGTACAGTTTAGTGGAGTGACAGAAGTCTACCTGGCACACACCTACCCTCCTCTACCCTCCAAAGGTGGCTTGCTCCAATTCTGGGCTCCTTTCCACCCACACTAGAGGTGTGACTTCATTCCTCCTCTGACACTGCTCAGGTTCTAGAAGTGCTGAGCTGAGAAACAGAGTGAGTGTGAGCAGGGTCTCCTCAGCACCCCAAAGGGGTCCATCCACTGACTAGTTGATTCACCCCTAACTAAAGGGCGGTCACTTTACATCTATGAATATATTCAAGCATTCGTTTTATTTGTTGGCATAAGGGCATATGTGTGTACACCTGTAAGTAAAAAATGTACAAAATATATGTACTATATATTTTAAAAAACAGTCATTTTCATCTGAAAGTGTCAATCAGAATTCCCTCGAAGACTTGTTAAAACAAACTTTCTGGATTGGCAGGTTTCTGATTCAGATAGTCCGGGTGGGGTCTGAGAATTTGCAGTTTTAACAAGTTCCCAAGTGATGCTGATTATATTAATCCAGGACCACATTTTGAGATCCGTGGGTATAAAATATATAGTCTTACATTTTTTGTGCATGTGTCTTATACATGTTGGTTTACAGATAAATGTGTCTCTTCTGTAATTGTGTATTATGGTTATAGAGAAATGAGTAGACATATGCTTATCTATGTATTTAAATTCACACACACACATAAATATATACAAATAATATGCATATTCATAAAGTTGTTTATATGTGAATATAAATGTATATAAGTGCATATGCAAATTTATAAGCCCAAATATATAATTTTACGTCTTTGTATACGGGCACACACACAAATTTGTATATAGAAATATGGTTATAAGTACGTTTGTAGGTGATGTTTACACTGTGTATGTGCATATGTATGTCATCAATGTGTCTTTCCCTTTTACAACAAAACCCTTAGTCAGTCAAACATAAAACTTGGCATTTATGTTCAATTCATGAGAAGCCCTGGTTAAGTGTTCCAACCTGAGGCTGAGCTACCTTGATGCTTTTCATGTTAAACTTTCTGGGATGATCTTTTCAATGTCTCTGGAGTCTCTTGCACATTTGCCATATTTCACATACGAAAGTGGCGAATTAAACCAGCCGCATGTGCTTTCAGAACCACTATGGTCACCCTGTGAAGTCAAATCATTTCACTTTTATTTTTTTTTTTACCTTCCTCTCAAGAGATCGTGCAATCTTTCCAGCATTTAAGTGGCAAACTTAATGAAAAAGAAGTACAAACTCAATGTGCTGTGTGCTCCTGGGTCATGTCTCCTCCTCCTGCTGACGGTGTCTGGTTTTGTCACAGGCAACTATAGTCTCTAGAGGAGGAGGCAGTGAGAACCACGAGTGGGGGGACTGATGCTTAGGAGGGCAGAGGTAGAAGCGAAAGAAATGAAAGCACCAGGTTTACCGGATTTCATGGGACCCTTGGTATAATAGTAGCTTCTCTCCCCTCTACCACTACCCTCCCTGCTCTAAAGTCCTTCTAGCACTATGGAAGAGAGGAACAGATGATCTGGAAGAAGAAAAGAAAATGTAGAGGGAGGAGATTTCTCTGTGCTTCACGAAAGTGATCATGCTCTGCTTATATCTAATGACACCATATTGAAATAAATATTGTCCTTAATATAGAACGCTGTGAGCTGAGGTTCAGAGTCTTTAAGTAGCATGCCCAAGGGCTCTCAACTAGAAACGGAAGAGCCAGAATTTGAACGAAGATCTGTCTGATTTCAAAGCATAGATGCAGGCATTTTGATGAGGGCTTTCCTAAAACAACCTGAAAGAGAGGCCCAGAAAATAACTCAGCATTCCTGGAAATTTATCAAACTACACTTGTCCTGATGGGAATGAGAGGAGCAGTAGGAGACCTAGTGGAATTGTGCATTTTTAGATAGGAAAATAAATCTGGGATATGAGGGATGGGCAGGCAGAGATATGTTGTGAGCTGTCATCAACAGCATTTATCAAATACAGCGTGGTGAGTTGGCCAACCTGGATCTCCTCTGGTGTGAAGTCTGAGGTTCACATGCTTTTATGGCCACAGCTTTTATCAGGGTGTTTGTCCTGTGGTAAATTCACCATGAACAGTCATTGAATTAATTGCCCAATTTGAGTGGGCCTTGCTTAAAGGTAGTCTTTCCTGGCCTGTTCTCTAATGCCTGAAATTCTTTTAACAAGGGATAAGATTTTATTTCATGAAATGAGGTAATATAAATGTAAGTAATGCAGACGGAGAAAACGTTGACTCAGCACCTGAAAGTATAAATAATCAATGGGGGATCATCTTCTGAGATTATGGTTTTATTAGAGAGGGGGAGAAGGTCAGTGAGTCGGAAGAGGAACAGAAATGACAAATCTAGTGGTATCGGGTAAAATGTCCTGATCTCACTAGTTTCTTGAGATCCGATCCTTTGGGGTGACTTTCAACAAAGAAAAGGTGAACAGTGACTTTAGGAGCTGGGAGACCCTGTGCACAGAAACTTTCCTGGCAGTCTGTCTATCCAGTGACATTACTCTCAGACTCTTCACTCAAGCAAAAAAGGGTATCTATCACTGGCCCCTGTAGAAACAAGAGATCCTGAAGGAGGGAAAACACTGGTAAAGAGGTTTATGAGTCGGCTGAAGCAGTGCTTCCAATGAGGCTTGGGAAGTTTGGAAATAAAACCTCTTAACAAAACCCACAGTGGATTCTCAAAATTAAATAAATTATTTGAAAGATCTGCCCTGCCCCCCACACACAGGAAGAGTAAAAAAGAAAGAGACAGACATAGGATTATTTCAACACCAGCCAGAATTAAAGAGTGGCATCTGCCATGCTTTCTGCCTTCTGCTGTCATGAAGAGAAAGATTAATCATGGCCTGAGGGATTTTACATCTGGATGCCTTAAAGTTTGGTCTAGATGATTGAATTCAAGACCATGTATAATAAGATTTCAGTATTTTGAAGATTAAGCCTTTCACGAGTTCTTCATATGTTTTCTTCCATCAAGCAGTCAAACTGAAATGAACCAAATATTTAGGAAATGCACATTATAATCATGCACACCCTCTTCATGATTAGGAATTGCCATTTTTAATTTTAATTCCTGTTATTCATACAAAAAATATTTGTTGAGCCCCTGTGTCGGGTACCCTTTTGGATGCTGGAGCTACAGCAGTAAACAAGGCAGAAATCTCTGACCTTGTAGAACTTACACTCTAGTGGAGGAAAATAAACAAAATAAATCTGCAAAATATGTAATACTCTGAACACTTTATGTTGTTGAAAACTTTTATAAAGTCCTCTCCTGGGCCTTGTTCTCCAGGAGCCATTGTTAACCTTGTGAGGAGTGGAGGCCATGCAAGCTGGAGTGGTCCTCACACATCTGCAATTGCATTGCTCTGCAATTGCCTAGTCCCCGGACCCTAAACAGGTCATTGATATACCTGAGCCTCAATTACTGCAGCTCCAGTATCATGGTTCTTATATTTACCTTGGAAGTTACTCTGAGTTTTATAGGAGAAAATATATGTGAAAGAATGTGAATATAACTGGTGATGGGGAGAGTCCTGGGTGATCTTTATTAACACACTTGTATCCACATAATTAACTCAGAATAACCAAGGAGAAAATTTCCTTTTATCTAGAGAGACTGGTGTGTGTGTGTGTGTGTGTGTGTGCGCGCATGCGTGTGTTTTGTCCTCTCTTGTTTTGTTTGTGTTTAGTGGACTGGCCAGAGGTTGATATCTTAAGAATTGGCAAGACACTTGTCATTAGATTGCTAATAAATTCCAAACCACCTTGTGGGGTCACAAGAGTGCTATTCTAAATATGTAAGTGATAGTGAGTTCATCTAAAGGACATAGAGGGCGAAGGGACAGGAAGCTGTCCTCAGCACATGACCTATGAATGTCAGTGCTATAGAGTAAAACAGGCACCACCTCCATATTGGGCTTTCCATTTGCTTTTTGTGCCCCCTTTGAACGTGACTTTTTTTCTTTAATTTTTTTTACATTTATTTATTTTTGAGAGAGAGAGAGAGCACGTGCACAACCGGGGCGGGCTGGGGCGGGGGGTGGTGGGGGCAGAGAGAGAAGGAGACACAGAATTTGAAGCAGGCTCCAGGCTCCGAGCTGTCAGCACAGAGCCTGACACGGGGCTCAAACTCATAAACCTGGAGATCATGACCTGAGCCAAAGTCAGACACTTAACCGACTGAGCCACCCAGGCACCCCTGAACATGACTTTTAACCTCTTCAAGGTTCTTAGAAAAAATATGGAACACCTGGTGGCTCAGTCAGTTAAGCGTCTGACCCTTGATTTCAGCTCAGGTCATGATCTCAAGGTTCATGAGATTGAGCCCTGCATAGGGCTCCTTGTTGATGGTACAGAACCTGCTTGGGATTCTCTCAATCCTTCTCTCTCTGCCCCTCCCTGGCTCACTTGCTCCCTTCTTCGCTGTCTCTCTCTCTCTCTCTCTCAAATAAAAATAAACAAATAAATAATTTAAAAAAAGGAAAAAAAATACCAACTTGCCTATCTGTGGGACTTAGACTCAACGTGCCTCTCCAAAGAGAAAAAAAAAAAAAAGATACAAAGGCTTCATACTTGAATTAAAAATTAAGCCTTCATATGTTTTGCTAGACCACTTTTCTTAAGTGCCCTTAAGGGTGAGCTTTCTCTCTCTTTATTCCATAATGTGTGTGTTATTTAAAGAATTTATTGCTTTGGTGATCTGCACAGGGATATGATATGAGCCACTATTAAACTAACAATTGGTAGCAATGATCTTTATGAGCAAACTTCAAGGGTAATTGGAGAAGAAGTCTAACAATACCTGTTTTATGAGTTAAACACAACAGTGGGTAGTAACCAACAAGGAAATCTCCATTAAGAAGGAGGAGAGGATGAGTGTAGTTTCAAATAACACACAATTGACAGACACCACATCTGGCCCAGTGGGACACTTATGGGATCAAATACCCCAACCTTAAATCAGATATATAACATTCTTGCAAATAATCACTCCATAGTATATAAATTAGTCAAAATGTGTATAGCAGGAGAAAAAAAAATGTCTCAATGAAGGTACTTGCACACCGAGAACAGAGACATGACAATGGCAAGTGCTCACACAATATACACTTTGGTTTTCTTCTTTTTTTTTCAATATGCACTTTTTGAAGCTGCCTCTTCTTCATTAAAACAGAAATAAGGGTGTAACAATACATGCCCATCCCATTACTAAGATCATATGATATCTAACAATTAGTATCATTGTGAATAACATTATATATAAATATTGCATGCCTCTGTGTGTTTATATATATATGTGTATTTATTTATTTATGTAAATTACATGGCTGTGAGTGCTTTGTTCTAAGTATATTCTCCAGCTTTCCTCATTTATAGTAACTATCGACTATGTGTCATTTCCCATGGCATCAATTTTTTAACCCTTCTCCTGCTCTGGGATGATACCACTCAAGGTGTTTATTTATTTTTTCCTGCAAAGGTAGATGCCTCTTCAACTATTGGATGACAGTGGTACAAGCTTGACTTCTTGTGACATATCTTATTTGAACTCAAAGAGCTGAATAGATACTTGTACTTTTTGCAGATTATGTTTTATTTTTATTGGTGGCTTTGGAGAAATATCCATGTCTTTTGAGAACAAACACCAAAACATAACTGGATTTTCTGACTAAAGGCTTGAAAATGACTCACAGTGATTCCTTTATTCTACCCATTTCCTTAGGCCAACAAATATGCATGACACAAGTTGTGTGTATATGTGTGTGTGTGTGTGTGTGTGCACGCGTGTGGCTTTTCTGGAATGTAGGGAAAACTTCAAAGGATAAGGATTTATGAACTGCTTTTCTTGTGCATTTCAGAGTGTGTTCACCCTTTGGGTTTTTGAACCTCCATGTTCCCACATATGCTTCTTTCATTTAACAAGTTTTACTTGTATTTTTTTTGTCCTTCAAACAAACTTATAAAAATGCTTCCAGTTCTTGAAATTCTTGGAAGTGTTCTAGTTCATGATCAATTTCAGATCCATGGCATTGGCATTAATCAGTGTAGTAAAAACGATTAAAATAGTTGTATCCCAGGGGAACCTGGGTGGCTCTGTTTTTTAAGTGTCTGACTCTTGATTTCAGTTCAAGTCATGATTTCATGGTTCATGGGATCAAGCCCCGTACTGGGCTCTGTGCTGACAGCGTGGAGCCTGCTTGGGATTCGTTCTCCTCCTCTCTGCCCCTCCCCACTCACACCTGTTCTCTCTCTCTTCCTCAAAATAAATAAGTAAACATTAAAAAAATGTATGTATTCAATGTCAGCAATCTCCAAATCTTCTCTACCTTACATCACCAACTTTTACCCACATCATACTAGCCCAAGTCAGACACTGCATGGTCTCAGCTTTAGTCTACTCCACATGATTTACACACTTACGAAGGTCAATAAATGCAACTATTCTGTGATTATTCTTCTATTTAGAATAACTAAGCTCACATTAAATTGACCTTTTAAGTTTAGTTGCCTTTCCAGTTTTGATGGACCAAATGTTCTGTTTTACCAAGAGAAAAATAGTAAAAACGAGGGCAATGTGGCTGATGTCACACAACGTGGCTTGTGTAGGACAAAGCAAGAAAGCAAATTCAGGTTTCCACTTTCTGGCTTTACTAGACTAACACAGTTTTTTCTTGTTAATTTTTTCTTAACTTCATTACTAATAATTTGTTCTTTATTCTTCCTTTCTTAAAAAGTGGCATAAGCGTCCGAAAGAAAGTTGTATCCGTGTACTTTATGGACTTTATAAAAGCCATATTTTTTAGCAAATGTTGATGGCGACCGAAATAGAAGTCTCAGGGGAAATCTGGCTTAACAAGTTACTAATGGGTAAGTGTATTTATTAATATGAAGGATAATTGTATTCAGACTGAAGAGCGGATACTCTCTGTTTGCTATGAAGTGCTTAGTGTTACGGGAATCTAGAGATTAGTCACTATTGAGAAACTAGAGTTTCTGGTCTTATTAAAATCTGGATAATTCGAGTCAGTATTCTTCATATTAACCACAGCTCGGAAAAATGGTTCTTTTGCCAAGGTTGCTTTTTCAAGTTAGAAGTGGTAATGAACATAGATTATGTGCTGCTTTAAAGGGTCACTAAACAGATTCATAAAGACAAAAAAAAAAAATCCTATTCTTTTCTTTTACTTCATCCTATAACTAACAGCTCTGACTTTTTTCCTGAAGCAAAATAAACAAGGAAGAAAGATTAATTATTAATTTACAAATTGATAGCTTTAGCTCACATCTTTTATTCAGAATAAAAAACTTTGATGTATCCAGATGTATAATGTAAGGTCATGTTTACTGTTAAATCAGTATATTTTTATAGTCAAAACCAAACGCAGAACTTGTTCTATTTCTTAATACTCTAATACCGGAGTGTCCTGAAGAATAATTGTAACTCTCTATAAATAAAATTATCCAAGTCACATCCCACTTTTAGACCATTGTTGAGCTTTAAGAGACTTTATTTCTAGGTATGAATGTATGTATATCTCTTACTTTGCTATATTGGAGCAGGAATGACTCTTGTTTACAACTGAATTTTTTTTTAAATTTTTTTAACGTTTATTTTTGAGACAGAGAGAGACAGAGCATGAACAGGGGAGGAGCAGAGAGAGAGGGAGACACAGAATCTGAAACAGGCTCCAGGCTCTGAGCTGTCAGCACAGAGCCTGACGCAGGGGTGAGATCATGACCTGAGCTGAAGTCGGACGCTTAACCGACCAAGCCACCCAGGGGCCCCTGAAATTATTTTTAAATAAGCGAAAGAGATGTGAAATCTCCCAGTTAGAGTTAACCCCTCATATGTATATGTGGAATAAGAAAACAAGGAAAAAAAAAAACATTTGTAAGCATTGCAGTTTCCTTGGCTGTCCTAATATTTAAGGAAATATTATCTGAAGTTACTCCACATGAGATTATGATATTACTTGGAGGAGAGGTTTAGGTTGTCTTTGGGTCCACCACAGGATAGAACATACAAGATACTGGGTTTATGCCCTTTGAAGGGAACTACAAGGTGAACTAGGGGCCGAGCAAAAGGATGAAGATTCAACATTCATACATTAAGTCAACAAAGAGGCACTGAGTGTCCACACTACATGAAGTCTGTACTGGAGAACAAGGCGAAGAAAATGTAGATGCTACTTTCAAGGATTTCATCAAGAAGAAGAAATATATAGACCCATAAATTTCCAAATATGGCAGTTGTAATAGGTTAGATGACACAGACAATCATAAGGAAGAACCTTTAAAACAGACTGTCCTGACACTGAGAGTTTGAGCCCTTTTGGGTGGGGCAGTGGATGGAAGGAGGCCCCCCTTCAACAAGCACACAGAGGGTGGTTTGGGCATGCTCTGCCCCCTCCCCTGGTCTCCAGTTAACCTGCAATGTTGCCCCCTCCCTCCTCCTACCTTCTCTCCTGGGAAAGTGGTCGCAGTGAAGGACTCTGAGCAAGCAATGCCCACTTGGGATATTGAGGAGATATTCAGGTGGAGAGCGTGGCTAGGATTTCCAGGAAGAAGAACAACTTTCCAAGGCCAGGGAGCCAGGAAAGAACTGGTCCACTCAGATAACTGAAAGTTATTTGATATGACTGGGAAAACGCGGGGTAAAAATGGAAAGATCAGGCCAAAGAGCTCGAGCAGGGCCATGGTTGATGCCATAATTGATACACCAAGGATTTGACATTTTTTTTTTTTTTTTTTAAAGCTGTGAGGAGCCATTGATGAATGTTAATGTGAGTTACATGAAAAGACACCAAGAATAAACTGCCAATTTTTCACACATTGAGATTACAAAACCTCTTTCTTTGGGATGCTTTAATGGGCTGTCATCTTTGGGTCACTTTGGTTTTGGACATTCTGGACTTGGGTTGGTAACCTGTGATGGGGAATCTGTGATGTTCTTTCACTGCTATAAAAAATAGTTTAAGCATTGAGTAGAATACTTTCTACTGGCTCAGCATATCTACTCTCCCCCCTTGCCCTGCTCTGGACCCCAGGGACTGAGCTCATCAGTTGGTCTTCTTTCCCTCTCACTTCTGCTGGATTCTACCCCAGGAGACATGAGGAGGAGACACAAGTCTGGGGAGAGCAAGATCAGAATGTTTACTCCACAGTCCATTCCTGCCCCCTTCTACCATGCTGGCCACCTGTCCTTAGAGGAGTCCATCCCCCTTCCTCCTGTTTTCACTTCCCGCTACCCTTTGCAGATGTGCTTCTGGCCTGTCCATGTACACCTTCCACACTGTGCTCACCTCTGCCACTGTGGACCACCCATGGCGCTCCACCCTTGTGGGTGGCTTTCTCATCACTCTTCCCACACTTGCAAGGACAGTCCCTTTGTTATATTCTCTTCCATGCATTTCCAAGTGCCATCTTCTTCCTGCCAACACCCAGACTGCATAGTGACGTCTAATAACATTTCAGATGTCTAAAATGTCAAAATGGAGCTTCACAACACGCTACTTGTAAGCATCCGCAACATCTCAGTTGTAGCAACTCCATCCTACCAGCTGTCAAACTGAAAATCTCATAGTCCCCCCCCCCCACCCCCGACTACCCTCTTTCTCATATAATTACCAGGAAATTGCATTGACTTTACCTTAAAAATGCAAGCTTGCCTCTTCTCACCAGCCTTTTGGATGCCATTCAGGTTCAAACCATCATGGTGTCTTGCCCAGATTAGTACCACAGTGCCTCTCATGGTCCCCTTGAAGCTACACTGGCCCCCCGATAGCTTATGCCCAATACAGTAATTATACAACTGCGTTAAAATATAGAATAGATCATGCCACTCCATAAAACCTCCAACCACTAGCTCCCCTCCCATTAAAAGTAAATGTTCAGGCACCTACAGTGGTCAAAAAGACCCACTTGCTCTGGCCCATGACTGCATGGACCCCGTTTCATTTCCTTCTCCACCACTGTCTGTCAACCCCACCCCCTACAATTTGCGGGACTTTGGTTCATCAATTTCTGTATCCACTTATCCTTCCCTTAGATATCCTCTGGGCTAGTGCCCTCAACTCTTGGTAGATGGTATGATCACAAGAATCCCCACCCTGACCACACTATTTAATACTGTGCCTCATTTCTTTCTTCCCTAACACCTCTCCTCCTCCTAGTCTTGTTCTACTTTTTCCTTCTTATGTGATGTTTATCGTTTTTAAGCATTCATGTTGTATTAGTTCCCTAGGGCTGCCATAACAAATTACCAAAAAATGGGCAGCCTAAAACAGCAATTTATTGGCTCATAGTTCTGGAGGCTAAGAGTTCTAAATCCAGGTTTTGGCAATGCCCTGCTTCCTCTGAAGGCTCTAAGAGAGGATCTTTCCTTCTCTCTGCTAGTTTCTGGGAGCCTCAGGCCTTCCTTGGTTTGTGGAAATGTAATTCCAATCTCTGCCTCTGTCTTCACATGGCTCTGTGTCTCTGTGTCATTACGTGCATTTTTCCTATGTCTGAGTATCTATATGTCCCTTTTTTTAGAAAGACACCAGTCATATTGGATCCTCCCTAATTACCTCATCTTGATGTGATTAAATTAAATTTGCAAAGATCCAGATCTGAATAAGGTTGCATTCACAGGTACTGAGGATTATATATATGTATGTATTATGTATATGTATACATATACATATTATGTATATGCATATATCTGTATTATATATATATATATATATATATATATATATATATATATATATGTATAGTGTGTGTGTGTGGGGGGGGACATAATTCAACCTATAACATACGCTTTTCTTATTTATTATGTGAATTGCTTATTGTCTATCTTCACAAGCCAAGAGTTCGTATTTTCTATAGTAGGGATCTTGACCTCCTTTGTTTCCTAATCGGAGTGTTAAGTTCCCTGATCAAGTATCTAAAGTTGTGTGGACACGTAGGTGGCGCTCAACAGATATGTGTTGAATGAAGGGAAAGTCTGAATAACAGGCTGTTTTATAGGTAAATGTGAATGGAATTTTATGCAGCATGGAAAAAGAAATATCTCTGAAGCTCTGGTTTGGCAACCTTAGGTTTTGAACAGCAAACACTTTGTTAAGATTTAAAAAGACACCAAACCATGAGCCTTTCACCGAGAAAGCAATACCTCACTGGACAGGTGGGGATCCACATTTTACTCTCGTGATTTATTTTCTGTATTTTACAACATGTTCATGAGATTTGAAATATTTATTTTTAAGCCAATCCCTGTTACATCTTCTGAATATCAGACCTGGGATTTGACTCTACCGCAAACGGTTGATGTGTACCTTGGGGAGTGGAGGAGACGAGAGGGCAGGTGCAAACCTCTCTGAGAGCAGGCTTTGGCAATAAAGGGACGTGAGGTGCAGCGGGACCTTGTGTGGCGCTGGCCTCACTGCTGTCCTCCAGCTCCGGGTCATAAGTGGCCTAATGGAGCTTAGCCCGGCACCCCTCTGCCCGTAACTCAGTGCCTGTTGCGGCACGTGGATCCAAATCACCCCTCCCAGGACTGCGGGTGCATCCGGATCCCTTTGTGGGTTCCAGGGCCAGCTGTTGGAACGTCTCTTCGTTTCAAATTGATGCCCAACCCCTCCCGCATTTTCTTCCCTTCTGGGCTACTCAGGCTTTCCAGGACTTAATACATCAGCTTGCTCTTCACGCTGTCCCTGGATGATTCAGCCAGCTACAGAGGAGCAGAAGCAGGAGCAAACAGCTGTCATATATGTTAATGAATCCCAAATTGCACATAGTACAGATATAAACCAGGTCCCTCATGTACGGGCATGTCATGTCTGTCCATATTCCAGTAGGGCCTGGATTCTCTAGTCTTTTTTTATTATTTATTTATTTATTTATTTATTTTTAAAAATTTTATTATTATTATTGTTTTTTTTGAGAGAGAGAGCAGGGGAGGGGCAGAGAAGGAGGGAGAAAAAGAATCCCAAGAAGCAGGCTCCCCACTGTTAGCACAGAGCCCAACACGGGGCTTGATCCCACAAACCGTGATAACACAACCTGAGCCAGAATCAGTTTGGATGCTTTACCAACTGAACCATGCGGGCTAGATTCTCTAGTCTTGAACATGTGGTCATTTGACCAAGATGCATGCACTGGGCCTTCATACACTTCCTTTAGAGGCTGGCAAGTAATTCCAAATATTTGGAAGTAGCTCACATCAGTTACTAAACCAGTGAAAAAAATCTATCATTTGAAAGTAAAAACATGTCCATGAAAACACTTAGAATAATTATTATACATTCATAAAAATTATATAATAATATATAATATGTAATATGCCACATATATAACATTATAGATAACAGTATACATAGTATAATGACATATATAATGCAAGTCTATATGGTTTTATATAACATATAATATTATTGGATTATAATGCTAACTCCATTATTTCATCATTAATCCTCCGAGAAAGGATTTCTTTTTAACATTAGACACACACAAAAATATTAGCAGGTGAATGCCAGGTGATAGAAGTTATTTGAAGTGTCCCAATTCAGTAAGGATTGTTGTCAAAATACATAAGGGTTCCTGCACATCAAAAATAATGCCTAAAAGGACAACCACTCCAGTAGAAATAGGCCAAATATAGATCATAGCCACTTTTAGAAGAAATAACTCAAAAAGCATAAAAAAAAAATCAGATGAAAAGCTCAATCTTTTTAAAAACTCAGTAATGTAAATTTAACCCAAACAAGGCATTACTTAACATCTATCGCCCTGGCAAGAAGCAGACAGCGGAGCAAGGTCAAGGGTGGGAGTGGAAAAGGTGGCAATGGCAGTGTGGGCTGCTGCAAACGTGCTGGGGAGCCAGCTGCTGTGGATGCCCACCCTACTATGACCCTGCATTCCTGCCCTGAGCATGTGTCCCAGAGAAAGTTTCACTCAGGTCCATGGAGGCACACTTATGAAAATCTTTGTTTTAGTGCTTTTTAGGATGTTAGGGAACATGTGGGAGGCTTGCAACCCTTGCTGCAAAAGTGGGTCGGTAGAATACGGTCAGTGAACACCCTAGAGCAGGGGTAAGTAAGCAAACTTGTTCTATAAAGGGCCTGGAGGTAAATACAGTGAAACCTTGGTTGGCGAGCATAATTTGTTCCAGAAATATCCTTGTATTCCAAAGTACTCGTGTATCAAAGCGAATTTCAAGACCATTGGCTCAGCTGTGATCATGTGACAAATTTGCATCACATACTACTCATATTGCAAGACATCGCTCTTTTATCAAGTTAAAATTTATCAGAAATGTTTACTTGTCTTGCGGAACACTCGCAGAACAAGTTACTTGCAATCCAAGGTTTTACTGTATTTTCAGCTTTGGGAGTCAGAGGGTCTCTCCGGCCATTGCTCAACACTGACAGTGCAACATGAAAACAGTCCTGTAGACATGACCCAAACGAATGGATATGGGTGTGCTCTAATGAAATGCCATTTACAAAAATAGGCAATGGGTTGGATTTAGCCTGGACTACAGTTTGTCCATTCCTATCTGACTAAATCTGTTTATAAAATTTGTTTTAAATATGTACACTTGGTAAAAAAAATAGCAAAAGTAAATATAATAAAAGATCCACATCAATCACATGAATGACTCCTTGTGGGGAATGGAGAAAGGGATAAGGATGATATAAAAAAGAATAAGAGAGGCGCACGGTTAAGTGTCAGACTCTTGATTTTGGCTCAGGTCATGATCTCATTGTTCGTGAGATCGAGCCCCACATTGGGCTAAAAGCACAGAGCCTGCCTGAGGGTCTCTGTCTCTTCCCCATTTGTGTGCACACACACACACACACACTGTCTCTCAAAATAAAATAATCATTTTAATAAAAAGAATAAGAGGCAAACCATAAGAGACTCTTGGATACTGAGAACAAACTGAGGGTTGATGGAGGGGGTGGGAAGGAGGGGAAAGTGGGTGATGGGCATTGAGGAGGGCACCTGTTGGGATAAGCCCTGGGTGTTTTATGGAAACCAATTTGACAATAAATTATATTAAAAAGAAGAAGAAAATAACTCATAGCAACAACAACAACAAAGAATAAGAGGTGAACGAGTGATGAGAATTAACGTAGAAATAAGGAATATCATTAACTCAAGATTTTGTATTTACATGTAATTTCTGTTTTTCTAAACAAGGGAAAACAAGCTACAGTTTCGAACAAGGAACTTTGATTTCCTCATGACTTCAAGAACCGGGGTACTGCATAAGTGCAGCTGAGTACCCACGGTGGGCTAACATGAAATGTGGGCTGGTATGATGTTGTACCTAACTGCGGCAGGGAATCACGGCACTTCGTGCAAAGTCATTTTTAGTGCCATTTTTTTAAAAAATAAATGGCACTAGATAAAAATAGCAGATTTTTTCCCCCTTGATCAGGAAATAATGATTTGAAAAATGCCCAAGGGGAGAAGAAAAGTGTCAAGCTGCATGTACAATGGCTTAAATCGTTCAAGATACTACCTCTGATAAAGAAGAAATAGGGCTCTGTCTTACAAGGAAACCCTGTCCATACAGGAGATGGAATGAAGGATTAACGTGCAACAATGGTTGAAAGCAAGGGATGGGAGTCAATTTGGGATTCATATCCTGGATCTTCCACATTCTAGCTGAATTACTTAACCTTTGTCAGTCTCTATTTCCCCATGTTAAGATAAAGATAACTTGAAGAATTGTTTTGAGACTGAGAAGCTCATTTTTAAAAATAGGATGAGCACACAGGTATTCCTCTTCTCGTGGAAGATATATTAATGGTTTGTATGAGTAGTAACTCCTCATTTCTTTCTCCATGTTTCCATGCAAAGATTATATGCTCATTAACAGAGAGATGATCATTGCCACAAAAGTGTAGGGTATTTTCTTTTTTTTTTTATTTTTTTATTTTTTTTAAATTTTTTTTTTTTTACATTTATTTATTTTTGAGACAGAGAGAGACAGAGCATGAACGGGGGAGGGTCAGAGAGAGAGGGAGACACAGAATCCGAAACAGGCTCCAGGCTCTGAGCTGTCAGCACAGAGCCCGACGCGGGGCTCGAACTCACGGACCACGAGATCATGACCTGAGCCGGAGTCAGCCGCCCCACCGACTGAGCCACCCAGGAGCCCCAGTGTAGGGTATTTTCTGGAAGAACTACCAATGTATTGTCTTGAACCCCAAAGCATCTAAATAGAAAGCATCCCAGTTCCTGTAAAATACTTGTAAGGCTTTTGCAAAAGAGATTAACTAAAAGAAAAGGCAATGCTAATGAACTCGCTAACTAATTAGAAAATTAGCAAAATGCAAAGAAGCACACCATGATGGTGGAAGGTCACCCGGGGTCATACATGACTCCTCTGACTCAAAAATCATGTAACAAGATGCAGACTCTGTCCTCTGCTTTAGTCCTTTCCAGACTGCAAGACTTGGAGACAATGTTTGCTTTTCTTAAAGATTCAGCCACAGCCGATTGCCAGCGTCTTTTGGCACTGAGACAGGTAGTGACACACATCATCCACCAAGCCTCCAGTGAAATGATAGGTGGTTCGGATAAATAGGATTTATGCAAAGTCTCATGTTTCCCAATCAGTTCTAAATAATGTATATACTTTTGTTCTCACGTGAAATATTCATTTCGTCTCTAAAATTCTTTCTTATTAAATTGAGAGTTTATTAAAAGCAAGCTTGGAGATTATGTGCAAGGTGTGAATAATAAACAGTGAATACATATTCTTCATGCTCACCATCTCAATTCAGGGAAAATGACATAGTCATTGTGTGACATCGGCCTGTGGGCCCCTCTCCAGTCTTTTTCTCTTTTCTTCCACCTTTGCAAATATTCCAGATCCTGAGAAGGGCTGTGTTTATTGTTCCCTTGTCTTCCTGTAGGAAGATTTTACCACCTATAGTTCTATTTTTTAATTTTTGTGATTTCAAACTTCATATGAATAGATTAAATCACTGCATCTTCTTCCAGGACTTGACTCTTCACTCAATATCATTTTTTTGTTGTTGTTGTTTCATAGATGTTTTTTACGGGCAGCTTTAGTTTACTTTCCATGTGGAATGATTTTCCTTTGTGACAATACACAACAGTCTATCTATCCCTTCTGTTGTTAGCTGATATTTGTGTGGATTTCAGTCTTCTGCTGTGCCCTGATAAATATTTTTGCACATATCCTAATGCACTTGGAAAAACATTTGTTTCGAGTATGCACCGAGCAAGGGGATTTTGTCCTCATAAATTGTGCAGATCTTTAACTTGATTAATAATATCAAGTCATTGTCCAAAATGTTTGTACCAATTCACAAGCAACTTGTAGGCATTCTAATTGATATTTATCCTCATCAAAACTCATTGTCAAAAATTTTCTTTTGTCTCAAATGGAGGGTGTGAAATAGTATTTCATTTCCATTTTAATTTTCATTTCCATAAATATTAATGAATTCTTTTGTTAAATCTATGAGCCGTTTGAGTCTTTTTGTTTTTTAAAGATGCTTTTCAGATATATTTCATTGGACCATATGCCTTTTTAAAATTTATCTGTATGAATTATTTAGATATTCTGAATTCGAGTATTTTGTCAATTAGATGGCTGCCAAAACTACCTCCCAATCTGGGACTTGTATTTTTACTGTTTTTATGGATTTTTCTTAATGAACAGAAGTTACTGATTTTTATATAGGGGAATTAATCCTTTATTTCCTTGATAATGTGAATGTTCTCTGTTTTTAAAGAAAAGTTTTCTACCTCAAAGTCATAAAAACGTTCTTGTATACGGTTTTCTAAAATAGGTTTTTTAGTTTTGTCTCTTACATTTAAATCTTTAATCTGACTAGAACGTATTTTTTATGTGTGGAGTGAGAAGACATTTGTCCAATTTCATATATTTCCACATGAATAGTTTTCCAGGACCATGAATTGTAAAGTCTCTTCCTTCCCTACTGACACATAGAACCAATTGTGTAATAAATCAAGTCTCCATATATTTCAGGGGTTGTGTCAGCTTGATTGATTGATTGATTCTTGATTTACTTGTTTGTTTTTCCATCGGTAATATTCAATCTCATGTCAATACGCATCCTGCCTTAATTACTACACATTTTTAAATAATTCTTTATATATACGAAAGCATTTTCACTCATTTTATTTTTCTTATTTGGGAATATCTCAAGTCTTTAGCTCTTCTACATATATGTTAGTATCCGCTTGTCAGAGTCAAGAGGAAGAAAGGAAGGACAAGAGAGACAGGAGGGAAAGAAATTCAGATATGACATTTGAATTGATGTTTCACTAGCTTTATAGATCTCTTTAGGGAATAGCACAATTGCCAGTTTTACAATACCAAGTCTTACTAATTTCTCTCTATTTACCTGGGTCTTTTAAAATGTCTTTCAAAAGGGTTTTATAATTTTCTCACTGTTCTGTTAGATTTATTCCAAGCTGCTTGAGACTATCATAAACTTTGTTTTCAAAATCATATTTTCAATTATTTGCAGCTGGTGTGTATAAACACAATTGATTTTTGTACATTGATTTTATGTCTAGCAACTCGAACACTCTTAGTAATTCTAATAATTTTTATGCAGATTGTTGACAGTTTTCTTCTAACAATTTCTGCATAGACTGTTTATGGTTTTCTAAGAATACAGTCATATCACTGGCAGATGATAAGGGCTACTCTCCCTCTTTCTTAATGATCAAGAATTCTTTATCTTTTTCTCACCATGCTATGCTGTCTAGGCTCTGTGTAAAGTAAGAATTGTTCATCATGGGCATATCGGTCTTTTTTATGACCCTGGAGACATGCTTTCAGCAGTCGGCCACTAAGGATCATGTTTGCTCTATGTTCAGCATATATACCTTTCTATTTTAACTTGTTACAAGTTTTTGTCAAGAATAGAGGTGGAGATATGTTTATTGGATATGAATTTTGTTATTTCCCATCTATGAACTAATCATATTATTTCTCTCCTTTTATACTTTAATTTGGGAAGTCATACTGAACAATTTTCTAGCATGAACAGTCTTGTCCTGTTGACTATTGCTAAGGCCTCTGTAAGATTCGTTCTATTCGATCAAGTACTGGGCTCTTCTTAGAATTTGTTTGACGTGGCCATGCTGGTGATCTTTAACACATTCCTGGATCTGTTTAGGATTCTTACCTCAGTGGTGATGAGAGTTGCCTAGAACTTTCTTTCACTGTCTTTGTTGAGTTTCAGTAGCTTCTGTTAGTGTCCGAGAATTCGTTGTAGGGTTACTTCCTCATTTATGCTCTGGACTGATTTATGGAAGGCTGCCATGGTTGTTTCTGTGAAAATTTGGTAGAATTTCTATTAAACTCCCTGGTGCACACACACACACACACACACACACACACACACACACATTTCTTCTTGAGAGACCACTAATTGTGTAACATTTGCCCAAGGTATTTCCCTTTAACTAGGTTTTCAAATTTACTGCCATAATGTTGTTCAGATTATCCTCTTAATAACTGGAAAATCCCTTCTGTGCCTTCATTACACCCTATTTTCAACTCCTAGCTTCATTCAGGGGCTGCAGGCACTTCTGTCTGATCTTGAATTTCTTACTACCTGGGTCCTGAACCTCTTGTCCATCCAGACTCTGTCCTCTTGTCCACACTCTGGCTGCTCCCGGTCTGCTTGTCTAACACCTAACTGCTGACTGAAACCTGGAGTCCCCACTGCTTGGCCACCCTCTCTTAAGGAGGTACCTCTGTCCATCCTCTCCAGCAGGGCCCTCTTCGGGCTGAGTCTCCTCTGAGGCCCACAAACTCTCTGGAACCAGTCGATATGCAGTATCAACACCTTTCTCAGAATAATAGATTTCATCAGCAGGTGTAGGGAGTGACCTGATGTGTTTCATTTTCTTCTTTTCTTGGACTGAGAAGTCCAAGCACTTCATGAGTGCTGAGAGTGGACAGGCATGGCTTGGAAGGAAAACTCAGTCCAGGCTCCTATTCATTTTCCATGTTTCACTCCAATAGTGTGGAACCCTGAGGCTTATAGTGTGACCTCCCTATAGGTCACTCATCCCTGCTCCCCACCGCAGCCTGCACTACTCTGATTTCTCCTAGCACTGGTGGTGGTATCTTCCTGGAAACGGTGGACCAATGCCCAGCCTCCCCTGCCCATCCTGGCCCGTGAGTCTTGAGTACCCAGGCAACACCTGGGGATGCCTTGTGGCTCCTTTCCTCAATCCAGGGCGTGAGTTTCCTCCCACAGATTTCAGAGCAGAGGCATTAAGTTCCAAGGCTGGAGCTGCTTCAGTCTTACCCCTTCTGTGTTCGGCTCCACTCTCTTGCTCATACTTACCAGGGAAATAGCTCTTGTTTTTTTTAATGTTTATTCATTTTTTGAGAGAGAGAGAGAAAGAGTGAGCAAGGCGGGGGGGACATCGAGGTGGGGGGCAGAGGATCTGAAACAGGCTCTGTGTTGACAACAGAGAGCCCAACGTGGGGTTCAAACCCATGAACAGTGAGATCATGACCTGAGCCGAAGTCAGACGCTTAACTGACTGAGCCACCCAGGTGCCCCAGAAGTAAGCTCTCCTTGAAGGGCATCTTTCTCCCTGTTCTTTTTAATGTTTCCATTTTCCCACAGGATGATCTTGCACTGAATGACTGAAATCATTCGACTTGTTAGGATTCTGCACTTCCAATGGCACCCTCCTCCTGTGTCCAGGATCCACCTAAATGGACTAAGGCTCTGTCCAATCTAGACCTTCCATCCCCACCATGCTGTCTTCTTGGAGTCCTCAATCAGAGTCCTGTCTTCCAGCCATGCCAGATGTCCCAAGCTCCTATAAACCCTCTCCGGTCACTTTTTACTTTCCCTCATGCTTATGTCGCCATTGCTTAGGTGTATACTTACTCAGGACACACTGAGCACCTACAGTGTGCCCAAACTTGTGTTAAGCACTAGAGATGCATGGATAAAAAAGAAAGTTGAAGTCTTTGGTGTGGATTAAGCATGTGGCTTTGCGGACAGTCAAGTGCACAGTCACATTTCATCCTGAGAGTAGCAGTGTGGGTGAGGACAGTGGAGAAGAGCAGCCTTGCAGGGACAAGGGGATTCACAGGAAGGATTTCTACATCAAATGAGGTCAGGGTGAGACCTGAAAGTGAGAGGAGCTGAATTGAAGAAGACAATAGACAGCAGGATAATCAGGTAGCATTACTGTCATGTTTATGGTGAGAAACTCAGTAATGACCGGGAAAAGATGCTTTAACTATGTAATGTGCAAATTTGCATCCACGATATGTGATAGACTCCTAAATATGTGATAGAAAGCAAGCAGCATAATTAAAACAAAAACAAAAACAAAACAAAACAAAACAAAAAAAACCAAAAACCTGAGCAAAGAGTATAAGCAGTTCATTCAAGAGGAAATTTAAATGGTTAATAGAATATTAAAGTGACAACCCTGGGGTGCCTGGATGGCTCAGTCAGTTAAGTATCTGATTCTTTATTTCAGCTCAGGTCACAGTCTCATGGTTTGTGAGTTTAAGTCCCAGGTCGGGCTCTGCTCTGACAGTGCAGAACCTGCTTGGGATTCTCTCTCTCTCTCTCTCTCTCTCTCTCTCTGCTCCTCTCCTGCTTATGGTCTCTCTCTCCGTCTCTCCCTCTCTCTCCACCTCCTCTCAAAATAAATAAATAAATATGTTAAAAAAAGGACAACGCCTCCCCATAATCTGGCAAATATTGTTAACCTGCTACCTGCTATATTACCAAAAACAAAACATCTACAACATGAAATATTGAGAGGTAGAAGGAATAAATTAAAGCCATCTTATATTCTTATATTACTGGGAGTGGGTGTGTATTGGTACAATCACTTTGAAAAAGAATGCGACAATTTTTTCTAAAAATGAAAATACATGTATATCATAGCCCAGAAACTTGACTTCTGGATACATTCACACATGCACACAGGGATGTTTATTGAAATGTTATTTGTATCACCCAAAAATAAAAAAAATAAAAATAAAATAAAAACAACCTCAATTCAATAGGAAAGTGAATAACTAAAATACAGAATACTCACATGACCAAAAACAACAACAAAGCTTTAAAAGAATGGGTTAGATTTAAATGTATGGGTAGGGAGAGAGCTAAAAATCAATTTTTACTGGAAAAAAAGAAGTTGCAGAATGATTTAACACCGACTTCCAGTTTTATATAGTTACGTTTCATTCTGTTTTATAAAATTCCAAATGATCCTGGAATTTAGAAGTTTCTAAGAAAACTATGTCTTGAAAACTAACATTTCTTTTATTCTTTCCTTCCTTCCTTCCTTCCTTCCTTCCTTCCTTCCTTCCTTCCTTTTTCTTTCTTTCTTTCTTTCTTTCTTTCTTTCTTTCTTTCTTTCTTTCTTTTTCTCCTTCCTTCCTTCCTTCCTTCCTTCCTTCCTTCCTTCCTTCCTTATCTACCTTCCTTTCCTTCCTTCCTTCCTTCTATCCTTCCTCTCTTTCTTTCTCTCTTTCCTTCTTTCATTTGTTAGTTGGGGGAGCTGTGGTTGGGTACAGAGTTGGAGGCTGGTGAGTGATTTGCTGCAGGGAAATCATCAGCAGAGATTTGGGTTAAATATTCATTTACATTTTGGAATGCTTTGGCTCTTTATCATAGCCATAATTTCAAAATGAATCAAAAAAAGTCATTTGTATTACTACTTTTTATCTTCTTTTGAAAGCCAGAATATAAGCATAAAATTGTTCAATGTTATTTGCAGTGCTAAGGAAGTCAAGAAACAGCTTTATCTAAAGTTTATGAGACTTGAAGAAGGGAAAAGAGGAGATAAAATTTTGATAAATTTTTGATAACTTTTGACCAAAGTTCAGAGATACTTGCCCAATTCTATGTGAAATTTATCTTGGTCAATCTTTTAGTTTCCCTCTCTTCCGATGAATACATAGGTCCACATATTTCTTGAAACATCTTGCAGCCCATTCTCCCTCCAGAGAGGGCCTGATTGGATCTTTTTCATTAGTCATGGAAGAAAGAGTCTAGGCATATGCTTTCAAAGGGTCAGAAGCCTTTGGAAATGGGTGATGCGTTTCTCGTCCTTCTACATGACATCAGAGTGCAAAACAGTGTCTGGTACTGGTCTAGTCGTCTTTAAAGATAATTATATTGGGATGACAAATCAAAATCTTCAGGGAGAACCTTCCAAAGCCCTCTCTTAAGTATGTAAACTACTTATAAATGTAGCCAAGAAAAATACAAACATGAATAAAGTGTGCTGATTTATAATTATGAAGATGATATTAATCAATCAAATAATCAGGAGATATTCGACCATAATTGCCTTTTGAAAAAGAACAAGAATGAACAATTACTAAATCCTTGGAATAAATGAAGTCCATTACATGTTACCACACTTAATTTTCCTCAAAACAATCACAGTAAAAAAGGTTAATTATCTCATTTTATGTCAAAGAAAACAAAGGCTGGAAAGGTTAAATAAATTATTCAAGGGCTGCATCTAAAACCCTATTCCTTTTCCATGATACAGTCTTCCCCATGGGGCTCAGTGTAATGCTGGAGTACAGAAGAATTTGTAGTTTCCTCTTGAGGCTCAGCATCTCATTGGAGAGACAGTAACTATCATGTGTAGCAATGACGGGAGCCACCCATAGCCTGGTTCCAAAACAGGGAACAAGAATTCAATCAGGGTATTCAGGAATGGTGTTTGAAATTGACCCAGGAGATTAGGATTTCACATACTTGAATCTGTTCTCAAATGTCTACAAGATAGGCTTACAGAAGCAGTATTTCAGAACACATTCCATACTCCATAATATCGTTTCATCTTAGGTATCAAAATTGGCAAAGAACTGTAGACTCTGCCCATTAGTCTCATCATGAATATTGTTTTGCTTTTCCTTTGCCTCCAAAACAGTGTTTCCATAATTATGAAAAGAAACTTGTTGAAGTAGGTTTTAAAGATCTATGTTTTAACACAAAAGGGTCTGATTTGAATTCACATATTAGTATAATTATGTGTGCACCTTAAATTTCCAGAGATAGCTAATATGAAAACTATTAATATAATCGTTTAAAACTTTCTAAAACCAAGGTAGCAGAATGCATTCTGTCATTTCATTAATGTCCCTAGGATTCTGGACTGAGGCTTCCACCAATTTCCTATTCTCAATAGGACTGTTACAGTGATCACTCAAAATCGCTATTATGGCTATGCCGGATTGTGGGAGTGTCACCGAGGCCTCACGGAAGTGATTCAGTGGCCGTCCTGAGAGCATTCAGAGGAAGGCCATGATTTTTACCTGCCAGTTCCATGTCAGTATCTCTTCAGTAGCGTAAAGCTAAAGAACAAAAACTGTCATGCAGGTCTGTGAGTGCGAACCTGCTGGTCAGGTGGGGCTGGACTTTAGAGGAAAGAAAAGAGCCAGCTTTAAAAGCAGAATTTGTATGCCAGCCTTCTGATCAGGCCAGAACACAGACATAGTCTGAGAGTCCACAAGCCAAGCTGTCTAGGAAGAGCCTCAAAATCCAGGGTAAACTCCTGTGGAAGTCAGAAAGTTCAGGACGGCAAGAGTACTTCCATCTGAGGTGTCACAGAAGACAAAAATTCTAAATCTCAAGAAATTACAGCTGATTGTCTGCTGGCCCAGGAGCAGAGGCAGTAGAATGGCCTTTGCCCTAAGTCAGAAATCACTCATTTTACCTCCTCTGTGTGCCCTGTTGGCTCTGTAGACCCAGGAGACATAGTCATGTGTGTGCTCAGGATAACACTAAAGGCCAGGTAACATAATCTCTGTGGAAATTTCAGTAATGGACCTTTACCTACGCTTGGTGATTTAGTTAATGTTTGGTTTGGATATCCTCTTATAGATATTGTAATAGCACTTGGCAGAGTGTATATAAAGAACACTTGTATTTTTTCTAAACATTCTAAGGATGCAAGATTGGTCAAGAGTTTGAGCCTTTCTTCTGAGGTGCCTGGGTGGCTCAGTTGGTTAAGCGTCCGACTTTCAGCTCTGGTCATGATCTCATGGTCTGCAGGTTCAAGCCCCACTTCGGGCTCTCTACTGTCTGTGTAGAGCCCCCTTCAGATCCTCTGTTTCGCTCTTTCTCTGCCCCTAATGTACTCTCGCATGCTCTCTCCCTTAAAAATAAATAAACATTTAAAAAAAGAGAGAGAGAGAGATTGGTCAAGAGTTTGAGACAAACTGAACAGAATAGACTGAAGATTCCTCGGTCAACTTTGCAGGATGGTAATAAGATAGTTAATGCTAACAGGCACTGGACAGATCTAGGGCCAAGCCAAGCCTTGTGACCTTGGGCAAGTAACTTAAATACTCTGAAATTGTTTTCCTTATAAAACCAAAACAATAATGCCTCATTCATAATTAGTATTAGGAGGAGGCAATGAGGTAATTTATGTAAATCCCGTCACGGTTTACCATTGTCTGCATTCAGTACATGGTGTGTTCTCTTGTATTGCCAGCGGTTATAGCAACTGGAACAGTACACAGATGGCCTACATTGCAAGACACGTTGTGATAGGAAGGGAAACTCTGTCTATATAACTTTTCCATGCTGATAATCCTCCCTTATACTTCTCTATCATTCTTTTCTCTTCCACTATGGGGCTAGACAGCTTTGCCAAGCTCTGTCTGTGTGTTAGATAGATCCCAGAGGCCCAAGTCAGCCAGTGGGGATGGTTACATGAAATAGCAAAGTGAGAGAAAGCTGCAAGACAGAGACCACCAGTGTCGCAGGGCTTTCCTGACCCAAGTGTAGTGTCAGAGATCTGGGAGCTTGATCTTGAATCAGGATCTGTTCCAGGGAGTACCCTAGGAGATCAAAAGCAAACGCCTGGACCAGAACAGGCCACAGAAACCACAAGGATGCCGGAATGGGGTGGTGTAGAATTCCAATCAGGCTCCAACTCTTTTGAAGTCACAGCAGGAGCAATGACAACAAAATACTATCCAGTCGCCACATCAGTACATATTAAACATGAACAAATGACTAGATTTTTTTCAACTTGTCAGTGTTCATATAGATTCAGTCCAAGTCTGTTTGGCAAATCTAGTATTGAGTATCAAATGGCATTCATTCACATTTTTCTGGTGCACTACATTTACTCCCCAATTAAAATTCCATTTAAACAAACCAGAATGCCTTCCTAACACATTGTACTGACTCCAAGGAACTAGACTCTGTGACCCACTTCATCAAAATGCACTTGAAAAATTCTGTCTGGAGCTCTCAGACCAATGCTATGCAGTAAAGGTTTTATTTTCTTCATTCTGCCTTTTCTCTTCCAAGGCTTGACTTATAACCACTTGAGATAGAGCTAAAGCTGACAGAGAAAGTGAAAATCCTCTGCCTTCTTGCCCGCAGGAAATGCTTGGCAGGAGATTTCCAGGCTGTGCTGTCATCAAAGCTAAACTTAACCTTGTTCAGGAAAAGAACCCTTCACTTTCAAACCAACTCCTTGTCAGACCCATTCAACTTGCCGAGTACAATGTTGGGGGAGAAAGGAAGGAAAAATAGCAATGAATGCATTTCAGTTTGAGGTTATTGAGTCTTGAAATGATGACTTCTCATGTTTTGCAATGACATTAAAGTTAAATGTCTTGGTTCACGGGCCCTTACCATTCCCTTCATCTCCATTAATCTTTGCTCACAGTTTTGAAATATACCACTTTCTGTCTTGAGCAATGAAATGAAATTTTCCCAGGGTTATAATTGCTTTCCAGTGTGTCTTTTCTCATGTTATTTGATTGCTAAAGATTTCCTCTAAAATGGGAGATATTTAGTGAACACAATACAATGCATTTTCCTGCTATTTTTAATCTGTTCATGCATAATTTGAAGGGTTGGGTATGGGGAAAATGGAAATTGAACTCATCTGACCGTGACAGATTTGCAAACTCTGAATACAACTCAAAACTTTATTGATGCTTTTGAATTACAGCACCAAGTACCTGGACATGTCCATAGAACATCTACAGCATTTTATGTCTTCATAGCTACAGCCAACATTTGCTTAAGAGTCACAATTGTAATTCAGGATTGAGCAAGGAGAGCATTTTACAAGGAAAAGTAGAACATGCTGAAGCATTTTGCCTGGAACAAGCTTTTTATTTTTAGCCTGTCCCCAAAAAAATCATTATCTAGAGGCCTGAAATGTCTCAAAAAATCATTATATTTGAGTGCCTGGTAGGTCATATCATAGAGTTGAGGATCAGATGATATTTGGTATCAAATGGGTAAGCTCTCTGGACCAGAAAAACAATTGGTAGAATGGATTGTCTGTTAGAATCTACCCCTTCCTTTGTCTTCTGATGAGTACACATTCTCTAGAGAATGTTTAACAAACGGCACACCATACTTTGGTTCAGTAAATTATAGCCAGTATTTTTATTGAGTTATATAAAAGACAGCACTTCCAAAATTGGAATCTGATAATCTGAGGGGCTCAGAATAATTGATATCTGTGTGCATGTAGTAAATGAAGATCTCTCTACTTCTGCAGCTTGGGTATATTTTGTATGAGTAATGGCATACAAAATGATGGCAAAGATGGAAGGGCCAGATTTGATACTTAGCTCTGAACTCTGCCTGGTTCCCTCTCTGCCAGCAAGAAAATTCTTTTTAGAAGAGAATAAACACATAAAGTAGAGCCATCCATCATCCGTTAAAGGGAACCAGCTGGTAAGTTGGGGACCACCAATGCCAGTTTATTGGCCATCCCTGCCTAATTCCCATCTTCAAATATTAAAAACTATGCCAAGAGAGGCCTAGTCATAAATTAAGGGGGATGATCACTGGGAACTGGAAATTTTTTCACTTCAAAATGTTAGGATTCAAGTTTAGTGCATTCTCTAAACATTATTTCCTTACTCAAAAATCTATACCGGGACTTACTGGATAATTATAATGTTATAGTTACCATTGATTGAGCACTTTCTATGTTCCAAACATTATTTTCTCTGTTGGCTGTTCATAATCATCCTAAATTTGTCACAGTCCCCCTGTTGAAAACAGGCATCACCATTGGCATTTTCCAGGGAGGGAAACTGCAGCCCAGAGAAGTTAATGGATTTCCCTAAATTTACCAAGTAAGTCAGTAGAACAACCAAATACACGAGCAGGGTGATGGAACCCTCAGCGGTAATGTTTTCACTCTACTTGATACTTGAACACTCATTGGACTTACACAGGCTTCTGTCTGTATTTCCTGTTCTCTGAAACTTGCTTTCTTTGCCTGTAGAATTAGGGTCGGGGAGATGCTTGAGGCTAGAATAAGTACTTTGGGGAGAATAGCTAATACCTGTGTGTCATTGATAACTATGCCCCTCACCTGTTAGATGGCCACCATTATGGCTGTCCTACTTGCCTGAGACATGTTCTCCCCAAATATCCAATAAAGAAGGTATTTGGAAATCATACACATATAAAAATAGTAATGATGATCTCATCAAAATTTTCTTCAAGTACTCAGTTTTTCTTTCACTCCTTTATGTGACTTGGGTAAAGACTTTACTGTTGCCCAGACATTTCCCATTTTTGAAAGCTGTCTAGTTCCTACTCAGATTTTTAACCTGAATTTAAGACCGTCCTCCATGTATCTAAAATTCTACTTAACAAATAATTATTGAGCAACTAATGTGTGATCATCGCTGTGAAAGGCAATGAAGATAGGAAGTAAGACATGGTCTCAGTTCCCAAAGAGCTTGATGTCTCATATGCAACAATATCATCAAAACAAAAACCCATCAGTGGGCTAGGTACTCATACTGAAGTGGAATATAGGGTAAAATACCCTCGGGGCGCCTGGGTGGCTTGGTCGGTTAAGTACCTGACTTCGGCTCAGGTCATGATCTCACGGTTCGTGAGTTTGAGCCCCGCGTCGGGCTCTGTGCTGACAGCTCGGAGCCTGGAGCCTGTTTCAGATTCTGTGTCTCCCTCTCTCTGACCCTCCCCCATTCATGCTCTGTCTCTCTCTGTCTCAAAAATAAATAAACGTTAAAAAAAAAATACCTTCACAGGAAGAAGCATTTCTATCTGATGAGATCCAGGCATGCTTCTGGGAGCATTTGCATTCTGTGCAGGGAACAGGATTTGATGGGTGGGGAAGAGGAAGGTGATGTGGAGGGCATACAGGACATACTAAAATATGGAAGGGCACACAGGTGTGACATGGCATGTCCAGAAAGCTGTCAAGAAATTGGCAATTCTGTGCACAGACTGACAAATAAGGAGTGCCACAAGATAAAATAACCAACAATCTGATTATGAATGGAAATAGAGAGGCAAGGAGCTGGAATTTTATTCTGAAATCACGGGACAACTATCTACCTCAGGTCAACGTGATGTTGCTTTTTTACTGAATATAGTAGTCACTACTCACTTCTCTCTGTGGACAATTAAGAATGTATCACTTGATAACATTATATGACTTTCCATGTGAGACATATATTCATGTATATATGAAATATATGTTCATATATATATGACACTATTTATTATAGTTCTCTAAAGGAAAGGTGAGGAGTGTTAACTCTCCTTTGGAAATCATTTTAACATGGCCATTCGTCTCTGTTTTGCTTGATTTAAATTTGTTAATTTTAGAAACTGATTTGTGAGCTTACGTCTCTAGAATAACAAAATAGCCAAAAATCTTGACATTCTTTATTCTTACCTCCCTTTTAATTCACCAAGCAATGATGATTTTTATATAATATACCTCAATTCCCTTACCTTGTGTCCAATGCAATTGCCATCATTTAAGTTCAGGCTCTTATTATCCCTTCTTTACTATTTCCATAGGCCTGGATTGGTTCTGTCTTTCACACTCACTGGCTTCCCCTATCCTTACTCCGTGCATGCACACACATATTTGTCCCATTCTCTATGCTGCAACTAGAACACACTTTCCAAAATACAAATTGGTGAGCCTCTCTCGTGCACAGCACGGTTCCTCGGCATTTCAAGCTTATGATCTCAAAACACAAGTAGGGCAGTCCCTATTTTTTAAATATGTGTGTTTTTTTTTAATAAATCAAATATAAGGACTAGCAAGAAATCCAAATATTTTCTACAGCCTTATTCTTTGTAATGCATATATGAGCAGTACTTTATGTTCTTCTTAAGAATTCCCAGCATAATGGAACAGACAGCATGATGCCTGGCACTTTGTGCTTAAGAAATGTTATTGAATATAAGAAAAAAAGCGGTGAAACTTAGAAAGTGTGCCGTGTTTGGTCTTGGAGGAAAAGTAATGCATAAACAGAATAGCTCTTGGTACAGAATTATCCTAAGAGCCCTGAAAGGCTAAAGAAACAGTGTTAAAACCATCTGGATGGGAAAAGTCTAAAATATATAATAAAGGGTACAAGAAATGTCATTTTTCAAATGCAATGACTGGAACTGGAGATGAGGAACTTGAAACTAAGGAAGAACGAATGGCAGCAAATGAAGGGAATTAACGTGTATCCAGTTATGTGCCAACCACTGGGTTAAATATTTTACATGAATTGTCTCTTTTTGTTCTCATAACAAGCCTATGTACACTTATTATCCCCATTATATATAGAGAAAGCTGAGATTAAATAACATCCCAAAGGACATATAATTAGTAAGCTGCGGAGTCAAGATCTGAATTCAGACTGGGCTGGAATCCAGTGTCTGGGCTCTTTCCAAATATACTAGTCTCCAACTGGTCCAGAAGGAACACACACACACACACACACACACACACACACACACAGAGCCACATTATGATCTTGAAAGACTACTGCTCTGTGTCTGTGCTGTCATTATTTTCTCATCTACAAAGATCAATAAAGATCAATATTTGTTCACATTATCAGTACATGTTTATCCCATCCACTCATAAATGGTTGGCGTTGACCTCATTGGGTTGTGCTGTCAGCCAGCTGGCCAGTTTCCAACACAAGCCTATCTTTTTTAATCAGGCATTTTTCCTCAATTCCAATGGGCAGACTGATGACACACAGAGATGTTAGTGTTTCCTTTAGAAACTCCGCGCCTATATCCATTAAAGATGAAGAGGGTTTTACAAATGTCTATGGATTGATTGATCTACACTTTAAAATCATGGTTTCTGGAGTAACTAGAATTTCCAATGTAATTTAGAACTACTTGATGCAGGATCCTGAGCAGCTATTGGAAGTCTGGCTTCACTGTATTCAAAGAAAGAATAGATATCTACTGAAAAAGATACAGCTCTAGAAAAGACATTCTCAGCTCTGATGAATACTGAGTTGGCAGAAGCATTATCTTTATAATTCGTCAGTTGTCTTCATTCCTTCATCTTAATATTCCACCCATAATTCTTTAAGCAATGCACTTTTAAAAGTAAAAAGACATCATCTGTACTTTTAGTTTTTTAAACCTGTGGTCTTATTTTTCTCATGTTCTCAATCTTCTTCATTCTATATATCCCATTCATTCCATTTTTAGCCTTACTTAAAAACCTAATAAATTCCAAATCTGATTGACACTGTACTTTGCAATGATGTGTGCATGTGTGTGTTGTGTGTGTTGTAAGTAATGCTGATAGGTGCGTTCTGTGTAGAGTGTTGATAGGTGGGGATGGGAAGAAGGGAACAGGGGTGTATGGAAACAAAGTTGGATTTAGAAATTTTTTTAAATATGAAATTTATTGTCAAACTGGTTTCCATACAACACCCAGTGCTCATCCCAACAGGTGCCCTCCTCAATGCCCATCACCCACTTTCCCCTCCCTCCCACCCATCAACCCTCAGTTTATTCTCAGTTTTTAAGAGTCTCTTATGGTTTGGCTCCCTCCCTCTCTAACTTTTTTTTCCTTCCCCTCCCCCATTGTCTTCTGTTAAGTTTCTCAGGATCTACATAAGAGTGAAAACATATGGTATCTGTCTTTCTCTGTATGACTTATTTCACTTAGTATAACACTCTCCAGTTCCATCCACGTTGCTACAAAAGGCCATATTTCATTCTTTCTCATTGCCACGTAGTATTCCATTGTGTATATAAACCACAATTCCTTTATCCATCTATCAGTTGATGGACCTTTAGGCTCTTTCCATAATTTGGCTATTGTTGAAAGTGCTGCTATAAACATTGGGGTACAAGTGCCCCTATGCATCAGCACTCCTGTATCCCTTGGCACATCTCCAAAGGCAAGGGAATTAAAAGCAAAAATGAACTATTGAGACCTCATGAAGATAAAAACTTCTGCACTGCAAAGGAAACAATCAACAAAACTAAAAGGCAACTGATGGAATGGATTTAGAAATTTTTTTAAAAAATAGGTAAAATTTTATTTTTTTCAAAGATTGACTTTCCTTTATCATTTCTTCTAAATCCCTCCAAAATCCTAGTCACCACTCAGCTTCTCACATTACAGAAATTTCCAATCCCTTTTACCTTTTTTACCCACCAAAGATTTCATTCCTTCTAGCTAATCCAGCTCCTCTATGAAGAACGTTCATAATCCTATAGGTTTAATAACTTTAGCATACTTGAGTTTAGGCAACCACCAGACTGATTCTTTTGGCGGTTGTGGTTCTTAGTCTCTGACTGAAGCTGACCTCAGCAACAGGCACTTTACTCCTGACTCTGCTGGTTGGACCTCAGCTTCTGATTCTTTTGACCAGCCCGCGACCCCATCAGTGGTACCCTGGCCTTACATTCAGCTGGAGCCTCTTATTTGCTCACAAATCTCTCTTTGTTCTTTCATCTTCATTCTGCCACCTCTGGAAGCCAAATTTAAGGCTGACATACCTAGTAGGACTTGGCGAGAAAAACATGTTGAAAATTGGTTTAGAAATGGCGATTGGATATACATGGACACGAGCAGGAACCTGGGAAGACGGTTGCAAAAATTGTAACACGGTGTTCGTAAAACCCGAAATAGGATCAAGTAGAGGGCAAGCGAGAGAAAAATAAAAAAAATAAAAGTGAGTATAAATCTGAGAAATCTTTCTTTCAACTGGTTTAATCAACAAATATTATTGAACATAGACATAGTCCCAGATACTAAATGGTAGAATAAAATAATATTCTCGGTCAACAAGATGTTTCCTATGGCTTACATTGGACCTATATCATAGACCTTACACATGAGGGACTCAGGAAACACTTGTTCAGTTACATTAAGTCATTGATAAGTTATATTTAAAGTTAAAATAGAAAAATTAAACAGCCAGTTGTGAACTCAATATTCCTAACCTGAGAATCAAAATAATAATAATAATAATAATAATAATAACCATCAGTGGCGGTATGGGAGGGAAAGGAATAATATAAGAGGAAATCAACCTAAAAAAGCATATTTGCAGCATATTTTGAGTTTGAGCTAATTATGGGACATCCATATGGGTATGTTCTTGAAAATCCAAGAATGGCTAACCTCACACAAGACAGCCAAATGGAAGACTCCCCACTGCCAGTCTGAACGAAATTCCTGCTGTCATTTTAGGGACTGGAAGCCAATTTTCAGACTGACAATATGCAAAGAGTCACGCTGACCTTGGTTCAAAGCCCAGTATAGACATTGACCAGGGTGTGAAATGGACTAAAACCCGTGTAGCCTTCTCATCCATCCACCGCAAATGGTGGTCTCCCTCTGGCTGGGCTGCAGTGACTGCTGACAACCCAGACAGACAGCTGCACCAGAGGTGCTGGGAGAATTATGGTGGCCACCGCTGCCCTGCTGTTATACATACTGGGTTTGATTATGGTGGAGTCCTAGCAAGCCACTTATAAGTGAAGGACAGTACCTCCAAGTCAAATGTTACCTAAAATTTTAAGTAGAATTGTTTGTAAAGCTGAGAAAATATCCCAGAACCCTCTTGTGAATTCGTAGACAGGACTGGCTTCTCTTAGCCAGCTGCACCCCATCCGTCATCAATCACTATTGTAGGGCAGCAAGCGATGTGCCCAAGTCCACCGTGTTTGAGTGCTTTATAATTGCTTTAACTATCTTCAAAGCCTGGCAGACACTCTGATGTCTAGAATGTGCGCAGTGAAAGCTTGTTAAGTGGACAAATGAACGATAACCCCCGCCATTTACAGTTGAGGAATCTGAAATACAGAAAAGGAAAATGAGCACATGCTCACAGTGAAGGTAAAAGAGGGTCCAGGATTCCTGGATCCGAAGTCAAAGGTCTTTTGCCTGGAATTGTTCATAAACATAAGGAGCTGCTTTAAAAAACATACGGATTATCTTTCAATCCAAAGTAGATGCTTGGTTTCCTCAGCTCAGGCTCTGTGTCTTTGACTTTCATCTTTATCTTCCTACAGCAAAGAGCACAACCATGCATGTTCAGCACGTAATCAAAAGGCGGATCCTGCATTAAATTGGAGATGGATGTTTAGAAGAAGGTTTAACCTTCTTTTCATGACTCATTCTAGAGAGCCATTCTGTTTTTTGGTCTGCTCATTATGAAGTCGTTTATCTCCTAGGATTTCATGGTGGAAAATGGAGATGGGGTCAGATTCAAGAGTAATATTAGAGTAGTTATTTTTGTTGTTTACGAAGTGAAATTATAGGTAACGAGGGGAAAAATAAATGAAGTTAAAAGCATGAGTTGTCACTTCTAAGCACCGTTGTAGGCACTATACAAAATGCATGCTTTATGCCTTTTAAACAAAGTAGGCCATTAAGTGTGCAATGCTAAGAGGAATTTTATCTCACCTATAAATACAAGTGAATCTGTTAAGCTCCAAATCCCCACGTACAGACAATTTACGGTGGTAATCAAGACGATCCTCACAATTTAACTTCAGGCCATCTGTTACTCTATTGGTATTTTAATAATAATGAATAAAAATATACGTTGACAACAAAAAGTGTTACTTAAAGTAGAATCATCTTAAAGAGTCAATGATAATTTCTAAAAAGGTGTGTAAATATCATATTTACTCAGAATTCTCTTTTGTGCCTTTACCTTTTAATTAATGTGAGAGAAGACCTTTAGTATATAACTGTAAATATATATTGAGGAACAAATTACCCCCACTTCTTCAAATTGACAGTATCAACTAAAATGCTTGACTTGAGGATCCACACAAATATTCATAAGGACACAAGTCACTTTTCTTTTTCTCTTCTTACACTTTTTTTAATGTTTTAAAAAATTTTAAAGTTTATTTATTTATTTAAGAGAGAGTGAGGGGGGCAGAGAGAGAGAGTGAATCCTAAGCAGGCTCCATGCTGTCAGCACAGAGCCCAGTGCGGGGCTGGAACTCAAGAACTGTGAGATCATGACCTGAGTCAAAGTCAGGAGTCAGACCTTTAACTGACTGAGCCACCCAGGCACCCTTCTTCTTCTGTTTTTTTTAAATCCTTCCTTTAATGTTTTCTTATCTTTTTTTCTTTTTCTTTTCTTTCTTTCTTTCTTTCTTTTTTTTTTTTTTTTTTGAAAAAGAGAGAGAGAAATGAATTGGAGGTGAGGGAAGGGCAAAGAGAGAGGGAGAGAGAATCTTTTTTTTTTCTTTTTGTCCTGATTCTTTGTATTCTATGAAATTTTTTTCCAATATATGAAGTTTATTGTCAAATTGGTTTCCATACAACACCCAGTGCTCATCCCAAAAGGTGCCTGAGGGAGAGAGAATCTTAAGCAGGCTCCGTGTTCAGCGCAGAGGTCTATGTGGGGCTCCATCTCATGACCCTGAGATCATGACCTGAGCCAAAATCAAGAGTCCGATGCTTAACTGACTGAGCCACCCAGGCACTCCATGTTTTCTTTACTTTTTGATGTTGAAGGAAGAAATAAAAAGGCAAGGAAAATGGGGAAGAAATTAAAAATCTTTTGAAAGTTACAGGCTATTCTTTACTATTTTTCTGTTATCTAGGAGGTGGCAACTATGCCTTTCCTTTTGCACAAAGAAAGTTATTCATTAAAACAAAATGTTATGAAAAATAATATAACTAATGGTTATCAGGCTAAGGCAAAGGCGGCAGGAAACCCTGCCCTAGTGGTCGCCATCTGGGAGTGAGGAAACCTGAGTTTTGGTCCAGGCTAGTCAATTGATTAACTGAATAATCTTGAGCAGACTATAAACCTGAGGTTCTCATTGCTGAAGTGAAGGGCTTGAATTTCACAACTTCAGACGGGTCTTTGGGTTTTGCTACCCTCTTAGTCCATGAATGTATGTCTAAGGCATTTGCAAATAAGAATGAGGTTGTTCAACAGTTACACAATTCAAAGAGCTGCGTTGCTTTCCATCATACCCATAGGAGTGGATTTTTATCTGCCCGGGCATGGGGTAGGGTAAGAAGTGGCATTTCTATTATAAAGGAAAATATTAAAGATGGCAATGAAGTTATTTTTTGAGGAAAAAGGGAGAATTAATAAATCGCACAAGAGTATGGGTTTGCATTTTTAAATAGCCTTTTAATTTCATCTCCTTTCCACACCAAATCTTTTAAAGACAAGCCCTATCCACAGTCTTTTTAAGAGTATATTTTGAAAATATCCTACTACGCCAATGCATCCCTAAAGTGTGGAAACTGATTTTCTGGTAAAATCATGATGGTCCATCTCAGGTTGTGTGTCCCCTTGAAAGCCTGACTTTGGTCCCTCGGTATGTTTTCCCCAAACTTCAAATCTCTCTCTCCCCACCTGAGTTTCTTCACCATCTCCACTTTCCTCATGTAAATACAGACAAACATCCAGCTCGCTTTTGTAGGAACCGACTGCTCGATTTAGCGTTGTGGAGACATACTGTCAGAAGGCTGGGATGCGAGTGGTGTCTAAAATGTAATGACAACACGAGTTTGCTTATTTAGAGCCTGCAGAAATGGTGGAGCAAATGGTGCTTTGTTTCTTTCTTTCCCAGCCATGTGTGTGGTGTGATGTTGGCCCAGTCTCTGCAAGGCTGGCAATCCACAGAGGGGGCGGACTGCCCCATGCAATGTGTCCTCACTCTCCAGTGATTCCTCACCCCTTCACTTCCCCTCCATTTCATATTCTTTTTCTCATCTGGCCTTCCGTAAACCTCCAGGGCCAAAGAGCTACCAGTGACACCAATTCTTGAGCAGGTATTGTGACAGAGACAAGATCCCAGAAATAAAATTGTTGAAATGGTTGTTCTCAATGATAGCAAATATTACAAACCATTCATACAGTGCTTCCTGTTTTCCTTCTGTGCTTTCTCCTTTAAAGGTGACTTTTCCCCATTTTTTCTCATTCTGTTTAAAATGACTCTGTGGCTAGAAATGTCAGAGAAGACTCTCTTGATTTTGCAGACAACTGAGACCCTGCTTAGTGCATTTGAATATATTACTTGGAATCACCAAGGCAAGAGAAGGAACCAATGTAGAGTGAGGAGCTCCTAGCTCTAGCTTTTCTGATGCTTTCCACTGTCCCAGACTGTCCCAAATCATGAATTAAAACATATATAAATTGTTCTCACTTATGCTAGATATCTCTTCTGCTTTAAGAATAAGATTCATGTCTACAAATAATACACACTTTTGGACTTAGAATGGTTAGGTGGACAAATCTTAATTCCCAATGACCAGGGTTAATTTGATTAGAGGCCTGGTCTATTCTCAATTTAGGTGACATAGAGAAGACAGAGGGGACTACGTATTGGCTGGAAAAAGAGGTCTTTATTCCTTTCTGATCTGAAAATTTCCCATTATTACCGCTATTAGGGGTAGAACAAAAGTTCAGCCATGTTCTTTAAAGGCCACTATTGGGGCGCCTGGGTGGCTCAGTCGGTTAAGCGGCCGACTTCGGCTCAGATCATGATTTCGCGGTCCGTGAGGTTGAGCCCCGCGTCAGGCTCTGTGCTGACATCTCAGAGCCTGGAGCCTGTTTCGGATTCTGTGTCTCCCTTTTTCTCTGACCCTCCCCCGTTCATGCTCTGTCTCTCTCTGTCTCAAAAATAAATAAACGTTGAAAAAATTAAAAAATAAATAAATAAGGGCCACTATTTCAATGAGCAGGATCCATGACAAGAAGTTTCCTGAAGGCTCTCCTCTGAACCTATCCTTTGACAAAGATTGTTTTTGATGGGTTTACTAATTCCCAAAGTGGAAACACTGACCCCACACAGTGAGATACAAGGAAGGTACAGTTCCGAAGAGGAAATGGCTGGTGGAAATGGCAGCTGTTTTCACAAGGCCAGTGAACTTTGGAAGCAAACCTCTCCCTGAGGCGAGCACCTTGTGAAAAGGGAGACTGCAAAGGCCTGGGGGAGACACAGCAGATCACTTACCTGGGTGTTTGTATAGTCGGGTCCCCATTTTAGTGGGTTGAGTGTAACCTTGGGTAAAATTCTCCTAAACTTCCTCATAAGTTTTATTTTTTCTTTCTTTCTTTCTTTCTTTCTTTCTTTCTTTCTTTCTTCTTTCTCTTTCTTTCCTTCATTGCTCAATAGTCTCTGAGATACTTGAGGTCTAAGACTCAATTTTACTGCACTCAATCCCTAGTGCCTATCCAAGGTCAAACATGAAGTATATCTTTATAAATATTTATTGGACTGAATTAAATTGCAATGATTAGGTCACTTCTGTTTCTACTTAGGGGAAACATAGGGTTAGGGGCACAAAGCTCAAACATGTCATTGGTATATATTAAAAAAAAATCCTAAGAGGGGCACCTGGGTGGCTTAGTTGGTTGAGCATCCGACTTCAGCTCAGGTCACGATTTCACGGTTTGTGAGTTTGGCCCTGTGTTGGGCTCTGTGCTGATAGCTCAGAGCCTAGAGCCTGCTTCAGATTCTGTGTCTCCCTCTCTCTCTCTCTGCTCCTCCCCCTCTCATATTCTGTCTGTCTCTTTCTCTCTCAAAAAATAAACATTAAATTTTTTTTTTAAATCTTAAGAACCTAATAAAAATGGTAACACGACTTCATACATGTTATATGTTTAAAGAATATGTAAATGCTATAATAAACATTGTACTTTATCTTTAGAAAATCTTCAATTTGCTTGTGGAAGTGGGTGTCAGAAGGGTTGTGAGCTATTAGAGATTAGTGGGAGGAGTGTTGCCTGAAATTGGAAGATGGTCGTAACTACAGATGCAGACAGGTGTGGCTCATAGCATAGCTGTGAAGTCCGATATTGTATGGTCTTTGACGTGGGTGTGTGTCCAGGCGTGGTGTATTTCTGTGGGGTTCAGTTCCACTGGTTCCAGTTTTCTGTATTCACCTAGTGTTTCCTGATGATGAAATAGGCATGAGCAAATGTGAGATTTGCATTATATTCAAATTGTCTCCTACTATATAAATAGTGTAACCGATCTGCATTTCCATACAAATGTATTGGAAGTGTATATGCATCTCCCCTCACCTGCATTTTATGCCTGGAATAAAGTAGCCGTGAGCTCTGCTTTCTATTAGCAGAATGACCATAACTGCAGAGGTGTCCTTGCTGTGATTTTTATGTCATTCCTCTTTAGTGAGGATTTGTCTGTCTTTTGTGTTTGTCAAATACCTCAAAATATTTTTCAAACATTTGTGTTGGGGTAAAAAAAAAACCCTCAAAATACACTTAGCCAGTGGATTTTTTAACACATTTAACAAACAAAAATTTAATCCTTATGTCTCTCATTAATGTTCCTGTGGTGAGATGAAATAGTCCTCTCTATGAATTTTCTGGATAAAGAAGCAGCCCCATATCCAATGCACATTTAAAAATTAAAAAAAAAAATCAGACCAAGTTTTCTTGAAAGCCCTTAATACATCAAGTTTACCTTTAATCTGAATGACATAAAATCATGGTTGAATAAGGTATGTCTACATTTCATGATGTCATTTTGCAATGTCCTGCAAAATCAACTGTGCACAAAGTGAAAAATTGGAAAATCATTTGGTCCTGTTGTGTGAACTAGTTCCTCCCTTGCTTCCTTCCTTCTTTCCTTCCTTCCTTCTTTCCTCCCTCCCTACTTCCCTCCCTCCCTTCCTTCACCATCCATTTCTTTCAACAAACCTTTACTGAAGGCCTATTATGTATCAGGTTATTTGCAAAGTCCCACAAAGAGTGTACCATTTGGTGTAAGGTGCAAACAAATAAATGAATTATTACAGAACATTTACATGACCAGTTTGCTATGTGAAGAGCAGAATTGTCTGCAGGAGATCGCATGGTTCATTTGGAGGAACATGTCTGTGTTGTCAAGACCACATCTCTGCCCATGACCCCACCCTGTTCTACATTTGAACAGCATCAAAGAAGCCTTAGAAGGCATACCTGTCTGTGCTGTTTCGAAGGGACACATGCACCCTCATGTTTATGGCAGCACTATCAACAATAGCCAAAGTATGGAAAGAGGCCAAATGTCCCTCGGTGGATGAATGGATAAAGAAGATGTGGTACACACACACACACACACACACACACACACACACACACGATGGAGTATTACTCAGCAATCAAAAAGAATGAAATCTTGCCATTTGCAGCTACGTGGATGGAACTGGAGGGTATTATGCTGAGTGAAATTAGTCAGAAAAAGACAAATATCATATATCTTTATTCATACGAGGACTTTAAGAGACAAAACAGATGAACATAAGGGAAGGGAAACAAAAATAATATAAAAACAGGGAGGAGGACAAACTCATAAATACGGAGAACAAACTGAGGGTTATTGGAGGGGTTGTGGGAAGAGGGATGGGCTAAATGGGGAAAGGGCACTAAGGAATCTACTCCTGAAATCATTGTTGCACTTATATACTAACTAATTTGGATGTAAATTTTTAAAAATGAAAAATAAAATTTAAAAAAAAAGGAAAAAAAAAAGCAAGCATACCTGTCACATTTGGGAAGGCTGGAAAAGCTGTTATTGAAGTGAATAGCAGATTCAAGATTGTACACGATTGGGGACTATTCTCGCTTACTTTACACAATGAATTATTACAATTAGCCATTCATTTTCCAAAGATTTTCACACAACTGGGAGTGAGACATTTTAAATCATTCTGTCTAGATACAACTATGGCAGGATCCCTTAGGGATTGAAGATGGGAAAATAGGTAAACAATTGTATCCCCCCTTCAACAGTCTTCCTCCTTCTAGAATAAGCTCAATAGCCATAACTTAAGGCTTTTCTCAAGTGAATGATTAAAGGAATGGTTGATTGTTAGACTCCTGAGTGAGACAAATCAGTGAGATTTCTGGCCACACCAGTTTCTAGTGTTGCGACCTTGGACAAACTATTTAACATCTCTGAATATCAGTGTCTCCAAGTGTAAAGGAATTTATACCAGTCTTTCAGGATTGTGAGGAATGAATGAAATAGCCCATGGAAACAATTGGTACTGGCCTTGTTCAGAGCATTGGTTAATTAATAATGGGGTTAATGCCATGATTCTTCCCTTTATGGGCTCTCTCTTGCTGATACAATTTGCTTTCTTTCTTTCCTATCATTATAGACAATTGTGATGACCCATTAGCATCCCTGCTCTCTCCAATGGCTTTTTCCAGTTCTTCAGACCTCGCTGGTACTCACAGCCCAGCTCAACTCAACCGAAGAGTTGGTGAGTAAGATGACTAAAACTCAAAAGGCAAATGCTAAATAAGCGTGCTGTGGGGAAATGGAATAAAAGGACATTCCTATTCACTGGGATCATGTCCAAGAGCAGTGTTGAGAAGAAGAAAGGGAAAGGGGGTTACAATGGAATTAAGCCATGTTTCCTAGTGCATAATGGATACTCAAAGTATGCTTGTTCTTGCCTCCCCAACTCACACTATTTTTCTCTGATTATCATGGGAGGCCTTTGTAAAAATAAGTTTTAAAAAAAAACACTTTATTTTTATATTTCGTGTCTCTAACATGAATAGCTACCAAAATACATTATAATTGTAGCATGTATATAATAAATGTGTGAAATCTACTAAGATTTTTCCTTCAAGAACTTAAATTTTAACAACAAAAAAATGTTGCTAATTTTAAAAATATATAGTACTATGAAGTAAAAGTAAGAAAATACAATACAGAAAAGTAAGTAAGTAATAAAGTAAGTAAGAAAATGCAAGGCAAACCTACCAACTAATACTTGTGGTTAAATGTTGGGTGTGTATCTTTACAATGTGTGATGGAAGTACGAGCAGACACCCTTAACTGATCTCTTATGTGACGTGTCTTTAACAAATTATAATGTTGGATATCTAGATAGATCTGTTTTTAGTCAGAGTTGGATGTTGACTTTTATGATGTGTATTTGAATTTGTTAATTTTTAAAAATTATTTAACATCTGGTTATCTTTGTATATTTATATATCTAGTGAATATTATAAACGTCTTCAAGTTGAGAAAAATAATTTATATGCAACTTCAAGAGGTACAGTGATCTGTTACAGCTCATATTAATTATTCTTGACTGTATCTTCTCATCGATAATATGAGGCCCATCATATTAGTAAGCTTTCCAGTGTTGGCCCATCTATACATTCTGGAATAGATTTTAATTGCTCATCGTGTTATGGATATCATTTTTAGGTGTATTTATTTATATATGAGAGAGGGAGACAGAGAGAGATAGTGTGGGAGGGGCAGAGAGAGAGGGAGAGAGAGAATCCCAAGCAGGCTCCTCACTGTGAGCACGGAGCCTGATATAGGGCTCGAACTCACAAACCATGAGATCATGATCTGAGGCGAAACCAATAGTCAGGTGCTTAAACAACTGAGCCACCCAGGAGCCCCAAGGGTATCATTTTTATAAGTGGAGAATGATTTAACTGGTTGACATTTTAATTTATAGTTTTTAATCTTCATTAATGGTGAGAGTGCTGTGTAATTTTTGTTTGTGTATTTGATGTTTGTTTCATACTACGTTTCACAAGTATTCTGTTATAATGGGATCTGTAATTTAAGTTAGCAATTTCTATGGCTTTGTTAAGAAAAGATTTTAAGAATGCTATTCTAAAGAGAAATAGAATGACCAATCAAAAACCCAGCAGGAAAATATTAATAATTGTGTATTAACACTGCCTTTTTGCTGAACACTCTGTGCCAAGAATTTTGTAAAGCATTTCACCTATCAAGGAATTTCGTCTTCGGAAAGCTACCGTAAGATGCGTGTTATTAACATTTTAACTTCAGATGGGGTTCCTGGGTCTCAGAAAAGTTGTATAACTTGCTTAAAATCACAAAATTTGGAAGGAGAAATGCTTTGATCAAATCTAAGACATCTGAACCCAAAGTTTTGCTCCTCACCACCATGTGAGCAAACCGATTCACTAAGACAGGTTAAAGAGGGCTATGTTAGAAAGAGACTTGGAAACTAATTGGCCAGGGTTCAAGTGCTGCCCACAGCATTTACTTGTAAGCCCTGTGAGTGTCTGCAAATTGCCTATCTGCTCTTGACTTCAGTTCTTTATCTGTAAAGTGGACCAGTAATGCCTGCTTTGACACATGATGCTCAGACTGCGTCAAGCCTTGCATATTAAAAAGATCCTTCTCGATGCAGGGTAGAGAGTCTGACCCGAGCAGGGAGGTCCACTTGGTAATTTCAGGAAGAAGCCAGAGTTGGAAGATTTTAATTTGTACACCAACAGGGCATCTGGAGCCAGAGTTCTCCCCAGTTTAACCCAACTGTGAAGTGGCAGAAAGTCATTACTGCCTAGTAGCACCTCTGCAGTTTCCTGGGAATCTGTGAGTCTGGTCACAGGCCGGCTCATCCCCTGGTGGACGATATTGACAGACCAGATGTCTCTGCTCCGATTTATTGTAATTATTCTGCTCACCGGGAAATCTGGGTGCCGGAGTCCAAGGATAGCACCGGCGTGTTCAGAGAGGACATTGACCTCTCTTTCTTCTTCCAGCTAGAGTCTAAATCAGGAAGGTCATGCAGGGGCGACAGTCTCAGAATGTTGAAATGCACTGGCCTTGTCCTCCAACAAACTCCCAGGCCTGGCAGCCTCCGGTTCACTCACTAGGTCCAACCACTGCCCTCAGGGGGAAGTCAACACAGCCTCAAGGAGAGAGTGGATCACTGGTTCCCATCCAAGAGCTGTGCATTTGAATCACCTAGATAGCTTTGGAAGTAGCAATGCATGAGCTCGTAGTCCAAATACCCTGAATTAATTGTCTGGAGTGGGTGGATATCCACCCAAGTCCAAGGGTGGATATTGATAAAATAAGTAAATACAAGCTTTCCAGGTGATTCTAAAATGCAAGACTTGCAACTACTAGGTTCAGTGAATTCATAAATCAAAAATCACTCTATTAATATTTATTGAGCACCTAATATGTGCTAGGCACTCTGTTAGAACCCTGGCACATAGTTGGTAAAAATAGTCACAAATCCTATTCATAAAGAGTTTACATGGTTAATTTAAATTAGCATATCATTAATAGCTAATATTTGTTAGTGATAATATTGATATTATTACTTTTATATATGTAATATAAATAATATGTATGTGTAAATATACATATATATAGTTGGATAGGTAGAAAGTCAAATATATACGTATGGTTATGTATATACACACAAAGTCACATATAGAGAAAAGGTGATAAATACAGGGTTGGATATATATAAATATATATATCCATATATTAGGGTATATATACATATATAGTATATGTATATATAGTATATATATGCACGCATACATAATACTTATACAGAATATATAAATGTAGTGTATATTATAATAAAACATATTATATTCATATTAAGCACAGATTTTTTCATATGAGTTTTCTAAATATAAAATTTTTAAAGTTGAGAAAACTGTAATTTTTTATTTTGATTGGAAATATTAGTATAAAGCAGTGATTTATTTTTCACCTGCTACAAATAGACTTATATGCTGTCTGTCCACCGAAACAGCCTAGAAGTAATTATATATCTCTGTCTAATGAACACCTCTTTCTATATTTCTTCCTTTAAAACTTCCCTTTTATTTTAAAAGAGGGAAGATATTCAATATACCCCAAAGTGCAAACTGTTACGCACGGTGTGAAACAGTTATACAGATATACAGATATACATGGAGATTGCAAAGAACATCTTGGTTTTCATTTGAATTCTCCATGTAGTGTTTTAAACAGCAAGTTCCCTGGCAGATGGAAATCATTGCTACTCAGCACTGTCATGATCAGGTTTGGCTCCTCCCTAAGTGGTAGGGTTGGGTGTCTACCATCATACAACTAAATCTCATATCAGCAATATACATACTACTTACCAAGAGCCATCACTCTTCTAGGCCTTTAAGGTGCATCGCTACTACCCTCTACACAGGTGTTATTATCTTGGTTTCATAGATTAAAAAAATGCCATGGCACACAGTGGGGAAAAAAAAGAATATTAGAATAAATATGTTTAGGTAGACACAAAACTAGCTACTATCTTACAATACAATAAAATTGGGGGGTTGTATCTTCTCTACTGGAAAAATACTTATAAGTTAACATATAACTTCTCAGTATCTAAGATCTAATAATCAATCAATGAATAACAAAACCAAATAACAGGCATATTCTAGAGAATTAAAGAATCATTGAGTGGTCCTGTTGAAAACTGCCCAGGATGATATTGAAAAGACATAGCATACTCTTTTTTGATTTCCAAGTTCTGGATGATGTTTTTTCTTAACATACTCCATTTCTTCATTCCTGCCTTCATTCGTTCATTCACCTATCACAGTATTTCATGAATTCCTTCTACTCTACTGCATTCAGCCTTCTATCCATTTACCAGGAAACATCCTGGCATGTCATCCAAGATGAAATACAAGCTGTAAAATTCTTGACCTCCATGAGACTATGTCTCCCTCGTATTGAGTGCGCTCAACCATGTTCTTGTAGCTGTTCACTCTTGAGCTATTTCACAGAGGTGAACTTGGCTGCAAGTCCCGGGCACGATTTAAAACTGCTGCCTCCACTGGGATCACACACCTCTGGCGTACATTGAACATAGGTAATGAAGGACCACTTTACCTCTCATCTGGGCTCAGAACTCAAGCGCATACAGTTTTCTGACCTATACACAGGAAGAAAGGATGCCCCACTGGTAACTTTGTCACGTTGGAAGCAGGGATCAACTCAAAAGTTGAAAAGAAGACTATAGAAAAGGCGTGCCGATGAGTGTCCTCACGCCCTAAGTAAAGCAAGTGTCGTGAGTTCTGACTAGTGACTAGTGACAAACTAATATTTCTGAGAAAAAAAAAAAAAACGCAGTCTTGGAAACAGCCTTTGCCCTTAGGTACTGCTGTGGGAGCCACATTCTGGGCACCCTGCAAAACTAACAGGGAGATTGGTTGGCTAATGCCCACCATAATAGCATTCATATTGTTATCTTATCTAGGGATGGGATTTGCCAAATCGAATTTGTGTTCTCTCCCTCCACAACATCCCTCAGCCCTTTTGTCATCCACCCATAAGGAAATAAAAATTAAAAAAGAAGAGAGAGAGAACAAATTACTTTTAAAAAAACACGACAAAATATATCAAACTGGGGGTCAGATCACCATTAACTTAGGTTACCAAGTCAATCTATATAATTGTGGCTTAGGAGGGATCTGACTTTGTCAAATGGGATTTGTTTTGTGGCAAGCTTTTGATCTGGGCTTTAAAGTCAGCTGGGCTTTGAGAAGCACTAACTGTCAGCAGGAAGCCCAGAGCTGGTGGCACGGTGTGAAGCCGCTGAACTGTGGGTTAGATGTGCTCCAAAGTGAGGGGAAGGTTTTAAGTTACTTTCTATGATTAAAAGGCAAATAACAACAGACATCTCTGGCCCCGGGAGAGGAAAGGTTTGTATTTTTCTTTCCCCGTCCCATTCCTTTCCCCGTCCGCAGTTCTGCAAACCATTACCTTTGCCATTTGTTCCTTGAAATTTTAATCTCTCTTCCTCACTTGATATATTTTTGAGATGCTTGCCTGTGTAAGTTGAGATTGTGTGTTTCTAGCATGACAATTTTGTTGCCATGGAGAATCTGATTTTTTTAATGTCAGGGCCTTTCCCAGCTTCCTGGGCTCACGGACCAATGAAGAGGCTCACAACCCTTGCCCCCATTTCGCCCAGAATCCTTGCACACTTTTTATTTTCCCCTTGGGCAACACTGGTTGCAAACAGCTGAGGACCCACAAAGGCCTCTGTAAGTTGGTTTTCAATCTGTTCTCACTGGTCCTTCCATGCAGAGAAGTGGATTCGGGACAATTCAGGAATCAGGGTTCTCACAATGAGCATCTTGGCTGTCTGGGGACTTGTTCCAGATAGCTAGGTGACAATCTGAAGATCCCGTTTCACAGGCAGCACTGCAGTGCCTGCCTGCAAATGACAGCACCAGTCTCCCATATGGATTGATGGAGCCAGACATGATATGCGTATCATCTCATCTGTTTGAAAAGACAATGGGACGTACAGAAGTCTCAGTGTTTCCTCCTCTCCACTTGAAGGGTCCTTTCCTTATTTTCAGTACTTTTCCTTTCTTATGTCCTGTCCTAGCTGCCCCCCTCCCCGCCCCCCGCCCCCAGCATGGCCAGCATCAAGTCCTGTGCTTCCTTTGTGAGTTTATGCTCTCCTCACTTCTCCAAGTGTGGGCTCTATGTGACAGTGCGGGCAGCACCTGGGAGCCTGTTAGAAATGCAGGATCTCAGTCTCTGTCCCCAAAACTTCTGATTAGAACCTGTGCTTTAGCAACAGTTGCATTCAGGCAGTCCAATTGTTGGGGATTCCCTATTCTAGAATATCCCTAGACTTCTGCTCCTTCAATTCTTAACCTCTGTGCCTTTTTCAATTCAGCATCTCAGAGGTGGCTGGAGAGGGGATGGGAGGAAATAAATCAAAGTTATCTAAGTTTTTATGAATATGAAACCATGCTCAAAACTAAGAAGTAGAAACTTAACCTCTATTTTTTGTCATTGTATCAGTATTCCAAAATAGTTGGTATCATTCACGTTTGTTAAGGATGAGGAAGTGGACTCAGAGAGGTCAAGTCACTGACCTAAGGATACACAGCTAATTGTTGGTAGGACCTGGACTTGAATCTAATTCTGTCTACCCAAGGTTAACTAGTATCTTTATTCATATTGATCTGAGATATTAATCTGAGTAAAGGTGGTGCTGGTGTAATAGTCACCCCTTTAGGTCACTTTGGCGTTTCAGGTGGTGTTGCCAGTGTTTTAACCACAAAAACTGGACTTTCAGGCGTCAAGAGAGAAAGAGAGACACGGACACCTGTGCCTCGTCGATGCCCCTGAAATCATACTGTGGCCTAATAGGCCAGTGGGCAAAACTAACCTTGACCTACATATTTAAACAATGCCCTAGGCCTCTTCTCTGACTAGGATAGCAATAGATCATTGAGAGGTACAGAATAGAAATCTGCTGCTGTTTAATAGGAGCCTTGGGACCCTATCGCAAATGCAGACAAATCCAATGTGATGACCCTCTCTTTATTCAGCCAGGGTAACTGAAAAACACAATGATGTTAAGAGGGGAAGGGGGGATCATATGAACACTTTTTCTCACCAATAATATAATACTTCTGAGATTATAAACATCAGCATTCGGCACAACAAAAGTGATAGATAAACCCATGCAATTGACACTTTACTCCTTCCTCTGATGGCTGGTCACTTCCTCTGAAATGCCAAGCTGAGATTATTTCTAAGCAGCACTCTGTAAAATGCTAGCTCAAGTAATCACTTATTTGATGCCACTCATACTTCACAAAGAGATAAGATCATCAGTTTGTCAGTTCGCTGCATTTAATTCGAAGCATTTTCACTTAAAAATACAGTAATGCACTTACGGGCATGGCAATTAATAACAGATATTTGTCTAGTGGTTGACAGTTTACCACTGCATTTGCAATGAAGGTCACACCCAGGAGGAAATAATGTAGTTGAATAGCATATTGTATGCTGGATACTTTTGCTTTGTCTAACCTGGAGTAGTTGGGTAGGAGCTACTCAATTCGTTTGTTTAAAATCCATCTAGCAATCTTTCACTTAAGACATTGTGGAAATGCCATTAAAAAAATGAGCCAAGGATTATTGAATCTACCATATGGAGTGAAAATGATAACATATATCCAACTCCAAGAAACCAGAAAATAGGAGTTAATATAAAAAAAGTAGTTCATCCTTCTCCAGGATTCCCAGTGGGTGCCTCTTATCCTGTGGTGGCCCCTCCCCTGGGGACCCCTTTTGAATGTCTCACACTACCCTTCTCTTACTCAGACTTGTCTATGCAATCACTTACATGCGTCCGGACTAAATTAAAAAAAAAAAATAATGTTTATTTATTACTAAGAAACAGAGAGAGACAGAGCATGAGCATGGGAGGGGCAGAGAGAAGGGGAGACACATAATCTGAAGCAGGTTCCAGGCTCTGAGCTGTCAGCACAGAACCGGACCCGGGGCTAGAACTCAAAAATCAGGAGATCCTGAGATCTGAGGCCGAAGTCGGATGCTTAACCAACTGAGCCACCTAGGCGCCCCCGGACTTAATTTTTTAAATCAATGTACACATTTGCTAAAACCCCAGATTTTATAAGAGAATCCATGTCATTTGTTTTGCTAAGGACTTGCTTCTCATTAATCCCTTCCACAAAAATATCCAGAGCAATTGATACTGTCTCTGGGATATCTTTGTTAGGGTAATTTTGTGTGTGAGTACAACAGAAAGCTAACTAGTTTGAAAAAAAAAAAAAAAAAAACTCAGTAGCATGAAAAATTATTAAATGGTGGAAACTCGGCACATGGAGATTGAGAGGTGTCCATACTGTTACTTCTTTTTTTCAATTTTATTTATTTATTTTGAGAGAGAGAGGGAGAGAGAGAGAGAGAGAGAGAGAGAGAGAGAGAACAAGTGGGAAAGGGGCAGAGAGAGAGGGAGAGAGAGAGAATCCTAAGTGGGCTCTGTACTTCCCCCTGAGCCTGAGGTAGGGCTCAATCCCTGTGAGATCATGACCTGAGCTGAAGTCAAGAGTTGGACCCTTAACTGACTGAGTCACCCAGGCACCCCCATACTTCTTTTTCTTGAACAGCATGATAGTTACAAGGGTGTTCAATCTGTAATAGTTTATTAAGCTAAATATTTGGTTTGTGAGGCTTTCCTGTATCTGTGTTTTATTCTATATTTTTTCAAAAAAAAACCCACCAGGAATAGAAATAGAATTTATTACCCTACATCAAAGGAAGCCCTCAGTGAAGACAGGCTTCAGAGCTAGTGGATTAGTTCATCAATGCCATCCTCGGCGTCTACATCCTTCTCCAGCTAATATGCCTGCCCCACATCTCAGCCAGACTTAACAGCATTCTGAGAAACAGAAATCACGGGCACCTATGGCTTGCTTTTAAGCCATCCAATTTGATTCCTCAGAACAGCGTCAGGATGAATGTCACCTCAGAACTTGTTTTAAAAAAAAATGTAGCCTGTCTAGACTTATCCTAATCCCAGATCTTCTGGACCAGAAAGTCTGGCAGAGGGACCTAAGAACCCCTGTTTTTCCAGGCTCCTCAATTGATATGGATGTGCTGAAGTTTGAGAACAATGGCGTAGAGCTAGGAGACTCTTCCTGGCCCCACGACTGCCCAGCTACTCTGCTTTCACATCACCAGCAGTTTTTCTCTGTCCAATTAGCCATAATGAGGTCATGTGTCCACTCCTGGACTCAATCATAGTCAAAGTGGTAGAATTACTTTGACTGGCTTTAGACTAATAATCTGATCTAGAGTAAGAGAATAATTGACTCTATTTGTTCCCTCTCCTCCCTCTCTCTCTCTCTCTCTCTCTTTCTCTGTCTCTCTCTCTCTCTCAAGCCGTATCTCCTACCATTTTGGTGGGTTATACTGCACATCTTCCAGTCAAAAGAGTAACTTCCTAATCAAGGGAGGAACTGATGCCAGAGTTATTTTTTTGAGCCCCAAATGAAGCTTTTGAAATAACAATGAAACACACTTGTATTTAACCATTTTGTGGCCATAGTGGTTAAACCTATGAAGAGACAAATATTATCTTGATCCTTGATTCTTGGTAAAGTGGACACTTAACTATATTATTTTTGTAGGAGGAGAGAAATTACTTGCCCAAATTCATGGAGTCAAAAGTGATGCTTTCAGCTCAAACACTGGCTTTCAAGACTAGGCACTGTCTTTCAAACAAAACTGTCCTAGGAAGCCAAAGTAAATGTAGAATGTGAGCTGTGCTAAAAAGTATGCTGCTCACGAGAGAAAAGTTTTAAGTGGCAATGCCAGCAAGATGAGATCTGCAGGTTTAAATGAGTTTTGATTCCTCTTCTCCATTTTCCCTTAAAAACTCTTGGGAGAGTCATTTTTTCTCTATCTGCCTAAAAACAGGGAGCGTGTCTTATCTTGCTGCTCAATCTTTTATACTGCTTTACTCATGGATGGAACTCAATAATTATATATCCATTAAATGAGGAATAAATAATCCACTCACAGCTGCCCAGGCCAGAGCAGCCGATGAGTGGAGTTAAACTGTATTGATTTGACAAATTAAGTAGAACTCAGCCTCTACCATTTTATAAGAGAAATTCTAGAACAATGCTATCCAATAGAAATTTCTGCAAGGATGGACTATCCCTTAGCTGTGCCGTCTAACATGGTAGCCCCTAGCCACACATAGCTTTTGAAATGTGGCTATTTAAGAATTGAAACTTTAAGTTAAGCTAATTTACATGTAAACAGCTACATCTGGCTATTGGGTATCACATTGAACTGTATGACTCTAGGGTCTTTTCAAGTTTTATATACAAGAACTTCTCACGTGGATGTTTTTCATGTGTATATGAATCAACTGTTGGCCTGCAAGGGGCATCAATGTGAGATATCCTCCTTGGGACCGAACTCCAAATTTTCCAAGCCCCAAATGCCTTCCTGCTGCTTTCCCTCACTTCTTGTGTAACTTCTGAGCTGTGAAACGTGCAGCCAGATATACTTTTCCGATCCATGAGGACCTTAATGGCTTCACTGTCTCACAAGGGAAGTATTCACTGTAGGACGTCACAGCTGAACTGTGAGAGTAATGAGCTTTAGAACCCTTCAGAGTAATAATACAGCTCTCTCCTAGAAACACAGGCAAACAGGTATGTGACCAAGCACACTCACTGTAGCAAAGGCTGTTGAAACCCACATCTCCTGGACTTTACCACTTTCAGAACAAGGACAACATCTTAGATGAGATGAGATGGGACTTCTTGTTCAAATGATTTCTGGGGGAGTGATTTCTGGAGACAGGCTGTGAGGGAAGACAGAGGGGAAAGCTAGTAGGAAATGTGGTCTCAACTGAGGTCTAGCTTCCTTCCAATGCCAAGAGGAAGTTCTGGGCCACCATAAATATCAGCCATGTCTTGAGACAATGGGATCGGCTTTTGGAACTTTGTATCCATACATCACTGGCTGAGATGAGAACCAGGAAGTGGTAGTTTCCCAGGCAAGAACACTTCTGTTTGGACAAGAGCAAATCTCTGGAGAAGGGGGCAGACAGTTCTAGTTGTCAGCCTGCACCCATAGCTGGGCGATGAATCCATCTACTAAGGAAGACCAGAGAGGAACCCTGAAGACATCCCCAGCATCACCACTTCCAACCCCAACATCTACACATTCTCTACTCTGCCCGAAGGGCTATCTCTCTGTGCTTTAAACACCACCCTGCCCACCCGCAGTTTCAATCAACACCTGACTGAGTTCGTGTATAAAAAACCTGTATATGGTAATGATCTGACAATAGAACCCTAAAGTGCATCCTGCGCTGGTGAGATTAAGCTCCTCCACAGGAATGGCTGGCTTGCAGATGTGCCAGGGTCAGCTTTCCTCCCTTCCCTGTCTCATCTGCATCCCTCTCACCCAACTTCCTGGGGTCAGTTCCCAAATGAGCTACTTACACTCAAATCCATTCTTCATAATTGACTTCTGGTAAACCCAAACCAAGTCACACACACAGAGTCACCGCTCCCGGCATGACTCTCGAGGCAGCCTCTATCATGAATGGGTCCGAATGGAACCCAGACTCTTCCTTGCCTTTCATGAGTGTCGTCTTATGATCACTTTTGGTCTTCTCTGCAAATTGGCCTCAACAGGCCCACTCCACATTTTCCTACAAGTGTATCTGTTTTGAAACCTACAGGGTATTTGGTCAGGTTCCCACTTGCTTTTTCCCAAGAGGCTCCTTAGTCCCTAAATAAACGTCCCTGAATAGAAGTGTAGGAGGACCAACCTGTGACACCCAGGTCCTACTCCACGTGCCCAGTAGCAGAAGGATGATGCCCAGTCTTCCCTCCAACACTCCCCGACCCCAAGCCTCAGAACTTACTTCCCAGGGACGCCTGGGTGACTCAGTCGGTTAAGCGACCGACTCTTGGTTTCTGCTCAGGTCATGATCTCACCGTTCATGGGCTCGAGCTCCACATTCTATCCCATGGTCTGATCTCTCTCTCTCCTTCTCTCTCTGCCCCTTCCCGGCTTACTCTCCATCTCTCAAAATAAATAAATAAACATTAACAAGAAGAAGAAGAAGTCCCTGCCTAGCCACAGATCCCATTCCAAACGAATGATAATGACGCTGTGCTTGCAGATGCAGGAGGCCCCCCCCCTGAGGGCTGTGGAGAAGTTTGCCAATGTTGTCATCACTCTTACCCATACTGAGTAATGTTAAATATTTATGAGACCATCTCTCTGCCTTATTCATTACCATCGCTGGGCAGTTTTGTCCCTGAAAACTCTTGAACCTTTGCTTACACAGGCACCAAATATTTAATAATGATGCAGCTAGTAATTCAAGCTAGCTTCCTACTCATTTGTGATGATGTGCTTGTAGTTTTTTAGGGCCTTGAGTAAATCTGGAGGAAAACACCCGCATAAGAAACCTACTCCCTCTAGGGTTTATTTTGGGGATTTTGTTTTAAATGGCCATGTGCTTCAAATAGTTTAGGTGTGAAATGCCGTGTATGTGATTATTCTACCTCTTGTTGGTCTTGTACTAAAGGGACTCACTCTCCTTTTGAAAGATAGTTGTAAACTTTTGCTGAGCAGAGACCCATTTATAATCCGTTTTGTGCCCATTCCTAGTGTGTGACCTCAATCAACTCTCATTTCCTTTGCTGAGTTAAAAGTGGCAATAAGGGTAGAAACTGAGGAATTTCTGCCTTCTACCAGTTATTCTGTCTCATGCTCCAAGCTTCTCCTAGTGTGTAAAGTGGGGAATAAGTATCATGGTGTAAAGGGCTGGGAAGGGAGCTGGCTGGATGTCAGAAGACATGCCTCTTTGGTCTTACTTTATTTTGTTTATTTTTTTTAAATTTTTTTAATGTTTATTTATTTTTGAGACAGAGAGAGACAGAGCATGAACAGGGGAGGGTCAGAGAGAGGGAGACACAGAATCCGAAACAGGCTCCAGGCTCCGAGCTGTCAGCCCAGAGCCTGACGCGGGGCTCGAACCCACGGACCGAGAGATCATGACCTGAGCCGAAGTCGGCCGCTCAACCAACTGAGCCACCCAGGCGCCCCTCTTTGGTCTTACTTTAAACCTGTTTAGAATTCTCCATGAAGAAGAGGCATTGGTGAGACTTCAGAACGTTGGGTCTCTCCCCACGATAAGCTGGTTGACTCTTTGAGGCTGCTTTATTCTCTTATAAATGGAAATTTAAAAATATATTGCTGATCGCTATGAGAATCAGGTGAGATGTTGAAAACGTGCAAAGAATTATGTTTCTAATGATAATTGCTGTTTTGGAGAAGGAATAGGAACAGGAGGAGGGTTCTCTGACCATCCTGTGGAGAGGCGGTGTTGCTGAATAGTTAAGAGATTGGGCTCTGGGTCCTGGTTTTGTGAGTTGGAATCCCCTGTTCTGCCACTTACTAGTCGTGTAGTCATGTGATCTTGGAAAAGCTGTCCAACCTTTCTGGCCTCAGTGTCACCACCTGTAAAATGGACACAATCATAATAATTAACATCTATGTTGCAGAGATAACTGTGAGGATGAATGAGTCCGTGTGTGCCAAGTGCACAGGGTGGTGCTGAGCACTGAGCAAGGACCATCTGTTATCTAATAGCGGATATGAACGAACACTTCAAGGGTTTGCATAATGGGGGTGATGGGAAGGAACAATAGGCTTAACTGGGAGTGATAATAACTATTGATGCAAGAACAGAGATGGATATTTCCCAATTCACAAAGTTTCAGATTTCCTTGGCAATTTTAAGTCTCCATTTAACTACACCTGTGTCTGGTGTGAGGAATTGGGGGCCCAATGAGAGAAGGTGCCCCTCTTAAATCCAGAGGCAATTTCATGTGGTTATCTGTTGTTGTTATTTTTGATCATCCAAAATAGCATATTAGATTTAAGCTATGTTGGTCTACTAAGTAGGTAAATAAAGCAAATCTCATCTGTAAAATATTAGAATGGAAACCGTAGAGGCTGTCTCATCGAGTTTTTCACAAACCACTCAGCATGTCAGAAACACCTTTCTAAAAAACAAAACAAAACAACAACAACAAAAACAGAGTCTCAGGTTAGGTGTCTGAATACATTATCAATGAGAAGGCCCAAGGATGTATATTATCATCTTTACAAGGCCTCAAGGTGTTTCTGATGATGGAACACCTCTGAGAATTTCTCATCCAGTCTAACCTCAGGAGCAGAACTGTGCCTTGAACCAGGTCTCCGGGCTTTTGGTCCATAACCTCCTTTTCCCATCCTGTCCCCAAAAGTCGCATAATGCACAGGTAGAGTATGGGGGCTTGGGCTGTGCTAGGAATAAATTAAGATACAGCATCAAAATCATGCAGGATCTCGTATTTGAAAACGATTGGAAAATTCTAGGTGACATAAAAATGTAAAGTTACTTTTCCTTTAAAATCAAAATCTTCCTTGAAATGTGCATTAAAATCTCCTAAATTTCAACTGCAAGGATTGTGGGGATTGCGGTTAATGATCATCAATACCTTAGCCACAATTACAGGTAGCACTGCTTTAGTTAACATCTTTGACTTGCCAAACACAGGTATCTGTGTGTATGTTACACCCCCAATTTAGAGAATAATTCAGACACAGAAAGCTAGTGTGGGCTGGTGTGTCTTCAGAGTAACTGCAAATAGTATCTTCAGGGTTCTCTCATCATTTTGAAAACACATTTATTGTTTGGTGCAAGGAACAAAATGTTTGTCATAGCAACCATGGCAACCCTGGGTACTTGGCCTATTAGCTGTAATGCAGGAAACATCTTCAGCAGCAGGAAAAGAGTCCTTGGCAATTATCACCCAGATAGCGTCCCTCTGTTTTAAGAGGGTCGGCTGAAGCTTCTGGATTTGGAACATTTTTTAACTGTTTGTGCTAATGAAGGTGAACAGCAACAATTCCCTTTTGGTTAATTTCAGAATGGCTTTGGCTCAGACAAAGTTGAAGAAATGTTTTAGCGTTAACTGTCCCTCTTTTGTTTTGGTTTGGGTTTTGGTCAGTCTTCTGTGATTGGATGCTCTGCAAGTTGACAAGGAGAATTCCTTGTCATTTAAGGCTCTGCACCATCAGCAGAGTCCGACGCGGGGCTTGAACTCATGAACTGTGAGATCATGACCTGAGCTGAAATCAAGAATCAGATGCTTAACTGACTGAACTCCCCAGACACCCTTCTCTCTTCCGTCCTTAACATACAGTCTTATCATATATGAGTATGATGATAATAATTAAAATAAATGAAGAAAAAAATCCTAAAGCACGACTAGGAAGTCTGGATAAAAGAGAAAATAGTTAAGGTTTGAGTATTTTGATTTTCAAACATAGTGATGGTCACCCAGCAAGTCACAAGTTCCATATTATACCAACAGCTGTCAAATTGTTGCATATATTCTTTATGCAATAAACCCCATAAATATGAATTATGTGAGTCTCAGTTTCTGTAAGAAAGATATGCTGATAAGAGAAAATATGTTACAGGCAAAAAGCATAAAAGGATGGAATCACTCATATTTTCATCACTCAGAAGAAATCACCATACAAATTCCTCTCCTATCACGTTTTAATACTGTTGAGATCATATAGTTTATACAGCTTTGCTTTTTTCACTTAAGAAGAAAGAGGCATCATGAAACGGACAGGAGGAGAAATTGAATGGAAATAACGAGCAGGTTCAGAATCACTTTAGACTTCTTTTGGAAATGTGAAAGATCTTCTTAAGCCTCCCTGTCAGTTGTGAGAAGTTGAAAGAAGGTCTGTACTGGGAACTGTGGACGTGTTCGTGAAGACAGAGCTGGTTGATAAAAATGTAGCTCTGGGTCTGGCATCTCAGAATCTCTGCTCAAAGCCTCCTGCTTATTTATTGATTTTCTGGGCTTTTGGAAACTTTTTTTTTCTTCTGCTACATATTAGCCTCAAAGAGCTATGATTAAACTCTGAGTGCCAGGTGTTCTAAGCTTGCTGGATCTCAGTCTCCCTGACTATATTATGAGAATTGTGCTTTTTATCTCACAGGGTATTATGCATGTATTTAAAGTAGGCTGAACTGCAATATCAAATAAATTCCAATGTGCCACCAATGTCTCAAACAGCATAGATGTTTCGTTCTTGTTCATATTATAATATAGGGCAGGCGTTTAAGTAGATAGCTGCTTTCCTCCATGTGATGATACAGGAATCCAGGCTCTTTCCAAGCTGTCATTCTGCCATCAGCTAGGGCCTTGGTGCCAACTGGATCTGTCAGTAGAAAGGGAAAGCAAGTGGGGAAGAGATTTGTTGGCTTGCAAGGGGCACATCTTCGTAGTCACATTTTTATTGGAGAGAACTATAGCCATGGATGTGGCTACAACTCTAATAGTGTAGAGAGCTGAAAAATGAAATTGAGCCTCACAACCACCACAGAAGAAGAGATAATGGATAGTAGGGAAGTCAGCCACATCTGCCACTGTATTCATGTCTTGCAAAATATATAATAAAATACATTCTACAGTAGATGCTGAGAATGTTCCTTCTCTTCCTGTTTCTGCATTTCAACGCTTAAGAGCAGTAGCTATTTGTTAGGAGAAAATCAACCCACAACCTGTAGGATGTGCCTGTGACCAAAGTAGGGCCCACCTCATGTCGTGTATCTCCTATGTCTGCATGTCCGCGCCCATCGATGAGAGGCCATCTGCACTGGGCAGCCAGGGCTCAGGAAAGTTCTCAGTTACCAAGGAGAAGTCCCAATGACTCCTTCTGAGATAGTGAGAAAGTAGACTGGGACATTACTAAAATGATTTTCAGTGACACAGGCTGAGCTCAAAAAGGAATTTATTGATTAAACCTTCTAAATTATAATTTTAACTAACTCCCCAACTCGATGCCCTGAGCAAGGTGCCTAATAGAGGTGTTGTTTTCATCTTGTCCCCACCCAAGGCATACGCACTCTGCCATAGTTTCCACTCAGGATTCAGAAGGTCTGTGAACTCTTGGGTCAGTAAAAATGATTATTAACTTCTTTGTTCCTATGTGAAATGAAAATAAAAAACTGAGGCCATGGTCTTCCCACTAAGCAAGAGCTAATACTGATCTTCTGCAGAGTTCCAGGGTGTCAAATAATGAAATATTGGGCCCAAAGTCTTTTGTCACATGTAAGCATGTTCCTGTGTGTCAAGTACTCTGAGTCCCAAGAAGATCCAGTAACACAGCCCACTCTGATGTCCTTCTGAGATTTTGCATATGATGTTCCCTTGGCCTGGCCGATCTCTCCAATGTTTCCTCTAGTTAACCTTGTTTGCCTGCAAAACGGTTATATTTGCTTCAGGTTTAAGCTCCACCATCCCTGTCTATAGGCCTTTCCAATCACCTAGCTAGGCATTGTGTTCTCTGTGCTCCTGTTGTACCTTCTGTTTGCCTTTCATAAGGCTTCTCGTCATATCACATTGCATATTTTTGTCTGTGTGTCTTTGGTACCAAGAACGCCTCAGGTGCTCGGTGAACAAAGGACAAACAGATGAGGCAGGAGTCAAAGACATAGTCCATGAACTTTCATCTTTGTATCCACAGCAAAAGAAAGAAAGAAAGAAAGAAAGAAAGAAAGAAAGAAAGAAAGAAAGAAAAAGGAGCCTGGCCCATGGTAGGTGTAGAGAAAACACAGAGAGGGATGAAAGAATGAAGAAAAGAAGGAAGGAGATGACAATCAGGCGGAGGATAGAAAACATGTTACAAGGTTAAGGCAATAAGCAAATAAAAATAAATAAACAAAGCCAATTCTACTAGGAATCCAGAAAATGGAAAGTGTAATGACTGAGGAAAGACCAGAAGACTTATGGAAGGAACAGCATGGATTTGAGATGAATCTGGAAGCATGAGAGGGAGTAGAATGGAAGAGAATGGAAATTGAGGCCAGTAAGGATGAGCAGGGCACGTTTGGGGGTAAAGACATGTCAGTGGAACACCATTTCATTTCTCTTTGAGAGCTGTAAGGTGTGGCCCTGTGAGATGTTACTACAACCCACTCTCTCTGATCTTCTTCCAGGAACTGGTGGTTGGTCCCCAGCAGATTCCAATGCTCAACAGTGGCTCCAGATGGACCTGGGAAACAGAGTGGAGATTACAGCAGTGGCCACGCAGGGCAGATATGGAAGCTCTGACTGGGTGACGAGTTACAGCCTGATGTTCAGTGACACAGGACGCAACTGGAAACAGTACAAGCAAGAAGACAGCATCTGGGTAGGACATCTTTTCTCTTCTGGTGAATAAAACTGAGATGTGGTAATGGTAACCAGTGAGCGTTTCTATCATTTTCCTATACCCAGATTGTTGGTAGCTTAGCAACTATTGAGTACCCATTCAGAAATAATTAGACCGTATATGGGTCCTATCTCCAGCATGGCTCTTGTTCGAAGGGAAATTAGGATGTCTGTTGCAAAAGTTTAGTGTTTTCCTCCTCTTCTCGTAACTTGAGTAATTCACTGACTAGGCCTCAGTTCCTTCGTCCATAAAACCAGAATGATGCTACAAGAGTCTGATTGTTAATGGCAATGTATTGATTTATTGAGTAGTATTTACTCACTTGTTTATTATGTACCAGGTCCTTTGCACACTTTGTAGTGCCCCAACTAGCTCAGTTATGTAATTTGACCGATATTGCACAATTCGTAAATCTTGGCATTAGAATCTGTAATCAGGTCTGACATTGAAACCACTGTGCTCAACAGCCTCTATCAAGATTTAAAAGGAATGAAAATGTTTAAAAATACAAGGCAACTACAAACTGTAAACTCATTCTGTCTTTATAAACAATCAGCAGCTAGGAAGCGAAGGAGAGTTTTCTCCAAGTTGTGAAAAAGAACTTTCCTTCCCTACCGCAAGGCCCAACCTCTTGACGTTCTCCTGTTAGTGAAAGCCTGTCCCCAGATTGAGGTTAGAAAGGGAGAGCACATAGCAAGAGGTATCTGGAGGAAGCTTTAGAAACTCATGCACTGGATTAAAAAAATGTATTCATTTGCGTTGCTTACAATTTAGGGGAAAACATCTCCAAATATTTATTTTTCTCCCAATGTGCATAAAATGTGAAGATTTGACAATTGATAGAATTATCTGTCTTTCTCATAATCTCCCTACATGTTTTTCCCGTGAAATTAATTCCAAGTTTGTTTTCAAACTGGTATTGGTCTACATTTGTCTGTGTTGGCCCTGCTTTGTTGGAAAAATTTTCTTTTCCTATTTTATGTTTATTGCTTTTTGCTAACCTCCTACTAATCAATATTGCTAATTGAAAATAATAGTAAACTGAGGATTAAGATTAGTCATGAACAGATTGCATCTTGAGAATAGTATTATTATCATCTTTATTCTGGGTTGCCTATAATATTAGGTTGAATTATTTTCAGAAAGCATGTGTTTTCTTCATTTTAAAAATAGGCTTTTGGGGACTATTCTATTTTTTCACTCAATTTTGAAGCCCTTATACAATTTTACAGGGTTTTTTTTTCCTTCCTTTTGTTTTGCTTTTAGTTCGAAAGGAGAAATAATCACACCTTCCATTTTGAGGAAGTTTTAAGGTTTTATGAGGGACTAAGAGATGTGGGATTATTTATTTTCTTTGGCATGTTCAATCAGAACTGGTCGTTTCTCAGAATGAATTGGAGTTTTGAGTTATTTTTGTCTAAATCTTTTTATTAAAGTGTAATCGACATGCAATATTATATTCATTTCAGGTATACGACCTACAATTCAACATTTGTGTACCTTGCAAAATGGTCACCATAATAAGTCTAGTTACTGTCTGCCACCATACAGCATTATTGTCCATATAATATTATAGTCTATATTCTCCAAGCCGCACATTACATCCCCGTGACATCTTTATTTGATATCCAGATTATTTTACTTCTTGATCTTCTTCACCCATTTTGTCCATACCCCAAGCCCCTCCCTTTTGGCAACACCAATCTTTTCTCGGTACCTCTGAGTCTAGGTTTCGTTTGTTCTGTTTGTTTGCTTTGAGTTTTAGATTCTACATGTAAGTGAAATCATGTGGTATTTGTCTTTCTATGACTGACTCATACTACTTAGCATAACTCCCTCATGGTCTGTCCATGTTGTTGCAAATGGCAAGATTTCCTTCTTTTTTTATGGCTGAGTATTATTCTTGTGTGTGTGTGTGTGTGTGTGTGTGTGTGTGTGTGACATCTTCTTTATCCATTCATGTACTGATGGACACTTAAGTTGTTAGCATACGTTGGCTATTGTAAATAATGCTGCAGTGAACATACGGGTGTCTTTTTTGAATTAGCATTTCATCTTTTTCAGATAAATAGCCAGTTGTGGAATTGCTGGATCATATGGTCCTTCCTTTTTTAAACTTTTTGAGGAACCTCCATGCTATTTACTATAGTGGCTGCATCAGTTTGCATTCTCAACAACAGTGCATGAGAACTGCTTGTTCTCCACATCCTCGCCAACACTTGTTATTTCTTGTCATTTTGACAATAACCATTCTGACAAGTGTAAAGTGATAGCTTATTGTGGTTTTGATTTTCATTTCCTTGATGATTAGTGATGTTAAACATCTTTTCATGTACCTGTTGGCCGTCTGTATGTCTTCTTTGGAAAGATGTCCATTCAGATTTTATGCCCATGTTTCAATCAAATTATTTTTATTGTTACTGCCACTGTTGTTGAGTTGTATGAGTTATTTATATATTTTGAATATTAGCCTGTTATCAGATATATGATTCCTAAATATCTTCTCCCTTTCGGTAGGTTGCCTTGTGGTTTTGTTAATTGTTTTCTTTGCTATACAGAAGCTTTTCAGTTTAATGTCCTATGTATTTATTTTTGTTTTGTTGCTTTTGCCTTAGAGTCAGATCCAAAAAAATATACACACAACTGATTTCAAAGAGCTTATGTTCTATATTTTCTTCCAGGATTTTTATGGATTCAGGTATCGCATTCAAGTCTTTAATCAATTTTGAGTTAATTTTTGTGTATGCTGTAAGATAGTGGTCCAGTTTCCTTCCTTTGCCTGTAGCTGTCCAGTTTTCCCAGCACCATTTATTGAAGACATCATCATTTCTCCATTGTATGTTTTTGCTCCTTTGTCATAAATTAAGACTCTCTATTTTGTTCCAATGATCTATGTGTCTGTTTTTATGCCAATGCCATATTGTATTTTGATTACTATAAGTTTGTAGCTATGGTTTGAAATCAGGAAACATGATGCCTACAGCTTTGGTCTTCTTTGTCAAGATTGTTTTGGCTATTTGGAGTCCTTTGTGGTTCCATGTAAATTTTAGAATTCTTTCTTCTACTTATATGAAAAATGTCATTGGAGTTTTGATAGGGATGGTGTTGAATCTGTAGATTGCTTTGGGAAGGATGGACATTTTAACAATAGTTATTTTTCTAATCCATAGCATGAAGTATCTTTCCATTTATTTCTGCCCTCAAAATCTTTCACTGGGGTCTTATAGTTTTAAATGTACAAATCTTTAATCTCCTATGTTAAATTTTTTACTAGGTATTTTATTCTTTTGGATGCAATTGTAAATTGGAGTTGTTTTTTTTTTATTTCTCTTTCTGATACTTTTACAGTGTGTAGAAACATGACAGATTTTTTCATATTGATTTTGTATTCTGTTACTTTACTGAATTCATTTTTAGTTCTAACAGGTATTTTTTTTTTTTGGTGGAGTCTTTAGGGTTTCTTATATATAGTATCAGATCATTTGCAAATAGTGACCATTTTGCTTCCACCTGTCCAACTTACGCCTTTTATTTATTTTTCTTGTTTAATTGCTATGGCTACAATTTGCAATACTATGTTGAATAAAAGTGGGGGGAGTGGACATCCTTGTCTTATTCCTGACCTTAGAGGAAAAGGTTTCAGCTTTATACTGTTGAACATGGTATTACCTGTGGGTTTGTCACATACCTTGATTATATCCAGGTACATTCCCACTATACCAGTTTTTTCAGAGTTTTTATCATAAGTTGATGTTGAATTTTATCAAATGCATTTTCTACATCTATTGAGATGATCATATGATTTCTATCTGTCACTTTTGTTAATGTGGTATATTATATTGATTGACTTGTAGTTGTTGAATCTTGTATGCCTGTAATAAATCCAGCTTGATAATGGTGTATGATCCTTTTAATGTATTGTTAAATTTGGTTTGGTAACATTTTGTTGAAGATTTTTACATCTATGCTCATTGGGGATATTGGCCTATAATTTTCTTTTTTTTTTTTTTATTTTTTAAGGTTTATATATTTTTGAGAGAGAGAGAGAGAAGAGAGAGACAGAATATGAGCAGGGAAGGGGCAGAGAGAGAGGGAGACACAGAATCCAAAGTAGTCTCCAGGCTCCAAGCTGTCAGCACAGAGCCCAATGCAGGGATCAAACCCACGAACTGAGAGATTGTCACCTGAGCCGAAGTCGGGCATTCAACCGACTGAGCCACCCAGGCGCCCCAGCCTACAATTTTCTTTTTTGTGTTGTCCTTGGCCAGTTTGGGTATAAGAGTAATGCTGGTTTCTTAAAATAAGTTTGGAAGCATTCCTTCCTATTTATATTTTTGGAAATTTGAGAGTAGGTATTAAATCTTTGAATGTTTGTTTGGTACAATTAACCAATGAAGCCATCTAGTTTGTTGGGAAATTTTTGATTACTGATTCAATCTCCATAATAGTAATTGGTCTATTCCGATTTTCTATTTCTCCATAATTGAGTCTTGGAAGATTCTAAGTTTCTTGGAATTTATCCATATCTACTAGGTTGTCCAGTTTGTTGGCATGTAATTGTTCATAGTAGTCTTTTGCAATCCCTTTTATTTCTGTGGCATGAGTTGCAACTTCTCTTTCATTTCCGATTTTATTTGGCCCCTCCCCCCTTTTTGGTGCTGAGTGTAGCTAAAGTTTTGTCAATTTCAGTTACCTTTTAATTTCATTGATCTTTTCTATTGGTATGTTTGTTTATTTGTTTGTTTGTTTTTCATTTTTCTTTCACTTATTTCCACTCTGATCTTTATTATGTCCCTCTTTCTACTAATATTGGGCTTTGTTTCTTCTTCTTTTTTTCTAGTTTCCTTTAGGTACAAAGTTAGGTACAAAGTTTATACCTTTAGGTACAAAGTTAGGTACAAAGTTCATTTGAGATGTCTTTGTTTCTTGAGGTAGGTCTGTCTTGCTATGTACTTCCCTCTTAGAATTGCTGTTGCCTCATCCCATATATTTTGGTATGTCATATTCCTGTTTTCATTTGCCTCCAAGTAGTTTTTTTATTTCTCTTTTGATTTCCTCTATGATCCATTAGTCGTTCACTAGCATGTTGTTTAACCTCCATGTATTTATAGTTTTTTCCAGGTTTTTTTTCTTATAATTGATTCTTAGTTTCATACCCTTGTAGTCAGAAAACATGTTTGATATGATTTCAATTTTATTGAATTTACTGAGATTTGTTTTGAGGCCTAAAATGTGACATACCCTGCAGAGTGTTCCATGAGCATTTAAGAAGAATGTGTATCCTGCTGCATTTTGACTGGAATGTTCTATCTCTACCTGTTAAGTTAATTTGGTTTAATGTGCCAGTTAAGGCTGATGTTTCCTTATGGATTTTCTGTCCGGATACTCTATCCATTGATTTAAGTGAAGTGTTAAAGTCCCCTACTGTTATTGTACTGTTGTCAATTTCTCCTTTTTAAGCCTATTAATATTTGCTTTGTATATTTTGGTGCTCCTATGCATGCTGCATAGATATTTATATTACATTTCTTCATTTGATCCTTTTATGTACTGCCCCTCTTTTTTCTTTTATCACAGTCTTTGTTTTTAAGTCTGTTTTGCCTGATTGAGTGTAGCTATACCAGCTTTCTTTTGCTTTCCACTTTCATGGAATATTTTTTTGGGTTTTTTTCATCCCTTAACTTTCGGTCAGTATTGTTTTGCCTCTGAAGTAAGTCTCTTATAGACAGTGTATAGAGGCATGAGGCTCACAGAGACCAATCCAAGCTCACATAATCAGGCAATGACAGTGCCAAAATATTAAATATTAAGATTTATTTCTAAATATAGGTTATTGCAAAACTGTACTTTCTATTTCTCCTTTACTATACTTGATTATTTTTTGAGCTTCACAAAATTGATTTACTCTTCTCACTTTCAATGTGAGTTTTAATGGACCCACTGTGTACAAATAATGTTAAGTCCTATTGCTTAATTCACATGTTGCTCAAGTATGGGTAAGAAGGCAGCAATAATATCAAACTGTGTTTGCATAGGGTAGAGATGTTGCCCAAACTCTCCAAAACTATATCGGCCTTCAAGAATGTCCATCAGAGACTCAGTATTTTACCAAATACTTTACAGACATAGGCAAAATCTGACTTGTGGATAATATTCATTAGTATTTCCACCAAATTATGCTGCTGGATGAATAGATTACTTTAAGGATTTTTATTTGTTCATTTTACTTTTTATTTTAAATTTAAACTTAGAAGTAAGATTATAGATCCACTAAAATTAAGCCTGGTACACAAGATGAGCGCAATGGGAAAACAAGAGATTTTTACAAAACTCTCCAAATTGTTTTATTCAACTTTTCATAAAAAGTCAACACCTAAAAACATCAATATCAAATACTGAATTAATTAAGTATGGTGTATAATGGAAGTAAAGAATCTCTTGAAGGAGACTTTCACATGGTCTTTTGAAGATCTTCGATTTTCAGATGATATGGAGTTTGTAATGCTTTTAAAATTGAGTTAGCCAACAATGCAACTTAGTACATGCCATGGATAGCATATCAATTTACCAGTACTTGAGACTTATTTTATTTTACAAAGTTCGTTTCGGAATGGGGAGCCTGAAAATTTATCTGTCTACATAATGTACACTATCAAATATTCATGCCCTAAGAATTCAATTTGAAGACTTTCTGACCTGGTACTGAATGGAATGTTCATGAGTGAGGCCACCAAGCAGCCGCTTAGAGATGAATCATGATTTATGAACAAGCCAGAGTTTCCCACTACATTAAATAATCAGGTGTGAAGGTCTCAGGGACAAACATAGCAACAATTTTAGAATCTTAGCAGATTTAAAATCTCTTCCTGGTTGGCTCATAGACAGGCCAAAGAAATGTAAATATTAAGTTTCCTAACTCTGAGCAGCAACATTAGCCTAAGATTGGTAAAATGGATAAATATATTTGGAACAAAGGGACCTCTAATTAAATCCACACAGACCAGAATCCTGTTACCACCAGTCATTTTGAAAGATAGGTCTGTAGAAACACTCACTTTTTAAAATAGATACAGAAATTGCTGCTTCAGCTCTGGGTCCCTCTTGTATGTGTTCAAACCCTTAATAAATCTATCTGCGTTTCCCATGTACAGCATGCAAGTGTTCTAAATATGCATCCCCCCTCTACATGCATTGACATTTTCCTTTATTTTCTGATGTTTATCACTCTGAAATTTCAAAGACAGCTACTGTGCTTGTGTTTTAATACATGGTGTCCTCTTTTTAAATCACTATCCACATGGCTCATGATTGTGAACAAGTCAATTAGGATTGTCTCCTCTTCTCACCTAAGACAGTTTTTCAATGTATTATAAAATTTCAGGCAAAATTTTACTTGTCTTGTCTTTGAGCTTTCTTTGCCCCTCCCCTCCCCCACATTTCTGGGTAGATCAGCAATGTCAAGTATATTAGGAATGGACACAAAAGCTTTATAGGAAGATTCCAAAGTATGATCTGTTTTATTTCCTTTCTAATGGCAAGTGTCATACCCATTCTGGCTACAGCAGCATATCAGGGTAACAGTTCCAGTCAATGGACTCGCAAGTATTTAATAATTATTAGTACATTAGTACAGAGCAACAAGCAACTGCTAAGATCTTCAAGTTTAAGTTGGGCTCTGCCAGTGCATCTTGAAAGGACATTTCACTCATCTCAAAGTTAATTTCCATTGTCATAGCCCCCAGATTCCATCACCCTTTATCACATCATCCTTTATCACATGTAAAAAATGATATATATCACAAATCTGTTACCCTTTTATATCCAAGAACTTCAGTACCAGAAACCCACAGTCTATAAAAGACAAAGAAAAATCTACCTGAAGTCCCCAAAGTTATCTTACACCTGACCTGCAGGCCCTCCACTCAACCATGTTTAGTTTATAAATAAAGTATCTTTTATTGAGACATATTGAATACATTATTTGCTTTTCCTGACCACTTTTACACATATATGAAAGTGTGCATACAAACTCTTTCTGTAATTCAATTCTAAATCCCTCCTACTTAGAGATTTTAATGTCACCTAAAAACTTCAATAAGTTTTTCACTTACCTTACTGTGCTTTATTTATGAAGATGACAGAAAGTAAGAACTAGAAGCAATCTATAAGAATCCTGGAATTTCCAAATTTCCCTTTCTTCTAATTATTTGCCATTTTTTCCCTAAGTTTACTCCTCCCATTATCAATGTTAAAGCTATATTCATCTCTGTAGGTAAAAGTTATTCTACTTGTCTTTTCCAAAGATAATCTAATGAGGCCCCCTCAGGTACTAGTTTTAGACAAGTATCTGTTATTGCTGGATTTGTCAACATTGACCACGAGGATATTAATGGTCTGTTTTACCTACATGTTCTCTTACTTGTCTCTAATCTCCATTTAATTAGGCATTCACAATCAGCCTCTGCTTAATGTAGATCATGCATTTTAAGATGGTATCATTCTAATCATTCCTCTTGCCATAACATAGGAAGGTTTATTCATGGGGGATGTAAGGGCCACAGTGATATGGACCACTGGGGGAAGACAAGAAGCTTAAAGAATTGAAGTCATTACTAAAGCAAGGAATTTTGCAGGGCTGGCACCTAAAAATGAAATAATCACAGGTTAGAATACATCCAAATGGTTGTAGTGAATTGGGTTGATTCCTTTGGGGTCTATATTCCAGGAAGCCCAATGCAATGAAGGAGCTATTCTATCTGGCACTCAATATGAGTAGTCCCTCGGCTAAGATTACCAAATATATTATCTAATACTTTCTAAATAATGTTAATGAATTTCTATTTTACAGGGGAAAAACGAAGTTTAGAAGGGCCAAGGAACCTAGTCCATATCACAGAAGTAACAAAGTGATGAACCAAGATACAAACCCAATTCTATGTGTCCATAAAGCCTAAGCACCTGAATCGCTGGATAACACCTTACTCAGTAGTTGATGGCGTAAGAATTAAGAGCCAGTATTCTCAAAGGGCTGATGTAAACTGGGCAAGGATCAGGACACATTCTGGTCCAATGGGGAAGTAGCCCACTAGGCTAAACCAAAGTGGAAAATTCAAGTCCCATCTGGGCTAAAGCAGCATGGCGAGCCTTGTGGGAAAGCTTGGTGGGTATGGTGATGTCCAGGATGTAGCCCTAGCACATTACATCTTTGTCAACTAGTTTCAGATTCTTCCTACTGGTGGCTCTGAAGTCAGTGGTGTGCTCATAATTGTTTCAGAAAGAGGTTAGAACTAGCTCACTGACCCAAGCCTTCTGTTGATGTTTCTATAAAACAGATCATCAGAACAAGAGCTGGGAGAGACTGATGTATACAAAGCCAAAATCTGTCTCCCTCGAGTGTTTACACATTGAACCTCAGTTGTTTGCTCATGCAATGTGGGCATGAAAATGTCTACCTCCTCCTCTACAGAATGGTTTCTCAAATCTTTTATTTTTAAAAAATGTTTTAAGTTTATTCTGAGAAAGACAGAGACAGCACAAGTGTGGGAGGGACAGAAAGAGAAAGGGAGAGATAGAATCTCAAGCAGGCTCCACACTGCCAGAGCAGAGCCCTAAATGGGGCTCGAACTCATAAAACCATGAGATCATAACCTGAGCCAAACCCAAGAGTCAGACGCTTAATTGATTGAACCACCCAGGCAGCCCTCAAATATTTTAACGACAACTAGACTCTTTGATTCCTTTCTGTCGTGGATGCAATTTTCATTCCAGTAGGCCTGCTCAGTGATGGCCAATAATCACGTGACAGATTCCAGCTGTCTCATTAGCTCATCATTACCCACTGAAACTACTGTAAATTATTGATATTCAGGTTACAGTTTTCTTTTCTGAATATCATGTTGCCTCTTCCCAATATGTCAGGCATTTAGTTCTATATTGAAGAATCCTTTGGCCTGTATGATAAAGTGGTCTATGATTTCTTGTAGCTTTATGGTGTCTGTCTTAATATAAAGCACTTGCATATGTTAGCCAACACGTTTCTCACACAGAGGTCAATAGAAACAATGGATTATACATTTAGGTCATCAGTTCCCTGATTTCATCCTTGAGTGACTTCCAAACTCTCTGGAAGATGGCTGTCTGATCTTCATGATTCATGCACATTTATTTTGCCAATTTGGTCTAGAATATCTTGAGTATTGATCAACTGTTTGATATAGTATTTTAAGCCTACCAATTTCAGAAAACAATTTGTGAGAATCTCATTACCATCCACATATATCTTTTAAATTCTCATTATACACCAGACAGTATGCTAGGTGTTGGGCATAAAAAGGGGTGTTCAGGTCTGATTAATCCATGATCCACATCCATGAATGTGCAGAGCCATCAAGGGGAAGTAAATGACACTGCAACAGAGCATGTGTGTTTAAGTGGCACCGATGGCCGTCCAGGAGCAAGAAACTTCAAAAAGGTGTTCTGGTCAGTAGGGAGCGCAAGGGACATAGTTGAGTCGAAAGGGCAGGGGCTGTGTTCAAGCTACTCTGGCTTCCCAGCAACTACAGAATGCTGTGTGCCTAATACTAAGTCAACAACTGTAAGAAGGGAGGAAGAGGAAGTTGTATGAAGGGAGGAACACTCACAGGGGGATAAGTGCTAGAAGCACAGTCTTAAAAGAAGTGGTATAAGATGCATCTGAGGTACGCAGAATTAATCAATTTAGATAGAATATTTCTCTGGTCAATTCTACGAGATAAACCTGGCAAGCAGAGCTAGCTCGATATTATGGGCTCCTAGTACACACATACTTTCTTGAGCTACAGACCAAGAACATAAGTCATCATGTGTTTATAACTTTGTTTTGATTTTTTGGTTGTTGTTAAATAATAAACACATATCATAAAATGCTATCAAATATATTTTTCAAGGTTTTGTTAATAGTTCTCTCCTTGGCTCTTTCTCATACATATATACATATAAGCTTTTAATGTATTTATTTTACAGTTGGCCATTAATAAAACTTCAGTATTACGCTAAGCAAAGGAAGTCAGGCAGAGAAAGACAAATATTGTAGGATTTCACTCCTAGGTGGAATTTAAGAAACACAACACTAAGGAGGGCACTAAGGAGGGCACTTGTTGGGATGAGCACTGGTTGTTCTATGTAAGTGATGAATCACTGGGTTCTACTCCAGGAACCAACAGTACACTGTATGTTAACTAACTTGAACTTAAATAAATAAATTTTTAAAAATTCAGTTAAGAAGTTAGCATGTTTAGAATTCTGCATCTGATTGAATAAAGGCCATCAGTGCAAAAGCCAGATATCACCACATAGCAGGCCAACAGAAGCAAAGAATGAAGGGAAATGCAGAGGCTTTTGATTACAGTAGAGTCTAGTTGCACCATCGCTTGCTTGTATGACTTTGGAAATGTCACTTCATCTTTTTGTAGTGATTCTCCCCATCCATGGCAGGCATATATCTAGAAACTTCCAGGCCCTTTGCATCTATTCCTCTACACTTCCCTGCTTGGACTCTTTGTGTTAATGGGCTTCCCTGTGGGTTGCAATGAGAAAGACATGGCAATCAAGTCTGAGTTTCAGTAGGGATCCGGCTCAGAATTGACAAGGTCCTCAAAGCTTGATATTCCCTGTGAATCATCCCCATGGTTTTATCCTGAGCACTTTCCACTGACCTTGGATTCTCTTATCACTAGATGAGGCTCTGCAGAAAAGGGAAGAAACAAGCGGCCAATCAGCATTGTGAAAGCAACAGCTGGGCTTTACCTCAGAATCAGCAGGCTTCCCTCCAGCCCTCTGGCTCCACATGTAGCCCTTGGAAGTTCCTCGTTGATGCCCATCTGTTTTCCCTTCTTAGTGTTAGGATTGGCTGAGATGTTTCAGAGAACTTCCCAACATGGGGTCTAGCCTCTTTAAGGAGTAAATACTTTCACACATTTACACATGTGGCATTTAAACACGTCACATGGACACGGAGTCAACACACAGTCTTCAGGATTAATATTCATGTGGACACTTGCTAGGGGAGAGCAGATGTTTGCGATCTCCTACAAACTGGTTGCATTTGTAGTGGGATAGGATCCAGCAGCTGATAATCAAAGGAAGGAGGAGGCTCTGGTTAAAATTAATTCTTCTAAATCCACTGCTTTTAAATTAATCTTATTGTTTAAGTCCTCAGTTCACAGGAAGCTTGACTTTAATTGTATTTCTGATATATATAAACCAGTTAGGTTTTGGAGACATCCACCTTAGATTTGGAGAAATTGGAGTTAATATCCCAACTTTAACGTATAGCAAAGCATTAGATTTTTTATGTGAACATATTTCATTATTTTAGTGAAGTATAATGACCAAGAGGAAGAAATCCTATTAAGTACCTTTTGTTTATTTAGTCCTTTTTAAAAAATGTTTATTTATATATTTTTTGAGAGACGGGGAGAGAGAGAGAGAGAGAGAGAGAGAGAGAGAGAGAGAGAGAGAGAATGAGAATCCCAAGAGGGTTCCATGCTATCCTTGCAGAGCCCAATGAGGGATTTGATCTCACAAACCATGAGATCATGACCTAAGCTGGAATCAGGAGTCAGATGCTTAACCAACTGAGCCACCCAAGCACCGGCCATGTAGTCTTTAACTATCATGATTTTTTTTCTTTCCTTCCCTTAGATTATACCCACCTTTGAAGTCTGACAGCTAGAAATTCCATGACTTTGATAAATGCTTTAGTACGTACGAGGCTCAGTGTCCTCCTCTGCAAAATGGGTATATAAATGTGCTTACTTAATGTGGTCTGTGAAGGAGAGATTCTCCAAAAAAAAAATGTGCCTCAAAATGTGCCACATTGCTTATGACACAGATTGCTGGGCCCCACATGCAGAGTTTCTAATTCAGTAAATCTGGGACGGAGCTGAGAGTTGCATTTGTAACAAAAATCCCAAGTAATGCAGGTGCTGTTGGGTAGGGGCCTCGCTTTGAGAAACACTCGCTTTGAGAAACTGTCAATGGGTTAACATGTGTAAACTTTACACAGTGTGAAATAAATAAAGGATAGATACAATTGCTATCACTATTGAAGGTAGGTGTGTGTGATGCACCTGGGCACCTGGTGCAGATACCCAGAGGAAACTAGCTTTCAGTTTTCATTCTTTTGAGCTTTGTATGCAAATGGGAAGCAATCTTAGTAAGTCAGCTTTTTTTTTTTTTTCCAATAAACTAAATACTCAGTGGAGAAGGTAAGATCACCTTGTGGTTGCAGGCAAAGATAGGTACCCACCCAGGCTCATTAAAAACAATTAGCTGAGAGTCCTGGTAGCAGACAGAAGAGGAGAGGAGGAACCTGGGGGAGTTACTGACGCCTAAAGAAGAGGGCTCTGGTCCAAAGTCTGAAGCCCCGAGTGCCTACTTGGCTATAGTCAGATGGAAGGATTCCAGGCCTGGCAGGAACCTCCAGCAGGCTAAGAGACTCTCAAGTGTTCTTTAAAAAGTCCAAAAGAAAGCAAGCTTCATTAAGTTTATGATTACAATGATAGCAGGTGATAGTAAAGAGAAAAAAAGCATAATACAGTCAGCACAAGTTTCAGTTCCTGTTAAGTATAATTTCTGGTTGAGTTTGCCTTCCTTTAATAGGAAAAAAGGAGAGAAAACAAGTGAAATATGAGTGTGAGCAGGAGTAAAACTTGTGTTTCGAGTCCCTGATCGATTGCAACTGTTCGTGGTGGGGGGGACCCCCCTTCCCACTGCTGGGTCACCAAAGGCATCGCTGTGGCTGTAGTGGCCATCTGGATTAGAGAAGGAGCTGAATGGTATCACTAAATTTGTCTAGACTCTAGATTTACAAGTAATTTTCCAATTTAGGGGCTCAAGAATTATTTGGAAATTAATTCACAAGTCTGTATAAAAAAAGAGCAATGTTTTCCTTTTTTTTTTTTTTTTTGTCTTGTTTTGTTTTTAAGTATTAGAAGTACAGAGAGGGTGTCCATAAAAATCAGGCTTGAATTATTGTGGCCCAAATATCCTAGGTGCTCTGTTGTGTGGGAAAGGAGATGTACTTGGAAAAAAAAAAAAAATCCGTACCAAAGAATCATGGGCCTCTAACATCCTGTCTTATCTGATTGTAATTTAGGATATCAAGCATCTGTTAGGCACATTCTGCATGCAGTAAATTAAGGGGACTTAAAGAGTAGGAGATAGAAATCCCTAATCAAAGGTGAGATAAATGCACAGAAAGGTACACAATAGAAGGGTGTGCACAGATTGGCATGGACATGAGAGCATGAAGTTTCTGACTTGTCAGTAGGATAAGTGCTGTGAATTTTGATCTTGCAATGGCTCTTCCACAGTGGTGAACTATCTGTCCCTGTTTATGACACACTGCAATTATCTGCAGCCCAAGTCCCACTAATGGACTGTGAAACAAAGTGGAAGCAACCGATAAGGGCCGAGCAGATAGGCAAGAACAGGTCAGTGCTCTGTTCTAAACAAGGCAGCTGCCGGTGTGGGAGCTTCTGTGAAAGGGAAGGAGTCTGAGACAGGCCAGAACAGGGGGAGTGCTGTGTAGGCAGAGAGGTCCCAGGTATACCTGCTGCATTTACCCTGAGGGGCGGGTCCTTTCTGAAGTTTCTACGTCCACACGCCCCGCCCCCTCCCCCCCCCTCCCCCGTGCCCCGCACTTTTCCCCACCCATCACCAATTTCTGTGAGGCATCATGCTGTGTTTCAGACACTGCGTTTACATGTGTGTTACAGGCATGTGACAATTTAGGAGTGTATGTGCACACACAGAGGCGGCGCCAAGCCATCGCTTGGGAGGGGCGTCCTGAGTCACCCGCAGAAACAGGTAATTTGAGGGAAGATCCTGTGCTTGCTGGCCACGCTCTGCTTGGACCCCCTCCCTCCATCCCCACCCCATGAATCCGGCTGCCCCCCTCCCCCCCCCCCCCCACCACTCATGTCCACCAATGAATAGCTGCTATTGCTGGGGGAGGTGGTGTGTGTACCTCCCTGCAGGAGGTCACAGGTGATGCCCAGGGCCTGTCTCTGAGACATCTCTGGGAGAGAAGGCTGCTCTGGACGCCCTGGTTTCTGTTTCCTCGAACCTGTTCTACTGGGTCCTCGACACACCCTTCCCTCATTCCACGCTATGTGCTGGACTTCTCTTTTTGACGTGGATTAGTCACTCGGTGAATAATTTCTGAAACAAATGACACCTCGATAAATGGCCTTGTGAGTGTTGTGCAGGGGCAAGCTAAGTCATCATGTAAGAAAATGCAAAATCTTTCTTCTTATGACGTCGTAAACACGTTTCCGAAATAACTACAGGGGCGCCTGGGTGGCTCAGTCGGTTGAGCGTCTGACTTCTGCTCAGGTCATGATCTCACAGTTTGTGGGTTTGGGCCCCACGTGCTGAGAGCTCAGAGCCTGGAGTCTGCTTCAGATTCTGTGTCTCCCTCTCTCTGTCCCCTCCCCCTGCTTGCTCGCTCTCTCTCTCTCTCTCTCAAAACTAAATAAACATTAAAAAAATATTTAAAAAAAATGAAAATAGCTACACAGTTACAAAAACTTTCCAGGTCTTTAAGTGTGCAAAATCAGTAAGAATGCTTTGTAAACTTCCCACCCCCACCCCCTGAAACTTGAAAACTTACAGATGATGTTATTTACATGTAGAGATATGAATGAAACTGCTGTTTTATGAGTGTGTTGCTATTATTTTAGCTAGAGTTGATAAATTGCATTGATATATATGTGTATGTTTATATGCATACATATTAATATTTAAAGATATATTGCACATATATATTTGTAGATTTAAATCATATGAGTATATTTGTAGATTAAATATGTGTGTGTACATTTATCTTTAAATAAACTTAGATAAATATATGTGTTGTATATACATCTGTATATGTATGTTACATATTATATATATAAATATATATATATATATCTTTAAATATTAGCATGTATCACCTTGATTTCTCCATAATTATAAATTCTGGAGACTTTATGATTCTTCCAGATCTTTTACCTTTATGCCAGTTATTAGAAGATTTAGATGATTTTGCTTTATTTACTTTGTATTAAAACCTTTATGTTGGAATTAGATGTCGCAACAATAGCAACGTATAAATTATGCCAAGTTACTGTAAAGTTTCATTGCTAATTGCCCAAGTCTTATTAAACTGCAAAAAAATGGAGACATAGTACTTTAGTGACACGATGACCAAGCTGGACTCTACGTTTTGTCATAGAAGTTGCTATTAAATGAGAGGCACTATTAGATGGGATTGCAGATACAGATGCAGATATAATGATACAATATTTTTGGCCTGAAACCATCTTTTAAGCATATTAGAAACAATGGCACTAGCAACACATACGGAGTGTGTACTGTGAGCCACACTCGTGCTGACAACTTTTTATAAACACTGCAAAGGAAAGATTATCCCTACTTAAAGATGAGACCATAGGGCTCATGAAGTTAATCATCAACCCAGCCTAATGTGTGTAGCAAAGCTGAGACTTGAAAAAGGGGCATCTGTGCTCAAGGCTCATGTCCTTCCCTTCACATGACTCATTCATAACCAACAAAAGTACTACCTGCTTGTAACACAGACATGCCAGCTGCCTTAATTTAGAAAAGTAGCCAGCACTAATAATTCTTTGAAATAATCATAATTTCTGTATTTTCTCTACTCGGAATGACCCCCCGTTGAACGTGTTGCTCTATTGTTCAATGACTTATGTGATTTTTTTTATTTAAACCTGAAACCAAAAACATAAATTACTGTGTTTTGCAAATAATTGGGCACCACTTATCAGAGTTCCTACAGACTGGATATTAATAAAGAGAGTGCACTCTGAATTAATTGTCTTCCACTTGGAACTACATTTGCTTATCCAACACTAGTTACAATGCTGTCAGTAATTGAGACCGTACTCCATGGATTCAGCTAAGATGGTGATGGCAGCCAGCAGGTGGATTTTTATTTTATTTTATTTATTTTTAAAGTTGTAGTATAGTTGACACCCAATGTCACATTAGTCTCGTGTGTACGACATAGCGATTTGACATCTCTATATGTTATGCTGTGCTCACCGCACATGTAGCCACCATCTGTCAGGGAAGGTGGATTTTTGATTCAAATTGGATCTGGATTATACTGTTTCATTTGAGTCTCTTTTGAGAGTACTTAAAAAAAATTCTCTTCCACGAACAGATTTGGAACACGAACTTTGGATTTAGGCAAATCTGAGTAGGAATGCCTGCTACTTACTAACGTTGTCAACCCTGGGCAGCATTTTACGTCTCTGAGCCTTAAAGTTCGCATCTTTATAAGTTTATAAAACCTGCCTCTGAGTGGTGCAAGAACTCATTGAGTTATCAATCCGTGCAGATCCCCAGTGTCTCTGACATCTAAGAAGCAGTCAAATTAGCCATCTTTGAGTCCTTATTTGAAACGACTTTGGTTGTTTACCAAGACTGTGTCAGCCTTCCAAAAGGCACGTATTTTTCTTCAAATGTACGGTGATAAATGCAGACAAAATAGCCCTGTTTGTGTTCCCAGTATATTTTCTAGGCCACTGGCATTTTCCAATCCCTAAGGCCACCCACAACATGCTAGGGGCCAAGAGAGGCACCTTGGAGGCTCTGAACAGTTGAGCGTTTCCCCTGTCGGCGGCTGTGCCTCTCAGCCTGGTCCCAGGGTGGATGAAGCATCTGCCATTCTTGTGCACAGACACAGGTTACTAAGTCAGGACAGAAGGTGTAAGTGGGTCTAGAAACACGGTAACCCACCTGGAGGGCCAGGGATTTAACACTGAGCAGATTTTTAGTCACTGACATTTTGTTTCATTCGGTTCCCAGGAAAATCATTTTGGCATCATTTCAAATTAAAAACTGGGCCTTGGCTGAGGATGGCGTCTTATGATAGGCATCTTGCTGAAGGCCCAGAATCTCCAGAGCCATTCATCAACATCCAGTCCCGCAGTGCTACGTAATAGCAGAGCATTGTTTGTTCATTTCAGAATGGGCTGGCTAGCCAGTCAAAACGAGTCAGTCAGAATGCTTGACTTCCAGAAGCACAAGCTTGCTTTGCAATTTGTTCTACTACTGGCATAGAGTCCTTAACCTTTCCCCACTAAATAAAAATATTGCCTAACATGGGGCACGTGGGTGGCTCAGTTGGTTAAGCAGCTGACTTCGGCTCAGGTCATGAGCTCGTGGTCTGTGAGTTGAAGCCCTGTGTCTGGCTCTGTGCTGACAGCTCAGAGCCTGGAGCCTGCTTGGGATTCTGTGCGTCCATCTCTCTGCCCCTCCTCTTGCTCGCCTCTCTCTCTCTCTCTCTCTCTCAAAAGTAAATAAACATTTAAAAAAATTAAAAAATATTGTCTAACAAAGATTTCCATGTGAGCAAACATGTTACCCAAAGTCTCAAGTAGCAGCAAGTTCTGGACAAAGATGTAGACAAAGATCAGATCTAAAGAAAGGAGGGAGGGAGACATTGTGGGAAGTAACAGATTCTGGACAGGGTATAGGAATAGGGGCTCAAGAAAGATCTGGATGGTGTTGAAGGCACCAAATTCAGAACCATCTCTATCCGGTGAGACTTAAAGAAACTTTCAAAAGCGGTACCAAGTAGAACAAACACAGGGTTTGGAATTAAGAAATCTATGCCTCCATGCTGTCCCTGTCCCTAATTGCCACAGGCATCTTCAGGGTCACTTAACTTCTCTGGTCCCCCAAGGGTGTATCTTATTCTAATGCATGTACCTTGTCTGGGCACTCAATAGGTGTTCAGTAAATGCTGGCTGTAATTACTATGTCACTTTCAACAAGTATTAGCTGAGTATGTATTGTGATGAGTCACAGGACTGGATTTTGGGAAAAAAATACATATAATAACTGCCCAGAAAATAAAGAAATGCCATCTGTTTGGCTGAAATGCAGGACTTGAGTTGGGCACATAGGAGAAAAGCCCGGGCAGTATATTGATACACCTCCTGGATTTGTTCAGGTAAATTTCTTGTTTACACTTGCTCACACCCACATGTTTTAACTGTGTCACCTTTCGCTCTCAAAACTGTTTTGGTTTAGATGCTAAATTATATGGGCAATGTGCTTCTAGGGCCCATTAATTCAGTGCAAGCAAATTATAATTAACACAGAAAAAAGAAGACTAAGGGAATGTGGTATCTTTTGATCAGGTGTGACCAGAGAATGGGTAGTGATATTAACTGATGTTGGATGATCCTTACGTCATGTTAATTCAGGAGATGGCCAGCAACATTTTCTTTAAGAGTTTAAAGTTAAAGCCTGATGAAAGAAATACCGTAGATAACATTTTCGTTGTAAGCCTCCAGTGGTCTTAAAGTTCAAGGTCTTTAAGAATCTATATGACATCAGTGTGAGCAATAATGCAGCACGTTTAGAAACCTAATTTCTTTTTTTTTTTTGAAACAAGAAAACATTATTTTATTTTATCTCAATTTTGATGTTTAGAAACCCTAATTTCTAAGGGGTTCCTGCAGGATGCCTGTGAGGGTAATCAAGGATGGGGCTTACCTAACTCAATTAAATTTTACTAAGGACAAAATCAGCTTATTTGGGAGAAAGATGTCTAGCAGAATGCATATCAGCCTGTAAGAGACCGATACATTTGATTTTAAAGCTTCAGAGGAATCAAGGAGTGCCTGGGTGGCTCAGTCAGTTAAGAGTCCAGCTCTTGATTTCAGACTCAGGTCATGATCTCACGGTTTGTGGGTTCGAGCCCTGCACTGGGCTTTGTGCTGACAGCATAGAGTCTGCTTGGGATTCTCTGTCTCCTTCTCTCTCTGCTCTTCCCTGCTCACACTCTCTCATTCGCTCTCTCAAAAACAATAAAATGCAATCAACATTAAAACAAGTAGAAAAAAAATTAGTAATAAAATAAAGTTTCAGAGGAATTAGGTCACTCTTCCATTCAGTGAAAGTGTATGTAGGGACTACGAGATTCAAGTATCTTCTTGCGGTCACTTTTTAACTTGCACACAGACTGGTAATGGGCTGAATGGCGCCACCCCAAATCCGCATCCACCTGGAACCTCAGAATGTGGTCTTCTTTGTAAATAAGGTCTTTGTGGATGTAAGTATTTATGGATCTTGAGGTGAGATCAGCCTGGAATTCGAGAGAGAACTGTAAATCCAATGACTGCTGTCCTTATAAAAAGAGGAGAGGACACCAGAAACACAGGGAAGGTCATATGAAGTTGAGGGTAGAGACTGGAGTCTTGCAGCTGCGAACCATGGAACACCAAGGATTGGCAGGACCTCCCCAGTAACAAGGAAGAGGCAAGAAAGGGATCTCCACTAGAGCTTTCAGGGAGAGCCCAGCCATGCTAACACTTTGATTTGGGGCTTCTGGCTTCCAGAACTATGAGATCGTGATTTGATTTTGTTTTAAGCCTCTCAGTTTGTGGGAATTTGTGTGGCAGCCCTGGAAAACTATTACGCTTCATGTATGAGATTGTGAAATGTGCTGTGACTCCACACATGTAACCCTGACCTTCTCTGCCCGAGCATGGGCCCTATGCAGAGCGGCCCTGACTCACCTGACTCACCGACAGCACCTTGCTGTTGCACAATGCTGCCACTGGTCCCAAACAGCCATGCTGGCTGTGCTCTATAATCCTTTCTGTCTTGAAGCATTTACTCATAGGAGCACCATCAGCTGTAATTCTTCCTCAGTCTCCCCTCCCCATGTCCCTTCAACACATACACCTTCACTTCTGGAAATTGTCTCTCATCTTCTGAGATCCAGTGCGAATATAATCTCAGACCCATGATGACACTTCTCCTGATTCAGTCACTTCGAAGAGAAGTGATCCCTTTACACATCTGCGTTCCCTTCCCACTTTCTTGGCCCACGTCTTAGGATGTGTAGCAAGTCTTCTGTACATTGTGTTGTAATCCCTTCTGGTGTGGCTTCATGTGGGATAGTCTTGTCCAAGGAATGAAACGGCGTGAGTTTGAAAGACAGAGTCCTGTCTGATTTGTATCTCCGTCTCTGGACTTTGCCTTGCACAAGTAAATGTTCAACAGCAACATGTTGACTATTCGCCCTGGCTGCCTCATTCCAGAGTGATAAAACTGAGATGTTCTCTAAAATTACTTTTCCATCACTATAAATTTGACTTGAAAGCCATGCAATTGATGCATTTGCAAGGGATTACCTTTTGCCCATAGCTCATTAAGCCTGCGCTCAGAGAAACAGCCATCCTCAAGACCCCAAGTGAAAAAGTGGCCCGTGCAAATAGCCTGGCATAAGGACACATACCCACAACATCACTGCTCATGCAGTGACTCTGCGTGGTGGCTACAGATCTGGGGTGTGGGCGATGGATGAGTTAACTTGGAAAAGGCACCCAGAATTTGTCAGGGGGGGATAAGAAGGCACAGCACCTCATTAGTTTGTTCCCAGCAAACAATTTTCAGGAATTAGCCACATAGTGATACTCCTAAAAGATGCTCTTTGTAAATGAACAGAACTGATATGACAGGCATTTCAAAAACAGTAATTGTTGGATTAATGACACTGCTGAAGAACGAGGGCTCATTATACCTAATTTGGGAGATTGCGAATATGTTGCATAGATGAGTTACGAGGTGGCATTTGGGCAAATCGGCTGGACAAATGTGATATGACATGATAGTGCCCCTTTGGATGTTTTAGAGATACATCCAAAGGGGCACACTTTTATTTGAAGAATATAGAATAATATTGCCTATTTAAGTGTATGAGTTCAAACTGAGTTCGTAGGAAATTGGCCCTATGATGGATATACAATATTCCAGGAATATGTGATCACACTTAAAGGGACTCCACCAGATAAAAAGTCACATGTGGCAAAGAGGATTTCATGGCGGTTGCCTTCTGAGACTCACATACCTTCCTATAATAATGCAATTATTCATCAGTGGCCATTTGACATTAAGCAATGTAAAGTGAGGTTTTTTTTCGGTTTTTATTTAAATTCCAGTTAGTTAACATACAGGGCAATATCAGTTTCAGATGTACAATTTAGTGATTCCTCACTTCCGTACATCACTTGTGCCCATCACAACGAGTGCGCTCCTTCATCCCTATCACCTGTTTCACCCATACCCGCTCCCACATCCCCTCTGGTAACCATCAGTTTTTTCTCCATAGTTAAAGTCGATTTCTTGGTCTGTCTCTCTCTGTTTCTTTTTTTTTTCCCTTTCTCATCTATTTTGTTTCCTAAGTTCCCCATCTGAGTGAAATCATATGGTATTTGTCTGATGGACTTAGTTTGCTTAGCCTCATACTCTCTAGCCCCATCCATGTCATTGCAAACGGCGAGATTCCATTCTTTGTTTGTTGTTGAGTAATATTCCATTATATGTATATATACACCACATCTTCTTTATCCATCCATCAGGCGACAGATACTTGGGCTGTTTTCATAGTTTGGCTATTGTAGGTAATGCTGCCATAAACATCAGGATGCTTGTAACCTTGTGGACTAGTATTTTTTGTATCTTTGGCTAAAAAACTAGTAGTGCAATCACCAAATCATAGGGTAGTTCTATTTGTAACCTTTTGGAAACCCCCCATACTGTTTTCCAGAGAGGCTACAATGTAAAGTGATTTCAAATACATGTATCAATAGCCAGTAATACTTCCAACAAGCATAGCTTTATATGCTCCATAATACAAAACAGATTGGATGAGACAGGTAGATTCTTAAGAGTTTAAAAGGAAATGTTCATTCATCCATGAATAGAGAAAGAGCTACATGCTGAAATTAAAACACCACGCAATGAAAAACAGAATCTCTTGCCTGCAGATCTGACTCCAGGTAAATGTAATAGATATCATACATGCTTGTACACACACACACACACACACACACACACCCAGAAAAATGAATACAATTTTCACATCTTAAATAATGTTGACCAGTTACAAGGTTTACTGAAGAATTATTCCCTTCCATTGTCATTTTACAATAGCTTAAGAGACATAGTCTTATTTTTTATTTACATTTTCTGTGGGAATGCATCCCTTATTTTACTTATCATTTAGTTTAGTATAATTTATATAAAAAGATATTTTAAAATAAAACTAGAATGGTCAAGGGACTCAATGTATCAGAAATTCCATTATGGCAACTTAAATTTTTTTAATGCTTATTTATTTATTTATTTTTGAGATAGAGAGAGAGAGAGAGAGAGAGAGAGAGAGAGAGAGAGAGCATGTGTGGGGGAGGGGCAGAGAGAGAGACAGACAGAAACACAAAATCTGAAGCAGGCTCTGGGCTCTGAGCTGTCAGCACAGAGCCAGACGTGGGCCCCAAACTCGCGAACTGAGAGATCATGACCTGAGCTGAAGTCAGACACGCAACATACTGAGCCGCTCAGGTGCCCCCCATTAGGTCAACTTAAACCCAGAAATAGCCGTTCTGATGATGATACACGTTGATGCAAAGATTCACAGTGGCCATGTTCATTAGATAACTCAGTTAATCTAGTAACTGGAGAGGTAGTGAGCTTCCTGTGTTGGGGCTTATTTAAATACAGAGATCTCCAAAATACAGATATCCCCCCAGCAGAATCAATCACATCCATATTTCCCTGCTACTGCCTCTTAACAAGGACAGACATATCACAAACCATTCTTTTTTTTTTTAATTTTTTAACATTTTTTCATTTTTGAGAGGCAGAGCATGAGCGGGGAAGGGGCAAAGAGAGAGGGAGACACAGAATCCGAAGCAGGCTCCAGGCTCTGAGCTGTCAGCACAGTGTCTGACGTGAGGCTCGAACTCAGGAACTGGGAGATCGTGACCTGAGCCGAAGTCAGAGGCTCAACCGGCTGAGCCACCCAGGCGCCCCTCACACACTATTCTAATAACTGTTTTGTTTGTCTCTCTCCCCAGAAGAGAGTGAGTTTTGAGAGGCTGAGACATAGGTAAGAATAGCAGTAAAGGGTGATGGCAATGATAATAGTAGCAAGTAAGAACAGCAGCAGCCATAGGTTCCTCATTTCCCCACTTCCCCTGCCCCTCCTGCCCCGGGCACACATCTGCCCCTTGCTTTCTGAGCTTGCAGTGTCCAGATCTGTGGCAATGTGGCTTTCTTCCCAAGACACGCTCCACCTGCCTACTGCCTGCCGCAGTGTTTGCCTTGTAACCAGGCCACTCTGTACTTGGGAGCTGCAGGCAGGATGCTATTTCTGCAGTGACATTTCCTTCTTTCCTGGCTGTCAAAAGCAGAGGCTGTTCAGGTACCAATCCTCATACTCTCGAATAAGAGAAAAATTGCTGTACACGTAGTTGGAAGGGTGTGGGTTGGAGGTTGGACCCAAGCAGGGTTTCGTAACTGCAAGGGTCAAGGAAGTATGGGAAGATTGGATAAGTACAGCTCTCAGTTTCATTGTGATTGCTGTGGCTGTTTACTAGTTCTTTACAAACCACCCATGTTAAGCAGAAGTAAGATAGGTGAAAATGTATATAATAGGAAAGAATTAGACGAAGCAATGAGGGGATCGTGGGGAAGAAGAGATAATGGCAGAAAAACAAAACAAACCCGACGTAAGGTTAATACAACAAATTAGAGTGAATACGTAGCAGGATTCCCTATGATGGATATCATCTTGGCTAACACTGCCTTTGCGTATGAAATACAAACATCATTCTCCAAGTTGAAGAAATTAGGATAGAAATGTTAGCAATGTGTGCCCTGGTCCCCTTTTACTTCTGTCCAACCAGGTAGATACCATGCAGGCCAGTGAAAAGAGAGGCATTTTGTTGTTGTTATTGTTGTTGTTTTTTTTTTATTTCATTTCGGTTTATAGAGCACAGCATGGGGTTTTACCCGAAAACCTTCTGGGAAAAAGCAGCAAGTTGGAAGGTATCACCTGTCAGTGAGTGGCCTAGAATGCCTGGGCCAGGAGCAAACAAGAGCTGGAGGTGCCAGGTGGACCGTGACAGGACATGTGAGATAATGTCCTCCGTTGAGAAATTCCACCTGGATATATGCCCGTGTTCATAAAATATACAGAACCTGAACCATATGTATTTATCTCATCCACCACTAGTGGATACATGCTCCACGGTCCCTATGGCAAAATTCAAGGACCATCTCTTCCCCCGGCCAAAAATGTGATTGGTTTCATGATCAATGTGTCTCAGCGATCCTGACCAGTTTTTCAAAGGTCATACATGATTTGGAGGCTGCTTGCTTTCCACTGACACTCTTTTGGGTATGACAAGAGCTCCCAGAGTCCTACTGAAGGAGACCTGAAGGTGACGTCAGAAAGAGCATGGCATATATGTCCACAAAGCCTTCGCTTTGAATCTCAGCCCCCCTCCATCACCAGTGTCCTGTGCCCCTAGACCAGTTATCTACACTTCTACCCTGCCCAGTGTCCACCTCTTCTATGAAATGCAAATCACAGTGTTAGATTACTGGGGGATTAGAAGTGATGTAGAAGAGGTATCTCTCGCACAACAGGCGGTCAACAGATGGTTGATATTATTGGCTGCTTTTGCTTTGTGCTAACCCATTTTGCCATATACAGGAAGAGAATCTTTTCAATCTCTAGATGCCAGAGCAGTGAAAACCAGCCTGACCTTGGGAACTATCTGGATACTCAAACTAAACTATGGGTGTTGGTAAGAGACTTCTGAGTTGATTAACAAAATCATGTAAATATTTGAATCTATTCTTGTATATGACTGCCTAACTTGGATTCTTCCTACCATACGATACATAAATGATCCTCTGGTTGACAGTCTTTGAGTAAACTAAGTGATGCCCAACTCTGCACACACACACACACACACACAAACCCTGATCACCAGGCCCAGTGATCAGTATCTGAATTAGATTCCAAGACACCAGAACTATAAATATTGATCCTTTCCGAGGCAACATGAATGTGAGCAGCCAGAGAATCAGTCCCAACAAGGTTCCATGGGGAAACTCTAGAATCAGATGTCTGAGAGATACAGGACCAACACCAAGGCTTAAAGCCCAGAACCAAGGCTGAATTTAAGTTGTCCAGTGGAGATCTCAGGTTCATGGAGAATGGAGTGAAATTAGATCTGGTCCAAGGTAGGAGGGTCCTAGATGATCACCTCCAACTATCCCTGGTGGTTTTATGAACTTACTCGACGTCCAGAGGCAGATCAGAGAATTACCAAACCAAAGGCTGCCCGACTCATTCCTGTTATTTTATTTGCAGGGATCACTGCACAGGAATCTCTCTATAGTACTGTTGTGTGAGTGTGTGCATAGCTAAGTGTGCCTATGTGTTTCAGCCCATGTCTATGTATTTGAGGATGCGAGAATTCCTTTCAATGAGAGACACTACTCTGTGGTGAAAGCCACGTGGAGTGTCAGTAACACCGACCCTTGAGAGATCCCAGAGTCAGAGTTGCGACCCTAAGTGGTGCCGCGAGAGGATCTAGGAGGCCTCTGGCTCAAGGTGCTTGTGCTGGGAACATGTAAATTCATTGTATTGTGAATGCAGGTTTTCAGGCAGAGGCCATGATAAGTGCTTCCAGCCTCTCTCAGTTTGTGGAGTGATCGCCATCTTGCCCCCACCTCGGCACATAAAAGACTATGAAGAAAGCTCCCACTGTGCGCACTTTGCCATCTGGAGTCCCTTAAGTGAGAACAGTGTCATTCCAGTGCTGCCCATCAATGCCTGTCTGCCTCATCTCTTAGTGTCAGTTTCACTTTCTGCGTCCAATAAGGTCCAAATGGATGGCTGGCTATGTCCCCACACTCCAGTTTGGCTAATAATGGTTCGCTGGTTACGCTAATGGGGTCATTACCCCCCTCACGTTCATGGGGTGCAAATGGCCACTTTAACATCCGTCGCTGCTGTCCTAATCCACCACCACCCTTCATACCAGCTGCTCTTAGAACCCAAGAAATTCTGTCTAAAAAGACGGCATCGTGCCCATGCTTCCCACAAGCACTCGGAGATGAAAGAGAGGGTACTGAGGACAACATACCTGAGAGAGATGATAGCAAGTTCGGGAAGAGAGGAGGCCCTCTGGCAAGGTTTTGAGATGCAGCAAATGAAACTAATTCATGAGTAAAGGATCCTGACACGAAATTGGAGCTGGCGGGTGCGTGTGTACAGTCTGGCTTATCTAGGTGACAGAGGGCCGCTTTGGGAGCCGGGGATCTGTCTTCTGCTCCAGGAGCTCTGGCTGGGCTACACAAAATTAATGGGCCTTCACATTTCCATTTGCGGCATGAGAATGGTAAAAAAAGAACGGATTCCGTCAGTCAGGATTTGGGTCAGTGCAAAGTCAAACAACCAAGCAGATGACCCAACAGCCACAGAGAGACAAACCACATAGTCTCAAATGTGGCCCTTGCTGACACCCTTCTTTCTGTGCCCATTACACTGCCCGTGCTGATGGGTTCAACCTCTGGAGTCCCACCGTCAGGGGACAACCCTTATTAGCTATGTGACTTTGAACCGGTGCTTAATCTCTCCAAACCTTCGTTTCTTCATCCATAAAAAGAAACAAAGTAACTGACCTCATGAGACTGATGCGATTATTAAGTCTTATCTCCTGCTATGTGGTATCTGCTCAACCAATGGCTACAGATAGTACTTTTATTTTCAGAATCGGATGGACATTTGAGAAGTTTGAAGTATTTTAAACTATGATATCCCAGCATCACCATGCCTGCTAACCAGTTAGAATTCCCTAGTCTACATGACTAGAAATGACCATTTAAACATAAAAACAAACAAACAAACAAACAAAAAAACTGAATTGACCTGTTATTAATCTAGATGAAATCAACCACTTGGCATTTAAGGATACAATATCAATTTCTTTGCAGACTTCGGAAACTGATTTTGTTCCAATTGGCTCTGGGAGAGAGTTAAATTTCACCTTACCAAAAAAAAAAAAAAAAAAGTCGGGCAACCCTAAGAATGATTTATGAATGGGTCTCTGATGCATAAAATCTCATTTTCTTCAGTGCATTTGTCAAAAGGTTTTCGGATGTGTGCCTTGTGTAGGACTTGGTTATTGTAATCCCCTCCGCCGCCCATGCAGGAGGCGTATTTTTACTGAAACTTTCTCTTGACAGTTCTTGGGATGATCATACTTGACTGATGTGTCGGTGTTCTTCCTTTAACTCCTGCACTATGAACTTTATAACAAGTTTTACTTCCCTACATATTAATGCTCGGGTCTTCATGTGCAGATGAACCCAAGCCATAAAACTCGGTCCCGTCAGCCAATTAGGATTCATCTGACAGGCGACACTTTGTCTTTTGTGTGCTAACCCAGCAACGGTGAAAAGACAGCATCTTGTTTGCGTTTCCAAAGATACACCCCCACAGAATAGAAATTACATACGCTTTTTGCTGGCTTAAGCATAATATGGATTTATTATATGGGGAAGATGGATGAGAGATTTTTTTTTTTTAATGTGCGGCACAGGCTTTAAAATTATTTACTGCCCTCATTATCATTAGGAAGCAGGCGTTATCTGATCTATCTCTCCAGCTTTTTATGGTGAAACTCTATTTTAAGATTCATAATTTTTAAGCATCACCTGTTCCTGCACAGAATATGTGCACACCGCGCTGGAAGGTGTGGCGTCTGACGGATGTCCGATTGCTTTCACAAAAGCATATTTGGAAAGTTGAGAACGTGTTTTCTAACAGAATGCAAAAATTGGGTCCTCAGCAAAGCGGATGCCGCTCAGAAGAACGTTCGCAAAGGAATGGCTGCTGAATTTATGTAGTGTGAACACTGAAAGTAAAAATTCAAATCCTCACCTTTGGGGTCATGGTGATTAATTTCCATTCCAAATGTAACTCTTCTTATAGGCAAGAAATCCAGTAAATATTCCCCTGTGACCATCAGCCCCCTGAGCTGGTGGCAGAATTAATAAAGCTGTCGGGATTTCTTTGGAATATTGCACGTCTCCCTGCATGTCACTTAATTGTGAAGTATAAATATGCATATGGCGGGTCCAGGAAGACTAAATATATTAGTCTTTAGGGCTTCAGCGCCTGTTTCTGTACTCATTTATCAATTTTGATTAAATTAGGGGAGAGCATTTTGAAACAAAAAAATACATGAAAATTATGTAGTTTTCCTGGAGAATGGCTTGCATTGTTTTTCCAACCCTAGTGTCTGGGGAGAAATATATATTTTTCGAACATGCAGCTTTGGATAATATAAAATGTTCTGTATATGAGATTATGTTCACAGCTTGGGAGAATTGGGGGAAAATGCTCCTGGCAAGCAAACTGTGTTTAAGAAGAAAAAGTAGAATACCCAGGAGCAGAGGGAAAACGTAATGCAACTTAGTTTCTGGCACTTTAAAATAGGCAGCTTCTAATACTGCCTGGCAATCCAAGGGAGGCTTCTCCAGAAGATTCTGGGTCTGCGGTAGTGGGGAGGATGGTGTCTAGATGGAGGGGAAAAGCTTCTGTTTATGTCAAGATCGAGCCCAATTCTTCAAAGCAAATGAATTGTATTTAAAAGGAGATTGGCTTGTCTTTTACTGGGTGAACTTGGGGCCCCACGTGCTGCCCCACACTAGTTGAATTACTCTTTCTTTTGATTGATAGATATGGGCACAGACAGGAGTAAGTCAGCATTTGGTGACTATCAATACTGTTTTCACTTTGAAACGGTCAAGAAAGAAGAAAACCTTTTAAAAAGAATAACAAGACATCTATAAGTGGATATAATTGAGTTTTTAAAAATTTTTTAATGTTTATTAATTTTTAAGAGAGAGAGAGAGTGCAAGCAGAGGAGGGATAGAGAGAGAGACAGAGACAGAGACAGAGACAGAATCTGAAGCAGGCTCCAGCACAGAGCCCAGTGCGGGGCTCAAACTCACAAGCCATGAGATCACGACCTGAGCTGAAGTCAGACATTTAACTGACTGATTCACCTAGGTGCCTCTAATTGAATTTTTTAAAGGTTTATTTATTTTTGAGAGAGAGAGAGAGAGAGAGAGAGAGCGAGCAGGGGAGGAGCAGAGAGAGAGGGAGACAGAATCTGAAGCAGGCTCCAGACTCTGAGCTGTCAGCACAGTGCCCGACGACGTGGAGCTCAAATTCATGAACTGGGAGATCATGACCTGAGCTCAAGTCGGATGCTTAACCAACTGAGCCACACAGGCGCCCCGGATATAATAGAATTTTATTAAAATCCAGGTATTGAAGTATTTTTTGTTTTGATTTGTTTGCTTTGTGTTTTGTTTTTACTTCCAAGACTGAGTTTTAGTTTGGGATAGAAGATTAATAAATATTATTAACTGATCAGTTAATATATGTTCTGTGTTGTTATAAGTACTTTAAAACTAACTTCAAGCACATTGTAGGTATTATTGTCCCATTTTATAGATGAAAGAATTGTGGTCCATAGCGATTAATCAATTGCCTTCAAGCCCTGCAGTGAGGCAATATTTTCCCTGACAATAATGTGGCTTGGGGCAAAATTATAAATGCTATCATGCTGTACCATATGTGTACATGTATGAAGGCTATAAATCATATCAACAAACTGTGAATTAACTTGTGCTCTCTCCTCCTCTGTTAACAAACATACTTTCAAAACAACATGGAAGTCTAGGTTCAAATCAGAACACGAGGTACACGGCACACTCTTCCCTTCCGACTGGGCACAGCTTCTATTTCCAGAGTCTGATCGTGCTTCCCCCAATGCTCAGCTGACCCTTGCTCGTACCCACACTGGTCTTGTGGCCTGACCCATCTTGTTTGAGGAGGATGAGCCTGGGAGAGGCCTGTACAGACCCAGGAAGTGGGTTGGGGACCATTTGATCAGGGAATTCTCCGATCCCATTACCTGAGAGAATGATGGTCTAGACTAGGATGGACGCGGTGTGGGGGTGAGGGGGGTGGTACAGTCCAGGCTCCTAGTGAGCTCACTGCCTGCACAGAGTCTGCATCTTCAGGGAGGAACCCCTGAAAAGGAACACCACAGCAGGTTCCCTAGAGACCATGGGACCTGGGACAGGGGGCCTGCCTACCTGGTCTAAAGATTTTACAGCCTGGAAGTAGGGCTTGAAATGAATTGATTCAAACTAGGATCTTGTGACTTGGAAGCTGGTATCTTATCCATTCTACCTTGCTGACTTCCTAGTGCTTTAAATGAAAAAATACAAGATAAACATGTGAATCTGGCTATCTGACCATTTGAGGACTCCTTTTCACATGAACAAAATAAAAAGATTTCAAGAGTCAGGCCTCAGTGCAAAGCCTTCATGTCCCCGTGTGCCCTTGAGAAGTGGCCAGGGTCCCTAAATCAGGGCCTTCATTAAACCCAGCTAGGTTTTTTTTTTTTTTTTTTTTTTTGCGTCTTCTCAAATTGGGCCTTAGGTGCACCTCAGGACCACTTATCTGTTAGTAGTGCCTCAGATAAGATATTCAGGGCTCTGCAGATTTCCCAGCTGTGTTTCCAGTGAGCGATAGGAGCATCGGGATCCTTTGTGTCTGCAATCACTGGGAAAGAGAAGCCATGATAAGCACCAGGGAGAGGGATTTTTCTCGCCTGTAGTCTGAACACAGAAAGTGATAAGAGAGGAAGGCCTCTGCAGACTGACCCCAAAAGTGAATGCAAGCCGAACAAAAGGAAGCCCTGAATATAAGAAGATAAGACAGTTGCACAATTGGTAACTGGCTGTAGAATATCCATCCATTCAAGTCACAACCATATCCTACAGCATACATTGGGGGGGGGGGGGGAAAAATATATATATATATATATATATATATATATATATATATATATAATAAGAAAAAGTCTCAAGGTCTCCACTATTAAAATAGGTCAGAATATCCAATCAGATTTAAAGAAAATAAGGCAAAAGCCTAAGTCCATTGGAAAATTGAAGGCATTGTTTGGTCAGATAGATAACCTACTTACTCAAACCATGTCCATAGGTATTAATGAGGAGAAGGCAGTGCTGGACTACAGGAAGTACAATGGTCCTTACATTAAAATTTTTTTAAATATTGAATATGAATGTGAGTGAGATGTCTCTGAATAACTTGTAAAAATGAGATGTTGAATCCTGCAGGAGGGAGCCTGATGGTGATACCCCATAACGACCATAAGCTGGGTCACAGGAACACCCCACTTTGTAAGACTGTGGTTTCCGTGAAAGGACAAAATCAGTGCTTTTAGTTCAGGGATTGGCCAGGTCTGGTGTGTGGGACGTCCCAGTCTTACCCCATATGTACTCAGTGACAGCCAGAGTCACCTGTGTCCAGCAAGCGGAATATTTGAGTTCTGTGAGTCTTGAAAGAGGGGAATGAGGATGTCTGTTAACATGCATGGCTTGGCAACTTTTAAGTTTGTAAATCAAATGAGTTTGTGTCTTTTTAGACTGAGGCAAAATGTCACCGCATCAGAATTACCTATTAATGCACTGTGTCAAATACTCCTGTTCCATACAGTATTGAAGTGGCCAGATCAAAATACCAGAATCAAAATGTCAGACCTCCTTTTCCTCTAAGCATTTCTTTCACTGTTCAAATAGGCATTCTTACCACACTATATACCTGGTTTTTGGTTCCCCAGTTATGATCATCAATCCCAGAAAACAGAGCTTCTTGACTGCTGGATTATGGGAAAGAGGAGGTTATTTTTACATACAGGCAGTGATTCTCAGCCCTTGGAGCTAGCGGACAGGGTCTGGGGAGAGGTCCAGTCCCAGTGAGCAAGCAACCTCATCCTACACGGTACAAACAAAATCATTATGTGTTGTGATCTGAGAAGGGTTGGGAGACAGGAACAGACAGTTCTAGGAAAAGGAGAGGTGAAATTGGGTTGAATAAATTAGACAAAATATACAGAAGAGATAGATTTTACATATGTAAGACTTGCGAAGGGCACTGAATTTAAAATTAAAGAGGGAATGGGGTGAATGGATTGCACCAGAGAAGAATAATAGGAGACACAATTGGAAAGATGCAATTAGAAAGTGGGAAGGGGGCGCCAGGGGGGCTCCGTCAGTTAAGCATCCCGCTCTTGGATTCCACTCACATCATGATCTCACTGTTTCCTAACTTTGAACCCCCACATCGGGCTCTGTGCTGACAGCGTGGAGCCTGCTTTGGGATTCTTTGTCTTCCTCACTCTCTGCCCCTTCCCCACTCACTCACTCTCTCTCAAAAATAAATAAATAAGCATTAAAAAAGAACACAGTGGGAAGGAACGAGTGGGGCTGACATTATGAAGGGGTGCTCTCAGGCTACCAGAAGAGCTGAGCCCAGTCCTGTGGTCTAAAGGGTCTGAAAGAGGGGTCTGGCAAGATGGCTAGAGGGAGAGGAGGTCTCAGGGCAAAGATGTGATGAAAATGGGGTTCAGGAAAATACACCCTTTAACTGTAGGCATACAGGAAAGATGGAAGAGAAGGAAATGGAGTCTGAGAAATCTGATAAGGGGGCCCTAAATCTATGCCTTTTCAGGTTTCATCTAAAATTTGGCATCACAAAGATACTAAAGCTGTATCTTCTATTCAATTGATTTTGTGTATTTAAAAAAAAAAATAGTTTTCCGCTTGAGAATTTCATCTTCGTTTTGTTTTTAGGTTTTAATTGCATGTGCCTGTGGCATAAACTAACTTGTCTTGTCCCTCCACATTTGAGACTTTGCTATAGATAGCTATCATCAAAAATTAACAGAGATCGAGCTTATTTCTAAGATATTTTTAGTTTTCCCAATCCCTGATCTGGACTTCCGGTTCTCGTTGATTTTCTCTAGTTCAGATAAGATGGATTGCTTTGGCTTATGAAGTAAATACTTTCTCTAGCAATAAACTTTACTTTTAAATATTATGAAAGTGAATTGAAATGGACTTTAATAGGAACTAGCTGTAGCATATATGCACCAGACATTTTTTTTTTTTTTTAATTTTTTTTTTTTTTCAACGTTTTTTATTTATTTTTGGGACAGAGAGAGACAGAGCATGAACGGGGGAGGGGCAGAGAGAGAGGGAGACACAGAATCGGAAACAGGCTCCAGGCTCCGAGCCATCAGCCCAGAGCCTGACGCGGGGCTCGAACTAACAGACCGCGAGATCGTGACCTGGCTGAAGTCGGACGCTTAACCGACTGCGCCACCCAGGCGCCCCGCACCAGACATTTTTATACAGAATGTGCTTATGGAAAAGGAATCTGAAGCCTGAAAACTTTCCAGAAACCATCTGCTCTATCTCCCACCACTTCAGGGGAGGATAGGGAAAAAAAAAAAAAAAAGAGAGAGAGAGAGAGAGAGAGAGAGAAAGAGAGAGACAGCATGTTAAATCATAAAATTTTAGGGTAAAATAATGTATTTCTAGTTTTATCATTGCACAGAAGGGGAAGAAGAGGTGGGTGAATAAAATAAATTTTAATACACCTGCCTTGCCATATATTAGCTGTAAGCTGATAATCAAATGGCTTAAGTTCTCTGAGTCTATCTCATCTGTTAAATTAGATAATGGTATCTACCTTACAAGACTGTTGGAATGATTAAAATAGCATGGCATATGTAAAACATCAGTTCTGAGGTAGGTGTTCAATAAATTATGACTAATACATTATTATTTTATTGCTATTATTTTTATAAGAATAAATTTGAAATATGACAGCAAAGATTCATACGTTTAATTTGCGAAGTAGAGAATTCAACACATGAATCTGTCTGTCCAAAGCATGAAAGACTATCTCTAAGCTTCGGATGAGCAAATGCATGACCTTATAGGTCATGATCCTCATGATCCCTAGCTCTTGACCTTGTTCTCCAAAGGAAATGTTAAAACATACAAGGAGTGGTGATAGTCTAGATTCCGATACTTATTAGTTGTGTGTCCTTAAGAGAGTCTTTAAGATTTTTCTAGCTAAGAGATCTGTAAATATTAAATATAATAATGTACAATATACCCAGTGTAATGGCTCTCACATATTGCAGTCTGTAAACATTAGTTCTGTATCCTTGCACCTCACCTGTAATGTTAAAATGCTACCAGACTTTCCTACTCTCCAGGGTTATTTGGTGCTCAGATCTAGCAATATATTATGGGTAAGAATATACACATGAACTTAAAATTAAAAACAAGTATCAGAGATTCGTGTCCTGATATGGAACAATGGATGGGCAATGGATGCCCTGAGAAGTTGAAGAGAAAGATAGACTTCCAGATTTCCCCGTACTGAATAGACACTCTGCTTCCTCATTTAATCTATCAGTGTCTAGACTTCAGATATAAACACTTTTCTTAGCCCAATCATTGAAAGTGCTGCCCAGAACAATCCGTATGTCCTTCCCACACACAGAATAGGTATACAATGTGCTTCCATGTTGGATGCTATGTTGGCCTATGAGCCCTAAAGGACCAAATGAAATGCTCCCCACTACCGACTCCTGCCTGCCAGGCTGTGAACCCTGGTTCACCTTCCTTTGACCCGAGTTCAATGCAGTGATTTCACCAACGGACCCGAAAGGGAGACAAGTGGGGGTGCCACTTATAAAGTCTCCTTCATAATCTAAATGTGGGCCCTTTCTAATTCACTGTTTATGAAGATTAGCTCTGAAACAGACATTATTTATACCAATATTTTGGATGTTAACACAGAAGCCCCAAAAGTGTAAGTAACCTGACTAAAGTATACGTGGCAGAAGATATGGTGTCTGTGAACAGATCAGTGTGATTCCAGAGTATATAGACCTGTGCTGCCCCAAAGATAAAGAACACAAGCTACCTATGCAATTTTAAATTCTCTAGTAGCTGCATTGAAAAAGCAAAATGAAGCAGTTGACGTTATTTTTAATTATATACTTTACTCAACCCAATATGCCCCAAATATTATTTCAATATATAATAATGTAAAATTATTAATCAGATCTTTTACTTTTCTGCTAATGCAAAAAACGACTTAATAGTCCTTAAAACTCATTGTGTCTGTTACACCACCATGAGCACATCTTATTTTTGTTAAACTTCTTTTTTCAGATATGTCTGACATACAAAAAGTCGTACATATTTAATTATACAACTTGATGAGTTTGGAGATAAGTATACATTCATAAAACTATCACCATGACCTATGCCATAGCATATCCATCACCTCCAAAAGTTTCTTCCCACCCTCTATTTATTATTATTTTCGGGTGGGGATAGAACACTCAACATAAAATCTGCTCTCAAAAAATTTTGAGTATCCAATACAGTATTATTAAGTAAAGCTCCATTGCTGTATAGTAGACCTCTAGGAGTTGTTTATCTTACATAACTGAAAATTTGGAACCTTTGACTAAGGCTCTCCTCAGCCCCTGGCAACCATCATTTTACTCTCTGCTTCTATGAGTTTGACTATTTAAAATGCCTCATGTAAGTAGTATCATATAGTATTTGTCATTCCGTGTCTGGCTGATTTCACAGCATAATGTCCTCCAGGTTCCTCCATGTTGTCACGAATAACATGATTTCTTTCTTTTTTAAGGCTCAGTAATATTGCCTTGTATGTGTATGTCACACTTCCTTTATCTGTTCATCTGTCAATGACATTTAGGTTGCTTCCTTGTCTTGTGAATAATGCTGAAATGAATATGAGAGTACAAGTATCTCTTTGAGATCCTGATTTCAATTCCTCTTTCCAGAAATAGGAATGCTGGATCACACTGTAGTTCTATTTTTCATTGTTTGACTAACCTCTACTATTGTTTTCCACAGTAGCTGCACCAGTTTATATTCCCACCAACAGTGCACAAAGGTTCTGATTCCTCCACATCTTTGCCAACCCTTACTATATTGTGTGTTCATGTTTTCTATATCACACAACTTCCCCCTTTTTTCAAAGTTTGTCCTTAAGGCACAAGATATACACCAGATTTATCCAAGTTTGGTGCAACATTGAGTCAATTCAGTGAATCAAAATTAGCCAGACTGTTTGCCTGAATGGGTTGATTGGCCAATCCAATAACAGATCAAATACCGCAGAATCAAACAGAATCAAACACCACAAGTTTGGTCTTTCATTGGCTGAACAGAAAGTACAGTATCTCAGGGATAGAAGATGCTCATTGGCTGCCCTTTGGGACTCTTCACCTTTTTTCTAAGCCTCCGTGCCCTCTTTTCCAACTCCAGGTTGGCTTAGGGGCCAATATTTATAAGTAAGGTAAAATGAGTCCTTTTTCTTTTGCCTCCCCTTATTTTATATTAGATGTTGATGATTGAAAACGAAGACTCCTTTACACAAGGTTATGCATTATTTTATTTTTCCCTATTACATCAACTGAGACACCCACAGTCTGTGTGGGGACAGGGTATGAGTATGTGGTCTTGTCCTGTGTACTCCCTCAGGGGATCATCCAGATTCCCACTAAAGCTGATGAATTATTCTGGGCTATCTGTGCATCTGAACTTGGGAAAGGCAAGATGTGAACAACAAAAACAGGAACGCTTACAAGAGGCCATTCAAAGGGCTTATCACGCATATTTTGTATTTTTGATAATAGATATCCTAACTGGCATGAGGTGATAGCTCATTGTGGTTTTCATTTGTATTTCTGCTATGATTAACAATGTCGAACATCTTTTCATATACTTGCTGGCCATTTCTATGTCTTCTCTAGAAAAATGTCTATTCAGTGTATTTACCCACGTTTTAATCAGTTTGTTTTTTTGCAATTGAGCTGTGAAAGTTCCCTATATATTTTGAATATTAATATTTTATTGGATATATGGTTTGCAAACATTATCTCCCATTCTGTAGGTGGCCTTCTCGTTTTGTTGATTGTTTCCTTTGCTGTTTAGAAATTTTAAATTTGATGTAGTCACACTTGACCATTTTTTTTTTCTTTTGTTACCTGTGCTGTTAGTGTCTTATCCAAGAAATCGTCACCAAGACTAATTTCAAGAAGCTTTTCCCTTACATATTCTTCTAGGATTTTTATGGCTTCAGATCTTATGTTTAAATCTTTAATCCATTTTGAGTCAAAGTGATTGACAGATTCAATACAATCTCTATCAAAACCTCAATGTCATTTTTTACAGAATTTCTAAAAAGTTCTAAAATTCATATTGGAACCATAAAAGACCCTGATTACCCGAAGCAATTCTGAACAAGAACAAAACTAGAGGCAACATACTTCCTGATTTCAAAATATATTACAAATCTTTAGCAATCAAAACAGTATGGTAACGGCATAAAAACAGACATATTAACAAATGGAGCAGAATAGAGAGCCCAGAAATAAACCCATGCATATACAGCCAACTGATTTTCAACAAGAGTGCCAAGAATACACAATGGGGAAATGATAGTCTTTTCAATAGATGGTGTTGGGAAAACTGAATGTCTACATGCAAAAGAATAAAATTGGACTCTTATGCCATAGCCCAAGAGTTCATTTTAATTTAAACTAATATTATATCAATTGTTCAGTGGCCACATATGAAAAGGCCAGGTAGATAATTTCGCTATTTTGTGCTACCTCTCTATCAATCTTCCCTCTTTTGACACATTCTGCATAGAGCATCTACATTACAGTTTAATTTTCTGATACTTGTGGAGGCTTTAAAGGAACCAAAAGTGAAAGGAAAAATCTTCCTTCCTTGTATTTTCCTGTGGTATTGAGTTTCTAAATATCATTTTCAGAATATGCATCTTAACTACCATTGTCTTACATGCTCCATCCTATCAGACAAAACGATATACCTGGTTATGAACTACAGACCCCAGCATTCTCACCTTGACCTAAGTTCCTACTTTCAGATAAAGCGCATAGGGATCACCAAACTGGGCCCAGATCCCACCTCATTATCTTCGTGGCTCCACCATCTCCTGGCTGTTGATGACTCATATTGATATATTTTTGTTTATTTGAATTTCTGACCCATTGTTTGATCTTAACCCCTGGTCACTTTGTGGCTGCCTTTATTCTTGACCCACTGTTTCCCTTATTTTCTGAGACAAGCACCTCTCCACCACGGTTTCTCTAACATGGCATCAGACAACTTTCTTGACCCGTGGGACTATTTTTAGTCTCGCCCATCAGCTGTAGTATTCTTGGCAATTGTTGCTTGCTCACTGGGCTTCATACCTCCACACTCTGCATGAACTGTCATTTGAAGCCTTCCCCAGTGGCCTTTCAGGGACTCCTGCTTTGCACCTGGTTGTCAGGCTTTCTCCTCACTTGAATCCTCATGTGACTCTCAGTTGCTTTGCCAAGCTTTGCTGCCAGTGGATCTATCTAACGTCTGCCAAGTGGATGGGTTTTTTTGGTTGTTGTTTCTTTCCTCTTCGTTTCAAACACTATGAGTTTTCTCAGAAATAAGCTTAGCATCCTTATTCAGCAGACTTCACACTGAAACATTCTGTACTCCTGGGAAATATTTTAAAAGCCACAGAAGCCAAACGTATATGAGAACAACTTCTTAAGCAAGAGATTCCCAATGAATCTAGCGGGTGATAGAATGCAGTTCTGAAGTACAGGAAGCTAGGAAGGAAAAAGGAAGGAAAACTAATATTACATGCCTTAGGGCAGCTTAAACGTGCTTCTGATATGAAATGGATTTAAAACAAAAGACCTCAACGGGCAAGTTTTTTTTTTTTTTTTTTTTTTGATTTTAACTTAAAGAAAGGTTTGCTGACCGATCCAATTAAACACCTAATCAAGAAAAAAAAAATGGGTCAACCTATCTCCCAGTTGTGATGTATGAAAATATACCCCTCAATTTATTCAAATTATACCTGCATCTAGTAAATTTAAAAATACAGATCCACCAAACTTTGTACATGTTTGAATAACATGTCCGATCCAAGGAGAGGACAGTTGGGCCCAACTTCCAATATTCCAATTTCAGTTGTGATGAAAACTACATTCCCATTGAGGGAATCTAGAAATTTTAACGAAGTCTGTAGTAGGGAATAGTTAAACATGTGGCACACTCTTTTCCCCCAAATTCACTGATGAGAAGGGTTTCGATACTATTCTTCTCTGGGTTGGTAAGGAAAAATCTTAATTGGGGAATTGTGTTGGGTGCTACACATGTAAAGAACAATGCAGGTGAGCGAACATGCACCCAGGGGAAAAACAATAGGGCAGTGAGCACATTATAACCAAGTCACATGGAAAAGTTTGAAAAATGCTACAGATGTCCGGTCTAAAGACTACTGTTTTGGCAGGATTGAGAGGAGATGGCATGTAGCCCAGATGCTTGTGCCCAAGCACAAGAAGCCATAAATGAAGGAGGGTTAGGATACATCAGCCAGCCTGACCACCTCCTACAGGTGATGGTACAGGCACAAGATGGGGGAGTTCATTTTAATGACTTTGAAGGGCAGCTCCCACCTTGAGATTCTATCATCAAATACTCCTCTCCCACAACCACATGTGAGATATAAATGTTGTTTCATGAAACACAACCAAGAGCAGACTGCTTTTGACCATGCCAGTAAAGGGGATTCCTGCTAGTGAGGAGTTTGTGCTTTGACCTGGGGCTTGTTTTTCTATAAACAATCAGCAATGCAACATGGCTATGCAAGGCAGGGTTGGCCCCAGCATGTTTTCCTGGCCTCATCTCATTAGAAGAAAGGTGGAAAACCAGGCCCTCTCTGGCCTTGGGCAAAGAAGCTTTTATTGATTGCACTTGTCACGAGGAATCTGCAGCCAAAGAAGAGAAACTGGAGGAGTCCTATAAACTGTTAACTCCTGGTCTTGCCTTGGCTGTATATTCAAAATGGACACAATATACAGGAGCTAGCTATGCAGAAACCGAAATGGCCCATATCCCTATTTCTATCTCTAGGAAACCCCAATATTTATTTCCTTTGTGATTGGGTACAACCAGTCTTCATTAACTTTCAGCTGCAAAAGCTTTACTACACACCACTGTGTTAAAGTAAATATTAAGGCAATCATCCATTATTACTATTATTATCACCATCATCAATAATGACCTTAGCACATCAGTTAGGAATAGGTTTATCTACTAGCAAGAATAGCTTTAATTGGATGGGGGAAGACTGTGTATGTATGTGTTAGTATTTGCTTGTTTTTGCAATCAGAGATCCCATGGCAGGCAAATCAGGGTTGGTAGAGCAAATGTCAAGTAACTAGTAAGTGCATGAATCTGGATTCATGTCAGGTCAGGGCCCGTGCATTTGCAGTCATCATTGTGTTGATATACAGAAGAGGTCAGCCTCGGGACATGGATCATCCTATGCCTGACTTTGTTACCCTCCTGCCAAGTGTCCCTATGTTTCCAGCAGATGGAACAGCAATGTTCTCATTGTGTTACGCTGGCAGTGCTAATTCATCCTCTAGTGAATATTTGCAGCATCTTCACTAGATGTGATTAAAGCTAAGAAAGCTGAAGGCAATTTTAGGGCTGAGATGGCATATTTCATAAATACAGATGAAGGCAACGCTTAAGTTAGATGGGATAATAAGATCATTGGATTTGTACGAAATATCCAAGATCATCAAGTTTAATAGACCCAACGCTATATTTAACGAACGGCATTGAAAATAACAAGTTTATAATAAGGTATAAGCAGATTCTACTCATTTAATTAATTCTCACCAAAGGAATCGCAAATTATTTCAAAAAGAAAAATACTGAAAAAATGTAATTCAACAAAAAAGTAAGGCATTTATTTCACAGAGAAGCGATCCAAACAGACTTTTAAAAACATTTACCTTTGCATAATTATTCTTTATAGTAAACTTTATATGAAATTGACCAAATCTTAACACCCCAGATGGCCAATCATGTGTTTGTTTACCCGTCCACAATCAAAACAAAGCCCTAGATAAGCAATGACTTCAACATTTTCTACAAATGAGAAAGAATTTTGAATAAATAGGCCTCAAGTGGCTGATGTAGTATCTTTTCTGAGAGATGAAACCTAGAAATTAAGATGATTTAGAATCCTGTCATTCCAAGCTATGACTTCTCATTGCAGAATAGTGACCTTTGATGAACGGCTCAAATTAGAGAGATATGTACCCATATTGAACTACGGTTGGTTTGTATCACTTGACTTTACTGATGTTTTCAGTGAGTCTTTCTTCTCTCCTTCATGCAGTCATTTTATTCTCTTCCTCTTTTAATTATGTTCCACATCTGGTATGAGGAAGTAGATACCTCCTTAGAGAATGCTTCCACTGTAATTCACCGTGGGTCTTATTTATACCTCAGGTTATGACATATGTAAAAGTTTATTTCTATTCCTTTCTTCAGTTTTATGTTTAATACTTACTAAACGCTTGCTAGGTGTCAATAGTTTGGCGTCATTCTTCCTAGAGAATGAAAGAGATAGGTTTTGGAAGTGCCATTGTTTGCTGTCCTAAAGCCCAGATGGAACTAATTCTTGGTTGATCATATACAAGTGTTTGCAGGAATTGCCCTACTTTGTGCCTATTATCTGATCTTAACTATGTATGTTGACTTTTTTTTCATCTTCAAGTGTTTCAGTTTGGAGGGTAAACTATATATTGATTCTGGGTAAAACCATAGGAAATGTGGTTACGTAGGTAACCACATTAGCATGTATTCCTGTGTGTATAAGTAAAGAAACCTCAGATCGCCTGATTTGACACGCTAGTGCCACTGTTCACATATGGAAAAAAAAAGAGTAAAGTTGGAAGTATCACACGCTCTGATTTCAAACTTTTTTTTACAAAGCTACAGTAATCAGAACAGTCTTGTATTGACATAAAAACAGACACGTAGATCAATATAACAGTATAGAGAACCCAGAAATAAGTCTGTGAATATATGATCAATTAATGGAAGACAAAGGAGTCAAGAATATATAATAGGGATAGGACAATGTCTTCAGTAAATGGTTCTGGGGAAACTGGACAGTCACATGTAAAACAGTGAAACTGGACCACTATCTTATACCATACACAAAAATTAACTCAAAATCAAGGTGCCTGGGTGGCTCAGTTGGTTAAGCATCTGACTCTTGGTTTTGGCTCAGGTCATGATTTCATGGTTTGTGAGTTCTAGCCCCACATCAGGATCTGTGCTGCCAGTGCTGAGCCTGCTTGGGATTCTCTTTCTCTATCCCTCTCTCCCTACCCCTCCCTGCCTCTCTCTGTCTCTCTCTCTCAAAATAAACAAAATAAACTTAAAAAAATTAACTTGAAATGGATTAAAAACTAGAACATAAGACCTGAATCCATAAAACTCCTAGAAAAAAGCATAGGTGATAACCTCCTTGACACAGTTCTTGGCAATGACTTTATGAATCTGACACCAAAAGCAAAAAAGTGGGAATGCATTAAATTAAAAAGCTTTTAAACTAGGACAGCAAAGGAAACCATCAACAAAATAATAAAAAAAAAAAAAGCAACCTACTGAGTGGGAGATATACCGGATAAGATCCAAAGGATCTAAAAAAACTCACACATCTCAACAGCAAAAATCCAAACAATCCATTTCAAAAATGGGCAAAGGATCCAAATAGACATTTTTCCAAAGAAAACATACAGATGGTCAGCAGTAAGTGAAAAGATATTCAACATCACTAGTCATCAGGGAAATGTAAAACAATAACGACAATGAGATGTCACTTCAAACATGTCAGGATGGCTAGTAGCAAAAAGACAAGAAACATCAAGTGTTGTTGAGGATGTGAAGAAAGAGAACGCTCATGCACTGTTGGTAAGAATGTAAATTAGTGCAGCCACTGTGGAAAACAGTACAGAGGTTCCTCCAAAACTAAAAATAGAACTGTCATAGGATCCACTTTCAGTATTTATCCAAAGAAAATGAAAATACCAATTCAAAAAAGGTATATGCACCTCCATGTTCATTACACCATTGTTTATGATAGTCAAGATATGGAAAAAGCCCAAGCATCCATTAATGAATGAAGGAATAAAGAAAATATGGAAGGGGCGCCTGGGTGGCTCAGTCGATTAAGCGACTGACTTCGGGTCAGGTCATGATCTCACAGTTTGTGAGTTCAAGCCCCGCGGTGGGCTCTGTGCTGACAGCTCGGAGCCTGGAGCCTGCTTCGGATTCTGTGTTCCCCCTCTCTCTGCACCTCCCATGCTCATGCTGTGTTTCTGTCTCTCAATAATAAATAAACGTTAAAACATTTTTAAAAAGAAGAAAATATGGCATGCATGCACAATAGAATGTCAATCAGCCATTAAAAAAGAATGGAATTTGGCCATTTGCCACAATGTGGATGGAATTTGAGGGCATTATGCTAAGTGAAATACGTCAGAGAAAGGCAAATACTATATGACCTCTTATCTGTGGAATCTAAAAAATAAAAGCTCATAGATACATGAAACAGACTGGTGGTTGTAGGAGGTAGGAGTTGGGAAGTCATGATTTGACAAGCTAGTGCCATAGTTCACATATGAAATCAAGCTTCAACACCTACCAGAAACCAAAGTAACCACCTAAAATGCTCTGCGTAGTGTTAGCTTATAGAAGAGAAGTAATAATAGCTAACATTTATTGACTATATATTATGTACCAGGCTGCGCTAAGGGCCCTCAACCACCGTCTAACCTTCAGGAACAATCCTACAGGGTGGGATTGTTTATTTCCAATTTCTTTGTGAGGACATTAAGGTTCTGATCACTGAAGACAGGTGCCAATCATAACCTCACTGGAACCGAACTAGGGGATTTAAACAGTTCTGCTTACAAATTACACAAAGCCTGTTTCCACTTGGCTGTGATGTGAACAATGAGCTAGGACAGAGGGATAGAGTCACAGCCACTGTATTTGATGAGTCTGTGTGGTTTTCCACTCTCTGCGGCATCTGTTGGATTCAAGGACTCATCCTGTCATTCACTCTTACTACATGCAATCCAACCTCCTCACTTCTACACCCCCCAACCCCTGTATATGCACATTACTTATTTGTCACCAAAAAGGAATATGCATTTAAATTTTATCCCATGCCTTTCAGCCTTCTAACATTACCTTTCACTCAATATCCAAATGTATAGTTTAAACATCTATCTAGCATTTGTTTGTAGAAAATGTCACATTCCTCACCTTTATCAGAGACCTCCTATTGTGTGGGTTTCAAGACCTGATTGTTATCTTTAACTTACAACTCTCTTTTTAAGGAAGAAATTTCTTTTTTCCCCCTGCTTCATTGAGATGTAATTGACATATAACAGTGTGTGTGTTTAAAGTATACAAATCGTTGACCTGATACACTTACATATTGCAAAATGATTACCATCATAACATTAGCTACCGACTCCATCATATCACATAATTACCATTTGTTTTTGAGTGGGGGGTGAGAACATTTAAGATCTACTCTTTTAATAACTTCCAAGTTTTTTAAATGGCCCAGCCACTTTCACTGTGATCACTGCTTGCTTCGAGTGTGACACAACACCATATAAACCAGACTGTTTATTGGATAGCACGGATTTTTTTTAATGTTTTTTGTTTTTTATTTTATATTTGAGAGAGAGAGAGAGAGAGAGAGAGCAGGGGAGGAACAGAGAGAGGGGGAAACACAGAATCCAAAACAGGCTCTAGGCTCCGAGCTGTCAGCACCGAGCCCGACGTGGGGCTCAAACTCAGGAGCAGTGAGATCATGATCTGAGCTGAAGTCGGACGCCCAACCAACTGAGCCACCCAAGCACCCCTGCATAGCACGGATTTTTACTGCACTTTGGTCACAATGTAGGATGATGAAAGCATCAAAAAGACATGACACATCAAGGCCTGGATGTCACTCCCCCCATAATCATCAGCTGCTCTCCCACTTTGGGTCTCTAACAGGCCTCTCCCTTCAGAAGCCCCAGTGTCCCTGGAAAACGTCACATCTTCAAATCAAGCCCCTCTCGTTATTTGATCTTTTTTACATGGCTCTGGGTCCTAGAAAAACAACAACAACAACAACAACAACAACAACAACACATATTTGGATTTTAACCTGCAGTTATTAAACAGTTCTAAAGACAATAAACAAACTAAAATCTGTCTACAACAGAATAACCACTTCACTCCCCACCCCAGAAAAGAAAGGTGACTTTTCCTGTTATTGAACCCTGAAGTTTAACTTCCTTTGTCTAGACCCTCTCATAACTGAGCCATTTTCCTAAACAGATAAACAAGTTTTCATTTTTTATTGCTCTAGAACAAGGAAATGCTGAAACCTGCTTTTACATTAGCAATTTTCTTCTAATGATATAAATAAAATATATTAATCACTAAAAATGTGTTTATTGACCACCTGCAATTCTCCAGCAATGTGGGGAAGATTACGGGCATAACAGCATAACATATGGATCTTCAAGGAGCTTTCAAGTCCGTTGAAGAGAACAAATCCTCAAAGAATAGATAGAAAGGAGAAAGAGGCTAGCTGTTTCTCCCACACTTCCTTCTCCTACCTAGTTAGGCAAAACTGGCTTGAAGATTAAAAGGAAAGCATCTATGGGAGGAGATATGCCCTTTAAACTTTAAGTAAGCTAATTGAAACTAATTCAATGTTTATTTATTGCCCCACCCCCTCATCCCTCAAGTAAGTGTTGACACCCAGAAATTGTGCAAAAAGTATTTTAAATTGCTAATTGGAGAAATACGTTATGGGGCACAAAGTAGAAAAGATAGACTGGTGAAAAATAATTTAGCATGGAAAGAGTAAGGTGACTATCAAAAAGAGATACCGTTTTGTTTTGATTGTACACGGTAGTATTTAAAAGACTATCATGTCTATAAAGCTGGTGCCATCCTGTAGGTCAGCCCCAAGGAAGAGCCAGCTAATTGAGAGAACTTGGCAAATGTAGATTCTCCTGGGACAAATTAGATAAGAATAGGAGAAATGAGCTTTTTCTTTCGCAAACTGGTTGCAGGATTGTTGCTGACCAAGTATGGAAGCCGGATGGGACCGTTTAAGCAAGAAAGTAAAAAGTGTCTTTTACAGCCTCTCCTTCCCCAGGCTCAGGTCAAAGACCTAGGATCTTCAGTAACTAACGCAGACACTTCCCTTATGCTGGCATGTAATTCCTCCCAGGTGTCCCCATGGCATCTGTCTGCAGGCAGGTTACACCTTGAGTCTCACATAAAAATGATACTGTTACCCTTCCGTCTTTACTGAGGCTGAATCATTACTTGACCATGTTTGAAATGCAAAGATTCAGAGCAGTGTACTTTCCAGGCTTTGAAGACAGAGATGTTTCAAAAGTTAAGCAAATCATATAAAGTAGAGATCCTAGGTAGAGGCCTCAGTATAGGCACTCAGTAAGGCCCAAACAAATTATTGGTGGTAAAACAGAGGGCTTTGGAATCAGGCACACTTGTGTGTGGATGCCAGCTTTTCAGTAAACTGGCTGAGTGATTTCGGTCTAATGTCTAGCTTCTAGAAGCCTCAGTGTACTTACTTCTAAAATGGAAATAATAGTAGGTTCTGAGGTTTGCAATTGATGGGTATAGAGAACCAGGTGTTTAATAAGCTATGGTCATGTGGCTGAAATAAAAATGATATAGCAACCAGGAGTTATTCTCCCTTCATTCATCATTGGAATTGTCTGTGATGGTTGGTGTATGTCATGCATGCCAAAGAGCATTCACAGCCGGCCGTCTCTGACTGGTTCACGTCTCTCCAGCATATATATTCATGGCATCGAGCATCTCTCCTCGATGTTTCCCAGTTGGAGTTTTCTATTTATTCCTGCACATGGTTAAATTGTGTCTCCTTCCAGATTGTATGTAAGCTCCTTAAAGGGTAAGTGCCATTATGGTTTCATTACTTTGCAAAGGCGTGAGCATCCCTGGGGCACACCAAGATTCCTAGCTCACGTTTGGCACGTGCAGATTTTGATCAAATGAAATTTTATTTTATTTTTTATTTTTTTTTATTTTTTTACATTTGTTTGTTTTTGATAGAGAGAGACAGAGCACAAGTTGGGGGAGGGGCAGTGAGAGAAGGAGACACAGAATCCGAAGCAGGCTTCAGGCTCCGAGCTGTCAGCACAGAGCCCGATGCGGGGCTTGAACTCACAAACCATGAGATCATGACCTGAGGTGAAGTCGGACGCTTAACCAACTGAGCCACCCAGATGTCCCGATCAAATGAAATTTTAAAACCTTGCCTTCCAATTTCACAGGTGAGCAGACTAAGGCTCCAAAAGAATAATTTTCCTGAAGTAACTTAGGTTTTAAATGGAGAGCCTGTGATCCAGACCTAAAAGTGATTCTGAAGAATCCATATGTTTTTTAGGAAGGTAGACAATATTGCATTAAGGTCTTTTTTTTTTTTTTTTTTTTTTTTACAGATGAATAAACAGAACCTTAGAGGTTGTTAAACAATTTTCCCAGGCAGATGCCTACAGATTTGGGGGCTCAAACCCAGGCTGCCAATTAGATTCCTACAGTTCCTTCCCTGTAACCTGCTTCCTGTTCATGATGAAAACTATTCTTCAGATATTGCTAGAGCCTTCCTTAACTGCCCTCTCTGCTCGCTGTGCGGGATTTGCTTGGTCCAGGCAGGAGTGATTTTTTTTTTTTTTTTAACTCCCAATGACCTGGAGGAGTCAGTCCTTGCAGAGTCTTGGATTGGCAATGGTTCGGGAAGCAGGCTTCAGCTGCCTCCTGCTTGGTTGTTCTAGTTTTTGCTGGAGGGCATTTTCTCTGAATATCTTTGACAGGCGGCCAGATCTTTTTATTAGGTGAAAGTGAGCCTCGGAATCCACCACAGTGGAGTGTGGGAGGGTTATGCTGTCAGGAAGTTAAGTAGGAGAGGTTGCAAGAATTCACCAACTCAGGAGCAGGTGGTTGAGCCCTCTGCCCACAGGATTTGCTGAGGCCCGTACGTGAGTGTCACAGCTAGAATGATCCCGACAGGTATGCCTTTGGAGTCCAGTGTGGGCTCTCAGTGTCTTGAGCTCTTGTAAGCCAGGCAGGGATGCGGGCTCAGTCAAGTACCTCAAACTCAACTTTTTCAGCCTGCCAAGTGAAATAAATTCAGGAAACAACAGGAAGCCTACTCTGTCCTGGAAATATTAATTTTTGCTATGAACCTTTGGGTAGTCCACAAGTTCTCTGGGCAGTTGCTGTGGGCTAGCTCAGTACCTATACTTAACCTCTGTTCCCAGTCTAGGATGAACCAGTGTTGCTGGAGTGGTAGAATTATCAAAATTTCCTTTCCAGTTAGCAAAATACCAAAGCTATCCAAAAAGTCCCCATAACCTTGTTTCTACCCTGTCCCCTCTGCAGGAACCCCTAAGTGTTCCCTGATCCAGCCATGACTCATCTAGAAACTGGTTCCTATAGTGTGATAACTGGAGCCCTGGTGGGCAAAGATTTATTAAAAGTTTTTTAATATTGCCAACTTTATTGTCAAATTGGTTTCCATACAACACCCAGTGCTCGCCCCAACAGGTGCCCTCCTCAGTGCCCATCACCCACTTTCTCCTCCCTCCCACCCCCACCAACCCGCAATTTATTCTGTTTTTAAGAGTCTCTTATGGTTTGCCTCCCTCCCTTTCTCACTTTTTTCCCTCCTTCCCCTCCCTCATGGTCTCCTGTTAAGTTTCTCAGGGTCCACATAACAGTGAAAACATATGGTATCTATCTTTCTCTGTATGACTTCTTTTACTAAGCATAACACTCTCCAGTTCCATCCACGTTGCTACAAAAGGACATATTTCATTCTTTCTCATTGCCACGCAGTATTCCATTGTGTATATAAACCACAATTTCTTTATCCATTCATCGGTTGATGGACATTTAGGCTCTTCCATAATTTGGCTATTGTTGAAAGTGCTGCTATAAACACTGGGGTACAAGTGCCCCTATGCATCAACACTCCTGTATCCCTTGGGTAAATTCCTAGCAGTGCTCTTGCTTGGCCATAGGGTAGATCTATTTTTAATTTTTTGAGGAACCTCCACACTATTTTCCAGAGTGACTGCACCAGTTTGCTAAATGTTTTAAATACTACTGTGCTTTGAAATGGCTGTGACTTACCCAGTCTCTCTGCTAGACTTGCATTCTTGAGGGCAAGAATTGTACTTTGCTCCCTTGTTTTGCCCTAACACCCCACACAGGAGTTGGGAACATTCCGTATTTTCAAAAAAAAAAAAAAATGAAGACACTGTCAGAGCAGCTTTTGGTACAGTTTGCTATTTTAAAACAGGCTAGTGGTTCAAGTGTGAATATATACTCAATGGTGTGGCTGTGTTTTTTTCTTCCTCCAGGACCATGACTAGTTTCGGGCTGTAAGATCACAGGTGGTGTTCTCTTTGTTGCTCGCTACTCTCTGAATGCTCCTGTAATACTGGAGTCATGTAGTTCTACAAGAAGAGTTCCCCGGATAACTAGTTTTATGAACCGTGGCCACTTTGGCATCTCTCTGTCTCTCCTGGCACTACTGGGAATATCCGGGACAGAGGATATGCTTTCTTTTCATAGAGTTATCTTAAATGAAAGGAACTCTACACTATGTAATATATACATTACCCAGTAGGAAACGAGGTTATACAGAGTCATTTAAAATTGCTGGCCGACTTTTATGTGACTTTCATCTCATCCATAGCGTTGGACTTTTGTTCTTTCTCGTCCTCATCAGTGGAATCCTAGGCGCGTAACGCTTGTTAAAATCATGGCCAACGTTCCCAGTTCCCAGCACAGCATTAATTGCAGTGTGTTTGGTCATTTGGATGCCTTTCATCTGGAATAATAAAATATGTTGTTAATATTTTTATTTAGTGGACAAATAATGTTTTTAATTTAGTGAATACTTTTGTTGACGGATCTCCCACCGTTCAGCAGGCCAATACATTGCCTTTTATTTTAACCATAATACTCCAAACTAGGTATCCCTATCCTAGTTTTACCTAGGAGAAAACAAAAAAACAAAGTGATTAAATAACTTCCCCATCGGCCCTCCAGTTACTAATTGGTGGTTCTGGGATTCATCTTGAGTCTGCCTGGCTCCAGCCTGCAAAGGCCTTTCCTCCTGGGAGCGAGTGTCTTTCATTTCCCACGGAGTCGTGCCTTCCCGAGGACAGCCTGACTCTCCGGACCAACTCAAACTCCACAGAGCCATCCTCACATGTGGAACAACGGGTGTCAGGTCCTGGGAACCTTAGAATTAAAGAGGCAGCTGCAAAAATTAGATGCCCAGGTGCCACTTCCAGATAGTCTGTCCGGAGGGGTCTGGAGTGGGCCTGAGCATCTGGATCTTTTTAAGTTTTCTGGCAACTGGAGGTGGGTGAGGGGACGGGCTAAATGAATGATGGGCATTAAGGAGGGCGCTCTTCGGGATGGGCACTGGGTGTCATACGTAAGAGATGAATCACTGGGCTCTACCTCTGAAACCAAGACTAACTTGAATTTAAATAAAAAAAAAAAAAGTACAGGAAAAAAAGAGTAAACAAACAAACAAAAATGTGTGGCAGAGTCTGAACCACTGTTCTAGGGCAGTGCCCCCCCAAGGTTAGTGTGCATATGCACCCCTGGAGATTTGTTAAGGATGACCATGAATCTGGAGAACTGGCGTTGAGCCTGAGTTTCTACATTTCCAGAATGCCCCGTGACACCACTGCTGCTGGCCCAGCAGGTTGATAGCAAGGCCCCAGAATTTCCATGGTTTCTCTGTCCAGCAGGCCTCATCTTCTCTGGCTTTCTCTCCTCTTGGGAGAAATTCTCCTGCCAGGGCTTTACAGTGAGTTCTGAGCCGTTGTCTTTCCACAGGCTTGGTAAGTTATGTGAAAGCTCTGGTTTTGACTGAAACAACCTGTTAGCCGACTGGATAGCGAGTGGTGAGTAATGAAGTCCGGGTCACAAGTTCAGTACCCCAGTTCAATGCCCACAGGGATCAGTTAGCTTTTCTCCACTCCTAGCCACAGTCTCCAGGCCTGCGATTGCGCACATGTGTGTGATTGGCCCTGAGGGATAGATGCTTCATCCACCATGCACAAAACACTCCCCGGAAAAGCAGCCAGTGTATGAGTCCTCCTCACAAGGAAGTCAACAGCATCATCTGGAAATAAGCATTCAACAATATTAGCTGAAACGGGGTGTTCACACATTCTAGACACTGTGCTAGACACTTTAGAATCTTCACAACATCTACTAGGCATGTAGTCTCTTGATCCCTACTTCAGAGATGAAGAGATTAGACTCATGGTTGTAATCTTCTGATTACACACACACACACACACACACACACACACACACACACAAAGCAACCTGTAAGCAACCTGGAACTGCAAGGGCTCAGGCTGGCGTGCTACATGCCATAGAGTAGAATTTAGGGTAATACATTATTTCTAAACTTTTAAGGCTAGAAACTTTAAAATTCATTCTTGATTCTTTATATTGTCCCCTCAATTTATAATGAGCGACTGCCTCACTCTTTTGTTTTTAGAGAAGTATGAATCAGACTCTCCCTGTATTTAAAAAAAAAAAAACTGATTAACTCTGTCATATTGGGAGTATATTACCTACATTCAAGATGGACAGCAAGAGTATTCACAGATTTAACTACCATAATAAAGGCCCTGGTTTTTCCAATATACCTGTCTTAGGCCTTTTTGATTTGTCCTAAACTTACAAGAAATACATCTAAGTCAGGAGCCTGGGAATTTCTCCATTCAAATTTAGGTTGGGTTCCTATGTGTCTGATGAGTGGGGTCTGCTTTATTTTTGTCTGTTAAAGAATCACTAATGTGGACATGGGTGTTTTGTTTTCAAGCATCAAATTCAAGAGGAAGCTGTATCTGTGTTGCTTCAGTGTACAGAAATATACATCTTAGAAATTAATAGTGAATACTGAATGCTAATAAGTGGGAAAAGAATTATGATTCCAGCAAGGTCTAAAGACTGTATGATTTAACACTAAAGCCAAATCGCTAAAAGCGGCTGATCCTACAGCTTTTTGGTTGTAATCACTTTTCCTGTGAAGTGTGTCAGTTATACTGTTACTCTGAATGAAGCCAATCCATTAGTCAACACATTTTTATTGACAACTGTGGAAACTGTCTTAAGCCCTAGGAATTGAAGCAGTCAGGCCTATGGCCTGCCCACATAGAGATTTTGTCCTTCCTGATCAATGAAAAATTTTATTTTTTTATTCTCAATTTTTTAATGTTTATTTATTTTTGACAGAGAGAGAGAGAGAGAGAGAGAGAGAGCGAGCATGAGTGGGGGAGGGGCAGAGAGAGAAGGAGACAAAGAATCTGAAACAGGCTCCAGGCTCTGAGCTGTTAGCACAGAGCCCGACATGGGGCTCGAACTCACTGACAGTGAGATCATGACCTGAGCCGAAGTCGTATGCTCAAATGACTGAGCCACCCAGGCACCCCGAAAATTTTATTTTTTTTATTGAAGATTTGTTTGCTATCCCTAGGGAGTCTTTTATCTTGCTTTAATGGAAGACTTATAAATTCTGATAAATACTTTGCTGTGGAGCTACTATTCCTCAGGGTGTTTCAGGTGATGATAAAAAATAAAACTCATAGGTCCCTACTATTTTAACTGAAATATCTCCCTCTCTCAAACTGAAATCCCTTTGGTGATTTTCCAACCCCTCCACCTGCTTTATTTCCTTATTGGTATTTTATCACTCTCTGAGATTATTTATTAGTGCCTTTAGTGCCCTTTATTTATTAGTGCCCTACCTATCTTTTCTGCACTGGATGTAAGCCCTATGGCCACAGAAGTTTTTGTCTATAGTTTGGTGGTATGTCATTATAACCAGGAACAGGACTCAGAAAATAGGAGACACTCAACAAATATTCCTTGGAAGGATGGGTGGATGAATGAAATGAATGAATGAATATTGGGCATGGATTCAGTTCAAGAAATTCCTACACTGAATGAGAGGTTACTAAAGATGGCTTTTTAGGCTTCTCCATCTAACCATAAGATTTGAGGATTTTATAATTCAGCTTCCCAATTACCATTATTAATAATCACTTATTGATCCTGTAGCATGCAGTGGGGGTGGCTTTGTGGTTAATAATCCAAGGACACTGCAGTCATATCAAAATGGCATTCAGTATTGACATTCGTCTATAATTTTATGCTATGTTTCAGTATTTGAAGACTTCCGTGTAAAACAATTTTTATCATCTTTTGTACCAACTGAAGACCATTTCACTTATTACAGACACCTTCCATTTTTGCCAGGGACCCAAAATTATTATGCATTGGATTGCTTTAATAAAGATTGTTTTCAATCAAGTTGGCAACTAGGCTATTGCTAACAACAAGCTAGAGAAAGGAATGTATGACAAGTTTTCAGCTGTCTTCAGAGTAAGTGACAATAGGAATAAAATTGGTTTCACACGTTTTAAGTGCATGGCCACTTAAAGGAGTAGGTTTAAAGAGTATGAGCAAGTATGAGTTTGTGTATACAAACTTGGCATTAGTCCCCATAATATGAAAACAATATATAATGTTTGAAGCATAAGCACATTGGTTTGGTTTTAGAAGAACTAAAAGAAAACAACACCCTTGCATTATTTAGCAATTACCATTATGAATGCCTACTATGTAGCTAGACAGTGGGCCAAGTGGGCCAGGCACTAAATATATTTATTATTTCTTTTAAAATTAACTATAGCTCTGAGAGGTAGATATATCATTACCATATCACAGATGAAACCGAGGGCCAGAGAGATTTAAAAAATAAATAAATTGTGAGAAATTGAATCCAGATTTTGAACAAGGTATGCTCACTGTACCATGGTCTTTGTATGCTGCAACACTGCCTCCTGTTGGTCTAGTCTGGAATTACATACACTAATTTATAACAAGCACGCATATGTGTAAAGATTATTATACACAAAAGATTATGCATTATATATATTATGGTGGTAGGATTGTGAGTGATTGTTTACTAATTTCTATTTATTGTTATAAATGTCTACAAAGAATATAAGTTAGTTTTTAAATTTGTGTTTAAAGTATCCATTGGACTTTTTGGAGGGCATCTATAGATCTTTGGAGACTGATTTCAAAGGGGGCTAACCATGTTTACCCCAACTGTGTCTTGGGCTGCTGCAAGAAGCAGGGTATTAGCCTAGCGGACCACTGGTTAGCCTCAGCATCACATATTTGAAGATAAACTACTCATCAAGTTAAATCCAATGTGACTTCCATTTTTTAGCACTTCCTGCAACTCAATGCCTAATAGCATGCTATATTCAAATAGCATTGCACAGTTTAATGTGTTTTTCCCAGTGCGTTGAGTTTGGAAATCACTATATAAGTTATTACTACAATTATTTTCCACCTTCATCTGCCAAAGAGAGAGAAATCAATTCAGTCCACATCTTGACTGCAAGGCTGTTATAAAAGATCCATTGTCTGCACCTATTCTATACATGGATTTTTGAAATTGAAACCAGCAATGCACCATAAATTTCAGAAAAGTGATCTTCAACTGCCAGGCAGATCCCAGGACTATTTGAAACATGATTTGGGGACTTGCATTTCAATTTCCATTACTCACACGTCTTCACCTTTGCTGAGGCAGGTTCTAGGCTAAATGTTTTCACTCAATAGTTCTGTCATGTTCAGTAGGTCACTTGATGTCTATCCCAGTTTCTAGTTGGATAAAATGGGAACTATTACACCTGCAGTTCATTCATCACATCTGCATTTTGGGATTGCCACTCACCATGGTGGTGTTAGAATAACCTGTGGGTTTCTCAAGGTACTGAAGAGCAGTTATCTAAGTCAGAATGGCCCCAATTTCTGGCTCCACAACTTACTCGCTTCAGGGATTGGTAAGCCCCTGCACCTCCCTAACCCTCAGTTTCCCTATCCTTAAAGTGAGAATGATTATGGGGTGCCTGGGTGGCTCAGTCGGTTGAGCGTCCGACTTCGGGTCAGGTCATGATCTCGCAGTTTGTGAGTTCGAGCCCCGTGTCGGGCTCTGTGCTAACAGCTCAGAGCCTGGATCCTGCTTCAGATTCTGTGTCTCCTCCTCTCTCTGCCCCTCCCATGCTCATGCTCTGTCTCTCTCTGTCTCTCAATAATAAATTAACATTAAAAAATATTTTTTTAAAGTGAGAATGATTATACACATGCCTCAGGGTCATTGTGAATAACAAATGAAATACTATGAGTAAAGAACTTGGCCCAATGACGATCGCAGAATGATTTCTCCATGGACGACATATGCAACTATCCAGAGACATACATGCAGGGCACCTGGGTGGGTCAGTTAGTTAAGTGTCTGACTTCAGCCAAGGTCATGATCTCATAGTTTGTGGGTTCAAGCCCCGCATTGGGCTCTGTGTTGACAGTGTGGAGCCTGGAGCCTGCTTCAGCTTCTGTGTCTCCCTCTCTCTCTGCCCCTCCCCTTCTCATGCTCTGTTTCTTTCAAAAATAAATAAACATTAATTTTTTTTTGAAAAAGACATACATGCAAATAATTTTTAATGTAAGTTCTTGTGTTTAAGTTCTGCTATTGTTTGTTTTTGTTGATTAATATGGTAAAAATGCCTACCTCTATGTGTACGATGTATTTCTTATTGAAAATCTACAAGGAGAAAATCAAGCTGGGATCCATAATCCTATCACTGCTCCCAGCTGTCATTTTAAACTACTATTAACATTTTGGTGGTTCTTTGTTTCATTTATATTAATTCTATAAGTATTTTCATAGATAGAGTCATATAAAAATATATAAGTTTTATCTTAATCTTGTTATTATAAATACTGGCAATTTTTTGGGACGCCTGGGTGGCTCAGTCAGTTAAGCGTCCAACTTCGGCTCAGGTTATGATCTCGCGGTCCATGAGTTCCAGCCCCGAGTCGGGCTCTGTGCTGACTGTTCAGAGCCTGGAGCCTGTTTCAGATTCTGTGTCTCCCTCTCTCTCTGACCCTCCCCCGTTCATGCTCTGTCTCTCTCTGTCTCAAAAATAAATAAACGTTAAAAAATTTTTTAAAAAAATAAATACTGGCAATTTTTAATCTATTTTCATTATATAAGTAATTATATATGTATATATATTATTTATATAGAAGCCTTAAATAGAAAATTTAGAAAATTATAATTATTTATAATTCCATAGGCTACGAATAGCCACTACTAACATTTCAAGAGCTTCTCTTTTGGTCTTTTTAAATATGCATATATTTATGTTAATAATAAAATGCCAGCAATTAGAAGGCCTTCCATTACTTTTTAAGAAAGAAAAAAAAATGCTACCAAATCAACATTGACAGTGCTTTCTTATCACTAAAAACCTTTATTTTGCATATCTTTAAATGGCCCTCTTAAATTATATAGGCGGAGGTTTTTATCATGGTATCATTCTTGTACATAAATAAAGAGAAAATAGAGGGACACCTGGGTGGCTCAGTTGGTTAATCATCCAACTTTGGCTCAGGTCATGATCTCATGGTCCATGAGTTCGAGCCCCGTGTCGGGCTTTGTGCTGACAGCTCAGAGCCTGGAGCCTGCTTCAGATTCTGTGTTGCTCTCTCTCTCTGTCCCTCCCCCTCTCACATTCTCTCTCTTTCTCTCAGATCTAAATAAACAATAAAAAATAATAAAAATAACAATAATAATAAAAAGAAAATAGATACAAAATACAATTGATAAGACAGTCATGAAACTCCTGCACATTCAGAGTTTGTCTGTCTGGGTCATTATTGACACAGCCATGTCTGTGTCCAATACAACATCATCTTCTGTGCATTTTGTTCTTCCCTGTAAAGCAGCAGGCTCTCAACACCACTTTAAATAGCAATTAAACCCAATATTTTTAGTACCAACAATGCACATAACTCATGTAGTGACTAACTATGCCACTGCTCTGTTCAAATCTACACAATTGTTATGTGGCCAGCATAATTCCATGATGGCCAACCATGAGCCATTGATGGGGAGACAAGCCCCAATTTCAGGCAGGCTGCAGGTGAAAATGCACATCTGCCTTAGTACTAGGGATATTTTACCTAATATTTCTGTTACAGCTCTTTATTTAGTTTTATCTTTTTTTCTTTTTTTTAATTTCCATTCAATATTAAATTGGGAACATTTCCCAGTTTCTTTAAAACTCGTTTGACCATCGTTTCTTTCAAATTATTCAACAAATGTAGAACCAAGGACCTTAGCTTTTGAGGCTTTTAGAAAATTACCACTATTGAAAACAAAACTAGCAAACAGGAATATATTAAAAATTCTCTCTACAAAAGCGAGGGAGGAATTGGACAAATTAAATGATGAACGTTGAAATGTGTACAAAATTTAATTTTAAATCTCTATAATTGCACGTTGGAATATCTTGACTTCTGGGAAGAATATTTTGATGAAGCGCCTATTTTTAATTAGATAAATTCATATTCTGTATCAGAAGGGAATGAAATTGAGAAAGCCTATGATTTCCCATAAATCTAAATCTTATGAAACATTCAAGAGAATCATAGTGGCAATTTATTTGACAAGGTTTGTTGTGTAAAATATCTATCAAAGAAAGATACAGTGAAAGGAGGCAAACACATTACATATGTAAATTATTTGGGGGCAAATATATAAACATTTTTATACAAAGAAATATTGGGATTCAGAATATCCTCCATTTAGCAAGCTTGCTCTGAATATGTCAACCATTTATGATACATAAAATATAGTTATGAAGAGAACTATAGGGAATTTTAAATTTTTTTAATGTTATAATATGGCCATATTGAAAAAAGTAAATTTTTCCAAAATATGATAATGAGGTGGTATATGCATGTAATATATGTATGTATGTAAGTGTATGTAAATATACTAGATAATTGTTATTTTTATTTGTTAGAAATAATTTAATTAGGGAAACAATTTATTTTCTTAATTTTATAAAGATTACCCGTTATTATAGATTACATTTACCTATTATATTTTATATACCATGTTATATATTAAATTTTATTTTACACTGGTTTATTATTTAGTAAGGAAATATTTAATCATTTATTTTAGGGGTGCCTGGGTGGTTCAGGAGGTTGAGCATCCGACTCTTGATTTCGGCTCAGGTCATGATTTCAGAGTCGTGAGATTGAACTCTGCCTTGAGCTCCGCACTGAGCATTTATGATTCCCTCTCTCGCTCTCTCTGTCTCTCCATCTGACCCTCTACCCCATTCACACTCTTCTGCTTGCTCTAAAATAAAAAATATATATATATGTATTTTAAATAAATAATATATACTAAATAATAGACTTAATAAATATTAAATGATAATATTTTCAAATATTTTAAAATCTTCTTTACTTACACCAGAAATGAATCCCTCTTCTGATGTGTAATAAGGTCTTTAACCCTTCCCATTGTAAACCACATAAGTGTTTCTATCCCTCCTATTGTACTGATTATTATACATATTAAATGGATATCTCTCCATCTGCAATCCTGATCATTTTGTTAGGATAGATTCCACGTAATGGAATTTCTGATAATATGAACATTTTATATCTTATAATATTAACATCTTAAAATTAAATTGCATTAAAGTCTTTTGAAAGATTTAATATGTTCCCCGACTATTAAGAAATAAGTGTAAAAACACAATGCATAATTTAAAAAAAGAAATTATTTAAAATAGGCTTTAAATAACTGCAAGAATATCAATAACACTTTGCAGAGAGATCATGTCAAGTAAATAATGTGAACAGTACTTGTGAAAACTATTTAAAATAATTATATTTGTTTTCAATGAATTATATTTTTAAATCCAAGGGACTCCTGTGTTGGACATTTACCATGCCCCGGGCATTATGCATAATGCTCTAGATACCCAGGTAAATAAGACACAGACTTTGTCGTTGAGGGATTCTTCTGAAGGTGGCCAAAGTGCAAGCAACGGATATAATTACCTGGAACCCTTGCAGTTGTTCCCATAACTGTTCCTGTAACAGAGCGCCTGAATGCCGTGAGCACAGGGGGTGGCCTGCCCCTTCTGCTGAAGTGTGGGGGTGGCGACAGAGACAGCATACACTAGGCAGAGTTCACAAGCAGCATGACAGAGGAGCTGAGTCTGGAAGGCTGAAGAGTTTGACAGCAGACGTGTAGAACAATATGGACAGAGTCCTCCCAGTAGGAAAAGCGTAGTGGGGTTGAGAAACTGATCTTTAGCATGCGTGGAGCTGAAAGAGAAGGGGGAGTGGAACACGGGAAGGGTGTCCTGGATAAAACTGGGCTAAGTCTTACCTGTCTTTCTATGGGTGCTCCCACTGTGTTATCTCATACCTTTGTGGCTGAGGCTGCCACTTGTGCCACTATTCACACAGTATATTCATTCAAGGTTTATTTACTGATACCTTATTTCCTGTGTGCTGGATAGGATTCTAATCCGCAGAAACAGTGCTGGGAGAGGCACCTGGGTGGCTCAGCTGGTTAAGCTTCCGACTGGACATCAGCTCAAGTCATGATCTCACGGTTTGTGTGTTTGAGGCCCACATTGGACTCCATGCTGACAGTGTGGAGCCTGCTTGGGATTCTCTCTCTCTCTCTCTCTCTCTCTCTCTCTCTCTCTCCCTCTCTCTCAAAATAAAAATTAAAAAAAAAAAGTAATAATAATAAAGTTAAAAAAAAGAAACAGTGCTGGGCACAGCAGATAAGCACATTGGCAATAAATGACTACAGTAATATGATAATTTAAAATAATGACAAGTTAACAAAAAAGGTAGAGTTTTAAAGATGTTTGGCTGCAGTTAGATGTGGAAATATTCTGGATGAAGAGGTCACAGAAGGCCTCTCTGAAAAGATGATATGTGTACTATAGCATAATGCTAATGAAGGGTTTAGCCTTCTTTAGTAGTACTGGAGGAAAACTAGTCCAGACAGTAGGAATAGCAAAATAACAAGTGCAAATGTCCTGGGGCAAGGGCAGACCCGGCATGTTTGAAGAACTGGGAGAAAGTGAGTGATTGAAGTTCAGGAGCAAAATAAGAATGAGAGAGGTAGAAGAGAATGTAGAGATAAAGAATAGAATGACTCTGGAACTTGGAGATCTTGGTGATGGGTTTGAATGTTATGCTAAGTGTTATGGGCAGCTACTGGAGTTTTCTAGAGTGAAAGAATGTGATTATAAGAGCTTATTTATTTCCTTGTAATATAAAAGTTCACTCATACTGTTATTACTCTAATGTAGAGGGGAATATATGCCACATGTATGTGTCTCAAAATAATGAATCTTTTGTTTATGTTTAATGTTTGAAGACGTAGCTTTGTATAAAACTAGAGTAGAGCTTCAACATGGTTCTCGATTTTTGTTTTGAGTACTATGAAGATCATTCTGGATTTTTTTTTAATTGAGAAAAATGTTATTCTCTCTCAAGTATTGAACTCTTGAGCTCATCCTGGGCAGAGGTGGGATGAATCACCTAAACGAACTAGTGGTGTGGTGTAGAGAACACGGGCCTACCATGCGAGGCCTCGGTTTCAGTCTGTAAACTTGAAGGTATAAAGGAGCCGTTCCGACAGTTTTTCTTTAAATATATTATTACTTCAGAAATGAGTTAATTTCCCCTCTGATTGTCCTTATGCCAGTGGTTACTACCATTTTGACTTTGATTGATTTTGCCTCAGCCTCTTTCAAGGAGGTAATCATCTGCACAAAATGAGCAATTAAAAGAATCCTGTAGGCGATTGAAAAGTAACTAAAATTTGTGGATAATCCTCTCCTAAGTAGCGTATTATGTTTGTATATTCGAAAAAGAAAGTCTTAAAAAATAATTATACACCTTATATCACACCTTCTCTTCTATTAATGCTTTGGTCTATTTGCTTCTTGTCTTTTCTCTATGAATGTTTTATATAACTTTATTCATATCATATAGGCTGCTATTCACTTGAGTATAATGCCAGTGCACACTTTTTATGCTGTTTGTCAAAATAATTAATGCTGGGTTCCCACAACAGAACAATACTTTTGAAATCTCAGTGGCTTAATGCTACAAAGACTTACTTCTCAAGTCACCTCACAAGTGATTGGGTGACCATCCGCCATCTTGTACCATTCCATTTAAAACAAACACCCTGTAAAGTTGCATGGTGGGGGGAAATGAGAGGGTGCATGCACAGTAGTTCTTAATTGCCCAGAAATGAAAAAACAAATTCTAACAGTGCACTGAGCTGATGTGGTTTCATGTCTAAGTACAATAGATGACATGTGGTGTTTGATGAGCACTATCTCTGTCAGCACCTACCTTTCAGACACTAAATATTTGCCCCCCTCTCATTCGCATACATTCCGACCTTGTATCTCACCACACACTGGACTTCTCATACGCTTCCTGAAGGAAGACATTTCATAGTCTCATTCGTTCACAGCATCTACTTCCAAGTCCTGATGTCTGGTAGTGTCTCCATAAAGTCGTGTGTGTGTGTGTGTGTGTGTGTGTGTGTGTGTGTGTGTGTGTGGCTTCTCTTGGTACAAAGATCTTCGATTTAAGAAAGAAGGAAAAAAAGAATATCGTCTTTTACCATCACCAACACCATTCATAGTTTATACACACCTGTACATGCAATGTGCAAAGATGGACCAGAAACAAAACAATCACAATAGACACTGCCACCCAGAGAGGAGAAAACTGGGGGAAATGACACAGAACACACGACGGACACTGCCTCATGACCTTTCTGCACAATCCTGTTCAGTAAATGCTAAAAAGTCTTCCTACCCTGGAAGACAGAGGCTTGAGTTGCTCTCTCAAATGGCTCCTTTATGGATCATCTTCTGGACTCTTCAACTCCTCTCTAGAAGGTTCTTCCTTTCCCTGGCATCAGCAAAAATGAGCATCAAGGGATATGCCCACTTTGGAGGCTATAAAGCTTTCGCATCTCACTTCCTGTTCTCAGAAAGTTGGAGCCACCAGGAAAATTTTAAGGGCCAAATACTAAAAGCCCTTTTTTGCTCCAAATCCATGATACATGTATATGTTTACATTTATATTTGCCTCAAATACTAGAAAATTTTTGATCCATCTACTTCCCCTTAGTTCTGTGTGCTAATAATCATGCCTAAAGTTCTTTCTGAAGTTTATATAATCTCTCAGAAGCCCTATTCAAAGCCTTTCTCTCTCAACTCAATGGCAAATACCGACCTGGAAAAATACTTGGGAAATGGTACATCCTTAATCTGACATTTGCCTTGATTTGTTTTATCTAACTAAGAGGTTTGGCTGGGCCTTTGTTGCTCAAAATCCTTGGAAAAAAAAAAAAAAGAAACATTATTTTCTTTGTGTAACTAGGAGCACTCCTGTTTTTCCAATCAGGAGGGCCTCAAATTTCTGTAATTCCCCAAGTCCTTTTGTTTCTGCATGTGAACTAGCAGATTATTTCCTGAGCCCTTCTCTTTCTTCTAAACCTGAACAAACACAGCCAATACACACTTATATCCCCATCGCCAGGCTCTCCCCTTAATCCGTAAGTCCACTGTGTATGGTTGACCCTCCAAGTCAATGGTCTCACCCGATGTGTCACCACTGCCGATCATAGATCTCCACTGTTCCCACTTCCGCTATCAGACTCTGTACTGTCCATCAGAGAATCACTAATCTTGGCCACCAACATATAATCATTTACTTAGTCTTCTTTCTTTTTCTTCCCCCTATTTGTTTCTTATGCACACTCTTCACTTCAAGGTACTGATTTCTGTGTGAGACTAAGTGATTAATACTCACTCCTCACAAAAGGCAAACTTCTGACATCTCCATGTGAAATGCAGTGCTCTTTTCCTCACACTTCAGTTGGGTGTGAATGAAGCGGGCTTCCTTCACCATACAGCTTTGCCATCTGTAATGATGGCCAACCCCTCGCTCCACATATAACACTCTGCTTTTGCTTGTGTCTATTTGCTCAAACTAGTTTGACGGCCCCAACATAAATTTGAGGGTGGCTAGGGAATTTAGGGAAATGCACGTAACATTTGGTTAAGTGTCCACTGCATTATTGTGAACCCGTCTATCTTTTTAAATTGCTTTCTCATGCGTGATTAAGTATGAATTTCAGGTCTCTCTTAGAAGTGAGGTGGGAAAGTCATGACTCAGTCCAGCTTACTGGATAAGAACTACTGTGTGGCTATAGACCTGCCTTTGCACTAGCTTTGTCCTCTTAGGTTTAGCACTCACAGGAATCTGCTTTCCTAATCCTCCAAAGACTATATTGGGCCCAAACATGCCTACAATTGTGAAGGCATGTAATCACAAGAAAGGTAAGTCATTCCAATGAACAATGGCGAGCAGTAGGGGAACCCATACCAGATTTGCCTTACTGTGGGGGCTAGGAAGGGTCTCCTGGAGCAAGAGGCATTTAAGTGGATGTACTAGGGATGGGTAAGTGAACCATCTGAGGGTAGGGGAGATGGAGAGTGCTCCAGAGAAAGAGCAAGCAAAGAGGAAGAAGGAACTTGAATCTTTGCTGTCATGAAAGAAGGTCAGCAGGGCTGCAAGCTGAATGCAGAGGAGACAGAGGTAGGAAGGGAAAATGGGCAGACAGCCCAAATGAAAGTCTGGTAGGCTCTGTTAAGGACTTGAGAGTTTATCGAGGACAGAAGAGTTAAGTCAACCACTGTCAGGAGCCATTCACCCCCTCTGCCTTCCTCCATCGCACTGCTGGCTGTGTTAACTTAGAAGCATGTTTGGCCTGAGGGCTGACAGCAGCTTTTTGGGACACAGGTTTTCCAGCTGGTTCTACAAAGGTAATCTGAGTGCCAAAGGACTTGACTCTCCTGCAGTTTTAACCTTGAAAAACTGGGCAGAAATGTACTTATCCATCAGGTTGAGTTACAGGAACTATATAACTCAGGCAGTCTATTCAAAACATGTTTCTGCTTTGGAGAGAAATGTACCTTCAAATATCTTTTACAGAGTATAAAAGTAAAAAAGTAAAAAAAAATGCATATTTTTAAAAAACTTTTAATGTTTATTTATTTTTGAGAGAGAGAGAGAGACAGAACAAGAGCAGGGGAAGGACAGAGACAGAGGGAGACACAGAATCCGAAGCAGGCTGCAGGTACCTGACTGTCAGCACAGAGCTCCATGCAGGGCTCAAACTCAAAGAACCACGAGATCCTGACATGAGCCGAAGTCAGACATTTAACAAACTGAGCCACCCAGGCGACACCCCCCAACCCTTCCTTTTTTTTTTTTCTTTTTCTTTTTCTTTTGTTTTTAATGTGCTCCTCCAAAGAAGCTGCAGGATCTAAGGGCACATTGGTTTCTTTTCCAACTTGTGATTTAGCAATTATGTGATTAGGTATTGCATGTTTTACAAGGGCATCAGTCTGTTATTGCTGCTACTAAAGCTTTTGCTTTGATGATGGACTATATAACACTGGCAACTGATAGTCTCTGAATCTTTATTTTCTTTGCAGAGGCAGTGTGTAATCTCCCAAAACTGGACAGCTGTACTTGCTAAATAAAGTATTGTATCGATCACTCTCTTAAACTCTCATGCCTTTTGCAATTGGTGAACACGTACTGCACTCTTCATTTTGCTCATATTCATCACACCCGATTCTTGGCTCTTCCGTCTTTCGACCCCCCGATATATGAAGGGAAATCATTAATGAAGAATTTAAGCATAATTTGGCATTATTGGCTTTCCTACTATAGTTCAATTTTGTTCATATTCTTTTGAAAAAATGATTTTTTTCATTTATTACATGTATTGTCCTATTGGACTATAGTGCTCAGCTTGGCTTACGATCTTGGGTTCCACCTGACACTCGCCCACACATTATTCAGTGAAAACAAGAATGACACTCCCTCGTATCCCACTCGTTGTGAGTATTCAAAGGTCCCGTTCCCAAGAGCTTCTATTTAGACATCATTTTCCATTCCGTCCTTCCCCTTGGTGTGTTAAAAGGCCGACGGTGATAAGCCTGATTTTTGGTCTTGCTGTGTTGTCTCTGATCTCTCTGGGGACTAATCTGCATGTCCACCTTAAGTACGCCATTTCAGATTATTTGGGGGAAGACACCCACCAGAGGTGACTCCTCTGGAAAGGCAAAAACTTACTGAAGTAGGACTATTTGCTTTTAAGGATGATGATGGGGGTGGTGGTGGTGGTGGTTATGATGACAAAAAACATACTTTCTCTAGCTCTTTGCTCTGTTTTGCATTTGTGTGACCATTTCTCCATCTTTGGATTTGGCCTCTTCCCTCCATCAAAGAAGTTCTAGGCCTGAGTAAGCTAAGTATGGTGTGAGGAATACTTAGTTTAGAAGGCAATTAACTCAATATCAAATTCTTTTTTCCCCTTCGTGTACTATCCCTTGTCTCCAGATCTCTGGCCAGGATCATGCCTTCCAGTGCTTGGAGCTTTTGCCTAAGAATTGAATTCTTTGTTGCTCATTTTCTGCATTCTCACTACGTACACTTGATCTTTGCCTACAGAAAGGTACAGGTATCAATGCACTTCTTGTTTCTTCCTCAGCAAATCTATCTTCTTATATTTGACTGCAGTTCACCATGAATTATGTTTTCCACCAGTTTTCCCAGTATTGTGGCACCACCCTCCCTCCCTCTCGTGAACATTTGGGCGGTCTATTTTGTCACGTGGTTTAAGGCCTGCTTTATCATTTACCTGCATGTGGGGAAGAGGGAGGCGAAACCCAACATCACTTCCCTGAATTGATTCCAACGGGGCAGTGCCTGTTTGGACACACAGCTAGATGGTCTGGACGATATACATGTAAATGTATGTATTCGATCATGGCACAGATTTTCTAAGTGGTGATTTTCAAAACTAGAAGGCTCCACCCTATAAACTCTCGTGCACATGTTTATAGCAGACAGATGAAGCAGCTGCTGGCCCATGACACCATCACAGAAGTGTCTGACCCTTCCTGTGATGCCAAAAGTAGCTGCTTTTAACACCAATCAAGACAGGTGTTCAGCTTACAAATAAACGATTGCTAAAAATACTACCTCTGCCTATGTCTATAAAACAGTGACACCTTAAAGTGAATTACAGCTTTCAGCTGGTCATGGCACTAACTGTATGAATTATCTGAAAGAAAGGAAAACTATTGCAAGGCCATCCTCTTTCGGCTTAATCGTCTTGATAGGATGAAGCGTGACCTAACTCACTCCACCAGACCATCATCATCACCATATCATCATCGTCCTCTTCCTCTTAATTTTCCTCATAAGTTCTGTTGGTGCTGAGAACTATGCTACGGGCTGGGAATAAATGGTTAACAAGACAGAAAGCCTAGTTTTATAAATTACATGTTCCAGCAACAGGGATAATTAAGGAAATAATAAAGCAAATAATTAGAAACATGAACAATTTTAATTGCTATGCTAAGAAGAAGTGTTTCATGGAGAGAGAATTCAGAACTTGAATACTTGACTGCAGCTCAAGGACCAAGAAAGGCTTCTCTGAAGCAGTGCCATTTAAGCCAAGATCCAACATATAAGAAGAAATAATGCTGGGGAGGAAAGCGGAATAGTCGGTCCAGAGAGGGAACAGTCTGTGTGAAAACCTTGAACCAAGAGGATCTCATTAAAACTGCAGAAGTTAGGGGCATTTGGATGGTTCAGTCAGTTAAGCGTCTGACTCTTGGTTTGGGCTCAGGTCATGAACTCACGGTTCGTGAGTTTGAGCCCCACATCTGGCTCTGTACCAGCAGTGCTTGGGATTCTCTCTCTCTCTCTCTCTCTCTGTCTCTCTCTCTCTGTCTCTCTCCTGCTCTCTCTTCCTCTCTCCCTCTCTCAAAATAAATAATAACATAAATAAACTTAAAAAAATAAAATTACAGAAGTTAGAGGAGCTGGAGAGGAAGGGGCCAGATCCTTTAGGTTTCTGATGGCAATGAGAAATTCTGAGAGAATTGGACAGCTATTACTAGACCTCTTTCCCATTTATAAATAACATTTTGGGGGCCCCTGGGTGGCTCAGTCAGTTAAGCGTCTGACTTTGGCTCTTGTCATGGTCTCATGGTTCATGGGTTTAAGACTCGCATCAGGCTATTTACTGACAGCTTAGAGCCTGGAGACTGCTTTGGATTCTGTGTCTCCCTCTCTCTCTCTCTCTCTCTCTCTCTCTCTGCCCCTCTCCCATTCACACTCTCTCTGTCTCTCCCAAAAATAAATAAACATTAAAAAATAAATTAATAAATCAATAAAAATAACATTCTGGGGGCACCTGGGTGGCTCAGTCACTTAAGCATCTGATTTTGGCTCAGGTCATGATCTCACAGGTCATGGGATGAGCCTTGGGTCAGGCTCTGTGCTGACAGTTCAGAGCCTAAAGCCTGCCTTGGATTCTGTGTCTTCCTCTCTCTCTCTGCCCTTCCCCCGCTCAAGCTCTGTCTCTCTCCGTCTTCCATAAATGAATAAACGTTAAAAAATAAAAATAAAAAATAAAAATAGCATTCTGGCTGCAGTGTGGAGAGTAAGGTGGAAGGATGGAAGAGCAGTTATGAGCAAATAAGGGGGACATTTTTTAATCAGTCAAAAAGTGTTGGTAGCACTCTGATCATGTCTAGTGACTTTTCAATTTGCTTTCTGAGTTTCCAAAAATATTCATGAGTCCTAGGTGTTTTCATGAAGATGACTTCAGTCACTCAGCCACTCATTCAACCTTACTTTACTGTGCATTGACCCTGTATGAGGCACTTGGGTTCAGGGAAGAAATGCAAAACACCGGCCACCAAGGAGCACCATGGGAGAGGCAGGCATGTGAATGACAGTACGCCAGGTGCCATCACAGGAGCAGGCAGGAAAACAAGGGTCACATAGGAAAAGGCACCTAACCAGCTATTGATCCAGAGAGGATATGTCATAGACGCAGAGAACTGAAGCAAGAATCAAAATTAGCTAGATACGTCTGGTGGGTATTGACTGTTTTCTGTAAGTTGTGAGTTTGGGACTTTGAAGAGTTGAAGACAACAATCATCTTTGGGGACTTCAAGAAAAGAAGCACATCATGTTTTCGTCTGTATCCTTTATTGCTCACCCTAGTAATTACCTATATATGCCCTTGCTGAGGTTCCTGGATCTTGTTTTAATCCGGCCTCATTTTTCCCCACCCAAACACACTTTCCACTCATTTGCACCTCTGCCTCTTTCTCACATTTGGCTCTGTCTCCTTAATACCTCTTATTAGTCAGAGAACAGGAGATTGCATTTGCTAGAACCTCAACCGGAATGGTGACTAGGAGAAGGATCATGACTGGTTTATGTAGATGATAATTGAAGACAAGACCAGTTCCAGGCAACCCTGGATCCAGAAATCAAATAGTACTCTGGAGACTTGGTCTCTCTTCCTCCCCAGGGGCTCTCATTTGTTCCCACTCTCTAACTCAAGGCCACTTTCTCTAGCTCCGGTGTCTGCTGCACTCATGGGCAAAGATTTCCTCAAGGAAATGAGTTAGCCATGCTCTTTCCCAAGGTGGCGGCCTAGCAATGTGTCCAAAACGGGAGAGAGTCACCTTTTCTTTTCAAGTGGTTCTACCAAAGTCCAGAAGAGAGCCCGTATGGAAATTGGTGAATTAATGACTCTAGCCAAGAGTACGACCTATGTTGGCCAGCCAGATCTCAGCCATCCATACTGCATGCATGCGTCCCTGAAAAAGGAGGAGTGACATTTGCTGCACCCAGATTGAATGGGTTAACAGTGGATGTGGTGCAGATTCTCCATGAGGGTGCTGATGTGTCAACATCAAAGTGGGAGAAAATGTGGATGGCATCCACTACACTTCTCACAGAAAACACCTGCTTACCCTGGTGTCCCAGTTTTGCTAACTTGGTTTCTCATCAGAGTCTTTTCCTCCAATGGAAGCAGGGATGAAGAAACTTTCCTCATTGAGATCACCCACATTTGTTAACATCTACAATTCTTGATGGGCATTGTCTACTACTCTGATTTTTGGCCCTAGTCTTTTATCTTTGACCTGAAATCTGTAGGATTAAGGGCTTTTGTCTTCAACCCCAGCTACTACATTTTTCTTTTGGTTGTATTCTGAATAATACTATGGGATACTCTAGTCATCCCTGAAAAGAGCAATCATTGCCCTTTGGGACCATTCTGGAAAGAATAACTTTATATACCAGGAAACAGAGACTTGAAAGGTAGTTGAAATGTAGGAGGGCACATAACTTGTGTCTTGGGCCAAAATGGCAAAAGTTGACGATGGCTAGGTGTCTGCTACAGAACAGCGGATGTTCCACTCGTATTTCCTAGGACTCCAGTAAAGAAGGGGAGACACTGGTAGGGGAAGCAAATTATGCCTTAGTAACCAGATCTCACGGTTTCTTGATACATATTGCTTTATTTCCCCATTGGTCCTCTATAGCTTTCGCAGAGTCTTCTCTAAAACCTTTCTGGATGCTGGTTAGAAATGCAGAGTTTTAAACCTCAACTCAGGCCTACCAAATCAGAATCTGTAATATAGAACAGGGCTTACAGGTGATTTTACCCTTGGTTCCGATTCTGCTTCCAAACCCTTTCTGCAGGCTCTGCCCTGCTTTCTAACGTGATTCTTTATTACCTGCTCAGCTAATGACTGACTTTCTCATTTTCCATTTTCTTTGGCAAAAGTAGGCAATGCCAATGCTGCTAACTAAAATCAAAACAGATGTGCTAAGAATCTCATTGACTATTTTATGTAACTACTTGAATTACCAGAAGGCTCAAACCAAATTCATGGAAAATTAAAGCATAGGAATCTTAAGCCAGAAACTGTTTAAACAGGCTTAAAAGGTTACTGCAGGAAAAGAACAGGATCAGTTTGTTTAAGTGATAAAATAAGAACTTAAGCTGAGTCAGGGAGAGAAAACCTGCCTCTTGATCTATAGATTTATCTCCTTAATGAAGTATTAGCTGTTTTACTATTCGGGGAATTAAAAATGACCTAACGTATAAATATAAAAGCATCAAATTGGCAAACATCCCACATATTGTACTGAAAAAATCATTTTGTAGATTTGCAGGATTTGAAAACAGAGACTGTGAAGTAGGAAAAAACAACAACATATGTCTGTGAATGAGGCTGAGTTGGCTTCCAGTCCCCATGAGCCATACGCCTGCCTCAGCAAGTAACTTCGGTTCTCAGGCTTGGGCTCCTGATTTACAAAATTATCTATTTTATAATAATAATAATAATAATAATAATAATAATAAATTATTAATAATGAATAATAATAAATCTATAAAGAGCTGTTGTACAGATTAAATGAGACTGTTCTGTCATAGAGCCCACCATAAGCTACAGATATTCAGTAAAGGGGAGTTGGGACTATTAGGAGAAAAAAGTGGTAGAGAAGTAATGGCAGGAGAAAGTCACTGCTTGGTGCTAGGGAACATTTGTCAGTCAACTTAAATTTTTTTTTTTAAAGAAGGTCATCTCTATTTTCATACTTGAGACTTACAGATGGCTTTTGGAGTAGGGAAGATAGATACTCTTCCAACTTAATAGATGCAGATGGAAAACAAGAAGCAATGAGATCAGACAACTCCTTAAGGCTCCCTGCCCTTGTATGGGAGTGACGGCTGCATGACATCTGGGGCTTTTAACCAGAGTGGTGCTTCCCAGGCTTTAGCTACTCTGCATCAGGCATCCTTTGGGGCTGTGTCCCCTGGCCTCTGCTCCTTGCCAACCGAGTTTCACACTAAGACAGTTGAGAGATGGAATGGAAATGGAGCTCTACATAGAATCCAGAGTGTTGGTTCCATAAGCAGATGTTCTTTTCTATTCAACAGATTTATCCCAAGTATGTGCAACAGTGTCTCCCACATAGTGGACATCAGAAATATTTGTAGGGATAATCACTAAGCATGTATTTTTATATTAAAAGGTGGGTAGCCTACAGAGTCAGCCTGTGTGTGTGTGTGTGTGTGTGTGTGTGTGTACGTGTGCACGCGTGCATGGATGCACACAAGCATGAGTGCTCTCCCACACATGCTCACACAAGGGCATTTGTGATTGTGTGTCTGTGTGTTTTGGTGGGTGGGGAAGGACGGAGGAAGAAGCTGCCAAGTGATAAAGAAAACATGCAAATGTGTGGCACTTCCTACTTAGAGGGTTCATAAACTCTTTCCCTTCTATTAATAATAACCTTTATCTTTACATCCCTTCAGAAGGAAAGGTCAAGATTGGCTAGAATCATAACTTACCATTATAATTTAATTCCCTTTCTTCCTCCGCTGCCCCCTTTACTGTACTCAACCCCTCCCTTAATGAGCCCTTGGAGAGAGTGAGAAAAGAAAACAGGCCTCATCAATTTCCCTAATGACCCTTTCAAAATGCCTTTTTGTTAAACTTTTTATTTTTAGATCTTTTCAAACAATGTTCATATTAGAGGGTTGTCAAAGGCCTCGTGGGATTTATGGAAACTTTCATTAAGAAAAATAGGCAATGATTTCAAGGACAGTGTCAAATGTCATAAAAAGAGCTATTTTTAAAGTTATGGATAAGTAGACAAAGTTTCATTAAGTAGTTAACCGGATTCGCCGTGGGAGCTTGAGGGTGGCCATAGAACTCTATACTGTGACAGGCTTAGGTTTGAAGCCTGATACTTACTGGCCCCCGGGCCCTTGTGCAGGTGCCTAAATACTCTGAGGACAAAGTCATCTTGAAAGTTCCTTCACTGTTTTTTTTTTTTTTTTAATTTTTGGATTAAAATGAGGCACCTTTTGTAGATAAAACTCAGTACACGTCCTGGTAGTTAGAAAGACATCCAACAACCTTTGAGTTCCTTCACTCTGATGATGTTTGAGAAACTCAGGTCTTATTTGAGTTCTCCTCGAAATGTCTTCAGATGACCTTTTATTATTTTTTACCTCTTAGACTATATCTAATAAACTACCGTGCTTTGTTTTATTTTGCTACCTGTAGGAATCAGCTCAGGCCACCATAACAAAATACCTTAGACTGGATGATTTAAATTTATTTCTCACTGTCCTGGAGCATTGGAAATCCAAGATCAAGTTGTGATTCAGTTCTTGGTGAGGAATCTCCTCCTGGCTTGTAGACAGCTTGCCTTCTTGATGCATACTCACATGGTCTTTCTTTGGGGCATGTTGCTGAAGACAGTAAGATCTCTATTCCTTCCACTTTTTATAAGGCCATCGATCCTATCAGATTGAGATACCATCCTTATGACATCACCCAATTTCAATTACATCCTAAAAGCCTGATAGGACTTAAGGGATTAAGGCTTCAACATATGAATTTGGGGGGAACACAACTCATAAACCACAGCACCACCCAACTCCCAAACTGCAGTCCTCAGCTTCTCCAATTTTCTAATGTCCCCACAGGAAGAAGTTGCACAAGTCACCTAATGGTAATGTGTACTCAATAAAATGGTAATGTGTATTCAACGCACAATGATAATGTGTATTCAATAAAAATTTGTTAAGAACCTACTATCTGGTGGGCTCTATCCTAGGATCTGGGTTATCCTCATTAATAAGACATGCTCTCCATCTTATGAAATCTAATAGGAAAAAGGGATGCCTAAAAAATAGACACAACAGAAAATTACTGATGTGATCATAGAAATAGGTTTATGGTAATGTGGTGTACAAAGAAGGGAACTCATTTATGGCTGAAAATGAAGATTCCATGGAGTCTTGCATTATTAGTAGACAAGGATGTGGAGAGAAAATGGAAGGCAAGAAGCAGCCTAGTATGAGGAAGGCAATAAACAATCTGCAGACAATTTGGAGGGTCTAGTAGTTGGATTGGTAGTGGGTGACTCAGTGAACCATAAAACCCCCATTTCAGACAGGAACTGGTTTATAGAAAACTTTGTATGTCTTGCTGAAGAAGAACTCCTTTGCCCTTGAAGGCATTAAATACATTTTAACAATAAATTATGGTGCTTAAAATAAGAATTGGGTTGGAGATATGTGGAATTGGGACAAAAGTGGGCTTTGCAACTGAGTAAGAATATAGCATTATAATTGCTAGTGATCAGTCCTTTCATCAGGGGACTATTGAATGAGCCTGGGTTGGAAATGACAGTGAATCCGTTTGTACCATTGCATCAAGAAGCCATTTGTCACTGTTCCTCAATTAACCTTGTGCCATCATTGATACCTGGGTTACTTGGGTTTGTGCATTCAGTTCATACCAAAAATAGTCTAGTAGGAGATAATTATCTTCAATTATTATATGATTAATCACTAGTCAGGTGGCTGGGAAATACTTTCAAGTTGTTGTATGGATCAGATCATTAAATATATTTGTAAGAGAAGAGGTAAAATTTCTAGGTTCTCCCTTACCACAGTAAAAGTTTATTCAAGATGTAGTCCCTGAGTTTAATACCATTGGAATTCATTAGACATCATCAACCCCAGCCCTGATGCTGGGTTGGTACATGCGGCCAGAAGCCCACCCAAGAAAGATATGAATAGTAACCAACAGACCTAATCAAGCTCTAAGGACTCTATTTATGTTTACAGAATTGCCTGGAAACTCAAAATTCGACTTTTGCTCCTTATATCTTTCTTTCTCTATCTTGATATATTTATTTTTGTCTCTTCATTGAAAGTACAAAATAAGTTCTGGCTCCTTTCTCCCACTCTTTCAACCATTGACACTTGTTAAGAATTTGAGTTTATGGTATTGTCTGGATCATTGCACTCATGTCCATGCTACTAACTGGGGATACTGAATACACCCCAGGTGAGCTAGCCCCAAGAGAATAATTTGGAATCCAACAAAGCTGTGGGACAGGCAGGGAGAGAGGGATGGTGGTGGTTTAGGGTGCAGGGGATACCAGAAATTCTGTTCTCCCAGATCATTTCTGTTCTCCATTCAATTGCTAATGGGTTGCCTGGGACATCAAAATTTGTACTTCCAGATAAACTTAGTATTTCCTTCATTTTGTCATCTTTGGTGATGGAGCTAAATCACAGACTTCAAATGCTTTTCTTAATAACCCAAAACATACTATATTATATTCCTTGTCCTTCAAAGTAGACTTTGATTTGTTACCCCAATGGATCCTTTCAGAAATACTGTGGATGGGTGATTTGCAGGAAAGCCAAGATGCTGTATATTTTCCAAGTACCAGATTCACAAAGAATAATGTGATAATGATGCCTTGTTTTCTCAAGCTTTCAGATGCGCAGTCCTGGAGCTGGCAGCATGCAATCTCTGACTACTTCATCTGAATTACTTAAATGGGGAATTTCTGTCTGCATTCTCTTACTGATTTTTGTGTTTCACAACCTGCAGTTTCCAAATCTTCAGGGGTAAAGAAGGCATAGCTCAAATTAGAAAGTGTCTTGCCAAAGCCCATAAGAACAGCCATTTCTCCATGATTTGCAGTGACTTGTTTGAATCTCCGTAGTGGGCCCTGAGAGACCCATATTTTGTCTTTGGGAGCAAGCGCAACACGGAGTTGATTCGTGATTTTAGCTGAGGAGCCACACTGAGGCACCAACTGACTGAATTATTTTCATGTGGATAATGTACTTGTGGGCCTCCAGCTTCCCCTAAACTGAACTCAGGATTCCCACTTTCATATTTTAAATTAACAACACCCGTGGGTTTGTTTTTCCGTTTATAAAAGTAATATGTACTCATCTTTAAAATATAATATATAGAGTGGAAATTAAAATCTCTCATAATCTCACTGTTATTTGGGTGTTTTAATGACCACCCATGTATGTATTTATCCATCCATCCATTTATCCATCCATCTGTATATTCATTCATATCCAGCTTCATTTAAGAATGTATTTAAGACAGCCTACTTTATATTATGAATATGTCCCCATCAGAGTATTGAAACGTACATCAAAAATAATGTCTCATATCTGTGACAATTTTGACTTTAAAAATATATAGAAAAACTATATGTAGGAAAAGCTAAAGGGAAATGTATCTGAATGTGTATATGGTATATGTGTATGTGTGTCAGTGATGTGCCTAATGCATACAAATGGCAACTAAGCATTTCTGTTTGGTTGGTTGGTTTTGAACTCTGCTTTGCCTGTGCTATTCTTCCTCCAATTAGAAGAAAACTGGATTATGCAGAGTATATAATTTTAAAGGTGGAAAGTGAGCTCAGAGACCACCTGGCCCTGTGGTTTTCAAATCTCAAGGATTCCAAGCAGGTGCCTCAGGGCTTACCTTGGGCAACAGGGCTTCACCTCTATTGCACGGGAGTTTCCACTTCTGTTTTAAAAAATAGTGCTATCTCACAAAATAATGTATTTAATTATTTATTTTTAATTTTTTTTTAACGTTTATTTATTTTTGAGACAGAGAGAGACAAAGCATGAACGGGGGAGGGTCAGAGAGAGAGGGAGACACAGAATCTGAAACAGGCTCTAGGCTCTGAGCTGTCAGCACAGAGTCCGACACGGGGCTCGAACTCCCGGACTGTGAGATCATGACCTGAGCCAAAGTGGGACGCTTAACCGATTAAGCCACCCAGGCGCCCCACAAAATAATATATTTAAGTGTGTGTGTGTGTGTGTGTGTGTGTAAAGCTTCCTACTGCTTAAAAAAAAAAAATCTTTGAGAACTGTTGATTTGGCCTAACTTCTTACTCTGGGGGGGTTATCTCTCCTGCAAGGGGCCTGTCAGCTGGCCATTTAGATGCTATCTCATCCCCCTCCCTCAGTGACTTCAGCTAAGCTTACAAATATAAAGGCTCTCTTCTGAAGGCAGGGGGGTGATCGCTTTAAGAACAATGCAGCACCTCTTGCCAGTGATTGGTAGTTTGGGAATCCAGGTATATGTTTCCTCAGGGGTCAAGTGTAGGAAACAACCAACCATAGGAGAACAATTTTACTAAGAGCTTTTGAGAAAAAAAGTTTCCTCGTCTTTGACCAAACAAACAAATAAAACAGAAGCGGGGGGGCCCTCTTCCTACCTTGCTGAAGTGAGGCCTGGAACAACTGTTGTGAAAACAGCCTGTGGAAGGAAGGGTTAGATACAAATGAAGGCAGAGCTCAGAAAACCACAGAGATGTGGAGACAGACCCCCCCAGCTGAATCACCCTGCCTCCCAACCTTCCCTCCCCCACCCTCAATGCCCAACTGTTATCTTTTGTTGCCATATTGAACCAGGCCAGTGGGAGTTGGGTGTACATCTGCTGATATACAATGTGATCCTCACTATGCCTGTAGACCAAACGTTCCCAGGCAAGCTTAGAAACCTGCTGGGTGTTGCACCAGAGAGTGGGGCTGAATCCAGAGAACTTGCATATGATTCCAGGCAGAATCACCTTTTCTTCACATGAGAATTGCCTAATCAGTCTATATCTCAATGATCCCATGAGAGAATTGATGGTAAATACCTACACAATACCTAAGTGACAGGGTTGCTAAAGGACTCACATTAAAGTCTGTAAAGTCTTGTGCAAAATGTGAGGTGGCATTCTCATGGCTGTGGTAACTGGACTGCTGCACCCTACAAATCATTTTTTATAAGGGCTGCCTGGACTGGGTTGTTTGTTTTTTGGACGTTGAGTTTCATAAGTTCTTTATAGATTTTGGATACTAACCCTTTATCAGATATGTCATTTGCGAATGTCTTCTCCCATTCCACAGGGGAGGGGCAGAGAGAGGGGGAGAGAGAATCCCAGGCAGGCTCCACACTGTCAGTGCAGAGACCAATGTGGGGCTAGAACTCAGAAACTGTAAGATCATGACCCAAGCCAAAATCAAGAGTCAGGTGCTTAACCAACTGAGCCATCCAGGTGCCCCAGAAGAAGCTTTTTATCTTGATGAAGTCTCAACAGTTCATGTTTGTGAGTGATGAACCACTGCATTTTAAACCTGAAGCCAAAATTGGCCTGTGTGTTAACTAAAATTAAAAATAATAAAATAAAAAACAAAACAAAGCCTGCCTGGATAGGTTCCTCTGTCTCCAACCTCGCAGTTAATAGAGTGATCTACATTACCTTTTTAAGAGGATTTTTAGAACACAGAACTGCGTCAAACAAATCTCAGCAATTAATCTTTAGAGCAGAAGAATAAACAGATATGTTTGTCTCCTTTTTATGCTTGATCTAAAGAGAAGTTGGACCCTTATTAACATCTAAGAGAAAAATATAATTGTGAGAGAGAACAAGCACAGATACAAGCACAGGTGCCAATTTGGTGGTCATTGAAGTCACTGATTTAAAATACACACATGTGGGGCACCTGGGTGGCTCAGTCAGGTGAGCATCCAACTTTGGCTCACGTCATGATCTCATGGTCTGTGAGTTTGAGCCCCGCGTCGGGCTCTGTGCTGACAGCTCAGAGCCTCAACCCTGCTTCAGATTCTGTGTCTCCTTCTCTCTGCCCCTCCTCTGTTCGTGTTCTCTCTCTCTCTCTCTCTCTCTCTCTCTCTCTCAAAAACAAATAACCATTTAAAAAATTTAGAAAAATAAAATACACACATGCATGTATATATTTAAATTCATACACACATGTTATATATACATCTTCATATTTGGAGGACATGCATGTGTGCCTGTGTGTGTTATATGCCTGTGTGTGTGTTACCTACTATGTACCAGAATCTGTGTGAGGGACGTGAAACTGGGAGTATGGTAGAGACAGAGAAGCAGATAACAGATTTTATTTTTTTTTAATTGCAATATGTGTGGTAAATTCTAGAATGGAATGTGTGCAAGTCTTCGTAGGAGACGTGACAGTGAAAACTTGTCCACCAAGTGCTTCCCAGGAGACACAGCCCTGCAGCAAGACAGGCAGAAAGAACAGATACTTCACCGGAGAAAGTTAAGCAGCGGACAGTGGTTGTAGTCGGTGAATGCGGTGGATGCAAGCGTACCATATTCAGTACTGCTGGACCCCAGAGCTGCAGGATGGAGGGTGGGCTGTTGACAAGGGCTAACTCACCACAGCCTCTTCTGCTTTGAAGGAGTGCCACTATTTTTCTGTCAAAGTTACCATCTCAACCTTAAATAATGCTAAGCTAGAGATCACTGTTAAAATATGCCTTACGTTCAGAGAACGTATATATTCATACCACCCATTTTTGTAAAGCCCTGAGCTAAAGGTCTGACTTACATAATCAGCAATTCCTCAAAGTGTGGATGAATCTGTCTTACATTCCGGGTACAATGCATAGACTTGCGATCGGGAAATAATGAGATAATTATATTACTTTATGCTCCACCGTCAGCCTTTATCATTTTTAAAGGATGTCTAAAATTCTATTAAGCTTAATTGTTGCAACTATTAATAACCCAAGGGAAGAGTTTGGAAAACAGCACTTACAGTTTTACTTTAGTGATTCGGCTCATGTCTGAGAATAAGGATCTTTATAAAATCCCAGGACAGGCTATTTTTGTAGTGTTTCAGCTTATTCCAGTGTGAATAGCTGGCCAGAGAACCACTCTGTTCCCTAAGGCAGAAAACTAGGCATCTCTCCTTCACCTTCTTCCCTCAACCCTCACTTCCAACCGGATTGTCATTTCTGTATCTTAAGTATGTCACCCTCTCTTTCTCTCAAACCTGTTGCCATTACAAGAATTTCAGAATCCACTTACCGTCACAGTCCATCATGATTCAGCTCCCCATGAAGCTCTCCTGCTTCTCCTCTACCTGAGCAGAAATGATCACTCATATCTGAAACTCCCATGACAGTTTCGGGGCTGTTTTCCACTATATCCGACTTCCCTCCTGGACTGGATATGACCTGCCTTTGGAAAGCAAAGATGCATGGCTGTTCACTTTTTTATCCTTATACTTGGCTCTTGTCACACTCCTGACACAGAAAATGATCAGCCAGCACTTGTTGAGTGAGTGACAGAACATCTATAAATGTTTTCCCGACTTGTGGTTTTATTCTTTAATTTCTGTGAATGGTTTTTCCCATTAATTAACATGCTCATTAATACATAAGGCCAACCAAAGCAGATGGCAATTCTTTGCTCTTGGGATTTTTAGGACATTGATGTGGCAAATGGCAAAAATGTGTACAAACAACTAATTTTCAACATGACACCAACAAAATGAAGAGGTCTCATTGGTTCCCTGAGAAATGTATCAAAGACTCTTTCCTGTGGGGACTCTGCCTCCTGGTGACATGAAGGAAAGGTAGAATCTAAATTGGGCAGGTCAAGATAAGTGAATGATCTCATATTTCCATTTAGACTTGCATATGTTTGTCTTTTGTCTTTATTTTGGTGATATTGTGTTTGGTGTGTATGGGTGTCTGTGTGTGTGCACGTGCGTGCATGTTTTGGCACAGACTCCTTAAAAAGAAACAACAACAACCACAACAACAACAACAACAACAAAACAAAAACATAGCCAGGGCACCTGGGTGGCTCAGTGGGTTAAGCGTCCGACTTCAGCTCAGGTCATGATCACACAGTTCATGGCTTCAAGTCCCGTGTCCAGCTCTGGGCTGACAGCTCAGAGCCTGGAGCCTGCTTCAGAGTCTGTGTCTCCCTCTCTCTCTGCCCCTCCCCTGCTCACTCTATCCCTCCCTCCTTCTCTCAAAAATGAATAAACTTAAAAAAAAAATAGTTATTTGTCTTTTCTCACTTTATCATCTCCCTCCCGTGCTTTCCTTCCATTTCCATTCCCTAGATCAACATTTCTCAGCCTCAACACTACTGACTTTTTCAGCCACATCATTCCTTGGTGGGGAGGGCTGCCCTGGGCATTATAGGATGTTTAGTGGCCCTCTGGCCTCTAACCACTAGATGCTCCCCTATACATTTCCCCCTCCAATCTGTGTCCACCAAAATTGTCTTCAGATGTTATCAAATGTCCCTGGGGTGCTGGGAGCTTGCCCTCAAGTGGAAACTTGATAGCCGATACTGAGGGTCCAATGGATATCCATCCTTTTATAACTAATTGAATCACCTTATGACCATATAATAAAGGACATGCATAGGAATTTTGGTTATTCCTTCTTTTATAAACCAAGATCCTATTATATCCCCTTCTCAGCTTCCTCTAAGCCCATAGGTAAGGCACCAAACTGCTCTTTTTTTAATGTCCATACAATCCTTCCATGGTATGGATATGTTACCATCTTTTTAGCCATCGTCTCTCTGTGAACATCCCCTGGGTTTCTATTTAGATGCAAACACACAATACTGCAATAAGCGCCTTTGCATTTACAGCCAGACCTGCTGCTGCTTCTATTTCTATGGCTTACCTTCCCTGGAGTGAGCTTTCTGCACCATTAAGTGTGTGTATGTTTAATGGAAATGGATGTTGATAGATTGATTTCCTACAAGGCTGAAACAATACGCATTCTCTCCAGCAGTGTTGAGTGGACCCACCCTTCCTCCTGCCTGCCCACCAATCAGCACTAGCTGTCAAGGCTCTACTTTTTTCCTTTCTAATAGATCTAAAGAGCTGTCCCACTGTCACCATAATGTGCATTTTCCTGACTGGCTGCTATGTTGAAGAGCTGCTTTAATTGAGTATCTAACTGGAGTAGCATGACACCAGACACCTGCGGGGCCCCACGTCACTACTCCGCTGCCCACCTCCAATTTCAAGAGCAGCTGCCTCGGACACTTCAGGGCAGACACCGACTCACCTCATCACACATGCTTGAAGACAATGTTCTCAGTTATAAGTCTTCAGTCTTTTCATCAAATAAGGTTTCCCTGTACCCCAAATCATCATCATCCTCATCATCAAATACACGAGGATTTGGACACTTTGTTAAGCACCACTTAAGGAAGAAAAAAAGCTTCATTCATAATTGAATTTTTTTGAGTGTTTCTCATAGTTTATATTTGTGGGCATTTGTGTGTTGAGTGTGTGTGTGCCCTCCAAACACAAAACTGGACATGTGCTCACTGGTGGGCTATGCATTTCTAATGTCGCGTTAAGTACTCTCAGTTTTTAGGAATGTGCCACAATGGGCCACAAGATCACATATAAATGGGTGACCACAGGTTTTAGTTTAGGGGAAAACAGAATGCTCTGTGGGGGAGAATGGAGTCGCTATATTCTGGGACCCAGATGAGCAGTCATTCTGGTGCTCTGTGGAGTATTTAAAAACACCTACTATAATATGGTTCCAAAGAGGATGAACTGGAGAAAAAGCAGTGCAGCAAGAAGGATATAGGGGCAATTCTGTGTTGGGGCTAAAAATTAAAGAAAGAATTAGAACTTGTTTTTCACTTTTATCATCCAACACAAGGGAAAAATATTAATTTTTCTTTGACTTTTTGAAAATATTTTTCCATTATAAAAGAACATGTGCTCATTAGAGGAAATTTGAAAAATCATTTTTAATAGACACTGTGTTTTTCAAATTAGAGTGTGCTTGGAAGTTAGGGGAAATGCCTCCCAGACTCCAGTATTATGTTGATTCTCAGCGCAGATGTTCAGTATGAGTTTGTTGTTGTCGTATTTAAGGTTTTTTGTTTTTTTTTTTTTGTTTTGTTTTGGTTTGGTTTTTTTAATTTGAGAGAGAGGGAGAGAGAAAGAGAGAGTGGGGTGAGGGCAAAGAGATAGGAGAGAATCCCAAGCAGACTCTGTGCTACCACCGATGTGGGGCTCGATCCCATGAACATGACCGTGGTCAAAATCAAGAGTCAGATGCTCAACTGACTGAGCCATCCATGTGCCACCCAGTATGAGTTTTTATGTCTTCTTGACTTTCGGAATATAAACAAACAGGAACTTGGGGCACATTCTACTGGAGCCTCTTGAATTTGACACTTCAAATTTAAAAGCTAAAATTCTTATATTGTTTTCATAAGCTATTTTCCTGTTGACTTATTTTTCAAAACAAATCTCCAAAGACAACAAATTATTCTTATTTGACACATGATACATCTAGAATGTGCTAAGGCCAGTGACATATGACACATACTAGTGATTTCCACCATTTCTAGCTCTGCCAGAAGTTAGGCACATCCTTCACTAGCTAGTATTAGTCTGTTATAAGCTTGAGAGCTTACCATCTGTAGTTAGTTAGGTTAATCTGAGAAATATCACTGTAGCCAATGACCAAGACAGGAAGGTGATAGAAAGGGGTTAATAGGTAAAGAGCAAAGGAATACAAGGGTAATAAAATGATTTGGACACCCAGATTAGGACAAAGTGAATAATAATAATAATAATCATGAAAATCAGGACAATAAGTATGTGTGCAAAATGGCTATTTAATAGAGCTGGTTTGACCTTGTCTGGGGACTCTCAGCTGAAAAATGGACCGATAGGCATTTTATTAGCTGCTTTGTTTTGCAATAATAACCTCCTTGTGCAGTTGGAACTTTCTGTGTAAAAATGTTCGTGAAGTAGGTGCTCAGATGACAAAAGCATTACTTCCTCCAGGATAACAAAACCTTGCTGGTAGAACTGCAGTCCACTTACATCCTTTTGCTGCCTCTTTAAAATTTTAGGCACTTGGGATGCCTGGGTGGCCCAGTAGGTTAAGCAGCTGACTCTTGATTTCAGCTCAGGTCATGATCCCAGGGTTCCCAAGTTTGAGCCCCGTGTCTGGCTCTGTGCTTACAGCACCGAGCCTGTTTGGGATTCTCTCTCTGCCTCTCTTTCTTTCAAAATAAGTGCATACATTAAATAAATAAATAAATAAATAAATAAATAAATAAATAAAATTCCAGGCACTCAAAATTATGCTTTCAATAAACATTAACTGAACATCTGACATGTGGCCAGGACTAGATAGTTCTTCCATACATAAAGTTACCACATATGCCCAGATGGGTCATAGACACCTTCTCAGGGGAGGCACTTGATCTGGGCACTGACGTTCCCATGGAAGTCAGGAACTTACAAAACAGATACCTTAGGCTCTTAATTCTTAGCACCTCTAGTTGTCTGACTTGATCTTAAGGCTATAAAGAAGTCCTAAAACAGAACTTCACAGAATCAAGTCAATACCTAATTTTATATGCAGATGTTAATAAGGTCTTAGAGTCCTATGAGTCATAAAATTCAATAATACATCTCTTGGGGCATCTGGATGGCTCAGTCGGTTGAGCTTCCCAGGTTTGGCTCAGGTCATGATCTGAGCCATGTGAGTTCTGAGCCATGTGAGCATGTGAGTTCGAGCCCTGCATTGGGCTCTGTGCTGACAGCTCAGAGCCTGGACCCTGCTTTGGATCCTGTGTCTCCCTCTCTCTCTGCCCCTCTCCCACTCACATTCTGTCTCTGTCTCTCTCTCTCTCTCAAAATAAATAAAAAAAACATTTAAAAAATTATAAGAAAAAAACAATACATCTCTTGCATCAACTAAACTATCCAAGGGAATCAAGCACAGCAAAGCAGCCAGGGACAGGGATTCCATCTATAGGAGGAGATGGGCACAAATGGGCCCAGTCACTGGGGGCACCAAGACCATGGTAGAGATGGGGGCATAGTGTGTGTATAGATGTAACAGCGCTGCCGCAGAATCCTCAGATCACAAGCAGAGGCAAGCTAAGTCAGGTCTGTCAACCCTGTCTCCTGGGGGGGGGCTCTGAGAATTAACTAAACAGTGCTTGTCAAGATGGCGGTAATAGCTTAGGTAGGGAGGCATTACGTCATTCTTACATTACTTCATTAGACCTTCGATAACTCCTTCAATTACTCAAATTGAAAGTCAAAATAAAGGGGAAACATTATGGCCTTTGTGTATGTGTGTCCATGTGTATGTGAAAGAGGGAGATGGAGAACAGAGAGCTTTGAGGTGAGTTATAGGAGTAGAAAGAGAAGGAGAAGGTATTTGTGTTGGGATCTGGAGGTCCAATTTCAGAAAAGTACTAGATAGAATCTGGACCAAGGGAAAAAAAAAAAAAAGACAGAGCCAGAAATGGATGTGCTAATTGACATTCATTAATCTGTTTGCCTTTTAATTTTTTTTTAATTGATCATCTAATATGTGTCAAGCACTGTGACAGACAGTGAGCATAGAAGATGAACAAAACAAGCTATGGTCCAATTCCAGAGTTCCCAGAGCCAGAGTGTATGTAAGCTGCATTGGCAATGGTTATGAAAGGTCTAGAAATTGAATTTCTAGGTCCATAGGTGTGTATGTTGGGTCCAAATGGGTCTATGGAAAGTCAAAATAAAGTCAGAGAAAATTGGGCTGGAATGAAGATGACAATAGAGAATGAGCAGATATGTGGCAAATGGAAGGCAGGACCCGGAGAGAATTCCTCAAGCACTCATGTGTCCAGATAGTTCATTGGGTCCCCAAAGTTTGAGGGTAGGGGCAGAAGTTATAAGTCAATGTATATAACACATATAAAATGCATTAACCCCTGGGGGTTTGAGAGTGAATGAGTTACTTCCTCTAAGGGGTGTGTAGTCCAATGAGTGAGGCAGTCCTGTCAACTGACAACCTTAAACCAACATGTTGTGTGTAACAGAAGCAAAAGCTTGTAAGAATGATTGCTGACCAGATAGAGGGGCAGGAAAGGCGGCTTCCTGAAGACCTCAAGGGGGAGAAAGGAGAAATTAGTTCTTCACAATGGAAAGGGGGCCATTTGAAAAAATAAGTTCTCATCAGCTTCAAGGTTTTTGTGGTTCTATGACCTTAAAGTCAATTGCCTATATCTTCTAGAAATCCTTTTGAGTGGGAATAACATAAACACACAGTACAAGAAATACTGTTTTATTACAGTTCTACTCAGGATAGTTTGAACACGAATGGAAATAGAAACAGAACCATTCATTCAGTTTCAGAGTTTCCAGAAATGGGTCATGAGAAATTGAACCAGTATGATGACTAGTGATACGGAAGAAAAGAAGCAATTCGCTATCCCATGATGGAACCCTGCAAAACTTTATCTCATCAGCGATGTGTCTACGACACAGGGTGTCTCCATGCATTATTATTTTTTTTTTCCTTTTGACCTGTAGTGCACCTGATTGGAAAGTATTAATCCTGGAGTCAAAAGCTTTTGCTGCCTCCAAATCTGGCACTCATTAACATAATTGAAGACATTGATCAAGTCCCTTCTCCTGTCGAGCTTCTATTTCTCCATCTGTAAGATGAGAAAGGGAAATGAGAATACTTCCAAGCTTCCTTCCCAATTGAATATTTTATATTCTAACTATTCACATGTTGCAAATAAGGACGGAGATGCCTAAGTAGGGATCTGACTGCCTTAACTCAAATTTACTTAGAGTACTAGAAGAAACTGTAACTGGAAATCTTCCCTGGAAAGTGAGCTGACCTGACTGGGCCCCCTTCCCCCTCATGTCTCTCTAAAGTGGGTGGGGCAGGTTCAGGGCTTCATACAGAGAGAATAAGCATGAGCCACACCAGCCAGAGGCTTAAGATTTAAGCACAGTCACTCTGGCTCCAACAATGAGACCTGCAAGGAGTTTAAGGAGGATAAATGCAGATAACAAACAAGTAATAAATAGGATTAAATGTTTGCAGAATGTATCAGAGTGGAGTGCAGTCATGGGAGAGAGCCAAGAGAACATTAAGTTTAGACACAGGAGGGTAGGCAAGTAGGCGGGTAGGCGGAATGATGTTTCTTTGTAGAAGGCTCATCATGAAGAATTCATCCCTCCTGAGAGTGTGCATGGGACTTAAAATTCCTGATAAGCTATGTGCATGGCCTGCACAAAATACACTTCCTTCTTGAAGCAGTACTATAATTAGGAAGTTTTCAGTATGATTTTTAGAGCAATGAACTTGCTTTTCAGCCAAGAACTAGTGGTGCGTTTTTGCAAGCGTGTGTGCGTCCGTATGATGGCTGTGGGAAGAAACCCCTAAAGTAAAGCATCAAGTTTTTCCATACATGGCCGAGCTATGAGTACTAAGCATTTACTTGACAGAGAAGAGGCTGTCAACTGATCAGAATTATACTGTGTTAGAAAGGAAGTTTATTAAAACAATGAAACACAGAGGCTCTGGAAGCAGATTCCTTGGTTAAAATCCCTGCTCTGAAATTTACTCTGAGCTGTGACCTAAGCACAAGGTACTTTAGCTTTTCTCTGCTTCCACCTTCCTCATGCATAACATAATTATTATAAAAATGTTTCACTCACAAGATGGTCCTGAGAATTAAGTGAGTATTCCATATTAAAACAAAACAAAACAAAACAAAACAAAACAAAACAAAACAAAACAAAACACGACCTTAGAGCAAGGCCTGTTTGTGTTCAAAACTGCTGAAAGTTTTCATGGAAAGAAAGTTTTCAAAACATATAAGATGCAGAGTTACAGGGAAAAGAAGGTGGGATTTTTTTTTTTTCAGTTGGCTTAATTTCAGGTGCTACAATGTGTGTGTTATATTTGAAGGACAAATAATGCTCTTATTTTTCTTATATCATGTATGAGACAAAGAAGTTCTGGGATTTGTTCCCTTTTGGAGTGGAAATTCCATGCGAGAACCTATAGTTTCTAAATGGCAGGTGTTGTTTTTTTAAACCAGTAGTTTTGTGCTCATTCCCCCTCCCCCAGTGAGGCTGTGAGCTACTGCCTCATCTTGGATACTGCTTATAATATCTTACTTCTTTCTCTGAATTCTAGGAGCTCATTCAAATCTTGGTCTTACCCCAGATCTCTCTCCCCCAAATCTTCCTCTTTGTTCTTTAAATTAGTGACTTCTCCCTCCTCACCCTCCAGGACTTTCCTTCCTTTTACTGTTCCTTTTAAATGCATATAAGCATTGTCCTCTTGCAAGATTTCACCTCAAAGAAATGCAAATGGATGCAACTCTTCTCACTGCAGAGGGTGAAGAGAAGACTCTAGTCAGCAGTATCACCAGACAATAAGATTTTTGCTGAAAGGTTCTAATAGGACTGGCAGAGGCAAGTATTTCTATAACAGAAATATAAAAGGAAAGCTAGGGAGATTTAAAGGGAGAAATTTTTAATCTAGGTAATGTGAGAAGAAAAGCTTTCATGGAAAAAGTGCTGTTGAAACTGAACCCTGAGGATGGGCATGACTTGGTCTCATGGATGTGGTAGCGGGGAGACCCTCCCAGTGGGTAGAGCATCATAAGCCAGAATAGGGGTGGATGGCCCTAGAGGTTCTGTTGCCAGGAGAGCCAGTATCCTTTCTGTCTGAGACTTGTGATGCATGTCGGGGATCAAAGTTAGATAAAGCTGCAGAGAAGAGCATGATCGACTTGCTGGATGCTTTACATGGATTCCGTACCCTCTGATCATGACACGGTGTTAAGTGGTAAATTGCACCTCCGTGCACTTCCAGTGATCCGAGGGGATCACCGGAAGTTTGAAAATCATGCCAGAGATTGCTCAGTGAGAACATGGTAGACCTCTTTGGCTCCCTCCATCCTATGCTGAATGGCCAGAAATGTTTCAATAACAAGTTACAATAGGTCTCTGACATTTTATAAGCAGGAGTGTGATGTGATTGAAGCTGTAAATGAAGATGAATCCTGTAGCAGTCTGTTGACCAGGTTGGAGAAGAGAAAGAGAAGAGGCGGGAGGCCAGTAGCGGAGAGTAGTGCAGGCTTACAAGGAAAAGGCAACTTGGGCCGAAATACCTGAATACCTGAATACCCGTGGGAAAGGAAAGTGGAGGTAACTATGTGTAACACTGCAGAGTTACAAAGGTCTTTGGATCTAAGGCAGTGTGGTTCTTTGACTTTAAGCCATTGAAGGTTTTGTTGTAACTAGTAGAGTTTGAATGCACTTATCTCCTATAATATTTTAACTATGTCAGAATATATAGTTTAGTCACCTACATTGTGGGGTCGTCAGGCAGGCTTCTAGGAAACCATTTCCTCTCTGAGTTTGCTCTATTACCGTGACCCAAATAAAAACTCAGTGGAAACCGGGACAACATTGCAGCAAGCTCATTATCAGTTGCGTGGAGGTGCAGACCTGCTGTCATTAGCATGGGGAAGGACAGATGCTAAAATCTGACTTCCCCAAAGAGGAATTACACAGCAAATTGAATAGCGGCTTAGAATTGAACAGAAGTGGAAAGAAGGGCTTATGAAAATGTCAGCATTCGTAAGTAAAATAATTTAGTGAATGTATTCACAATACGGATCTAACTCTGTCCATGCGTCCTTACATTGACATGATAACCATTATATTTCAAAGTGCTTTTCATAGCCCCCGTCCCATTTACTCATCACGGTAATTGGAATAGAGCAGAGGACAAAGTGAGGACCAAAACATCGAACGACTTTGCCATGAGGCAGCAAACTTTCTTCCTGCTTCACTATGGCTTCCTTTCCTTACTGAGTTCAGTGAAATGATCCTTTACCCTTCCAGTTCTAGCTTTTCCCCCTCCCACCCACATACATTTACCTAAAATTCCCATCAACCCGAAGTAGTTACTAAAATTGAGAAGTAACAATAAAGAAAATACCAACTGGCCTGACCTTGCCATACTCTGAAGACTACGGAACAGAAGACACGCTCCAGACACATGAATCTCTTGGTTTTAAATCAACAGCTTGCCACACCAGTGGGTTGAGATCAATTCTAAATCGTACTGCAAATATTTTTCTATCATAATACTGTGTTGAAGTTTGTGAATGATTTACTTTTTAAAATAAACTAAGGTGCCTTCAAGGTTATCTCAATAGTATCTCTAGAATAAATATTACTCACTTGCTTACTTGAATTCCAATGTATTTTCTTCGGTGGGGGAAAAAAAAACATGGCATTGTAGTGAACAAAATAGAGAAATACTTAAAACTCCAACACTGGGGAAGTAACTGTCACTGATGCCACAGTATGAATCTTGAAGTTCAAAAATCATCAGCAGGGGAGTGCGTGGGTGGCTCAGTCTATTGAAAATCCGACTCTTGATTTCAGCTCAGGTCTGATCTTACAGTCATGGTATTGAGCTCCCGAGTTGGGCTCTGCTCTGAGTAAAGAACTTGGCTAAGATTCTCTCCCTCTCTCTTTCTCTCTCACTCGCTCTCTCGTTCTCTCTTCCCCCTACCCCCTTCCCCTGCTCTCAGTCTCTTTCTATCTCTGTCAAAAAAAAAAAAAAAAAAAAAATCAGCAAGATTGTGAGCTGTGATTATTATGGTTTACTTTGGTTTCTTCTTCCTTTTAACCACAGATACATTTTTTTAGTCTGGAAGGAAGTAAATTGGAGGCTGAGAGTCAAATAATGTGTCAGTATTACACATGAGTACAAACACTACAAACATATCAATTAGCAACAACACAGCCCCTATGACTTCTACAGGAAATGCAAAGGGTTACATAGATGGACATTTTAAAAGTGCTAATTAATAACACTTTAAAATGCATAAATTCTACCGATTAGAATTTTAAAAATAAACTAAAAACAATTACTCTTTAAGACTTGCTCTTCTAATTAATATTAGATAAAGTGGAAAGCTAGGGAAGAATATCAAGACTTATTTTTAAGAAACTGAACTTATATTTTTTTATTAAATGACAAATTTTGAAGATATTTTATTAGTGATTTCAGTACATAGATGCTCATAAATAACTGAGTGTAGCATCACTAAAATCCAGTACAATAAGATAATAAATCTGTGTTGTTTTAAGCCACTGAATTTGGGGTACTTTGTTACATCAACAATAGGAAACTAATATGGTTGTCAAAGCTTGAATGCTTTCTTAATTTTTCTCAGCACAGCCTTTTGCTCTTTTGGGGGACAGCTGGTGGAGGATAAGGTACAGCTTCTTTAAATGTTCCTTTTCTTGTGAAGGAGGAAGATAAGGAGAAGCTTCTTGGTGGCTGATGGTTAAGGGCTGGTCACTGACTCACAAGAGCCTCCCAGAGCAGGAGGTCAGGTCCAAGAGCACTTCTAGAAAAACAGACCAATGAAGGGAGGGCAGGGGAGGCTTAAGGAGTTGCACAGAAGAAAGCTGTGAAAGAGGGGCTGATTCCTTTGATCTCTATTCCCTGAATTAAGTATGTGTGCAGTTTTGAGGTGAGCAGGTGAACAGGGATGGCCAGAGTCTGGCTTACCATTTGTATAACTTTGCAGTGGGGGTGCCTGCTACCCTCCTCTCTCACACTTCCCTTGTGTCACAGGCCACTTAACCCAGGTTCTTCATCAGCTGCCAGTTTAAAATTAACATTGTAAATAATGCCCTTTGCTTCCATCTTCGGTACGAAGATGAATACGGTACAAAAGCGAATATGTGAGCGTGTCTGTATGTTTACATCTACACCCCAACGGACACAAACAACTCACATACGTGTAATTTGCCCTCCGCCACCTTTAAAGTTTTTACCCATGACAGTTTACATGCTACTTCTCCTTAGCCCTTTACAGGATGGAAAATAGAGTGAAAAAGAAGTGCTGAACTGTGGCTTCAGAATTCATGGCCTATTCATCTTCCAAATATGTTCATCATCTAGCAGATTCTCATTTTTATACCCCTAAGGATTTGAAACTGTATTTAAGTACAGGTGTGTGTGTGTGTGTGTGTGTGTGTGTGTGTGTGAATACATGACACTTTTAAAAAATGTTTTTTTTAATGTTTATTCATATCTGAGAGAGAGAGAGAGAGAGAGAGAGAGAGAGAGAGCACAAGCCGGGGGTGGGGATGGGGGAGGGCTAGCAGAGAGGGAAACACAGAATCCGAAGCAGGATCCAGGATCTGAGCTGTCAGCACAGAGCCCAACACAGGGCTCGAACTCATGAACCGTGAGATCGTGACCTGAGCTGAAGTCAGAAGCTCAACCGACTGAGCCACCCAGGCGCCCCCATGATACTTATTTTTTAATGGGAAATACATTTGTTATTAAGGTATTACTCACATAGAATAAAATTCACCCCCTTAGAGCATACTATTCAGTGCATCTTAGCCTATTCACAGCCATCACCACTAATTTCAGAAATTTTCATCACGCAAAACACAACCCCGTTCCAATTTGCAGTCACTCTCTGTCCTTCTCCCTTTCTCATATAACTCATATTTCATTTTTTAGGAGCTGCCAAACTGTTACTCCAATGACTTCACCACTTTGCATTCCCACCAATAGTGTACTTTCCCTACATCCTTGCAAACACTTGCTACTGTCTGTTTTGTTTTTAGGTTTTTTGTTTGTTTGTTTGTTTGTTTTACATTTTAGTCATCCCACTGGTATAAAGTAGAACATCATTGTGGTTTTGATTTGAATTTCTCTAATGACTATGCTGAGCATCTTTTCATGTGCTTAATAGCCATTTGTATGTCTCCTTTGGAGAAAAGTCTATTCAAATTCTTCATGTGTTTTTAAATTGAGTCCTTTGTCTTTTTACTGTTGAGTTTTAAGATTTTGTTATGAATTCTTGTACTGGACTCCTTTTAGATGCATGATTGCAAGTATTTTCTCCCATTCTATGGATTGTCTTTTCACTTTCTCATTGGTGATTTTTAACCCACACTTTAAAAAAAATCATTAAAGTCTAATTTCTCTACTTTTTTTTTTCCTTTTTTTGTCACTTTTGTTTTTGGTGACATGGCAAGAAATCATTGTCTACTCCATGGTCATGAAGATTTATGCCATGTCTTTTTCTGAGAGTTTTAGAGTTTCAGCTCCTGCATTTAGGTCTTAGATCCATTTGATATACATTTTTATAGATGGTATAAAGGAGGGACCTCAATATTTTCCTCGTTTTAAAAAATTTTTATGTTTATTTATTGTTTTTGAGAGACAGAGAGAGCCAGAGCACAAGCAGGGGAGGGACAGAGAGAGAGGGAGACGCAAAACTCCCAAGCAAGCTCCATGCCATCAGCACAGAGCCCGATGTGGGGCTTGAACCCAAGAACCATGAGATCATGACCTGAGCCAAAGCTGGATGCTTAACCTACTGAGCCACCCAGGCACCCCAATATTTTCTTCTGCATGTGGAATCCAGCTATCCCAGTGCCCTTTGGTGCAATGACTATTCTTTCTCCTTTGAATTGTCTCGGCATCTTTGTCAAAATTAGTGGAAGGGTTTATTACAGAACTGTTTTTTTTTTTTAAGTATATTTACTTATTTTGAGAGAGAGAGAGAGAGAGAGAGAGAGAGAATGCACGTGTGTTAGTGGGGGAGGAGCAGAGAGAAGGAGAGAGAGAATCCTAAGCAGCCTTCAGGCTGTCAGCAGAAAGCCCTATTCGGGGCTCAATCTCACAAACCTGTGAGATCATAATCTGAGCTGAAATCCAGAGTTGGACGCTTAACTGACTGGGCCACCCAGGCACTCCTATCACAGGACTCTTAATTCTATTCCATTAGTCTGTATTTCTAACTGTATTCCAGGACCAGTAAACTGTCACATTTACTACAACTTTGTCGTAATTTTGCAACTGAGAAGTATGAGTTTTCCAATTTTGTTTTCCTTTTTCATGATTGTTTTGACTATTCTGGGTTCTGGGCCTCTTGTATTTTATATGAATTTTAATATCAGCTTACCTACTTCTTCAAAAAAAGAAGTTCAAACTTCAATAGGGATTGTATTGTATCTGTTGATCAACTCAGGAAGTATTACAACCTAACAATATTAATTATTTCAATCCATGAAAACAGTATTTCTTCCCACTTGTGTGGATTTTTGCTTTCAACAATGCTTTGTACTTTTCTGTATCAAATCTCACACTTCTGTTGGCATTTTTTTTCTAATTATTTTTAGTGTTTTACTATATTGTGAATCATTTTCTCAATTTCCCTTGCAGATTTTTCATTGCTAATGTATGAAAATAAAATTGGAGTTTTGTATATCGATCTTGGATACTACGCTTGCTGAACTCATGTTCTTCAGGGCTTTTCTACATATACGTTCTTTTGAGCTGCAAATAGAGATGGTTTTACTTCCTTCTCTCCAACCTGGAAACGTTTGATTTCATTTTCTTACCTAATTGCGCTAATTAGGACCTAGAGTAAACACTGAATCAGAGTAAGGAAGTAAGGAGAGCGACATCTTTATTTTGTTCCTAAACATAGGAGAAAACCTCTCAGTCTATCACTATTAGATATAATGTTCGTTGTATTTTTAGTAGATGTTCTTTTTCAATTTGAGGACATATGAGAAATTTGTAAAGGGACTTTCTCATAATAAATCTTCCTTTTTAGTTATCAAAAAGCCATGGTTATTATATTAACTTTAGAAAATGCTAACACGTATTTTGAATCAGTCATCAACATACCACCTAAACAAAACTGTCACTAACATTCACTCTGGCACACAACCAAGAGGAAAATACTAGACTTCAAGCTTTTGTTCCCTATTCTCCACTTTTGTAGATAATGTTATAACGAATGTAGTTGTGTAAGTTACTTTTTTCCCATTATTCTGGATTACTTTCTGAAAGATTTCTAGACGTTGTGCTTTAAGATCAAAGGACATAAGTATTGCATGTGCTTCAATCTCTTATTCATCTCTCTTATCTATTTTCTATCATTTGCCTGTCATCTAGCCACCTCGCCATCTGTCATCTATGTATTAAGTATCTATCTGCATATATAATTTTCTTTATAGATCTATGTATGTAAATACATATAAATTTAAAAATTTTCTTCAGGAATTCTTGTTTCAATCCATACTCCTCTAAGACGTGCATGTTTTCATTCTTTGGTAACCTGTAAACATTTGGCACTGTCTTTTCTTTTTTCTTTTAACATTTGCTGATTTAACAAATAGAGATTGTATAGGATTGTTGCTTTGAGCTGGCATCTCATGTTTAAAATGTTACTTTGAATTATATATTTCAAATGTGCGAGCCATTTGGTTTTCTTCCTTTGTGAATTGTTCATGACCTTTACACATTTATTAGGTTGTTAATGCTTTCTCTTAAATTGTTTGATCCTTGTGTATGGTAAAAGCACCAATCTTTTGGCTATCACACCTATTAAGAAGTCTGACTCTTTTTGAGTTACTAGAAATTATACTTTCAGGGGCTCCTGGCTGGCTCACTCAGTGGAGTGTGGTACTTGTGATCTTGGGGTTGTAAGTTTGAGCCCACGTTGGGTGTAGAGATGACTTAAAAATAAAATCTTAAAAAAATGTATACTTCCAACCAAGTAGCATTTCCTTCAAAATAGTCACTATGGGAAATTACACTTATTTCAATGTTGTTTCCATTTATTACAGCACCATGAGATATTTTTATTCTGGAATGAACTTAAGATCTCTAATGCAAACCACAGAATTAACCCAGCCTTCTTTATTATTGTGAGCTCAATTCAGTGTCGCCAAATTGCTCATTCACGTATTCCCCAGACTTGATTTTGAAATGACTTCTGGCTCTTTCTAAACTAACATCCACCTTGAAAGGATAAATCTTTGTTGCTATGGGTAGCATCAAAAGGATGAGCTCTTAGTTCTAACATAAACTGGTTAGAAAGAAGAAGAGTTATAAACTCATAAGCAAGCCTAGCAGTATCAGGAAAATTTAATCTCCACCCACTGTGACTACTTGGAATGCTAAAATATTCGTTATGTTTTCTGATACATTTAAATACCTATGTAAATACACGCAATTTATAGAAATACAAATGGTTTGTTCCTCTTTTAATCCCTCATCTCTTCTTGTCAGTTTTTACACCTTTACACTCATAAAATGCTGTTGTTGTTGTTTTACATTTCTTCAACACGTTTACACAAAGCGATCAACCTTTTTCACAGCTCTTAAAAAATAAATTTCAATATCTAGTGTTTGTGAGGAGACATGACTTTAGTAACTTTAACAAAGAATAAGAAGGCGTGAAATTATTTTTGCTACCTTATCTATAATTTCTGAATCCCATTAATGAAAATTCATTGAGTATATATTACATATAAGATTCTATACATTCCTACCAGATACACCTGTAACATTCCTGGGCCCCCAAAATAAACATAAAGAAGTCTTTGTGCATTCTAACAAAGTAGCTAGGCTACCTTGTAGCCCTGTCTTTCAAGGACTTCTCTTTCAGTGCTTTACCTGATATTTTAAAAATACAGACAAGCCAGGTTTTTCTGTGTCTCCCCAAAGAGGCTACTGCCCTGAATGAACATCATTAGAAATGTTTCCCTTTAAACTTTCCATTTTTCCAAAGACTTCAACTTACACTGGCTTATACTTCTCTGTATCATCCCTAGACTTCACCTTATCTGTACATCACAGATAATGCCTTTGATAGATACATTTCTCTAGAGAAGAGAACAAGTTTTCAACATCAAACCAAGAACTCATCCCTTTTGGGGGTTGGGGGACGTGTTTGCAGAAATGTCATAGAAAAGATGTTTCTTAACACCAAAGGTATTCTTTACATTGTTTCCCTAACACTTTGCAGATCCTTGAGAGTGTCCTGGTTTCAGAGATGATCCATTTCAAGGCAACCTTTTTCTTTCACCCCAGTGTAAGGGGAAAGTTAAGACATAGGTTGTATTAGGCCAGTTCTTTCTGTTCTGTGGCTATATACTCTATCTTTACTTTAATGGTGGACACACCATTAGTCATATTCACTTTCTGTGACCGGCAGGCCTGTCACTCTGGTAGCACTCTCCTTGGTGTGATAGAAGCATCATGATCTCATCTCTAAACCCAGCTGTGGGCAGGGAGACCAATGGAAGGTGCAAAGAGTGGGTTCAAATCAGTATATTGGAAAGTCTCATCTGAATGAGTTTTCAAAGCAAAAAGTGCATGATGAAGTTGGGGGTTGGAGGGAGATAATAGGGAAAAAAAAAGATTGAGGAAGCAGAAAGAATACGAAGAGGTACAAAAGAGCTGTCTTGGAGAATAAGGAAGACGCGTTTTCTCACATCTGTTGCATAATCTGGCCAGGTGTAGTTAAGGGATCTGGGAAAATTGTATAACAATTGGTAGTCCCAAAAAGTATTTTGCTTTGGAATTAAGAGAGATTGACATGCATTCATCAAATGTCTATTATATTACTTAAAATTAATTTCGGTAACTCCATTACAGAAGCAAAGCAATAAATACGCAGCTCTAAAAGCTGATATTTACATGGAGGTGTAAATAGGTAAACAATTTAACACGGTAACTACAAAGGTAAAGCTAGGGTAGAAACACCGAGAAAGAATACTGAGCATAATCTTGGGAGTAGGGGAAACATTCCGAGAATACGTAATACTGACCCATAATAGTAGGGTGAAGCTGCAATTCTGGAGGAAATTTCTGGACAGTGCCAGTGTATTTTTGCCTTGTGTTGTGCAAATAGGAAAGTTGCACAACAATTACCTGCTGTAGTGGCCTTTCCTCATTTCACCCAATCCATCGGAAATAAATATTGCTATCAAGATCCATTTTCCTCTGACACATGATGTTTTCTGATGGTCACTACTCTGAGAAGAAAATTATCAAGGGAGAAAGAAGGATATTAATATTAAGCAGGTATTATGTGTGCAGCACTGCCTTACCCATAGAGAGTCTTTATCACAGGACTATTCTCTCTACATGAATAGTACACCCTTCCACACATGATGAAGTGAGCCTCTCTTAGGTTAAACAGTTTACCAATGGTACGTATAGAAGGCGAGGGCTGTAGCTCTTGGTGACTCCAGTGCCTTGGAAACAGAGATGCCTTGTCTGGAGGGAGAGCCACTGGTTGGGACATCTGCCACTAACCAGTTGCGCATTCTAAGGAAGGCACTTGGTTTCTCTGAGCTTTTGTAGCTGCTTTGTAAGGCACAGATATAAACCCAAAGGTGCAGTAAATATAGAGGGATAGTGAAAGTTTTGTGGAGTTTTCTGGCATCTCTAGTGAAAACTATGATTTGATAAGCACATTTATGAACAAAAATTTAGGCTCCAGGGCCTAAATATAGGTTACATTTCTCTGTTTATAAGACAAGAGAAAAATTTTTGGTGTTGCTTCCAAGTGTAAGTAGAGCCAGCAGGATAATTGAGAGCTGGAAATACATGAATTGACCCGTGCTTCAAACAGCCCAAATCTTTGGTGAAGTTATTAAACTCATAAAATACTTAGGTAAAGGTGTTTTTTCTTTTCTTTCTTCTTCTTCTTCTTCTTCTTCTTCTTCTTCTTCTTTTTCTTTTTTTCTTTTTTTTTTTTTTTTTTTTTTTTTTGATAGGAAGGAAGACCAATAAAGTGGTTAAGTTTTAGGCCCAAATCAAGGTGGGGACGAACTGAAGCAAGATATGCAGGTGTGGAACGTAGGCAAAGAGAAAAAGTATGGGGAAGAAATGAACCAGAAACTTAGATGGCCACAGAACTGGGGTTGGGCCACATTGAGCTAGGTCTTTAGCCGACATCTTTCAAAATACTGTGAAAATCACAACAGGTGACAGAAAGCATATTTTCTTTAACAAAAATTTTTTTCTTAATGTTTTTATTTATTTTTGAGACAGAGAGAGACAGAGCATGAGCAGAGGAGGGGCAGAGAGAGAGGGAAACACAGATTCTGAAACAGGCTCCAGGCTCTGAGCTGTCAGCACAGAGCCCCATGCGGGGCTCAAATTCAAAGACTGTAAGATCATGACCTGAGCTGAAGTCGGACCCTCAACTGACTGAGCCACCCAGGTGCCTCAGGCATATTTTCAATGTAAGGTGACACTACTATGATAAATACAATGGGTTTGATGTGCTCTGCCTCTTTCTTGGGACTTTAGGGTATTGATATGAATTTAAGATCAGTCTTTTACTCTGTCCCAACTTTGCACAAAAAGAAAAACCAAGAAATGGGCGCCTGGGTGGCTCAGTAGGTTAAGTGTCCAACTCTTGGTTTTGGCTCAGGTTGTGGTCTCATGATTCATGAGATAGAGCCCCAAGTCAGGCTCTGCACTGACAGCGTGGAGCCTGCTGGCATGTCCTCAGGTCAGAAATGTGAAAGGTGTTTCAAACAGGAATCTAGGCAACTGCTCTGTTGCAGGCCTGCTTCGAGACAATTGCAGTATATGCCATCCTCTTCCACTACATCTCCATAACAGACTGCCCTCAGATTCCTATATGAATTTCCCCATTGCCACAGAATCCAGAATAGAAGTAGTGATATCTGTGCAAGTTTAGAAGGAGAGAAAGAATCCAGAGGTGGACACTGATTATCAGGGAGTGGTAGTCTGTGAAACTTAAAAGTATTGACAGGGTTGGAGACAAGAATACTCGAGGGGAACCTGGGTGACTCCAGTTGGTTGAGCATCAGACTTCAGCTCAGGTCACTATTTCATGATTCGGGAGTTCGAGCGCCGCATCAGGCTTGCCGCTGTCAGTGCAAAGCCCTTTCAGATCCTCTGTCGCTGCAGAGCCTGCTTTGGATCCTCTGTACCTCCCTTTCCACCACCACCCCATCCCCTGCTCTTCCCCCAGTCATACTCTCTCTCAAAAATAAATAAACATTAAAAATAAAAAAAAAAGAATACTCAGAACAAGGGATTTCAATTTCCTTTATGCTTCTTTTTATCTCCATGCATCTGAGAGCCATATGTAAAGAGTGAGGACAGGTTGGATCACATTTCAGTTAAAAAGCGGTGCATTTGATAAAAGTCCATTGCAGACTGCAAGTTTGTTTAAAAGATGCAAATGATCATATGACACCCATGAGGCAGATGGAAATAATTTATTACTTGGACAAGAACGATTCATAAAACTTCATAAAAACTCAACAGGATTCAAGAAGACATGTTTGCAACGAAACAAGGACATAAGTATGAATAAGAGGCATCAAGGTGAGATGAAATAAACACGTGTCAAATAAGAAAGGATTGAAAGGAAATTAAAAAATGGCCACATAGGATTTATTGTCTTCTTCCCTGGAAGTGGTAAAGAACATAAATAACTCTGCAGATATTTAAAACATAGGTGAAGAGAAAAACAAACAAACAAACAAACAAAAGAAACTTGAAAAACTAGTCCAGAGCATGAGAGAATGCTTTTGGTTCTTTAGCAGTGTATAAGGACAGACAACTCCTCAAAAGACAACGATAAAAATACATTGCGAGAGGAAAGCTATTAGACCTACCATAACGAGGGAGAACCCACTTGGTTGGAGTCTCAGTAGTTCTTGGAAGAGGAAAGGCATAGAGGGATATTTTTGGAGGTCAAGAATCCGGGCTGAGTTACTTCAAGGCTGGTCTCATAAATTGGTAGCAGGCAGTTTATACCAAATCCATTTGGGTTGAAGGACACAGAGAACCAAGAACTCTGAAATGAGTCTTGATGAATGGACTGTTAGTCTTGATGAGATAACTATTTTAGTTGGTTGACAGTTTCATGTCAGGAGACAAGAGTTTTCCAGGGTAAATGGTAAGACACTTTGGCTTAGTCTCTGTCCTGTTTAATACAGGGGCAAAAAATTAAGTTGGTTTTAGTCTTCAATGAGTAATCTAGATTGTCTTTCTATTTTTTCCCCTTTGTTCTTCTATCTTGAAAAAAGTGGCCAGATGTTGCCACATGTGGAGTTTTTGTGATTAATTTTGTGTGAATGTAGTCCTGCCTTTAGGTAACTACAATGGGATTGATCATCAATTTAAGAAGGTAAATGTCCATTTTGTCTGAGATAGCTCTTGTCCTATGCATGAGTTCTTTCTTCTGTAGGAAGAGTTCTCCCTAAATCAGGTCCATGTTCTGTACACTCCATATATATCATCTTTCTCCTCATCATTTTTTGTTCTTTTCTGTATAATTTGTTTTCTAAAAGAAGTGAGTGATAATTTCAAAACTTAAAAATAGACATTTAAATATATGTGTACAAAAAAGGATCAGAGGATAAATGTTCTAAAATCTTTACAAAGTCTGTTTTATTTTGGAAAATGGGCCAACTAGGTGAATTTTTTTAAAGTCTACTATTCTTACTTTCCACATCCCTTTAAGGAATAGGTATAATTTTGGCCATAGGTGGAAACCTCATTTTAATTTTATAAAGAAGCATAATAAAAGAGATACACAAGCTTTCAAGCTCTCTTTTCCTACTCTTAACTTTTTCCAGTGTCCAATTAGTGTGTGAGAGAATGTGCTGGTGGAAATGAGCGGAACAGGTCTGTGTTATAGCGGACAGCCCCACAGCAGGAACACGATTTCCGTCCCATTGAACCAACTTTTCCACAGCGGTTCTTTGTGCAGCATGATCCATCTTCAGAAGAAAACATATGAAATTTGAGTGACTTTCCATGCACATGAACCTAGAGGTTCCATTTGCATTGCCTTCTTGGGAAGTGAGGTTCTGGCTTTCACTTTCAGGAGTGAGCTCAGTGTCACAGCAAGCAGAATAACGTCTGTACAAATTTATGGCTTTTACAGCCAGGGTCCATTTCTATTTGTCCAACTTATGAGAGCTAAACATAGAGGTGAAGCTAGGATATTTCTGTTTTTTCATTTTTTTTAATTTTAGAGATAGAGAAAGAGAGGGAGGGAGGGAGCAAGTGCGAGCAGGCGAGAGGAGCAGAGGGAGAGAGAGAATCTCAAGCAAGTTCCACGCTCAGCGTGGAGTCTGACATGGGGCTCAATCCCGCGACTCTGGGATCACAACCTGAGCCAAAATCAAGAGTCAGACACTCAACTGACTGAGCCACCCAGGCACACCAAAACTTAGATATTTCCAATTTGAATTTACTAGATATGATAAAGCATGAATATCAAAGAGGCAGGAGGGCATTTCCATGGTTGGAAAGACCCACTCTGTGAGCTTCCTTTTGCATTTGACGTACCCAATGTCAGCAAGGACAGATGTATTGCCAGGATAACGTATCTGCCAATGAACTGGAAGTAACTTTAGCTTTCCCTCATGAATTTTAATTCATTTAATTTAATTTAATTTAATTTAATTTAATTCTGTGGGTGTTAAGAGTAGGTGATAAACAATGCTTATAGATGAAACATAAACACAATTTCCTCTCTCTAAGCCTTGGTAGTATGGATAAATATATTATGACCAAATGATAGAATCGAGATTCTGTCACATGATCTGGAGACTATCTTTAGTAAAACCATTATAAAATATGATAAAATCATAACAAATTCTCTGAAGGTGTAAAAATGAAAGATAATATCTTGTTTCCATTAAAATATGTACTCACTCAATGATTTTAGCACTTTCTCTTTAGAAATATGCAGACAGATGTTGGTACATAGAAACCCAACACCTTAAATTTCACGAAGAAGAAACAGCTAAGTACTAAACAGTACCCTACGCCTACTAAGTACTGTTAGTTTCCAGAATCTTATCTCTGTTTAGTATCTCATGATAAATTCAACAAGTAGTTACAGCGTATTTTTGTATCACTTGCTACTCTTCCAAAATCTAGACTTCTGTTCTGATTTCTTTAACCACTGTTTACCTCAGTTAGTCTTTGAGCTTCTCTGCCATGGATGATAGCAGCGCATAAAGTCAAAAAGAAAGCTGTTGTCCATCGGGCTGTGAGGGAATAAACATGATAGCATGCTGGCCTGATACCTCTGCCTTCACCTGGCTGTCAGTTTTCATTGTTTCAGCCCTCCAGGCCCAGCCTTAGATTTGACCTTATTAAAAGTGCATGTGTATCTCCTCCGTTCAGCTCCCTCAGTGCACACTACACCTTACCGTTTAGCAATGGATTTTATGGCGGACAAGTCACTGCCCTGTCAACAAGTAATGGACTACATTTGATTTACCTGTACATATCCAATCACTGTTCAATAAGTTTTTATGACCACACCTACTGTGTGTCAGTCAGGCTTTTTGTTGGAGTTCAAGATAGAGCAGAAAACAATCCAAGAATGTGGCTTATGGTAGGGTGAAAAAGACAGATGCTAAACAAATAATACACAAATAAGTTTCGCTGATTTCAGTTGTCTGCAGGGATTATGATTGTTTGTAATGTTTCACATTGATTCCCCTATTGCTAGCTATCAATCAGGACATGTGCAGATGTAATTCCACTGTAAATCATATTTTGTCACTTCTTTCTTTATTGGCTCCCTGGACACCTCCCCCTTTGGGTTTTCCTCTTGTATCAGTAGTAGATCCTTATCATATTTGCTTATAAAGTTTTTCTTTGCTCTCTGACTGGATCTCAACTATTCTTATATTCTCAAATGTGTAGCTCCCAACAGATTCCCTCCCCTGACCTCTAGACCCATAAATCCACCTGCCTTCTCAATATCTCCCTTGTACGAACTCAGCACACCTGAAACAAATGACTTCCTCTCCAAACTTGTTCCATCCCCAGTCTTTGAAATCTTAGTAGATGGCAACTCAATCCTTCCAACAGCCCCCAAAACCTTAGCCACATCCCTACAACTCCTCTCTCTCTTTCTCACAGACACATCATAGCAATCCATCTTGTCTACCTTCAAAACCATCCCACTAACCTTCACCTCCCCATCACTACCCCATGCTCCAAGCCTCTGTCACCCTCCTTATCTCCCTGCAGTCTATTTTCCACCCAAAGGTCGGAGGCACCCCTTTATAGTTTGAGTCGGATTATGTCTCTCTTCTGCTCAATCTCAGGCAGCAGCTTCTGATTGAACTCAGAATACTAAAAGACAAAGTCCTTGGACTGGCCTATAACGATGGATGTCATAATACACACAACTTCTTGAGCCCCCTCTGATCTTGTTCTTTTCCTCTAGCCGCCTTCCTCCTGCTAGAACACACCAGGGCCTTTGCTCTGGCTGCTTCTTATTTCCGGATCACATCTCTGATAACATATGGCTCCTTCTCTACTCCTTTAAATCTTTGCTCAGATCTCACTCTTTCAACAAATACTTCCATGATGGACCTCCTTTATGCTGCTGAGTGCCTCCTTCACCTGTGCACTCTAGCTTTCCTTACTCTGCACATCTTTTTCTTTTGTCCCTAGCACCTGTACCTTTCTATCATACTGTTTCATACGCTCATGTTTCTGTCTGCCCCTCTGCTAGGACATAAGCTCCATGAGGGCATAAATCTTTTTCTGATTTGTATGTTGCTATACCCCAAGTGTGGTGAAGAATATCTGGCACTGAGAACATTCAGTGAACAACAACAACAATAAAATGGACGAAAGAATCAATACATTTAGTGATTCTTATTTTTTTCTTACAGAGGAGGAAACTGGTGCTATAATTCTGGTTAATTTTCCTCACAATACTCTGAATTCAGACAGTGACTGCATGGGTAGAATGCAATAAATAAATAAATAAATAAATAAATAAATAGTACAAGAGGAGAGAAAGGAAATTAATGAGAGATAATGCAGTAGAACTTTGGTTCGAAGAGTTGAGAGACACAGCAGTTATCTTCTTAAGGTCTCCCTCATCACCCTCCTTTCCTCTCACATGGTCATGGCACATGGTAGACATGCAATAATTGTTTGCTGAACTGAACTGAAATTCTAGAAGAGATATCAATTAACCACGAACAATGACCACAAAGTTGATATAGCACTAGTTAATGGTTCTTGAATGGATTTTACCAAGAAATATCAGAAATCCTAAGAGATATTCCATACAATAGGAAGAATGTTAATGGGGAATCTGTGGGGAAACTATTCTGGGGAATCTTCACATGCTTTGCACTTCTCAGAAATGCGTGGTTCACGTCAATAGGTTAGGTTTTAAGGACACATTCCTTTGCTACGATAAGGAAACTAATTTAGTGAAGTTTAGCAGATTACTTTCCAAATATCTCACACCACACTGGTGCCTTAGAAGGCATGGTGTTGGAAACATTGAAAAGGATGATCTCGAATGTTCCCTTCCAATAGTAACACTATAGGGAAGTCGAACAAAAGCCAGGCTTTTGAATTTAAGCTTCGGTTTTACTACTTCTTAGAAAAGCTTTCCTGGGAAAATCCTTCTACCTTGTGAGGCTCACTTTATCAATCTGAAACATGAGGTTGATAAAGGACATCTTCACCAAATGGTTGTGGGGATTTTACGGACCAACTGACAGTCCTTGCCTTCTTCTTCCTTCTCCTCTTCCTTTCTTTCCTCCTCCTCTCCATTTAACAGTTATTTCCTTTAGTCAAATGTATTTAATTAAAAAATTAAATCAAACACAATCTAATTCAATTCCAATCTACACTGAAATTGCTAGGGTAAGACTGACAGTAGTGGCCATCTGGCAGCATTCATAGGAAAAATAATGCTGGTGAGTATCTTGTATTGCGATGTCTGCAGCCTCAGAAGAAGGAAACCAACCCTGGGCTGAAGCCCTGGTTACAGAGGAACTTTCTTTGAAGACAAGTAACAGCCTGAGCTTTGTACAATCTTACCTCTCAAGGTGTTTATTTTATTTTATTTTATTTTTTTATTTTAAAATGTTCATTTGTTTTGAGAGAGAGCACAGGAGAGGGGGAGAGAGAGGGAGAGAATCACAAGCAGGCTCCACCTTGTCAGTGCAGAGTCTGAAACAAAGCTAGATCCCACAAACTGTGAGATCACGACCAGAGCAGAAATCAAGAGGTGGTCACTCAACCGGCTGAGCCACCAGGTGCCCCTCAAAGTGTTATTTTAAAGACACATCACAACAGCATAAATCACCAGCCATTTCTTCCCCCAAGAAAATAAGGACACACTCCAATTACAAGTCTAGTTGAAATGCATGTATTCTCACCAATAAAATATTTTAGTCAGGATTATTGACTTAAAGCTATTCATTTCCGGACACTCTGGGATACTCTCCAATCCTCTGCCTTTGGAAGCTCTCTAAGGCAGATAACCTTGCCCCATTTTCAAAATGTAGAAATTGAGGTTTAAGGAGGACGAACGAATTAGTCTCAGGTCACCAAGGGTTATCAGTGGCTGAGCCAGGATTCAATCCTTCATCAATCTGCCTCCAAAGTTCATAGTCTCTAGATTTTTAATTATAGTCAACGACAAACTTGATATGAAACTTGAGAAAAAATTTGTTAGCCTCCCCCCATGGCCAACAGGAAGCCCAGAGTAAACTGAGGAGCAGGTAGGAGAAAACAAAATATGATGTTGAAATCTCTATGGCTGCAGAGAACAGAATATCCTTGGTGATATCACTAGACTACAAGTCAGTCGTTGTATATGCACAGTGTAGCCTTGCATCACCAAAAGGCTGCAGACATCTCCTTTCACTGTAGCAATAATAAGGGGATGGGATGTCTCTCATGTTTGATTCTCACCCTGTTAGTTTAATTAATTCTGAAATTATCAAAATGCTGGCAGAGGGATCAATGTCATATGCAGCATAATAATTGTTATACCTGGTGCATGTACATGGTAGAGAACCATCACAGAGAATGTCTGGGATTACAGAAAACAAGGCAGAGTGACCTATTTAAAGGCTGTGACTAAGTACTCATTATATTTCCTCTTTACCCGATAAACATATCCAGTATTGAGGCATAGGAGTCTTTCCTTGTGACTTGGCTTTTATTAATGTTTTTACTCTCAGCATCTAGTCAGTATGTGGCACATGATAGGTTCTCAATAAATATGTGATGCTGAATGGGTCTATTAATACAATCAGCATATGCGTGCACATACCAAGGAATTAGGGCTCCAAATTAGACAGGTGTATGGGCATTGGTCATGTTCCCCGGGAAACAGACTTTGGAAGAGAGTGGTGTGTAGGAAGATTATTGGAAGGTGCATTGGAAGTCAGTAGCAGTTGAAGGGAAGGAAAAGCAGGATGGTTGGGTAGAGAGAGGCTGGGATATGATGTAAGAACTTTAACCCATCTTATGGAAGCTCTAAAGCTGGGAGAGCCCATCGGCATTCTCCAAATCGAGAAAAGGGGGCTGAGCCTTATTCCAGTCTCCCATAGACGCTGACGAGTCTTAGGTTGTAGGCCCTAGGGAGGAGACATGAACTTGGACAAGGAGGTTCTATTCCACCAGCACAATTCCCAGGGATGGACTCAGCCAAAGGCTGTCTGGTGGCAGCATTTCCATCAGCTAAGAGAATGAGAGCCTCAGTCCTGACTGGGGATTCGGCCCACATGGCCCAGCACCCAACCCAGGTACACATGGTAGCTAAGTCAACGTCATGAATGAGTTCAGGTACTCTCATTCAATGCCCAGTCAGAAGAAATAGAAACTACAGTTGACCCTTGAGCAAGGCAAGGATTAGGGACACTGACCCCCAGGCAGTCAAAAATCCACCTTTAACTCATGACTCCCCAAAGCTTTACTAATAGCATACTGTTGACTAGATGTTTACAGATAACATAAAGTCTATTAGCTCTGGATAATTAACATAAATCAATTTATGTTATAGGTATCTTATTCTGTATTCTCACTGTAAGTGAAGTTAGAAAAAAAGAAAATGTTATTAAGAAAATCATAAGGAAGCGGGGATACACTTAGAACAGGGTAGGTGTATTATTGTAAAAGAACTCAAGTGCAGGTGGGCGGGGCCAGGGGTGGGGGAGAGGTAGGGCTGCAAGGCGGGGCGTGGCCGCTGGATGGCGCTGGTCCTTAGCCCCGCCGCTTCCGCTCACCAGCCCCCGTGGCCTGCAGGCGGCGGCCGCAGCAGCCTTCTGGAGCGCGGTAAGGCTGCCCCGTCTGTCTTGAGCTGCGCTATCAGCCCCGGCCCCTGGCAGCTGAGGCCACACGTGAGTGCTGCGGCCTTTTGGAGACTGTGGGGGTCCAGTTGCAGCGCTGCTGGGGAGAGGGGACCATGCCCGGGAGGAACCGAGGCCTGAGGCCACTCGAGTGCAGCCCAGCAGCGGGCGTGCAGAGGACGGGGAGGGGGCAGGGGCGCTGGGGCCCAGGGCTCCCTGCACTGCGCCATCCATGCCATTTGGGAATGTTCTTCTGCGTTAGCCCAGCCCCCTGCCCGTCTGCTACAGCTGCCAGACCAGACCACCCCGGTGGCACTCCCAGCGACCTGAGGGCCTGCCTGGGCCTGCGCCTGGGGCTGCTGAAGGCTGGGGCGCTAGTCCCGCGCGCGCTGGGTGGGTAGAGGGTGCCATCCCTGCACCAGTCGCCTCCATTGGATCCCTTGGAGACCAGGGTGGGCAGTTGCAAATACATGCCTTGTGACTTTTGCTGTCAACTCTAATGAACAACAACAACAACAAAAAAGGCAAATAGCCCATGCTTAAGTAGACCCACTGGGTCGTTCAGTGGTCAGCTGTAGTTAGAATGACTCTTTTCGGATAATTATGAGTTTCAGTTGAGGACTGTTGCTTCCTGAACAGAGGCACGTTCTTTCGGAGAGGTGAAGGCAGACAGGGTAGAGAGAAACCTTTGTGCTAGGGGCCAGAGGCCTGGTTTCTGATTCCCGCCAGCCACCAGCAGCTTGAGCCCAGGCTCACCACCAGCCCCATGGCCTCCGTTTCACATCTGAAAGCTGGGTGTTGGCATAAATTGATTTGTGAGACCCTTGGGTTTTAAACGATGCTCCATCTGAACCACAGAAAGGATTTGGCTCCCTGATGTGATGGAAAATTATAAGATTCACAAAACCTTGTAAAATGCTAACTCTTATTATGGCCATTTAATGACCTTCATTCAAAGAGCAATTACTTAGGGAAAGAAATCAATTCTTGGAAGGGGACTAGCAGATAATTTCTAAATTCACTTGCTTTTCAGCACTGTGAATCTTGAGCAGATATTTTGTTCCCGTCAAATGTGTAGCACATGCGTGGTGTGGAGCACTGGTGTGGAGAATGGGGACTGTCTATGTTCTACAGTGCATGGTTTTCAAATGTGTACCTATAATTCAGTTGTACGGAACAGTAGTGGATTTTTTATATAAATATTGTTGTAAATGATGGCAAAATTCCCTGTCTAGCCCATGTATTAGCCTTCTAAGATTATGTTGAGACAAATAGTTGCAGTAATAAATACCAAGTTTGATTGGTGAAACACTGAGAATGAATATAAGAGAAACACAAAAAGATATAGCTTTAAAATTTGGCTTCTGAAACCTGATCATACTGAGATATGCAAAATAAAACTATGCTGGAGAGCATTTCACCTGTTGGTTGGCAAAAAGATCAAAATGCTTTATAACACAATGTGTTGGTGGGGGTGTAAGGAAAGCCACATTCTCACAGATGCTGGTCAGAGTGAAGATCGGTACAGCCTCTAAAGAAATCAATTTGGCAATATCCATCAAAGTTACAAATGTGCATAATCTGACCCAGCAATTTCATTTCTAGAAATTTATCTTAGAAATGCACTTGACACGGGCAAACTAATGGAATAAATTAGTTGAGATCCTTTCCTATAATACCAAAAAAATTGGGAACAAATCAAATGCCCATCAGCAGTAGAAGAGTGAGATATAATTGAGTACACAAAGACATAAAAAGAATAAAGAAGTACCTTATATACTGATATGGAAGGAAATCCAAAATATATTATTCATTGAAAAAGCATGATGTAGGGGCGCCTGGGTGGCTCAGTTGGTTAAGCAGCCGACTTCGGCTCAGGTCATGATCTCGCGGTCCGTGAGTTCGAGCCCCGCATCGGGCTCTGTGCTGACCACTCGGAGCCTGGAGCCTGTTTTGGATTCTGTGTCTCCCTCTCTCTGACCCTCCCCTGTTCATGCTCTGTCTCTCCCTGTCTCAAAAATAAATAAAACGTTAAAAAAAAATTAAAAAAAAAAGAAAAGAAAAAGCATGATGTAAAACAGATTATATAGGATAATACCACCTGTGTAATAAGAGCAAAAAATACATGTCTTTTTGGTATAGGCATCGGATACCTCTGGAAAGATACAGAAGAAATTAGACATTGTCACTTCAGGGCAAAGAAGCTGAATGGCTAACAGTGCACGCAGGGTTGGGAGAGAAATCTTTACCGAAAATTTTATCATTCAGTTTTTAGCTACATTAAAAAAAAAAAAAAAAAAAAAAAAAAAGGTTAGCCATGAGCTGAAAGAAAGCTGGTAGCTTGAAGAAAAGCTGATTTAATTAGAAAGGTATAAAGAGGGAGAAGAAAAAGGGTTGCGGAAACTTGGTGGTTCCTGCCTGGGTGGATCGGGTGGTTCCATCGGGTCTCAGGGTTTTCCCAGAGTCCTGAGGAGGGTGAGGAGAGAGCGTGATTCTTGGGGAAAGGGAACAAGCAACTTCCTGTCATCCAGTGGTTTCGGAAGTGTCCGCAACTCAGACTCTCAGTGTCTTTAAATGATTTTATGTGTTTACATAGAAAAAGATCTTGGACACTACTGAGCCTAGAAGAAAGATAACTTGAGTCAAAACCAAGAGATTCCCCTTCTAATTGCAGCAGTCAATTATATGGTTTTAGTTGTGTCATTTAATTTCATGATTCTTAACTCTTTCTAAGATTAGATGTAACTGGAGAGCTTTTAAAAAATATACCCATGTTGGAGGCTTCACTTCAAACCAATTAAAACAGAATCTCTAAAGGGACATAGGAATTGATATTTTTAGAAGAGTCCCAGGTGATTTCAAATTGGAGCCAGGGTTAAAAACCATTTTTTTTCTTCAGTTGTATAACTTGTCAAAGTGTTATTTCTAAGCACCAAATGAAATAATAAATGGGCAGTTACACATTTGTACCGCATGAAGTGTTTTAAGAAGAAAGTGAAGCTTTTAAAGAGCTTGCTGCAGTTTTCAACACATACAAAGTGTTCAGCAAATTGTCTATATACATATATTCCATATATGTTTTTTAAAAATCTCCGTGGAACAAATGTAAGGAGGTCCTGATTACACCTGTAGCGATTATACTATATGCATATCAATTACCAGTAAAGATAGTTTCCTTGGGCTTAGTAGGAAGAGCACCAAATTAAAATCAGAGCCATCTGAGGGGTTCCTGGGTGGCTAGGTTAGTTTAACGTCTGACTTTGGCTCAGGTCATGATCTCTCAGTTCTTGAGTTCGAGCCTTGCATCGGGCTCTGTGCTGACAGCTCAGAGCCTGGAGCTGCTACAGATTCTGTGTTTTCCTCTCTCTTTGCCCCTCCCCTGCTTGCACTCTGTCTCTCTCTCCCTCAAAATAAATAAACATGTAAAAAAATTCAAAAAAAAATTAAAGTCAGAGCAATCAGGGTTCAATTGCACTCGTTATTCATTCTCGTTATTTTTTATGACTGAGTAATATTCCATCGTCTATAGACCCCATCTTCTTCATTCATCTATTGTTGGGCACTTGGTTTACTCCAATATCCTGGCAATTGTAACTAGTAGCAGTGAACATATCTTTTTGAAATAGCGTTTTCCTTTTCTTTGGGTAAAAGAAATTCCACAGTAGTGGAATTACAGGCTCATATGCGCAATTCTTTCGTTTTTGCTTTTTTCATTTTTTCCAGTTTTATTGAGAAATAATTGGCATACATCCCTGTATAGCTTAAGGTGTATAATATGGTTTGATTTGCATATATTATGAAATGGTTACTACAATAGGTTCAGCTAACATCCATCTTCTCATATAGATACAACAAAAAGAAAAGAAAATAATGTTCTTATGATGAAAACTCAGGATTTTAACAACTTTTCTATTTATATATCATACAGCGTGTTAACCACGGTCATCAGGTTGTACATCACATCCCTAGTACTTATTTACCTTGTAACTGGAAATTTGTACCTTTTGACCACCTTCCTCCAATTTCCCCTCTCCCTGCCCTGCTTCTCAGGTAACCACAAATCTGTTTTTTTCGTCTATGAATTTGGTATTTTGCTTTCTGTTTTCTTAGATTCTACATATAAGTGAGACCATACAGTGTTTGTGTTTCTCTGTCTGACTGATTTCACTTAGCATAATACTTTCAAGATCCATCCATGTTTGTGTGTGTGTGTGTGTGTATCTCTATCTCTATCTCTATCATCTCTATCTCTATCTCTGTCTCTATCTCTATCCCTGTATTTATATAACTCCTTTTTTTTTTTTTATTATCTATTTACTTCCACCTAGAGACCATGAGGATTTGGTTTTTACTGTTCCCTTCCAGAAACATATTTGCTTCCTATACCTTCATCCTTCTCTCCTATTTTTAATCTTGTTTTGTGTATATATATATATATATATATATATGTATATATATATATATATATATATATATATATATATGCAGCATTTATACTATGTTGACCGCATAAATGTTACTTGTAGCCAAGCCCATGCATGTTTAGTTATTCTAGACACTTAAAAAAAATAAATGTAACCCTCACTCTCCTGCCGATGTGAGATTTTTCTTCAGTACATTCAAACACGTATAACTCCTTTTGTTTTATTTATTTATTATTTATTTTCAGGGAGAGAAAGAGAGAGCGAGAAAATGAGAGCAATGGAGGGGCAGAAAGAGAAGGAGAGAGAGAATCCTGAGCAGGCTCCACACTTGACACAGAGCCCATCACAGAGCTTGATCTCACAATGGCGAGATCACGACCGGAGCCAATATCAAGAGTCGGACACATAACCAACTGAGTCACCCAGGCATCCCTATACCACAACTTCTTTATCCATTCACCTATTGATGGGCACTAGGTTGTTTCCATGTCTTGACTCTTATAGATAAGGTTGCTATGAACATGGGTGTGCAGATATCTTTTGGAGTTAGTGTTTTCATTGCCTTTGGATATAATCCCCAAAGTGGAATTGATGGATCATATGGTACTTCCGGTTTAATTTTTTGGGGATCCTCCCTACAATTTTTCTAGTGGCTGCACCAAGTTACAGTCCCAACAGTGCAAGAGTTTCCTTTTCTCTACATTCACACTAGCATTTATTATCTCTCGTCTTTTTGATCTTCATTCTATCAGGTGTAAGATAATATCTCATTGTGGTTTTAATTTGCATTCCTCTAAGGATTAGTGACCTTGAGCATCTGTTCTTATACCTGTTGGCCTTGGATATGTCTTCTTTGGAGTAATTTCTGTTCAGTGGGCAAATCTTGAGATGGTGAAGTCCTTGAGAGAAGTCTGAACTCTTGGATATTTGGGTCATTTTAATTTCCTATTTCCCACTCCAAATCAAGGGACGGGGAACTAGGGAAATAAAGTTGGATATGAAGTACAAACTGCTGGTTATGGATTTGATATTTGACATCACAATTTGATTTTTTAGAATCGTGCTTTAGATGCCCTCAGCTGGAGATTGAGTGTACCTCATGGGTATAGGAAGAATGTGTTTGCTCTGACATTTGAAATCTTATCAAAAATGTCTTAGTCTATCAATGTATGGAATGAGGGATAAAATATCTAATTAAAATAACTATTGTATAAAATAGAGAAGTTTTTCTCAAAGTGTTCTTTTGGGGAACATTACCATAAGATCAAAGAAACTATATGCAACATGAGAGTTCCATGATAGAGTTAGTTTGGAAAATTTTGGGTTAAATATGCCAAAGGGGCTTTTGCTTTTAATCATGGAGCTTCTTATGAACTTCAGCAAGCTAATATGAACTAGGAATCCCCTCTGACAGATACAGCACATTGGTTTCATAAAGTTGTAGAACTCATACGACTGAAATACTCTGAGAAACATTGCAGTCATTGGTAAGAATAAAGTTAAAGTAGCAGTAAATGTGGGGGAAGATGTGGAAGGATATAGGGAATCATAGATATCATCTTAACTTCCTGTATATAAATACTTAACCCATGGGTAATGAAGAAATGCATGGGACGTGTCTACACCATCCCCAGTTTCAGGGCTGGATCTAAGCACAAGGATTCTGTGGTGTTAGGGAAGGCCATGATGTCCTACGTTTTCAAATAAGACTGCAAGGGAAGATTTATATTTTATTATTTAAGGGATATAGATTTTTACTAGTTATGAGACCTGGGAGGGGCACATGGTGGTTCAGTCAGTTAAGTGTCCCACTTTAGCTCAGGTCATGATCTCACTGCTCGTGTGTTTGAGCCCCGCATCGGGCTCTGTGCTGATAGCTCAGAACCTGGAGCCTGCTTCAGATTCTATGTGTTCCTCTCTCTGCCCCTCCCTTGCTCTCTCTCCCTCTCAAAAATAAACATTGTGTATGTATGTATGTATGTATTTATTTATTTATTTATTTATTTATTTATTTATTTTAAAGATCCCTGGGAAACAAGTTGCCTGGTGCCTGTTAGTAGCCAGTTTCTGACAATGAATTTAATCAACCTTGGGATGAAGCTGCATCTATGGACAGTAGCAAGGATAGTTGTAGAGAACTTAAGTTTCTGAAGATATCACAGTATTACTCAGTCAACCCTTAAGCTTCCCCTGCTTCTGGACTTACTAATTCTAACACACTGATATGTATTAAATTCTTTTTTATTTAAACCAGCTTGACTATTTATGTTAACTGGAACATCCCCAAAGAATTAATAACATGGCACTCATCAACACAGAATGGAAGAGCAACTGTGTCCAAAAGAGTTAGAATTTATTGAAAAAAGAATCGAATATGCATGTGAGAAGAATATGCTACTGTCTAGAATTCTTTAAACCTGATGGTTTGAGCACGTTTGAGGAACTTTGCAGAGATGCAAAAAACAAAGGCAGCAGAAAATTTATCCTTGAAGGGAGATGGTGTCATTCAAACTTGAGACAAAGACATGACAGTCCAAAGATAGATAACAGAATAGTCACGTATGGAATGTACCACCGTGCTGGAGTAACATCATTGTTCTTGATATTAGCTGGGAGTCTCAGCATAGAGAGAAACATTTGATAAATTTTTGATTTGCTTTATAGGCAACCTTAAACTCCTGGAATGTATTAGAAAGGATAAAGAACTATTACTTCTTATCCACAAAGGGATGTTTCTTTATAAATTAGAACAATGGAAAACTCATGAAAGCATTGAATCTCCTCTATATGAAGTATTCTAACACATTAATTTAATGGTGGCCACCATCATGATTTCCAGAAAGGAGAATTATAAAGGGAATATATTAAGAAAAGTGGGACACAGTCTGACATGAAATTGTCATTAAAAAAATCAGCATTGACCTTGACAAATGAATTGACAAGGAAGAACTAAAGTATTTGAAGTGGTGGCAAGGAGTTCACTATTAAACTGAGATTTTAACAAGGTGTCTATAAGTCATGTGAAGAAAGACATGTCATTTAAGGACAAATACACAAACCTTGCACAGGATTGTAATAATACTACTTAGAAGCCTAAAGCCCATTATAATTGAGGCTTTCAAAAAAGTGCAAAGAAAAACAAAATAAAACAAATATTTTCATTTATGTTGAATACATTTGGTTAAATTAGGAGCTATGTGATTTTATTTCTAAGGATATCTCTTAAATAGGTGATTATAAATTAGCACAAAGATTTATGTACTAAGGTGTTTATCATAGTGTTATTTACGGTACAGTATTGAAAGAAAACTGACAATCTAATAATAGAGAGTAGGTTAAATTAATTCTAATGAATATGTAAAATGATATACTATGTATTACTAAAATTTTGATTTTGAATAATTTTAGATGTGAAATTCCTCCCATGATACCATGTTAGATGAAAAAATAGCAGAATATAGTTATATTCAGTGTAAAATCACTTGTATGTATTTTGCATATACATGTGTATATGTACACAGTAGGTAAAATATGTATCTCTGGTGGTGACATTATGGAATTTTTTATTTTATGGTGACCTTGTATTACAGGAGCTTGGCATTATTTTTAAATAAAGACAAATTCTTAAACTTTAAATATAAAGTGAGATTAAAATTAGATATAGTAAGAAATAATTGTATCCAGAAAAATAATTTTATGTAAGCTTATATATATATATATATATATATATATATATATGGATTATGTTCTAATAACAATCAAATGGAAACTCAAAGTTATGTAATGTTTTATCATATATAGTTTTCTCCAGATTAAAAAGATATGAACCAACATGGTCAGTAGTATAGGAAAGTAAAATAAAAGTAAGAGAGCCCATGAATAAATTCTAGTGAATGAAATATTTATCTTCGGCAAAATCATAGAATGACTTAGTTAATAAGTGATGTGTTAGTGCCTAGTAAATGAAATAGTAATTACTGCAAGCTGGTAAGAGTTTATCAGGAGTAAGGCCTGCTCCAGTAGGAATGAGCACACCTGGTGGCAAGATCTTGGTCTCTAAATACCATTCTCCAATAATCAGAGCCAGGGATTCTTGCAGAAGTGATTGATACCAGAGCCGGGGCAGGGAGAATACAGGGTGAGCCTGGAGCATCTTGTGATGCAAAAAAGAGTAAGGGGGTGTTGAAGAAAAGGTGGGACTGTGTCATGGGGACACACAGGTCAACCTAAAAGAGCTCCCGAAGCTGGAGCAATTTGAGAACATGATAAATCATCATATTAGATTATAACCCATAGACTAAACTGAGTCTGTCCTGATATAAGTAAATCATTGAATACATAAATAAAACGTGAGAGAAGGGACTGCTTTTCCTTATAGAAGAATTCTAACTGGCCAAGTAGATTGAGTGAGCAAAATAAAAAGTCACTGTGAGAGTACCGCAGTAATAAGCAGACTAGAATCATCTATGGGTGCTAAAGTTAGTGAGTAAAAGTTTGAAGAGAGACAAGATATCTGCAAAGCCTCAAACTATCTCTCTAAAAATATTAATTACAAAGGGAAAAAATTATAACTTTATAATAAAGACACCTGTAGACTCCTCCTAAACTGAGTGATCAAGGTTAGCATCACCCATAATACAGCATAGCAATATTATCATCCCCCCAGTATGATGTACTGGCAAGGGCACAGTGTCACTTCTGTGGGTTCTTGCCCCAAATACATAACCTCAATATCATCATTAAAAAAAAAAAATCAGCCCCAAATTGAAGGACATTCTACATGATAACTGACAGGTAAGCATTCTTTAAGTCTGAGGGTCATGGACAATGAGGGAAGAGTATGAAACTGACAGATTGCAGGGGACGAAGGGGACATGGCAGTGAAATGCATGTGGGATCCTGGATTGGATTCTGGAACAGAAAAGGGACAGCAGTGGAGACCCTGGTGAAATGCAAGGGAGGACGACAGTAGAGGTAATAGAATGACCCAGTAGACTTTTCTGGTTTTGATGGTTGTGCTGTGGTTATGCAAGTTGTTAACAGCAGGGGGATCTGGCTGAGCAGTTTTTAGCTACACTCTGTATTATTTTTGCAATTTTCTTTTAAGTCTAAAATTATTTCAAAATAAGAAGTTTAGAAAAAAATAGAACAATCCAGCTTCACATGTTCTCATATATTTATATAGATAAAATTTTAAAATCTACTAAATGTTAACACTGATGAATTCAGAGATGTTGACCACATAATATGCAAAATGCTTTGGGAGAGTGTCGCCCTGAGGAATGGCCTCAATGAGGAATCACAAGGTCATTGAAGACCTTAGCCTGCTGCTCTGTATTGTAATCAGGATGCAACAGGTACCAAGCTTCCAAGTTTTTCATATAATACAAAACTGGGAAGGAGGAAAAATATAATAGAACTTGGGTCCCCAAATTCGTGAACTGGAGGAGAAAATACTACCCTTCGTTTCAAAATAATCATCCACACTGGAATGGAAGTGGAAAGATGCTGATTGTCACGAGTTCAGGTGAAGTAGGATGAGCCGTAGCTGCTATTCACGTAACAAAATTGAGTTCCCTTTATTGCAAATCCATAATGAAGAATAAATAGTTTTCCTTTTCATATTATTCTCAAAGACAGAAGTAGGAACAACAATAAAAGTTAGTGGGAAGTACATGTTGGCTCATAACCAGGAAAACCCAGCAGTGGTTACTTACGAGGTGGAGTGTCGCAGATCCATGGTTAATGCCAGGTCACTTTGGGGCTGATTGGCCAAGATTCTCTGTGCTAGGATGAGTTTTTCATGATTCCTAAGAGTGTCTAAACTAAAATGTTGTGACATTAGAGTATGTGCTTTGTGTATGTATGTGTAATCCAAAGTGGAATGTGCAAGCAATATTATTATAAAGTTTGGCATTTGGGGGTAGCAGTTTGTGGTTGCATAAATGGCTTTTTGTGAGCATGCCATTCCATGTTAATCTCCAATTTCTTCTATTTTTAAAGAAGATATTTACTTTGGTGTGAGCTTCTACAAAGGGTCCAGATGGCCCAACCTTTTTTTCCTCTTAAGCTTAAGAAAGTAATGAGAAATGAATTAGAGTTCTTTGATGAGTCAAGCTTCATGCCTCCAGAGGAGTGCTAGGGAAGGCACTATCGATTTATTTTCTTCAACTCATTTCCTGTATTTAAATGGAAATATTGATACCTGTAAACAGGTTTCTCCTGAGGTTTTGGGGGATGTGAGGCTGTGTTTTGTATTTGAATCAAAGTAAGATTTAGATTTTATAGCATTAAAGTAAGAAATGTGAGGGATTAAAATAAAAGTTTCTGGGGAGAAAGAAGCTGGAAAAAATCTTTGCTAATAGCCTTAAAGCAGTCCCAGAGGCAGTCAGTACTTTCAGTGATAATGTGGTAGGCAATACTCAAGCTTACCAAGCAGGTAACTAAGTGGAGGTGGTTAGTTACATTAGGAACACTTTCTTCCATTTCAGAAATAATTATTTGATTTTGTAGAAGGATTTATTCTTCAAAAAGAGTCTCTTCTTATGTTTTTAAAGGTTAGCGTATGGGTCACTTTTCGGTTGAGAGAGAGAAGTGAAGAAGGTAGTGGGTGTAGAAATGAAAGAATTACGGAGAAAAATCATAGTCGGGGCCACCAATAATTTCTGGAAACAAAAATAGGGGTCAGGCATCCTAAGGATGATAATTCACGTCACTGGAAAAAAAGGAAATTGATTTTGGAAAATTTTGTCATTAAAAAGAATGTAGTACCTACAAATTAAACTTTCTTTTTAGTTCCAAGAAATATAGGAATTTCTGAGCTAAATGTGTCAATGCAGTTGAAGGGAAAGCTTTCCTATGTACCTTATGTGCACATCTTAAGTGGTGTCTGATTCAGGTGGGTCTCTTGGCTGAGCCAGGAGATAGCCAGCCTTTGGATTCACGCTCTTTGCCACTGGTGATTCTAGGAGCCAATGCTAATTCCTGGTAATGTTGTTTCAGGGTTTCTACTTCTTTGTATCACTTTTGGCACCATCACATGCCATATGATCACAAGATTTTGTAAATGGGGACTGATGCTTATTTAGAATCTTTATCAGATGGTCTAAGAGGACTGAACTGGTCTATATATACACATGGGTATGTACACATCAAAAACCTAATCCTTTAAGTTAGGACTTCATGAAGACAACATAAAGACTGAAAAAGAATGAACTCACTTTATGGAATAAACCATATATAATTTAACAATTATACACACACACACACACACACACACACATACACGTATATATACATATACATATATGTGTGTGTGTGTGTGTGTGTGTGTGTGTGTGTGTGTGTATATATATATATATATATATATATATATATACATTTAGGAGGTGGCTATTTTTAGTATCTTTGCATGTGTTTTTACAGATATTTCTCTAAATATACAAGCCTAAACATATACATATGTATGTCAAGGAATACATATTTTTTAATTTTTTTCTGTCATCACGTGTACATTTGCCTGATTTTGTTTTTCAGTAGCTGCTTAACATTTCATTATATGGTCTTACCACTGTTTCCTTCATTTTTGGACAATCAGTTTGATTTCAACTAGGTTTTCATGTTTCAAATATAGTGTAGACACAGTCTTTGTAAAATTTTTTTGGCATACTTGGGTGAGAAATAGTTAGAAAGTCATTTCCTGGGAGTGGAACTGTTAAGGCAGAGGGTATAAGCATTTATATACCTATTATTATTAGTATTGTTGACCTCAGTTATTATTGACATTTGTGAACCCTTGTCATTCTCATTTTACATCTTGATAAAAAGAAACAGTGTTCCATCTCAGAAGTCTAAGGACAAGCTCACTTTGCAGATGGATTATCTTGCATTGGAGGCTTGCTTCCTCTAAAACCTATGAAAAAAAAATCACTACTGTTAATTTTTTATTATTTTCATGAGGTCTATAAGCATGCTGGTTCTGACTTCCCTGAGAATTCTACACTCAAAACAGTGTTCTTCATCCATCCCTGAGATTCTGCTCCTGTAGATGGTAAACACAGCCTCCTGTGTAGTCTATCCTGAATATGGACCCATGGTTCGGCAAAAGGTAGATGGTATAATGTATCCTATGGAATAGCACAGTGATACTCAGGGACAGCAGATGGTCAAGTGGTTAAAATTTAAACTTGTTGTTTCTCATACTTTGGTTGTGGAAACTGCTTAACGTAACACTTAACACGTAAATCAGAATTGGAATTAGGACCTGGATTAACATATTTGTCTTATGTTTGTTTTATTTTCTTTCCTTAAGCTGGTTTTCTGTCATTATGAATGATGTGGTTTGACATGTTGGGGTTCGGAGCCAATAGCGAAGAAAGAATTCTTGAGACGTCTTTAGTGCAAAAAGGTGGTTTTATTAGAGCACAAGGACACGACCTGTGGGCAGAAAGAGCTGCACTGGGCTTGTGACCGGTGACTGATTAGATACCTTCAGGATGGGAGGGAGTTATGGATAGCTTATGTCTCTAAGGAATTTTGGAAGCAATGTTCCCAGGACCTTGAGGGGGCTAGCTATTGTTAGGAAAAGGTCATTTATTACTGTCTCATAAAAATTCAGTCATGAGGGGCGCCTGGGTGGCTCAGTCAGTTGAGCGTCTGATTGTGGCTCAGGTCATGATCTCCAGGTTCATGGATTCAAGCCCTGCATCGGGATCTGTGCTGACAGCTCAGAGCCTGGAGACTGCTTCGCATTCTGTGTCTCCCTCTCTCTCTGCCTCTCTCTCTCTCTCTCTCTCTCTCTCTCTCTCTCTCTCTCTCTCAAACATAAATAAACATTAAAAAAAAATTCAGTCCTGAGATCCTTCACATGTATATCAGGGGGGCCAAAAGCTTGGAGTATGATTGCTAACATACATCTTGGGGGGTAGAGGTAAAGGAACTTTCCAAAGGAATTTTTATATGTTAAAGTTGACTTACAGGATCCTGGAGGTCAGGATAATGTTAAGCTAAGATTGCCTATTGCTCTTAGCAAAGTGTCATCATGGAGATAGCTGAATTCCTAGAGGAAGGTCACTCTGACTGTTTCAAGGACTTGTCAATAGGCTGTAATTTGTAAGGAAATTTAATTTTTCTCCTTCTGCCTTTGTTTCCCACATCAATGAATACAGTCCATTTGTTTTGTATATCCAAAAATCTTATCCTATATATTGATTTATTATTGGAATTAATGCAGATTTTATATAAATTTTAAAAAGACTTGAAGATGTTTTTCCAGATATTAATAGCTATAGTTTGTTAAGACTAAGCATATGGCAAGAACTGCATTATAAACATCATCTCATTTAATCTTAAAAGTCATCTTGAAAGATAAAACTGAGGATCTAAGAAATAAGGAAAATTGTCAGAGCTGGTACATGGCTGAGCTTTAAGGTTCAAAGTCAGGTTTTTCTTCTTGCAACTCTCATACTTTTTCACTATACTGACTAATTTATATTGAGTTTGCCCTTGGGGAGATTGGAGAGTACAATATCTCCATACTGTGGTAGAGAGGAAGACAGATAAATGCTGCAATTCCCTGAAATCATAGGAGCATAGACGTCAGTTAATTTCCATCTTCATCAAATAAGCATATTCCTTCTAGGACTTGCCATACACATCATGTATTTTATCACTTAGTTACATATTTTGTGCTGCTCACGCTTCCCCTTTTCACTGGTTTATACCAACTCCTTCCAAATTTCTAATAAAAAATACCAATTTTTTTTTGTCTCCCCTTTGAAGCAGTTTTTGAGCAAACAGCCAGTCATAACACAGACATTCTTTGGGACTCTTCCTAAATGCAAGGCACTATTGTAGACTCCGGGGATAGAACGACAATCAAAACAGAGTCCGTGTCTTCACAGAATTCATATTGTTCTGGAAATAAGAAAGAAAACATACCAAAAATAAATAAGTGATTTTAAATCATGGTATGTGTTGTGCAGAAAAGGAAAATACTGATCCTCGGGAAGAAAATGATTTGGAAACCAGAGAAAGGGGTATTTCACTGGGGAAGAGAGAGTTGGAGTCTCTAGTATTTGAGCTGGTACTTAATTGTTCAAAACAGGCAGCCACAGGGGAGAAGGGTGGATCTAGGGGAAGTGAGTTCTACCCAGAAGGAACGTGAAGTGCAGAGAATCTGATGTGGAAGCTAGCTGGGTGTGTTTGGGGATGGACACAGGTCTGACGTAGCTGGGTGGTTGGAAACAAGTAGATATGGTGGCGAGAGTGGTGGAGAGCAAGGTGGACAAAAAACATGTGGGGGTCTTGCAGAACTTGGTGAAACGTCTGGAGTTTGAACTTCATTCAAACTCCCATCAGGCTGCCAACACAACGTTCTACATGGGTGTGTAGTGTGACTTGTTTTACCTGTGAGAACAACTACACCAACTTGGGGAAGATGGACAGCAGACAGAATAAGAGTGGAAGAAGTGAGACCACTTTCTTAGAAAGTCATTGCAGCAGCTCAAGAAAGCTGTTATTATGGCTTGGACAAGAGTGGAACAGTGACGAAATGAAAAAGTGATCATATTTGCTAGAGTCATTGGAAAAGGTGATGCATTATCTCGCATATGTGAGGGAAGGATGGGAATAGGAGTGACCCCCAAGACTGAGCCTCTTAAGGGCATCTTCTGATGGTGGCGTCATTACCGACCTGAGAAAGCATCCAGTGAAAGATGATTTGTTGGCAGATGGAGAGAAGATGGAAGGTTTTGTTCCAGCTCGAAAGGTTTGAGTTGTCTATTAGCCAGCCTGAGAGATGTGGGGCAGGACCTTCAAGGAGCTGTGCTAGAGGATTAGACCTACAGACATAGAGTCACTGAGCATATCAGTGGTAGTTACAGCTATGGGCTTGAATGAAATCATCTAGGAAAAGACCTTCCTCTGGTGATGAAGAGAACGGGACACAGGACAGCAGAGCCCCGAGGTGTCCAACAGTGGGAAGCAGGAATAGCAAGAACAGGGAGCAAACTGAGACAGAGAGATAGGGAGAGTTTAGGGAAGCAAGGAGGAGGTGATGTCGAGGAAGCAATGCAGGGAAGCAGGGAAGCAGAGAAGCAGGGTGGTGGTAAAAAGGGGAAGTGGAATCTAGGTCAGCTTTCTTGTTTGCCTTATTTTTGGTACTTGTTTTGTAAGATGAGGGTCATTGAGGCATATTTACATGCACAAATGCATGATGCAGTAGGAAGAGAAAGCTAGGGCTCCTGCGTGGCTCAGTTGGTTAAGCATCCGACTTCGACTCAGGTCGTGATCTCATGGTGCATGAGTCTGAGCCCTACATCTGGAACCTGCTTCAGATTCTATGTCCCTCTCTCTCTCTCTCTCTCCCCTCCCCTGCTTGTGCTCTGTCTCTCTCTCAAAATAAATAAACATTAAAAAAAGAAGAAGAAAGAGAAAGCTGATGATAAGGAGTAGCTTCAGAAAGAAAGAGTGGGCAGGAGGGTTAAGAGTAGTTAGCTGGTCCCATGTGCCCAGGTGGACACTTGGTTCACCTGTCTGGTCTGGACAGCAGATAACTATGCGAGCAGATTCAGACTGGGTATGGTTTTGGGGATAGGGAGATGAGCTAGTTCTAGTCTGTTTCTGTTGTGTTCTAAAAATATGAAGGAATCATCAGCCAAGTGTGGGAGTGAGGAGGGAATATTGGAGGTTTGAGAAGAGAGAAGATTGCATGAAATTATCTTCTTGGAGAGTGGGAGAGTGAGTTTACCTAGCAGTGGTTTTAAAACTCTGAACAACATATTTGAGTTTCAATTTAGTCCCCTCCCCAGCTTCACAATCTTGAAAAACCTGCTTAAATCTTTTCACCTAGTCTCTTCCATCAGTACAATTAAAATAATCTTTGGGAATCTTTACATAAAAGCTCTGGGATGCCAGACATCTTCATATACACCCTTCGATTTAATCTGCAAAATGAAGAAATGACAGTTACTAAGAGATCATATATATATATATATATATATATATATATATATATATATATGTATTGCAATGGCATTATAAACTATTAAAACATGTAACGATTAAAATACTTTGCTGCCATTGTTCTTACCCACAAATCTTAGGCCAAACTATTTGGTGCTTGATTGATTCTAAGGATTCTTTCTGGTTAATTCCAATGTCAGAAGTGTGAAAATTGAACCTGTGTTTCTTTTAAAGCAAAACAAGATATTAACACAGGAAAGACTTTTTTCTTTCCCTTTTAAAGTGTCCTTAACATTCCTCAAATTCTAGCATTTTCTTGAAATGAAGTTACATATGTATTTGGAAATGCCGAGTTTTCAAATACCCTCCTTCAACCCAGGTGCAGAGTCGCTCCCTTTGTTTTAGTACCTTCTGCAAACACACCTTCCATTAGGTTCTGGGCCTCCCGCCCCAGTTTCACATTCCTATGCCAGGGATCGCAGTGGCCCTGTGTGTTTCCCTGTCACCTTTCTTTCAAGGAGTTTAAAGCACTTGGCAAACATTATCTCTGGAGTAATGATAACAATTCTTTAGGTTTGCATAGCCCACAGCCTTCCCCGGAGCCTACTGTCTGCATTCATATTACCTGATTTACTCTTCCATTACCATCTTGAAGCCAGTGTTAGTTTTAGACGTGTAGACAGAGAAACGAAGGTCTTGAAAGTTTACAAGCGTAGCGATAGCATTGGCTTGTAATGTCCTTCTTCCTAACTCACCAGTTTCTAGCAGCCTTCGGAGGTCTCTCTGCACCAGGAAACCTTCCCTAATCACTGAAGCAATGATCGCCCCTGCTCCTGAACTGATTCCATCACTGCAATAACAGCCCCAAGCACGGTGCTGCAGTGGGAGGCAATGTGGTCTGGGAGAATGAAAAAAAAAAAAAACAAACAAACCCCACAAATCAGAGCTTTAAGCAAACCCCATATTTTGCTAGCTGTTACATAAAATCTCAGAGCCTCCCTTTCCCTTATTTGTGGAAATTGCAGGGCTATTATGAAGGTCAAGACTAATTTATGCAAAGTGCTTCCCTAGTATGTTCGTGACCATATTTGGGCTCAATGAATTATAACTCATGAGTTATAATCAACATACATTTTATCATTTGCTAATTGTTTCACATAAATATGCTTTTATCTTCCTGATAATAAGAGGGTCCTGCAGGATATGACAGAGATCACATCGTAAGAACTGAGTTCTTCAGTTTGACTTTGCTCACGTGCCTTCATGTTTCCATATTTTCTAACCAGTGTAGTCAAGTTACACATTTCCCTCTAGATAATGTCCTAACTTGGATGTGGGTCCTACTACTTGTCATTCAGCTTTAAATTACAATTTCTTTTATTATTCCCCCTTTAATTCATCATTTACTATCAATAGATTATTGAGTTTCTACAGATGTAATTTTTAACATTTCTTCTTTGGTTGTGTGTTTTTTATATTTCTTTGTGGTCTTCGAACATAGGTCTATATGTGTTTAATTCTTTGGAATCTATTCAGATCTCTTTTGTGACATCATGTAGGGTAGATTTTTGTTGTTGTTGTTGTTGTTGTTGTTGTTTTGTATGGGAGATATTTATAAATATTCCAAGTATGCCAAGGAAGAATGCATATTCTCTGCTATACTGACCTTACATGGCCACATTGTATTCAATGTTGCCGGCATATAGGCATATAAAACTCAGCACTTCCTGTCACTGCTTTTTCTCCTGTGGAAATATATATGTATGTGTTGTTGTAGTGGAGAATTTGGAAGTTTACATGAGTTGACTTGGAGAGGATTGTTTTATTGTCTAATGGAACATGGAGGATAGAGAAAGGGGGTAAACTCTGGGAAATAAAGAAGGGAGGAGATATTTATTAACTATTATGTATAAGGTCCTTTATAGATGGTGTATCTTTATCCTCTTTTGGGATAAAGGCATATTATCTTCATTTTAAAGAGGAGGAAACCAGCACTTAGAAAAGGTAGGAAATTTCAGTCTGAGTTCCTCTGAATCCAAAACCTGTATGGTTCCTCTATTAAATAGAAGAAACAGACATATCCAATAAGCTTTGGGTTTGTTTTGTTCTTCCTCTGCTATTTAATTTCCTCAGTCTTACAACCTACAAGGAGAACGGAGCAGGTACACTTTAGGGCCAAAGTGCCTCCATCCATCCTTTCCTGTCCACTTGATGTTGCCTGCCTTTCCCTTCCGTGACCGCAACCCTGACAGGCGAAATAACAGAAGACAGGGATACCATATGGACTCAAATATGGGACGCGTGTCTCACTGGCTTGACTATTTCCACAGAAGCAGCTGGTACTTAGCAAATGATTAGAAGTCACTTTGCAAATGGCAGGTAACCAACCATGGAGCAAGCATTCCTCACCACACCCCATTTTTTGATACAAAAGACATTTTATCTGAACACAAATTGAAGATATAAATTAGTTTTGTAGATACACAGGGATGTTCGGCTTGAAAACATCAGCATAAAAAGGCCTGTTGGTAGGTGAAGATGGTTTTTATGTTTGTTCTCATCACAGAGGCTTTAACGAGAGAGGGATACACATCGTCATGGACACTATGTAAATAGCGAACATGTTTCAATCATGTGTTGTACCAGCCACCATGCTAAGCAACTTTGCATGCCTTGTCTCACTTTACCCTGTGTCAATCCTGAGAGATAAGTGTGTTTATTATCCCTGGCTCCTGTGGTCAAACTAGGCCCCTGTTCCTCTCATCACAATTATGCTATACAAGTATTCAAGTAAATTAATGTGCAATTAATGACTGCCTCCCCCATGAGTCTATATCCTCTGCGGGGACAGGGTCTGTGTCTGTCTTTGGATAACTCTATTTTCGATGCTCTGTACAATGCTGGCCACATGATAAGGCACTCAAAAATAATCTTTTTTGGGGGTAAATGAATCTGCTTTTACAGACGCTTAAGTAGCAAGTAAGTGGCTGAATCAGGATCCGGTTCCAGGCCCGCCTGAGCATCGTAAGTGCTACATTAAACAAATCTGTGCTTCCTTCTTGACCAAAAATGATCATATGTATCCCTTCAAGACAAGTAAAATGTCCCTGAGAAGTGGGAAAAGTTGTCGGAGCCCTGTAGCCGGGATAGGAGCGCATTACCCTCCCAAGTCTCCATGCCCTTCTTCAGCAGGCTGGGTGACGGTGTGTTTCTTCTTTTTTTCCTGCTCCCTTCCTTTTGGCTGCAGATTCCTATAGAACCCATCATTCACCTTGTATCTCTGTAACATCCAGGATGTGGACAGCATGTGTGTGTGTCGAGTGAATGAATGAGTGAGTGAATAAGTGAACTTCCTGAGGTGAGTTTGGGCCCTAGACTCTTCACATTGTAGGTGACCTTGGCAGTCCTCCAACCCAGTCGGCCCCCTGCAGGAGTCCCCCCTCCTGTGCCATCCCTGGAGAGCCTTGTCAGCCTGCGGGGTGGTGGTGCCTCCTCAGGCAGTCTCTCCCATTCTGGAACGGCATAACTCCCAAGAATTCCTTCCAACTTGTTCTACATCTCTAATGGAAACCCGTACATGGAAAGGTGCATCTTTCTTCAATAACAGTCTGATGGTAACTGTCCCTTCCCCTTTTTACCATCTTCCTTACCACACTCTGTGCTTATCTCAGTAGATCTCACCTCAGTGGCTTTGTGTTCCTCCTGTACTCATTCCCAAATATCCTCCCGCTCCTCCAAATGTCCTCTTGTGATCACGCTTGGTGGATGCATGCCCTGGGGCCCGCAGCCCCCACCCCAAACACGCATGCTTCAGGTTTGGCCTCATAAGTAGAGCCTAACTGGAACGTCATCCCTCCACTGGGGACAAGCACCAGCTCTTTGGCTACTATGATCCCTTGCTCATTTTCTCACAATCCATTACTTTCAAGGAAGAATTCTGTTTTGTTTTGTTTCAATCTCTGGGTTTGTACTCTGAGAGCAAAACAAGTAGAATGGGGGTTAATTTTGAGTTCAGTCCATAGCCCTCAGATCTTAGCCAAGGTTTCCTGAGAAAACCAAGCCTGAGGCTAAAGCTGTTTTGACAAATTCAATTCCTGGGAAGCCGGAGTGAGGGGAAGGGGGTAAGGGAATGCCATTACATCATGATAAAGGAGTGGCACTACAAGCTGGCCACGTCTCTCAAGGCTTCCTAGTAGCCTCGCAGAGCCACTGCACATCGTCGCCATGCGCCTGAGGACCCAGTGCATGTCCTCACCGTGTGCCCAGGGACCCAGTGCGCCTCCTAGCAGCGTGCCCGAGGACGAAGGGGAGAAATTTATCCATCAGCTTGGTGTCATAGACCAGTTCCCTCTCTGCACATTAACTCCTCACACATTCAGTTGACGATGTGTGAACACAGACTGGGCCTCTGGGGCCGCAGTGCAGAGACATGTGGCTTGGGCTCCAGCCAAGGTGCCATCAGGCTGGGGCTGGGAGAGCAGCTGTTGCCCAAGTGATCCTGCCCTACAGCAGCCACTGCAGCCACCGGAGCTCAGGGGCCTTGCAGAGCACTGGGGGCACCTTCCGCGCTGCAGGTGTGGGGCTCCACAGGGACCTGTGATTCAACTCAGCATGCCGCAGGGGTTCTGTCCTTCCCCCTTCCCATGTTTAGTAAAAGCCTTGGCTGTTTTAAAATAAATATTTATTTTTTGAGAGAAAGAGCTTGCGTGCACACACATAAGTGGGGGAGGGGCAGAGAAAGAGGGGGACAGAGGATCTGAACCCTGATGCGGGGCTCGAATTCCTGAACCATGAGATCATGACCTGAGCCCACATCAGATGCTCAACTGCTTAATCTCCTGAGCCACCCAGGTGCCCCCAAGCCTTGGCTTTTAAGAAGCTTAGGGAGCCGGCCTCACTCAGCCCAAGCATCCCATTTCTGGGGAGGGCATTTTTTTGAACCTTCATTCTAAGTTTAGGTACCAGAATTATGTGCTCTCAAGGTGTGTGTGTGTGTGTGTGTGTGTGTGTGTGTGTGTATCCCCTTCATCATCACGCATTCATTTGTGTGAGTACTAGAGTGTGTGTATCCTGGACCTGATTTCAGACCCTCGCACGGGGATTATTTGGCTGTCACCATTATCCCCACAGCCTCACCGAATGCCAGGCACACAGAAGGGCTCAGGGTTCATTCATTCACAAGCCAGTGGCTGAACTATGCCCATGAGACCTGAGAGATGAAAGGAGCCCATTTCCCCACACACGTCTTTTTTTCCAGAAATTTGATTCAGTAGAGCCAAACTCAGTGTAGGCAAATTAAAGGAGAGAGAGCTGAAAACAAAACATGACAAACAGACAAAACATCGTTTCTGGGGGGTAATGTTTGGGTGCAGAAAGGAAGTGCAAATGAAAAGTTTGAAAATCTAATAAAATGCATGGCTTAAAAAATATATATGTCCCTACAATTTGGGAGAAAAGATGGTCTGCTGGAAATATTCTTTCACTGTTCTCCTTCCCAATTCCACTCAAAATAAAATTCTACAAGTTTCTTTTTTTAATGTTGATTTATTTTTTTACTAGTAATAAGAACATAACACTTAGTGACTTTTTTACACGAAGTTTTTGACACTTTTCACAGTCCCTGGTATGGTTAATTACCCCATAGGTTATGTCTCTTGCCTTCTAAAATATGTTTTTGCTTCTATGTTTTTCACACCAGGACTAGATTTTGACAGACAAAAGGCACACATCTACTTAACAAATGAATTAATTATTCACATAATATGGATTATGGCATTAGTTGCTTTGAGACCAAAAAAACAAAACAAAACAAAACACAAAAACCAAAACCAAGGCATTTCCGCCTTTTGCAGAGAATACAGATGCAAAGAATTGTCAGACCCTTATTTCTTGTTTAAAAAAAAAATCTAAACTGGGGCGCCTGGGTGGCTCAGTCGGTTGAGCATTCAGCTTCAGCTCAGGTCATGATCTCAGTTCATGAGTTTGAGTCCCCATGTCAGGCTCTGTGCTCGCAGCTCAGAGCCTGGAGCCTGCTTCAGATTCTGTGTCTCCCTCTTTCTCTGCCCCACCCCCACTCATGCTCTGTCTCTCTCTCTATCTTAAAAATAAATAAAACATTAAAAAAAATTTTTTTAAATCTAAACAATAACAGTAAAGACAACAAAGCATCTGTTGGTCACCGCTATGAATGTGAGCCCCGAAGTCTCATCCAGCTAAAGAATCTGAGGTATAGGTGCCCCTAAAACATGACTAAACATAACAAAAGGGACATAAGTTTGTTTTGGTCTCCCAGGTGACAAACCATGGGTTAGTTCCTGTCCTTGGCTTCAGATAATCCTACTGCTGACCAAGTCAACTGCTAGATGCTTTGCTTATTTATTGTGTGCGTGTTCACATGTGTGATTTTAGTTCCTTATCTGCACCCTCTGGTTCACCTCTCACCTGTCTGACTTTCACAGTTTGGCAGCTGGCCCCGGTGAGTGACTTCTGACTTCCTAAATTTATTTTCTTTTTTTTTTAAGTTTATATATTTATTTTGAGAGAGCGTGTGCATGAGCAGGGGAAGAGCAGAGAGAGAGGGAGAGAGAGAATCCCAAGTAGGCTCTGTTCTGTCAGCACAGAGCCTGATGAGGGGCTTGATCTCAGGACTGCAGGATTACAACCTGAGCTAATGTCAAGAATCGGATGCGACTGAGCCACACGGGCACCCCCGGCTTCCTCAGCTTTGTCACATCTGTTCCCACTATGTAAGAAAGTTTCCTTTCTAACAGAAGATTCTCTCCTGAAAAGCCCACCAGTCCTTGCTTTCCTCCTTGGTTGCCCTCACTGATCCCCATCAGTTTAGGAGAGAGAAGACCATGGAGGACAAAGACCACCAGAGGTGATCATACTGAAGGGAAACATAGCAGAATATAGTTGGAGGCACCTAACTGAGTAAACTGTAACACCTGGGAAAAACTTCTTTGTCTAGCAGCTGAAGCAAAAATAATGACATGTTGGGACGCCTGGATGTCTCAGTCGGTTGAGCATCTGACTCCTGGTTTTGGCTCAGGTCATGATCTCACAGTTTCATGAGTTTGAACCCCTCCATCGGGCTCTGTGCTGATGTCATGGAACCTGCTTGGGATTCTCTGTGTCCCTCTCTCTCTGCCCCTCCCCCACTTGCGCTGTCTCTGTCTCTCAAAATAAATAAATAAACTTAAAAAAATGGTAACGTGTTGGGCTGCATCCTTTTCACCTATATTAATAGAAAATACACATTCAGCTGTGCAGTATGTTATTTTTTTTTCTGCGATTAACTCAAGAAGGAATTTTTTAATCACACCTGTGTAAAAAGCCATTAAATGTCATCATGGGCAGTGCATTAAATCGTACTGTTACACAACACGCATAAAAGATGTGACAGAAATGCAATTCAGCAATATTTTTGCACAGGATCAGAAAAGCATAGCCACTCTCCATAAAGACAGAGAACTAGAACTGAGACCATGTCGTAAAGGTATTTCTGTAAGGAAGATATAACGAGAATTTGTGCTGGACATAAGTTCTGAGAGCTGTGGGCTTACGTGTTATCCTGCATTGCCTGGTGGAAATGTTAAATTCTGTATCCAAACCAGCATGGGTTTAGACCTTGATTCTATGAATTATCAGAGGTATGTCTTGGAGAAGTCATTTGAATTCTCTGGGTCCGAGTCTTCAAGAGATGGGTAGAAATAAATCTATCTCACAGAGACATTTTAGGGAATTAGCCAAAATAACAGATTTCTAGTGTGTGTGTGGAAAAAACAGTAACATGACAGATGCATAATATTTGTTAAGAATAATGTATGAGGAGTGAGATGTTTTGGAGACTTAAGATGATTTAAATGTTAAACTATTAACATGGTTAGGTATGCTAACAAGAATAGAAACAATAGAACTTTCAAACTGAAAGTAGACACAACTTGATCATAAAAATGGATGGATTTGATAAAGTCATCTTGCTGAATTCAACTTATTGAGCTGCTCACATCACTTCGTATCTGCCGTCACTCAGACAATAAAAAGAGAAGAAAGGGGCCCCCCTTCACTCATGGCCCTCGGGAAATTGCCACTTGCACTGGGCAAATGGTTCTGTGGCAGGTTGCCTCAGTGCTTTTCTTTGTAATCTCTGAGTCTTTTGTTTTAGCTCTGGTGTAGCAATCCCAAACAGGACCAGTGACAGTATCATTAATCCAGAGCACTTGCTGTTGTCACAAAAAAAAAAAAAAAAAAAAAAAAAAAAAAAAAAAAAAAAAAGGCAAGGTGAGACCAGGCATCAGGAATGACAGCTGAAAAAGGCAAGGAGCAAGTAATCAAACGTTGCTCAGAGTGAGAAAGGTGACAGAGGACATGAATCTGGATGGAAGGCACAGAGCAAAGTGACTTCTCCCATGTCTGCTTTGTGCCCAGCAAACTTAAATGGAGGCATAAAGATATTTATCATGGGAACCTTTTAAAGGACCAATTAGCATTTACTATATACCAAGACTGCTTACTGTGAAGAAATGTTAGCAGGAACGAAGAACTATAAAAGCTGACAAGGAAAAGGTCAAATAATCTAAACAGGATAAAATGGTATATACTCAACAATTACCCCTGATGATGGAAAGAAATGGCTTTGATTGCCTTTAAAAGGAAAACAGTTAAAAGGATGCTAATCCTTTAAGCCAGTTGTCTTTACAAGTCTCTAGGAACCAGTTAGTTAAATGAAATCTCTAAATAGCTCAGTAAGTCAGTTCACAAAACCAAAATCTCTTTAATGGAGACAGAGCTCTCATGCATTTTGACAGCCACATTGGAAATTAAGACTGAGATTATATCTAACAAAGTAAAGCCATACTGAAATTTATTCATTCGATCCTGCTGTCTCTTTCAGAATCCCTACTTCCTGCTCTGAATAATTTGCTCAGATATGTTTCCTAAGTGTAATATTTGAATAACTCTTTTTGGTTCATATTTTGTTGTTTCTTACCAAAAGAAAATATGGAAGGGAGGGAGGAAGGGAAGAAGGAAGGAAGGAGGGAAGGAAGGAAGGAAAGAAAAAAAGGAAAAAAAACCAAAACCCAAGATGCTTTGGTCAGTTTGTTTTGGCAATTTGGGTGTCAGGGTAACTGAGAAATTATGAAAAAGGCACTTTTCAGAACTCTTCCTGAAATATATTCTGGGACACACAGACAACTGAGACTAATCTACGTTGACCTCATGGCACTCCTAAAAGTGGTTTGGTTTTTTAGTTAGCTCTCTAACCGATTTCCAAATACTAGCTTATTTTGTTTTTTGCTATTTTTTCCTCCTGATCATTTCGTCTAAACACAGGAATGAGAGAACGTAGTTTAGTGGGAAGAGGTTTTTTTTTTTTTTTTTTTTCTTTTGTCAGATCTGAGTCCACGCCTGTTTACTGTTGCACATCGTGAAGTGTGGAGACGTTGTAGTGTGGCAGTCTGAGCTCCCAGTCTGCAGAGGACACCCTGCTGCTTAGTCCCCACGTGGCATTAGCCAGACCTCCATTTTTCATGATTGCTCTGACCTCCAAATATTTCTGAGATGCTGGAAAATACTTACGTGTTCTTCAGAGCTATCCTAGTTGTTACTCTTCATTTCAGTCAGGACTCAAGGCCTTTTTGCTGTATCAGGATTTACTTCCCCGGGTCTCCCAAGTGAAGACGCATTTCGCCCTAAGAATTCTCTAAATGCCAGGAAAACTCAGCTGTAGGGTTTGGACATAAGAAGAAGGCTTGGAGGGGCGCCTGGGTGGCTCAGTAGGTTGAGCATCCTACTTTGGCTCAGGTCATGATTTCATGGTCCGTGAGTTCGAGTCCCACGTCGGGCTGTGTGCTGACAGCTCAGAGCCTGAAGCCTACTTCGGATTCTGTGTCTCCCTCTCTCTCTGCCCCTAACCCACTCGCATTCTGTCTCTGTCTCTCTCAAAAATAAATAAACCTTAAAAAATTTTTTTTAATAAAAAAAAGAAGCCTTGGAGATAAGTAAAAGAAACCTAAAACACAGTAGAACTTCAAACCGATGATCACCTATTCAAGATCCTTGACCAACTTTCTCAGCACTTCCTGGCAGACTGTCCTTCTGGGCACCTCTCTCCTTCACTCCTGGGGTATCCTTCTGTTGCAGGGACTCTGGTGGCTGCCCTGCCCCTCCAGGGTGCCTTTGACTAGACTAACCTGTGCTCCAAAACCAGGGGCACCACTCTGCCTGCTCACTCTAAGGGGCAGGACACAGTTTCTCCTGCTCTGAGTGCAAGGTCAGTGTGCATAAAAGCTACACATGTCCTTGTCCCAGGTTTCACTTCATCCAAACCAGCTTGTGGCTTTACTTTGGCAAGAACGAGGGGACCACTGAGGTATTGTGCTTGATTTCTACAACACAATCTTGCAATCCCTTTCTATGCATGACTGAAGAAATGGGGTTCGCTTTAAACTAGCAGTCCATCGTGGATTGCAAGCACCAAAGTTTTAGAATGCTCAGAGTAAATTAGAGAGCCCTCTGTAGGAGATATCTCTCATATTTTAGACATTTCTAGTACTTACTTGTTACAACCATGTGTGCTTTCTCTAGCCATTAATAAAGGAGGATAAAGGGAGGGAAACAGGAGAGACGGAAATGATATATCACAGAACCAGCACCGGGAACACAGTCCCTGGCAGAACGTGGTTTGGACCCCAGGGGTACTTTGAGCTCGTCCTGACCCTATCCTGACAAATGACATATTACCGATGAGAAAGAGAATACGGGTAGCGTACACGTAATGAGCATTGGTCGCATGCAGGACTGCTGTGTATTTTACATGTACCATTGTCTTTTATCCTTCCAACAGCCCTGTGACGCACACACTGTCACCATCCCCATTTTACAGGGGAGGAGGCAAAGGCACAGAGAGGTAAAGTAACTAATGTATGGGGGCTCCCTTGTGATGGAGACAAGACTGCACTCCATTGGGTTGAATGTCCCCCTTCCTTTGGACTGCACCTCTGCCCCCCGAGAACCATGCATTTTGCCTGCACTCCACGAGAACGTAGTCAAACTCAGATTTAGGCTTAAAATCCCATGAAAATGTCAACACCCCTTGTCATAGCGGTTATTTACTTACAGTTTTTTAACGTGAATATTAAAATACTTTGGACATTACCCATCATACATGCTAGAGTGAAAGAGTCGGCCCCAAATTAAGTTCACTCAAGGGATGTAGACTCTAACAGAAGAAACAAACATGCCCGTTGATATAGCAAAGGGCTGAACAAAGATGGAAAGAGGGAGGGGCTGGGTGTGTGCTGCGTAAAGTCAAGCTTTAAGCACGTACACACGATACCTGGCAAGCGTGGAGGTTATCAGAGGGAATTCTATTTGAAATCCTGCACTGAATAATGTTCATTCTTTCATAGTAAAAGTCAGGTATGCACACGCATCACTATGATACAAAATAGAAAGTGTTAAGTGCCCTGACAGTTAGTAATAGCATACTGTTATAGTTCCCAGGAGAGGGGGACTGTGTGGCTCCTGAAAAGTGACTGTGTGGGTGGGGGACAGTGGAGGCTTGGACTGATGGGCAACCCAGCACTCGCATCCCAGCTCCACCATCTGGGACTCCGCAGACCTCTAAGTCTCAGTCTCCAAAATGCCTGGAAATAACGTGGGATGGGGTAAGGCCTGATGCGAGAATGCGTGCCTGGATCATAATCCACATCCAATAAGTGTGAGCTCCCCTCCCCCTTTTGAATGGGGAGTTAGGGTTTGTTTAGTAAAGGAATTAACTTTTGACATGGGCTCAACAGTAAATATGATCTAACTAAACATGTAGAACTAACAATAATAAGAGTTAATAATTATACAGGTAGAACTTTATGCCAGAACTTCATATGTCACACAAGAACTATTCTAAGCAATATCCAAGCCATATGTATGAATGTATATATTACTTATGATAATTCTGGCATGAAATAGGAGACAGGTGCGTGCGTGTTAACAAATTTACACACAGACGTTCCTGCATGTTCGCGCACACACAGACACACACGCACACACACTCAACCCAACAATCCCAAGGGAATGTTCTCTTATCCTCATTTTAAACTTGGGCAAATATTAGTACAGAAAAGTTGAGTACTCATCCAAGTTCTCAAACTCAGTAAGGATTTAAACTTAGGCACATGATCCGGAGTCTGTCGTCCTAACTCTACACTGAAATGCTATGCAAAGGCATAGCACAAAGGTACCGAAACAAACTTCCATGTAATATCTGTGGCCAGTGACAGTGAATAGCCTAGTTTACAGAGCATGCAGGGATTGTGAGATAGAAGTATCAGGAAACAGAGTAAGGTCAGCTCACCATGCAGAGGAACTCAAAACGCCTGTTTGACTTGGTTCAGGCACCATCACCAATGAAATCAGACCGAGTGTAGAATTGTCAAGCTAGGTAGTCTGAAAATCGCTATTTAAATTTGAGGATGAAGCAGAGTATGAACAGCGCCTGAGTGTTGCTTGATACAGCGAGGTACAAAGACATTATCCAAGTTTAATTCTCTGCATTCAATCTGGAGTATGCAGACTTCCCTGGTATTTATACATGGCAGCAGCTGGAAGGATGGTTCATATTAGCAGTAGAAGCCACTGGTGCACATTATTGGAGAGTGGACCATCCATTTATAGTTCTAGAGAATCTTTTTTTGGAAAAAGAAAGCTTTGATATATATATAATTCCTTCTGTATGTCTTATTACTCCCATTTAATAGATAAAGAAACCAAGTTTCTGGAAGTCAGAATAAGTGGCCTTTGGCTATATATGAAATAATGGTAGGAAGTGATTTTCGAGGGTGCCTCCACCCAAAGTCCAGCAGCTTCAAACTGTGTCATGCAGCCAAGGAACCAATAACTCTTCCTACAGAGGGCTCAGGGATAATACATGAAATGTGGAATGAAAATGGCATGTATTACCCCCCTCCCCCACCATGTATCAGGTGCTAGAGACATGAAATGATCAGGGTGTAGGTCCTCAAGGTGATTGCAGTCTATAGGAGACCACTCTAATGCACATGTTCCAGCCCTGCTGCTGATGTGTGGCCAAGATGGAGACTGTAGGAATAAATAAGGGGGGGGGGGGTTGTCACCAATTTAAACAAAGAGTTTGGGAAGAGCACAACAGAGAAGATCCTGAAAGAAGGAGTTTGCAGGTGTTTTTGAGCGAACCTCAAGCAGTGCGATACGGTAGAAGGGCCCTGTAGGGAAAGAAGAAGCAGGAGATGGTTTGGAAAACAGAGGGCTTTTGTAGGGCATACTAGAAATTTCTCCTTGATTTTGAAGCTAATATACCCTCTTGTAAGACTGATGAAATGGAGTAAGACCAGAGAGAGAAAGATTATCTGGTGGCTGTTACAGTCATCCAGGGAAGAGATGATGAAGGTAGTGCAGAGAAAGAAAGAAATGAACCTTCGCCAGATGTTTCCTGAGTTCTCCTTTACTCACGGCCACACCTCAGAGGTTGCAGCAAATATCCAGGTATTTTATTTCAAGTTACCAGCCATACTGTCAGCAGAAATGAAATATTTTTGCATGCAAGTTTTTCTTCCTTTCTTCCTCCTTCATTGTACTTCAAGGGTCCCTTTTAAAACTGTCAACCACAGCGAGATGTCACCTCACACCTGTTAGAATGTCCATCATTGAAAGGACAAGAGGTAACTAGTGGTGGTGAGGGTGGGGAGAAAAGGGAATCCTGGTGCGCTGTTGGTGGGATTGTAAATTGGTGCAGCCATGATGGAAAACAGTATGGAGGATCATCAAATGATTAGAAATAGAATCATCATATGGTCCATCAGTCCTGCTCTTGAAATATATCCAGAGGAAATGAAAACGCTGATATAAACAAAGATATCTGCACCCTCATGACAATGAGCTAACCCCCAGCATTATGTACAATTAGCCAAAACATGGAAACAACCTGAGAGTCCATTGGGAAATGAATGGAGAAAGAAGGTGTGGGGGAAGGGGACTGAAGGAAAGTGGTCAGAAGCTACAAATGTCCAGTTATCAGGTAAATGACTACTAGGGATGTCATCTACAACATAATGATGCCCGTAGCTAACATAGCTACGTGATGTTGTAGGAAAGTTGTTGAGATTGAACCCTAAGAGTTTACATCATAAGGAGAATTCATTTCCTTTTCTTTTTATTGCATTTATATGCAATATGATGAATATTAACGAAACCTATTGTGGGAATCATTTCACAATCTATGTAAATCAAAACACCATTCTGTACACCTTAAACTTATACATTGATGCATGTCAATTATTTCCCAATAAAACTGAAAAAAAAAAAAGGAAATTCTGATGTTTCCTAGGGTCATTGCTTAAGCTACTAAAAATTTGACAAAAAATAGCTAAAAGTCAGCTAAGAGCAGAAATGGAACAAAGGAGGAAAGGATAAGAGAAGTAGATCATGATAAACTTGGCCTATTATATGGTTTTGCCAAAGGCTGACAATGAGCTAACACCTTCTCTTCAGAGTGCTGGTTTGAGATCCAAATCTCAGGAAAACGAATGAAGGAAAAAAAAAAAAAAGACATGTGTTGACTGCTTCCATGCTCCTATTTCCAGAGAAATCTGCTGTCTCCTCAAAGGTTTCTATTCAGCAAGGTTAAATTATCTTTAGGAGAAAATCAGCTACATGACAGGTGAATTGGGGCTTATCAGCTGGTATAGACATTGCTATTTGGAAGTGAGCCCATAAAGCACTGTGGAGGAAATAATGGTAAGAACATCCTAGAACCCTTTAGTCCTCACTTGGTCCTCGTAGGACCTAGCCTATTCTCTGGCCAGTTAAATGTAAAGGACAGTGGGAACCACATCCACAGTCTTCATATAGTTTGTGAGGCGAACGATTGAACCATCACAGGCACAGAATAGAATGAAGGAAGAAATGTGGACAATGTATGTTGCCCACTCTCTCCTTGTGATACTTCTCCCTCGGGTAGTTTTTGATAGGCTGGATAGCTTAGGCTTTCTTAACTACACAGATTGAAACTTCCCTCTCTATTTGCTTCTCTGAAATGCTCTAGTCAAGGAATTAAGAGCATGAAAGTCAGCCATAATGGTAGAAGGAACTCCTATACGTAATATTGCTTCAATTCTCCCTTCAACTAATTGTCCTTCCTTGAGAAAATGTCTTAAAACTTCTCTTTGGTTTGTCCACCAAAAGGTATGAACATGAAATTCTCTCAGGGTGATGCTTTCTGCATATTTCTATAGTGCAACATTCTTTTAACATGTTCCATGGAAAAAAGAGCAGTGTTCCATAATGGAACAATTTAGGGGAAAAAATGTGTATCGTTCCTTTATTCAGCAAATCTTTCTGGGCCTCACATGTGATTCCAGAAGTCCCTGCTCTCTTGGAGCTCACAGTGCAAGGAGAGAGACAAAGAAGTAAAGCAAGATGAGTTTAGGAAGGAAAATAAAGCAAGATAGGAGGGTGGGTTGTACTGGGAAGGGAAAAGGAGTTGGCAAGAGCCCCTACAAAAGACTGCAGTGCACATAAACGGGCAGAAGAGCTCAACAGTCTTTCCATCTTGGTATTCATTATTCCCTTTGCCCCATGACTTTACCCTGGATGTATCGGGTAGTCTCTTTCTAGCTCTGGACCAGGTCCTTACTGTAGGGTCTCTTCGGTCTGGATCCTATAATAGAAGACCAGGCCCTCCTGGCAACCCCCATGCTCAGTTCTCCATTTCATGAACCAGGAAGTTCAGAAAGCTTTGTCTTTCTTTTCCAGAAATCAGAAGAGGGCAAAGGAATTGTTTCTTTTTGCTTTAGTGGAGTCTGAAAAGTCTGATTTTGCTAAGTGGGTGTTTCAATCTTCTCCAGTTGTGCACCATATGGTCAAGCTGCCATACATGATGGTGTTATAGCTCTTAGCACAAGAGATGGAAATGTAAATATATGACAGTGTTGTCAACAATCACTTTATTACCCATTATACTTAACGCAGCAGAAGTCACACAAAAATTGGAACCTCTGAACAAACACAGCAATGACAATGGAGGAATTTGGTGTCTCATATAAATACATATTTTTAAACAAATATTTATCTGTACATGCATAGTGTCCTCAAGAATAATTAGGGTTCTGGATCATCCACTCTGGTAGACAAAATACCACATTTCTATTATTTAGCTGTGGGTTAATATATCTTATTTCCACATTATTAGTTGATCTTACTTTATTTTCTAGTAATGTGACCTAGATCAATAATTGTCGCAACGATGCTGATAGCCTAATTGTATGCATAAGGTTCCTATTGGTCTAGGGAGAGTTTTGAGCAACTTAACTTGGAAACTTCCTTTAAATCAATGATGATTTGTTAAAGCTGTAAATGGGCAGAGGCCAGTGGCAATTTGAGAGCCCTTCCTTCAACTTCTACTTTAACATAACTTTAGCAATGCCCTGTCCTAGTGCTTGTAACTGTTGACATTCAATGAATTAATTCTCTTTGCACTTGAGATATTGATGGAATTGTTTTAATTCAAGTAGATTACAGAGGAACACACTGGTTCATCAGACTGGGGGAAGATGAGGAAATGGATATAGAATTAATCACTTTTGAAGGAGAAAGTGGAGGTAGATATCCAGATGCCACGGTCATGGTCTGCGGTATCTATGAGAAACCAGTTTTTCTGCCTAGGGATGGGTACTGGTTTCTGAGGGCACTGGTGCCTCCAGTGGGAGAGGCATTTAATTGAAGGCCTTTAATCTTTGTAAGTTACTCACTAACTTCTGCTGGCAAGTCTCACTATTTCCCTCACTATCTCTGGCTTACTCTGGAATAAGCCAGAATGCATGTGATGGGTTAAGTTTGTTTGGAGACTTTATACCTGATGAGATTTGCATGCAAATAACTTTAATATGGGTAATTTAATGCTAAAGTGATCAAAGAGCGCCTGGGTGTCTCAGTCAGTTAAACGTCCAACTTCAGCTCAGGTCATGATCTCACAGTTCATAGGTTCAAGCCCTGCATCAGGCTCTGTGCTGACAGCTCAGAGCCTGGAGCCTACTTCAGATTCTGTGCCTCCCTCTCTCTCTGCCCCTCCCCAGCTTGCACTGTCTGTCTGTCTGTCTCTCTCAAAAATAAATAAATTAATAAAAAAATAATAAAGTGGCCAGTATTATGACTTCACATAACATTCCATTTTCTCAACTGGCCACACAATAACCACAGTAACCATCCTTTCAAGCAGATGACTGACAGTTAAGGTCAGGACAGGGAGTCTAGGAGCAAAATGACAATTGGCCATTGACTGCATGAGAGCACATGTCTGGCAAAGGTTGTGTCAGGGCTGGGGTGGGAATGAGGAAGCACTCATACCTCAAGCTGGAGGGCACTTCTACTTCCAGAAACAGAGGAGGAAGCAAATATCTCTTCAGTGATACAGTCACGAACTGGAAAAAAATAAGAACATGTCATTCCTAAGAGAAGGGAACAGAACATGAGTGTGTGATGGTTACTAGCAGGGCTTGACCTGAGAACCCTACTCCACTTGTGATCAAGGTCAAGTGGGAGTGACAGTTTTTCTCTACTATTGCCCTCAATCCTTGAGCTGTTCTCCTACTCTGGAGACTGTACTGGCAAAGGAGGACAGTGCCATGGATTAGTTTTCCTCTTTGCCAGCTATCAGGATCAAGCGACAGAGGTGGAGTTGTTCTTAAGCAGTTATCAAATTCAGGGTGGCTTTCTAGCCCAATTAAATAATTGCTGTTATGAAATTGCAAGTAGATATACCACATCTGCTCTTATAAGGATATAATGATGTAATGGACACTTTTCCTACAAACAGGAGTAGAATAAAAAAAGAATTCAGTAGTCTAATTCTCCTTTTTATACCCCTAAAATTTGTCACTTAAGGAATATGGTCAATGATACTGTAATAGTGAGGTATGGTGACAGGTGGTAGCTACACTTGGGGTGAACGTGCCATAACTTATGAACTTGTCAGATCACTATGTTATACACCTGAAACTAATGTGATGCTGGGTATCAATTATACTCAAATAAAAAAATATATAAAAACAGCAAATAAATGGTAAGAAACAGAATTCCTGTCTCCCACCAATAGTGTCTAGTTCCTAACACTTACCTCTCATTTTCTTTTGTATAAGTGCCTATCTGAAATCCATTTCAGCACAAAGTGCTCAGCACACCTACAGAGCAGTTTGGAACTTCAAAGCCTGAATGGGTGTATCAATTTTAGTTTTAACTCCGCAGTTTGCATGTTAATTACCCTCTGCCTTATTAAATGTATCTTATTAAATAAGAAAAAAAATGTATTTCTGATTAGCTCTGGGTTGCTAGTCCTTCCTTAGCTTTAGTTTGTACTGTTTTTCTGGGAGAACCCTTTGAATGTCATTCAGAAAATGTAAGTATGATTGACAAATGCCTTGCATGGGGCTTGAGGGTATTAGTAACTCACTGCTTCAGAATATGCTCTCACACAAAGATATTTTTACACAGGAACTAGCTATTGGAATTTCTGTCTCTCTGTGAGAGTATTGTGTGGTTTGTGAGAATCTATTATGTGCAATGTCATTTGCATGTAGTATTTAATGTAAGTTTCACCACTGCCTTGGAGATTTTATTTGCACGGTTCTCCTGGTGAGAAAACCAAGAGTCAGAAAAGTTGTGTTCCTTTGCTTATTCATTCACTCAGTGATTCAGCAACTTACTAATACCAGTGTGAGCAAAGTTAAGATGCTGTTTGAAATTCACTGATTTTGAAATAACTACAGTGCACAGATTTGGTTTGGGTTGCCAAATGCCATTTCAACATACCTTGAAGGAATACCACGTTCCGTGCACTAGACATTCCGGTTTAAAATAAGATACAGCCCATATCCCCAAAGGAACTACACAGTCCTTGCGCTTTGCAAGGGACGACAGAGCGAATCAGCAAGGTGGTTAGGATTAGCACTCACAGCTCATATCCTTTCTCTCCCACTCTACTGCTTCTTTTAAAACAGACCCTTAGGCAGCATGGAGTTTGGCAGAGCACCAGACTTGAAATAGGTCTCCCTGAGAATTCCTGATATTCCCTGTCAAGGTTACGGAGGCAGAATTTGGTTGCTGCACCTGTTATTTATTGCCCACGCTGCAGTTAAGCAAATTAATGACATCTTCCCCATGGCACCTGGATGCTTGCAGTCTCGCTGCCAGTCAGAGCCATCAGTGGGTTTGGCACAATGTGATGTATTTGTTACAGCCAAGTGAGTTGCTTGGGTAGCAGCGAGCCCAGACCCGTTCACTCTCCATGGGTAAGTGCCACTGACCATCCCGTCTTAGCCTCATAGTTTGTGCCTACTCCATTAGCTGCCTAGTAAAGAATAAAAAGAGTATCAGCACTTTCATCATGAGCAAAGGGTCTTCCTTTTCATAAGCCAAAACGTTGTGTAGTGACAAGGAATGAATGTGTAAGGGGGAGGAGCTGAATGCTGACTCTGAAACTCTCGTTTTCTTGTGTGTTCTCCTACATGCTCCTCCTGTGAGCCCCCTTCTAGGTAGTTGTTTTCTCTTATGAGCGCACACGAACTCACCTTCTGTGGTCGTTACACTTCTTGAACTATGGGGGATGATATGGGAGAAGAAAGATGAGCTTATGCACTATGTTCTTATATAAGGACCAAATCAATGAACAGCCTCAAGAACCATATGCATGAGGGGTTCCTGGGTGGCTCTGACTCTTGAGTCAGTAGGTTCAGCATCTGACTCTTGATTTTGGCTCAGGTCATGATCTCATGGTTCATGAGATGGAGCCTGACCATGGGGTCTGTGCTGACAGTGTGAAACCTGTTTGAGATTCTCTCTCCCTCTTTCTCTGTCCCTCCTGCCCTCTCTCTTTCTCTCTAAAAATAAATAAATAAACATTTTTTAAAAAGAACAATATGCATGATATTTTATTATAGAATAATGCCACTTATCCCACGACAATAGTAAAAGGTTTGTGCCCAGATTCAGTATACTGTTGGTTGATGTGGGGTGAGAACCAAACAAACTTGTGAGAAACAGTATAGATACCGTTGCCCCAAATTGACCTGATTCCCAAAGTCTGCCAGTGAGGTGGGGAATCCCTTGTCGACTGGCAGCACAATTGTAAGATGTGCCGCAACTTCGGAAAGTTGAAATGTACGTGTGCGGGGGAGCGGGGGGAGGCTCCTTTAGTGAGGAAGCTGGCTAAACCTTCTTGAGGTAGACAGAGTGAACGAAAATTATACGGAGGGCCTAGCAAGTGCCTGGCGTGGAGCAGACCCTCAAACCTGGTAGCTCTTATTGTCCCACAGCCATGATTTGGTTTCAGAAACCCGATGTATATGGGCAATAATGAGAATGCAATCAGAGGGTCACCGGACTTTAATCAGAGTCTCTATAATCCAGTCTCAATTTGATAATTTCTTGATTTATAATTTATGATTCAATTTAGGCTCTCCAAAATCAAGTTGTCTCATCTTTATTTTTTTTTAAATTTTTTTTTTCAACGTTTTTAATTTATTTTTGGGACAGAGAGAGACAGAGCATGAACGGGGGAGGGGCAGAGAGAGAGGGAGACACAGACTCGGAAACAGGCTCCAGGCTCCGAGCCATCAGCCCAGAGCCTGACGCGGGGCTCGAACTCACGGACCGCGAGATCGTGACCTGGCTGAAGTCGGACGCTTAACCGACTGCGCCACCCAGGCGCCCCAAGTTGTCTCATCTTTAAAATGAAGATCATGCAGATTTTCTACCTTGTGTGGAAGTTATGTTCAGATGAATTGATGGATATTCTTTGTGGTCATTTTCTGTCTCGCATCATCGAGAAAATTGCTGATGTGATTTCCATCCTCAGAGCGTAGTTCTGCGCCTTCTAGAACTTCATGTACATAGAATCGTGTAGTATGCACTCCTGATGGCTAGCTACTTTTGCCCAACACACGTATTGGAGCAGGTGTTGTTGGTTATTTTTTAGTGCTGAGTATAACATTCTGAGTTCAGATTTACTAGTTTTTTATCTTCTTGGGATGGAAATATAGATTTTTAACTTTACTTCTTCCTTCTCATGTAAAAAAAAAAGGCATTTGTAACCATCCATTTTCTTCTAAGGGCTGCTTTGGCTATGTTCCAGAAATGTTGATACAGTGTTCTTATCATCATTCAATTAGAACTATTTTCTAAATTCCATTTTGATTTCTTCTTTGACCTATGAGTCATTTAGAAGTGTGTTGAATAACTTCCAAACATTTGAGGGTTTCCTAAATAAGTTATTATTATGACAACTTAATTGTGGTCAGAAAACAAGCCATATGATTTTTTTTACCATATATGATAGGGTCCCTCTTAGTGAATGTCCTATGTGTGCACTTGAAAACAATGTATTTAACCTGTCATTGTTCCATGTTCTGTGAACATTAATTAGGCCAGTTTCACTGTTTGAATATTCTACATCCTTACTGGCTTCTTCCTCACACACACTTATTCCATCAGCACGACAATTTCTAACTTTTCACTGGAGTTTTAATCATTTTGCTTTTAATGTAATCACCAGTTTGGTAAAGTTTAAGTTTACCTTTTTTTTTTTTTTTTTTTTTCTTGTCTGTGATTTATTCCTTTGTTTCTCATTTCCTATCTTATTTTGTGTTAAACTGGGATCAGGTTTGTTGTTCTTATATTATTATTATTATCATTGTTGTTATTATTATTATTATTATTATTATTATTATGTTATTCCATCCTTTCTCTTTTATTGGCTTTGCGGCTATACCTTTTTGGTTTATTTTTGTGCATCTTTAACATAATTTATATAAAATTGCTAATATATCACTTTATATACAATGTGCAGCCTTGCACTAGTGTAATTCTATTTATCCTGTATCCCGTTCTATGCAGCTTTGTTGACATATGTTTTCTTCTATATATGTTATAAATCTCACAATGTGTTTTTAGTTTTCCTCTAAAGTGTGAATTGACTTTACAATTTTTAGGAAAAGAAAGAAATCTAGTCTTTTATTCTTACCCACACATTTAACCCTTTCAGTATCCTTAATTCCTTCCTGCACATTGAAAATTCTGTCTTTGGGGCACCTGGTTGGTTCAGTTGGTTAAGCGTCTAACTCTTGATTTCACATCTGGTCATGATATCACAGTTCATGACTTTGAGCCCTGCATCCAGCTCCACACTGACAGTGCAGCATGGAGCCTGCTTGGGATTCTCTCTTTCCTTCTCTCTGCCTCTCCCCTACTCATGCACTGGCATGTGCGTGTTCTCTCTCTTTCTCTCAAAAATAAACAAATTAATTAAAAAAATAGAAAATTCTATCTTGTATCAATTTCTTTAGATAGAATTACTTATGTAGCAATTCTTAGCAGTGGAGGTCTATTGGTAATAAATTATCTCAGGTTTTGTTTAAATGAAACTATGTTTATTTTTTCTTCAGAGCTGGAAGCTATTTTTGCTGGGTATAGAATGTTAAGTTGAGGAGCACCTGGGTGGCTTAAGTGTTCAACTTTTGATTTTGGCTCAGGTCTCGGTCTTACAGTTCGTGAGTTTGAGCCCGGCATTGGGTTCTGCACTAACGGTGTGGAGCCTACTTTGGATTCTCTCTCTCCCTCTGTCTCTGCTCTCTTTACTCTCTCAAAATAAATGAACTTAAAACAAAAGAATGCTAGATTAATGGTATCCTACTTTCAGCATTAGTTGGTCTCTAACATTTCTCATGAAAAGTCAGCTGTCACCCTTAATGCTGTCCAGGTATCTTTAGCAGTTGAGCTGACTTGGGGTGAGTGATAGCTTTAATGAATCTAATAGGGCTTTGGAATTCAAGCACTGGAAGAGGAAGGAGACATTTGTTTGCTTTTCTTTCTAGCCTGCAACTTCCTGCATTGATATATGATGATTACTTTTGATCTTGTCAGAAGTTGAACTAGTGAACTTGGTGAGAATTTGGCTGAAGCTTCCTTTAGACTCAGTCTGCCTCCAGCTTTAAGTATTCCCAAGTTAATGTTAGCCTCTTAGCACCAAGAGGGTCCTGGGACCATGCACTGCATACTTTGAGATCTCAAACTTTGAGACCTTGGGTCTCCTCTGGCATGAGCCTATGAGGCTATGAAACTACAAATTATATAGCTCTGGGACCGTGAGGTGTTCAGATCATGACAGAGAGACTCAGAAAGATTAAGTCGCTTGCCTAATGTTACACAATCTTTCCAAGATGTGCCCTTTTTGATGAGAATCCAAGATTCCGTCATCAGAGCACTTAGTACATGAGTTAAGGGATCCTATAAAGGATTCCAGGTTCACAAAATAAATCTTATATCTAGAATTATACAACCAGGATTTAAATGTTAGCTTAAGATATATTTGGTCTATATATTACATAGAACTCTGGAGGGGGCACCCCATTGTCCTCAGTGTAAGAAAGATTTTATTGAAAGTTTAGGTTAGGTAGAGATACTATAGACCCAGGGCCTTTATGTGCCTGGGAGGTGGGTGGTAGCATCCATGAGTAAGAGGGAGTCCAGATTACTGAATGGAAACTCCCCAGTTAGGTTGTAGAAAACCATGAAATACCTTCATTCTATCCAGGACAATCAGAAACCACCAGTACCTCTCCCCAAGATATACAACATGTATGAACATATATATCAAAGAAATGTGGACAAAAACATATTAAAAATGGAAACCGAAAACTCTAAACTCTATAGGGAAAATTCCTTTCTTTTTTTTAACGTTTATTTATTTTTGAGACAGAGGGAGATAGAGCGTGAGTGGGGGAGGGGCAGAGAGAGAGGGAGACACAGAATCTCTAGGGAGATTCTCTAGGGAGAAGCAGGCTCCAGGCTCTGAGTTGTCAGCACAGAGCCCTACACGGGGCTCTAACCCACAAACTGTGAGATCATGACCTGAGCCGAAGTCGGATGCTTAACTGACTGAGCCACCCGGGTGCCCTGGGAAAGATCCTTTCTAAATGAACAAGGGACTGAAGAAGGTTTATACCTGTACCAGATGTAAAGTTGGGAGCAGGACATGTGGAAGAGCCAGCCTGCCAAGTAGAGTCATTCTTATTTGCATGAAGAAAAAATGGTACAGCCTTGCCTAAATCTGTGGCCTGGATGTTGGATTTGAATCTTGAGGAATTCCTCTCCACTAAGTCATTCCGTTACATGAGAATTTTGTTGCAGGTGTAGCTGCAAATTAGGAAGTGAATGTATTCATTCTTCAGTAAGCCACTTTGTGCTGCGTAATAGTGACGCTATCAATTGCTTCATGTCAGAGTTAGTAGCCCCTGGGTGTATTGTGTGCTGCAGAATGTCTGAGTGTTCACAGCTGTGGTGAGGATACAGACAAGGTTCAGACTGGATCTTTGAAAATGGATTCAGTTCCATTGTTTACATAAGATACTTTACTTCGTGTTCATTTTGGCCACTTGACAAACTAGTGGATCTCCTTTTTATTGACATTGATGGGACATTAGCAAGTATGCTTTGTCTACAAATACTTGAATCAGAAAAGAAGGCAAATGATGATTTTTAATGAAGCAAGCAAATCCATGTGCTAGATGACATACTGTCTTAAGGATTAGGGAACCTTGGGGTGATGAGAAAGTTGTCCAGATGGCTAGTGGTGAGGGTTGCACAATGGTGTGAAAGTATTTAATGCCACTAAAATATACACTTTAAAATGGTTTCAGTGGGACGTTTATGTTACGTATATTCTACCCCAGTGGGGAAAAGAGATGGGGTGTGAGACTTTGGATTCCATCTTCAGAAAAATTTTTACTCCAGAAATCCCTCATCCAAATGAAGACTAGAGGACATAATTCTGGTGCGCCCAATAGTTCCCAAACTATGTGCTCCTTTGCTTCAACTTCCTGAGAAAATGAGTTACCTAAGAGTCATAAGAGTCAGAACCCCCCTTCTCCCTCCGTAACGATTGACATGGCGATAGTTGAAGAGTGTGGGGCTGTAGAAAAACCACAAGCTTTGGAATAGGACGACCATGGAATTGAATCTCAGACCAATTCCTAACCAATTGGATGATGTGAAGATTTCTTTTTTCTTCACCCTTTTTCTCTTTACGCTTCAGGTATTTTTTTTTTTTTTAATCTGTGAAATGGTAATAATCATAATAGAAAGTGCTTAGCATAGTGACTGGCCTCAACTGATGGTAACAGTTACTTCAATGAAAGCCTTTTCCTTCTAAGAGGAGATGGCCACTTATCTCCTCTACCACAGGAAGGGACTATGAGTATTAGAAATATTGGAACGTCATGGTATTATTTACTTTGTGAAGCTTTCAGGTGTCATGTCTAACCTTGGGGGAGAGAATTCCTCAAAGAGTAATGGATAGCATTTCTGAAAAAAAAAGGCACATAATGAATTTTCACAGGAGTCGGTTTCTATTTGACATATCTGTGAAACTGAGGATTTTCTTGGAAAGACTCAGTGGAGTAACATATGTGGATTTGCAGTGAGGTGCTTTGAGCTCGGCATGGGAAGGAGACGCAATGGTGTCACAAATCTCATGGGGCCTCCTTTTCTCTCCGCAGACCTTTGCAGGAAACATGAATGCTGACAGCGTGATGCACCATAAGTTACTGCACTCAGTGAGAGCCCGCTTCATTCGCTTTGTGCCCCTGGAATGGAATCCAAGTGGAAAGATTGGCATGAGGGTGGAGGTCTACGGATGCTCCTATAGTAAGTGTACACACGTACCCTCAACGCTGATGTGTTGTGAGTGCCGCCCCCCCAAGGGTTACCAGCTTATCTACATTGTGATGGCAATCTCAGGTTGTTTCAAAACTCTTTCAAGCCTTTAATAACTTCTGCACATTTGAAAATGTAAAATTCAACCCAGAGCTAGAAAAAGTCTTCTTCTGTCTAGGGATGAAGCAGCTTGGTAGTGATAACGTGATAAGAGCTTAACAACAGCCCAGAGTTCAAAGTGAAGAGCTCTTGAAATGTGAGCATCATTTGTCCTTGAAGTAGAAGAGGAATTTGGGCTCCATTCTTTCCCAGAAGTGAGGTATTACAGGTATGATAAATTCACCCCTCCTTCAGCACCGTGAAGAGAAAAGGTTCTCCCTCTTCACTTGTTCTAGAAGGGTAGGAAAAGGAGCATTCCAACCTGATGTAACCCAGGGAGTGCTTCTCGCCTGGAGTTATGCTAGCCAACTATTCATCTGTGAGTTGTTCTTGAACGTAAAAGTGGCTGGCAAATAAGGAATATGGTAACCACGGGTAGAACTGGCAATCGCTCTGGAATACAGTCAGAATTACGCAGGAAATGTAATCATTCCTATAATTCTCCTCTGCAAGTTTTATATTTAAAACTAAAAGTAGGCCATCATAAATTAGTTTTCTACCTTAGCAGTGACATCTCCTGCTTATATACTAAAACCCAGTGACCCCTAATGTATGAACACATGTGATTGCTACCACTAACATGGTTCAACAGATCTTGGTTTTGGTTATAAGAGTGCCTATTGGGTTATGTGCTTGTACCGTTTTTTTGTAATATGGCCAACTGAATGCCTGTATCAGAATCATCTGGAGTGGTCCTTAAAAATGCATTTGCCTAGCCAAGTCCTGTACATACTGGATTATGATTCTGGGCGTAGGGACCCAGAAAGCTAAGTATTAACAAGCTCCCTAGGGAAGCAATGGACATAAGAGCATCTAGTAAAAATAAATTTCTGCACAGAGGGGATTTACTTGTGAAATGGCTGTCTTTATCTTGAACAGCATTTCCAGAAAGAGTATGTTATACAACAGATACATCAACAGCATACCATTAGGCTAGGGAAACACTGCATTCCACTTCAGCCCTTGCATAACACTGCACAGAATGTCCATGAGGGCACATGCTTCCAATCCCAGGTTCTCTGGCATGCCCGGATTCCCTTGATGCCTCTTCTCTTGATAACAGGTGTTGCTACTCGGAGGTTTAATTTTAAAACTTTTTTTAAGTAATTTTTTGTTACATTTATTTATTTATTTATTGAGAGAGAGAGAGAGAGAGAGAGAGAGAGAGAGAGAGAATGAGGGGTGGAGGCAGAGACAGAGGAAGACAGAGAAAATCCCAACCAGGCTCCGTACCATCAGTGCAGAGCCTGATGCGGGGCTTGAACTCACGAACCATGAGATCATGGCCCGAGCTGAAACCAAGAGTTGGATGCTTAACCAACTGAGCCACCCAGATGCCCCCTTTTTTTTTTAAAAGAAAACTTTTTTTTAAAGTAATTTTTTGTTAAGTTTATTTATATATTTTGAGAGAGAGAGAGAGAGAGTCGGAGGTTTATTTTTAAGTAAAAGGTGACACTTTCATGCTGAAGTAAAGAGGTTACCTATGTTATGACTTCAGCCATTTATTTTGGGGTAACAATCCCATTACTGTTTAACATGTCCTCATTGTTTTCTGTCAGCCAGTCAGCTTTCCTTTGCTGTTCATGTACATCGTTCTGCATGCATACACAAAAAGACTCCTCGCATCAAGTTGAAGAGCAGACTGGAGGGTTGAAAGAGACCTTGGAGGGACGCATTCATCTTTCCCAGTGTCAGACCCCTTTGAGACTCTGATGGCAGCAAGGGACATCCCCTTAAGAAGAGCACCCACAGTGACATTTTTTCATAAGCAGATTTTTCTATAATATTAGGAGGCCCACAGATCTGCTAAAGCCCAATTCTTGACCAGGCTCACAGTCCCTGATTTGGAGGAAGGCCAGTCCTACGGGGTCTGCCCTCCAGGTAGGCTCCATGTCCACTGAGTGCATTCCCTCAAGGGATAACTTATCTTTGGGAACCTATTGTGAGTGATGGGATGTTAGCCACCTTGGGGAGCTGCTTTCACTCGGTCCTTTCCAATCATTGGTCCTGGTGCTTTTTTGCTTTCCCTTGGGGAAAAAAAAGAATTCACCTCTCACTTCTTTTTTTTTTTTTTTTTTTTAACATTTATTTATTTTGAGGGAGAGAAAGAGATGTGGGGATGGGGGAGAGAATCCCAGCAGTCTCTGCTCTGTCAGTGCAGAGCCCGAAGTGGGCCTCGATCTCACACACAGCGAGGTCGTGGCCTGTGCTGAAATCAGGAGTCGCCTCCTTAACGACTGCCCCACCCAGACGATCCCTCATCTCTCATTTCTATCTAAAAACAAGTCTCTGTGTGTCCTCTGGATCAGAGGATGGTCCTCCCTTTCAATACCATCTCATCCTCCCTTTGACTGGGTCATTCCTGTACATAGAAGACTTTGCTCTATAAGCTATCAAAAGGAATACAACAAAAGCTGACTAGCCCTACTTAGCAGCTACTCCTTCTCTCCCTTGCTTTTCACAGAACAGCTTCTCTCCAAGGTCTGTGTGTGGTTAGCACCTCCACCTGCTCACACCCCAGCACACTGCACCTGATTCTCTGCGGTCTGGACACACGTGCTGTTCCGTTCCAGGTGTCTGCTTGGCTAGCCAGGGTCCCAGGATCCAACCAAACACTAACCTAGGAGTCGCTGGGAGGTGGTGACCATCTGCAGTCACTGGGCTTTGGGGAAAGGAGAGTATTCTTGATGTCTGGGTGGGCCAGATTCAGTCGGTCGAAAGATTTTAAGATCAGAACTGAGGTTTCCCTGAGGAAGAAGACATTCTACCTGAACAGTGTAGCTTCAGGTCCTGCCCGAGTTTTGTCCTCCCCTTCCTGACAGCCCACCCTGCAGATGAATTTCGGACTTGCCTGGGGCCCCCACACTCATGTAAGCAGTTCTGTGTAGTCTATTTGTATCTGTATCTGTATCTGTATCTGTATCTGTATCTGTATCTGTATCTGTATCTATTTGTATCTGTATCTGTATCTATTTATATCTGTATCTATCTATCTATCTGTCTATCTACGTATCTATCTCTCTATCATCTAATGCAAAACACCCCACAGAAACTACTTCAGCAAAGACCACCAGTGAAGAACTCCACATCACCAAATCCAGTGGTCACTTCCCTTTTCTCACCTCACTCAACCTCTCAGTAGTATTTGGTTCAGTTACCTATTTCTACCTTTTAAAAACCTGGTTTTCCCTTCTGGCTCACCAGCTACCTGTGCTCAATCTCAGGGCTCTGTCTCAGAACTTCTTTGCATCTACACCCCAAGCCCATCTGAATTTACAGAGTCCCATGAATTTAAACACTGTGGATACGCTGATCTTCTTCACATCTGTATCTCCTGGCCTGACCTCTAGAATTATATAGGCAATATGCTAGGTATGTCCTCGTGAAAGTCTAAATTGAATAGAGCAGAAATACAACTCCTGATTACCATTCCCTCAAACACCTGTTCACATCTCCCTGAACTCAGTAAATGGCACCACTGTTTGTTCACCTGCTAGAGCAAAAGCCCAGAAAGCAGTCTTGAGTCCTCCTTTCCCATAACTGGCATTCCCGTGCAACTTATTTAAGTTCACAGTAGCTGCATCAGCTCTCTCCTCCAAAATGTGCCCTGAATCCACATATTTCTGCCTTCCAGAGCTGCAGCCTCTGTCTCTTCTCCCCCAGTGTATTTAAATCACCTTCCAGCTGGAGTTCCTGCTCTATGCCCCAGTCTCCCCAAACCTATTTGGGAGGCAGTAGCCAAAGTGATTCTTATAAATATTATAGAGAATTGCATCATTCCCCTGCGTACTTCACTTAAAATAAAATTGAGACTCCTTTCCAGCAAGTAGAATTTCTTATTGGAGGTTCCTTGCCAACCTCTTCAAATTCCTTTTAGTTCTTCCAGCCCTTAGAGGCCATCTTGCTATTCCTGGAACATGCCAGGCTTTTTCTACCACAGGGCCTTTGCACTTTCTGTTCCCTAGGCACAGAACAGCTTTTCCAAGAATTTACAGAGTTACTTCCTTTAGCCAATGCAATTCCAATTCTGATGCCACCTCTTCAGAGAAGTCCACTTTTCTTAAAATGTTATTTATTTATTTTGAGAGAGAGAGAAGGAGAGAACACATGTGCATGAGTGGGGGAGGGGCAGAGAGAGAGGGGGAGAGAGAGAATCCAAAGTAGGCTCCACTCTGTCAGTATAAAGCCCTATGTGGGGCTCAGTCTCAGGAACCATGAGATCATAGCCTGAGCAGAAATCAAGAGTCAGACGCTTAACTGACTGAGCCACCCAAGTGCCCCCAGAGAAGTCCACTTTAATTGCCCTTCTAAAGTCTCCTGCCCTACTTCCTGTGTATCAGCTGTTATCCCCTGGCTATATGCTGTGCCTTTATTTTCTTCGTGGTTCCTCTCACAAAACAGAATCTTCTTTGTTTGTTTTGGTTTACTTGTTTGTTGATTGCCTCTCCAAAGCCCTGCACCAGATTGTAAGTGCCATGAGAATAGGCACCTTGTCTATTAAGTCTCTGGACCTAATAGGCAGAAATAGGTATTTAGGAATGAATGGATACATATATCAGTCCAGTCTCAGCATGGGCAACCATGTAATTCACCTGAAATTACTTGCTGTTAATAACACCCATTGTAGTTTCTAAGGAACTGTTTTTCTCCCCACACCATGGGCTCATAAACCTTTTTGTCCAAAAATCCATTTGAGTATGTTGCTAAAGATTGGTGGAAAACTTACAGTTCTATAATTTCTTAAGACTTAAAGTTTTAACCATTTTGGAAATATCTGCATATTCATTCATTCATTCATTCACTCATTCACTCATTTATTCCTTCAGTTGACAACTTTATTGAGCAATTAAGATACATCACATACACCATGCATCATGCAAAGCCCTGAGGGATATAAGAAATAAACAAGACCTTTCTGTGAACTTTAATGAATCCTGTAGTTTTTTTCTTTGAAGCGCTTTTGTATGATTGCATTTCATTAATTAATTCTTCAATTGTTTCTTTGACATATGTCTCCCGACTGGACTCTCTGCTTTGAAAAGGCAGTCACTGCACCTGTCAGGTACCCCCACACCCATCACAATGCTGGGTTCTTGGTATTCTTTCAGTATTTGTCAAATGATTGACATTGCTGATAGTCAGAGAGGGTGTAACAAGCATATAAATAAAAACCTGCCACAAAATACGGCGTGTGCCTCATAGGAATCCGCAAAGGGGACCCGGGGGGAGGGGAAGAGGACAAAGTAAGCCAGTGCTACTGTTGGTATCAGAAAGATTGCAGAGATACCAGCCGCCTGAGCTAGGTCTCAGAAGTTGAGTAGTGACTTGCCCGGCAGAGGGGATCTCCAGGCAGCAGGAGGGGTGAGCACAGAGGGGAAACTGGGGGAGAGCTGCGGGATTTTGCTGCTTAGTGCACAAGAGGCAAGGGCAGGAAGGTAGGAAACAGAGCCACTTGTCTCTCTCTGCTCCCGCATTTCCCTACAGTAACTTAAAAAACTTCATCTGGCCTGCATGGAGGAAAGATATTTATAGTAAGAGATAGCCCTTCCTCTTCTCTAACCTCTCCTGGGCTTCACTTCCTTCCTAATAAAGTCTAGCCTTTCCAGTTTGAAAAGCTCTCTCCTTGTTGGAGGAGTCAAAGCAGGCTGCCTTTCAGTGTCTTGCAGTCATCCCTCAACATGGCAGAGTCCGCCCCAGCTGGAGGCTCTTGTTTTGTTCCCTTTTGCTTTCTTTGAGCCTCTTTCTTCTTTCTCCAAACCCGGCTTGAAAATCTCGTGCCCTGTACACTTCTGCAGACCCCAGTCACGTGATCCTTTGATTTGTCCCTCCTCTTATCTCAGCCAGCATTTCAGCAGCTGTAGTGGCCGTCTCCCTGCTTCCAGGACCTTCTGGAAAGGAGAACTGGCTCACCCTTCAAGGGCTCCTCACAGCCTTTGGTGGAGCTCAGAGTTCTCCACCCCTCTCATTTGCCATATCCCCATATTCAGCTTCCGCTGTGTGTACATGCACGGTTCCCGGCACAGACCTGGGCTTCTCTCCAGATTGCATGTTTTCATTCTTGCAGCTGCCTTTTTTCCGAAAAATCCTCTTTCTCCTTCATTAGGTTTTCTCTCTTGATTGCCCTTCACCAGCCAGATCAGATATCACCTGCTTTTGAAATCTTTTTGCCTCCTAGACCTTGCCATGTGCCCCCCTTTTAGGTTTTATGTTTCAATTCTAGGTTTCATCTTGTTAAATTAAAGTTACCTGGGGCTTCCCCACCGATCTGTCACCAATCTGTTCTATAAGGTGGAATCATGTCCTACCTCTCAGCTACCTGGGACCTAGATTGGTGTCTGACAGCTGCTGTGTGTTCCGTGAATATTTAACGTGCAATTAATTTTTAGATGTAGGCGCTAGCCATCGTTGTTCATTTTTGAAAGTGTTTATTACATTTTTAAAAACTGCAGTACTCCTTCTAATGAAGGCCTTTCCCTTACCTTTTTATTTTTATTTTTTAACGTTTATTCATTTTTTGATAGAGACAGAGCATGAGTGGGGGAGGGGCAGAGAGAGAGAGGGAGACACAGAATCCGAAGCAGGCTCCAGGCTCTGAGCTGTCATCACAGAACCTGGCACAGGGCTTGAACTCACGGACTGTGAGATCACGACCTGAGCTGAAGTCGGACACCTAACCCACTGAGCTACACAGGAGTCCCTCTCTTGCCTTTTGTAAGTAATGAAATTATGAGCTTATGAGAATCTTCCTTCCACATGGGTGTCTTTCATACCTTACACTTTTTCTCGTTGAATAATTGAGATTATCCGTGGTTGCAGTTCCCAGATCGATTTGTGTTTGGAGCCTCCTTAAGGCTATTCTGGTATATTCTGTCTTAAAATCTCTAGAAGTAAAAGTATATCTCCATTTTCCCTAAGTATTTATGTTTTTAACATCTTTTCTTCTTGATCGTCTTCATTCTCTTTTATTAATTCCCCAGTGACCATCTCATTTTACTGACGTTCCCACTGCTTTCGTGTTACCAGTGCTGTCTTTTTTTGCCATGGTCATGATGAAGTTCAGAGCAATAGATTCCCTTTGTGTGCTCAGATAGGAACGGGTGAACAAATGGCCTGTTATGAAACACGTGAACCTTCCAGCAAACCCTGCTGACGCCTTTGAGTCTCTTGTTTCCTCATCCTCAAATCACAGTGGTAGTTATTTTAAAGACTACTGTGTCACCTTTGAGTTACTGTGTATAAACATAAAGCAGAGTATGTAGCAAACAGTTTGTGTTTAGTAACTGACAGCTAGTACTAAAGTAGGTGTGTATCCATAGAGGAACGCCCTGTATTGCCAGGACATGTTGCTTTTTGGGGAAACATTAACCAACCACATCCTCTGTCAGAGAAGGGGCCTCTCCCAGATTCAGATGCGTTCTGCTGGTGCTTCTGCTGCTGTCATGGGCTCTGGGATCTCCGCTGTCTGCCTCCTTCCGGTTCTCTCTCTCTCTCTCTCTCTCTCTCTGCCCAAGAGTAGGATCCAATGTGGTCTTCCATGGCATTCTGCCAAGACTAGAATCCAAGTTCTTCTTTTCGGATTGCTTCTGCTGAATAATTTCATGAAGTGAATAATTCCCTGGTGAACCAAGAAGATAATTTTACCGTGCTGACAGCTAATCTGAACGAGTTATAACCACTTCTTGCTGTGTGTCGAGTTCGTGATGGCTATGACACATCTTCCATGTATGCATCCACACTTGCTAGATTCTCATTATGTTCTCATAAGAGTTCTTGAATACCTCCTCCATTACCATGTTTCCTCTTGTGTCACCACTGTTGTCAACTGGGGGTGCCTGGGTTTTTAAGTTTTTGGGGATGTTTTCTCTCTCTGACCAGTGTTCAGGTTGATTAGTTTTTGGCCAAACACGTTCATGCGGTGACCCAAGTAAATAAAGGACGTGGGTCCTCCTACATCACTGAGTTGGTAGCGTAAAGATGCACACTTGAAATAAAGATGTCAGTATAGAATTGGGAAAAATAATTCATCTCCTGTAGAGACTACAAAAGAAGAAATAGGGAAATGGAGAGCACCATTTTTCGTTGTGATTAATGGCGACTCATTCTGGGAGAGGGAGCGAGTATCTTTGCTATTGGTGGCAACCATTCCATCTTTCAGTTATGATTTCCATTAGAAATGCCACTGTCATCATCAACATACCCCTTCCCCACTGTCATTTAATATGCACATTACAGTACAACACGCTCCAAGCTTCGACAGTCTTTCTTTCTTTCTTTTTTCTTTCTTTCTTTCTTTCTTTCTTTCTTTCTTTCTTTCTTTCTTTCTTTCCCTTTCTTTCTTTCTTTCTTTCTTTCTTTCTTTCTTTCTTTCTTTCAATATAATTTATTGTCAAACAAGCTACATACAGTGTATATACACTGTGCTCTTGGCTTCAGGAATAGGTTCCCGTGATTCATCGCTTACCTACAACACCCAGTGCTCATCCCAACAAATGCCCTCCTCAATGCCCATCACCCATTTTCCTCACCTCCTGACCTCCCCGACCCATCAACCCTCAATTTGTTCTCTGTACTTCAGAGTCTCTTATGGTTTGCCTCCCTCTCTGTTTGTAACTATTTTGTTCCTTCCCTTCCCCCATGTCTTTCAAATAGGAAGTACTCCTCCTATGTACTGTACAAGGACAGATTGAAATTTATTATTTTTTAATGTTTATTTATTTATTTTGAGAGAGAGGGAGAGCATGAGCAAGGGAGGGACAGACAGAGGGAGAGAGAGAGAGAGAGAGAATCCCAAGTAGGCTCTGCACTGTCAGTGTAGAACCCAGCATGGGACTCCATCCTAGGACTGTCACATCACAGCCTGAGCCAAAATCTAGAGTGGGACACATGACTCCCAAGGTTCCCTTCCGACCTACTGAAATATATAAAGATGAAGTGTCTTTTAGATAAGTTAAGTGATTTTCATCCTGAGCCAAATATCTCTTCTGAGCTCTAAAACTACATATGCATTTGCCTGATTGATATCTCAATTTCATTATGTCATAAATAGCTCAAATTTCACATGTCCCAAAGGGAACTCTTAAAATCAACCCTCCAGCCACATTCAGTTTCTTCTGCTTGTGGACCTCCTCATCTCAGTAGACAATACCAGGTGCCCAAATCAGCCGTGGAAAACATTCTTTCAATCTGCGCTCTCCCTTATTTCCCATAGCAAATCCATCAACAAGTTCTATCGGTATGACTTCCCAATCCATCCCCAATATGCCCATTTCTTTTCATCTTCACAGTCACCAGCCTCATTCAGTTACTTCTTGTGTCACCTGCATTTTTAATTCAGCAACCCACTTTCACTCTTTTTCTTTTTGTCTTTTTCTTCTTTTCCATTATCTTCACTACAGTCAGCAGGATTGTCATAGAATACAGAGTTGAGCCCCTTCCTGCTGCACACTTTTCACTGGCTTCTGCTTGCACGTAACACAACCAAAGCCCTGTGCACCCTGTGCATGAAGAACAGGCACCAGGGGACCTGGCCTTCACCGGCCTCACTGGCTTCACCGCTCTGTGGTGTCCCTCCCTACCTGGGCTCAAGCCCTAGTGACTTCTGTTCTGTGGTCTCTCATGCCATGCTGCCTCCTTCCTATCTCAGGGCCCTTGAATGGGCTGATCACTCTGTCTGGAGGGCTCCCCCTCCCCACCGCCTCTGCCTTCTTTAGCTCAACTCTTTTTTTTTTAATTTTAATTTATTTTTGAGACAGAGAGAGAGAGAGAGAGAGAGACAGAGCATGAGTGGGGGAGGGGCAGAGAGAGAAGGAGACACTGAATCTGAGGCAGGCTCCAGGCTCTGAGCTGTCAGCACAGAGCCCCACACAGGGCTTAAACCCACGAACCATGAGATCATAACCTGAGCTCAAGTCAGATGCTTAACCGACTGACCCACCCAAGTGCCCCTTTAGCTCAACTCTTCAATTATCTCAGCTTTATTATAACTTTCTCAGAGAGGTGCCAACTGATTCCCAATTCAAATAAAGTTACCCTTCCATTTTTTTTTTATCTTAACACATACCATTCTTTTATTTCAAAGCATCGATCTCTGTCTCAGTCTGTTTCAGTTGTTATAACAGAAAACCATAGACTGCGTAGCTTATAAACAGCAGACATTTATTTCTCACAGTTTTGGAGGTTGGAAAGTCCAAGATCAAGGCACAGCAAATTTCATGTCTGGGGAGGGCTCACTTCCTGTTTCATAGATTTCCATCTTCTCACGGTGTTCTTACATGGCAGAAAGGACAAGGGAACTCGGTGAGTCTCTTTCATAGGAACATTAATCCCATTGATCTTGTCTCCTCTCCCAAAGCCCACCTCCAAATACCATCACACTCGGGAGTAGGTTTCAACATACGAATTTTTGGGAGATACAACATTCAGCATATAGAATGAATACACGTACACACACACACACACACACACACACAGTAAGAGAGAAATAGAGATAGATCAATATAGATATCTAGTAGCTATTGAAATGTGTATTTCATTGTGAGCTACCTATCTCACTATTTCAGGCTCTATAACATCAAGGAGCATATCTACTTTCATACCTAGTTCATAGCACAAAAAGAGGCTCATTTCAATTAATAGCTATTAAATTTGTTGAATGAACAACTTCCTCAAAGTGTCACAGCCAGTGGCCTTCTGAGACAGGCTTTGAACCCAGTTCTGTACTGTTCCTATATCCGTGGGCTTTTTACTATGTGTCTGAAAGCATTTAGTCGTATGACATGGGAAAATCTTACTGGAAAGCATTCTGTTCAGCTTTCTGGTACCCATATTATTGGTTTATTCCCAAAGCCCAATGTGAGCAACCTTCAGTTCCTGAGCATAGGAAGGTGTCCGGGAACAGAGTGTGGCTACTGCCCCGTCCAGTAGCTCCTTACCTCTTTGTCCCTTACCTGCATCCTCAAACCTAACTCTCCATAAAAATCACCTGGGGGATATTCTGTTTCTAAATAGTAAGTCATAATCTCTGGGTAGAGAGCCCAGCATAAGCATTTTTTTTTTTTTTTTTGCTGTTCCTAGGTGGTGGTCATATGGAGCCAGAGTTTAAAACCGTTTTCTCAAGCTCCTCTCCTAGCTATGAGAGTCATTTCATTCTTAGTTTACACTGTCTACATTTTCATGTCTGTGATTGCAAATCTTAAGGATTTTAAATGAAATGTAAACACTGTTATAGGCCGTATATAGTCACGTTAACACACGGGCATACTCACCACCAGAGATGCAAAGCCAGCTTTCTCACCTACTGGTTGTATAATCCTGGACAATCTCGGGTCTTCTGTGGACGCAGCTTCCTTTTTAGTGAAAACACAGGTAATAATAGTGCTTGTTTCACATAGGCAAATTGGTTGAAACAGCGTTTGGCATAAGATAAGCCTTGAAAAAGGGTTAGCTCTGATCATCATTGTCTTCGGCTGTTATTTAAGCTGGTCACCACACTTCTCCCCATTTTTCTTTTCCCAGCTTATTCAGGACCACATTCCACCTGCACCTCAAAGGAAGAGTGTGAACTTTTTTACATACCAGTTCCTGAAAGTTTCCAACACCTTCATCAGGCCCATCTGGAGACTTTAGGTTAAGGGGACTTCTGTCTGGGGGCTTCTATTTGAATTCCTTTCATTATGGGAAGCTAATTTTAAAAAGTATTATAAATTCAGATAAGGCATCATGATCTGCCACACTTCCCAATCTCATTAAAACTTACAACCATGTTAGTATACCTTAAGTTGCCTCCTTTCCACACAGAAAAAGACTTTGCCCCTACTTGGTTAATTATTGCCAAGTGGTGTCGTCTAAAATTCATCAGCCTCAGAGCTGAAGTCACATTCTCTTTCCCCAAATAAATCTCTTTGTCATCCCAGCTTCAGCTGCCCTCTTTGTTGTTCCCATCATCTGGGGCCATTTGTCATACATGGTAGAGGCTGCAAAACTGTAAATTTCATCTATGGCATGTTAAGGTCCATATCACAGGGGACTTTAAGAGGCTAGGTTTATAGCTATTTAAACCCTAGAGGAGCAGAGGACATGATGACAGCTGTCAGGCCTCAGGGCTTGGAGACCCCAGTGTGAGCTTTGAATCCTGCTTTGGAAATCATAGATAGAATTTTATAGCCAGAAATACCTCCACAATCACTCATTGCAATTTCTTCAGTCTATTGATGAGGAAATCAGGGCCCAAAAGGGTCTTAAAATTGAGTTAGTCAACTTCTTCCCTTCCCTTTTTTTCTCTTTTTTTCTCATAGTTCACAGAAGAATAACAAAAAAAGAAACTCTTCTATGAAGAGACAAATATACATGTACATGTGCAGTGAGAATATATTAACTAAAAAACACTGTGGTATTCTCTCATAGGTCAGCATTTCTGATGAATCTGAAATAACAGTTATTATTGATTGAGGATCTTAAAGCTACTTCAGTAGGCAACACACATTACTCATTAGTCCCCTCTCTGCTAGGCTTTGGAGATATAGAAATATATAGGACAATAGGAACTCAGGAGTTTTAGTAGCTTTAAAAAAAAAAAAAAAGCAGACATAGAGCGCCTGCGTGGCTCAATCGGTTAAGCATCTGACTTCGGCACAGGTTGTGATCTCTGGTTCATGGCGTTCGAGCCCCACATCAGGCTCTGTGCTGACAGCTCAGAGCCTGGAGCCTGCTTCTGATTCTCTCTCTCTCTCTCTCTCTCTCTCTCTCTCTCTCTCTCTCTCCTCCTCTCCTGCTCATGCGCTCTCTCTCTCTCTCTCTCAAAAATAAAACATTAATATTAAAAAAACAAAATAAATAAAAAAGGCTGACAGATTCTTATAAACGTGGGGTTAAGGAAGCAAGGTGTTTTGTAAGGCCAGAAAAGGAGGGGAAATCCACAGCTAACCATTTTTCCTGATGAATTGATGTTTGTCTGCCTGCTCTGTGCTTTGACTGACTGTATGGCTCTGATTCCTGTGACCCTTATGCTAATGGGTATGATTTTAAAGGAGCCTTAGGAGGCGAAATGGACTGATAGTTAGATCAGCCACTTTCCGCAGCCGTGGGCTTCCTCACAAAGGCCAAGGCCTTGCCCCCTATAGTTTGTGTTACATTTACTCTCTGTTGAAATGGTCACTGGAGTGACTTCTTCACTGATGGTACTCAGCTAGAATCATTAACAAGGGGTATTCAGTTTCTCCCCCCAAATGAAACCATGGTCAATCTTTTTTAAGACAAAAATACCGGGGCCCCTGGGCGGCTCAGTCAGTTTGGCGTCCAACTCTTGGCTGTGGCTCAGGCCACGATCTCATGGTTTCATGAGTGTGAGCCCCGCCTCAGGCTCAGTGCCGGTGGTGTGGAGGCTGCTTGGGATTCCCTCTCTCTCTCTCTCTCTCTCTCTCTCTCTCTCTCTCTGCCCCTATCCCACTCACACTGTCCCTGTCTCTCAAAAATAAATAAACTGTAAAAAAAATAAAAGAAAAAGAAAAAAAATACCCACTAGTTTTACGGTGGGAAATTACAGCTGTTTTCTCCAATGCTGACCCTCCTACTTAAATGATGCTCATTGTTCGAACTCCCTTTCACAGGGAACGTTTGTGCGTTGCGGCTGAAGGTTACTGGCGATCTGGAAGGCAAGCAGACAGTTCATAACTGTGTTATGCTATTTGCACACCAAAGGCTGCCTGCTCAGGACTGGGCTTTGCCTTGATGCCTCCTTCTGGGAACTTGTGAATAAGATTTGTGAAACAGTACCCCTTTAACAAAACCTTCTGTTAACCTGTCACGCCTGCCACTTCCCGTGGCCTGTCCTGTACCTTTTTCCTTGGGGTGACCCAGTCCTGGGCCATACTGTACTGACAACAGTTTAGTTGTCCAACGCTTCCCTTCCATCCCAGATGTGTCTACTTGGGCTGAAAGTTAAACAGACTGTAATTATGCTTCCCTTTATCACCTCCTACTCCACCAGAGTGATTCATTTGCTGGGTGTTCGTGTCACTGTGTCTGTGTCCCCGGATGGAACGACCCATGTCTCAATCATCTGCATCTCATAGCTCAGCATAGTGACCAAAAAGAGTACAAAATAGGCCCAAGATCTGCCAGTGGACTTAAGAATAAACAGCCAAAGCATCTCTACTGTTTATAGAGTTCCTTAAAGTGAGTACATTATTTGGGTATAATTCTTCATAGCTCGTGAACAGTCCAGTTGAGCTACAAACTTCAAGTGTGTTCAGAGATGTCTATATGTCTAAGATATCCAAAAATCCCTGGGCGTTTTAAGAAGGCAAGTCTGACTGTCAGAGCTAAAAATTCTATCTGCTAAAGTTAGGGTTGAAATTCAAAGTTTTTTGTTTGTTTGTTTTTGTTTTTCTTGTACTCTGGCTGTTTTTTATGTTGTCTTCTTGAGATCCATTCTGTGCTTTCCCTGCTGTCTATCGTACATAGAAATGTCAGAAGTTCCGTGAGGAAAGCGCTTCTTAGGGATTGTCAGTGCTAACTTTGGAAACTGACATTGCTTTCATAGTTCATCTGAGGTTATCATTAGCTTCTGATAAGGCCTGGAAAAGTCGGGATTGGTAGAGGATCTGTGTAAGTGCGAGCCGACTGTGGAAACCTTTGTGCTTTGTGGATTGCTAGCCAAAGCCCCCGAGTCCTCGGTGCAAGCATATGGTCTGAATAATAATCATTTTTCTTATATAATGTATCATAAGATAAGCTTCAACCTGTGATTGTATTGAAAATCATGTTTGCTGTGAACAGCCAAAGAGTCTGAGTGGGACTAATTGTCTCAGGGTGAATCGATGGTGTCTCCTGTCAGCTTTGAGCTTGGGCTTCTGTGTCTATGAGAAAACAGACTCTGTGTCCTGGGCCCACACCAGCATCCTTCTCAGCTCACTTGGGGATTTGAGCTTGGAATCTTTAATTCAGTGGAGCCCTTTTTTTTAGCTGGTTTGTTGACAAGCTACCAACATCCATCAAATATGCCAGAGTATGCCTCCAGAACTCTGTCTTTCTCAGAAAACAAGCTCTGACAGCTGGGTCAGCAATTATGGGCCCAGTGGGAAATCGGCCAGTGCTGGCATTTCTCAGTACCGCTGGGATGGAGGGGAGTATGTGCTGGTTTTATCTTGACCTAAAAGGACAGCTTTGTGGGCTGTAGGACCTACCTGCCCATATCCTGCACCTTTTTGGGTCCCCACATGGGCTCTCCTTCATATTCTGGAGAAATATGCCAATGTATAACCACCTTAACGGGCCACAAATTGAATGGAATTAAATTCACAGTAACGAGATCCAAAAAATTGATTTTGAGAGAGAGGAAGATTGTCCACTCTGGGAACTAAATATCTAGCAGCTGTCTTCTCTGCAAGAAGAAATTGGGGAACGCTGCTGGGGAGGGGCGGGACGGGTAGCCAGGACTGAAATGTGGGCTGACCAAACAATACAGTGGAGTTTATCACTGTCTTCCTGTGCTGAACATGGGTGCTCACATGTGTTGAGGGAGGTCAACAAATTTTGAATATAAGAATGTCTTACTGAAGTGAGACCACAGAAATATACTAAGAAAGGGGGTTTGAGCTTAGTGGAGATAGGGTGGGGAAGGCATTCCACGTCTACCCTAAGAAAAGCCTCTCAGAAGTTTGTGTGGTTTCCCTGGTCCTCTTAGGAACAGCACTGCTCTGAGCGAAAGAAGAAGTACAACAGAGTGGGGACACCAGGGAAATTCATATCAACTTTGAAGGAAAAGAAAACTTCCTATTTAACATTATCTTCCTTTTCAAGTTTATTTATTTATTTTGAGAGAGAGAGAAAGAGAGAGCAGGGGAGGGGCAGAGAGAGAGAGAGGGGAGGGAGAATCCCACACACCATGAGATCAATCCCAATGTGGGGCTAGATCCCACACACCATGAGATCATTACCTGAGCCAAAAGCAAGAGTTGGACGCTTACCCACCCTGAGCCAGCCGGGAGTCCCATCCTTATCTCCCTTTTAAATTGGCATCTCCTTTCTTGTATTCACAGTCCCACACACATACATACTCTCTAGAGCATGATTCATTCTCCTTGTACAAAGTCATGTACATTCTCCTTGGACATGAGATGTAAGTTTTGTTGTATCCTCACACCCACCCATTTTTTCAGAGGAAACATTGATGGTTTCCGGGTCACACAACTTATTACCATGTGTATGCCTTTGAGCAAGGTACATAATCTTTCTGTGCTTTGTCTTCCCCATGTTACACATTGGGAAAAATGGACGTTTCAGTGCTGTTGAGAACGTTAAATCAGGCAATATGTCCTAATTTGCTCCTTTTTTTCCCCTAGAGAATGGATTACTTCGTCCACAGTAAGAAATTTCTATGGGTGGCTTAGAGAGGCTGTGATAAAGGACACAAAAGATATATTTAGTTTTGTCAGTTATTTTCTTGGTGCTCTTAAAACTATATTCTGAGGTGATTACATACTTTTCCACCTGCCAGTAGGGGCCTATCTCTACCCATTAAGCACCTTGCAACACACTTCATTTTCCTTCTCTTCTCTTCTCTTCTCTTCTCTTCTCTTCTCTTCTCTTCTCTTCCTTCTCTTCTCTTCTCTTCTCCCTTCCCTTCCCTTCCCTTCCCTTCCCTTCCCTTCCCTTCCTTTCCCTTCCCCTCCCCTCCCTCCTCTCCTCTCCTCTCCTCTCCTCTCCTCTCCTCTCCTCCCCTCCCCTCCCCTCCCCTTCCCTCCCCTCCTCTCTCCTCTTCTCTCCTCTCCTCTCCTCTCCCCTCCTTTCCTTTTTTTTTTCTTTCTCTTGGTATTTTTAAAAAGATTCTTCTTTCAGTTGCTTGTAAAACATGAATGAAGGTGTTCATGTCTGTAACCAGACCCCATGCCACAAATTAAATCCTGAAAGTACTGAATGAGAGAATCAGGACAAAGTGATTACAATAATAAATAAAGAGAGAAAAGCAGTGTATTACAGAATTGTTTTTCTTCACAACCACAATTTAAAAATATTTTCATTTTTCTGTAAACTTTTCTTTTTCTCTTTAACTTCCTGTTTCTTCTTCTGAGAAATGGTTGACACATTTTACGTGTGACTCCATATTTCAAAAGGTTCAGTGTGTTTGCCTGAAGTCTCTTGGATTGTCAAAGTGTCTTTCTCATTAGTCATTGGTGGCCTTGGGTGGAAAGCCTCCACTCTGCACCAGGCCAAGTCTGTCTTTCTAGAGGGGGCCTTTCGCCTCTGCACTGGCGAGCATGTGTCTGCAGGGAAAGCGCTTGTCACATCCCAGGTGGCTGAGCATGTACTTCCAGAGAAATTAACCCTCTGAGTGTGAATGGGTAGCCAGACTCTTAAAGGGTGGGGACAGGTAACATGACAGGAAGTCAAGGGACAATCGGCAGTAATACCTCTGGGCATGGTTTCCTTACTGGTCCCCTAAGTCATTTCACAGGTGTTTCTGGACAGCATAATGTCCTGGGCCCAATGCTGGGCTCTGAGTCAATGAGGTGGTTAATACACATCTGGCCCCTGCCCTCGTGGGATGCTCTGCCATGCTGGAAACAACCAAGTGTCAAATACCATTTGGGAGGTGCATTGTGAAGGAAGTATCGGGGCATTTAGGGAAAACTCGCTAATCCCTAACCCCTTATGGAATGGCCAAGCACCTGCCTGACAGCTGGAAATGAGAGCGTCAGTGAGACAGGGGTGGACCTCGTGTAAGTGCTCAGCACATGCAGAGTGGGTAAAGTCAGGTGGGGCAGGTTGGAATCCTGGCTCCGCCACTTGCTAACTTCATACTTCTGCACCTCTTTGAACCACAGTTTCTTCACTTGTAAAACTGGAACCCAAATAGTAGGTTCCTCATAGGCTGATTGAAATCAAGTTCACATAAATCTATATCTATATCTGTATCTGTATACATATAGATATAGATATAGATATAGATACAGATATAGATATAGATATAGATATAGATACAGATACAGATACAGATACAGATACAGATATACATGACATCACAGGGCTCATGACGTGTGCTCTCTACATATCCAGACTACCCCCCACGTTGCACATGCATGTACGTTGAAAGTACATTGTGCATACAGTGGAGTCAGGGTTGGGGAAGGAAGTCAAAGATGAGGTGGGAAAGCAGGAAGGCCAGATCACAGGAAGTCTCAGAGACAGAATTGAATTCTCAGTGTAAAGAGAGTTCACTGAAGGGCTTCAGTGAAGGTGATGGGTAATGTTACTTATGTTTTATGAAGATGAGAGAATGGGTCAGAGGGAAGTAGCAAATGTACAATCAGGGACGGCAGTTACAAGGCTATTTTAAGACTATGAAGGTGATGATGTAGGCTTCAATGCATACCTGCTCAGTGTGATATGACAGATACTGAATCAGCCGTGTTCTTTGGATTGTCTTCATACCATGCACAAATCTTTAGCACTGTAAGTAATGCCTTTGGATTAATGATGGATGAGATGAGGGGTGTGAGATACTGACTCTTCATTTCCAGGTACAGTTTATGGAATTCTCATGACGACTTTGTAGGGTAGGCTTTGCTTAGCCCTATTGTACAGATAAGAAGACTGAAGCTCAAAGACATCACTTGAGTTGCCTCAAGTCTTCCAGCTTATAAATGGCAAGACCATAATTGAAACCCAGGACTGTTAGACTTCCAACAATATTTGTTGTTTTTGTTTCTATCGATTGCCTCTGTCTCCTTTAGGTTTCGTGGCAATAGGGAGATGTGTTTTCTTGGAGGTAACCTAGGTCATCAACACTTATATCACCAAATTAGTTACTAGATTAGTCAGACATTAGAGGGAACATAATGCAGGTCATAAATGCTGTGATGGATCAGGAGGGAGGGGAGTAGGGCCGTGGAGTGGAGAGAGTGCCTGTGTACTTCAAGCTGAGACACAGGGCACAAGGTGTGTCTGTGAAGTAATAACACACTCCATGTTTACTCATGAAAGCATTTGTCCCACACCCACAGACAATAGAGTGTTTCAGCTTTCTGTTCCCATAACGCTGGGTATACTCTCTATTAGAGCTCGTAATAACCCATACTAGTGTGGCTGTCCATAAATAGTATGTGTTGTGTCACTCAACAGCAGGCTCCTAAGGACCCAGTTTCTTACCCAGAGTCTGGTGCAGTGACAGAGGGGGACAATTAGAAGAGACTATGGATTCATAATGTATGCACCCAGCACTCATGAAGAATTGCAAATAGAGTGTGAGAAGCTGGGGCAAACTTGGCATCCCCTGGGCAGTAATCCATTGACTCAAAAAATGGAAAAATGGAATAGCACCATTTTGGGTAAGAAAGTGGAGTGTGACCCACCAGATTGGACTGGTTAGGAACTCAGGTCCCTCCAGTCATTCCAATCTTATTGATACCCCTGCTACCTACCATTGATGTAACACAATGTGTCAGACATGATGGCATCACTATGTACGTATTGTCACTTTATATGTATTAGCACATTTAACTCTTACTGCAGTCTTCTCTGAAGGATGTTAAGTACCCCATTTTACAGAGGAGGAAATCAAGTCTCAGAGAGATAGAGTTGCCCAAGGTGACTCAGCTAACAAGCTATGACTATCATTGTTTAAAATCCATGACCTTATCTATGCATGGACTCATTACAACATAACTGATGACATATTGTTGTCTGTGGCCTCCATTTGCTTTGGATAGGAGTCCAGTTCAGGGGACAGGTGTAGGGGTAGCGATGGGTGGTATGGGAAGGGTCTAAGGGAGGTGGGAATTGATGAAAACCTCTGTAGCTGGAGTATTTCTTTCTAGGGTCTAAGGAGTCCTCAGCAACCTTTTGGTTTGAATCACTTTGTTCCTTAGGAATAAATTGCTAAATTGCATCTTAAAACTAATTACAGTAAAAGTATGATTTCACTTTTATTTTCATTTCATAATTTTGGCTTTACAAAGAATGTTTCTAGATCCTTGGCCAAAATAATATACTTAATTTATCATTGTGTATGCTCAAGCCGAGCATTTTAATTGCTTGATGAATAATGAAAAATTGAGTTTTTATGAGTGCTTGGTTTGAAATAAGACCAATCCCACCCCTTCCATACACCATTCACCACTGTCCCACCCACATAAGATGGTAAATAATGAATCTGTTTCAAGTTATATTAAATAGTCTTGAATTTTTTCTATTGTAAAAGTAATAAGTGTTCATTGTAAAAGTTTTTGTAATTAAAAAAAATAGGAAACTAATGTGAAAATAACATAGAACACCTCCCAAGTAGAGTCTCTATTAACTTATTTTTAAGGAGTTACTTTTTTAAAGAGTGGTTTTAGATTCACAGCAAAATTAGGTATGCAGATTTCCCACATACTGCCTGCTTCCACATATACAGATCCTCCCCTGTTGTCAGCATTCCCTGCCAGAATGGTAAATTTACTACAATTGGTGAACCTACCGTCCCCATAATTTTGCCTTTTCTAGAACATCATACTGTTGGAATCATACAGTAGCCTTTTCAGATTGGCATATTTCACTTGGTAATACACATTTAAATTTCTTTCATGTCTTTTCATGGCTTGCTAGCTCATTTCTTTTTAGTGCTGAATAATATTCCACTGTCTCGATATACCAGTTTATTTATACATCCACCTACTGAAGGACATCTTGGTGGCTTCCAAGATTTGGCAATTATGAATAAAGCTGCTATAAACATCCATGTGCAGATTTTTGCATGAACATAAGTTTTCAACTCCTTTGTGTAAATACCAAGCAGTGAGGCTGCTGGGTAGTGTGATGAGAGTATGTTTAGTTTTATAAGAAGCCACCAAATTGTCTTCCAAAGCAGCTGTACCATTTTGCATTCCTACCACAAATGAATGAGAGTTCCTGTCACTTCACATCCTCACCATCATTTCTTGTTGTCAGTGTTCAGTATCTCATTCTTGTTTTAATTTGCCTTTTCTTTTTTTTTTTTTTTAATTTTTTTTTTCAACTTTTTTTAATTTATTTTTGGGACAGAGAGAGAGAGACAGAGCATGAACGGGGGAGGGGCAGAGAGAGAGGGAGACACAGAATCGGAAACAGGCTCCAGGCTCCGAGCCATCAGCCCAGAGCCTGACGCGGGGCTCGAACTCACGGACCGCGAGATCGTGACCTGGCTGAAGTCGGACGCTTAACCGACTGCGCCACCCAGGCGCCCCTAATTTGCCTTTTCTTAATGACACATGATGTGGAGCATCTTTTCATATACTTACTTGTCATTTCTATAATTTCTTTGGGGAGGTGAGAATCCCTATTAACATTTTGACATATAATTTTCAGATATGTTTATACATATCTACAAAGTGAGTTGATTTAAATCACGATCTTTCTCTTGACTTTCTCTTCTTTGCTTTAACAATAGTAATTGGACACTTTTTATATATAAAAACTAAAATGAGAGCTATCACTGACACAGGATAAGTCAGGGATGGTAAGGGTGCCATATATTTGCCTTCCCTATACAAACAGCAAGTTTTCCTTTACCTCATATTCTTTTCCACTGAACTCAGAGGAGACCTCACAATATTTTTCAACACAGGTTCTAAGAAGACAGTACTATTCAGTTAATTGTGGAATGATAGACTGTATTTTTCTGTCTCTAACCTTGAACTTGAGATGAGGTCAAGTGGCTCCAGATATCGGAAGCAAATTGATAATGAAGATCGATCATGAGAGATTATTACTACCAGGCACCTGACACTGTAGAGCCTGATGTAGGTACTTATGGTATTCTCACCCTGTCCCCTCAAGCAAAATATGACATATTACTAATGAAGGGTTTTACTTCCAGGCTACTAATCAGTTCACTTTGATTCAGTGTGTGATGCTTGCTTATAAATGAATAATCCCCCTTGAGTCTAATTAAGTTGAGTCTAGTCTATATGCTTCCTGTTGAGATGGGACCTTCCCAATGTCAAGAACATTCCTATAACTTGGACAACAACTAAGATGGGAAGCAGGAAGAGCAATTATGAGGATATTAACTGATCTCTCTCTCTCTCTTTCTCTTTCTCTGCCCAGAGTCAGATGTCGCTGACTTTGATGGCCGAAGCTCCCTTCTCTACAGGTTCAATCAGAAGCTGATGAGCACTCTCAAAGATGTGATCTCTCTGAAATTCAAGAGCATGCAAGGAGATGGGGTCCTGTTCCATGGAGAAGGTCAACGTGGAGACCACATCACTCTGGAGCTCCAGAAGGGGAGGCTCGCCCTACACCTCAACTTGGGTAGGGTCAGGCTTTGCTCCTTTCTATGTAGAGATAGCAGGAACTCCATTTCGTAGTGGGTCACAGTTCCTTATTGCCCAGGTGTATCAGGTGAAAATTGCTGGAGCTCAGTGTCAGTGGTGTTTTCCCCTTTTACATGTCAGAGAAGAAAAAATTACCATTTTGTGAAATAGTTAAGCTGTACATAGCATTCTTTGAAACAAGATAGTATTGGCAAGTAGGGAGCTCTACAAGTTCATTGCTATCATGTATCTATGTATCTATCTATCTATCTATCATCGATGTATCTTTTTTAGTAATAGAATTTAATTTGAGCATATTTAACACACATGAACATATATTTTTTTTAAACTGAGTTGAATCCTCAGCAGCTTTTTTTTTAAAGTTTATTTATTTTTGAGACATAGAGAGACAGCATGAATGGGGGAGGGGCAGAGAGAGAGGGAGACACAGAATCGGAAGCAGGCTCCAGGCTCTGAGCCATCAGCCCAGACCCCGACGCAGGGCTTGAACTCATGGACTGCAAGATCGTGACCTGAGCTGAAGTCAGACGCTTAACCGACTGAGCCACCCAGGCGCCCCCATGAACATATATTTTAATGAAGCTTGCTCATAATCTATTCTGATTGGTATATTTATGACCAATCATAAATTGGTACATTTATGAAAGTTGAATCCCAAGAGAAAAATAGAGAAGACGCATTTTAATTTATTTGGTTTCTTTCTTCTTCTCTCTCTCTCTCTCTCTCTCTCTCTCTCTCCCTCTCTTTTTCATTTGTTCTTTCTTTATCTTTCTGTTTTTCTGTCCTTTTTCTGGTTGAAGGGAGATAGAGGGTCATATGTATAGTGGGAAAGTCTAAGTTTCTAGGCAAACACAGTTTCCTTCAAGTGCCCTGGTTGTGCCAGGATGAGCCCTAAACTTGCCAAATACCAGTTAATTTGGTACAGAATGTCCTCCTGCCTTCTGTGCATTGAGGACACTGGCCTCCTGCTGTGGGCTGGCACCCAGCATGGCCTCACCACAGGCAGGCCATCATTGTAATCAACTTCCTATTCCAGGGAACAAAAGAGAAGGGAACAGCCTCCTTTGTGTGCTCAAAGGTACTTCTGAAGGAAGAGTGAAACAAGTGCTGACGGCAGGGGGCAGAATTCCCAGAGGTGCAAAAGCAAACCTAAAAGCTCCTCTGTAGAGAAAGAAACCAAAAGAACACACACACACACACACACACACACACACACACACACACAAAACAAACAAACAAAAAAAACCACGAGCCCATGCTGAAGGAACAGCAAAGTGCCATTCCTTATGAGAATGATTCCCTGCCTCTCATTCATATTTGTTAGCATTTGGGAAAGGGGTGGTTATTGTACTTGTGGACGATAATTATCACTAAGTATTCGCTATCAGAGTAAAGAAGAACAGTCATAGCAGAATTGAGTTTGTAAGTTCAAGTTGCATGGAAAGCTGGAAATAAATCTCAAGCATACTTTCACAATTAGGAGGAGAGACATAAGAATAAAAATTAGTGTGGACTCATCCCAAAAGCCAAACTATGTAAGCCTCTATTTTGAGTCATTTCTGAGTATCTTCTTACCCACCATGGTGAATATTGGCAGGGGTAACAGGGAAAACATCTGGAATCCCAAGTTCAATTTATAAAATTGACATCTAGTGCATTAGATTACATTATCCACCAAAAGCATCCTTAGAAGCAGAATTTTACCCAGAAGAAAGCAGTAAGAGGATTTGCTAGTAACCTGGTTAATTGTATTAACATACATGCAAAAGCAACTCAACAATGAATGATCTGAAGGGCGGACATACACATATTCAGCAAAAGATGTATCAGTTTATTAACTGGCCTTCGATTTTGAGGAAGGGACTGTGGATGAATGGAGTGGAGCCCCTCAACTGGCCATGCCTCAGAGAGCACTGTGCATCGTGAGTGAAGTTACAATTATTTGTCAACGCCAGAGCAGGCACCTTCTGATGACACTCAGTCTGCCAGTTGCTGCCATTCCCAATTATGTATGCCGTCCCTCTCCAATGCTCTGCTCCAGCATGCATAATCCAGTGTTGCAAACCAGTTTCACTCACAGTATTGGATGATGGAAAGGAGTAGGTGTGGTCACTCAACAGAACTGTTTTCATTGCAGACACGTGCCAGCTATTTGTTACGGGGAAAGTCACATAACCCACAAGCCTCTGTTTACTTATGTAGAATCCGGGGCTAAGGAATAACTGTCTTGTAGAGCATGGACACGAAAACCAAAAATATTATAAATTAATATTCCATGTCAGTAAGTGAACCTAATGAAGGATCCCAAAGATAAGCTCTTAATATTGCTCATTTCTTCATCAAACAATATCCAAATGCCCTGTACTCTTCTCCATGCCAACCTTCCTGAAAAGAAATGGTATATGAAATAAATAGGACCTATTCCTTGCAATGAAAAACAAGGCAAGTCTCTTTTCCCCAGATTCCACGTGCCCTGTTTTTCTAATCAGGATGGTGACAAAGTAAAACCTCATTGAGTGAATGATTCAGTAGTGAGAATATGTTCTTCATCTAGTCTGCATAGTTTGAGAATTTCTTCATCTTAGAAAATGAAATGCTGTGGATTTGATGTTCCCTGTACTTCCCTGTTTGAAGCAGCCATCTAACTTTCTTATAAATCAGTGCCAATTTGCATGTTTCTTCTCTAGAGAGACACTGCCACATATCAGTTCCTTAGCCCTTCCTACCTCACAAATAGGCAGCAGATCTCTGGAAGCACTAAGTTAAGGGCACAGGGGATGATAACTGCTTTGATTTGCTCATAACAGACAATCTGTCATGTAGATTGCAAAAGGGCAGGACAACATTTGTTCATTGCTATAGCTCCAGAACTTAGGAAAACACCTGCCTAAAAATGAATACATTGGAAAAAGGGGGTTCCATCTAAAATAGCAGGGGCTGGCACAATGCACGTTGTTACCGTTGGGCTTGCTCACCCCAAGCCTGTGCACCTGGCTCCCTCATGTGCCACTCTCTCTCCTATGATGGCGCCCTGCTATTTATAAAATCCCCACAATGTGCTAGGATCCTAGCCAATCTTCAAAGCAGCCCTGTTAGGTGAACAAACCAAATTAGCCCAATTACCCATAAGGAATATTAAGATCAAAAAGAATAAATCACTTCAGTTTACACAGTTAGCTATAAGGTATTGCCACTGTTAAAATGTATTACATCCAATCCGTTTTTTCACTGTTATGTTCAGATTATAAAATATATGTCAGTTTTAGAAAATCTGAAGAAAAAATAGAAATCATTATATTTAAGAAAAAACAGTCACTTGAAATCCTACAATTCAGTCATCTCTGCTATTAATGCTTTAGTATATTTTTCAAATGTTTTTTCTTAAATATTTATATAAACATTTTACATATTATACAAAATTCATGTTCTTTCTATGTTGCCACACAGCCTCTGGAATAGAAAGAATTCGTGTTATGCATGATCAGGTGTACCTCTTAATATTTTAAATTAAAGAAATGAATCAAGAATAGAAAGAAAGAAGGAAGAGATGGATGTGAGGGGGGAGGTGGGGGAGAGAAAGAGAGGCAGAGAGAGAAGGAAGGAGGGAGAGAGAGGGAGAAAGAGAAAGGCAGGGAGAAGAATGAGGGAAGAAAAAGGGAGGGAGAGGGAGAGAGAAAGGAAGAAATAAAGAGGCAGAGAGGAAAGGAGAGAAGGAAGACAGGGAGGGAAAGGGAGAGAGAGAAAGAGAGACAGAAAGAGAAAGAGGCAGAGAGGGAGGGAGGGGAAGCAGGAGGGTGAGAGAAGGAATGAGGGAGGAAGAATCCAAGAATCCAAGATAGTGGGCTAAAGGATAGTGCTAGGCCAATGAAAGAGGTAGTTGTTGTTTTGTTTCTTTTTCTTGTTTTTTTTTTTTTGTTTGTTTGTTTGTTTTTTGTTTTTTGTTTTTTTCCTTTCCCAGCTCTCATGGGCACTCCAGCAGCCTTTCCTTTAGTGACAATTCTCCAGTGTGTGTCCTTATCTAATCTGAGACTTTACAAGTCAGCAATTCAGAAGAGTGGAGGGGTTCAGCACCATGGACAGCTGCCAAGGCTCCTGCTTGGGAGTCCTGTGGGCTGTGGTTCTTTCCAAGTGATGCTCTTTCCTGGTTGATTCACATTGCCTAGTTACCTCTACTGTGACTGACTTGGACAGCTCAGTTCTATGGTGAAATTGACCTAGGTCAACCCATTTAATTAATTTCTTAGGGTAAAGCAATATTTTTTTTTCCCTAAAAGTATTAATGGGAAAGAGATTTCTTCTCGTAAGGAGATTATAGAGATTCCTCTTCTCACTCTGTACACATCTCATTCACACTACCTGTGGCAGTCTGCCCTCTGCAGAATTCCATCGGCACAAACCCACACATACAGGTGGGAGAATCGAAGAGCTGAGATATTACATGACTGGGAAACTGTTGTAAGAACTAAGCAAGACATCAATAGTACATGTTGGTCATTCATCCTTACAAGAGTTCAGTGCCTTTGAACTGAGGCAGAATGTGCAATGTGCAGTAAATACAGCAGTAGTAAAGTGAGAATCCTGGAATAGCATAGACACACGTAAAGCAGTGTCCTTGGGGGAGCAACCATAGAGTTCAGAGGCCAGAGCACTTGATTGAATATTCAATTTATTGTCATATCTGGAGATGTAGGTGATAGATCTGCATATTCTCCAAAAAGTAAAATGGACATTTACTATACTGTTTTGAAATCTAGACATTTGAATAAGCCAACCCACATGCATTTATAAAATGTTTATCATGTTTCTGAGTTGGTACTGAATACCATGGAAGATGTTTTAAATGTTGCCATTTTTGAGAGCCTGCACTTATGCCATGTACCAGATACATTAAATACATATTTCATTTAAAATCACATGATAGTCCTAAAAAATATCCAAACCCATTTCCAGATGAAGGAACTGATGGTCAGTGATGTAGTCAGTTGCCCAAGATCACACAGTTGCATTATGTTAGACCTTGGATTAGAACCCTCTCCAGTCCTACCCCAATGCCCTGACATTAATAATTAAGATGCTATAAATCTTTATGAAATAATTATATATTAAATATCATGAAGTCCAAGTTCATATGTTAAATTGTGACAATGGAAGGATCAGGGTGGGAGAGAGGAGCCCAGAAAAGCATTATGGATGAACCCCAACTTACCTGGGCATTTTATTATGAAAAATAGAGGAAGACAGGTGTTTCAAAGTATCATGGGGATAAGGTGCATCCATTTTTCATAAATTTTGTCACTAATGTAGTAACAATTTGTTGAACAAGTATATTAAATCAGATTCTAAGCTAGCCACTGGGGGTTAAAAGTTCTATTTACCTGTCCCTATATTCAGGGAGTTCTTAACCTGGTAAACTAATTATTTCTATTTACATTCTACCTTTTTAATATTAATTTAAAAATATAATTATGTATTATCAAAACCATATACCATAACTGTATTAAGATAGTGTTTTTATGAGGATTTTAAGTTACAAAACAGATGAACATAAGGGAGGGGAAGCAAAAATAATATAAGAACAAGGAAGGGGACAAAAACCTGAGACTCTTAAGCATGGAGAACAGAGGGTTACTGGAGGGGTTGTGGGAGGGGGGATGGGCTAAATGGGTAAGGGGCATTAAGGAATCTACTCCTGAAATCATTGTTGCACCACATGCTAACTAACTTAGATGTCAATTTAAAAAATAAATTAAATAAAAAATTAAAAAAAAAAAAAGATAGTGTTTTTTAACATAGCAGCAGTCACAGAAGATGGATACACATTAGGGGTCGGACTTGAACAACCATCCCTAAATCTGGCAAGTGTTTTATTGAATGAATTTTAGAAATTTCCTAACAATTAAAGAAGTATGTTTCATTGCTTTAGTGATACATAAATATTTTCTCTGATTTGAGAGTCAAATCCCCCGGTATCATGTGGCTTACTGTTAGCTTCTTGTTTGTTTGTTTGTTTGTTTTTTTAACTTTTTAAATTTTTTTTTCTTTTTTTCCAGAAAGTCTCACTTGAGCACTTAGGAAAATATTCATTAGCCCTGCATCTTGCCAAACAAGGGTCTTTGTAATACTGGATAGCCTATGGAGTTGAAATTTGCCTTCTTCTAAATCTTAGTCTTCCCCCTTAGTGTTGCCCCATGTTTCTTTTCCACAACTTTTTGCTTTCCATCCATCAGACTCTTTCCTGCTAAGCTAAGCTGCATAACTTACACATGTGTATGGTGGGATGCAGAAGGTAAGAAATGAGGGTGAATGGGAGTATCTTTTTTTTTTTTTTTCCAATAAGGGTAGTAGTGAGAATATTAATGTTGGAATAAGATAGAGCTGGGTTGTAACCCTAACTCTGTGTTCTTGGGTGAGTCGTGTGTCTTCTTTGACAGAGCTTTTTGCAGGGTTTTGGTCAGGAACGATTGAAACAACATGTATAAAGTGCTCACATTATGTGAGAAGTTTATAATATAAGTGAATACCGATGTTGATAATCTGAAAAATTAAAGGTGGAAAGGTCAGTTCTGAAGGTCAGATGGAGGCAGGCATTAGAGACTTCCATACGAGTGGCCACCTATTTCCTGAACAGTAAATGAAGCCCTTTCCACTAGTGACTTTTTGCAGAAATACAATCCGAAACAAGAGTTCCCTTTCCCTTTTGCTCAGGTGATCTGAAGTTCACCAATTGTGAAAGGTGATGTGGCATCTATGTTTGAACTGCTAACATAAGACCAAGCAAGAAGATCCAAACAAAGACGACTTTGGGTGAAAACCTAGTGATAATGTGTGCCCTTAGACAGAAAATGTTAAGTCTAAGGGTGGAGAAATTGGCATGCATATCCACAGTATGTTGGCAGGGGACAAAGATGAGAAATTAAATCATAAATATTTTGGAAACATTGCAAGCTTCCTGTAAAAATTGTTACCTGCTTTAGGGCCTTGAGAATATTTACATTGTTTCATTTTAAATGTATCTCAAACCACATGAAAACAAGTGGTTTTTTGTTTTTGAGTAAAAGGTTGTTTTATTCCCTAACATGTTCCTGGCCTAAAAGGTAACTTCTGCATATTTTTGTCTTTGACCTCCACAGTTGCCCATGGGCATTTTTATCTTGCCTTAAGAAATTGGAAACTACTGAAAGCTAGTGGTTGAACCTCACTTGCCACTGAGGAAAAACTTGAAATATGTATTTCAGGATAAAGAGTTTGATAATCTCTTGAGAATTAAGTGTTTCTTAATTTCTAATAATGGACATGTCTTGGTAAGATAGAACATTTCCTAAGACTAACATTCATCTTTCTTTATGGTAACATCTAGTGTAGGTACAATTCAAAACGTCCTTCTTGATGAATTTCAGAAATTCCCTGTTTCCCCAATTGTTTAAACAAACTAATTTTCACTCAGTTTGTTTTAATACAAGATTTCTGAATGTTAGCGTAGCATGATTGATGGAGGTGTGGGTGAAATTCATTCACATCCTCCACTTTTTTGTTAATAAAGAAGTAACTTGTACTGCAGGGAATAGTCAGTAATTTATACATCACTTCTATATAGTTTTCAATGAACCAGGAATGCATGATAAGGAATTTGTTTGTAATGAATTTTATTATTTTTCTCATTATCAAAGATAGTTATGCCCACTCTAAAAACAGCAGAAAAAAAAAAAAAGAAATCAAAGCCTCTTAATATTTTAGTAAATGCATGTTTTTGTTTATTTTCACATAGTGCTTATCTGTTTCCTTTCCATACTTGTTACTTAGTCCTTATATATACTTTTCTATCCTACCTTTTTATAATTTATTTTAAGTTTTTTTAAAAATATTTATTTATTTTGGGGCACCTGGGTGGGTCAGTCGGTTGGGCATCCGACTTCAGCTCAGGTCATGATCTCATGGTCTGTGAGTTCGAGCCCCGCGTGGGGCTCTATGCTGACAGCTCAGAGCCTGGAGCCTGCTTCCTGTTCTGTGTCTCCCTCTCTCTGGCCCTTCCCTGCTCACACTCTGTCTCACTCTTTCTCTCAAAAAGAAATAAACATTAATTGTTGTTAATGTTTATTTCTTTTTGAAAGAGAGAGAAAATCCCAAGCAGGTTCTACACTGTCAGCACAGAGCCCAACATGGGGCTTGATCTCATGACCATGCAATCATGACATGAGCTGAGATCAAGAGTCAGAGGCTTAACTGACAGCCACCAGGCTTCCCCCCTGCCTTTTTATAATTTAAATCAGGAAGGTGCACACTATTTAATACCCCTTTTATTAAATGTTATTTTTTAATGTTATCAAAAAATGGCAGTTACTACTGAGTATACTTTTGAAATGATATAAATACTTTGTATGTATTATTTAGATTCATATGTAATATTCCATCTGGTGATTCTGCCTAAGTTTACTCAAAGTTGTTTTTTTTTTTTGTCTCTTTCCAAACGATTGGACATTATCTCTAATATTTAAATTATTAGATATTTTTAAAACATTCATATTTTAATTTTAGTTTTTTTTTTAGAAGAGACTTCCAGAAAGTAGGTTACTAAGTAAAAAGTTATGAACATTTTTTAGTTCCTAAGTATGTATTGATTTTTTTTCAAAAGAATTGGTGGGATTTTCTTTTGCATTATTTTTGGGCAATAAATAAATTTGACCAGGTAAGTAAACAATGTAAAGAAGGAACAATGTTAATTCACCTTTGAGGGCAGGTCAACAAATTGCTATAAATATTCATGAAAATTTCATAACCTATTTTGCATGAGAAGATAAGTGTGTTAATTAAGGTTCATGTTTTCATTAGGTGCAGTAAGACAGAAGTAGCTGCCTTTTATTTAAAAAGATATACAGTGTTGTTCCTCTGAAGTTTTAAAATTATGAGCAGGATTATTGGCTGAAATAGCAAACTTGGTGCAGTAAGATTAGGGTGTGGGAGAGGAAGGCTGACTTTAATGTTGATGAGGGTATGTACTGATGGGATTACAGAAGCTACTTCCTCTTCCCAGGTGTTCTGAGGCATGACAGTGGTGGTGATGGTGGTTCCAGTGGATAGAAGTAGGTAGACTATGGTGGTAGCAGCCAACTTAGAAATTTACTCCTTGAAGTTTCAGAATTTAAAGATCCCAATATACATGCCCAGAGAACCTTGATCCAATCAGGGTAACATATCAACTCATCCAATTTAGTATTACATTTGGAAGTTGTACACCTGGTTTACTTAAAAAAAAAAATCACCTAAAAATTTTAAAACAACGGATCAGGGACATATAGTTAGCCATTTAAAAAGACAAAATAGGAGTGGGGGGTGCTGGGTGGCTCAGTCAGTTAAGCTTCTGACTTTTGGTTTCAGCTCAGGTCATGATCTCATGTTTGTGAGTTCGAGCCATGCATCTGGCTCTGCACTGACACAGGGGAGCCTACTTGGCTCTCTTGCTCGCTCTCTCTCTCTCTCTCTCTGCCCTTCCCCTGCTTGCTGTCTATCTCTTAAAATAAATTAAAATATGCTTTAAAAAGATAAAATAAAGGAGGAACTCTACCTTATGTCATATGCATCAGAATAAAATTCAAATGAAATGAAGTGGAAAAAATGGGAGAATTCTTTAAGGATCTCAAAATGGAAGGGCATTAAAGTATAACAAAAATACATAAAACAAGCCATAAATGAAAAAGAAAATGGTGGCTTTTTCAACCAAGAATGTCTGAATGACAAAAAAAATTTAAAAATAGAAAAAAAATTTAAAGTGAAAGCAAAAAACAAAGAACAGCAACAAGGTATTGGCACCATTCACATTACAGACAATGGACTAAATACAAATTGATAAGGAATTTGACACAAGAAATAGTCAAGAAATGTGAGGAAATAGTTCATAAAAAGGAATTAAAAATGAAAATATTTTCAAAATCATTCACTTTAAGGGAAATGTATATTAAAACTGCTCAGAAATATACTGTTTTTATCTATTAGGCAGAATTCCAAAAGCTTGAACATATTTTCTTGACAAGCCTGTGCAGAAGAATCACTCTCATAACTTGCTGGTAGGAGTTTGAATTGTCACAACTTTCCTAGAGGACAATTCGACAGTACCTGTCAAAATTGCATATGTGAAAACTTTTGACCACCAGATCCTTACCTAAGAATGCATGTTACAGAAATCCAAAGTGCTGTCTACACACATCCAAAGTGCTGTCTACATAGAAGGTATTTGAGAAGTTTTAAGTATCAATAATAGAGAGACTGCTTCAACATTTATTCATAGGAAACTGGTTAAAATGCATATCACATATATCATTCAATGGAATGCTATGCGGCTGCAAAAAAGAATGAGGCAGCTTTTTATATACTGATGTAAGAAAACTCCGAGGATAAATTAAGGGAAAATGAAAAGGTACACAAAAGTTGTGCACTGTATTTCATCATTAAGGTAAAACATTAATGAGGAGAAATAAAGAATATCTTTGCATATATATATGTGTGCATATGTGCGTATATAGGCTTGCATATATTGCTATATATGCATATATTTAATGTGTGTATGTATTGCATTTATATAAAGTATATATGTACATATAAGTTTTATATGCATACAGAGTGCATATATATAAAGTATATATATGTGTATATATAAATAAATTGTGTGTGTGTGTATACACACACACTGGCTTGCATATGCCTCAGGTTTTTTGGAAGGAGAAAGAAGACATTAATAACAGCAATTCTTTATAGGACATATATGGAAGATTAGCATATGGAGGCAAGGATGGAGGAAGATTCATTACTGAATCCAGAAAGTTAAAATATATATATAGTCACTTTGACCCATTTGTAATTAAATTCACCTTTTGAAGCTGGAATAATAGTACAGAAAAAAAAATATTTAAATACTTTGCTTTAATCATTATCCTTGGCTTTATTAAAGAACTCAGTATATCTCCAAAACCCACCAAAAGCAGCACATAGAATAAATAAGTAGGAAGAAAGGATATGGTTCCTTTTCCTTTTTTTTTTTTTTTCATTCTGTGACTTGCAGTGGCATTACATTTTCAAATGTTTAATGTTTGTGACTTACTGTTTAGAAATAATTGCTACATCATCCATTTTTAATTTTTAAGAAAAAAATTGAGGCCCATACCAAAGTGAAATCTCTACTATTAATTTCACGTGGCTTATTACCTGGAACTAACTGTTTATAAGGCACACTACGTTTCCTTCAATAGTTCATTAGCCTTTAGAAAAATTTTATTTTAAAAATAAAGGTGTGTGTGTGTGTGTGTGTGTGTGTGTGTGTGTGTTATGGGGAGAGAGAGAAAAAGAGCAAGATAGAGAGAGAGGGAGATGTTCTCTCTCTTTCTTATCTCATGACTGGTACCACTTTTCATGCATCTGCTCAAGGAAAAAAAAAAAAAAACTAAACTAAAAGTCATCCCTAGGGGACTCTTCCTTTATTACTTCCCCCTCCAATATCCAAGGGAAAATATCCAAGTGAAGTTGCCACATGTTAGCTCCTTATTACACTTGGAAATGCATCCTTTATGCCTTCTCTTTTCCTAAGCCCCTGGGTCCCCCATCTGATTACTGCCAGTCTTACTTGCCTTCTGATCAAATTCTCATACAGCTGCCAAAATAATCTTTTTTTATGTAAGAGTAAGCAAACAACAACAACAAAAATTCCAAGACGCTCCTCTCTCACCCTCAATGTGATTTGAGTTCCTAATAAATTAATAAATTGCTTTCTTAGATGTTAATCTGAGTTACTAATCTCTGATTTACTAATTCACCACATGCCCATTTCTTAAAGGTAAATGAAATGCATGGTTATGTCACACACACTAGCACACTATTCCCAGATGATATAAGCCAGGCTGGTGTGGTCATGGCACACTGCTGCGTGGACTCCCCTACCACGTTCCCCTCTATCTCCTAGCCTTGGCACGTGCTTCTCCTGGCTGTGTGGGGGTGTTCCTTCTTCCAGCCAAATCTTAAACCTGTCACTGCTCCTTTGGAGCTTCACAGCTGCCTAGCCTGCATTTGCTTGGCTCCTGGCACTAAATGCTATATACCAGCAGCATACTTTTTATCAATTTACTTATTGAGAGACTCCACATTAAGACTTTCAAGGAGGGAAATGAGCCTTTTAACTCTGTATCTCCTTTATCTCCTTTATATATCACATGCCACTATATATCACTATAGCCAGTACAGGTAGATATCAGTGCCTTTTTTCTTTTTAATGTTTATATATTTATTTTTGAGAAAGAGAGAAAGTGAGCACATGGCATGTAAGGGAAGGGCAGAGAGAGAGAGAGGGAGAAAGAGAATCCTAAGCAGGCTCTGTGCCATTAGCACAAAGCCCGATCCTGGGCTTGATCCCATGAACCATGAGATTATGATCTGAGCCGAAATCAAGAGTCAGATGCTTAATCCACTGAGCCACCCAAGTACCCTGGTATCAGTGCCTTTTTATGGAAGGAAAGGAAGAAAGGGAGGGAATAAAGAAGGGGAGAAGGAAGGAAGGAAGGAGAGAAAAAAAGAAGGAATGGAGAAGGTGAAGGGAGGAGGGAGAGAAAAAAAAATATCTTTTAATCGTTAGCATAATTTCACCAATGGCAAGAACTCAAACAATGTGGGATAATGAACAAATCAATGAAATAATGTCAGCTATGAATGCACCGCCTATCATTTTTCAATTACAATAAGTTTGATACCCACCACCACCCCCATATGAAGCAACCAAGTGTTATGAAGGAAGCAGTGCCTTGGGGCCATAATGAAGGTGGGAGTGAGCAGCCTACGGGGGAAATTGCAGCTCCTGCCCCCTTAATGCCACACTGTTGAGCATGCTGTTACAGCACTCTGGTAAAACATGACTTAGAAGAGAGGAGGAAGACATTTAGCTTTCAGTTTCTAAGGGGACCGAATAATAAAACACTCAAAAACTTGAAAGTTTATATATAAGTCATAATTAATTGCATTTAACTGCTCATTTAGCTAAATCTGAGCTGTTCTAAGGAAATATGTTGTAATCTTTTGGACAAAAGGTACTGGCAGGAACTTCCATAAAAATTGGAAGAGGGACATGGTGGGGGGCGAACAAGCCCAACTTGATGGTAAAATATACTTCTTCACTGGAATCTCTCATGGTCCCTCTCTCCTGAGGGCTCTCCTCCAAGCTCCATTTTGGTTGAATCAATGCCTATGAGCCATACTATTGTCAGAGTAAAAAGGCTCAAGTGGACCTGGATTTGAACGCTGGCTACATCTCTGGGTCATGGGTGCTTAACCTCACTGATCCTCAAGTTTCTTATTTGTGAAATTCAGATAATAATTTTCCCTAAGAGGATTAAAGATGAAGGGTATAAGCTTCCTACTCATGTGCTGTTCGTATAATATAGTAGGCACTTGAAAATGGCAGCAGATGTGACGATTTCCTCATCGTTGCCTTTGACCGCAGACTTAACCTAACTCAGTGTGCCCATTGCCTTCCCTTCACTTCTCCAGAATCCACTTTTCCTCCAAGGCATAACTCAAGATTCGTTTTCTTCATTCAAGAGTCGTTCAAACACAACGTGTGTGTATTATCTCTAAATGTGATATCCTCTGTTTTCGATATGATCGATGACCATTAGGATATGGTTTATTTTATTATTTCATTGTTCACATTCTGCAAACGTGTCCTTTCATGTCTACAATGGGATGTTTTTATCATCTGACCCAGATTTTGTTCTTTGAATCTGTGGGCAAACCTTGTTATTCCCTTACAAGCCCAGCACGGTCCTGGGCCTGTGGAGGGAGAATCATGGTTGACCGTTAGGATATAGAGCTGACATTGCTTGCAGAATGTTCCCGTACTCAAGACTGCCCTTGTGCACAGATGCCATCCCGTCTTCCTCTCTCCTTCACAGATGACAGCAAACCTCGGCTCAGCAGCAGCCCACCCTCAGCCACCCTGGGCAGTCTGCTGGATGACCAGCACTGGCACTCGGTCCTTATCGAGCGGGTTGGCAAACAGGTGAACTTCACAGTGGACAAGCACACGCAGCATTTCCGTACCAAGGGTGAGGCTGATGCCCTAGACATCGACTATGAGGTGAGTTGACTCTCCCCGCAGGTCCCCAGGCCCCTTGCTCAATATCAGTAAAAATTGGCCAACAGAAGAGCAATGGAGAGAATTGCTCAGGCAGCCTTCAGTGGAAGAGTCCAAGGAAGGCATCTGACCCATGAGTGTGGGGTACATGCCTTGGCAGTAATGGGGCATTAGCAAATTGCGTGCATTTTAAAATCAGGAAATCTCCTTGTTCACTTTTATAGATGTGTTCTGCTTGTAGCCTTCCTGGATCACTGTGTAGTCTCGTAGTTACACTCAGCTGGACTGTTTTCAAAAATCAATTTTGAGAATAGCTAGGGAGATACAGAAATTATACTAATACAATATTATTTGTCAGTAATACCTGGATTTAAAAAAAGAAAGATAAACAAAATCCAAAGGAATCTGAAATCCACATGATATGCACTTGTTTTTAACCTTCATTCCTATGCAAACTTTTGACAGTACATGTGGACAGTTGGTTCTTTCTTGTTTTCTTATACAAGAGGCACCATGAAATGCACCAGACTTACAACACAAAGAAGATTGCACACAATTCTGAAAACTGGCAGCCAACAGTTATCCATCTTGGCTAGTAGTTCAGTTCAACAAGTATTGTGCCCCAGCTGTATACTGGACTTTGTTTTAAGCCATCAACATACAGAGATGGCTGAGACAGAGTTCCTGAGTTGGAGAAGCATACAGTCCAGTAGCAGACCCAGACCCAGAGATGAGCTGCTGTGGCATAAGGGAGTAAAACCTACCGGGGGGAGAAGTGAGGGGCATTGCAGGGATACTGGGAAGAGGGTATTTGGCTCAACCTAGGGAGACCTGGAAGGTATCTGGAAAGAGACACTTTTGAGTCTTGAAAGAAGAAGAGCACTAGCCTGATGACGAAGGTTAGAAAAGCAGGCCAGGCCAGGCATGAGATATCACAGTCCAGTATTTATCGGGTTTGAAACAATAGCAGGCAATGGTATGTTGGACCAGCTGATATTGACGCATGAGGGCCAACTGGTAGATTTTTCAGGAATTTTGTGAACTGGATGGCAAACACGGACTTTAAAAATTAAGTTAAATAAACTAATAATTCACTGAAGTATTTTTAAAAGTAATGCATTCATTAATGCCTAATTATTTTACTATGTTATATCAATTTATCCATCTATCCATCTACTTACCTACCTATGCATCTATCTATATGTACTCTTGAGGTTTTTTATATCTGTTGTATTTGTGCGGTAAAAATATTGTAAATTGGGTTTGCTACAGTACATCTCTTCCCAATTTCATATTCAGTGACATCCCTTTGGTAGTTTGAAATCCACCATGGTGAGTATATTTGTGCCAGGGATTTGGGCAAATGCTATAAATTAGGGCTTGGTTTATTGTTATGTAAATTGTCCAGACCAGGGATTTGTGAACTACAGCCTGTAGGTCAAGTCTGGCTTGAAGCCTGTTTTCCTGGAGCCTGTGAGTTAAGAATAAAATTTACATTTGTAAAGGGTTGTTAAAATTTATTTTAAAAATTAAATAAAAGCGTATGTGACAGAGACTGCATGTGAACACCGATAAATGAATTCAGTGAAAAATCAACAAAAGCAGTCTATAAGAATCAATTGGTTACATGGCATTTACAATAAAGGTTATCGTATGTTATTTGCAAATTGTGTCTACATGTTTCTATCAGTAAAATAATCTCATGCTTGTGTAGGCACACACACACACACACACACATAACATACATGTGTGTGAGCCACACCCTGAACAGCCAGATTTTAAACCTTTATGAACATGCCACGTGAGGCAGGGTATGTTAGAGATCAAACTTAAGAATTTGGGAAGACGCAGATGATGATAAGCCATGTGACCTGTGTTAGCGAACTTAAACTATGGGGGCTAAGGGGCCTCTGAAGGACATTTTGCAGGATTGTGGCTAGTTTTATGTTTTAGACTAGTAGTTCTGAATGTCTGTTTCAGGAGTCAGCCCAATTAACATCCCTTGGGGATTTGTTAAAAATAAAATCACTCAGGTCTCACCCAGACCTGCTGATTAGAAACTCCAGAGGAAGGGCTCAGAAATCTGTTTTTAGAAATTGTCCAGGTGACTGTGATGTACGCTACCATTCGAAAACCACTGTTTTAATTTTTTTAAAGTTTATTTATTTATTCTGAGAGAGGGAGAAATGGGGGTGGGGGGGTTGGGGGAGAGAATCCCAAGGAGGCTCTATCACGTGAACCGCGAGCGCGTGACCTGAGCTAAAACCAAGAGTTGGGCTCTTAACCAACTGAGCCACCCAAGTGCCCCAGAAAATCACTGTTTCAGAGCAGTTACACTCTAGCTTAGACTTGAAGGCAGGGGATTGTTGGACAGATGGTGGGGACACTCTGTTAAAAGACAATATCTGTCACCAGTGGGGTACATTCTAGAACAGCAGAGGTGGATATGAATAATTGAAAAATTAGGAACTGACTTATTTTTTTTCAATCACCATCATGAGCTATAAGAAGGACTTCATCTTTTGATCCTAACTTTAGCTTAGCATACTGTTGATGAGATATGCCATGCATTAAATTCAAAAGAGAATTTGTCCCTTCTTGACTCAGGAAGCTACCAGATCTTTTTTTTTTTTTTTTTTTTTTTTTTTTTTGAGTGGCTGATAACTGGAAATCTATGAATATCAATTATCTTTCTTTGCCAAATTTAAGTAATTGCAAAAAGAGAAAAGAAGAAAGAATACACACAATATTGGAAGAGATATCTTTCATGAACTTGAGGACAACAGAAAACATAAAATCATCTCTATGTCTTATCATTTCCCCAAATACTTTAATTCTCCTGGCTTGGGAGATGGTTCTAAAATTCCCCCAATTGCTTGATTTAACATTTATTTTCAAGCCTATGTCCACCTGTCTCTCCTGTGTAGAGAATCTTTATCGGATCACAGCTAAGTAGCATTAAAGTGAATGTCAGCATTTGAGGGAAATGGAATCCAGTGATGTCATTCAATTTATGGAAGTGGAACAGATTTCTTCAGGAAATACCTAAATTCCATGTTGCCTGATAAAAACTATTTCCTAGGAAAGAAATATCTTGGAGTGTTCCTTTGAAGTAAACTCTGCTTCAGAGAATTCAGGCCCCTGCTGGAGTGCCCAGCTGGCTTGCTCCAGTGACCATATAGGAAAACAGATCGACTGTAATGGCGACCTTAGACGTTGGCTATATGAGAACACGGGAATTATGTGTTGGGAGAAGTCTCTGGAATGACTGGAGCTCTCCAGATTTTGCAGATTCACCTTAAAGAATATTAGGGAGAAAAAGAGCACTAGAATAGGAGTCTTGTGGTTTTTTTTTTTTTAATTTTTTAATGTTTATTTTTGAGAGAGAGAGAGAGTGAGAGAGAGAGAGAGATACACAGCATTAGCAGGGGAGGTGCAGAGACAGAGAAGACATAGGATCTGAAGCAGACTCCAGGCTCTGAGCTGTCAGCACAGAGACTGATGTGGGGTTCAAACTCACAGATTGTGTGATCATGACCTGAGCTGAAGTTGGACACTTAACTGACCGAGCCATCCAGACTCCCCAGGAGCCTTGTGTTCCAGTCACCACTTTGCCACTAATTGTGCAAACCCAGAAAATCTTAAGTTACCCAGAAGTAATATTAGCACCCTATTGGCAGGCAAAGAGATAAATAAAATATCTAAGTCTAACGTTTATTTTCTAACAGTATTGTCTATTAATTAGGATCTAGGCTATTGATATTATTTCTGCCATGGGACCCTATGTGCACATATGAGCCCTGGATACCACCAGCCAGCAGGATAACTAAAGTCAGCTCCTTGGGCTCCAGTGACCCATTGTCAGAGCACATCCTGCTGCTCTACAGTTATCCCCATTCAGATTTTATACCAAGGTTGAGTATATTATGAAAATCTATGTTCTTCTTAAAATTTTAGCATTAGGAGTTAATAATTGACAAGACAATATGCTAACTATGGTGGCCTTCCTTCCTTCACCTTAGACTACCTTGAGGATATCAACTAATGACATGATGTCTTTCCATGCGGCCCCGTGAAGACTTTTGTTTCACTAAGATGTATGAAGTTGTTTGTTTCTGCTCCTGGCTAGTGCTGAGATCTTCTGTCAAAAGAGAGAGAGAGAGAGAGAGAGAGAGAGAGAGAGAGAGAGAGAAGCAGAAAGTATATAGATTCTTGTTTCACTTTGGGAAACTTATGCCAGTTTACATCACTCAGCTTATATGATTTTCTCCAAATGCATGTGAGAAAGACTCTAACCATTCACTTCACTTCTGGCCTGGAACAGAAGAATTTTAGGAAAGAGATATTTTTAGGATCTTAGTAAGGGCCCGTTTCTCTGAGATTCTTATATATCAATAATTCTTTTCCTATCAAGAGTGCTCAGTGACCCTGTTTACATAGCTGTTTTACAAGCACCAGAACTATTAAAAACATAGTTTGGAATGTATGATTTGCATTGTATCATGGCATAAATACCAAAAAGGCATTTTACAAAATAAAAAAATACATATATTTAATAAGAATATTTAGTTAAAAAAACTAGATTGAACTAAACCCTCTAAGCAGTTAAAAGCACGTATGTATGTGTATATATATATATATTCAAGTGTAATTTTTATCAAAGTTTCAAAGAAAGTAAGAGATAGCATTTTTAATCAAGAATTGTGGGAGGTTCTTTTAAGTCTGACATAAATTTCAGACACCTGGAAATAGAATATATTAAAAATATTGTCCGTATAAATGTTTTAAAAACTTCCCTGTGACCTTCCATAAAAATACATATATAATGATAGCACTCCCTCAATAACTTAGAAAGGTAGTTCAAAATTTAATTAATGGGTAAAAATCTCCCACAAATGATTTTTAATAAATAACTTAAAGAGAAATCAAGAACATGAGTATGTAAAAAATTGCTCTCAAATATATGAAAGGATATTCAACAACACCCATTAATAAAAAGGAATGCAAATTCATGCTACAAGTGATATTTTTCACTTATACTGCAGACACCAAAAACCTTATAATGTTGGCATGGGTGTGGAGTAACCAGAGCTATTTCATACATTGTTAGTGGGATGGTAATTAATATTATATCAAAGAAAGAGCAATGTCTTCAAAATTAGAACTTTATGGTCTTCAACCCAACAGTTCTGTTTCTAGCAATATATCCTACAGTCATAAGCAAATGTGTGCAATGGGACATATGTTAGGAGTTTTTATAGATTGGAAATTACCCAGAAGTCCATCAAAACAGGGTTAATTAAGAATCGTGCTAAGCCCTGTAGGGAAACATCTCTGCCAGGGTGCCCTGGTGACCTCACACTATCTACGTGGTCCACACAACCAGAGCTTTGCACAACAGCTGATTTGAGGCTTGGCGGGATGCCTTATGCTCTTCCCGAAACACCAGAGGTTGGAGGCCTGCAATTAGCAGCTTCAAGGCCATTTCCCACTCACTGCACCTGCTCCGTGGGAAGCTGTCATGACAGTTTCTTGTTGCCTCCTAAGTTCTGATAAGGCATGAGGCTTTCTGCCATGCGCTCGCAGAATAGAGGTGCATCATCTAGAATTGGTGAGCTAAAGTCTAGAATAAGATCTGTAGCAATGGAGAACCGTGTAGCTTATACTGTGGTCATCTGACCCCTTTTTTATCACCTTTTTTTGGTGTGTGGGACAGGGACCATGGGGAACAGCAATGTTTGGACACTCTTGCCTTTGTTGACTCTGTAAGTTACAAACCGTCTGAATCTACAAGTGGCTCCTTTGCCTTTACAGGTGGGTCAGTCAGGTCTTGGTCTTGGGCTTGCCTTGTTTTGTGTGTGTGTGTTTGACAAAGCCATACAGAAGCATTATGCAGCCATTAAAAAGAATGAGGCAACCCTATATATTCTGGTGGGAACCATCAACAATATGATTAGTTTTTTTTTATGTAATTTTATTTATTTTTTTAATATTTATTTTTGAGAGAGAGAGTGTGAGCATGGGAGGGGCAGAGGGAGAGGGAGACACAGAATCTGAAGCAGGCTACAGGCTCTGAGCTGTCAGTATAGAGCCTGATGTGGGGCTTGAACTCAGGAGTCACGAGTCATGACCTGAGCCGAAGTCAGATGCCCCAAAATAATTTGTTAAAATAAGAGAAAAATCATTGTGGACTACAGTGTAAACAGTATCTGTGTTTAAAATTAGAAAGAAAATATGGACTTGACAGCAGACTTCATATAGACAGAAACCTGTGGGAGAGACTAAGGAGGCAGACAAGATGGAAATTAAGAGAATGGGGTCAATGAAGATGGAAACCTTACTTTTCCCTGACTACCTTAAAAAAACGCTTTGAATTTTGTACTACATGCGGAAGTATTTTAAGGAGAAACGGAGATGATAGAAAGAATATATGACTCAAAAGGTTTCTTTTGCTACTAAACTTACAACCTCTGATTTATGTTTATTAATAGTTTTTTTTAAAGCAATTACCACTTCAGAATATGTTATTAAATTTACTTATTTTAAAGGCTTATTTAAAATTTTTTTAATGCTTATTTATTTTTGAGACAGAGAGAGACAGAGCATGAACGGGGGAGGGTCAGAGAGAGGGAGACAGAGAATCTGAAGCAGGCTCCAGGCTCCAAGGTGTCAGCACAGAGCCCAACGCGGGGCTCAAACTCACGGACTGTGACATCATGACCTGAGCCAAAGTCGGATGCTTAACCAACTGAGCCACCCAGGCGCCCCTTAAAGGTTTATTTTTAAAGTTTGTTTATTTATTTTGAGGGAGAGAGAGGGAGCACATGCATGAGGGGTGGGAACAGAGAGAGAGGGAGAGAGAGAATCCCAAGAAAACTCCACACAGCTAGTGCAGAGCTTGATGTGATGCAGGGCTTGATCTCACACATGGTGAGATCATGACCTGAGCCAAAACCAAGAGTTAGACGCTAAACCAACTGAGCCACCCAGGAGCCCCTAAATTTACTTATTTTAAATTGTCTCTCAACATCCCTGTCCTAGTTGTAGAATTCAAGCTTATCATAAAAGTTGACTTTTTTTTTTAACTTTCATTTATTTATTTATTTTTAATTTTTTTTAACATTTATTTATTATTGAAATACAGAGAGAGTCACAGCGTTAGCAGGGGAGGGGCAGAGGGAGAGGGAGACACAGAATCTGAAGCAGGCTCCAGGCTCTGAGCTGTCAGCACAGAGCCCAACACAGGGCTCGAACTCACAAACCGCAAGATCATGACCTGAGCTGAAGTCGGACGCTTAACCGACTGAGCCACCGAAGCGCCCCTCATTTATTTTTATAGAAATGTGTCTGGTACATAATATACACTCAATAAATATGGGTTGACTAAATGAAGGAAGCTTCCTTCTGTAATTATAAAAGGTAGTATTTCCTGCCCAACTTTTGTTACGGTAAGAAGTTCCTTCTAGGTCTGCCATGTTTGAAGGCCACCACCCTTGCTTTAGCTTGACATTGCCTGAAGGACACTTCTCTTAGAACTCAGGCATGATTTGGGGCGCTTGGGTGGCTCAGTCGGTTAAGCGGCCAACTTCGGCTCAGGTCATGATTTCGCGGTCCGTGTGTTCGAGGCCCGCGTCCGGCTCTGGGCTGACAGCTCAGAGCCTGGAGCCTGCTTCGGATTCTGTGTCTCTCTCTCTCTGACCCTCCCCCGTTCATGCTCTGTCTCTCTCTGTCTCAAAAATAAATAAACGTTAAAAAAAAATTAAAAAAAAAAAACAAAAAAAAACTCAGGCATGATTCAAGGACTGGCCAGAAATAATGCAACTACTTATTTAGTGATCAGAATAACCACAGATCACCAAGGAAACGGTTTTCCAGATCACATGGCGGCGTAATCGATCCTTTTCTTTCTTTGGAAACTCAGTTGCAAGGCTAAAGTAGAGGGCCTATGTGGAAAAAAATAAATGAAAGAAAATAAGGAAAAAGATAATGAGTAAATGCAAAGCGGAAATAAAGAGGAGGAAAGTGGGAGGAATAAAAAAAAAAAAAAAAGAAAAGAAATACTATTTTGTGTGGTATTTTGTGATTTTGTTTTACCCCTAAAGCAGCCTTGTGAGGGAAATTATTATGGCTTATATCACAAACGTAAAACCAAGACAAGAGAGATGGATAACCCCCCCCACCCCAATCACCCCCAATAACCACTGTGTAACAGTGGCTATCCCCCAATAACCACTGTGTAACAGAAATAAGACTTGAGCTCAGATCTGTGTAACTGTCTGGAGACCCTTCTAGTGAACAGACATTCTCCCAAGGATGGATGATCCCTCAATATATGAGCGCAGCCTCTGGTCCTTATCCTGGCCTCTGCAGTGTACAAGACTTGAAGCCACAGTAATTGCTTCCATTTTTCTTTCTACTTTAAAATTTGAGATTGTTGTGATTCGTGGACTTGATAATTTTACGTTTCCCCACATTTTATAACTGCAAACTGGAATATAAAAACTTCTCTTCTCTTCCATGTATATTAAAAGTGAACTAATTGTGTTGAACATGGTGGAGGGAGTATTTCAATACTAGCATTAAAAAAAACTCACAAAAATCTTTGTTTTCATTGACATGAGCTAAAAGAACAAATGAAAAATTCCTTCCTATTTTATTTTAACTGCTATTGGGGTGGGGGATGTAACAGGTTTCAGTTATCTGATAAGACATCTTGAGCCTGGCTGAATTATTATAACCATCGATAAAATATTATAGAATTAGCCATGCCACAGTTGAATATGTGTATAGCCCAAAAGAAGAGTACAAATGGAGGTCCACATACCATGAGTTTACATATTTAAAGGGTTACAAATAAGCTAACAAGCTGTTGAATAAAATATGTTCTAGTCTCCTGCTTTGACGAATGTAACTTACCTGGTACATCCCATATGTTCAAGCCCTGTCTACAGTGGAAACAGTTGCCCCTTGGCCACTGCTCAGACCTATGCATCCATGGTCCATCCTCAGGATGGCAGATGAGGAGAGAACCATTCAGGCCCACAAGGCACTTTCAGAACTGTTTCGGCAGGAAGCTCTGGGGTGCTGTGTAAGGAAATTGTGTTTTATAAGGGTGGTAGCAGCTTTCCATAGTTGTTTCCCCTTGGCTCCCCCATGAGGCAGGATGGAACTGGGGAAAGGTCAAGTGGGGCCCACCTGGGTTCTGGCTCCACAGCAGGAGCCCGTTTTGCCTGGGTGTATGGGGGATACTGCAGTTAGGATTTTTAATGAGCTCCTTGTTTGAATGCAGAAACATACATGATTTAACCCACTGTCCAAAACCTAAGGTAAAAATATTGTTAAGTTCACTCAGACAGAACAAGTTATAAATATGTGTTGAACCAATTGGGCTGTGTCAGCACCTGACGTCTATGAGTCTGTAAAAGGATGCTTATTTAGAGACAGGAACCATAGGCTAGCAATTGACAAAAGTTGGGCCAAGAGCAACACTAAAGATACTACTGGAAATTAAATAAATAAATAAAGGTGGCTGGAATCTAGCCGCCGGTGCAAAACATGCTTATAGATTGAGGATATAGGGTTGTTCCAGCAGAGGAAATAGGGAAAGCTGATTTATGCTGTTGAGGAAACTGATCGTTTCTGCTGCAATAATTGTACATCACCTCTTCTTTTCTCCCCCTCAGGGAGACTGCAGACATCCTACCAACAGTGTATATAACACAGTTGCCCAGGATTAAGGAGGTCCAGAGGGTATGAGATTTTCAGTTTTAAAAATGGGAAAGTTTCCGGAAAACCAGGGCAAGATGTTGACCTGAACCTGGGGCCTGATTTACTAGGAGGGCCACTCTATGGAGCCAGCAGTAGCAAAAGTGATAGGGGAGGTAGTGTGTGCAGTGGATAAGAGATGAGGTTCTGGATCAAAGCGCTTGACATTCCAACAACTCCACCTCTTGGCTGTAAGGCCTCAGTCAAGATGCTAAAGCTCTGTGTGTCATCGTTTTCTTCATCATTAGTCTGGAGCAGAGAACAATACCCAACTCAAAAGTCAGAAGTAAAATAATGTAAGTAAACTCTAAGCCTAGTGCCCAATGTGCAAAATGAATCAATGCATGCCACTGTTGGTATTATTAGAACAAAAACTTATCCAAGAGAGAGTTCTGAGGCCAAATCCAACTGACACATACAGAGCAAAGTTGGGCTTGGGTTCAAAGGCAAAGCCAGAGCAAGGTAAATGTGGACCTGGAGTGTTAGGCAGGAGGCACGGGCACAAACAAGGCACTTTGTATGACGAGGGGGACTGGTGAAATCAAGGCTCCCTTGTACTCAATGCAAGTCTGTGTCTGGGTCAGAGATTACTCGCTTTCTGTCCCCAGCAACACAGACATAGGGCATTTCTTGTGCAGAAATGAGGGGACACTGGGAATTTATAAAAGACTAGATTATGGAAACAATAAAGAAGAGGTAATTCTTGATGAACATGTAACCTTTTATATTCTCTAATTTGTGACCCTAAAGTAGTGACAAAAATAAGACATCATATATACCGTATGCCTTTTAAAGAGATCAAACATTCCAGAGAAGTTACAGAGTCATCAATCAAGTCAAATAGTAGAGAAAAAGCCCTAAGATGGTGACCTTGGGAAAGATTTTGGGCTGCTATTATCTCATGTGGCCAGTTTGGTATTTTTCTTTTTTTAACTATTTAAATTCAGGCTACTGTTTAAAAATCAAAAGATTTCACGGGAAAATTGGGGTTTCTGGTCTCATTTCAAATGGCAGAAACTCATAACCTTTGAGAACATTCCAAAAGTCAGTGATGGGTTCTTCCTGCATAAGGGCCACGGATTCTACCCATGGTTCACCAAGCACCAAGCCAGTAGCCATCAACTCGACCCATGGTTCACCAAGCACCAAACCAGTGCAAGTTGTAATGGTTGAAAAAGAAGACAGCTGTTTGAATCTATTTTCATCCACTCTCTGTTAAAAAGTGGACTATCAGAGCAAAAGTGAGACAAACATTCACAAACTGGAAACTTCAAAAGTACCAGAAATCTCAGTCTGACAGAAAAAGGAATCTTCCAAGCAGGAAGACTCTCAAATTTAAACTGGGCCAGGGAAAAAGCCAATAAAGAGGAGTTAACTCAATGCCATAGAAGTAACATCAAAGATTTAAAAAGAGAAGCAAACCCCAGACAAACAAGAGGACTGAGATCAAAGGAAGAGAGAGTGGCAGATTCTGGACCTCATACATTTAACATCAAAGCAGGTTTTCTTCTGGGACTCATCCAGTTGAAGCCCACCTGTGACACCAGCAAGCCCATCAGGTTACCAGATGGACTATGTTGCCCAAGACACTGAGACTGTGAGTGGAACTTTACAATCGAACCCCCAGTTTTGTTGCCCAATAAGATCAATGAAAGGCACACTATGCAATTTGGCAGGAACAAACAAGAAAAGTAAGCTAAGAAAGGGGCTAGATTGACCAAAGCAAAAGAACAATCATAAGGCAAAATCAGTTTTTAAAGTAAATCGCTAGTGTTCTTTTTTAAAAGCAATTCAACAAATATTTGTTGGATTTGTTAGGTTTGAATCCTACCTCTTGCATTAAATATTCAAAAATGAGTGAGATATTGTCTGTGTCCTTGAGAAATGTTTTTAGAGAGATGATTCCAAAACATTCAACTAATATTTATTCAGCATCCATTATATATCAGGCATCATTTCAAGTGCTTGGAATATTGGAAGATGTCAGAGAAAAAACAAAGACACTACCCTCATAATGCTTGCATTTTAGCAGGAGAATCAAACCATAAGCAGTAAATATAACAAGTAAATTACATAGTGAGTAAGATGACACATGCAAAAATATATCTAGGTAATAGATTGGAAGTTCAAAGACAGACAGAAACAGGTTACTGTTTTGAATATGTTGTTCAGGGTGGGCATCACTGAGATGGTGTTAATTGAACAAATATTTTTTAAAATGTGATTTTGTCAAAGGCTATTTGGAAAGAACTGGTTCAGGGTATCTGGTCCCCTTACACTGTAACAATTATATAGCGTTATGAGCCCATGAACTAATAGAAGCTGGTTTCCAGCTCTGCGATCCATATACTGAAGACCTTTGGGCAACATCATACAGATGATGCTCTCTGAAATATAATCTCTGTTCAGTATCATCAATATCTGCCCCAAGGTGGAATATGCCAGAGTCTGAATGGACACGAAGGATCATAAGAATCCTGCACAATGAAATTAGTGAATGAAGAGGTTCATAGCGTACAGCAAGGTTTGGCTTGAAAGCAAAGATTAATTTAAGGAGACTCATTAAAGTTTAAAGGAAATATATGGGCAATTGTAAACATAATAATGATATGTGGGGCAATAAAAATAATAGTTTGTACAACACATATATTTAAGGAACTAAAAAAAAAATAGAATAGAAATTCAGGAAATCAAAAAAAGAAATAAATCAAAAACAATACTTTTTAGAGTGATGACTGAATTTAAAAATGTAGAACATGACCCTGAGAAGATATCCTCCCTACCTGTAGAACAAGTGATAACAGATTTTTAATTACTATTCTTATACTATATAATTACTAGTCTTCCTAATTTGAAAACAAATGAAAATAGTCAGTGACCATAAAATTCTAGCAAGACATATCTCTCTTTTTCTTTTTCCACTCAATATAAATGGAAATCTAGAACTGACCAATAAGCCTTTTTAAAGGAGAACACAATGTATTTAGTTCCAGTGTTCTGAAAATCTAAAAACCAGAAGGAGGCATCTATAGGATGTTGGGGGAAAGTTAGTCTGTTTATTAATTCAAAACAAAAGTCACTCTCTTGAATTGCTATTGAATAAAATATCAATATAGATTATCACAACCTTTAGACTGAAAAATATTAAAGGAATTATTGTCCATATAGATTTCATTCAGAAATTGTTGAATCTAATGCCACAAAATGACAGTTTGGAAGAACTTCTTAACTGAGAAGTTTCTTCAGTATGAACAACACTGATAACAGTAAGCATTTATGCCAGGATCTGTTCTTAACCCTTCAGGTATAGGAAAGCTTTTAATTCTCACAACACCCAGTCACACTAAGTTGTTTATGTGACAGAAGTATCATCATTACCCTCATTTTGTATATGAGGATCACGAATCAAATAGAAGTTATGTCTTTTTCCCACGGTCCCACAGAAAGTACGAAACAGATATGGGCTTGATTCCAGCCAGAGAAGTTCCTGAAGCAGTGCCTTTAAACACTTGGCTGTGAAAAGGGAGATGAACACTGATATAATTTATAAATTTATGCAATTTCCTAACAAATTGCTACATAACATAATACCTTAAAAAGGAATTTCAAACTGGAAAAAGTAGGAAGACTGATTAATAATAATCATTATGATAGTTTAAGTAAACAAAATTAGAGCAAGTTGGGGCTGAAGAAAAAACACAAAACAAAACAATCTGTGCTTCATAGAAAGTAATCCAGGGGCACCTGCATTGCTCAGTTGGCTAAGTTTCCGATTCTTGGTTGCAGCTCCAGTCATGATCTCAAGGTTTTGGGGGTTCTTCCATCAACTGATGAATGGATAAAGAAATTGTGGTTTATATACACAATGGAATACTACCTGGCAATGAGAAAGAATGAAATATGGCCCTTTGTAGCAACATGGATGGAACTGGAGAATGTTATGCTAAGTGAAATAAGCCATACAGAGAAAGACAGATACCATATGTTTTCACTCTTATGTGGATTCTGAGAAACTTAACAGAAACCCATGGGGGAGGGGAAGGGAAAAAAAAGAGGTTAGAGTGGGAGAGAGCCAAACCATAAGAGACTTTTTTTTTTTTTTTTTTTTTTTTACCTTAGGAGGTTTTATTGAATCTTACAATCTCTGCTCCATTTTAATATAATTTATAACATAAATATATAAATTATAAATTGTTAATATAAATTTGGGGAAATTGTCCTTATTGTTAATATATTATATTTAATTACCCTAATAGTCACATCAATATTTGCATATAAATGGTCGAATTCTTGAAAGGAAAATTTGAAATATTCTAGATGGTTCTTTTTTTTTCAATTTTTTTTTTTTTTTATTTTTTAATATATGAAATTTACTGTCAAATTGGTTTCCATACAACACCCAGTGCTCATCCCAAAAGGTGCCCTCCTCAATACCCATCACCCACCCTGCCCTCCCTCCCACCCCCCATCAACCCTCAGTTTGTTCTCAGTTTTTAACAGTCTCTTATGCTTTGGCTCTCTCCCACTCTAGCCTCTTTTTTTTTTTTTTTTTTTTTTTTTTTTTTTCCTTCCCCTCCCCCATGGGTTTCTGTTATGTTTCTCAGGATCCACCTAAGAGTGAAACCATATGGTATCTGTCTTTCTCTGTATGGCTTATTTCACTTAGCATCACACTCTCCAGTTCCATCCATGTTGCTACAAAAGGCCATATTTCATTTTTTCTCTTTGCCACGTAGTATTCCATTGTGTATATAAACCACAATTTCTTTATCCATTCATCAGTTGATGGACATTTAGGCTCTTTCCATAATTTGGCTATTGTTGAGAGTGCCGCTATAAACATTGGGGTACAGGTGCCCCTATGCATCAGTACTCCTGTATCCCTTGGGTAAATTCCTAGCAGTGCTATTGCTGGGTCATAGGGTAGGTCTATTTTTAATTTTCTGAGGAACCTCCACACTGCTTTCCAGAGCGGCTGCACCAATTTGCATTCCCACCAACAGTGCAAGAGGGTTCCTGTTTCTCCACATCCTCTCCAGCATCTATAGTCTCCTGATTTCTTCATTTTGGCCACTCTGACTGGCGTGAGGTGATATCTGAGTGTGGTTTTGATTTGTATTTCCCTGATAAGGAGCGACGTTGAACATCTTTTCATGTGCCTGTTGGCCATCCGGATGTCTTCTTTAGAGAAGTGTCTATTCATGTTTTCTGCCCATTTCTTCACTGGGTTATTTGTTTTTCGGGTGTGGAGTTTGATGAGCTCTTTATAGATTTTGGATACTAGCCCTTTGTCCGATGTGTCATTTGCAAATATCTTTTCCCATTCCGTTGGTTGCCTTTTAGTTTTGTTGGTTGTTTCCTTTGCTGTGCAGAAGCTTTTTATCTTCATAAGGTCCCAGTAATTCACTTTTGCTTTTAATTCCCTTGCCTTTGGGGATGTGCCGAGTAAGAGATTGCTACGGCTGAGGTCAGAGAGGTCTTTTCCTGCTTTCTCCTCTAAGGTTTTGATGGTTTCCTGTCTCACATTCAGGTCCTTTATCCATTTTGAGTTTATTTTTGTGAATGGTGTGAGAAAGTAGTCTAGTTTCAACCTTCTGCATGTTGCTGTCCAGTTCTCCCAGCACCATTTGTTAAAGAGACTGTCTTTTTTCCATTGGATGTTCTTTCCTGCTTTGTCAAAGATGAGTTGGCCATACGTTTGTGGGTCTAGTTCTGGGGTTTCTATTCTATTCCATTGGTCTATGTGTCTGTTTTTATGCCAATACCATGCTGACTTGATGATGACAGCTTTGTAGTAGAGGCTAAAGTCTGGGATTGTGATGCCTCCTGCTTTGGTCTTCTTCTTCAAAATTACTTTGGCTATTCGGGGCCTTTTGTGGTTCCATATGAATTTTAGGATTGCTTGTTCTAGTTTTGAGAAGAATGCTGGTGCAATTTTGATTGGGATTGCATTGAATGTGTAGATAGCTTTGGGTAGTATTGACATTTTGACAATATTTATTCTTCCAATCCATGAGCAGGGAATGTCTTTCCATTTCTTTATATCTTCTTCAATTACCTGCATAAGCTTTCTATAGTTTTCAGCATACAGATCTTTTACATCTTTGGTTAGATTTATTCCTAGGTATTTTATGCTTCTTGGTGCAATTGTGAATGGGATCAGTTTCTTCATTTGTCTTTCTGTTGCTTCATTGTTAGTGTATAAGAATGCAACTGATTTCTGCACATTGATTTTGTATCCTGCAACTTTGCTGAATTCATGTATCAGTTCTAGCAGACTTTTGGTGGAGTCTATCGGATTTTCCATGTATAATGTCATGTCATCTGCAAAAAGCGAAAGCTTGACTTCATCTTTGCCAATTTTGATGCCTTTGATTTCCTTTTGTTGTCTGCTAGAACTTCCAGCACTATGTTAAACAACAGCGGTGAGAGTGGGCATCCCTGTCGTGTTCCTGATCTCAGGGAAAAAGCTGTCAGTTTTTCCCTGTTGAGGATGATGTTAGCTGTGGGCTTTTCATAAATGGCCTTTATGATCTTTAAGTGTGTTCCTTCTATCCCGACTTTCTCCAGGGTTTTTATTAAGAAAGGGTGCTGGATTTTGTCAAAGGCCTTTTCTGCATCGATTGACAGGATCATATGGTTCTTCTCTTTTTTTTTGTTAATGTGATGTATCACGTTGATCGATTTGCGAATGTTGAACCAGCCCTGCATCCCAGGAATGAATCCCACTTGATCATGGTGAATAATTCTTTTTATATGCTGTTGAATTCGATTAGCTAGTATCTTATTAAGAATTTTTGCATCCATATTCATCAGGGATATTGGCCTGTAGTTCTCTTTTTTTACTGGGTCTCTGTCTGGTTTAGGAATCAAAGTAATACTGGCTTCATAGAATGAGTCTGGAAGTTTTCCTTCCCTTTCTATTTCTTGGAATAGCTTGAGAAGGATAGGTATTATCTCTGCTTTAAACGTCTGGTAGAACTCCCCTGGGAAGCCATCTGGTCCTGGACTCTTATTTGTTGGGAGATTTTTGATAACCGATTCAATTTCTTCGCTGGTTATGGGTCTGTTCAAGCTTTCTATTTCCTCCTGATTGAGTTTTGGAAGAGTGTGGGTGTTTAGAAATTTGTCCATTTCTTCCAGGTTGTCCAATTTGCTGGCATATAATTTTTCATAGTATTCCCTGATAATTGTTTGTATCTCTGAGGGATTGGTTGTAATCATTCCATTTTCATTCATGATTTTATCTATTTGGGTCATCTCCCTTTTCTTTTTGAGAAGCCTGGCTAGAGGTTTGTCAATTTTGTTTATTTTTTCAAAAAACCAACTCTTGGTTTCGTTGATCTGCTCTACAGTTTTTTTAGATTCTATATTGTTTATTTCTGCTCTGATCTTTATGATTTCTCTTCTTCTGCTGGGTTTAGGCTGCCTTTGCTGTTCTGCTTCTATTTCCTTTAGGTGTGCTGTTAGATTTTGTATTTGGGATTTTTCTTGTTTCTTGAGATAGGCCTGGATTGCAATGTATTTTCCTCTCAGGACTGCCTTCGCTGCATCCCAAAGCGTTTGGATTGTTGTATTTTCATTTTCGTTTGTTTCCATATATATTTTAATTTCTTCTCTAATTGCCTGGTTGACCCACTCATTCGTTAGTAGGGTGTTCTTTAACCTCCATGCTTTTGGAGGTTTTCCAGACTTTTTCCTGTGGTTGATTTCAAGCTTCATAGCATTGTGGTCTGAAAGTATGCATGGTATAATTTCAATTCTTGTAAACTTACGAAGGGCTGTTTTGTGACCCAGTATATGATCTATCTTGGAGAATGTTCCATGTGCACTCGAGAAGAAAGTATATTCTGTTGCTTTGGGATGCAGAGTTCTAAATATATCTGTCAAGTCCATCTGATCCAATGTATCATTCAGGGCCCTTGTTTCTTTATTGACTGTGTGTCTAGATGATCTATCCATTTCTGTAAGTGGGGTGTTAAAGTCCCCTGCAATGACCACATTCTTATCAATAAGGTTGCTTATGTTTATGAGTAATTGTTTTATATATCTGGTGGCTCGGGTATTTGGCGCATAGACATTTATAATAGTTAGCTCTTCCTGGTGGATAGACCCTGTGATTATTATATAATGCCCTTCTTCATCTCTTGTTACAGCCTTTAATTTAAAGTCTAGTTTGTCTGATATAAGTATGGCTACTCCAGCTTTCTTTTGGCTTCCAGGAGCATGATAAATAGTTCTCCATCCCCTCACTCTCAATCTAAAGGTGTCCTCAGATCTAAAATGAGTCTCTTGTAGACAGCAAATAGATGGGTCTTGCTTTTTTATCCATTCTGATACCCTATGTCTTTTAGTTGGCACATTTAATCCATTTACATTCAGTGTTATTATAGAAAGATATGGGTTTAGAGTCATTGTGATGTCTGTATGTTTTATGCTTGTAGTGATGTCTCTGGTACTTTGTCTCACAGGATCCCCCTTAGGATCTCTTGTAGGGCTGGTTTCGTGGTGACAAATTCCTTCAGTTTTTGTTTGTTTGGGAAAACCTTTATCTCTCCTTCTATTCTAAATGACAGACTTGCTGGATAAAGGATTCTCGGCTGCATATTTTTTCTGTTTAGCACACTGTAGATATCGTGCCAAGCCTTTCTGGCCTGCCAAGTTTCAAAGGAGAGATCAGTCACGAGTCTTATAGGTCTCCCTTTATATGTGAGGGCACGTTTATCCCTTGCTGCTTTCAGAATTTTCTCTTTATCCTTGTATTTTGCCAGTTTCACTATGATATGTCGTGCAGAAGATCGATTCAAGTTACGTCTGAAGGGAGTTCTCTGTGCCTCTTGGATTTCAATGCCTTTTTCCTTTCCCAGTTCAGGGAAGTTCTCAGCTATAATTTCTTCAAGTACCCCTTCAGCACCTTTCCCTCTCTCTTCCTCCTCTGGGATACCAATTATGTGTATATTATTTTTTTTTTTAGTGTATCACTTAGTTCTCTAATTTTCCCCTAATACTCCTGGATTTTTTTATCTCTCTTTCTTTCAGCTTCCTCTTTCTCCATAACTTTATCTTCTAGTTCACCTATTCTCTCCTCTGCCTCTTCAAGCCGAGCCATCGTGGATTCCATTTTGTTTTGCATTTCGTTTAAAGCGTTTTTCAACTCCTCGTGACTGTTCCTTAGTCCCTCGATCTTTGTGGCAAGAGATTCTCTGCTGTCCTGTATACTGTTTTCAAGCCCAGCGATTAATTTTATGACTATTATTCTAAATTCACTTTCTGTTATATTGTTTAAATCCTTTTTGATCAGTTCATTAGCTGTTGTTATTTCCTGGAGATTCTTCTGAGGGGAATTTTTCCGTTTGGTCATTTTGGAGAGTCCCTTGCGTGGTGAGGACCTGCAGTGCACTTCCCCTGTGCTGTGGTGTATAACTGGAGTTAGTGGGCGGGGCCGCAGTCCGACCCGATGTCTGCCCCCAGCCCACTGCTGGGGCCACAGTCAGACTGGTGTGTGCCTTCTCTTCCCCTCTCCTAGGGGCGGGATTCACTGTGGGGTGGCGTGTCCCGTTTGGGCTACTTGCACACTGCCAGGCTTGTGTTGCTGGGGATCTGGTGTATTAGCTGGGGTGGGTAGGCAAGGTGCATGGGGGGTGGAGGGGCAGGCTTAGCTCGCTTCTCCTTAGGTGATCCACTTCAGGAGGAGCCCTGTGGCAGCGGGAGGGAGTCAGATCCGCTGCCGGAGGTTTGGCTCCGCAGAAGCACAGAGTTGGGTGTTTGCGCAGAGAGAGCAAGTTCCCTGGCAGGAACTGGTTCCCTTTGGGATTTTGGCTGGGGGATGGGCGGGGGAGATGGCGCTGGCGCCTTTGTTCCCCGCCAAGCTGAGCTCTGCCGTCCGGGGGCTCAGCAGCTCTCCCTCCCTTTGTCCTCCAGCCTTCCCGCTTTCCGAGCAGAGCTGTTAACTTATGACCTCCCAGAGGCTAAGTCGCGCTTGCTGTCGGAACACAGTCTGTCCGGCCCCTCCGCTTTTGCCAGCCAGACTCGGGGGCTCTGCTTGGCCGGCGAGCCGCCCCTCCGCCCCAGCTCCCTCCCGCCAGTCCGTGGAGCGCGCACCGCCTCGCCGCCCTTCCTACCCTCTTCCGTGGGCCTCTAGTCTGCGCTTGACTCCGGAGACTCCCTTCTGCTAATCCTCTGGCGGTTTTCTGGGTTCTTTAGGCAGGTGTAGGTGGAATCTAAGTGATCGGCAGGACGCGCTGTGAGCCCCGCGTCCTCCTACGCCGCCATCTTCCGGAACCTGAACCCATAAGAGACTTTTAAAAACTGAGAATAAACCGAGGGTTGATTGGGGGTGGGAGGGCGGGGAGGGTGGGTGATGGACATTGAGGAGGGCACCTGTTGGGATGAGGACTGGGTGTTGTATGGAAACCAATTGGACAATAAATTTCACATTTAAAAAAAATGGTTTTGTGAGTTCAAGCCCCCCATTGGGCTCTGCTCTGGTGATGTGGAGCTTGCTTGGGATTCTCTCTCTCCTTCTCTCTGTCCCTCCCCCACTTGCACTGTCTGTCTCTCTCGAAACAAATAAACTTAGAAAAGTTAAAAATTAATAAAAAGAAACTGATTCAAAGCCGTTGTTTGAGAAGCTAGGTGATCTTAGTGACTGTCTTCCAAGTCAGCTTCATAAAACAGTAACCACTGCAGAGTCTATATAGCAAAAACGTGTAAGAGACAATAAAAAAAATAAGAAACAAAATAGAATAAAGCAATGTAGATAATATTTATAATTACAGCAATAAATTTAAAAATTATCTACAATTCCACAGGGGGTAAGTAGTCTCATACTGCTTTAATAAACAAACACCATACATATGTGGTTTACAAGAAACACACTTATTGTAGAAATAAACAAAAGTGTTTTTTTTTTTTATAAAAATTTGGAATCGGGGACAAAGATACACCACATAAATTTATAGAAAAAGCAGGGTTGGAAAAAATAATACCACTGAAAGTAAAAATTAACATCAGAAGATAAAGGCTGTCATAAAATAATAATCATTATGGTCCTTATTTAAAAACACCTAGACTGGGGTGCCTGAGTGGCTCATTCTGTTGAGTGTCCAAGTGTTGATTTCATCTCAGGTCGTGACCCTGTGGTTTGTGGGTTCAAACCTCATGTCAAGCTCTGCACTGACAGGGTGAAGGCTGTTTGGGATTCTCTGTCTTTCTCTCTCTCTACCCTTCCCCCGTTTATTCTCTCTCTCTCTCTCTCTCTCTCTCTCTCTAATAAATAAATAAGCAAACATTAAAAAATACCCACTTATGCTAGGCAGATGTTTGTATCAAGTAAAATACCAAATACAAAAATTAAAAAAAAAAACTATCTGTTTCTACTATTTAGATATTTGTTAACACTACCCTTACATGAGCTGCCCGTGTGGCAGTTCCAGGATAGATGCCCAGGAGCCAGACTAAAGGAAGTGATCATTAGTTTTCCAGTTCTACTGCCAGATGAATGAACTAATGGGCAGCATTAAAGGAGAAAAGTCAGTGTTGTGAACTTGGGTGACAGTCAATCAGATGCCAGCTGAAGTAAGCAGAATAATTTGAGAATGATCAATATTCATTTTTTGCAAATAATAGTCAAATAATTTGGCCATCTCAGGTCATGAGAGTGAACTTAGTGTGAATGGCTTGATGGACAGAAACATTGTCCAGAATAATATTTTAATTTTTATTCTCACAGTTTTGGTAAACCGGATAAAAATATGAATGTAAATGATCTGAGGAACAGAATTATTAATGCAGAATTAATAGACTCATATCAAGTATAGCCTACAAGGGTTTATGAAGTATTTATATAAAATCAATACTATATGTGTAGGAAAGAATCAATATATGAAGCAAATTTTTCCATTCTAACTTACAACAAACAATAATTCAATAGTATAATTATAATCCCAAATTTTCAGCTACCTGAAAAATTTGAAAATATAAGAGGTCAAAAAATGTACACTGACACTCAAATGTGCAGAAACATCGTTTTGTTTCTTCTCCCCAACTGAATTTGACAGGCAGAAAAATCCAACCCGGATGATAAATGATAACTAGTTAATGCCTGCTTAAGACTTAGTGCACTGTGTAAGTATTGGGTTATATTGATGTTTCCTATTTCCTCTTCTTCTTCCCTTTTCCCTGGGCAGATCACTGGCCGGGGTGGGGGAGGGGGGCTGTGTAATTTCCAGCATTAGAGGCAGTATGGGCTAAAGGGTTGGTTTCTACGGTTGCTGTCCATGGTACTGGCAATGGGCTCATGCTTTGAGGTCTGGTCACTTGGCCTCTCCCAGACCTCCAGGTCCAACCACCATCCTCAGTCCATCCATATCCCCCAGCCTGTGAGACCCTCAGCAGCCTACCTCACACTATACTAGAATAACCAGGTCGTGGTGAAGAACCCTCACACCTTTCTGTATTATTTCCCTCAGCCATTGATAGTCTGTCTCCCTTCTGGCAAAGTTTGCTCTGGGTCCCTGCTGAACTAGAGGCATCTCTAATAGACTTTAGCCATCACTGTTTTGGGAATGAGGGGTGGGGGAGATACCTCTGTGCTTTCCAAAATCCATCTTGTGATCAATATGACTGTCCCCCAGGCCTCAGCAGGTTTCAATCTTGAAGAGAATCAAAGAACAGGGCCTACACTGATTTCTAATTATACTCTTGTCTCTTGTCCCTACCAAATTTCTCCAAAAATCCCCCACCCAGGCTATAAACAGCTTTTGCTGTCCTTAGTGTGATTGGAAATTACAATTTTATAGTAGATAGTACACTCTATATTACTTGACTTCTAAAATAAATTTCTCTACCCCAAATCTTTCAAACACTAATTTTTTTTTCTATTTAAAAAAGTGTTTTTTTCCTCTTTCTCTCTTTTTCAAGTATTTCCTGTAATTCTTATTTTCCTAAATCACAACTGAGTGAAGTAGAGCGTTAAAAACATTTTTACAAATTGAGGAAGGTGGCCAACATTTAAAAAAGTATCATTATATGTTTTAAATTATAAAAATGAATAAGAACTTATGTCCACACAAAAACCTGCACATGAATGTTTATAGCAGCTTTATTTGTAGTTGCCAAAACTTAGAAGCAACCAAGATGTCCTTTAGTAGGTGAATGGATAAATAAACTATGGTAGATCCAGATGGAATATATTCAGCAGTAAAGAGAAATGAGCTATCAAGCCATGAAAAGGCATGGAAGAACTTTAAATCCATATTACGAATTGAAATAACCCAATCTGTGAAGGCTACATACTGTATGATTCCAATAGTATGCCATTCTGGGAAGGGAAAAACTTCAGAGGCAGTAAAAAGATCAACGGTTGCCAAGGGTTGTAGTTGGGGGGCACGGGAGAGGGATGAATTGGCAGAGGACAGAGGTTTTTTTTTAGTGCAGTGTAACTATTCTATATGATACTGTAATGGTGGATACATGGCATTATACATTTGTCCAAACCCAAAGAATGTACAACACCAAGGGTGAACTTGAGTGATCATAATGTGAGGTTCACCAGTTAAGACAAATGTACCATTCTGGTGAAGGATGTTGACAATGAAAGAGCTATGTATGGGTGAGGACAGAGGGTAGATGGAAACCTCTGTACCTTCCTCTCAGTTACATTGTGGACCTAAACTGCTCAGCACCCAAAAAAATGTATTTACAAAAAAATAATTAAAAATGACAAATATTCCATTTAGTTCTTACGTTATAAATTTGACTTATGGAAACAATGTAGAAAACAGAAATGGAACTTTTTTAATGTAACTGAGTCAAATTGAAAATATTTGAATACTGCAACAAATCAAGAAGGGAGATTTTATACAAGTTATCAAAGAAAGAATTGCACAAAATATTTGTGAACTGAACAATTTCATTGGTGTTTTAAGTTTTCCACAGTATTTCCCAAGATTTATGAGCCATTCTTAAATAGAGTCAAAGATAACATTCCCATAGTTTTTCTCAGAGACAAATCTAGGCTTGATCTAAATACTTGACAAAAGATGAAAATTAGAGCACAAACTGATTTACTATTTAAAGTATGAGCACGTGTATTTCAGGGCAAATGAAGCACATGTGTGGTTCAATCAAAGAGCCTATTAATTTATGATCTATTAATATAATTGAACCTATCAGAAGTTTCAATATAATACCCTGTATTCTTATTTTATGGGGATTTCTTAAAAACCAATGGATAAAACAGCATTCATTTCTCAGTTTGAATAAACAAACAAATGGGCTAATAAATGATTTATGTGTAAAATAGGAGTAGAAAGATATCTCTTTAATGTGATGTGCTGTCAGAATCAGTATAGTATATACTCAGGAAATACATAAAAATTACTGTTTTGTTTTTGCAAAGTTCTATATCATGAATTTAAGAAGTTTTTACAAAGACAGTGAAACAAGAGAAACATGTATAAAAATTGGCTCGAGGGGTACCTGGTTGGCTCAATCTGTTAAGCTCCCAACTCTTGATCTCAGCTCAGGTCATGATCTCATGGTTTGTGAGTTTGAGCCCCTTGTCGGGCTCTGTGCTGACAGCTCAGAGCCTGGAACCCGCTTCGGATTCTGTGTCTCCCTCTCTCTCTGCCTCTCCCTCGCTCATGCTGTGTCTCTTCCTCTCTCAAAAATAAATAAACATTAAAAAATGTATTAAAAAAAAAGCAACTTGTATTTTACTGGAAGAAAGTGGTAAAAACTAATAATAATGCAAAAACTAATATCTCATGTTCTTCCCAGAGACAGCCATAATTAACAGTTCAGTGCATTTCCTCCAAGTTTATACTGTAAGAACAATTTTTGTTGTTGACATCATACATTATACCCAATTATAACTTGCATTTTTCAATCAATATTATGTTCATTTGCCATTTTATCATGTGTTCAGTAAACACCAATATTGACAACTAAGTAACCTTCTATCATACTAATTCTTTATCATTTCCTTTAAAGAAACTGTATCGCATATTTACATTATTTCCTATCTTTCATTTTTATAGAAAATAATTTGGATGTAATCATGTACATAGGCTCTTTTGCTACGATGCAGACTTTTAAACTAGGTCTCCCTCCGGGTGAATTGAGGTATATTATGTTTGTCCCTTGGCTTTCATTTGGCCATACTATCTCAGATGTTTGGACAAGAGATAAATATAACGTTGTTGATTTTCTTTTATTTTTTTCACCTTCTATAAATTATTGTTTTATTTGGTATTAAAAAGGTTCAGAAAGGAAGTGAAATAGTTTTGTAAAATAAGCCCTTAAAAAGCAAGCAATTATAGTTATTTTTATGTGGGCTAATCAGTATCCTTTTAAATGTGCAATCAAGTGGCATCTATAATTATTTGAGCCACTTGGCTCACACATACAATTGAAACTACTAAAATTCACTCTCTTTTCTTTCCTACTCCTTCAGGGCTTATAACTAAGAGTTGATTTTTTCTCTCTCTCTCTCTTCATAAAGCTTAGTTTTGGAGGAATTCCAGTACCAGGAAAACCTGGAACCTTTTTAAAGAAAAACTTCCATGGATGTATTGAAAACCTTTACTACAATGGAGTAAACATAATTGACCTGGCTAAAAGACGAAAGCATCAGATCTACACGGTGGTAAGTTAACATCTTTCTCAGTGTGGTGATTTCTAACATGTTGGAGTAAGTCTTTCTTCCATCCTGAACCTCTTTATAATGTGTTTATATTACACACTTTGAGGTCCTATCAGCCTCCCAAGTGAAACTGGGGAGCAACAGAAAATGCAGGAATCGAGTCAGTGTGAATAACGTTATGAGCAGTAACAAAGCATGAGAGGCACCTGAAGAATTCTATTTTCCTGTCCAGCTGTGGGTAGTGTTTGCAGCTTCCTCTGTGTTAACATAAATGTCTTTATTATCTCTGTGAAATGCAACAGTAGAACCGCAGATTCTGTTAACTTCTATAGCTTGAGAGTTATGTATTTCTCTACTTATCATTTGTATTAAAATTTTGAATGAGGGCTTAAACCTTTGTCTTTGAGATTTCCTCTGATGAATTTATCATGCTAGCAAGTTATATGATTTTCTAATTAATTAACTAATATTTATCTTCCCGAATAGACTATGAGTTTTGTGAGTGTCAGACCGGTCTCTTTCTTGTTCACCACTGCATTCCCAATACTAGCAGACTGCCTTGTATATAGTAGGTGCTCAATAATGGTGTTGATATTTACAACTATATTTGTGGATTGGTTTATTTCTCTCTGTTTTTATTTCATATATTTTGTATCCCTGTTGTTTAGTACATGCACAGTTAGGATTGCTATGTCTCCCTGGCGGATTGGCCATTTTGTCATTACATAATGTTCTTCTCTGTCTGTGATTGTTTTATTTGGTCTGAAGTCTACTTTATCTGATATTAATATAAACACTCTTCAGTGTTTTTGATTAACATTTATAAGAAATGTCATTTTTTTTCATTTGCATACATTTAACCAGCCTATATCACATATTTGAAGTGATTTTCTTGTAGACAGTAAATAGTACAGTTATTTTTAAATCCACTTCATCAATTTCTTTTAATTGGTGTATTTAAACCATTTACATGTAATGGTAATTATTGGTGTGTTGGTGCTCAAATGCCTGTTTTCTTTTTTGTTTTCTGTTTGTTACCTCCATTTTTTATTTCTCTTTTCTCTCCACCTTCCTGTGTTTTTCTTGAATGACTTTTAGAATTTTGTTTTGATTTATGTAGTGTTTGAATGCATCTCTGTGTATACTTTTTGCTGGTAGTTTCTTTAGGTATTATAAATATGCATCTTATGACAGTTTACTGGTATTTCACCAATTTAAGTGGAGTTTGTAAATCTTACCTACCTTTATATTCTTTTACCTTTTCCTGTTTATTATATAATTCTCTTAATTATTATTTCCTATCTATATAACTGAAATCATAATAAGTGTTATTTTGCTTCAACTGCCAAACCTAATTTAGAAATCTCAAAAGAAGAAGAAAAATCTGTTTTACTATTTTTGCTTAGTGTTGTTCTTTATTCCTTCCTGAATTTTCCAGATTTCTTCTTTTATCATCTCATTTCTATTTAAAAAATCATTTTTTGTCATTTTTCGAAGTGTATGCTCATGACAAATTCTTAGTTTTCCCTCAATCTATAATGTGTTGGTAGCTATTCCATCCTTGAAAGATATGTTCTTCGTGTATAAGACTTTGGGTTGAATGCTGTTTTCTTTCAGGCCTTGAGAATGGAGCCACTTCCTTCTGGCTTCAATGGTTTCTGGTGAAAAATCCACCATTATTAAAAAATTTTGCCCCATGGATAAGCTGTCATTTCTCTTTCAGTGCTTTCAAGATCTTTCCTTTGTCTTTAGTTTTTGCGAGTTTGACCATTATGTATTGTGTGATTTCCTTAGGTTTACCCTGTTTGGATTTCATTCTGTCTCCTGAATTGGTGGGCTCTTGTCTTTCACTAAACTTGGGAAATGTTCTGCCGTTTATTTGAGTATTTTCTAGTCCTCTATTTCTCTTCTCCTTTCTGAATGTCACAAATATGAATGCTGGATCTTTTACTACAATTCCACAGGTCCCTAATCCTCTGTTCATATTCTTTATTTTCTTAGCTCTTTTGTCTTGTGTTCAAACTGGGTAATTTCCGTTGTCATATCTTCAAGTTCACTAATTCTTTCCTCATTCCCTTCATTCTGTTACTGCACATATTTGTTAATTATTTTTATGTCTGTTACTATATTTTTCAGTTCTAAATTTTTCATTTGTCTTTATTTTCTGTTTCCTTGCTAAGACTTTCTGTGTTTTACTGGATATTTATATTTTATTACTTGTCTCAAATATCTAATTGTTCCTTGGAGGAGTTTTATTATAATGTCTGCTTAAAAATACCTGTCATGTAATTCTAACATTATTTTTTCTCATCTCAGTGCTGGCATCTGTTGATTGTCTTTTTCATTCAATTTGATGTCTTCCTGTTTCTTGGTGTGACAAGAGTTTTTTTTTTTTATTTTAACCTGGACATTTTAGAGATTATACTATGATGAATTATATTTAAACCTGCTCTGTTAACTGTCTTCCTCTGACAATATTGCAGTAGTAGAGAGGGAGATATTACCTCCACTCTGCTAGGGGAGGGTAGAGTCCAGATTTTCCGCTCAGCACCCATTGACTCTTAAGGGTAAGGTGGAGAGGGCTGAAAGTTCCAGCTCTCCACTAACACTTAAGTGATAGCTCTCCCTGGCTGGGGTATGTATGAAAGCCTCATTACTATTCTTCATGGCACATCCATTAACATTACAATGTGTATGTGTGTGTGTGTGTGTGCGCCCTTCTTATTACTAGACTGTGATAAATGTCATGACTCTGCACTAAGACGTCTTCTACACCATCCCTACAGGGGATGGGTATGGTTCCTCTAACTGCTGAGTGGGGGTAGACAGTCCAAGTTCTACCCCACATGTGGTTTCAGTTGATACTACAGGTAGAGACTTGCTACTCTCTGACAATGCTTAAAGTCCCAGCTTGCTAATCAGTCTTCTTTGACACAGCCTTGGCCAGGAATTTTGACATCTTGTTGCAGCATGAATGAATGGGAATAGGGCCACAGTTTTTCTGTGGTGTTTGGCTGGCATAGAGCAGTTATTGTCTGAAGATAATTCTGTCTTACTATGCCGTTCCTTTCCTGGTTCTTTGATTATAGAGAGCAAACTTCTAATTGGGATTCACTTTTGATCTGCACCAGTTTGTCTCTCCAGGTTGCTGACTGCTTCAGCAACAAGTCTTAGATGTAAATAAGCAAAAAACCAAAAATCTGGGGGAACTTTCACTGTTGTTCTGTGGGTCTCAAGATCCTTATGCATGCTTTCTTCTCTCAACCATTCAGAGTCTTCTTAGGTTTGTTTCATACATAATGTCTGGCAGTTTTTATTTGTACTTAGTAGGAGAAATAGAGAAAATTATACTACTCCATTTTTCCAGAAGTGGAAGTCCTTTAAACTGATACTCCTAAATCCCATGACAAGAGTAGGCCACTGTATCATAGACAGGCCAAACCTGATTCTCTTTGTGATCTGGCTAGTGGAGTATCTGGAAAACCCATAGGTCTTAAATGACCTTGATGTTTATTTTCCCCTTGATAAGTATACCTTATAATGAATATTGTATTTCATTTGGGTTTTTGGATTTTGTACAGGTAGTACATTTTATTTTTTTGTTTGTTTGTTTTTGTTTTATTTATTTTTGAGAGAACATGAGTGGGGGGTGGGGCTGAGAGAGAGGGGGACAGGGGATCTGGAGCAGGCTCTGCACTGACAGCAGTGAGCCTGATGCAGGGCTCAAACTCACAAACTGTGAGATCATGACCTGAGCCAAAGTCAGGTGCTCAACCTACTGAGCCACCCAGGTGCCCCAGTAACACATTTCCTAAAGTGGCCATTGGATTTGAGGGTATGAGATAGATTTGCTTGAAGGGAATCATAGTGGGTTAGATGTCGCCAATATTTTATTATTTTTTAATGTTTACTTATTTTTGAGAGAGAGAGACAGACAGAGTGCCAGGAGGGGAGGGGCAGGGAGAGTGGGAGACACAGAATCCAAGGCAGGCAATGGGCTCTGAGCTGTCAGCACAGAGCCTGATGTGGGGCTCGAAGCCATGAGCCATGAGATCATGACCTGAGCCGAAGTAGGACGCTTAACCGACTGAGCAACCTATGTGCCCCAAGATTGCCAGTATTTTAAAAGGCTTGGGCCAAATTTCGGACTCCTGTTGTTTTGAAGAATAAGGCTGGTGCTAAGAAGGGGTTAATCCTCTTACTCTCATTCTAAGAGATCCATTGACATTGCCTATCCATCCTTGGCTCATGCTCAGGAATCTTGACAATTATCCTACCCACATGTACTTCAGTATATCCATCTCCCAATTGACCTAAGTACTAGATTGCTGATGATATTTTTCTTGAGTCTAGTTCGGGACTTGAGCCATGTGAACACATTCATGCCCACCCCATCCCCACTAATTAAGTATTTCATAATATACCACTTCCTTTAAGTTCAATCTGCCTATTGGTAGTAAGATCACATGCTACTGGAAATTTAGTTTAGAGTAATGTCATCAACGTCAACACGTCTAAAAGGCAGGACACTACCTTCTGCTGTTCTAAGAGTTGGCAGATCATGGTGAAACACAGGCGTTTATAGTAGCATGTTCAGGGGCGCCTGGGTGGCTCGGTCGGTTAAGCGTCCGACTTCGGCTCAGGTCATGATCTCACAGTCTGTGAGTTCGAGCCCCGCGTTGGGCTCTGTGCTGACAGCTCAGAGCCTGGAGCCTGTTTCAGATTCTTTGTCTCCCTCTCTCTGACCCTCCCCCGTTCATGCTCTGTCTCTCTCTGTGTCAAAAATAAATAAACGTTAAAAAAAAATTAAAAAAAAAATAATAGCATGTTCAGTCCCATTGTTCATAAACAGGTTCAAAAGTATGTGACCCTGGGTGTTATAGGTTAGTGATGAGTCACTAAATTCTATTCCTGAAACCAGTGTTACATTATATGTTAACTAACCAGAATTGAAATAAAAATTGGAAAAAAAAAGTATGTGAGCCTGAGACTTACATATAAATAACTAAAATCCTTATGGCAGTATCCAGAAAGGAAATATGCATACATATTACATGTTAGAAACATCTTTAATGATGATATATATTTAAAATTTACTGGTTACACAAAGCAAGAAAAGGAGAAATAACACAGAGGAAAAAAATGAATTGCTGAATATTGGAAGCTTTCATCATCTCCTTTTCTGGGCGAATGATTTACCAAAAACCTTAATAAATGTTGTGTTGATTTTAAACTACTTTAGCACTTACCAAGTTGCCTGAAACTTTTGTAGCGTCCTTCATTCCTGAGAGTTTAATTGGCGGTATTGTTAATACAAAGCACGAGGAAGCCATTTAGCACTAATGTAGTTGGGGGAAAAAAAATCCCAAGAAAACTGTTTTACTTTGCAGGTAGACAGCCTTTAGTTTTAACCTTCAAAATTTAAAGGGGAAATAAAACGTTATTTTTATCCAAAATTGCTTCCATCACCTTGCTTAAGTGAGAATTCACTTCATATCACTACACACACACACACACACACACACACACACACACACACACGCACCTTTATATACTTAGTCTTTTTTCCTTTAGGAATGCTGTGAGGGAAGGAATGGTTTGCATTGTTAATTACAAGCACAAACTCCTTTATTCCCCTACTCATACTTAAAGTTTTCCCCCAAAGACACAGTATCAGCTACAGAATCAGCTTGGCTCCAGGTTACTAAGTCACTGCTGTGCTAAGTAAGGGCTTTTGAAAGGGGTGGCACTTCTGTCCTTTGCCAGTGTTCACAGACTCTCTCACAGCTAGTAAGTCTTGGAAAGTTCAGAGTTTAGCAGGAGAGTCATGGAATCAATGCATTAGGTAGCAAGGGTATGATATTACCCATAAATTATAAAATGTGATTCAAGGCTCAAGGAAGCATCTGTGTTGGCCTCATGCAGCACAGACCTCTTTAGCAAGTGGCATCCGGTGAGTATCACCATTGCAATTTGTCATTCCTTTCTGTGGGACCTGCCCACTCCCTGGAGATTTAACAGCTGTTCCATGGGGATAATTCAATTTAGTCTTTATGGCTCGATTTGACTACAAGACGATTCTCCACATCCCGAAATGCAGTAAAACTAACAGCTTAAAGTAGACATAAAAAATACCTCACTATTCTTCCTCAAATCTTTCATACTATGCTAATACAGCACCATATAATAAACAATCAGAAAGTAAATGGTCCATTGAAGTGTGTGTACAGTACCTGTAATGTGGATGATTATATACATAATATAAGAAATATATTGCCCTGCTAGTTTCCTGAAAATGATTAATTTCATACCCTCCACTTCATAAGAAATGATGCCTTTTTTGAGCTCTGCTTTCCGAGTGTTAATCCCCTCTTCTAGAGGCAAGGAGAGTAACGTGATTGTTGGGATGTTGGCTGAGGTCTAACCCACTTCACTATAGGTCTTAAAATGATTTTTTTTTTTTCATTTAAAGGAAGAGCATAGCAGAAATGGTCTTATTACTTTCCTTGGTCTTTGGTAGCAGGACTATAGATATAGAATTGACTTTGGGGCTAATTGACCATGTCAATTCACTTTTGTGCCTTTGTCTACAAATAATTAAAATTAAGGAATTGAATGGATGATAGCAATAGCAAGCACATATAATGATCTCCTAACCTCATGGCTGCAATTGCTGAACAGTCACAAAATGTCTTCCACTCAGCTATCTGCTACGGAAGCCGCACAGTCTTCTGAACCCAGCACCTGCAGTAACATAATGGTTGATAGACTAGTTACATTCCTAAACATGTAGTTTTGTATTCTGTGATCCCACCAAATAACAAAAGTAGATTGGTGACAGCTTAGGTTCTATGTCCTGAATCTGACATTTAGTTTATTTCCAAACTGTATGAACCGTGAAGTGGGTTTTGAGTAAATATATTCCAATCTTATTCATGTCATTCATTTGAGAAAATTGAATGGCCATCTCTAGTCCACATTTGATCAAGTGATGGACTTCCTTGAAATGAGGCATATAAAAAAGATGTTACCCCGTGGACTTGAGTATAACAGGCATACGGATATATAATAATAGCAGGCTTTTATGAAATTTATCGTCTGTTTGTATCTACTGCCACGAAACTCACTGGAGTATGGTTGTTTATTTCTTGCAGCTCTGAATCCAAGAAAATACACTCAGAGATAAGTATAAGTGTGCACATGAGATCACACACACGCACTCACCTCTGTATATGCACGCACAGGCGTATACATGCGCCTTGACGGTAACCTTTGTCCTACCTTCCTGTGACCCAGAAGTTTATGAAAATTGCTCAGAGAAAAGTCCCTAGTGTCTGGTGAAGCCTATAATCTCTTCAGTTTGTCCCCGGGATCATGTTTCATCTCTGTGAGCATGCTCTGTGATAAATGATACTTTCCCTTGATGGAAGGAATCACTTGAAAAAGCAACTAACATATCATGTCTTCTCTCTGCACTTTCCCGCTATCTTCCACTGTCATTTGACCAGTCTGACATTCACATTACTTGCTTCTGTGTCGTATGCACCTCATACCCTGGAAAAAATATTGCTAAATTATTAGCTTCCAGAGAAGTTGCTTCCTCTCTTTTCATGGGCACATTAAAATTAGTTTCAAGGTCATATGAGGAATAATATGACTTAAAAGTTAAGAAAAAGAAACTAACAGTGGAATGGTTTTTCTCCCTGAAATTGTTCTACCTTAAATCAATGTTATGACTTGTTTTTTTCTAAGATGACTGATTTTCATGAGCTCATCTGGTAAAATCATTACATGAAGTCATTAAAATTTCTTTAGAATGTTAAAAATATACATTTCTATATATTTTTAGGGATATTTGGAATATACAGAATAAAACACACAATAAGCCAGAGAGGAAAACACTATTCTCATCTATATGTATTTTGTTTTTGTATTTTAAATGTATATTTTATAAAGCATAGGTGTTATTTTATTGACAATTTTATATCTTGCTTCTTATGGTTAATGTTTTTCTTAAAATATATTCTATATCTTTAAAATTTTTATTAAAAATTTCTCTGTATAAGCATCATTTAAACGTTAACTCACCAGAGTGTCTTTGGAGAAAACAAACATAATGAAAAAATAATTTTCTGAACATTAAAAAAATTTTTTTTTGATCTTTATTTTTGAGAGAGAGACAGAGTGTGAGTGGGGGAGGGGCACAGAGCGAGGGAGACACAGAATCCAAAGCAGGCTCCAGGCTCTGAGCTGTCAGCACTGAGCCAGATGCGGGGCTCAAACCCACAAACCGTGAGATCATGACCTGAGCTGAAGTCGGATGCCCAACGGACTGAGCCACCCAGGCACCCCATGAACACTTAGAATAGATAACCAGGAGTGAAGATTATTGGGTGAACGATTATGGATTTTTGACTCAATTGTTTAAAGTCTGTTCCAGTTTAGCCTCCACCTGCCCCCCCCCCCGTTTTATCCTTGTGGGTTCCACCTTATACCTTCCATTCATTTGAATATTCACTTGTATTTTAACGCTTATTCATTTTTGAGAGGCAGAGAGAAACAGAGCATGAGCGGGTAAGGGACAGAGAGAGGGAGACACAGAATCTGAAGCAGGCTCCAGGCTCTTGAGCTGTCAGCACAGAGCCTGACATGGGGCTCGAACTCATGAACTGTGAGATCATGACATGAGCTGAAGTCGGATGCTCAAGGGACTGAGCTACCCAGGTGCCCCTCATTTGAATATTCAAATGAATTTAAAAGACTGTGGTTAATTTGCAACAACATGGATAGACATAGAGGGTGTAATCCTAAGTGAAATAAGTCTGTCAGAGAAAAACAATTATATGATTTCACTCATATGTAGAATTCAAGAAACAAAAGGAACAAAGAGAAAAAGAGAAAAACAACCAACCAACCAAACAAACAAAAACAAACTTAAATACAGAGAACAAACTGGTGATTGCCAGAGGGAAGATGGGTGGGGGGATGGATGAAATAGGTTAAGGGGATTAAGAGTACACCTAAATTGATGAGCACTGAGAAATGTATAGAATTATAGAATCATTATATCTTATACCAGTAACTAATGGAACACTGTTATACTTCAATAGAAAAATAAAATTAAAAAGAAGTTGGGTCTAAATGAAACTTGAAATCAACTCAGGCTCTTTTCTTCTATGCAAAACTTCTAGCTAATGAGCTGAGCATGTGTTTTAATGCTCTTTTTTTTTTTTTTCCCCACAACACCAGCAATGTTAGTACCTTCACTTGAAGACGTATTGTCTCAGAGAGCTGTCTTATAGATAATCATGGTGCCACAAATCACAATGCTAATGCCAGAGGAGAGGAAAGGGGGGTGACATATGGACCTGTGGTTGTGTTCACTCCTTCGTCCCTGGGACCTCTGTGAGAGACAGACAGGGACAGACATTGTTATCCACAGTTTATACTGAAAGATGCTTTTTGCCCAGGACCAGGGAAAGTCAATGATATATAGGCAATGGCTATGTCATTCACAGTCTTCTTCCTCTTCTTCTGGAAAGCACTACACCATCAGCTTTTATTCATTTTTATTATACATCTATTTTTTCCTGGGGCCTTGAATGACTTTCACGTCAAAGTGAAAAAAAAAAAAATACAAGGCTGGGCAGATTCGTGAATAGCACCACCGCTTACTTGGGAATTGAAGACCAATGAGGTGTTTCAGAAATGGCCCCTGTGTGGTTTGCTAATTGACAAATAAATCTCTCTGGGGTATCTCTTGCCATGTACAGGCATTGAGGCAGAACCCTTGCCTTTGGCCAGAGGAGGAAAGAGCCGCAGAAGCAATGTCTGGGAACAGCCTAACTCCCTTACACCGACATGGCTGTGGTCTTGGCAGGGGCTCCTCACTGGTTCCGTGGCTCTCAGCGTGTCCAGTGCCAGCGTCCCGCTTCCAGGCTCTTCCTTCCGCATTTAAGGAGGTGGCTATGAGTCTTGCACAGGGATTTTTTTGCCTCCCTCAACCCTCTGTGACCAGTGGCTCTTGTATTCCGTGATGGAAGCTTCTGTGCCTGGGTTTTGAATCTTTCATAATCAGCTGCTCCAATATATAGAAGTTTATTTCCTCCAGTTTCTCCTCAATGCTGGCTCTTTTCTAGCCAGGCCTAGATGCTTCAGTGTTTCTGGAATTCACTATGTACATACCCTGCTCTAAACCTGTTCATCCCATGTTGCTCCCATACCAGCTGAGCTCATTTTTACTTTCAGCTCTTCCCTGACCTAGCCCCAAACCACCCATCATTTTCCAAACTCACATGTAGGGTTGACATTCTGAATCAGGATGAGCCTCAAAATATTCAGCTGCTTCTGAGAGATGGAACAGAGTACTGGAGCCCCCAGGCTGTGCCAACCACAGACCCTTGAATTGCTGCCTTGTGGGGAGGCCCAGAGAGAACTGGTAATCAGACAAGTGTAGATTTCAGGGAGCCACTTAGGAGCTTTAGGGCAGTAGACATATAGCAAATAATTAGGAAGTTTCAGAAGTTTAAAAATGGAACCACCATTAGGGTAGACCAGTGTGAACCTACTGCATTCCTGCCCTGCGTGTGTCAACCCCAGTGGGTTCTCTGTGGCTCCCTGGACCATAGGGCTAGGGAGAATCATGGATTCAAGTCCAGCCTGTATAGAAGAAGTTGCTATGATCCATAAGCAGAATCCACCATGGGTTTGGGAAAGGTGTACTGACGAATACGCTGTGACTGCTGGCCTCATCCGGCCACTCCAGATCCCACCTTCTCCTCAGAGTACCTTTCACCACTCAGCTCCATTATGCTTTCTTTGTTGCGACCCTCATACTTATACAGCATGACACAAGTCAGCATTTGATTCATCATCATCAGTCATCATTATCAAAATATAGTTTATTGAGTATCTACTGTGCTCATAGAAAATGACACTTGCCTTCAATGGGTGGGAAACTTTAAGCCTCTCTCTGCCCCAGTATGCACATACTGGGCATTGAGTCCCGTTTTAGAACTCAGAATTAGAAGCCGATGCAACTTTGCCTGTCTCTTTGTATATACTTTCTGCTCTCCTGGCCACCATTTTGATGGCCGCCCTTCCTCATCTCCTCTCAGTTGCCTTAATGGTTTGGCATATATTTTTGTTTCTTTTGCCACCTTGAATACTCTAATGATTATCAGTGGTTCTCTCAATGATTCCATTCGGTTTCATAGCTTCTTGCTTTCTTGCTTTGACTACAGCTCTGCTTTCCCACCTGTAAGGCCAGGTGTGCTTCTGGCCGTCATACCCCCCAACCACTGAAAATTATTGGCAGGATTCAAAAATATTTTACAAGAGTTAAGGAGGAGAAGTCACAGGGCTAGTGGGTTTAGGAAAGACTTCAGGAACATACAAGAACTTGAGGTAGGTTTTGAGGAAAAACATCTCAGATAATTCTGATGTGATAGGAAGGCATTTCAAGGCAGAGCCACAGAAACTCACAGTGGAATGTAGTATTTCTTGGAAACAATGTTTTATTCTAGTCTAGTTCTTTGCAAGAGTTTCTCCTTTCACTTAAGACCTTAAGTATGTTGTAAGTTTCACAAACTAAACATACCTTTCTGTGTCACTCATAGTGTTGAAATGTATATAAGGAAGGTACTGTGTGTTGAAGAAGTGTATAATCTTTGAAGGCAGTGAGATTAAATCCCAGCATCATCACATAATAACTACAGAATCTGGACCAAGTTACTTTACTTCATCATGATTCGGTGGCATCATCTACTTCATAGATGCATGGTGACTTCTGGGATATTATAAGCATTGAATCACTAATAGCTAATAATAGTGTTATAATTATTTTTATTGCTCCACTTTGCTCATCATTTCTCATTCTATGCTCCCCATGAAGACTGTAGTCCTATGACTATGTCTGTCCTGTTTGGTAAATGGCCTTCGACACGAACAACTCTAAAGATTTTAGGTCAGTGATTACTAACATTTTAGGAGACACGTACCCCTTGAAGAATATAATGAAAATTATGGGCACACTTTATTTTGCATAACATTTCTGGAGCACATACATACCCCTGAAGTCTATCTATGGACGATAAATTAGGAGCTCCATATTGTATTTTAGGTTAGGAAAATGGTAGATAAAATCAAACCTTTTCCATGTGTTTGTAAGTTCCTAATAATCTTATGTAAATTTTCCTCGTTGAATCACCACGACCTCGGTAAGAAGGGACCTGGCACTGGATCTGTTTCATGTGTGACAGCTGAGATGGCTTCTGAGAAGCTCTTTGCTTCGTGTCACAAGATTTAGAAGATATCTCTATCTGCCAAGATCTAGGTTGTTTGAAAAGGACACACACACACACACACACACACACACACACACACACGTATATATGTATATTATTACTATTATTACTATTTAAAAAAATGTTAGCTAGTAGAAGGTGGTTAACTTGCTAAAATGGGCAAAAGAGGACTTAAGGATCCAGAAAGAGCAAGTTGAAAAAGATCAGGTAGTTTCTCTTGGCCCTAGGGAGAATAGACTGTGAAGGAACTAGGGAGTAAGAGAGCTCCCCCTGCCTGCCTCCCAGGCTGAGATTCACACACCTCTTGGAAAGGGAGGTTACCAGGGGACCAGGCAGTCTTTGGATAACAGTGAAACTTGACAGACAGCGCAGGTCGAAGTTGCCTGTGGGAGCTGCCCCCTACGGGGAAAGTGTGAGCTGAGGGCACAGCTGGAACTCAACTGTGAGAAATCATGGGGCTCTCCAGTGACTTTCCAGTCATGGAAGACAGGAACCCAGAAAAGTCTCCCAAATGCAATCTCCTTGCAGTGGCCCTCTAGTGCCCTCTACTGACAGAGCCTAACGTTCAGGTGAGAAATGTTTACAGGGTCCAATTCCAGTGTCAAAAGCAGGCCAAAGAAGGGTGGCTTTGGAGCTGAAACTCAGAAATGGGTAACTGGCACTCTCTCTAGTCTCTTTTATTTCTTTTAAAATGCACGCTAAAAACCAGAGGCGCATTTCTGGACATCTTGAAGAGGGGGTAGGGAAGACAAAACCAGAGGCATGTGTATATTCATGGTTTCATGTCGCCTGGGCATAACCTTGGGCAAGCATAGCATGTCTCACAGGGGTTTAAGTGCAAACTCTTAAATACACGTGCAGGCTTGTGTGAGTAGGGACGTGTTAATTTATTTAACTGTGTCACTGCTTGCTGCCTCAGTAGAAAATAGTGAAACTACTCTTACTCTCTTTTATGGGTCCATGTAATCTGTTACATTGAAAGGAATTTCTCATACTCAGAAGGTTTGGGGCGTGCTGTGGGTAGACTAGAATGTGAATCACTTGAACAATTTACCCCTCTGGTGAGGATTTGACGTGCTGCAATTCTCACAAAACTTCTCACATTTCACCGAAAGGTTTTCTCATGCAACTCACCACCCTCTCTCTTTGAAACAGTTTTATTTCTTTGCCATTTGTTTCCACATTTTTCTCTAATGTCCTAGTTCAGCTCCCCATTCTATTCCTACATCAGCCCAAGTGGTTATCCATTCTCCCCCATGGTGGTCAATTATTACTTCAGTTTCCTCCCTGATATAAGGTCCCCAGAGTACCTTGCTTCTGCCAGGGAAACAGCCCTTTGAAGAACATTCATATTTGTCCTCATTGCACCCACAGAGTCCAGTAGCTAAATAACATGTTATCTTTTAAAAATAATAAGGATAATTTAAAAGTGAAAAATAGATCGACTAGGCCTTTAAGAAAGGTGCCCGGAGATGAAGAACAAGGCCGAATGGACACGTTCAGCCTCCACAAGCCACAGTTGGTGTGTCTGATAGAAATGTCTTGTGTGACCAGATTTGGGGCTGAGGGAATGCCCTAAAACCCACTGTTTACCTCAGTGATGGGTGACCCATGGTGAAAACTTAGAAGCACAGTATGATTTGGGGGAGCACTGCAGGAACACAGTGCTGAGATGCAGTGTTCAATGGTAGCTTCGCAAGGTTAATGGAAGATCAGGCAGCCCCAGAAGAAGCTCTTAGTTTTAGAGGCTCTGGTGGATGTTCGTCATTCTGTTATACACCGGCAAATACAACATTTCACACAGAAACCGTAGCAAGCACCTATCTCATATTCTTCCAGGAACCTAGAAAGCATGTGAATTTTACCAGACTTTTAACAGTGTGATGACTGGGGAAAACTGTTAAGACAATCCAGACTTTTTTTTTCCATGTTTTTACTTATAAAATTAAGTGTTTATAACCAGGGTACGGCCATTTATAGCCCAGAGGTCCAATTTTAGTGCTTCATGACCCAGATAACCCTACAACCTTATACTCCTTACAGGATGCAGTGGGGCCCACGTTTTATAAAAATGTGGGGCAGTTAGGGCTGATACTGCCCTGGGAAAGCACAAGAGTCATAGTCCTCCCAGCGATGTAATTAAATGACCAGCATAGGAACCAATAAGTATCTTAGAAAATGACATTTTTTAAAAGTTTATTTATTTATTTTGAGAAAGAGAGAGCAAGCGTGGGAGAGGGACAGAGAGAGAGAGGGAGAGAGAGACAATAACAAGCAGGGTCTGTGCTGTCCACACAAAACCCAGTGTGGGGCTCAAACTCCCAAACTGTGAGATCATGACCTGAGCCAAAATCAAGAGTCGGGCACTCAACCGACTGAGCCACACAGGCGCGCCTAAACAATGATATTTCATTTTCATTTTTCACAAGAGAATTTGGGGGTATAGGCCAGTGGTAGAGCATTTGGCTGCACAAGAAAATTCATGTTTACAGATTACAGGAAATTTGTAAAATATAGAAAAGCAGAAAGAAAGAAAAAGATCACCGGCATTCCCGTCAAACAAAGGCAACCATAAATACTATGCCAGTGTAGATTTTCCAGTCTTTTTTTTGTTGTTGTTTATTTATTGTGAGAGAGACAGAGACAAAATGAGGGGGGGTGGGCAGAGAGAGAGGAAGAGAGAGAGAATCCCAGGCAGGCTCCGCACTGACAGTACGGAGTCTACCATGAGGCCGGAACTCATGAAACTGAGATCACGACATGAGCCAAAACCCAGAGTTGGACGCTTAATTGACTGAGCCACCCAGGCTGCCCTCCAGTCTTCTTTTTTTAAAAAGGAATATTCTTTCATATAACTTCTTTTGTTTTTCTTGTCATCAACATAGTCTGTAATGAAAATAATAACTTACTGAGCATTTAGTATGTGCCAGATACTCTGTCAACTGCTTTTCGCACTTATCTATTTTAATCCTCGAAGTCACTCTATGAAGTAGACAACTATTTGAGAGAAACAGGAGTGTTAATGATCTTAAAGTCACTTCTCAAGTTACATGGCTAGGAAGTCTCTCTCCCTGGCTTTTCTGATGCCAAATCCATGTCCATTTGCTGTGATATGTGTTATGTACATTTTCTACCCTGCTCTAATCACTGGGTTTCTAAATTTTAGCTAAAGTAACATCACATCATGAAAATGGTGATCAACAGAAGTTGAATAACTGAATTACTTTTTTTTTTTTTTGTAAGAGGAGAAAGGATTCATTTGAATTCCCAGTGAGGAAGCTAGCATACTACAGGTAGTACATGCTTAATAAGTATTTGTTTAAATTTGTGCTGGGATGATTATACCAATCCAGACCATCAGGGTCTGATTAGCAGTGAGAATGTCTCCTTATTTAACACTGGAGGGTGGAAGCACCTTCTGAGGGGAGGCTGTTCCTCTGTATACCTAGTGATCTTCACATATAAGTAAGATATCATTGGCACCACCTACCTTTTAGCCACCTGAGATACAGAATTAGAAGATGACCTTCCAGGGGTGGCTCTGTTGGTTGAGTGTCCGACTTCAGCTCAGGTCATGATCTTGCAGTCTGTGGGTTCGAATCCTGCCTCGGGCTTGCTGTTATCAGCACAGAGCCTTCTTCTGCTTCGGATCTCTTGTTCCTCTCGCCTCTCTCTCTGTCTCTCTGTTTGCTCTCTCTCTCTCTCTCTCTCTCACTCTCTTTCAGAAAGGGATGATCTTCGGGCTGTCTACCTCCAGTAATAATCTCTGTCCCTAATTCAGCGGCAGCAGCATGACCTAATTAGATTCACTGTATGAGTCAGGAGATGAGGCTTCTCCATCCAACCAGGTTACTAGGTAGCTGGGTAAACTCTACAGTTGATTTCTTCTTTCTGGTGCTGTGACTGAGAAACATTCTTTAGATCATCTCTAAAATACCTCTTAAGGCAAAGATTTCATTAAGGAGAGTTATTTACCAGCCCTCTCTCACTGTATGAGTTTACAAGGATTTCCATAACAAAACACCACAGATTGGCTTGGCTTAACAGAAACTGATAGTCTTAAGGTTCTGGAGAGGAGAAGGCTGAGATCAAGGTGTCAGCGGGTTCGGGTTCTCCTGAGGCCTCTCTTCTTGGCTCGCACATGGGCACCTTGTCCTCTCGTGGCCTTTCCTCTGTGTCTCCATGCAAATGGTTTTTCTGTGTGCCCAATTTCCCTCTTCTTTTATAGACACCAGTTAGATTGGTTTAGGGCCCACACTAATTGCCTCATTTTAACTTAATCACCTCTTCAAAGGTCTCATCTCCAAATACAGTCCCATTCTGAGATACTGGGGATTAGAGTCTCAACATATGAATTCTGGAGGAACAGTTCAGCTCGTTACAATTGCTTCAAATGGTATTATCCTAAGACCACTGGCAATACTTGTATCAGTTATCTATAAGCTCTTCTGCCCTCTCCACAAAACAGTAACGTTGGGATGAGAAGCCTCAGGAAGCAGTTAGGGACCCAGATCATTCCATCCTTCATGCAAGCCATACTTGCTCTGTGGCTTTTATCCTGAGGGTCCCAGTAAGCTCCTGGAACTTGAGGTATCGTGTCTACGTGCAAAGCTGCCAAACAGGAGAAAAAGCAGAGGCCAAAGGAATATCCCTGCTGGCTGAGTCAGCTCTTTTTGAGGCTTCCAGGAAGTCCCAGTTAATGCTTCTGCCCTGTCATGCCTCAAAGGCAGACTAAGTCACCTGGCCACACAGATTTGCAGAGGGAGTGGGGACATGTAGCCACCCACTGGAGCCTATTGTTGCCTCAAGTTCATTGGAGATCCACTACAGGAAAGGCAAGGAGAATGGATTTTGAGTAGGGAACTAGGGATCTCTGCCCAAATCTCTTTGAACAATAAAAGTCAGTATAGGAGAGTTCTCATATAAAAAGTGGTGCAGAATCTACTTTGGCGTCAAGGTCTATCATCACCATTATAACGGCACTCTAGATTTATGCTGTCCAATATGGTAGCCACTAGCCATGTGCGACTGTGGAGCATTCAAAATGTGGTTAGAGCAAATTGAGATGAGCTGGAAAGGTTAAAAAATATATAATCTCAATTTTAATATTGACTTCATGTTTAAATAATATGAATGTATTGAGTTAAATGACCTAATATGCAAATTAAAAATTAAGTTAATCTCTTTCATTTTACTTCTTTCTTTTTAATATAGGTAGCAGAAAATTTAAACTACGTGTGTGGCTTGCATTATATTTCTGTTAGTGCTGATATTCACCACCCCAAATAGGAGTAATCTAGTGTCAGCTTCTAATTTTTAAAGTTACTTTTCTGGAAAACTTTTAAAATGTCTATTCAGAGACAGCAGCGATAATCAGAATTAGATATGTTTCTTCTTATTTCTAAATCCTTATAGAGGAAAATGAGCAGCTGGTTTTTATGATGTATTCATTATCGATGTATGAATTTGCCTCATTTTCCAGGCCAGGTAGTGGCACTTCCCTTTCGCACGCCCTTGCTGCTTTTCAGTCTCTACCCAGGATGCCCGAAGCCCATTTGTTTCTCACCTCCGTGAATTTAGTCTAGAAAAGCACCATGTGCATGCATGTGGACTAGAAAGTTGCTTTGGTTGTGGGCCAAGTTTGTACAAGAAAGTTCACTCAAAAGGAAAAAGTGATGACATGTACACACACACACACACACACACACGACACCTTCTTTTGACTGTCCTGCTGTAATGACTTGTTACATGTGCCTACTTCAGTAGACATGTAACCTAAAGATTATAGTAGAAGGGACAAACAATTCTGAAATTATTCAGGTGTGGGAATCATTTGAAAAATAGTAGTCATTGGGTTTTAGCAGCTGCTTCTATCACTGCTTAGATTCCATTCTTTCAATAATCCACACTGATGCCTTTGATAGCAGCTACTAATCCACAATATTATTGTCATGAAAACTTTCCAATAGTACTTGGACAACTATTTAACTAAAACTTCTTTTAGAAAAGTATTAATTTTGGGGCACCTGGGTGGCTCAGTTGGTTGAGTGTCCGACTTCGGCTCAGGTCATGATCTCATGGTTTGTGGGTTCGAGCCCCACGTTGGGTTCTGTGCCGACAGCTCAGAGCCTGGAGCCTGCTTCAGATTCTGTGTCTCCCTCTCTCTCTGCCCCTCCTCCACTCATTCTCTCTCTCTCTCTCTCTCTCTCTCTCTCTTTCTCTCTCTCTCTCTGTCAAAAATAAACATTAAAAAATTTTAAGAAAAAGAAAAAGTATTAATTTTTCATTTCAAATAAATTTGAAATGGAGAAAAAATTAATTATGTAAATAAAAATCACCACACTTCCACAACCCAGCTGGAGTCACTATTTAGCAAAGGGGCCTCCGTTCTATATCTACATTTTTATCCAGCTATATTTTATCTGATTCATAAGTGCAATTTGTATCCTGTTCATTTCTTTTGATGTTGTAGTAAAAGCAATTGTCGTGCTTACCATAAAAAATTGTTATTAGTGGTGGCAAAATAATATGTCATATGAAGATACCATACTTTACATAACTGTTCTTTTAATTTTAGAGCCAGGTTTATTATTATAAATAATGGTTGCGTAGTGTGTAAATCTTGGTTTGATTTCAGAGTGTTTCCTGAAAATAGATTTCTAGAAGTGGAAGTGTCAAAAAGGATTATTAATATTCTTAAGCTTCTTGATCCATATTTCCAAATAGCTTTGTATAATATTTGGAAATAGAAATTCAAGTGTGTTCAAGGGAGAGTTACAGCTTTGTCTTCTACCTTAAAAGTAAGAGGTTATCAGTTTAGTCATGGGTTTGTCATTCCCTTCTACTCCACAGTTCGCAAGGACCTCTCCTAGGGTTTGTTTCTAGGGGAAAAGCACCACTATTTGTAAAAACTGAAACTCAAGTCGGGGTATTCACCTTTGACACACAGAGAAGAAGCATAGAATATGGGGCCAGAAACAGAGACACACACAGGCAGAAAACTAACACTGACTCCACAGCCAAGGAGCTGAAATTGGGAGCGAGTAGTCTTGGGGTGGGGTGGAGGGCAAAAGAGAGGCAGAGTCAAGAGTGGATGTCTGAGGCCAAAAGCAGCATGTGGCTCTCACTTGGTCCCTGTTCACTGATATGGACATGTAGCCAGATCGTGGAAAGCCAGAGAAGAGGGTCATGTGGGGAACCACTTGCCAGCACACCCACAAATGGGACATTCCTTTCAATAGTAAAGATGCTTCTCCCTGGGTATCCCCCAGATGAAACCCAAGGAACATGATTTCCATCCTTGAAGGCCTTCTTTGGCAGAAACAAAATGTTGCCTGCATAGCCTAATGCCAAGCATCTCCTCTCCCTTAAATTCCAAGAATGCATCATGACTTTCTTCCCAAGGATTGTCTTCCTCTTCTTTCTCACCATTCACACCAATCCTGTTCCCACTCCCACTTCTTCCCACCTGTCATCCAACTCAAAGGGTACTTTGTGAATCCATTTCACATACTGTCCCAGCAACCTCAACTTCTCTCTCCTGGCACCTAATCATAGTTGCGATGACACGTTCGGTGTCCCCCACCCGGTGCGGTGTGAGCTCCAGGTGAGCAAGTTCTGAGCCTGCCTGTCTCCTGGGCTGTGTCCTTGCTACTAAGACTGAGCGTGGCCCATGCGAATGATTTAATACATCTCTCATAAACAAACAAACAAACAAACAAACAAAGGAGCTTATCTTTGTCTAAATATAAACAAACAAACAAACAACCCTAAATTTGGCCTCTTGCTCCTCCTAAGTTTGTGAATCAGAAAGATAGCTTTAGCTAACAGAACATTCTTTCCTCTACATTTGCTGATAGCACACCAGTCAGTCCTGGGAGTTCTCAGACAAATCAAATTAGAAATGGTTGTTCTCATTTGGAAAATCAAGAACTGGCTTTGAAATCTTTCCCCACAAATTAGATTGAATCAAGATCATTTTCCCCCAGCTTATAAATGCTTGATTGGCTTTGTTTGATGCCTCGTGATTGAAACTCAGCCTTACACTGCTAGCTGTATTTTTTTGCTCACCAGGGTGTTGTGATGTCTGGATGATGATTAAAAACAAAACACCCACAATGAAAATGCTTTGTAAATAACAGCTCAGCACAGTAGTATAACCCTTAGAAGTGCACATTTAGGATCCTCTAAAACCAGTTGAGGTAAGCAGAACCTCAGGATGGGTTTGCTCTATTCCCTTGAGGTCTGAACTTGGGTTTTCTTGTGGCACCTGGGTGGCTCAGTCGGTGAAGCATCCGACTCTTGATTTCGGCTCAGGTCATGATCTCCCAGTGTGTGGGTTCAAGTCCCACATTGAACTCTGTGCTGATAGCACGGAACCTGCTTGGGAGTCTCTCCCTCCCTCTCTCTCTCTCTCTGCGCCCCTCCCCCCTCATTCTCTCTCTCTCTCTCTCTCTCTCTCTCTCTCTCTCTCTCAAAATAGATAAATAAACTTTAAAAATATTGGTTTTCTGGTACAGCAAGACAGCCATTCCTGACATATCATCTCAGGACCAAAGGAAGGGACATACCAGGACTTGGCTGTGACATTTGAAGAGTCCCAGTGGGAGTAGACTGGTCACCAATCTCCATCTCCCCTAGTTACTCACAAAGTCCCTTTATCTAACTGCTGCTTTGTTCCCCAGACTAGAAGCAGACTCATCCTAACTTTGGTCAAGTTCTGTTCCCACCCTACCTCCATCAATGACTGCAGGTTTCTTGTCAACAGATAAAGACTGGTCTACTCTTTGAATGCTTTCTGCTTTTCCCCTCTCTTTTTCTGCAGGGGTGGACAGAGGTGGACAGAGATATTCTCAGATGAGTGACAGCTATGTGTCCCCAGGGCCAGAAGCCTTGGGTCCCATATCTGGTAGATGGTTTTCTGGTTCGCACCACCCTTCCAGCTAAAGCCAATCCCCACCGCCACCCCACCCCCACTTCAGAGGCTTGGTGAAAGTGTGTGCTTGCCCCTATGGGGGTGAGTGAACTATATGTGCCCTGGGGCAGTTCCCTGCCACCTCCATGGGGGACCATTCCAATCATCTGTCAAGGTTCAAGACCACAGCATCCCAACTGCATCCGTTCCATTGCACATCCTGGTGGCCAGTAGATTCCAGAATAGGGCCTGGCAAGTGTCTTTCCTCTGTCCTCCTCTCCCCCATTGACTCCAGGCCAGGTGAGGGCCTTATTGTCAGGTAGTGAGCAGCATTTAGTGGGTGGAATGAAGTCCTAGAAAAGACTCAGGGAGTAGTGGCAAACAGCCTGATTGGGAATGAGTTAGAGGCCATTGGCCTTGCAGGCTCCTCTCATGCCTTGTATCTATGACTTCTTTGAGACCATAATTTAAAGCAGCAGGAGATAACTTTCTGGTACTTTCCACAAAATAGCCAAATGGCTTGAATCACTATCACAGGCAGGAATAGAGGTCTTTGGGTAGTGAAATGTGTCAGGAAAGAAGGCACTTGCCAAATCAAGACAACTAGAAAACGATGGTGCCAGTCATCACTGGCCAAAGTTTGACTAGAAGAAAATGCCCACAACTGAAAAATGCCTATGTGCACTCCATCACTGGTGGTCCCTTTAGCCATAACCTGTGGTCTGTGCAGCCAACACAAGTAAGTAAGGAACTATCTTGAAACAAAGTGGATCCCTTAGCAGAGAGATAAGGTAAAGGCAACACCTAGGTAGAAACTTGGGCACAGTTAGCTTGGGCTACTAAGATCTGAACCATGTCATGTACGTCCATGACCTCATCTAAAATAAGCATAGGATTATGTTCAATAATACAGCTGTGAAATAGGCACAGATTAAGTCATTTGTTCATGTCTTTCTTCTCAGTTTTGTTAGCTCCTTATTCTACCTTGGTGAGCCATGGCATTTTCGCCTCGTCCTGTCTGAGTCCTGGCTAAAATACCCAGTGGCCAATGGGAAAAAGACGATGACTGCATATTCAGCAATGTTTGGCAAACCAGAGACCATTAGCTCACCATTCAGCGCGTTTCAGTCTGTTCCATCTATTACACACTCACATTGAGACCTTGATGGTGTTTCCTCCACCGTGTCCATGACAGAACAGCATCTTCTGAAGTTTGTCCCTCTGTATGGACAAGAAGTGTTGTGTGTGACAGTTCATCAGATTCATTCCGTGGTCACATGACAAAGACTTAAATGTACAGACATTCCTCACTCACAGGTCATCAGGAGACCACAGTAATTATGAGATTACTGTAAGATCTCCTTTTTGACAGGCCCCTCCACCAGGGAACAAGGGTTTTAGTTGGATAGGTTTTATTTGGAATTCAGTCAGCTTTTCACTAACTTCTGATCTCGTAGCAGAATGATGGGGATTCGTTTGGAAAGGGGGTAGCTGTTCAGCACCTGTGTTCTCGCTCATTGTTTTCTTCTGATTTTCACTGTATATCCCTTGGATCAGCACCAAGCTAAGCAGGTTACATATAATTTCACCTATTTTATTATCTGCAAGAAATTTTTAAACACCATAAATCCTGGTGCAGTGAAATGTTAACCCAGCATTTTCTTTGTAAAGTATTTATGGATGCTTTTTGTGTTGAGGGAACTAAGGAGAGGAATAGTCAGTCAGTTGGTTGTTATATCATGTGAAGTATGGTTTTAAAAATTGGATCTCTTCTTTAATTTTTAAAAAAAAATTTTAATGTTTATTTCTGAGAGAGAGACAGAACACGAGTGGAGGAGAGGCAGAGAGAGAGGGAGACACAGAACCCGAAGCAGGCTCCAGGCTCTGAGCTGTCAGCACAGAGCCTAACACAGGGTGTGAACTCATGAACTGCGAGATCATGGCATAAGCCAAAATTGGACACTTAACTGACTGAGCCACCCAGATGCCCCAAAATTGGGCCTCATTTTTAAAAACATAAATAAATAAAATAAAATATTGGGCCTCTTTTTAAAAATATGAAACACAATCATTTTCTGTTTACTATTTTTGTAATATACATCATCCTCTCTGGAGGCTTGTGCTTTCTTCCCTGCAGTTAGAAAGAATTAGTAGAAGGACGAGGTGTCCTTCCTTATGCCCTGAATCATTCTAAAGAAAGGTATTTTAAAATGTAAACACTTGGCTACACTTCTCATCCAAATGACTCCTGTTCCCCCCTCTAAAGAGGACAAATGATAAGGATGTGGGTGCACTCCATCTCAGAGACCCTAGGAATGGGAAGCAGTGGGGACCTTAGAACCATCCAGGCCAAAGGTTTCAGGTTACAAAACAGAAAACTAAGACTATATAAGTGACTTACCTCAGATCACTCAAGAAAGTGGCAGACCTGGGAAAGCAGAAAAGCACCATTAGGAACAATGTTGGGCACCTTGCTCATGGCCTCATTTGATCCTAAGTCAACCCTCTACTATTATCCTGGTACAGTAGCCAAAAATAAGGATCAGACAGAATATGTGTTTTTTCCAGTAAATACTTATGACAAGAAGCCATTTCTCCCTAAATTGAACAGTTTTACTTCCTTCTCAGAATTCAGTGGAAGATGTTCTGTACCCAATTACAAATGTATTAATGTGTCAAGCCTAGCCAGGTATTCAAGAGTAGCTAATTACAACAAGGCAGTGTAAGAGATGTAGCAGATGTATGGTAACACACGTGTAAATATGTAGATAAATGGTATGGTACACAGACCAATGAAAGCTTGTGGAGATGGCAGCCACCTTGTGGATGGAGGGATCTAGAAGGGGCTCAGATATGTGGCCCAAGAAGGAGGGAGTGGGAAGTTGGGTGCCGATGCCTGAGGAAGCCATTCCTGGTGGAGGGAGAAAGGCATGGAATGTGTTTAGGGGGCAGTTGCCATAGTAACTATACAAATTGATTGGATGGGTCAACTTGAGGACTTCTGTTTGCTGTCAGTGTGTCTTCACACTCTACCGGGGGTGGACGCCAGGATGGCAGGTGGCAGTCAGTCAGCAGTTAAGGGCCATCTCTGCTCTTACTTACTTGAAGTCTGTTGTTCAAGCGGAAGAGAGTAGGAGCTATGCTTGGTCTCCCTGCCCCTTCAGCCGGCACAGCACCTCCTATCAATTTGACCTACAAAATACCTGTTTGCTTTTCTCCCTCTCCCCCTTTGCCATTCTCCATGGAGCTCTCCACAAGCACTTCACTGCTGTAGTCTACTAACTGTGATTGAGAGCTTCCTGAAATATGGCTCTTGACTTCTCATCTTTGCACACAATACACTCCACGCACTAAGGACAGCCCCCTGAGGGATGCATCTGAGGCACAATATGACTATGCATCTATCCTAGACTCTACAGCTATTTCCCCTTCACCGCCTTCCCATTGTCTTGTTTCCATAGGATCAAGTTCTAGTAGCTCAACATGGTCTAAAGGCTTACACGATTGTGTCTCTTTGTGTCCTTTCCACTTTATCTTGCCTGCTGACATGCTGGCTGTTGAACTGCAGTCAGCTGACCTTCTTGTAGGTCCCTGACTATGCCACACACCTTCCTGCCTCTGGCCTTAGCAAATGCTTTCCCTCTGTACTCAGATAACAACACTTTCCTTACTCTCCACTTTGCTTCTCCTCTGCTTCCGTAAAATCTCAATTCCAATGTCGCCTCCCTGAGGAAGCCTGTCGTAACCTTCCAGATTAGGATGGGCTTCCTTTGTGTGAGATCATGTACTGCTTCTTTGTAGCAATTAGTGATGTGGAGATTCTTCTCTGCCCTCTGGATGGAGGGCCTCCTTGGGGAGGATGAATCAATGAAAAGAGTTTGCTTTCTTCACCGACACAAACTTGGTTCTTGGGTTTCAAGTCATGACCATCTGTAGGAGGCCGTAAAGCTGCTCATGACAGGGGACAGTGCCAGCTCTTGTTGTTTATGGTACGAAACACTGTTTTTACACAGATATGGGAAGTCTTTCTAATATGGCCTATGGACAGATCTTTAGGGTTTCAAAGTTCGGTGTTCCATCTGCAGAGATCACTCTTGTGTGAGAAAGGTGGGGTGGGAACGTCTGTGTTTTAAGGGTTTTAAAGAAAAGGCCGTGCTTCCGATTCTGTGTCTCCCTCACTCTCTGCCCCTCCCCCGTTCATGCCCTCCCCCGTTCATGCTCTGTCTCTCTCTGTCTCAAAAATAAATAAATGTTAAAAAAAAAAAATTAAAAAAAAAAATAAATAAAGAAAAGGCCGTGGTGGATCCTTGAGAAGAAACATAGGTATTGTTGGGGGGTCTCTAATGGACAGCTACCTGCTCTATCTTGGTTCCAGCATTTTTGGGTATCTCACCTTTTGGAGGATGGGCTTATATGAACGTGAAAGCACAGGGCACTAAGAACTGCCATCCTGGGGACAAAGTGAGGTCCTCACTCAGGGGCTCCAGCTCCCTGTTGCAGTTGTTGCCTTGGGGAGGCCTTACCACAGTCTTGACTGGCAGCGTCTGGAGGGTCACCATCCAATCAGGACATGGTGGAGTTGCCAGGAGAAATACATCAGGTACCAAGGATTTAGCCTCTTCAACATAGAGTGACTTCTTTTTTGAACAATGAAGGACACTGCAGGTCTTGTAACTTAGGGAGGGGGCAAAGGGACCCGTGGCAGTGTTACTGACTTCCTTTTAATCTCATCTACAGAGCCAGGGTTGGCCGATTTATCATGAAGATTTGGCCACAGTGCACTCCTGTGTCATGGCATGCTCCGTACTTATCAGTCAAAATGTACATTTAAGGACTAATGCAAAGGATTAAGATCACATTTACAACTTATGTGTAAGCACATTGGTTTACAGTGCTTGAGAAGTCGTGAAGGGTTCTTGAATTCTCCAATGAATTCAATGTGCAGTGGAGTAGAGAGTCTGAGAAATGGAGTTTCTTTCTTGGCAGGGCGGTGGGGAGGGAGATGGAATGAAAGTTGAATTGATAGATCGAAGGGGTAGAATACAATCTGTAGACTTTTAGCCACTTTCTGTTTTGACACTGTTCTAAAGTGAATTGCCTTCCTTCATGCTGTTTCTAAATCATGGCGGGGACTCCCTCAAATGCTGCCTTGAGAAGGATTCCAAAGTCACAAATGGCATTATTGAGAAAGATGAAATAGTCCATGCTGACTTCAAAAGTAGTACTTGTGCATTTAGCTGATTTTTTCTTCTTTCTCCCTACTGGGGAGATGGGGGTGGGGTTTGGTATAGATGTTTCTCAACACTGTGGCATTTCTGCCAACAGCAAGCATGACTGAGACAGGATTATACGCAGAAATGGCACATGGCAGCTGTGGCATGGGGAGCTGAGCTGGAAACACGCACTTGCAGGCATTTCCATTCTACTCCCATCTCTTTCCTACTTGTTTGTTTTTGGACTTGCCGTCAGAGAACTGAGCAGGGCTGTGCTCTAAGAGCAGGGAGCTTTTGGACAGCTCAAGCAGCTGCCCCAGGGCAAGGGCAACCGAGGACAGTGTGAAGGATTGTGGAGGAGTGTGACCTGTAGTGAACCAGGGACACCTCAAAGCATTTCAACGTTGTCCCGCTCCCCGAGCATGTCAACAGTGTTGATCACTGCACATGGCCTTACCTTAACTGGGGAGAATCCCTGAGGCATTTATCTGAATTTCTTGCTACCAGAGACTAGCCGGGACACTTGAGTGTCCTTCAAGGCTTGCTGAGTCCCCTTGCCTATTTCAGAAGCATCTGAGCTGAGGTCCATTGGACACTGAGTAGATGAAGCAAGTCTGAGGGAGGGGGGTTCCCAGACCTGTCAGATATGAATGAACTGATCAGATCAGAGGAGAATCACAGTTTCTTTAGGCCCCCATCCCCATGCCTGTGGATCCATAGAACACTCAGAGGATGGCTTGGGTTGAGCTCAACATCGGATTGTAAACCAGTGGAGGAACAGGGACATTGGTATGACCTCCTGCTCTTCTACCTTCCACCCCATCACTGCCCCCCAACTGTTCCCCTTTCTGCATAGCCTCCAACTTTGGGTACAGCCTTGCTCTGGCAAATTTGTTACCAGAGGAGGGATACTGACTTCAGGAAGAGAAAAAGAGGAGGAAAAGGACTGCTGTCTCTGAACTTTGCTAGAGGAGTGTTTGTGATTTTGCTCCTTCCAAAATGACATCTTTGCCTCAGTCAGTCGGCCATCAGTGGGGATGTTTTCATTCTTGAAAAGAAGGCCATGAGAAATTTTTAAAATGTGCAAATTCAGACAATGGATATCATGAGCAAATGGGTAGAAGTTTTAGAATGGTTGTACCTGGTACAGAGAAAGAACATATCAAAGATGGTGGCTGAAAGGAGATCCTTCCATGTCAGACAAGCAGACAAACAGAGTCCCGTTGTCCCTGCTAAGGAGGCAGGTGGCTTTTGTTAAACTTCTTACCTTCCTTCATGAAGCTGGTTTGTGAATTCTTTTTTTTTTTTAACGTTTATTTATTTTTGAGACAGAGAGAGACAGAGCATGAACGGGGAGGGTCAGAGAGAGGGAGACACAGAATCTGAAACAGGCTCCAGGCTCTGAGCTGTCAGCACAGAGCCCGACACGGGGCTCGAAGTCACGGACCGCGAGATCATGACCTGAGCCGAAGTCGGCCGCTTAACCGACTGAGTCACACAGGCGCCCCGGTTTGTGAATTCTTTAAATGGAGGCAGTGTTACCGTGCAGAACACATGGATAACATGGTTGAGGGCTTAGTCTATTGCCAGGTGTGGTGGGCAGTGTGAGCCATAGGCAATTTCTTGATGGATATCAAGGCCTTACCCTTTGACCCATTAACTAACTTCTGGAGATCTAGCTCAAAGAGGAGGAAACATCTAAACAACGACAACAAATGATTAGTGCAAGAATATGCTCATAGCGGCATGGTTGATGAGCGGACCCTCAGAAACATGCTATTGGTAGCAGTGTTTGGAGACTGCTGCTTGCCTTCAGAAATGTAAGACTATCATTAACAGGCCTGGCTGGGATCTAGGGATGTTTTCCTGGACTATGGGGATTTGGGAGTTGAATGATTCACCTGCTCTGGTACTGGGGGCTGCCCCAGGTATCTAACCTCCCTATCTGGCCACCTTAGTGGAAAGGTGAACTCAGGCGGCCAATTAAGGCAGGGAATTCCCGCCACTTTTGGAAATCGCTGTCTTTTTTTGTGTGTAAGTGCCTGTAAGAGTGTCTTTAGAAGGCTGAACCTAGCATCATGCAAAGACAGACCATTCGCGGCCTTGAAAGGAAAGATTTGCAGGAAACGTGATGTGTCCATGACTATTTAGATGAGAATATTGTGTTATGCTACCTGAATAAGCCTGCTGCTTTGTTATGGAGATTAGTTTGGAGCTTAAAAGAGACAAATGGTAGGGATAGAAACTAAGATGTGGTGGGCTGCTGGGTTTGCAATACAAATTCCAAATGGCTTTCATAACATAACACCTATTCACAATTTATAAGGTATCCCAGGCTCTCTCTTTATTGACCTAGCAGAAGTGATTCTGGAACATTTTTTTTTATTTTCCTGTAACTGCCTGATGTAAACGCATCCTCTAATCATCCTCCAATAAACATGGACCAGTTTTCCCTCACTTAGGCAAAGGATAATCTTCTGCGTCTTCCTGGTTCTAGTCTATGCACACTTAATATTCCCCACCTCTAGTCTTCCCACCGCCCCCCGCCGCCCCGCAACCCATGCTGCTGAAAATCTTCATAGCTTGAAATCAGGTGGCTGTCACTTTATTTTTTCTAAACTTGAATGATAACTTAGCAAACATAAACTCTACCTGTTTATCTTTCTGGTCTGACTTCTTCCATGGCCCCTGGCCCTCCCTGCCCCATATAATGTTCAGAAATGACAAGTTCCCTGTAATCCCCAGGTATGCCATTTTGCTATTATATCCAAACCTTCCCACACAACGTGCCATTTATTTGCTGAAAAGCCTGGCGGGGCACACTCACTTCTCTCCTTCCCCCACTTCCTTCCAGGAAAGCATCACCTCCCTTGTGAAACCTTTGCTTGTATAGTTATTTCTTCTACCAGGCCCCCCCTGGGACCTTTCGTGTCCTTCTTTTAGCACATCCACATTGAAACAAACTTGTTTCATGTGTATCTCTCTAAACTTTGTCCCCTGCTTGGCCCATGGTTGACTTGCGGTACATATTTATTCAGTGGATGAGTGTAATTGCTTTCCTGTCTGATTCCTTAGAAAATGTTGATGCTTACCCCTTTACCCCCCACCCCAACTGGGGTCTTTGATGGCCTTCTTGAAGATAACACTCCAGAAAACAGGAGTGGGAATAGTCTCGCAGGTACATCTGAACAAAGCCGACGTATTTCTTTCCCTTTAAGATCTTGAAGCTGAATGTGGAATGATCCTGAAATTAAGGTCAGCACCAGGTGGTTGTTTATATCAGCTGTCAGATTGCAGAATAAAAAATGGCTTTTATATGTTTGATTTTTATTGTTTTCCAGGGCAATGTCACTTTTTCCTGCTCCGAACCACAAATTGTTCCCATCACATTTGTCAACTCCAGCAGCAGTTATTTGCTGCTGCCCGGCACCCCCCAAATTGATGGGCTCTCAGTGAGTTTCCAGTTTCGAACATGGAACAAGGATGGTCTGCTTCTGTCCACAGAGCTGTCTGAGGGCTCGGGGACCCTGCTGCTGAGCCTGGAGGGTGGAACCGTGAGACTCGTGATTCAGAAAATGACAGAACGCACAGCTGAGATCCTCACAGGTACGGTGTGCTGACAGCCACTAGCTCGGTTTCTGGTTCGGCCAAGTTGACAGATGTTTGAGATTCTGACTAAAACATATAGAATCCAGCTCGGGGATGTAGGATGACCCAGTATTCACAGATTTACTCTAAGTATGAAGAGGCAACATTTTTAAAAAGTATTTTTAAGTTTTTGAAGGTTTATTTATTTTTGAGAGAGAGAGGCAGAGACACAGAGAGGCAGACAAAGGCAGAGAGAGAGGGAGTCACAGGATCCGAAGCAGGCTCCAGGCTCCCAGCTGTCAGCACAGAGTCTGATGCTAAGCTCAAACTCATGAACTGTGAGATCAAGACCTGAGCTGAAGTTCGATGCTTAACAGACTGAGCCACCCAGGTGCCCTGAAGAGGCAACATTTTTAACTTTTGTTTTCCTAAACAAAACAAAACAAAAGACCACTGAATTCAGATGTATCTATTGAACCTTTGAAAAGTCTCTTAATTCCCTTGTTCCTCGTCAGACTGGTTCCAGTCGTGGGAATAAGAATTTCTATCTAAATATGACATAATATAGACCATTTACAGAGCACTTTGCTGGGTCTGGACAGACCTGGCATCTATTATATAGAATCTTCATCATGCCTGTTCAAGGAAGGTATTTTATAGGTACTTTATAGAGGAGGAAACGAAAAGTCACAGAAGCTAAGGAACTTTCAAAATCACATGTTAATAAGTGACGGAGTTACAATTTCATCCTGAATCTGTCTGACTTCGACGGCTGCAGTTTCATTGTATACCACACACATGACCACGGACCTTTTACAGCCACCAAATTTTATTTCAAGTAAAAATTAGCGACTTTTAAGAAAAAAGTTTTTAACATAATATTTTTAAGATGTTATGTGAATACTGATACATACATCATCTAGGTACAGCAAAAAAAAAATTAAGTTTATTTTATTTATTTATTTATTTAGGGGGAGGTGCAGAGAGAGAGAGAGAGAGAGAGAGAGAGAGAGAATTCCAAGCAGGCTCCATGCTGTCAGTGCAGAGCCCTACGTGGGGCTTGATCTTTTGAACTATAAGATCATGAACTATAAGATCATGACCTGAGCCAATACCAAAAGTCAGACATTTAACTGACTGAGCCACACAGGAGCCCCATAGGCATGGCCATATTGTTTTAAATGGTCCTCGAATTGCTGAAGTTTGGAAAGTACATATTTGGTAATATAATATAGATTCTAATATGTAGCAGTATGGAATAGATTTATGGATAAGTCATGTTTTTCCAAACTCTGACTCTTTCATTTGCTGTTTCTGCAACATGGAATGGTAGAACTTTCTCCATGTTTCTCTGTTTGTCATCTTACTGTCTCCTGTCTTTCCAGAAGCAGTACTTATAGCTTACTATGGTTAGACCACATGCCACACATTATATTAGGGGCCAAGGCCAGTTCCTAGGTCAACACATCATTTGAAAAGCCTCCCTGCTTTACAGTCTGCATCAAACACCCCTCCTCTGTGCATTCTGAGCCAATATCCATCCTGGATTACACTCTATTGCATTTTTCTTTAAATGTCTTTCTTTTCCCACTGGACTGTGAGTTTTGTTATCCAAATAAATTAGAAAAAATTGGCTTAAATAGTAAAGGACATGCCTTAATACCTAAGATCAGGTCAGACTGCGGGAGAACCTCATATGCCAATAAATGAAGAAAAAAATCCATTGAACCCCTGGAACAATGGGAGAGCCTGGGTCTGGAACTTAGATTCAAAAGGTACTTCCTTTCCTTACTGTTCTATGTCGCTGAATACACTTGGCTTTGTCTCACTTGTCAGTGAGAGTGTATTAGTTATCTATGGTTGTGTAACAATCTGGACCCAAAGGTAGTGGTTGAAAATGTTAATTGTGTGCTAATTTAAAAGAGTTGGGAATCCAGGGGCACCTTGGCTGGACAGTTCTGGCTGCAACCAAGTTGTTGGCAGGGGCTACCTTCATCTTCAACTTCAACTCTGAGTAAGTCTGCTTCCAAGCTAACGCATACAGCTGTTGGCAGGCCTCAGAAGATCCATTTCCAAGCTTATCCCCTGGCCTCTCCAGAAGGCTGCCTCATGAAATGATAACACTCTGATCCTACAATGAGTGATTCAAGAAAAAGAAAGAACTTGCGAGACAAAAGCTATTGTCTTTTTATAACCTAACCCGGGGAGTGGTGTTCCTTCACTGTTACATGCTCTGTTCAGCAAAAACAAGTAAATAAGTCTGGGCCTTGGCCGAGCCAAGGGCATTATACAAAGCTGTGGATATTAGGAGTCGGGGATCACTGGGGACCATGTCAGGGCTTGCATATTACGTGAGATGGAGAAAAAAATTTCTTACGTCAGGAGACTGCTGTGATGGTGATTAACAGAGATAATGCATCTGAAATCCTAAGCCCAGTGTTGAGAAGCTCTTTAGCAAATTTCTCTCCCTTCCCTACTGACTCAAGACCTATCGCTAGAAGGGACCTCACCGCATAGTCGTAAAAGCGGAGCCAATTTGTGCAGTCACAGGAAATACTTTTATAACATTTATAAAATTTCCAGTAATGGAGGTGAGTTAATCACTTAGAAACATAGTATTTTTCATGTTCAGAGTTACAGAAGTTCAACTGCAACCCTCCTTATTTGAAGAAGAAAAATGTGAGCTGGTGCTAGGCTGTTCCTCTCTCTAATCGGTGAGATGTTCGAGTACAGAGACTTGTAGTCCTGAGGTCAATAACGCAGTTTTAATTTTTTTTTTAACGTTTATTTATTTTTGAGACAGAGAGAGACAGAGCATGAACAGGGGAGGAGCAGAGAGAGAGGGAGACACAGGATCCGAAACAGGCTCCAGGTCCTGAGCTGTCAGTACAGAGCCCGACGCAGGGCTCGAACTCACGGACTGCGAGATCATGACCCGAGCCGAAGTCGGACGCCTAACCGACCGAGCCACCCAGGCACCCCAATAACGCAGTTTTAATATAGTTTAGGCCCTGGCGGCACTGTGCTCTACAGCAGCCAGGTGCTGCCTGTGTTATTAAGCACATGTCAGTCCATTAAAACACGTTTATGACCGAGAGAGGCTGCTGAAAGTTGTCACGTTACCCAGCTGCAGAAAGGGGGGAAAAATCATCCGTTATTTCAGACCTGTCTCTCAAAAAATGAAACGAGTAAAAGGAAGTTTGAAAAATGTGCTGACTGGGTTCCTGAAGTCTGGCTCAGAAAACTCTTGCTTTATTCTTTCCCCACGAAGAGTTTCTGAATTTTGGAAAACTGGAACTTCTTTCATTTTGAATTTGAAATGGAGTTAGGCTTGGTGTCTGCTGCACTTTATCTACCTCATCGGGGGCGTCAGGCAAAACAAAAACAACCAACAAACAAAAAGTCCAACAAAGCTAGTTTTCCTGTTCCTTCCATTTCTCAGGAAACTTATTTTCAAAGTCCTTGAGATCATAGTGGCTTTCCAAGGGATGACAGCCCCAAATGAGAAATCAGAAAGTGATGATCATTGTCCCAGTAAGGTTGGAGGCTCTCTGGGGCCACCTTGACACATGGTACCTCCTGAGAAACAGAAGCAAAGCCACTTTTGGTTAGTGGGACAGGGAATCCAGATACTTAACAATTAATTTGAGACTAGGTCAGGCGTTTCTACCATCTAAAAGAGAAGGTAACCCCCGTGGAAACGGACATGCAGAGATGTCTGGAACATTCATTTCTGTTTCCAGAGCTTCGTACAGGATGTGTGTGGCCTTTTGTTGAGGACATCCTTTCATTGTGAGTGATGTGGTTGTAGAATCAACAATCATTGTAGATGCCTTACAAGTCAGGCGTCGTGCCTGGGCCTTGTCATATGCCACAGGGCAAAACACACCCCTGAAAACTTATAAAGTGGTTATTATTTTACCAACATGGGTAGGAAGAAACTGGGAGCCAAAAAAATTAGTTCAAGTGACCAAGATGGTGTTTAACATCAGGTCTTTCCTTAGGATTCCCAAGTTCATGGTCTTTTTACGGGAACATCCATATTCATTTTATATTATCAAATGTTTAAGTAATTCAAATGTAAAACTCTACTTCAGATGAAAGATCTATAGACAAATGTTCAATAGGCTGTTATGGTAAATAGCTATTTAGTATTTAAAGTTAAGCATTTTATTTGGTCACCCTATTATTGGCAGATTCCTGGTTTAGATGAGATTGACACAAGATAATGAGTCCATCCTCTTTAAGACTTCTTACGTTTTATGGGGCACCTGGGTGGCTCAGTTGGTTAAGCAGGTGACTTCGGCTCAGGTCATGATCTCATAGTTCATGGGTTCAAGCCCCACATTGGACTCTCTGCTGGCAGCTCAGAGCCTGGAGCCTGCTTTGGATTCTGTGTCTCCCTCTCTCTCTGCCCTCCCCCACTTGCATTCTATGTCTCTCTCTCTCTTTCTCTCTCTCTCTCTCTCTCTCTCTCTCTCTCAAAAATAAACATTAAAAAAAGAAGAGTTGTATTTTAGCTATGTTTGCCTATATAATATTGTAATAGTGTAAAACAAATAATCCACATCTACATATCAACACACACATACTTCCCAGTATTCATTATGTATACATGGCATAAATGCTTAGTGCTGATTCCTTAGTAAGATTATCTAAGGACTAAGGGTAGTTAGCAGCAAGAGGTACTAATTAGAGTCTGTCTTCTCCCCAAGGCTTTACCCTCTATTGTATAGCTTTTCCCATTCTGGTCACCTCAGTGCTCCAAACCCCACATGGAAGTCTTGGGGCTGCATTGATCCCTACCTTCAAGGGGTCCTGCTGCACAGTGAGACTTGCCATTTCTCCTTTCAGGAATCACAAGAGATATACAGGCAAATATTAAATAAATGAACAGACACCTGGATTTTCTACTTTGTTCATTTCAAACTCCCAGTTCTTTACCATGTGTCACAGTGACCACTCCATCTCTCAAGTCCACACCTGTTCATTGAGCAGTAGATACTATGTTCTATTTTTTTTTTCTTTGAGAAAAAGAAGGAGAGAGAACAAGGGGTGGGGGGGGGAGAGAGAGAGAGAGAGAGAGAGAGAGAGAGAGAGAGAGAGAGAATGAATCACAAGCAGGCTCCATGCTCAGCATGGAGCCTGGTGTAGGACTTGATCTCACAATCATGAGATCATGACCTGAGTCTAAATCAAGAGTTGTTTGCTTAACCATCTGAGCCACCTACGTGCCCCTATGTTCTATTTTTTAATGTAGGAAATAGATGCTGTTTTAAAGACTCTTAAACAGATGCTAAGAATCGAGATTGGTATTGTCCAAACTCATCTGAATTACTAAGAAAACAGGGAGTTATATAAAGGTAAAGAATGCCACCTGGTCTGTTTGGAGAATTAGGGAGGAGGATTTTGATTTTCACATGAAACATTAAATAATCTAAAGAAAAAGCTGGTACCATTGTAATTATTTTAATGTGATCTGAAATTTCAATCTTATTTGTAATTTTTGGATGGGAGAATGTTGGGGAATGAGAAGAGGAAGAAAGAGGCCTGGGGGCTTTAGTCATTAAAGTTTGAAATCTGTTTTTTTTTCCACTGTGGTGCTTCTCAAAATGTCAACTGCTCTCTGAAAAGTGAGTCTGGGCAAAGAGCTTGAACACAGACTTTAGAATTCAGGGCTCTAGTTTACCTGGGCTCTACAGTGATGCAGAATATGAGTAACTCTTATTCTGTTAGAACTCATTGTTCTGTTTTGTTAAAGGAGAGGCTTGGTCTAGAATTAGTAAAGCCTTTTCTAATCTTTTATATGAATTTCTGAAGAACAACAGATGTCAACCCTTTTCCTTATTATGAAATCATCAACCCAAGAGTCTTCTTTTGAAAATAGGGTAAATGGCCTTGATTAGAGATATGAAAGGCCAAGTCCCCAGTCAGAGGTGATGATTCTCCATTCCCAAAATTGTGATACATTTTGTGAGGTAAGAAAGGTGAACTTGACCTTTGTCATACAGTGATTTTTGTGAATTAGATGCTTGGGTTTCCCAGAAAGTTCATGCGTGTGACCCTCAGTGATGTGTATGTATAGAGTTAGGAGCCAAAGATCCCAATATGAGAAGTTGTTTTTTTTTGGAAACTACCTTAAATCTAACTATAATAGTGTGTGTGTGTGTGTGTGTGTGTGTGTGTGTGTGTGTGTTCGTTAGGGGGCAATAAGAATGTACAGGCTCTTCAAACTGTGTTAACAGAGGAACACTTGTAGGTTCTAAAGCTATCACATGTGGAGAGAAAACAAGACAGAGACATGGCAAGGGTCTCTGAATAAGGCTTTCTCATAGTTGAATTTTTAAAAATGTATTTATTCTGAGAAGGAGCAGAGAGAGAAGGAAAGAAAGAATCCCAAGTAGGCTCTGCACTGTCAACGTGCAGCCTGACTTGGGGCTCAAACTCACAAACTGTGAGGTCATGACCCGAGCCGAAATCAAGAGTCGTGCACTTAACTGCCTGAGCCACCCAGGTGCCCTATAGTTGAGGGTTTTTATGGTTATGTCACTGAGAAAGTACAACAGGGACCAGTAAGGCCAAACCGTGTGAAGAGCACTTTTGCTTTTCCATTAGAGGAATAAACTATCCAGAGCTTTCCTTGGTGTCACTAGAGGTATTGAGCTCTCGGTGGAGTTTTTGGGATTACACAGTGAGTCTCGGCCATACTGAATGGAACCTGGGAAATGGAAGTGGAAGTCTCTAGACCTCAACCTAACAGCTGGGCATCACAGAATGATTGTAGCCTGGGAAGATGGAAAGTAAAAACCAGTACCCAGGCACAGAACAGAATTCTTGCACAAGAGGAGATACAACTAGCAAAGATCCACAAATCAACCAGATATCAAGGGGAATTTTTCAGTTGAGGCAAAGAGAATATTTTGAAGAGGCCCTCTCACCTCACCCCATTTAATCCCTAGGTAAAAGCAATTGTTTTCAACCATTCTGTAACTTTCATATTTCCATATAATGGCTTTGAATAGGAAGATTTCTAGAAAGAGCATTCCAAAAATACCAATTAAGCAATCCATTTTAATCAGCTATCCATTTTCCATACTTAGTAGACTTTTGGGACTGAAGATAAGGTGAAATTCTAGTGGCATAACCGAGGTCAACAGCTAGATGGGCATTTCTTTGATCGTTATTTAACATCGACTGTGTTTAAATTAAATAAGTCCTACAATTATGGTCAACACCACCCCACTTACCTTTTAGAATACATTTCAAATGGTTTCTCAAGAAACCTTGCCAAAGATGGCCAGATGCCCCATCACATAGTCTTCTAGCTCTCTCTGATGTAATATTTACCCGTGTGTGTGTGTGTGTGTGTGTGCATTATGACTAGTATAACAAAACACCATAGACTAGGTGACTTAGGAACTTATTTTTGCACAGTTCATAAGACCTTATATCTTTTTTCTTATAAGGACATCCATCATATTGGATATGGGCCTGGTCATATAACCTCATTTTTCCTCAGTTACCTCATTAAAGGTTCTCATCTCCAAATACAGACACATTCTCAGATACTGGAAGTAAGGACGTCAGCCTGTGAATTTGGGAAAAACACCATTCAGTGCATAACAAGGTATCTCAATCATGTGTCTATTAATTGGTTATTGGTTGCTTCTCTGTCCACTAGAACATAAAGCTCCATGGGAACCAGAATACTGCCATGTCCATCACTATTTGCCCAAGGCGTAGTATAGCACCTTGCTTATCACAGGTTTTCAATAACTATTTGCCCAGTATATAAGCAACTGTCTAAATGAATAAACCAGTAAAGTTGACCTCCAAAACAATTTGGAGGGATATCATTTTAACAGTGAAAGGAGAGGTAATCGTACTTTTTTTTTTTTTTTTTTTTTTAACAAATGTTCATGTTACCACAGTTATAAGCTGCCTACTGTGTCAAACCTGGGAATGAGCTACCCTCAGGGGAAGTGCTAATTAGACAAAGGCCAGTGGAGCTCCCAGAAGTGGAGAGATGGCTGGGAGAGCTGCATCATGCAGGATAGAAGTGCTCGCCCTGATTACTACTTGTGGCCAGATGGTTTTAGGCTACGACCTTGCAATTATCGGAGCTGCTCCCCAAATATCACCCCTTTTCATATATAGCTGTTTATATCTAGCCACCATCTGCACATCAAGTAAACATGATAACTTTGTGAACTTTGTCCTCTGCTTCAATTAAGTTGTCATTAATGCCTCTGTATTTGAGCTAAGATAATGTTGATGAGAGAATCCCATTAACAAGGGCAAAGACATAAATAGCCACAGGGCTGTGACTGTCACAACAAGCTGTCTGCCGGGCACAGAGTTCAAGTTTCCGAAGACAGAAAATCGATGAGGTGTTCCAAGTTATGGGAAACTGAGAAATGCAATTGCCTGAGCTTCGAGATATCCTGCAAAGGTTGGGAATGTTTCCCAAAACAGTGATCTCTTGGACGTCTGCAGCTTTTTCCAGTCTGATTAATGACAGTGGGATCATTTTATTTCTTAACTGACTCTTCCTTCCTCACCATTCACTCAAAAGAGTAACTGAGGGAGCTAGGTTTTTATTATTACATCAGATATTACACTCTACTAGTCAATCCTGATCTCACTTCCTTTGCTCTTTCCTAGTTTCTGCTTTGATAATTCCCTCATATAATTTGCATTGCCTCCATTTAATTCAGGAAGGTTTTGAAGTTTCTACTCTCTGCTGGCACTGTATGTATGCTCAGACCTGAGGATTGGGGCATTGGCCACTGGGAGCCCATGGGTACAGTTGGAAGAGATGGTCTTGGGGCATTTGTGATGCAAGAGGATGTATGCTCAGGATAGTGGGGGATCATGGAGGACAGGAACCCAGATGAGTGAGAAGGGAAAGGTTTTCTAGGGGTAGGGGCAAGGACAGCTTGTTTTGAAGAATGGATAGAATTTGGCCAAATGAAGAGGGAAGGAAAGGATGTTCCAATCCAAGGAAAGAAGTAGGAGATCTAGGAGACTAAGACTCCATGGCTGGCTCAGGATGACTGGGTCACCGAGGACAAAGGAGGACAGACAGAAGAGAAAGCAGCATTCTGACAGAGACATCAGAGTTGGAGCTGTATCGTGAAGGCAATAGAGAAATTATCTGTCTCTGGAGTTGAGCTTGATTTTTACCATGTAGATTTTGGAGCTGAGCATTCAAGTCAATATCACAGAAACAAAGGCTTTACCATCAACCACAAGTATGTCACATTTCCTGCCTGACTCTAGTGGATGGCAGAACAGGATGTTTTCCTTGCATACCCTGACCAAGGAGGGTCTTCAGGATCCAGCTCACCTTGATGTATAAGCTGGGCTTTAACAACTAGGAAAGGTTTGACCTGTGATTTATGGCCCAGGCACCAGGGAAAGCCCTGCTACTGACACTTGGCAGTGGAGATTCAGCTGGTGAGATGCTCAATCAATCAGTGAGCATTTGGAGAGGGCAGAATGCTGTCCTGTTGATGCTGAGGGGGATACCAAAACAAGACTCAGACTCTGACCCCCAGGAACTCATCTCAGTGGGAGATGAGACTTACAGCTATGCATTAAGCATAATGCATGGTTCAACACAATAAATAATATGAATTAACTGCATAGATCAGATAGCAGATGTTATAAGGATTGAGATGGAGAAATCACTGTGTTGGTCTAGTCGAGGTAAACCTGCTTTGCTCATTTCTTGGTTTATTAACCTATTCACTCAATCATTCGGCACTTGTTATGTGCTCTGCACTGTGCTTGGTGCTTATGATAGAAAGTTAAAAAAAAAGAAGGATGCTTCCTTGTTCTTACAGTTGAGGAGAAGAAGCTCTAAGACAGATACTGGGGATTGGAAGGTAGGGAAATGGGCTTGGTTATTGAAAGCTGGGAGTGGAGGCACCGATTAGGTAATTGGATTCACTTAGAACATAATGAATGCACTAGCTTAGTTACAGTAGGGAGTTTGCATAGGAGTATTGGGAAATGGGATTGAGACGATAGATGGAAATTCGATTGTCAAGCTAAGCAGTTTGAGATTCATTCTCCAAGCTCCATGACCCACTGGAAGGACATGCTGTGGGGTACTCCTTAGACAGTTCAATGTAGCGGGCTGTCCAGCACCAGAAAGAAGTCGGAGGCTGGGGAAAGAGGGAGGTCGTCACAAAATTCCCCAGCTGTGGTGATAAATAATAGAATAATGGCTGAGGAAGGAATTGGAAGAAAAATATGAATTCAATCTACCATATAGGGAAGGGTTAATAAAATTTGATAATTGATGGATAAAATGTATCCAAGGAAAACAGAACTCAGGATCTAAATCATAGCATAATGGTACTAATAATTGTAATATGCTCTTTTATGATGTGATTTACATTTTAAGACTGCTTTATTCAATTATTTATGTATTCCCTACTTTGTTCTCACAAAAAATTGAAGCTACCTTTGAACTATTAAGTTAACAGTGGACATGACAGGATGTGGGAAAATCAGCTGAATTGGGTTTTCTGGAGAAGATAAAGCCTAGAAACTTCCAAGTCAAGCTGGGTAATTCTGTCTCTATTTTACAGATGAGGAAGCAGGTGTCAAGGGATGAAGAAATCTGTCTAAATTCCTAGAAATTATAAGTGGCATGGCTTTGAGCAAGGGGTAACGGGCGAATAGAGGCATCAAGGAAATCTGTGACAAGTTATTTCCAGGGTTGGAAATAGAGTCATCAGGGATGTGCCTCTGGCCTGGGCTGAATCTCTGCATGCTGGCCTGTTGCTGTATCAGCTGATGCTTAGAGGTCCTGCGACAGCCATGATGTTCCAAAGGTTCTGTGTTCAAACCATCAGGAGAGACAGTGAAATAAGATGAAGTCTAAATGCAAATATCTATTAGGCATTTGAGGACAAGAGAAATACAGAAAGATAGGGTGGGGGTGAGAGAGAGCAGCAGGGCTCTGCAGGCTGAAAAATTAGTTAATGTGTCATTCTCAACCAAGGGAGATTCCCCACCCTTCCACCCCAGCCTCCCATTCTCCCAAACCTACCCAAGGGACTTTTGTCAATATCTGGAGATACTTGTGGTGCTGGGAGTAGGGGGGGCTGTTACTGGCATTTGGTGAGTCAGGGGTGCTGCTAAACGTCCTACATAAGGGGCGTATTACAGAATGCCCTACCCCCAACAAAGAATTATCCAGTCCAAATTATTCAGGGACAGTGTTAAAGAACTCTGCTTCTAGAAAAACCTTACTCTTCTTAAAAAAAAAAAAAAAAAAAAAAAAAAAAAAAGTTTAGTCCTTTTAGAATATTACTTAACTGCTCTGAGTCTCACTTCCATCAGATGTGAACTATCAGTCGCTATGAAGTTCTCATTACAAAAAGTATACAAAATGGCTTATTAAATGCTCCGTAAGATTACTTATCTGGAAAAATAGCATCGAAGTAATGGCGATTAGCTAGAATTCCACGTCCGATCTAAGTAGACGTTCTAAGAAACAGAAGTTGAAGAATTTTAATTCTTAGAAGCTAGAAGATCCACCAAAAGCCAGGACCAACGTTTGAACTCAGTATTGTCAAAACGGAAGTTTCCTTGTGCGAAGATGAGCTGGTCGGCCACTTTGGAGATGCTCTGGCTATAGAGTCACATATGACCCAGTGGTCAGACTCCAAGGTGCTCACTGCAAGAACTGAAAGCTTAGGTCTACACAGAGATTAGCACACATGTTCACAGAAACTTTATTTATAATACCCCTAAATGAAAACAACCCAGATGTCCATCAGCTAGTGAATGGAAAAATAAAATGTGAGATAGCCATACCATAGAGTATATAATTCAGCAATATAAAAATATCCTGACACAAGCTACAACAAAGGATAACCTTGAAAATGTGTTAGATGACAGAAGCCAGTCATAAAAGGGAACCCAATGCACGAATTCATGTATAGGAAATGCCAAGGACGGGGAAATCCATTCAGACAGGAAGCAGAGTAGTAGGTGACTAGGGCTGGAGGTGAGGGGGGTGAGGAGATAGGGGAGGAAGTACCTATATGTTATAACATTTCTGTCAGGCGTTACAAGTGTTTTAAAATTAATTGTGATGGTTGCCTGACTGAATATACTAAAAAAATGACTTCTGCATTTTATTTTTTTCATTTTTTTAAATGTTTATTTATTTTTGAGAGGGCAGGGGGGTTGGAGGGCAGAGAGAGAGGGAGAGAGGGAATCCCGAGCAGACTCCTAACTGGTCAGCGTAGAGCCGAATGCAGGGCTCAGTCTCACAAACCCTGACATCATGACCTGAGCTGAAATCAGGAGTCAGACGTTGGACCGACTGAGCGCCCTGGGCACCTCTTGAATTGTGCATTTTAAATAAATGAATTGTATGGCATGTGAATTTTATCTCAATCAAGCTGTTCCAAAAATATGAATAAAGAAAAGCAAAGTTGAATTCAATGGCAGAAGATAGAACTTTGCAGAAGTAATTGGCCATCAGTTCCTGCAGCAGGAGCAGGGTTGGCCTAGGAGGGGTGGAGAGGGAGAGCAGGAGCTCAGCCTGGTTCTCCTGAACCCACCCCCCTCCCTTCAATTCTGACTCCACCTCTAGTAGCCACATGACCCTGGACAGCCTCTCTGGCTTTTCGTTTTAGCATCTGTAGCAGGAGGACCATGAAACTGGGCCTCCTGGACCATTGTGAGAATTAGGAATTACACATTTAAAATGCCTGGCACATCACAGGTATTCGGCACTGTTAATGTGCGTTACTAGCTGTTTTTACAATTGGCCCGTATTTCAAAAGTTCATTTGCAAGCAATGATGGAAACTGCCTTTTTTTCTTCCTTCATGGAGAAAAACTGTTAAGTCTTAAGCAAGCACAGAGAAGTCTATCCAACCCTCTCTGTAAAGGAGCTCTTTTATTTATTTATTTATTTATTTATTTATTTATTTATTATTTTTTATTTATTGTAAAGGAGCTTTTAGACAAGTGGCTTCAGCTGAATTCTGGGACCTGGGAGCAGTTGCTTTGTTAACAAGGAGGGCCAGAAGTGGAAAAGGATGAAAATGTTTCCTTTTCTTCTCAACTCAAACAGTTTGTTAGTCTTAAAAAATAATCATAAAAGTTGGACATTTTGTTTTTAGATACTTTGAAAATTCTGGTACTCTCTGTAAGAAAAAAAAACAACAACACACTAATCATTCCATGTCATTCCAGTATTTTCTTTGTGGTAATTTTTGACAAAATGCATACCATAACGACATACGCTATTTAGCCTGAGTTTTCCACTTATCTGGGTATCACTTGCATTCTTGGACATTATAATTTTTGATGACTACATTATATTCTGTGTTACTAAATATGCTATATTTGATTTAACTAACCCGCTATTGTTGGAAATACTGGTAGTTGTGAATTTTTGCTCTTAGAAATAATGGCCTCATAAACTCTCCTCCCCTTAAATCTTGGCTGTAATGCTTGTACTATTTCAGGATTAATTCTTCAGAAAAAAAATATGGGAAATGAGGTATGATATTTTTAGGGCTTTTTTTTTTTTGATGCCCTTTGGTATTTTGCCTTCCAGAAAGAAGGTACAAACTTACGTTGCCATCAGCAACATGAAATTGCCTGTTTCCCTCTTTCTACACTAACTATGTGTATTGGTTTTGTATCCATTGCCTGTCTGGGAGGTGGCAAATATTATTTGACATCACTTTGAAGGTCAGAAAATTTATGTTTGTCATCATCCAACAATCTTTCCAGAACCCAAATCCCGCATTTTAAGCCTGGGCTCCTAAATCCTATGAATCATTAGGGGGCCACCCTAAAGTGGCCCTAATTACCCTGTTCTACCTCCAGGAGCATTTCCCCATCGAGGTGTTCCTGGCCTCAAAGGTGGTACTTTCTCATTCTCCCCTTTGAAAACTTTTCTTCTTTCAGACCTTTTCACCTCAGGGAGGTTTTGGGAGGAAAGCACTCTGACAGCATCGGTTTTACCCAATTTGTGAACAATTAATAGCACTTAAACCTGTACCTTTAAAAAAAGAATTCTTAGAAACGAAACCTTGGAGAACTTCTAGGGGTGTTATTTGGTTATAAAAATATATATTACATATATAGCCATTAACAGAATGAAGTGGGAAGGAGGGCCCAGCAGAAAGCAGATTTTTAGAAGGGAATATGTCACTTCGTTTGCCTTGGAATCTGTTCCCAACTCAGCTTCTCTAAAACCAGCCTTGTTTTTCCAGGCTTCTTTTCATCTTCCTCTTCTGAAACCTCAGATGGTGTAGTTTCCTAACCCAGGCTGCACAACCTTCCAAGGCCTGGGGCCACCCTGAAGCCTGCCTTAATTAACCCGGTGTGGAGCCCAGGGACCTGTCTTTTCAGAAGCTCCCTAGGTGCTGCCTTTTGTGTGGTCAGCCTCAGGAACCACTGTCCTCATAATTTTCCTCTGAAGAGTGAAGATTTCACACAGGGACTCGGGACCATGGAGGAAAAGATCAAAAAGATCAAACCAAAAGGAAAAGCAGACCAAAAAGGGAGGAAAAAAAAAAAAAAGAAGAAGAAAGAAAGAAAGGAAAAAAAAAAGACAAGCAACCATGCAAACCCTCATTAAGTGACAGTGTTGAAGAGAGCGATATGGATAGTGATGTGGGAAGGGGAGGGGACCAGGCAGCAGAACACAAAGGCCAGTGCTCTGGCCTTGCCATTCCCATGGGTCAGACCTCTTGTCTCAGGCCATTGTCATCTGTGAAATGACTAGAGGATGCATCTCTGATTAGGCAGGACACTCGGCACGCCTCCGTTCTCTTCTTACTGGAGCCCTGATGCTGAGCAGGGCGCTAGTCCCTGGTGTGGGGGGGCGCTATTTACATCCTCTAAGTTGGGTTAGTTACTGATGCCTCTTCCAGCTCAAACAGTCTATAGTTTGTCTGCAGATGCAGTCTCCTGTGTTATGCAAATGTATTTAAATCAGTATGCAAATGAGAATAAAAAGAAGTAAAGACCCACAGCTGGCCGTGCCCCCCAAATGCCCCTGCCGGAAGTCAAATGTTCATCACCAGGAAATGCGTGACACAGCCTCTACCTCATTAGCAGAGTCCCTGTGGTTAGGACCCAAACTCTGGCTTTTGGGAGGAAGTACGGCCGCCAGGTTGAGCAGCCTCCGGGTTCACCCCAAGCAGATGTTCAGGGCCGCAGCCAAGGCTGCCAGGAAGCTGGCTGGAAATGCAGGGGGGTCCCTTGCATCTGGCCTGTTGTGAGCAGATGGGACCCAGCTGCCTGGTGCAGTGCAGCTGGGCTCCCAACCTGGCGCTGTGCTGCTCCCTGGGCACCTTCTCCAACCCTATGAGGGCTCAGAGGCACACGCACTTCAGCAGCTATTCTGAGAAGCCCTGCAGACCTCTGCTGTGATTTTCAGTGCTTGCTTTCCAGCTGGTTTCTTAGGACCTGCTCTAGTAGGCTCTACCAAGTCTGATTTCTTTTACCTCCAGAAACAGCTTACTCTGTCCCTTGCTCTCCATTGTCACTGCTGCTACTTTGGCTGAGACCCTTATCATCTGGTCTTCTGGGGCTAGTGCAAGCAGTAGGCCCCACCCATTGTGCTCCCTGCTTTGACTCCCAGCGGTCCTCTGCCACCCCGTCTTTGCACAGTGGACCTCCAGCTAGGTCATTCCCATGCTGAAGACCCTTCATGGCCTCCCATTGTTCTAAAGCAGTGGTTTCCATTCCTGACAGCACGTTAGAATCACCCAGGGAGCTTTTAAAAAAATGCAGACGCAGGACACCTGGGTGGCTCAGTCTGTTGAGCATCCAACTCTTGATTTCAGCTCCGATCATGATCTCACGGTTCATGAGATCAAGCCCCATGGTGGGCTCTGTGCTGACAGCACAGAGCCTGCTTGGGATTCTCTCTCTCTCACTCTTTGTCTCCCTCCCTCTCTCTCTCTCTCTGTCTCCTCTCTCTGCCCCCTCCCCCCACTCTCTCTCCTTGTCTCAAAATAAATAAATAAACATTTCTTTTTTTTTAAATGCAGATGCCTCGGGTCCTATCCCCAAAGGTTTTGATGGAATTGGCTTGAATAAAGCACTTTACACAATCATTTATCCAAGGAAATTGTGGAAACCCATTCCTTAGTTTTCCATGTCAGGTCCCTGGGTGAATGGATCCTTTCTCACTGGCTTTCTTCTTGTTCTCTCCCGCTTCTCATTGCAGACCCTGGCTTTTTTGTACAGGCTCTTTGACTCCTGGACTCTTGCTCTCTGAGTAGAGAACTCTTTGCACTTTTCAGAACTTCCCTAAACTGTCACCATCTCTGCTGTGAAGTCTTTCGGGGATCCTCCTATGCCATTAGTTAGGTTTTCTTTCTTCTCTGCTTCCATAGTACCACTCCACCCAAAACTGCATGCAGTGTTCTTATCTTGCCTTTTTTGTCTGTCCCACTACCCTGAACTCGAAGGACAGGATTCTTTTTTTTTTTTTTTAATATTTATTTATTTTTGAGAAAGACAATGTGGGCAAGCTGGGGAGGAGCAGGAGAGAGGGAGACAGAAGACCTGAAGCAGGCTCCTCACTGACCATAGAGAGCCTGATGTGGGGCTTGAACTCACAAACCATGAGATCATCACCTGAGCTCAAGTTGGATGCTTAACCCACCGAGCCACCCAGGCGCCCCGCAGAGGACAGTATTGTAACCCTCACTGCGTGCCTCTTCCATTTAACGGTAGCCTATAGACACCATGTGATATGTCTCTCCATCACATGGTGATGGGACTCTCCATACTTCACAAGCCAGGGACCATTTTATAGTTGCTCTTCTATCCATTTGTTTTAGCTAACATCATTGTCTGCTTATGACGCAACATGGACCGTTCTACATGCACTACCGTATTGACTACTGTATAATTATCACAACAGCCTAGAAGTCATTTCCCCCACGTTGCAGGGGAGAAAACTGAGGCAATAAGAGGAGGAAAACAACTCTGCACATAGCAAGACACAAGAAATGTCTACTGAGTGGAGACGTGTGACTGTGTGCTTTTGTCACAGACACATCTTTGTGACCAGGCTGATGAATAAGACTGTGTTTCCTCGAGCAAGTACTGGGCACCAACAGAGTCTTAATAGCTGATAGATTTTTTTAGAAAGAAACTCTTCCCATCTTCATGACTAATTCCCAGTACAATTTTCTTAGTAAGGTAGGCTGGCAGGGTAGTTATGCACCAAAGACATCTGAGGCAAAAGAACAAGATAAGAATTACCTTTTTAAAAAAAATATCATTATTATTTAGAGAGAGAGAGAGAGAGAGAAAATGAGGGCACAAGTGGGGAAGGGGCAGAGGTAGAGAGAGAGAGAGAATCTTAAGTAGGCTCCACACTCAGCAGGGAGGCTAACACAGGGCTCGATCCCGTGACCCTGCGATCATGAACTGAGCTGAAATTGAGAGCTGGACCCTCAACCTACTGAGCGATCCAGGCACCCTTGAGAGAATTACCTTTTAATAAACACTCAGGATGCCTCCAACTGTCCTAGGACATTTCCTGCCTGATCTCAATGGATCCTCTTAACAAGGACACAGAGTAGGAATTATGATCTTTGCAGACAATAAAGCCAGACTTCAGGGAAGGTAGGAATAGCCAGTGTCACCTAATTAGTTAAGGAAAAATGTTGAGATTGAGCTAGTGTATTATGTGTCTCCAAAGGTAGACGGCCTTCGCCTGGCACATCACTAGAATCTGGCTTTCCTCATCTACTTTTCCCTTTAAAAATAGTTTATTTTTAATTAAAAATTTTTAACTTTATTTGTTTATTTTGAGGGAGAGAGGGTGTGCAAGCAGAGGAGGGGCAGAGAGGTAGAGAGAGGATTCCAAGCAGGCTCTGTGCTGCCAGCACAGAGCCTGACACAGGGCTCGAACACAGGGCTGATATCATGACCTGAGCTGAAACCAAAAGTCAGACACTCAACCTACTGTGCCACCCACATGCCCCTTACTAAAAAAGAAACATAAGGCATTTGCAGGAAAATGTGAGAAAAACAAATCACCTATAATCCTACCACACAGAGATAAAATCACCATGGGCATTTTTTTGTAAGTTTATATATTTTGAGAGACAGAGAGAGAGAGAGAGAATGAGCAGGGGAAGGGCAGAAAGAGAGAGGGAGAGAGAAGATCCCAAGCAGGCTCTGTGTTATCAGCACAGATCCTGACACAGGGCTCGAACTCACAAACCCTGAGACCCTGACCTGGGCGGAAATCAAGAGTCAGATGCTGAACCAACTGAGCCACCCAGGCATGGGCATTTATAAGTTTTTCCTTTCAACCTTTTACTTTGCATTTATAGCAAGAGGTCAGTTCATTTGGCAACACCTGTAGTTGTAATATACAGACCAATTTGTGTTTTGCCCTTTTGTTTTGAACTCAAATGTATCAGACATTGTTTAGCCACTTTGAAAACAAAAAGAGAAGTGAAGTGGTAAAGAGAGGAGGGAAGGTGAGGCTTATGGGTCTGCTGGGGGTTTGGTTTAAGCAAAAGGAGACACGGGGAGGCTGCTGAGAGCACGCGTGGAGCACGGAGCCCAGCAGGTGAGGAGGATGAGCCCCGCTGGCTCCAGATCTCCCCAGTCGATCATCCCTACTGCCTTCCCTGTTTCTTTTGCAGGCAGCAGCTTGAATGATGGCTTGTGGCATTCAGTCAGCATCACCGCCAGAAGGGACCGCATCACTCTTACTCTGGATAATGATGCAGCATCCCCGGCCCAGGACACCACTCGCGTACAGATTTATTCTGGAAATAGCTACTACTTTGGAGGTAAGTTCCCCAGCTTTTGAAAAATAAAGGACGGAGGGAGAATGCAATGGACAATTATTTTGCTCTAATCATTCTTTTTTTTTTTTTTTTGGCAATTAGACCATTCACACACACACACACACACACACACACACACACACACAGGTACCCAATCCCAAGCACAAAATAATGAGAAGCAAACTTTCTGACAGCTGTGCAGATATAAACTATCTAGGTCAGTGCAGAGGGGAAAAAAAGAAAAAAAGAAAAAACTTTAGCTATAAGAGCTAGTGTTATGTAACATGTCCAAAGGAGATTTTTGTAGCCATGCCAAGCTCCGTGATCACGTTGGGAAGGAGGAAGTCAGCTGAAAACTTGGAGGATGTGTACCAACAGTCAGCAGTACCTGCGAAAGGAGAAATCCAGATGGGAAGGCAGGGAAGGCACAGCCAGGATCCTCAGCCATATAGGCTACTCTGCCACTTTGCTGTCTGAATCCCCCGTCTGTTCGTTCCTTCCCGACATCCCTGGAAGCCATGCCCGTGGAGTAGGGCTCTAAAAATGGGGAAGGTCTAGACGTCCTGTGAACTTGTAGCTCCAGTGGAGCAGGCGATACAGGTCCAGCTGTCCCCATTTCCAGGTGAATCCTAGGAACATTCCCAATGACAAAGACACGGGGCATACTGGAATGGATGAAAACTACATGATGAGGAATTCACTGCCTTTTTATAGATGCATGTGCAGTTTTATTTAGTTTTTTTCCCCAAGTTATTTCTTTCATTAAAAATCTTAGTATCTATTTTTTTAGTCATGTGTTTGTATTATAGAAACAGTCTCTAGAGAGTAATGTCAAAGAGCCGTCTGACCTTGAGGAAGACCCTGATGGTCCCTGAACTTACTTATCTAGGACGTGGAGAAACAAAGCCAGACTGCTGGAGAACTTCAGCAGGGTCAGGGTTACATGCTTGCAAATGGACACACGGGCTGCACCTTTTGTAAACACAGGTGTGGGCTGGGCCTGTTCTCCGGTTGCTAATTCTTGGTCCATTAGGAAACTGAAGGGAAGTGTTTGTGTAAAATTACAAGTGCGGTCTCTCAAATAGACTTTGCAAATCACTTCTCTCATGGCACTGACACGTGGTTAAGTTTTGAAATCCAGAAGGGGCTTTGCATAAGTGCATTGTACATAAAAAGGTATCCTGGAAGGGAAGCAGCATAGAGCAATACTGTTGTGGTTTGATTTTTTAAGACCCCACCAAAACCCTCTGTCCTTCACGCTAAATCCCCACGTCTGCAAGGACAACAGATTCCAACAAGAAAGGAGCTCTTCCAGTGCCTCTAAATGTCGTATGTGTCTTACGCCATTTAATTCGTGCAGGAACTTTGTGAAGTAGGCGATTGTAGCCCCATTTCACAGACAGTAAGACTGGTGTTTGCTGAAATGAAATAACTTGTGTAAACGTTAGAATCAGGACCCACCCCCAGGTCTGTGTTCTCCACAACCTGCTATGTTGGGACAGCAAAGGGATGCTAGCAAATGTAGCATAAAGGCAGCAGAAGAAGGGTCTTGGGGACCCTAAGATACATTTCACAGACTGCATAATTCTTGCATCACATGCAGTGTCTCATCAACAAAGAGAGAAAAGCATTCTTGTATTTGTTTCTGAGGAAAATGATGTTCGATGATTACGGCATGCAGAATGCCTCAAAGACGAAATGTCTGGCTTCCCCCCAGTTAAGGGGGTGCTGGGTTTACAAGGCCGAGACTTATCTGTGATTTGAACGGCATTTAAGCAAGTGCCCCACACGTAGACCGTAAACTTAAGGGAGGTGAAAAATGAGCCTGAGCAATAATAGTCAACTTACATAAATTCTCTCTACAGTTTCAATTAGAACTTGTAGGAATCTCTCTTCGTTTTATGGTGTGCCTGTGAGCTGTTAAGCAGCTGCTGGGCATCAGCCCAGCAGTGACTGTCTATTAGAAATGGCTGAAATAATTCCCAATTATTTATGGGTTATTGCCATGTTTTCAAGCTTGCATTCCCATATGCTCTGAACCTATTAAAACCCATCGGGATGGAGCACAAGCGCTCATATACCTACATTGCCGTGTACCTGTCTTAATGAGGAGTGCCCTGATCGCAAGCTATGCTAAATCAGCGTAATGCAGTGTTTTTTTTTAAGGAACACCCTTTAAAGACGTACGGTGTTAACCTTTCAGTGTGCTATTACAGCCCTATAACTAGGTGCGTTTAAGCTCGTAGTTCCTTTGGCATCTGCGTTTGCTTTGTGCCTCGCTTCAGAATTCCAGTTCTGTTCCTGTGTGTGTACCTTTCTCAGGAACTAAGCCTGTTAATGCCAACAATTAGCCAGACAATTACTCTGCCACCATCCTTACCCAAACCATAATTTCCTTTGAAAGTGTAATTGAGAATTGAATTGTGCATTTAGAGCGTGTTTCGAGACAGAACCCAAACTCCCAAGTAGTTATAATATGTTGCCTCTTGGGATGAGTGAAATACACCATGCGACTGGATGGTTGGATAGTTTACCGACAGGCGAAAAGAAAGAGGGACCAGGTGAATGTTACAGTATCGGTGTTCCCTTTAACGCATGTTGTTTTCTGTTCCGTACAACGATTGAGTATGCCCCGTTTTATACCAATTCTGTCCCTTTGAGAATGCTAGGATTTCCAACGAACATGTGTGCACTGCTGTGAATGAAAAAGCCCCCAAAACAATTAGACCTCCAGGTCCTCCATCAATAGGTCGCCAAAGCAATGACTGATCATTTCAGTATTCTTCCTCATTTTTTTTTCTCTGTCCCACAGGGTGCCCCGACAATCTCACCGATTCCCAATGTTTAAATCCCATTAAGGCTTTCCAAGGCTGCATGAGGCTCATCTTTATTGATAACCAGTCCAAGGACCTCATTTCAGTTCAGCAAGGTTCCCTGGGGAATTTTAGTGATTTACACATTGATCTGTGTAGCATCAAAGACAGGTAATTATTGTCTCTTCTCCTCTGTTCTCCCACCCCCTTCCCATTCTCACTGTTCTAAATATGAGTTTCTTTAAGCAAAATTCTAATCCACTGACATTAGCCACATTAGACATAATTGAGTTGCCTAATGGAAAATATTTCTGAAAGGATTTCAGGCCCAGAGAAAAATGGTTTAAATTAGTTGAGTCTCTCTTCATGTTGACTTGCAGTAAATGGGATATGCAAATTAAATCAAAATACAAATTTGTGACAGGATTAAAATTGTATGCATAAACAACATTTGATTACTTTGAAGTTAAGAGTGAAGCAAAAAGGAGGGAGGGATTACTTCGGTCTTAAGCCATTTTATTCTTTAGAGCAGGGAGCATCCTTTCTAACAGGGGCAGATGAACATCAGGCCCTCAGGGTCTAGAACAGAGGTTCGTGTGGTCCAGTGGTGAGGTGACTCCTGGGGCCACTGACCTGTGGTGTCACCTCCAAACCATGGCTTCTTTGGCGCAGAAAAGAGCAGGTTCCCCCATGGAGAGAATCAGCATTTAATACTGTGCAACCCACAGATGCGTCACAAGTTCAGTTTCTTTCTTTATTTCTTCTGGGCTCCAACTCCTCTTACATTTAAAATTTCTAGCTTCAAAGACACAATTTGGAAAATTAAAGAGGACCAGTTCTGAGTTTTCAGCCAGGCTTAGCGTGCTCTCCACGTTTTATCTCTAGCACTTACCTCCTTCATTCTTGTGGTTACAGTCATCCTCGTCGATATAATGTTCAACAAATGGGTGAATAATAGGTGTGAAGTGCTTGCCCATGTGTTGGTGTTACAGGGTCTCTGCTCACGTCCCATCATGGAATAAATGAGCCATTATGATAAAATGCAATAAATGCCCAAGTAGTGCACCCTTATTTGTGGGACATCTGGCAGCCGCAGCTCAGCCTGGCCGTGGGGAGAATGAGGTCAAGAAGGTTTTCAGGAAGGGGTGCTTAGCTAAGTCTTTTTTTTTTAATGTTTATTTTTAAGAGAAAGAGCAGGGGCGCCTGGGTGGCTTAGTCGGTTAAGCGTCCGACTTCAGCTCAGGTCACGATCTCTCGGTCCGTGAGTTCAAGCCCCCCGTCGGGCTCTGGGCTGATGGCTCAGAGCCTGGAGCCTGCTTCTGATTCTGTGTCTCCCTCTCTCTCTGCCCCTCCCCCGTTCATGCTCTGTCGCTCTCTGTCTCAAAAATAAATAAACGTTAAAAAAAAAAAAGAGAGAGAAAGAGCACCAGCAGGGGAGGGACAGAGGAGGCGGGGGCGGCGGACAGAGGCTCCGAATCAGGCTCTGCGCTGATAGCAGCAAGCCTGATGTGAGTCTCAAACTCACGAACCATGAGATCATGACCTGAGCCTAAGTCTGACGCTCAACAGACTGAGCCACCCACGTGCCCTGGTGCTGAGCTAAATTTTAAAGGACGAGCAGACTTGGCTGAGGTGTGATGAGGGGTGCCGGTGTACGATGGGTCCTCCGGATGTAGCATGGGGAGTGGCAGAGAAATAGGAGAGATCATGGCTTGCAAGCACTTCAACAGTTCCAAGCGCCTGTTTTCCATTGTTAAATATTGGGATGCATTTTATAATCCATGGCTCATCATCATTCAATTGGCAACATGTCTTTCTTAGCGGCATATAAACTAAGGGTATATGTTAACAATGAATAGTGCCTTAGGGTCAATAAAATATAGCTCAGTGGATATGGAAGGTCACTGTGATGGAGTACATGGTGTGCACACGGCTAGAGATTGGGGCCGTTAGGAATTATGAAGAAATTTGTGTGCCCGTGGAACGTGGCCCCGTGTGCTAAGTGACAATCAGAAAGGAAGGTATCAGATTTGCTTACTAGAAAGAGTACCCAGGAAAAAGGGAGAAGGATGGATGGATGGAGAACCAGCCTGGAGCTAGGAAGGGAACCACCCCCATCCATGGGGCACTGATGAGAAGTAACAGGTGTTTCTCCTCAGCAGCACAGCAATCAGCTCTGTAGGTTGTAGTCTCCTCGGATGCTCCGAATGACCAATATAATTTGATGGAGTTTTATGTGCATGTTTCTCTGTTAATACCACTACACATGGGATCCTCAACAAATCACACAGACTTCCTGGCTCTTCTGCTTCATTTTTTTTTTCTATTTGACCAGCTGGGTAAGTGGGTAATAAAATGTGTGCTTCATTAGAATGTGCTAGTTTAGCGATCTCAGGATAAAGGGTACTACACAGAATGGTTGCCACCCCGATAGTCTTTATTAACGATGAGGGGGAAGCATCCGACTTCATCAGCCAGCACAGCCTTTTGCAAAGTGTAGTTCAACAGAGGGAACATTCATCAATAGGGATCTCTTATGATACCTTAATTTCTAATCAAGGACGCTCTCATTATTTTCGATTACATGAAAGTCATTGCCATCTATACTGCATCATTACTTTTGTGTAATTGCAGTCTGTATAATTGTATTACATACAATTGTGTTTTGGTTAATTGTATAATAAGGGATTGTGTTTAGTTTAGTGAGTAAATGGCACGTTTTTCTTGATTTACCAGACATTGCCTCTAACAGAAGGGGATACTGTGGTAGAAGGCTTTGGTTGATTAATTATTTCCTGAACTTATATTTAAAATTTGTTGGAGAGGGGCAGAGGTTCAAAAGCAGGTGGTTCTGAGTTTTGTGTTGCATTGTTAACATGTTGATCAACTAAACTTGATTTAAGGGCAAGTGCAAAGTTTTTGTCTAGAAAGAACTTGCCATTTGGGGATGGGGTGGTGTGTGCTAGAAGAGGTGAAGGTGGAGAAGTTTGGCTGTGTTTTTGTTTTGTTGTTGTTGGGTTTTTTTTGGCTGTGTTTTTTATTATTGTTTTTTTTTTAAAGTTTATTTTGAGAGAGAGGATGTGGCAGGGGCATAGAAAGAGAGAGAGAGGAAATCCCAAGCAGGCTCCACACTCTCAGCACAGAGCCCACTGTGGGGTTCGAACCCACAAACTGTGAGATCATGACCTGAGCTAAAATCAAGAGTCCGATGCTTAACAGACTGAGCCATTCAGGCGCCCCTGGCTGTGTTTTTTTCTTAACTATGCTCCTGTCTGCAAAGTCCAAGGAGGGCAGCCTTTGATCTGGCCTGAGAGTCTCTTCTCTCCCTGGCCAAATTCTCTGCCCTTTCCTCGTAGGCTTTAAAGACCCAGTCCTCCCCCTGGCCTTTCAGTGGTTGTCTGCTCCACCCCTCCCAGTTCCCCCTCTTCTCCCTCAAAGCTAGCTGACCTGGCTGCCCAGAAGAATCCAGCCCTCTCAGTGACCCATAAGGCTCTCAGTGCTAGTCACTCTAGGAAAACCAAGGTGGCATTCACAAACATTCCAGGATTCGAAGTGCTTCCTCCCGTGAGGGTCCCTGAAGCATGAGCAAATTCACAAAATGTTCCTGAGACCATGCCTTAGGTAACAGCTGGGAGGGTCCATTCTCATGGACTAAGGAGCCTAAACTAACAGTTTGCATTTCAGCCATCTCCATGATGGGCAAATTACCAAGTCTTCTGGCCTCTCTGGAAAAAAGGAGGCTGAGCGATTGGCCTGACCCCCAGTTCTGGCAGCAGAGACTGCTGACTTTAGGAGGTGCCATCAGTAAAATTGACGAGTGGCTGGCAGTCCAGGGATGGACTGGGAGAAGGAGGTAGAGCACCCTTGTGGGAACCACATGTGGGACCAGAATGGAGCATTCCCAGCAAATCCCGTGCACTTTCCATAGTCTTTCTAAACCTCTAGACTAGAATGTGCATCCACTATACCTCACTTTGCGGGCTGAATCTTCAACCTCATGTTTTCTGCACCCCAGACCAATGTTCTTCAAGATCCACACTTACCTCTTGCAGTCTTCTTGGACTTAAAGGAGGAAGGACATGATATTTTAAACCACACAAAGCAAAGTCACCCCCGATAAATGCTTTGCTCCATGAACAACTTTATCATACCCTCCGGTACTCAACCTCTTAGATAGGCATTGAGTGAATGGGTGAGGCATTCTATGGGTGAGGTATATACCCAAGTATATACTTGGGTGGCAAAAGATGTGGTAAGAACTGTGGAAGCCTGGCAGTGCAAGGGCATCAATATTCCCATTTCTCAGAGAGAGTCAACTAAGACCTAGAGACATATGTCAGTTTTTCCATGACTACAGGATTGAAGTTGTGGGTCAGAGTTGAACCCTGCCAGTGTTCTCTCCCTGACTTGCACCCAGCAGACACTAACCTGGAAATGGCAGTTGTGGGGTGTCTGTGGCTCCTAAACAAGTGGCCCTATCTTCTGCCCCACCGTAGAAAAGTTTTTCGGGGATATTCAACATATTAAATTCTTTGTAAACGTTAGTTGCCTAATGAGATGCCATTTAGAAGGGGGCATTCAAAGTGGTGTGCAGCATCAGGGGTTGGGGGGACTGAGTGAAGTAAGTCCCAGTGATCCAGGTCAAGAAGTACCTCTTCCCAGGACTTGTTGGAAGATCCTACCGAGCCCACTCGAGGAGCTGTGTCCAATCCTGCTGAGTCCAAAGTCCAGGGCAGAAGAAACACATCACCAAATATTGTCTTAGAATATGAAGAGGAGACAGGATCCAAGGTGTGAAGCCAAACTTAGAGGAGCAAACAGGGACACACCGTCTGAGGTGGGGTGAGTGGGTGTCACACGGTGGGCAATTCATTAATCTCTGTGCAGGTGGCAGCAGCCTCGAGAGGTGATAGAGTGTGTTTAATTCCCAGTCACTACTTGTCAGCTTGAGATACGACACATATCATTTAACCTTATTGTGTCTGTTTCCACTTTTGCAAAACTGAGATCGTAAAATCTACCTTTGCATTGAGAGTTGCAATGAGACAGTGTGAGAAACCAGGCGCTGATTTGCATGGCTAGTAAACAGTAGTAGATCGTATGTAAATGTTCGCCATGTTAACTCCCATAGCCAAAGTTTTCTAGCTCTCCAGATTCCATGGAGAGAGAAGGCTTTGGTCTCCCTCCGAAGTTCTTCCAGCCCACTGTGGCCAAGTGATTCCCATTAGTTTGTGGGGTGGATCCCCTTAGATGTACCTCATATGTGCCCTCAAGTTCCTCTGCTTAATGACTTGGATTGAGTTGTTGTTCAGAGGAGCTCTCCCTGAGGGCCACAAACAACCACCCATTAGGAAAGTGCCCATCAGTTTGGGTGCCAAGGCCGCAGTCTTTCAATTCTACCAAAACTTGATTCTCAGGGCCTGGTTGGGTAAGGAAAGCTTGTGATTGGTATGCCCTAGGGCACAGAATTTAAGGCAGTTCTTATTTCTTGGCTCATGCAACTGTAGACCCTGAATTTACATGAACCTGGGAGCAAGCGCCTCGTTATCTTGTGCAGGTGAATTTCAGCAGGATCACATCAGAATCACCAAGAGGGGTTGTTAAAACCCAAACCACTGGGCCCCACCCCTAGAGTTTCAGACGTTATTGTTGTGGGCCAGGGAATGTGCATTTCTACCAAATTCCAGGGTGCTGCTGGGCTGGTCTTAGGACTTTGAGAATCACTGTCCTAAAAGCTTCCAATCCTGGAAGTCATGGGACTGTGTAGATTCTGCACAGAAGTGGTGTAGGTGTGGGGAAGAGGGATGACTTCTGCCCCAACTGTGCCCCCAAGCAGCTGTCCTCCTGATCAGAATCTCACAGGGTCTCTGAAAAGTTCCAGCAAATCTATCTCAATGTCCAGCTCCAAAGTATTGAAATCAGTCCACAGGAGGCCCTTGGGTGTGAGCACAAATGAATCCTGTCTCCCTCCAGCTTTCCTGGTTTTTGTCTCCGAGCTCCTGCCCTGCTTCCCACTGCAAACAAAGCTTTTGAGAATACAAATGAAACCAGTCAGATCCTCAGGGGTGCCTTCGCGAAAGGATATTTGGGTGTGGAAGGAGTGTGCGTCTTAGAATAGCTGCAGTTGCCATGAAACATAACTTGTCTTTGTGTTACTTGAGAGACAGTTGACTTGCTGGCCCTGCTGTAAGTCAGAGCTTGGTCTTTCATTCTAGATAAGCCTCACACCCTGTGGGTGGTGGTGCTGCCATTAGAATGACAGTGACCCTGCCCACCAAAAAATATGACACCGAAGCTTTCTACAGATGGAAAGAGACTGATTTCATCCGGTTTCCTGGGGTCTGGCAAAGGGTCTATGTGGTCACATGTCGCCTTGCCCCGCATCCCTTCCTCATAGAGTGATGGCACTGGGGAAGGTCCTTGGAGATCATCCACCTTTGGTTTTGCATAGGAGAAGATAGAGGTCTAGCGGAGTATGGCAAAGCCAGGTATGGAAGCAGTGCTCTTCCCATGGGGTCTTTGTTATTGCCTCCAATGGGGACTTTTTTGCTCCAGCCCTTTTAAAAATGAAACAATTGGCTTGTTCCAATGAGTGAGTCACATGTGAAATGCTGCTTTAAATGTCTTGCAGCCAAATAAGTTATGAAATGTAGCTTCTCACTCCATAACCACTTCCTTCCCCCCCCCCCCCCAACACACATTCGTTTAAGAAAAGCATCTGCTAAACTCTCTGGTCAAGATTCTTACCTTCTTGGTTCAGAGTTTGGAGTGTTGTAAACACTGAGAGTGGAGAAGCATTATTTTGGATGACCTCCCATAAACAGACTTATGCTAAAAACCCACTCTGTGTGTGGGAGTCTGTTAAAAACAGTAGGCTGTATAAAAAGCTTACATTGCATGGTAATGCATATGTTTTAGTTCTTCTCTAAAACTGAAAGCCTTTCCATTGGGTGCCAGAAAAGCCATTGCAAGGGCAATGCCCACACAATCTGAGTTTCTAACTCTCAAGTGAGAAATGCTACAATATGGTGTTCTCCTTTAACTCATGGGATGGAGCCATCATCAAAACAAGAGCACTTCTGCTGTTTTTATTTATCATGCTAGTCTATTTTATGGAGGAAAAGAAAAGGTTAGAGTTTATGTAACAGTTACTGAGCAAACATTCTCTAAATACAATTTCATTTAAGCCTCTCCGCAGCTCTGCCAGCCAGAGTGGTTCTCGAAGTGTGGCTCCCAGACCGCCAGCACCTAGAGGCATGTTAGAATTGCATATTCTCAGGCCCTGTACCTTTTGGATCAGAAACCTGGGGAAGGGGAGCAAGCTGAGTTTTACAAAGCCCCTGCCACCAGGGTGATTCGGATGCACAGTCAGATTTGCGAACCGTTGGGTTGCCCTCTTACTGTTATCTTAGGGATAAAATCACCCATGCTTAGTAAGCTGCCAGAGGTCGCATTCTTAGTATTTGGTGGACCTGTGATTCAAATCCAGATTTTGCTGACTTTTCGATCCACAGAAAGGTGGAGGGCCTATTGCCTAAAGGAGAGAAAAAGAAGACATGCATTCAGGTATGCAGAGCAAGTCAGGGGAATGTCACTGAGGAAATAAGATGTAGAGAACTTGATGTGTGGGCTGTGTTTAGGGAGGTCAGGCAGGGCTGTTTCAGGTGAGGTGGAGGGATTAAGCCTGGGACTCAGAATAGGTGAGGTGCTGGGCATTTGTCTCCCTGGATGGGAGAAGCTGTATTGGCATCAGTGGGTAAAATAGAACTTAAAGTCAAAGCCATAGGGAACTTGCAGCAAACAAAACAGTTTAAAATCTGAATAACAGGCCATATTAATAGCTAATCCTAAAAAATGGTTACTGTGTGCCAGAACATTGTGTGTGTGTGTGTGTGTGTGTGTGTGTGAACCCTATGAAGTGGGTAATACTGTTAACTCCATGGTACAGAACAGGATTGAGACACAGCGGCGCTAATACCTTGTCTGGGTCACATGGCGAGTTATGTAGCAGAGCCTGGCTACAGACCAAGGGGTCTGGTTGAAGAGGTTCGACCTGTCTTTGCCTTGCACTTGACTACTTACAACTTTGTAGTTAGCAGGCATCCAACATCCTTCAGTGGGATTGCAAAGTAGAAAATGATGTGTTTTCATCTTGTGTCCTGATCTTAAAGCGGGTTGTATCGATGCAGGCAGAAAAGGGATATGGGCCACAGTGATGGACCACCAAGGATGCCTGAGGGGCTGTCATCCTTGCAGCTCATTGTCACAGCCTTGTGACAAGCACACTGAGGTTCAGAGAGAGCTGAAGTCTCCACCGCTATTTCTTCAGGCTGGTTAGGGAATACAGAAGCCTCACAAGTGACTTGAAATGGCTGGCTGTCTTCACTAGGCGGATTTTGAATGGGTTTGTTAAGTGCCTTTTATCTAGAAAAGAGCGATTTACTCATCTGCTAATTGAATGAGAGTTACTCCCCATCACAGAGCTTATACCTCTTTGAAAGTCAGAGGGAAGAGGGGCATTGGGGGAATACACCACCTGGCTTGGACCTGAATAAGTGAGCTTGAATGAGTGAATCTGTGTTCTGTGCCCAACCTCATCTCTCTTATTCCTTGTTTTTACAAGAAAAGTGGATCATTATCTTGATGAAATGGTCCTTTTCTACCTGTGCCTGCGGAAGGGCATCGGGGCACCAGTGATTCACAGAAGGCACAGAGCGCCAAACGAAGCCAAAGGTGGCTCTTGATTCTGTCCCATCAGAAGGTGGTGAGACTGTTCCCTCACCAACCAGTGATCTGAAATACGGCTGCAGAAAACCAAGCCGGAACAACGAGCTGGGTGAATTATCACCAGGGCTTCTGGAAGCTGAAGGATTCATTCCAAGAGCTATAGTCATGAGGTTGAGGCGAGGGGTGCAGCTTTAGGTCGCAATAAGAAAATGTCTTTTCCAATCAGGAGGCGCTGGGAGCCTGTCTCCTGAGACATACTGGCTAAGGAATTCAGATGTTTTAGATGACATAGAAACCAAGAAAAACTTTCGATCTGGATTAAAAACGGGGGAAAAAGCGATCTTAGATCCTCAAGTCACTTCTGGCAGCCAGTGCTTATATTTAACTGTGTGGAAAACATTTCTAAATTAATAAGAAGAAAGAGACTTTCTTTTGTTGCTCCCTTCACACAAGCATTACGTAAATAAGCCTCGCCCAGCACCCTGATAAAGGCCTTCCGTCTGTTTTTCTCATTCTCCAAAGAGTGCTCCTTTCTCCATGGCCAGTGTCCCAATCGTTTGTTTTCTTTTTCCCTCACTTATACTGATGTCCACTCATTGGGCTGCTAAGGCGAAGCCCCTGGCACCTTGGGCGCTGTTTTCCTCTAGTCCAAAACCATTCACGGGTGGCTTTTTGTAAGCACTGTTTCTGGGCACGATCGGAAAGAGCAAAAACCTTACTATGTTTTCACTTGGAGAAAAAACAGGTCTGACTTGCGACAAAATGTCCTCACCTGTTTCTGCAGCGAAACCTAAATTTAAAATCAGTTCCGTGCTATTTTTATCTTGCACCAAGATATCTCACAGGAAGCTCCCGAAACTGGATTCGGCCTCTTGGGTTTTGCTGCGGCCTGGACTTCTGAGTGCAGGGTTCGGCCTTCCCACTGCCCATCTCACATGCGCGGCCAGCATGACCACGTACCATTGCTGTAACCGTCACAAAGGGGACACTGGCTTCCCCGCTCAGCAGATGAGGAGACCGACTTTCACGTGAATTTAAAAATGTACGTCACAACAGAATCAAACTCGGGATTTCAGGCAGCGGTGAAACCCCTGCTGTTTACATTTTAGCCTGACTTTGGACACAGCCAGTCACTTAACCTCTTCATGTCTCACTTCTGTCCATAGTCAAATGGGGACACTGGCTGCATCTGACCACTCTAAGGGGCTAAAGGAGAGCAACGTGATATTATTACGGCCTCCCTCTTGAACTTAGGGCAAGGATTGACTGAGGGCAAGACGATGAAAATTCTTAAAGTGAAAAGCAAGAGAGACAGAAATGGATGGGGCTGTGTGTATCTCAGCAGGCCCGGTGTTAGAAAACCCATACACAGGTAGAAAAAGATGACACCCTTCTGAATAATTTACCTACATACATAACCCATTTTATTTTTTGGACAAGTGATGAATGTTTTCACACAGTTCAAGTTACAGATTTGAAATCTTCCCTCCAGGTTTAGCTTCGACGTGATTTACTAGGGTCTTTCTCTCCTAACATTGGGATATGCTGTGGGTGGAGTGGGAGATCATCTCCACGCCTGGAAAACACAGAGGGAAGAAGCATTACAAACCTCACACTGACAGTTATGCAAAAGAATACGAACATATCAAACTTCATAGTCTTTTCTTTTATTTAAAAAAAAAATTTAATGTTTATTTATTTTTGAGAGAAAGAGACAGAGCATGACGGGGAGAGGGACAGAGAGAGACAGAGGAAGACACAGAATTGGAAGCAGGCTCTAGGCTCTGAGATGTCAGTACAGAGCCCGACACGGGGCTCGAACTCACAAACCATGAGATCATGACCTGAGCTGAAGTCGGACTCTCAACCGACTGAGCCACCCAGGCGCCCCCATAGTCTTGAGTCATGTGATACCTCATGTGTCCAGGACACCATTAATTTTATTATGACAAAAATGTCATCATCAGCTTGCGACCTGCTTTTATCTATGCTAAAAAAAATTTTTTCCCCCGTAACAATTAGGTAAGTGGCTATCCCTGCTTTAGAATTTAAAATAATCCCAGACAGGGGCGCCTGGGTGGCTCAGTCGGTTGAGCATCAGACTTGGACTCAGGTCATGATCTCATGGTTTGTGAGTTCAGGCCCCGCATCAGACTCTGTGCTATCATCACAGAGCCCGCTTGGGATCCCCTGTCTCCCTCTCTCTCTGTCCCTCCTCCACTTGCGTGCTCTCTTTCTCTAAGATAAATAAACATTAAAATAACAATAATAATAATCCCAGACAGTGGTAAACGACTCAAGGTTTATATGTTTGACCAGATAATTCTGTTGAGAATTACAGACTCACACTCTGAAATGAGAATCGTATGCATCAGCCTGGACATTTGTGTGTGCACAGATGTCAGGAGATATTCACACACACAGGATACAAAAATATGACACTATCTGGCGAGTCCTGATGTACTTCTTGGTCCTGCTTGCTGAGAGACCGCCCATACTCTGCTAATCTTCCTCTGTGACCCACACATTCATTCAGCAAATCTTTTCAAAGGGCCTACTATGTGCCAGGCTCTTTTTTGTTGTTGTTGTTTTGCCCTGGAGATCCAAGGCTGAACAGGACAGAGAGTTGCTGCTTGTCCTTCCTGGTATGCTTGGACTAGGAGTCTCTTTGTTACTATTGTGGGTCGTTCGTGCACTCCTTATTCATTCACTCATCTCCTGTATTTGGAACATCTCTGCTGGGTCACCTCCTGGATAGGAGCTAAGGATGGACATATGTGCTGAGCATAGTAGGTCTTCATGCCCCTGATTTCAGAACGCTCCATGGAGAGACACAGATTTTAACCCAATAATTATGGAAATGATCACATATGCTCCTCAATAAGGTGTGATTAGCATGAAGCAGATCCACAGAGTGCTAGGAGAGACTGAGAGGCAGCTGGCTTTTAAGGGGGTGGGGGTGGTTGTCAGAAAGGAGACATGTGGGTGCCATTGTCTTCAGACTCTGCAAACACAACTATTCACTGCCAGTCTGGTTTGTAGTTTCCAATGCCTCCTACAGACCTCTGGCTGGCAATTCTGATCTCAGTGTCCTGCCTGTATGTCCTCTGCTGAAATCACTGTGTGCTGGGGGGAGGGATAGGGGGATAGGGGTGGGAAACTCAGCTTTCTTTAGTGGGAAGAAAGTTTCTGTGTTTTTAGCTGAAAACAAATTTCTCAAAATTTCCCCCAAGAAGAATGTGCTGGGAATCCTTCTGTCTTCCAGTAATAATAACATACCTTTAATTCCCCCGACCCCAAAATATGCTGTCCTGGCTGCAAGGCTAAGGGGTTTACCTTTAACCTTCTACTAGCTCATTCCTAATATCATATTAGCTGCACTTACACTTAGCAAAATAGAAAAACAAAAACAAAAACAAAAATCAGGTCCATGTCTTCCCATCCAAAATAAACCCCAGTGTAAAGGTGGTAATGATATTTCAGCTGGCAGCTTGGTAAAGCCCAAGAATCTGAACGTGACAGGAGGCATATGCATTTTAAAGGTCATTCTAATTACCATGCTTACTCATGCTAAGCTCCTACTCTGGGGTTTATTGGAGAAGAACCACACGCTGGGGGGAACTGAGACCATGTGGTTGGCAGGGACTTGAGCAAATAGTAAGGAAGGTAATACAAATTACTATTGTTTCCAGTGATATTAAATAATTCTTCAACGTCTGAGACATCTGAGAAGAAGAGGGAGGGCGGGCATTGATGGAGACCAGGGCGAATCCTCACCATTCTGAAAGCTGTGATGCTGTGATGCCTTTTCTCGGGATCCGCATTTGACATGGTCGTACAGGGACCCATGAAAAGAGGCCCTGAGGACGAGCTCCTGCCTGCATTAAATTTTCCATTTGTGACCACTTCATTCTCCCCATCATAGTGAATTCATAACACAACTTTTCTTGATGGAATTATCCTAAATGTAGAGCCACTTTTTAGATAGGGAAATAAAATAGCGGAGAACTGTTCTCTTAGTGGCAGTTTGCCCCCTACCTCTCTCCTAGTTCCCGAAATACAGATTTTATTACAACTCTAGCTGTGGTGAAATTCAGATTCTGCACATGTGTTTCCCCTGCCCTCTTGCAGTTGATGGAGTGAGGCATTAAAGACAAGGATCCCCACCCCCCTGCTTGCCTCTTTGGTCTCCCTTGACCGCTTCTCCCATTTCCTTCCTCTTCAACATTATCTCCTCTATTAATTCATCATTCTCTTTATAAGCACTTACTGAGCATCTGCTATGTTCCTGAATACGTATAATCTCTGCCTGCGGGTAAGCTCAAGAGCAAGAAAGCCAGACAAAAAGCAGACAGGGTACATAGGGAAACTTGTGGCACAGAGGGGCATGGAGTTACATCTGAGCTGCATTGTGACAGGCAAGCAGAGCAAGCTGAGTTGAAAATAGCAGTCGAGGGGCATTTCAGTTCCAAAGTGAACCCCCTCCCTGCCCCATAGCAGCCGGTCTTATTCTAGCCCCCAGGCACCTGCTGCTATTTACTTGTGTGGAGTTTCCTTCCACCGTTCCTTTCACCCCAATTCTGCCCATTCTCTCATAGACTAGTTCAGATCCCACCTACCCTGTCAAGTCTCCCTTCCTATGCCTGATGTTCACCAAGACCTTGTGTGACCGTCCCTGGCACTTCTTTTCTCTATTACATTTAGCTCCCGATCATGACTGTCACCTGTTTTGGATCTGTATTTCACCCTCTCAGAGAAAGTTCTTGATATGCCCACTGATGCTTTCTGTTGAGGGCGCATGCTTCGCCATCATTTGTTGAATAAATTGAACCTTAACAGCATCTGCTGTTGGTGGCTGGGGATGAAATGCATGTGTAACTGACAACACTCAACACTCCTCTGGGAGTCGGATGTAGTGTCGCCTCAAGAGATGGAATGAACTTCATCATCTTTAGTATCTTTTCCCGTCCCACACCCTGGAGACCGTTGTCCAAGATTTGGGAACTGAAACCCTTCACCTCTTTCTCCTATTGAAAACTTCCCACTGTGGTTCACACCAAGCGGCACTCTATTTGAATAGCTCAAGTGCCTAATAAAAGCAGCTGGTGCCAGCTGTCATCGTTCACGTGGTGTTAAGTGCTCCTTCTGTAAGCACTAGCGAGCAAGAGTATTTTTGTTTAGCAAGGCCATCATAAAATTAGACAAGCAAACCATAGCAATGTATTTGAGCAACGTAGCCTATAAATATTACAGTGGAAGGAAGCATGCGAGCGCATTATCCTTATTACAATCTTATGCTTTTAGAAGATAAGGGGGTTAGCTCTGAAAAAGAAAAGTGTGTCTGAAGAGAAGCCAGCTCTAGAGAAACATACAGAATGTCTGCGGTGATTGTCAAAGCATGTCACCAGTCTCCTGGTAATAGGATCTGGGGAGTGCACCCCCTGGATTCAGCGAGCTCTAAACAGCCTCCTGGAGGCTCAGTTGGGAAAGCTTGTGAAATTGGCATGGTTCACCTGTTAGGAATGGGATTAAAAAAAAATGATACTGACGGGTGCCAGCGTGTCTGTAACTATGTCAGCTGTTTATCTGAAAGTGAAGTCATTGAAGAAGGATAAAGGTTTCCCGTGAGCCCAGAGAGCAGCATCGGAATCATATACAATCCATACTCTGTCACCGTCTTTATTTTTCTCTCTCTTTTTCGGAAATGCCTGGCAGAGACTTAAAAAACATTGTTATTATTCACTGGGCTGTGTCAAATTCTCTAGTGCTTTCTAACAGAGAGAGCCACTTCCAACTTTTTCCAAATGCCATCTAAAGCCTCTTTGTAAAAAAAAAAAAGTATATGGAAGTTGTATTTTTTTTCTTCTCCTATGAAATTTTCCCCTTGTTTCTATAGTATAACAGACGTCATCTAAATTTAGTAGAATTCAGCCATGGGCCAGGTGCCATACTAGGTTTTATCCTCTACTAATTATCTTACTCATATCTATGGAGACCTATACTAAAATGTTTAAAATAAACCATTCTCATTTTACGAAGTAGAGAACTAAGGTTTATAGGTGTTCAGTGACTTTTCCAAGATTACATAGTTAGCAAGTATTTTCATTAGAGGTTAATGGGCTCCCAAGCAACTTAGAAATAACAGAAATAATGTTGCCTTTACAAAATTAAGCTAAACATCTCATAGGATTGTCTTGAAGACACACTTAGTATCTATGCCAGGCTGAATTATACCTCAATTAATGGCATCAAACATATACCCCTTGAGTTCTTGTACTCCTGATGTCAGAGTGAAGGAGCATCATGGATCTGACTATATCTCCCTAGGAATGGATGAAGCCTATGGGATGTAATAGAAATGTTTGTGTCAGTGAGTGAATTGAATACTAATTGGGCTAGACCTTTACTGCCCACTAGAAGAACACTGTGCAGTGATGGAAACAATCTCTTTTATGTTGTCTACACCTAATCACTAGCAGCTTTTGTGCAGTTGAAGTGTGGGTGTTATGACTGAGGGAGTGAATTTTTTATTCAATTTCATTTTAATAAAGTTAGATTTAGATAAGCATGTGTGGGTAGGGTCCACCATATTGGATAATGCAGGACTAGACTCTCTGTGCCAGTCCCCATAGAGCTGTATATTTTTTTCCTAGTTCAGCAACCTGCAGCTGCACCTAGGGTGACCCTAAAGATGAGGTATGGGTCTCAGAATCAAGACCCGATGAGTGTATATAATGCCAGCCTTAGCAGTCCAGGCTGTGTATGACCATGGTCTATACCTTTCCATACCTCTCCTCAGAGCATTTGTATCAGAAGACAAAAGCTTATCACTCTTTGCCTTAATTTCTCCCAAGATCCTGGGCAGACAAGTGGTTTAACTATTTTTAGCTCAAAATGTCAAAAAATTTGTGTTGCTTAAGAGATAACTTTACTATATCAAGTATTCTTTTGCTGTATCTGTTGACCAGTTCAAAGTTACCTTCAAAATAAGGACATATTTTGAGCAAATATATACTTATCATCTAATTATATATCATCACTAAGGCTTTAGTTTCTAATATCTTTTACAGAAGAGAATCTTCACTTTTTTTTATTCATCTCAGGTATCATAGAACATGCTAGAATTAGTTATTGATAGCTCTCTAAAAACTTCCTTCCTGGGGCGCCTGGGTGGCTCAGTCGGCTCAGGTCATGATCTCTAAGTTCATGAGTTCGAGCCCTGCATCAGGCTCTGTGCTGACAGCTCGGGGCCTGGAGCCTGCTTCAGATTCTGTCTCCCGTTCTCTCTGCCCCTCCCCCACTCACACTCTGTCTCTCTCAAAAAATAAATAAATAAACATTAAAATAAAAAACAAACAAACAAACAAACAAAAAACCTTCCTGCCTGAATCCAAGCAGTTTGGAGTAAGAAGTAGCCTGGGAGCCAGCAAAACTTGTGTGGGTTCACTCACTAATGTGGATTTGGATCATTCAATCTGTCAGACAGTACTGGCATTAAACCCAGAAATCCTTGAACTATCCTTGTTCCGATTTTAAGTTTAAATGGCTGGCCTTCTGATATTTTGTAATCGATCCATGGAGCTTACCTACAGGAAAAGGATGTGTTGGTCAATCTGGTGGGAATACCAGGCCCTTTGTAAATTCAACTTCTCAGTGTACATCCTTAAACTGGAATTCTAGTATGCACCAGGCTCTTGTTAGATTTGCTTGCATGAGTCATAATATTGATGATTAGTGGTCCTGATCATCTGTGAAAATTGGATTTCAGTGCTTGGAGGCTGAGAGCCCTACCTTTGGATGGAATGCTTTGCAAGGTAAAGGCTACCTAATGGGGGTCTCTGTAGGCAAATGGTTGACTTCACCTGAGTCTTTGTATTAATTAACACAAATGACCTCAAATAAAGATCCATACCAGACTGCAGATGTTACCCTAGCACAATTTCCAATACTACCAATGGATTAAAGGTAATCTTAAGATTTAACCCCAACCTTATTGGAGAATAGCTTCAAATTGTAGAATGCATAAAAATCACTTAGGATGCTTTTTTAAAATGCAGATTTCTGGACTCTATAACCCCAGACATTCTGATTAAGTCCAAATGAGCTAGAGACATGGAATATGCATTTTATCAGACACCCCAGGATGTCTGTTTATCACTCTTTTAGAAATATTGTGTCAGCAGATTAAACAATGAAATTTCCTTATTGAGCTCATCATAGTACAGTTTCATCCAAATTTTCTCTACACAGTGGGGAACAACACTCTAGTTCTGCCTGATGTTAATGGTATTCTTTGAAAAATGATTTCTTTGTTCAAATAAGTTTGAGAAATGCTGGAGTAAGTAAAATTAAATGGGTTTCTTTACTGCAGGATTTCCCAGTGTGTCATGTGGTGGTGGCAGTTTGTGTGTGTGTGTGTGTGTGTGTGTGTGTGTGTGTGTGCACCATACACTTCTAAGCTATGCAAGAGGGGAATTAGTTAGAAGAAGTTCACAGCATCACAAATATATTTACCATGAAACCCTTCTTTACAGACTACTCATCCACACAAGAAACTTTTGGAAATGCTACCCTGAAGTATATAGTATGTCAGAGTAATCACCAGGAGGTGTTCAGTAGTGTAGACAAAGTGACTTCAAAAGCTGGTGTTAAAGAGAATGAGAGGATCATAAGCAGACCTTGGCCCTCCTTTTTTTTTCCTTTTTCTCAATAAAACAAACATTTTTCCTTTAAAGTGAATCCTCTACCCCCTTTTTTCCTTCTTTTTTTTTATTTTTTGTTTTTTAACGTTTATTTATTTTTGGGACAGAGAGAGACAGAGCATGAATGGGGGAGGGGCAGAGAGAGAGGGAGACACAGAATCGGAAGCAGGCTCCAGGGTCTGAGCCATCAGCCCAGAGCCCGAAGCGGGGCTCAAACTCACAGACCGTGAGATCGTGACCTGAGCTGAAGTCGGACACTTAACCGACTGAGCCACCCAGGTGCCCCTCCCTTTTTTCCTTCTAATTCTGATGCCTAGAACTTCTTCCTTTGATTTGTACAGACCGAGATTTACAGCCTGCCTTTTACACTTCTGTAATTTTAAATAAGCTGCTTAATATGTGATCCTCACTTTCCTAGAGATAGCGATAACTGTCTCACAGGGGTGTTTTATTGATTAGCTGAAATAATGATGTGATAGCATGGCACGAAGTCTAGCACACCAAGTGTAGCATTTATTGAAATGGTAGGGAGGTTAACATTCTTTCACGTCTATAAATATTTTGGGAAAATTCAGACAGCATAAGGAAGAGCACAGTGTATGATTTATTTCCTGAAACTCTAGAGCTGGCAAATCGGATGCAATGTTTGTACCCACCATGATGCTAGTGACGGTGGCTTTGGACGATATTCCAAGGGATTCCAAGATAGAATTTAGACTCAAAGGTGAAAGACTGCAGTGGATGAGTGGTGGTACCTACCAAAGACGTAGGAGGGAGTGAAAGCAACTTTTTTCTTAGCCATGCAGGGAAATATTAAACAGAAATGCCAGGTGGCCCCAGTCATCTAAGATCTGTCAGCATGTCATTCAGTTCCAATGGAATAAAAATACAGTTGATGAACAGTGACGGGCTGAACTTTGCTGTGTACATTATTAATTTTGAAAAGAGACAGTCGTCTGGGAATGAGGGTTCAGTTTTGGGATGTCATGTGTGGAGCCTCAAATGACAGGATTCTTTTTTTTTAATATTTTTTTTAAAGTTGATTGATTTGAGAGAGACAGAGACAGCATGAAAGGGGAGGGGCAGAGAGAGAGAGGGAGAGAGAGAATCCCAAGCACACTCTGCACCACCGGCACAGAACCCAATGTGGGACTTGAACTCATGAAACTGCGAGACCATGACCTGAGCTGAAACCAAGAGTCAGACGCTTAACATTGGTGCCATCCAGGCACCCCTGACAGGATTCTCATACAAAAGTGAAAGTGAATGCAGGCTGTGTGAAGGTTAGTGTGTTAAAATGGGGACTGTGGACAGTCCTTTAGAAGCCACCTATAATTTTATGTGTCTGGGGCCTCTTGTCCTGCTGTTGTCTGGGGTCACTCCTCCTCCTGCCCTTCACACCCCATATTTCTGTGGGAAATGGATTCTTCTGAGGCTTCTAGCCCTCGGCCAGAGTGGACTGACCCATCAAGCTGGGCCAAATTAGCCCCCTCTGGGAGGTCCCAAACTTGACATTAGAGAGGAAAGCTCTTTTCTCATAGGGGACACCTTGGGTTGCGAAACTTGGCGATTCCCAGCAATCCTCCCTGTCACAGGGAGGAAGATGGGACAGAGGCAGAGTGAGGGAAATCAACCCACAGAGCACAGCTAAGGCCAGGGTGCCATGAACCCCCTAGTTGTATCCAGGTGTGCAGGCTCAGCTTCTCTGAGGTCCAGCTGCATCCCGGCTCCCCCCGGCCAGCTTGGGGTTCAGCTCTTAACTGTGCTCTGTGGGTCTGTGTCTCCTTCTTGACCTAAGATGGCTTAAATTTTGAATATTTTCAACTAAGCTTCTCCTTAATGGAAGGCTTTTCAGCTCCCATTTTCCACATGTGTAAATTAGATAATGAAGAGTCTAAACAAGTTGAAAGGGGGAAAAAATGTGTGTATAATTATCGTAGGAAGGATTCGGTATTTTCTTTCTTTCTTGTGTTCTCCATAATCTCCTCGTGCAAGGGTCATAGCATTTGAGGTCAGATCGGATTCAGAGCCTGTGCCTGAAACAGACACAAAGTCCGGGGCCAACCAAACTCTTCCCTGGCTGTGGTTGGAATGACTAGCCACCACCTGTGGTCACTAGCAGTTTACCACAAGGCAGGGCATTGCCCCTGTGGGGTTCAGGCCTCAAGGCCCAGACACAGATCTTAACTAAACCAGAGCAGTGACTGCTCAGTTCCCTCCAGGAGGCCGGGTTTGCTGCAGTGGACAGGACACTGGTAAAAGTTAAATGAGCAAAGATTTAGTGTGACCTTTCTTAGCAGCTCCTGAGGTTAGCAACAGAGAATAGAAATGTCAGATCTGCATCAACAAGCCCAGTGAGCAAACTGGGCTTAGCCATGTGCAGACCAAATAAATCTCCCTCTCCATGAGCCGGGAAATACATATCTGTTACAGATAGAAAGAAAAGAAAACACACAGTCTTGGCCTGGGTCACAAACCACCCGCAAGTATACGTGAAAAGAATAATGGGTTTATTTACATGGAGTCATGTTCTGCCAGACCTTACTTGATTTTCAAAATGATTTGGAGATGATTTTTAGCTCGATTTTACTAAAGAGGAAATTAAAGCTGAGAAAAGCCTGCAAAACTTCAAATGGCACACACGCTAGAAAATGGCAGACTAGGATTTGAACTTGGAGCTCCCCAGTGTGACGTCCGGGTTGTCCAAATGCACCCTGTCTGTGAAGGAGCCCACACTGTTCCTCAGCTGGAACACAAGGGGACAGTCCCAGACCAGCCCTTCCTCATAGCAGAGTTTCCATGCTCAAAAATGAGACCTTCTGGTAGACCTCCTCATTCCCCAGCTCAGGTTTAATTTTATAGCATGACCTTTAAAGTGAAAATCAAAGAACCTTCCCAGAAGACATGCCCAAATGGATCAGCAACCTGGATACTTTAGGCCCTGCTGGTGTCGTGATGTTCACACTCTCTCTTTGTGGGTTCCAGAGGCCGTGGTGGTGACCACAGCAGCCAGGCCAGCCTGCAAAATAAAACCTTGGAAGGAGATTCAATGAACCCAATCACGACCTGTGTCCTTCTTGTCCTGTATATAAGAGGTTTTTCTCTCTTTCTGTTTTTTGTTTTTTGGCAATGAAAATTTTTTATTTTGCCAAATAAAACCATAGGGCTATCTATAAAAGATTAAAAGCAATATTTGAAGATCAAATTAAATATTTCTTTAAAAAAATCGTTTTAATGTGTATTTATTTTTGAGAGAGAGAGACAGAGTGTGAGTGGGGGAGGGGCAGAGAGAGACAGACACAGAATCTGAAGCAGGCTCTAGGCTCTGAGCTGTCAGCACAGAGCCTGACACAGGGCTTGGACCCACGAACCGTGAGATTATGACCTGAGCCGAAGTTGGACGCATAACCGACTGAGCCACCCAGGCGCCCCTCAAATTAAATATTTCTAAACTTGGTTTATGAAACCAATGAAGCACTTTGAGGACTCACATGTGCAGTCGTGTGTGAGCCTTGGTGTTCATTTTATGTGACTCTTTTAAAAGTTTAGAAAACCCTGATTTACATACGTAAGCAGCTGCCAAGTGATACAGGTTTTGAATACCTTTCCCTGAAATAGCTGATATTTTGCAATAAGATTTATCCAGAAGTGTTCAAAAGTAGGTATATTTTTTAAATTTCAAATTGGAGAACTGTGTCCATTCCTTATAAATACAAGAGCCAGATAAATGGGTAGTCATTGCTATTACTGTCTGTAATATGACATTATTCTGATGTCACGTTCATCCATTCACTTGTTTTTGCTCTGTTATTATGCAGTGGAAAGAGCATGTGGCTAGCAGATGTTCCCGAGCATGGCTGGGTTTAAATAGATTTAAGTGGGTTTAAGTGTAGCAATGCCCACTCTACCTTCTGGGACCTGAGCAGACCCAACGGGACCCAGCTGGTGCACTGCAGCATCCTTCCTCATCGATGATGTTAGTACATCCTTATTCCCACGAATACAGTGCAGAGAAGGCAGAAGATTGACATCGAGTTTTCCAGGGCACAAAACTAGCATATAGCTAGTGTGGTGTATTAAAATCTTATACATAACATGTTGGAAAACTATAATGTGTTTTTAATGCTTATTTATTTATTCTGAGAGAGGGAGGGAGAGAGAATCCCAAGCAGGCTTCACGCTATCAGCACAGATCCCGACATGGGGCTCGATCTCAAGAATCGTGAGATCATGACCTGAGCCAAAACCAAGAGCAGGATGCTTAACCGACTGAGTCACCTAGGTGCCCCAGAGAACTATAATGTTTCGGTTTAAAATTACACAAAATTATGGGGCACCTGGGTGGCTCAGTTGGTTGAGTGTCTGACTTCAGCTCAGGTCATGATCTCATAGTTCATGGGTTCGAGCCCTGCATCCGCCTCTGTGCAGACAGCTCAGAGACTGGAGCCTGCTTCAGATTCTATGTCTCCCTCTTTCTCTGCCCCTCCCCTACTCGTGCTCTGTCTTTCTCGCTCTCTCTCTCTCTCAAAAATAAATAAATATTAAAAAATTAAAAAACGAAATAATTGCAAAAAGAGCCCAAGAACTAAAAAAGGGAAAAAATAATCCTCACAACTTTGCAATCCCCTGATCCATCTCTGCAGGATGGTTATGGACTAGAACTCGAGCCTTGAGCTAGAAATCGATCCTTGGTATTCAAGGTGAGGACTAGCAGTTCTCTGGCATCTTTAGGGAGCTTATTATAAATATAGAAACTCACTCTCTACCCCAGACCTACCGTATCACATTTCAACCAAAATTTGAGAAGCACTGAGCCAGACAACAGAATTGTTCCCATTCATAGTGGGATATGAATGATGTTCTAATGTTTAAGAATGAGACCACTGTAATAATCTGGAAAACCCTCTTGCTTGCATTTCCTGACTCACTTTAACATAACAATTGATACACCATCTATATGATGGTACACAAAAGCATCCCAGTGCAAGGCACGCAGAACCATTTACCTAACTGATATGTAGTAGATGAACCCAGACCAGATTTCTCTCCCGTAAAGTCCAGAGACCATCTGTAAATTGTGTGGTGCTTTTCCATTCTGTTGAATCACTTCTAGGCCATGGAGACAAATGGATTGATTACAGAAATTCAATTCTGCCTTATTTAGTCAGAATGACCCATGTCAGACTGATAGGGAATTCTCTTCCCTTATGATTAAACAACAACAACAACAACAACAACAACATTATTTTGTTATTGGAGAAAGCGTGTGTTGGGGGGGTGGGAGGGGTATGTATCTTTGTTTGTAAAGTGACCAGGTAGCAATAACTTGCTATTAGTTTCATGGCCTCAGCTTGCTCCTCATATTAGCAGTTTTGGAATAGATAACACTGATACATTCTTCTTGAATCGGAACATCCTCTGCTTTAAAGAACTGGCCTTTGCAGAGCACTGAGCATCTCTTGGTCATGAACCTTAGGTCTGCAGAAGAGTGGAGAGAGGACCTTCCCATTTGGCCATCAAAAGCCAGGGCAGGGAAGAGCTGTGCTGCTGTGGATGCCTGGCTCTGGGTGAAAGGTGGACAGTACTCCCGGGAGGTGCACCACCATTGCTTCCTCCATTATCCTGGGATCTTCTCAGCAACAGTTGACAATTGGCTGCCTGCTGTGAACTAGACCCTGGGAAATTTAGGAAGCTGACTTCTGACACTTTTCTTTTTATTCACTTAATTCCTTAATGTCTGCATCTGCTGTAATTACAACAAATTTCAATTATAATGAAGATCCAACTGTGGGGGTAAAATGGGATTATGGTAATTGTTAGAATGGAGAGGCATAGAAATAGGTTTCAAAAGCTTTCAGAGAAGCTATCTGACCAAAATAAGATCAATGCAGTTGGCTGCTAATTAAAGCAAACAGACAAAGGAACGCAACCTAGCTGATTTTTAATGTATGAGCTTCATTAAAAGGCTTGCATTAGTCAGCTTGCATTTTGAGGACTATTGAAATGTTTTGTTCTTTTGTCTCCAAGGAAAGCATATAGAAATTGAAACTGACCTTCAGCTGTATAAAGAAGGGATGAGAATTCTTAAAAAGGGAAGTAACTCAATGGAGCATAAATACATTCAGACTCATTTGTAGGTAACCATTTATCTGAACATTTGGGAATTTCAAAGGCCTGCCAATGGATGTCCTACTCATTTCAATCTGTTATGGGGAATGCGGAAAGGGGAAATTTCATACTGAGGACAAAATTTTTCTGTGGGTGTTTATAGACATACACTGAGTATTTTTTCAGGCTCATCTAAACAGATGAGTTCCTCTAGCTGTGTTCAGGTTGGGGATTTTTTGGGGGGATGTGCATGTATCTAACAGTGTGTGTGTTTAAATAAATAACTGTCATAGAAGGATAGCTATTCAGGGACACACACCATTGCGTGCTTATTTTCTCAGACAAAAGATGCTCTTTTTTTAATTTTTACACGAGACTTTTAAAATTTACATGGATCAATAGAGGTCCATAATGAATGTGATCATTAGGACTCTATTACCAGGTGGGCTTTGTTCCAGAGGAACAGAGGCCTCACCCGATGAATTTTATTTTCAGAGTTTAATGAGGGAGGGGGAGGTTGGTCAGTTGGACCTGGGTTTGAGTGTCTGCTCTGCTTTAGTAAGGGAACTGGGGGGCTCACTGAGCCTCTGTAGCTTTAAGCAGAAAACAAGACTCATTCATCTGAATCTCTTCTGTTGTCCAGCTGGTCCCCTATCTGGGCTGACACTGTGTCTTGGGACAGCCTGACTCTTCTTACAGACCATTTCTTAAATGAAAAGTTTCTCTTTGCTCTTGTCTAATAGCAAAATAAAATATGAATGTAAGCTCGTGTATATATTTCTCTCCAGTTTCGTTGTAAAAGCAATGACCAAGCCGGAAATCAATAAAGAGTGGGATGGTACTTTCATTCCCACATTTAACCACTATTAGCAGATTACCATTTTGGACCATTTCCTTCTAGACCTTATTTTCTCTTTATAATGATGAGGGCCATAACAGCAGAAGCTAAACATGTTATTCTGCAGTGCAGTTTCTGTACTTAATATTATATTACACATGTAGAACTTTCCAGCATCCTTACATATAGATGTATGTATTCATTTTAATTGCCTCATAACATTCTGTAGTATGGATGTACCACCATTTCTTTAACTGTTCCCAAAATGGTGGACTGTGTTTCCATTTTTTTGAGTTGTTAATAACGGTTATAATTTTGGGGCACCTGGGTGGCTTAGTTAAATGTCTGACTTTGACTCAGGTCATGATCTCATGGTTTGTGGGTTTGAACCCCACATCAAGCTCTGTGCTGACAGCTCAGAGCCTGGAGCCCACTTCTCTCTGCCCCTTCCCTACTTAAATTCTGTCTCAAAAATAAATAGATGTTAAAAAATAAAAAAAAATAATGATAATTATCTTGTATATCCTTGTGCATTTAAGAAAGTATTTCTAGGGCATTATTCCAAGAAATGGAATTGCTAAGTCAAAGCAGATACATAATTTAAATTTTGGAAATGCCACCACATCAGTCAGTGGCAACAGCCTTCACATGTTGCATCAACACCAAAGTGTGTAACAGGCAAAGGCCAAACAGGAACAATGTGTAAAATAAGAAGAAATACTCAGAAATCATAAAAAAAAATACAAAGAACCACTGTCCAATATTAAAAACAAATAATGAAAATAAAAGGGTGTAACAGTTTTTCCCTGACACTTACAAATTAAGAAAAGTAACATAAAATCCAAGGTTAGCTGGTTTTCAAGAGATACATTCACCTAAATACTATTTAAGGGAGTTTAGAACATTTGGGAGGAGAATTTGATTAACAGAATGAGCCTAAAATCTACTATTTTCACCAAAAAGTACTCACTAAAGTGACAGAGCCACACTGAAGCAGGGGAACTAGAGATAGAATTCAGCGTCCAAGTGGAAGTTGCTTTCAAGGTGAGAATCAAGGGCACCGTGTAGAGCCTGTGGATGAGCACAGTGTCCCCCATAAAGTGGGTTAGGAAGGTAAAATTGAACTCCTGTTGGATTAATCAGCCAACAACAGGTATGATGAAAGTGGGGCATGCACAAAGGAGGATTTTTTCATGCAAGTTAGACTGTTTGTAAGGTCATTTTTCTTTCAAAGAGTGATGCTAAATTTCTTAAAATTATGAATTCAAAATCTTGCTTTTTTATGGTTTTCTTTTCAACTTTGTAAATTCAGCTTCTAAAACCATATTCTACTTGTAAGTCTAGCAAGTATTAGCACTCAGGTCTAAAGCCCTTTGAATAATGCTTAAGCCCATTTATGGACTTTGTGACTTAAATACCTTCAAATGTATTAAACTACATTTATAATATGATTTATTTACTTTCCAAGTTGTTCAGTTTACTGCATTAATGCCACAAATATTTCTACAAGTTAAGCATCCAGAAAACGAACATTTAACTTTGGTGAACTCTATTTATCTTAGATGTTCTACTAAGGAAGATTTTTAAGGTCTAAGTTGGTCATCTTACACTTTTTAAATTGGTGTTTATAAGGCCAAATTAGGCCACATAGGCCAAATTTCTTTAAAATTACAAATGCAAATTCAAAGTTTTATTTCAGTCTTGCTACAAGATAAAAGACCCATCTCCGGCCAATTCAAAGATCCATTCTTGGCAGAGGCTTTATTTAGGGGCCTTTTAAATATGTCCCTTGTTAGACTGAATTAAAAAAAAAAAATTAATGATTATTAAACTCCTGGACTTGATGCAAGACTGTTTAAGTCAGGTTCCCTGTAAGGTTGACCATCGACTGACATTGGTCTTAATCCTATTAAAATCCATGATAAATATGCTTAAGCATATTTATCAAAGTCAATTATGCTAATTTCTTCCCAGCAAGATGTAGATTATATTATACAAAAGTTTCTGGCTGAGATCGGCTTTGGGACCATTTTTCTCTTTCAGTACCTTATTCCTTCTTAACCCTCAAATATTAATACTAAGATTTTGTTCATCTTAAACTTTTGATACTAAATTCAGAAATTTCTGGCATTAAAATTTGTGTGCCTAAAGAAGACACTGACTCTGCTAAATGACAGAGATAGAAACATGAGCTTTGTTGATATTAGTGGAACACCTTGAACACTGGTTATGTGTGGGTTCTCAGTCAAGGGCTCCATGACATCCTGGTGGACTGGCCATGAAGTCTATAGCCCTGAATTCAAAGGCCAACTTTGAGTCCTGAGTATATTTTCTATTTTTCTTAATAATTTTAAGAATTCAACAATTTGGTAGTGAAAAGAGATTGAAAACAAGATCAAAACCTCTTTTCCTCATGCTTTATCCCTGAATTTATAGAATTTAAGAATGAATTATATAGCATTGTACTAATTGTATAATATGTCCTTTATTCTCTACCTCGGGTTTATTTCTTCCCATTTAACACAGTTTTCACTGTCATTAAGACCTCTTTAGCTACCGAAAATATCTTGAAAAAGTCTAACCTCGCAGCTCTAAGTTTGCTAATGAGTTTCTGGAATCAGTGGGCAACTACATGAAGCCTCCCTTCCTCCCGCTCTTGGCAGAAGTGATGTCCTAATGCATGCTGAGAGTTTGCTTGTAAGGAGCTGGATCATCTTCCATTGGAGAGAAGGTGCACAGTGTTTGAGAATACAGGCTTCAGTGACAGGTAGTGTGGCTCACGTTTCTGGCTCTGTCACTTCATAGTTAGACAAGTTATTTACTCTCATCTTGTCCTACTTTCCTCATTTATAAAATGGGGAAAATGACACCATTAAAGCAACATCTCAGATATGACTGTGTGCACATCTCCAAGTTTCATTTTAAGCTTGGTAAGAGGAAGGGGGTAAGAGGAAAGCCTTCAAGAAAGCAAATCTAAATTGCCTCTTGGTGGCCGTATTTTGTAGGAGATTAGCCATGAAAACGATGTTTGGTTAAACATCATTAGGGTAGTCACAAAGCTGGTTAAAGGTCATTGCATTTTGGAATATCTGGTTAAAGGTGACAGTAATCAATGTGAGCTAGATAGGTAAATTGAATTTCCCAAACAGCCTTTTTATCTCATTAATATCTATCAGAAATTGCACACAGCTTATCAGGAATGCTAGATGTTTCCTCTCAGGAGCTCTTAAGTGGCATCATTCAAAAGTGTTCTGCTTCAGATCAATTTGGAGCCGGTTATCCCTGTAAGTACCTGGGAGATAAAATTGTTGCGACCCAACAATACAGCCCAGTAGTCACAAGTAATCAGAAGGGATTACATCATTTCTGTGCATCCATAAAGACCACTAAAGAGGATCCATTCATGGTGTGCATCAACTTCACCACCTCTTCGCTGTGTTTTTCTCCCTTCTTTAAATTGCCCTTCATCTATGACTGTGCAGAAAGCTCTCTTTACTTGTATCACTATTTCTTTACCATTAAAAAAAAGTGAGGCTCTCCTGTCACCCCTCATCCCCACTCACCTCTTATTGTGCTTCTCAGTGTCAGGCAGGTAATAACAAACAAAAGAAGGCCAGATACACTGCAGCTAACTAAAGAGGCTTCGCTAAAAGCGGGCAGCTTCAGCTGACTGTTGCACTCCAGAAATGTCCATCCATCCATCCGACCATCCATTCATCCATTCATTCATACATGCATTCATCCAGTCAATCAAAAATCATTTATTGAGCACCTACTGTTTACTGCATTGATACTCAGTGAACAAGAGAGAACAACTCTATGGAGCTTACTTTCTTGTGTGGAGAGATAGGCAACAAATCATAAACTGAGCGCATAAGCAGAGTATACAATGGTTTAGAAGATACAGTAAAATGGTAGACAAAAGAGGTAGGGTTGAGAGAAGGGATTGGGTATGTAGACAGAAGGGGGGTTTGCAATTTTAAATAGTATAAATGTGGGAGGCCTCTTCCATAAGGTATCATTTGAGCAGAGACAGGGAGACAGTGAGGTGTGGGTTGTGTAGGCATCCAGGGAAGAACATTCTAGACAGAGGGAATCTCAGTGAAAGACCCTGACAAAGGAGCATCCCTGGTATGCTTTAGGGACAATGAGGAGGTCAACTGGAAAGATGGAAAGCTGGCTTCTGTGGCTTGGTCAGATGTAGAAAAGGGAGAAGATTAGGGGTGAATTCAGAGAATTAATGGGTGTACAGATCAGCAGGGACTGGTAGGTCATTTGAAGGATGTTTCTTTTACCCTGAATACAGCAGGAAGCCATTAGAGAGTTTCAGTACGACCTACCTTAAGGGTTAAGAAGATCTCACTTGCACTTGTGTTGGGAATTGACAAAAGTGGAAGCTGGGAGGTCAGTTCATTGAAGACTACAATTGTTGAAGCGAGAAATGCTGGTGGCCCAGACCACAGCGGTGGCAATAGAGGTGATGGGAAGTGGTCAGATGCAGGACAGATTCTGGAGGCAGAACCAGAGGGCTTGCTCCTACCTTGGACCTGGACTGAGGGAAGGAATTCAAGACAGTAAGTGTCAAGTATGGGGTTGCTGTCACCTGATGGTGAAGGATATGGGTGGAAGGTGGGCTGGGGGAGAAGCAGGACATAAATTTAGACATGCAAAGTTTGACATATCTGTTAGACACCCAAGTGGAGCTGTGAAGCAGACAGCTGCATTTATGAGCACAGAGTATAAACTCAGAAGTCACTGGCATATACTTATGAGACTTGCAATGTCTATTGCTCAGTAATCTGGTTTTTGTGTACGAAAAGCCAAAAATGGGTATTAAGTATACGAAACTTTTTAAATTATAAATGAATGGACAGACTACATTTTCCGGAACTATCTTGAACCCCACTGGTTCCCTAATGCTTTTCTCAAGCCTCATCTGCTCCAGCTGGAAACTTTTTCATGGTCTCAGTGAAAGCTAAGTTGGGGAAATAACCACTCCGAACATTCTTGAGGAAAACTCCAGGCAGTCTTTTTGTTCTTCCTAATGCCAATGGAGAGAACTTGTGGTTAGCAGAAACTGTGCTGGCCAGGATGTTTGAAGCTGGGCTCTGGTTTACGTTCTCAGAAATGTCCATCTTTGGCCGTCTGACTGGCACAATCTCCCAACATCTTGACAAATTCTTTCCCTTCTTCGAAGCAGCTTCTTTGGCCTTTAAAGAGAAATGTTTTGTTCTCTTGTATATCCTTATGAACAACCTGCCACACCAGAAAACAACAGCAGTGAAGCAAGAACCATGCACTCCCACAGGCTGGGTGGTGGCCACTGGAGAGGTCCATGGACTGGTCTGGAGGACTTTTCTTCCCACTTCACCTCTGCCCTCGCTTGTCCACAGCCCCAACCAGCAATGATCTTTCTCTTTCAGAACAAGTTTTGATTTGGGGGAAAATTACAAATTGTCACTTAAATCTCATTACAATTTTTGTCCATATTCCATTTTTTCCCTCTCCTTCCATTTCTCACTCTCATCTGCCTTTCCTTCAACTCTTTCTGTCCTCACCCTTCAGCCCATGCATTCTCTGTTTTGATAAATAAGCAAATAGCTTCCAGTGGGTCTTTCCCACTCTCTAAGTCCTTGCTGACACACATCCCTGCATTTGCTTGTTTGGGCTCCTGGACAGGACAAAGGCAAGGGTCGCGCTCATGCTGACGGCTTTCTTTGTTAAACCAGTGTGCACCAAGAGAAAGCACATCCATCCAAATCCAGTTGCCTATGAAGTATCATTAGAATTTGAGGAGATAGGAATTCAGAGTGATTATCTCCTAACAATTTGAATTGAGGGCTTTACATCTAAGATAGTGACGGTCTCTCACCCTTAGTGGGCCCTTCTCACTTTGGTAACACCTCCATTGTTCTCTTTCTGGGTCATGCCTTCAGTGCTCAGTTTATGGCAAGTAGGGAGAAAAAGAAACAAAGCACAAGTTAAAATGAACTGATTAAAGAATGTGGAAATTATACTCATAAAACTGCCCTTGTTAAATAAGCAAATTGGGGTTATGCATCTTTTATTTTGAGTGTCAGCTTTACAGATGAGTTTTTCTAATCATAGTATGCGTTGAACCAAAATGAACCAAGCTACAAACATCCATTCATTTTTTTTTCTCATTCTAGGAATATTAGATTTTTTTTCTTACCAAAGTACTCTTTTCCCTTTCAGAAATATATCATTTTTTAAAGTGACCATAAGCAATGAATTTCTATCCTACCCTTTCACTGGCAAATTGAGTTTATTAACACTGCAACATGAAGTCTGTGTGAAGCTTATTAAAGATGTGTTCAAAGTGCTCACATATTTCTTACCATTTTCCCTCAGTCCTCTCCTACTACATGCCAGACTGAATTTGGCAATCTTGAGTTTTAAAATATTTTAACGTATAGAATAGAGGGAAAACAAGGGTTTTCATTTGTTTTTGTATTCATAGAGTGCTGTTTTACAAAAGGTTAAGATTCTGTTAGTTGAAAGTCCTGGAATCCCAGCTCAAGCCAGCCTGAATGGAATAGGGCTTTTTCTAGAATGATATTGGGTTATCTCACAGCACCTGATACAGATTAAAACAGGCAGCCCTCAGAAGTTCAGGGTTGCAGCCAAATCTTGGAATAACCAAAACCAGCCACACAAGTACTGTCAGAACTCTCGGTCTTTCTGCTGCATTCTGCACCCCAGTATTCTATCTCTGTCTCTCTCTCTCACTGCCCACAAGCTTTCTTCCTGTGGATGATAACATGGCCCCTGAGAACTTCTGAGTATTCTATAGTGTCAGACGTTAAAAGAGGCTGATGTGGACCTTCTTGATACTGAAACCAAGAGAACTATAGGATTAAGTACCTCACCACCTGGCTTTGTTCTGCTTTCCATCTTTAAAGCAATTAACTATATGCTGGGGGAAGAAGGGGAGCACGTGTGTGTGTATGTGTGTGCATGTTTGGCATTGGGACAAGGGGAGTGGAATGGAGTTGGATAGGGGTAAAGAGAGGTTGTGTAACAACTTGACAATTCCAGTGGGGAAAATGATGGAGAAAATGCCCTGCAGGAGCAGTGTGATCCAGAAGCAAGGAGGTGCTGGGATGTAAGAGAAGACAGGGGTAGGGTAGGTGGGCTTTCACAGGCTAGCCCCACAGACTCTCCATCAGGGTACACCCTGGGGCAGACATCTTTGCTTGGAATATGTGGATGTGGACACTGATGCCTCAAGTTTCTGTAACTCCCCACAACTCAAGGCTAGTGGGGGGCGGGGACTTTGGTCCATATCAGTGACAAGCCTGTTTCTTTCCCTTCGACCAAGACTAAGAGCTGGGAATGGGAATCAAGAGGAAGGATGCAATCTGGAGTAGAGAAGGGACCACTTGTTTTTGCTTATGTGTTGATTGCTTGGTTTCTGTGAACACGTTCCATAGAAAAATTACTGGTTCCTCTTTCCCCTCCCCCCTTCTGTTCTTTAAGCCACAGTTAGATACTATGGAGTTACCGATATGCTTTCCCCAGACATAAGCCCTGTCAGCACAATTGTACGTTTGCTGTGCTGAGCGGAAAATTTCTAATAATACGTCTGAACATATGCAGGAATATTAGTTTCTGGGCTTTGAAACAATCATTGCTGGAGGGTTTTCTACCTATATAGGACACTTAGGATAAATCATCTTACTTTTGCTTGCCTCACATTCTCAGAGGCTACATAATGAACCCTTTTATTGTATTAGACCACTTCTGTAACTTCCTTACTCAAACCCTCTCCCCCTTTAAATTCATGGTATTTTTTATATTTCAAGATTATTTTCAAGAGTTCCCATATTTATCACTGCTTTTACTCTTAATTATATTCATTATTAATATTGAGCATTCACCAGGTTATTTCTGTCACAACCATTCCTGTGCTGTAGAGATTTTAAGTTGCGTGTGTAAGAAGTGAAGAGAATTAATTGCCCCAAGACATCATGCAGCAAATGCCTGAGCTGGGATTCGAACTCAGATATAAGTGACTCTAAAGCCCATGATCTCTGTCCAGAAGATATGAACCTTTGCCTTCACTCCCATTAATTCAAGTGGTGCTTGAAGTCTGTCCTTCCTATCATTTTTGTGATATAATGTGTTCATTTTATTTTGTTGTGGCCATGCTTAATATCTTGAATTTTCACTTAATCCAGTCTCAGTTTGTTATAATCCTTTTTGCTAAGCATTTGCAGTAGCTTTATGATAGCCCATTAATTTTATGTACTAAAAATTCCCTAAGAAGTTTTCTAATGTTGGACATCTACATTGATTCATCATGGCTGCCTTGTGAATGATGTTAATTAGCATGCATAATCTTTATATTTTGAAATATATTCTTAAGATAGAGCCATTTAAGTATGATCGCTGGGTCAAATTATATGAATGCCTCAGAGAATTTTTAATGTGTGTGGTGAAAATGTTTTTCAGAATAGTCGTACTGTTTTCATCATAAGTAGTAAAGGCCTCATTTTAAGGGTGGGTTGGCATTTTTTGAAATGATAAAGCTTCCTTGCATGTTAAATGAGCAGGTAACATCTTTTCAAATTTCATGTGTAGTTTAAAATAGATTCCTGGCCATCACCCAGAAGAGAATCATGAGGACAGTGACCTCAATTATCTGCCCCTTTTCCCTTCCCTTTAAAAATGCAAAACCTTTCCAAAATGCAAAATTGCAATCTTTGTACATTTTGTTCGATGGTAAATGAAAAATCTTACAGATCCTGACCACTTCAAATTAACTTTAAGTTAATGGCAATTTGCCCCAATGTTGAAATGCTTCATGTAATTGCCTAAATCAGCTGTGAGCATTTCATCTCACAGTAGTGCTGGACAGACCTGTGTCTTGCAGTTAAGCCAAAGACTTGTTTTGCTGTTACTCAAGTCTGACTTAGTATAGAAATACAGAAGATCAAATTCTTCTATCAGTCCATGTAATTGGGTATCAGACATTTTTGTGTTTTCCCTTCATGTCAACTGAGTTGGTTTATTTTGTTTGCTTTTGCTTTGTTTCCTTAGGTGTTTGCCAAACTACTGTGAACATGGAGGAGGCTGCTCCCAGTCCTGGACTAGCTTCTCCTGTAACTGCAGTAACACGGGTTACAGTGGCGCCACCTGCCATAACTGTGAGTGGTTCTGACTTACCCACAGAATGGGCACACCTCCAGGAGTGCCAGTGCTGACTTCAGGATGCGCTCAGCGTGGGGCAGGCTCTTTGGGTTCATTCATTCAACACGTGTTTCTTGGTGGCCATGTGGGATACATATAGGACTATAAGCCATATCCTCAGAGAGTTTGTGGCCTGCCAGGAACACAGATAGGAAATGGAATAAGTGTTGGAGGCAGAGGAGAGACCATGTGCCCTAGGCTCACCAAGGGGAGCTATTAGGTCAAGGGTGTTGTCTGGATGGGCTCGGTTAGGCTACTCGGTTAGACCTGTCAGTGGCTTAAGTAACCAGTGGTTGTGTCATGCCTGTGTTACATGCTTATGTCACATTGGCAGGGGCCCCTCTTCCACTTTGTCCTCATTCTGGGATAACTGGCGGTGCTCTGACACCCAGGAGGTTGCTGTGGCAGAGAGAAGAATGAGAAAGCATACACTGGCCGTTGAAAGTTTCCCCCTGGGAGTGGTAAACATCACGTCCACTCACATTCTATTGGCTAAGGAAAGTCACAAGGGCACACCTCAATTCAAAAGTTGCAGTCTTGCTGTGGGATCAGAGAGAACCAGCATCTAGATGATAACTTCCGATGACGGCATGTCAGTGTTAAGGAGGCTTCAAATAGAAGGCCTGAGTTGATCTTTGGTAGGAGTGTGGCAGAGAAAGAAAAGAAAAAGGAGACTGAATGTGTGAGGGGCTTGACATGGCTGGAGAGTGCTGATAGTAAGAAGTAAGAGAGAAAGCAGGGTGAGTGAGGGAGGCTGGAGCACACAAGGAATAAGGGGCGATGAGTAAAAAAATAAATGACTAGCCGGGGCCCCGATTACTGTAATTTTATAGTCTCGTTGGGGTCACCAAACAAAAACACACGACAAAATAGAGGTTTGCCGTTTACAGAATCGTGTGTCAAACTGTGTGAAGTGAGCTGTAAGGATAATTTAGAAAGACACAATCTGAAGGTGCTGGCTATAGTTGTGGGAGATTTCATCGAAAATGTGAGCTGTGAAATTGACTTCGACGGTAGAGAGGTAGGAGGTGGAACTGTTAGAAAAATGTAAGAACCGAGCCAGGGGGCTGCTGAGGACTACGGTGAGGCCCAGCAGGGGTGGACCTCACCAGGGTTTCCTAAGTTCCTGCTGTTGCCAGGATGGCACCTAGAGATTCAGAAAGCAAATGGGAGATGCCGGCAGTGCTGAGATCAGACTCTGATGCAGGGGGCACTGTCGTCACTGTCAGCCCTGAACACCTCTCAGCCATTAGACAGCCTTTCTGTGCCTTGCAAGGTAGCATTTACCAGTCATGCCCACAGAGATGTCTAGTCACATCAGAGACGACACAGCCCAAAGGTCATCACAGATGATGTTACTATTTCTTGGATGCCTGTGGAAATGAAAAATACCACCTGGCTAAAACCCCGCCTGGCTTTATAATGAAGTATATTATTGGGGCACCTGGGTAGCTCAGTTGGTTGAGTGTCCGACTTCGACTCAAGTCATGATCCCAGGTTCATGGGATCAAACCCCACGTTAAGAGAGTAGAACGTGCTTGGCATTCTCTCTCTCTCTGTCTCTGTCTCTCTCCCTCTCCCCTTCTCTGTCTCTCTCCCCTGCTTGTGCACATGCTCCCTCTCTAAAATAGAGCTAAAAAAATATATTTTTTTATTTTAACAATATAATGAAATATATTATTTAAAATTTTCTATTTAGAAATTTGGAACACAGTGAAGGGAACACTGGACTAAGAGAGATTAAATTTGGATTTTACCTGGCTCTTGTACTTGAATAAGCATATCATTGTGTCACTCCAAAGCTGTTTCTTCACAGACTCTATACTAATGAAATCTTGTGGGCCCTTTTAAGGCTAAAATTACATGTTTTGTTTAAGATTCCTAGTAAATACCAACCTATGAGTGTTGAGCCTAATTCCAGAGATATCATCCCTAAGTAGCCAAGAACAATGTTTACTTGCATAGACACATTGCAAGACATGTATAGTACTGTCTGGATTCTAGATTGTCACATCAGTGCCCTTGTGAGATGCTCAGTGACCACCAGAAGAGCCATCAATGTAATGGTGAGAACCTTGAAGAAAATTTAAGTCAGAGCTGCCCAAATTTTGGCAAAATCACATGACAACATTTCTATGAGTTTTTATAGCTTATTCCATTCACTTTCTCCTAATTTAACACTATGTCGAGGAGTTCATCTCTATGGATACTCTTCCCCTTTAATTTTCTCCATCTATCAGGCTAAAAATAGAATATTTCCAGCTTTTAAAAAAGTGTGAACTTGAAAATCAATGGAAGTGAGGTGCTGATTTTTAATGGAACGCTATCCCAGCTGATGAGCAGGAGACTCAACACACAAAGCCTTAATACCATTCTGTTTTTATAACACCTTCTATTCCCCTTGCTGTGAAATTGCTCAGTGCTCTATGATAGGTTGCCACACTGTTAGGCTCTTTCTTCCCTTCTGGGCACCCAGCCAGGAGAAATCAGGTCCTTGGATGGTTGTGAGGGCTGGCAAACACACCTGGTATGCCTGTGCAATTCAAGAATTTGTCATCTTCTAACTGATTTCTTCCCCTTCCCCAGTTGAGTGAGGACCATTGTTTTCAGTCAGATTTGTAAATTGAGTGAACCAAGGCATGCTTTCCTGCCTGCAAAAAGCCTGTCCTTCCCAGCCCCCTGCGCTGCCCCCCACATGGGGCATCAGAGATGAAAGTTGCCAAAATGCAGAAGACAATACATAGGCCCCTAGGCCCCTTGGCCCTCCACCACGTAAGAAAACTACCAGAGAGGTAGCAGATCCCTCAAAGCTCACAGGTAGCAGGCTCGGTGGTATTTGAGGACACCCTCAGATTGAAACAACCCAAGCAAGTTCACAGCCCCACTCCCGTGGAAATGGCAATGTCTTTGGTGTGTTGGGGCCTCTGTTCTTGAAGCAGTTATCCACACAACATTATATACAGTCTTCAGATTTGTAAGACAGTTCGTATTACTCAAAACTGATAATTTCTTGAGTATTCTTAATCCTTTGTTTCTTCAAGCTCTTCAGGGTGTTTTAATTTTTCATTATGGTGCTTCTTAGTGAATGTAAACCAACAGGGCTGAGGACATGTAGGATTAACTTCTTTCTGTCCAGCTTTTGTGGATAAGAGAGGAGTCTGGGTAAAGGGGAGGGTATGATGGACTCTAAGAAATAGCACAATGGGAACCCAACGTGTTTAGACAGAGCGGGTTGCTGGTAAAAGTAGATCTATCATCATTCCATTTCAATTTTCCTTCCACCTTACCTGATGACACATAAAGACGTTGGGCATACAAGTTACATTTCTTTTCAAATACACTTTGTTCAAAACCACCTGTTGAAGAAGGAGGTGGTGAGCATGTGGGGAATTCCCGTCTCCAGATAGGGAAGATATGTGAGTCTCTCACTTATCCCATGAGCTGTCATTGAGCCCTATTGTGTCGTGTCTGTAAGTTGTTTTGGTTAGAAGCCGCCTTCTCTGCATTGTATTCTGTTCTCCAGAGGAATAACTGAAGGTATACCAATATTTGCAATCCACACAACCCCTGGCAACCCAACCAATGAGCAGAGCTTTCAGACCACCAGAGTTAGTCACCCGTGTTCTTGGTTTGATGCAACGTGCAGGTTTAGAAGGTTATGTAGTTAAAGCCAAACTTCTAAACAGGTACAGTATATTTTGGTCATGCTATCCTATGAGTGCAAGTTAATATTAAAAGGAAGAGGTTTTGATTATGGGAGTTTAATGCATAATTAGTCTACCATGTAATGATAAAGTCATATGGTATTACTACCTCCATTTTATAGAGCATCACATGACAACCCAGAAAAGTTACGTACCTTCCTCAATATCACACAGCTAGTGGAGCTGGATCTTGAATGAATGGAATCTGGCTTCAGATGCCAGACACATTTTAAGCTCTGTGTTTTATTTCCTTTCTTAAACACATAAGACATTTGCAAACCTCTCTATGTGAACTTAATGGTGAGGCATTCATGACTTCCTTCATATTGCTTGAGACACACTGGGATATTGTGATATGTGATTGAAAATGTAGAAGACTGCGAGATGAAGATGTTTTTGCATTCTAGAATAATCGTGCAGTCATCATGGAAGAAAGTAGGGTGAATTAGCACTTGAAAGACAGCAAAAATCAAAATGAATGTAAGAAATAGGAAAGCTTATGGAAACAGGCAAGAGCCAAGACGTGATGGTAGGAATATCTATGCTATACTTTGGAACACTGCATATATTTCCCTGGCTTCAGAAAGGAAAGATAAATAGCTCCATTCATTCCCAAAGCCCAAATGATATTCCTATAAAGCAGTTTCTCCTAGAGGAAATCTGAGCTCATTCCCATTATAACCAAACCTTTTTATGTGCTATTGCAATATCTATAAATACCACTTTAATGATTACATAATAAATAGTCCATTTAATGACTTTTATTCAAACATTGTCATCTATTTTTTTTTTGGGGGGGGTGGAGAGGACCTGTGTTGTTTCCAAATATTTATTATTATAACCAACTATTGTGAGCATCTGTGTGCTTAAGTAATTTTTAAATCCCTCATAGTCTATTGTTTCCTTAGGATGTCTTAGTAGTGGTATTACTGAGTCAAAGACCATGAATAGTCTCAAGGATCTTGATTCATATTTTCAGCTTGTTTTCCTAAAGTCTGGCTACAGTTTGTACTCTGATTATTATTTTCTGACACCTTGTTTTGCCTTCTCTGCCAGAATTGTTTGCTGCAACTTAAAAAAAAAAAAAAACCTCTTCCACTTGCATTTTTACTAAAACATTTGAATATTGAAATGGAAATTATTATTGACCTTCATGGTGAGTTCCAGGTAAAGAAAACGGTTGATGTATTTATTTATTTTTATTTTTTTAGATGACTTATACCATAAGAATAAGACTGTCTCTCTCTGTAGAATTCTACTTTGTCATGCAACAAGTACCTTTTGAAAGCCCATCTGGTGTCAGTCAGTAACTATGCATGTGATCCCTTTCACATTGAGTGGACTCAATAAGTGACACAAGGACTTACTTATCATCTTCTCTATGTCTCCTATTGAGTGGGAATGTCCTTGATCTTCTCACTATGTCTGATGACATTCACATGGTCCCTTTCCAGGGTCTCTTTACCATTTCCCAGCCTTGGCTAATCTCTTTTTGCAGTCCTTCCTGACACCTTCACAGTGCCTTTTAGCTCACTTTGCAGCTGGGCAAGAGGATGTCAGCTTTCTTCCTCTCCCAAGCCTGATATAGTGCTTCTCCCATTGGGCAGTCAATAGCCGGGTATTGATTGGGAGCATGTCAAGTTGTCTGGCTATCAGACTCTACACTAGTCATCACAGAGGGATAACGCTTCTGCTGTTTTAAGAGTAGGTAAATGGTCTGTAACCGCATGGCATTTCGTGGTTGGAGCGACAGGTTAGAGAGGGTGGGGGATTCTGGTAATAAGAGGCTTATTTAAAGGCATCGCTTATAGCTCTTAGCTCAGAGCAGCTCATATCCTAATATTATTCTGTGGATTTCTTATCAAGATCTAAAGCAAATTCATCTTCATGCATAACCCCAGTGCCTTCTGCAGATGTTCCCAGCTACAACTAGACACCTAAAGGAGAAGAAGAAATAAATGAATAATAGTAATAAATTGTGGAATCCACGCCCTGCTTCATTTTATGACACTAACCACAGTCTTTTGTGTCATCATTATTTTTATTTATGTTAACTCCCCTAGTGAGACTGAAAACTCCTTTGGAGAAGGAACCACGTCTTGTTTATATTTGTACTAAACACAGCCAAGGAACTGGTGGCATAAAGGGCACACCGTGTAATTGGCGAGACGGAAACTTAAGTGGGAATGGGTCATTCAGTGTGCCATTAGATGGGGACTCCATAAGGACAGGGTGGTATCTGAGTCTTTTCTGTCTCCAGCCACTGATTTCCACCTGACACACAGTAGAAATCTGCTGTTTGCTGTGTACACGAATACATGAGGTATGAGCACGACGTAGTGGTAAGTTACTGGGGCACAGGCATGGTCACTTTCTGTGCGGAGGTGAGAAAGTTTTCTCAGTAATTGACCTTTGAGCCCTGAAGCCTTACTAGGGCTCAGAGGATGAGAAGGAAGAAGAGCAAGGGGAAGGAACAATGAGCAACATGTAAAAAGGCAGAGAGACATGAGGGTCATGCAGCAAAGAGAGGTCTATCCGATGCCCAGCATGGCTAGAATCTGAAGTGCAATGGGGAAGTTGGATCGGAAGGCAATGCAGCCAGAGTAAAGGAAGGGGGCTACTTTCAGAAGGAGCTTGCTTCTCTGTTGAGCATTGAGGAGCCAGCCATGGTTTGTTGGTTTCGCTTTAGTTCTCAGAAATGACTTGCTAATATTTATTTTGTTGTTGTTTGTATTTTGCTTATCGGAGTTTCTTTTTTTCAAGGGAATTATAACTCTGATGGTTTTGCAGAGCATGCACTGAAGTTGTAAGATGAAGATATGGGCAGAAGGAAGAGATACTGGATGCTCTTTACAATTGTGTGGACAGCAAATAATGAGAGTCGTGGCGAGCTAGGAAGAAGGGACCTGACTTGAAAGGCATATCTAAAATTCGATCAAACAGACTTGAAGACAAATCGAATACAGCAGAGAGAAGGATGACTGTTAGCTTTTTAGCTTGGAAGACTTCATGAATGAAGAATATAGTGACTAAGTTCTCAGGTCTGTCTGGGCCTGACAGCCTCCTGTCAAATCCAGGCCCTACAACTTACAAGCTCTATCACCTAGGGCAATTTATATGAGCTCTGTGTGCTTTGACTTCCTTATTGGTGATATGGGACTAATAATAGTGGCCCCCTAATGGAAATATCATGAGGCTTAAGTAAAATAATCCCCCCTAAAGTATTTAACCTGGCATCTGGCAGATGCAAAGTGCCTGTTTCATGTTAGTTGCTATTTCAACAGGTAGAAGAGGAGATTTAGTGGATGCTGTTATCAGTTCAGTTTGGGGAGCAGTGTCAGTCTGGAGAGGTGCTCACCATGCTGAAGTAGCTGGAAATCCCCGAGTGAGGCCCGGGAGGAAAATCAGAATCATGAGGGGTCTAGTTGCTGAAGCCTTTTGAGTAGCTGAAGTTGCCCAGGTGTGGTAGGCCAAGGATGAAACCTACAAAGTAAATCATTTTAAAGGACTCAAGAAGGGCTACAGTGAGTCACAAGTGTGAAGGAATGGTGAGGAAAGAAGAAGGAAGACTAAGAGTAAGTGGTAACTTAAAACACAGAATTGATTATAAATGGACACGTCTGAGTGATATCCCCCATCATAGGGTGTGGTGATAGTTGAATGACCGGATGAGTGTTTAAAAAAAGAAGTTGCAGTTGGGGCACCTGGGGTGGCTCAGTCAGTTGAGCTTATGACTCTTGATTTCGCTTCAGGTCATGATCCCAGGGTTGTGGGATCAAGCCCTGTGTCGGGCTCTGCACTGAGCATGGAGCCTGCTTGAGATTCTCTCTTTCTTCCCCTGCCCTGCTCATACTATCGCTCTAAAAACAAAACAAAACCAAATAATAACAATAATAAATGCAATAAAAAAGTTGTAGAAGAGTACAATAAGGGAAGGAAAGAAACCATTTTTCCATAGGGAATCTATGACTATAGAAGTATTGGAAAGTATTGGAATTTGCTGTTCCCAGAACATTTGTGAATTGATGACTGTCACAGGTGTTGCCAGGATCCAGGGTTCAGAACCGCTACCTGCCACTAAGAAGATTTGACTCTCCTTCAGCAGCAAAGGCCATTATCTTTGTATTCATCAGTAAAGAAGTAAGAGAAGGCACTGCTTTCTGCAGGGGCATTGCGTGTCTGTGAAAAGAGAGATTGAAGCAGGTTGAGCTGGAGGGAAAGTTCTCAAAGAATGGATGGGGAATGTACCCTAGGGCCAGACTTGGATAGGCAGGGAAGTCTTAAGAGAGTGTTTTTCCAAAGTGAGAACCAAAGGAAGGATTCTATATAAGGAGGAGCACCAAGAACGTTTGAGTTTCTCCAAGTTACTAGCCTAGGGGTGAGGGAATGGACATTTGTTTGGTTTCAGCTTCTTTTCAGTGCCATGGATTTATTGGGGGGCTAATCTATGTCATCTCACTCTCTGAGGCCCCTTTGGTTCTTAGCTCTGACCTTGTTAGATGGTGGCAATTCTTCAAACCACTGGGTGTTCACATATGCATATTTCTTGACCAGAAAGTCTTCTTAACACTTTTTTTGCCCAAGTAACCATGTCAAGTCTTCCCAGAAGCCTACCAGGACCTTTCCTAGATGTTGTTCCACTTTGCTCCTTTGGTACCCATTCACGTAGAATTTATTGCACTATACAAACATGCAAAGTTTGGTTCTTATTTACCTTTCCACACTGCTACTATTCTGTGCATCCCTCTTTGTATCATATCTGGCACATATGGGTGCACAGCAGAGGATCAATGGACATAAACATCTCTTTTATGGCCAAATGCTTAAAGCCACAGAGCTAGAGGAAATGGGATTTGAACCCAGTTCTAGATGGCTGAAAGCACTTCCTCTTCACATTACAACATCTCTAAGTGGAAGAAAGAGCACTCTTAAATATTTTATAGAACATGGCAGGATTTAATAACAAAACTGATACAAAGACTTCTTATTAGAAAGGAGGAGGAATCAAGGTTGCATAGTCACCTCGGATCAATTTTCTTCCTTTTGAACACATCTCAACGATTTAAGACTTTCCCACAGTCATTTCCTACATGTTAATTTGTTCTGTTGGTTCTTTCCTTCCTCTTTTCCCCATCTCTCCCTTCTTCTCCCCTTCCCGTCATTAATTGAGGCTAAGTAAAGCCAACTTCAAATACTTAGGTTGGATTGACAATGTGCAAGAAATGTAATCACCAGTTTTGGCTTTATTCCAAATCCTTAGAAACAGCAAAAGATCCCCGAATATGAAAGAATATAATTAACTGGAGATAATTTAATTGTTGATGTTGCCTTCCTTTGGAGAACCATTGGTATTTACTTTGAACACTGAGTGGGAACAATGAGCATTTATTTTTAATGTATTTCAATCAACAGAAGACTAATCACCATAGAAATATAAAGCTCTGGTATGTCCCATGAGCTGGAAGTAATCTGGACTGGATACATACATATTAAACTCAATATATGAAGACACATTTTCCATCTGTGCTTCAGCTTTGGATCCAGACATATCTAGGTTATATTTACAACTCCCTGGTCTTGGGCAAATTACTTAGCTTTTTGCAGACTCGGTTGCTTGATCTCTGAAATAATAACAGCTCATTCAAACAGCTATTGCATACACTACAGCTAAGAAACGAGATACATCTAGCTCAATATTTGTGATTTGGCACTTCCATGTTAAGTGGTATCTATTATATATTTAAAATTATGATTATGAAAATTTTGGTGTATTTTTCATATCATTTATAATACTCAGTAATTTATATGCCTGTGCTAAGTCGTTTGGCTGGGAGAACACGTCTCATGTTGTATATTGCAAAACAAAGTTTAGGTTCTGGCGCAGGTGTTGCCATTAGCAGAACTGAGAGGCACAGTGTCACTGAGAAAAGCCCAAGTGGGGGCTCAAGGGGCCAGAAGTTAGAGCTGTCTCTGCCACAGATGGCCTGAGGCAAGTCACATACTCATATAACCCATATTCCTCGGGGGTGCAATATGGATTATATACGGATTCAACGTGGTCACTAAGAAAGATTATTTTGATTTCCTCTGATAGCCGGACTCAGGATGCACGTGCTGACTTTCTGTAGTGTGTTGTTATCATACTGTACACTTACTGTTTTTCATCTTAGCCATTTTCCAGTGTTCTAGCTCAGGATATTATTTGCATGGATCACATAGCTTATCTCTTGTTGTGGTTTATAAAGCACAAAGTGCTCTTTTACACTGTTACCTCAAAAAATCCTTTAGGGGCACCTGGGTGGCTCAGTGGGTTATGTGTCTGACTTTGGCTCGGGTTGTGATCTCGTGGTTTGTGAGTTTGAGCCCTACTTTGGGCTCTGCACTGACAGCACAGGGCTCTCTGCCCATCCCCTGTGTGCTCTCTCTCTCTCTCTCTCTCTCTCTCAAAAGAAATAAAAATAAACTTTAAAAAGAGTGAAGAAAAAGTCTTTCAAAGTAAAACAAGTTAAAATATGAGGGTATAAGGGTCACAAATGCTTAAAGCTCTTACATGTTGCTCTTGAAGCATTTGGTTGAGTTGCACTACTGTGAATTTCATTAGAAATGGAGCAACTCAAAGAGTAATCAGCGTAGTAGGTGATGAGTGAATGAGAGAGATGACATGATCATTCATTATAGGTTATCAGTTTTACTTTAAATGATAGGGTAAAATTGTACTATATAACATGTCATAAAAAAGGAATTTCTAGCATGCTCAGCTTGAAACTTGCCAAAATATTTTTACTATGTAATTTAGAGATAAAATTTAGAAAATATTTCTTTATCCATTAAAATTCCATAACACGATCACACTGTGACCAATGGCAAGTTATTTCACCAATTTGAGCCTCACTTGCACCATATCCCAAGGGAAAATAATAGAATCTGTTTTTTATTGCTCCTAGGATAAATTCATGAATCAATGAGCATGAAATCCCTTTGACAAGTATGATTCTAGCCCTTCCTTATATGTTCCTTCTTCTTATATATTTACATCAATTTGTTTCCATGGCAACCTTGGTGAGGGACAAGGCAGGTATTTAGAGGAAGGACCCCAATGTTCAGAGAAGTTTAGAAGGCAGAGCCCAAGGACATTCCATTATAAGACTGGAGCAGGACTAAAACCTGGATATTCTTGTTGTCTCTGAATTTATCTGTGTGTGTATCCCACAGAACTTTCCATGGCTGTATCATGTTCTAGCTAAGGTAAGTTGATAGTGGTGAAATTTTAGGGTTATTTCAAAATTCAGTTGGTGTTACCTGTATGGTAAAAGGAACTCTGAGTATATTACTTCTCTGCTTCACATTCTTCAGTGGCTCTCCATTGTCTTAATGATTAAATCCCTGCTTCCCATTTGAGTAAATATGGCTCTTCATCACCTGGAGCCCTTGTAAATCACACTTTTCAGTCATGATTCCATATGTATCCATGTTATAGTAAGTCTGATTGCTTTCACTGCAAAGCACATCAAATTCTTTTTTCTGCATTCTTTTGACCCTAGATGTTTGTTTGTTTGTTTGTTTGTTTGTTTGTTTGTTTTTAAGTAATCTCTACAGCCAACATGGGGCTTGAACCCACAACCCTGAGATCAAGAGTTGGACGCTCTACCCGCTGAGCCAGCCAGGTACCCCTGATCCTAAATGTTTCTCCTGACTTTTTCTTCCAGATAATTCTCTATTCTACCTCGATGCTCTGCTTGAGGATCACCTATTTGATCTTTCGTTAGCATTAACTTATTAAGCTCCTTGAGGACAGGCACTTGGGCTTTTCATGCCGGTGCCCTCAATACCTAGCATCGGCTCTGGAATATGGCGTATGCAAAATAAATGTTGAGAAAATGGAGTTTTTACTGTCAGCTTGTTGGCATTTCCTTCATGTGTGTTTGTATATCTTCTCCACTGAGAGGAGAAAGACAACACAATGTATGATACCCCACAAGGTCAGTTAGGCTTTCTCTTTGGTCACCATGAAGAGAAAATTCCTGTTTTTCACTTGAGTGGAGCCCTGAGGCTCTTTCTTTGAATTAGGAGCACATTTCTTATGGACCCCCACGTACAGTCCAGTCCCCCATTAGCTCCCAAACTGGCTTGTAAATCATCTTTCAGGCAGCATAGGTGTAGTCTGCATTTGAATATATTAGCGCAAAGAGGATTTTTGGGTGCGTCAGTATATGTAGAAAACATGAAAAGGAAATGAAGCTGTCCATTGTCAGAGCAGGACGTGTAACTGAGTTTATTAGTCTGTCAACGGACGAGTTGTCAGAGTCGTGTTTTGGCAGTGCAGATTTCCCACTGGCAGCTAATGTGATGATGAAGACCTTGGCAATCATCCCCTTGCTCCTGTCTCCCTGATCCCACTGTCATGATGGCTGAAAGAGGAACCAAGTGAATCGTCTGCTGACATTTGATTTCATGGCCGTGTGTTGTCCAAATGGGCTTTCAGTGGGATAAATGTTACATAATCTGCAGTCTGCCTGGAGCTCACAGGCCATCAGTGTAAGGACCTATGCTCTACTGATTCTACCTAGGGGAAGTCTTCAGTCTGATGACATTAGCAGGGGATTGTCAAAAGAGGTAGACAAAAAATTAAATTGTGTTTTGTTTTATGGACATGAAGCGTGAGAAGAGAACTTTAGTTTTATGGAGATAAAGTACGAGAAGAGAAATTCATTCACTTCCAGGCTCTGGCAATTAAAAATTGGGTAACCTAGGAAAAATTACTCAAATTCTCTGAAACTTCCTTTTCTTACCTCTAAATATAGGAGTAATCATGTCTGTGTCTTAGGATTTTTTTTTTTTTTTTTGATGATAAATAAGGGATCACTTTGGAGCGTCACGTATGGTGCCTTATGTAGGAGGCTCTCTTGATTTACTTACTTTGCTTCATAAATCCTCCACACTTTTACCTTTTCTGGTCTTCAGTAGAGAGCTTTTAGATTAGTAACAGATGCTGATTTCTATGTTTGGAAAGGACCTTTCAGTACAAATATGTTATTTACATCCTTCCTCAAGTGATGCTGTAGAAACAGGGTGATCAATACCTCCTGCTATTATTGTGCCTCTCTGGTGGGTAGAAGATCTGCTTCTCTTAGAAGCTAATACCTTCTTTTAGCTTTCTCTGGTTAGTCTTTCTTATGCCTTCTATGAGCCTACCATGGACAACCTGCCGTTTTCTCTTCTTGCTTGGTGTTGAGAAGTTCCCCCAAAGAGGAGGACTTGACATGATTTTCTTCCACCTCTATCATACCTCTGTTGCCTTGAATTAAGTATGATATCAGAGGTCTCCATAGATCTTATAATCACTGGATTCAGAAAGTACTTAGGTAATAATAACAAAGGAAGGAAATTGCTTTTGCCTACATTAAGCAATGCATAGTCTACTTATTATCATCATATTATAATGACCATAGCTGATCCCCAAATCTGTGAACATAGATGATTTCCACAGTTTATATTGGTTGCTGTTATGTTAGGATTTAATTAAGTTGTTTATTTTCATTTAGCGCCAATTTGTGAAAATCTCTTCTCCTTTCAGATCACCCTTCCACACAGCATAGGTTTCTGTCAGGCATGTGTAAATAAGTGCTCATTCCAGGTCCAACAATATCATTGTGGGTGATACCAGAGTAATTAAAGATCTTATGTCTGTTCTCAAGGACTTTGAAATTAGCAAGAATGGTGGGGGTCCTATATTATATACTCAGAAAATAGTTCAAGATTGTACATGGTCAAGGAATAAATTTAATTGAATATGGGTAAAGATAAACGTATAGACACCCGAGCAGGAGGGACCAGATGAAACATGAAGTTTTTTTGGGGGGGGGATGTTCAGTAATTCTAGAATTGAACTATACCTGGTGTGTAAGTGTGATCTGCAAGGCCAGGGAAAGCGGGGGAGGGTCAGGAATCCAGGGTGGAATTAACTTGGCTGAGTTGGGGTAAATAAGGAGACTGACTTGTATAGATTGAGGTCCTTACTAATGGAGAAGAATATTGATGATAACAAAATTGTCATCAGTCAGCAGGGTTTCAGCAGAGAAACAGAATCAGGAGGAAGTATGTATTAAGGTATATATCCACCCATCCCCCCGCCCCCTGCCAAATGGCCTGTGCTGTTGTGGGAGCTGGCCAGGCAACCCTGGAATCCCAGGGTGGCAGCTGGAGGTACCATTCACAGGGATGATTTCCTCTTCTTCAGGGAATCCCAGCTCTGCTCTCAGGCCTTTCAACTGATTGAAGCGAGTCCATCCAGATATGTTAGGATGATCTTTCTTAGTCAAAGTCAATGGATTATGGACTTTGATCACATCTTCAAAATATAGATAAGTGTTTGATTGAATAAATGGGGACTATACTCCAGCCAAGTTGACACCTAAAACTGACCAGTGCTATCTGTCAAACCATCACTGTGGTACCGATATTCATCTTGCCATATTTGGTTATACTTCCACCTAATATGTCATGCTTCTGCCTGATATGGTACAATTGTCTTGTTATAGCTGATGCCATATTGAATTGTTTAGCGTCTTTGTTTCAAGTTTATTTATTTAATCTGAGAGAGAGAGAGAGAGAGAGAAGAGAAAGCACACATACAAGCCAGAGAGGGACAGAGAGAATCCCAAGCATGCTTCACACTGTCAGCCTAGAGCCTCATGCTGGGATTGATCCCACAAATCATGAGATCATGACCTGAACCAAAATCAAGAGTTAGATGCTTAACCAACTGAGCCACCCAGGCACCCTTAGAATTATTTAGCACCTTAATGATAACACGGGCCACAATGTTATCCCCATCAGCCCTGGTGTGTCTAAGATGCTGACCATGTTATATTTTATGCAATCAAAGCACAACCCCATATTTGTTTCCTACCCTTGCTTTACATTTTATTTAATGAAGATAATTTTTTCTGCCTTTTGTTACAATCTTGGACAAGAGTTAGATTTTCTTCTCACTTGCAGGTGATAAACATCCTTATAATGCCTTTATATCACAAAGCATAAACCCAATGCAAGATTTAAAAAGTCCCAGTTTAGGGGCACTTGGGTGGCTTAGTCATTTGCACCTCCAACTCTTGATCTTGGCTCAGGTCAAGATCTAATGGTTCATGGGATCAAGCCGCAAGATGGGCTCTGTACGGACCGCACAGAGTCTGCTTGGGAATCTCTGTAAATAAATAAATATGTATAAATAAACATTTTTTTTAAAGGCCCAGTTTATGCTAAGCATCAATACCTCATCTTCTATCAGAGATAGGATTTTTTTTTCAAATTTTATTTTATTTATTTTGAGAGAGAGAGAGAGAGAGAGAGAGAGAGAGAGAGAGAGAGAGGGAATCCCAAGCAGGCTTTGCACTGTCAGCATGAAGCCTGACACAGGGCTTGATCTCATGAACCATGAGATCATGACCTGAGCCAACATCAAGAGTCAGATGTTTAAATAACTGAGCCACCCATGTGCCCCCAGAGATTGAATTTTAAAAAGCCTATAGCAGTTAAGGACCTGTGAGAGGGGAAGGGATGTGTGGGTAGAATTAACTGTTTCAGCATAATTCCCTGAAGATTCATTTAAGGTGTTGCCTTTTTCTTTGCTCAGTAGGAGTCCATGGAAGGACCACAGTTTGTGTTTTGGGGCAGAACAGCTGATTTTTCTGCTTCCCATCAGGCTTCTCTCTTCCATGGCAGTATCTGTCCTGTAAGTGTTTCCGGGCTTGCCTGGTGGCTTTTGGTAAGGAAACCGAGTGTCAGCCCTAACAATGAAGGAGACCCCTTCTCTTGGCCATTTATTGGTAGTGGGATCCCAATTCCAGGTTCTGCCAGGTAGTGCCAACCTCACCTGCTGTTGTTAGAGGTAGTCTCTTTCCATTCAGTGTGCTGGGAGTTGGGGGAGGATGATCCTATCTCACTGCTTCCGTGCTACATTAAGGTAAAAAAAATGCTGGATGTGGGTCACCTTCTTGGGCCAGAGGGAGGGTACAGAATCACTGTTGTGTTATCTCTTCAGTTTTGAAGTCCCAAAGCATGTCTCCCTCCTCTTTCCATATTTCAGCATCTTCCTTGGCTACTTCTTACATTATCTCCCAGGATGGTAGTTCTAATTAGCAAGAAGATCAGAGAGAGGCAAGTCTAAGTTTCCTTGTCTGAACTGGAAGTCCCTCCAAAGATTTTAAGAATGTGATTTTAAATATATAAAAATGATGCTTGAATTTTTTATTTAAATTTCAAATAGGGGGGCGCCTGGGTGGCTCGGTCGGTTAAGCGGCCGACTTCGGCTCAGGTCATGATCTCACGGTCCGTGAGTTCGAGCCCCACATCGGGCTCTGTGCTGACAGCTCAGAGCCTGGAGCCTGTTTCAGATTCTGTGTCTCACTCTCTCTCTGACCCTCCCCTGTTCATGCCCTGTCTCTCCCTGTCTCAACAATAAATAAACGTTAAAAACATTTTTTTTAAATAAAAATTAAAATAAAATAAAAAAATAAATTTCAAATAGGTACTATGTTTTCAGGGATACAGATCAATTCATATAAAAAAATATATTCAGTGAAACCCTGATTTTCCTGCTTATCTTCTGTCTGCCCAGACCTGCCCTGAGGCTATCATAGGTAACTTGTGTCTTCTACCTTTGATTTTCTTTATAGAAATACAAGCAAATACAAATGCACGTTATACACTCTGGTTTTCAAATAGTGATCTTAGAGCTCATCTTTCCATATCAGCACATAAAGAATTCTGTCATTGTTTTTTCAGTTGTTTTGGATTCACTTGTAGAGCTGTGCCATAATTCATTTCATAAAGCCTGGATTGATAGGCTTTTTTAGATTTCTTTTTCTAATCCTACACGAATAAAAGCACAATGCCTAAACTTGAACGTCTGCCATTTTACACACTTGCAAGTCTATCTGCAGGTTAGATTCCCAAAAGAGAGATTGCAGGGTCAAAGGATATGTGTGGTTTTGCTGGATGTCACCAAACTGAGTGCCCCAGGCACTGAGCCATTCAGGCATTGAGCAGCGCGTGACAGTGCCAGTTTCTGCGTGTGCAGAACTCGCTAACAGAACTCGCTAACAAAGAGCATTGCCAAAAGTTTGGATTTTTGCCAGCCTGATAATTATTTCTTAGGAAAATGGAAATCACATTTTTAAAGGCCTGGTGGTGTTTAGCAAATGATAGGAGAGACTTATGAATGTTTGGTCCTCCTCCTCCTCAGAGCCTTCAATATGCTTACTCATTGCCCCGATGCAGCGCTGGATCTCACAAACTGCGAGATCATGACCCAAGCCGAAACCAAGAGTTGGACGCCGCTTAACCAGCTGAGCCACCGCAGAGGTCCTGTGCACCTGTATCTATTGATGTGTGTAAATGGGTGTGTATTTACACATATCATATCATGTCATATATGTGACCTATATCATACCATATATTTGTTACAGATGGATATTTAGTTTCTGCCTTTATGAAGTGTTTAGGGGACACAATCTGTGCATATGGAGTGATTAAGAAGGTTAACTCTTTGGTAAAGTCTTTGCTGAATAAGTGGAATAGAAAAGATTCTAGAAATCGGAACAGTATGGGACCCCTAACGCTGGCTCACCTTTATATGAGAAGTGGGGAGGAGTAAGTCCTTACAGGATGCAGATGTTGGCACAACTGGGCGGAACTTAAGAAAAGAAGGAATTTCTGGTTTCTCATAGGCTCTCACTAAAGGATCATGGCGTGTTGATGGAGATGATAAAGGCGGGCACAGATAGCTGCCTTGGGAGCCAATAAGGAGATAGGTTGACTGGACAGACTGTGTAGGGAGGCAGTGGGCATCCAGGCTGGGCGTCTTCAGCAGTCTGGGGTGGGGATACCCTCTTTTACCCTTTCCAGTTCTTCAACATGCTTGTCTGAACAATACGGATCTCTTTGTTTCTCGATTAGTAGAGATCATCTCAGGTTTCATAATTGTAAGTTAAAATCATATTAAGGTGAGAATAAAAGTGAAAAAGGGAACAAAATTGAAGGTTGAAATAATGTCTTCATGATAAGCTTCTCCTAGCTTCCTCATTCTTCCTACTTAAAAAAAAAAAAAACCCTCCAATCTTCTAATTAGAAGATAAAGAATAAAAGTGAGTGCACAGACTCCCTTATGTGATTCCTCCAAGAAATCAAAGCTCTTTCATCTCCAATTTTCTAGCGTGACAACATAAAACAATCTCATTAAGGACTTTGTGGAATATTGGTAAAGGTTAGACAGAGTTCAGGCAGCAGTGACTGAGAAAAAGTGTTTGACAGTTTGTACAAAGACCGGGCAACTTCAGTTAAGTTTTCCAGAAGGTGGAACTGCACAGAAGGGGAAGGGTCTCAGGCAATGATCTGTCAAGAGATGTTCCTTCACACCAGAAGACTTGGCAGGCACAGGAGACAAACAGAGGCCCCAGAAGGCAAGCTTACTAGCAAAAAAAAAAAAAAAAAAAAAAAAAAGGAAAAGGCAGATTGTAATATATGCTCATAATGGCTATCCAAGCAAGACAAAGATTGTCTCTGTTGTAGCAGAGGCCATCTTCCCCAAAAGTGACTGTCATGTTGCAGTATAAATAGTACTGCAGGGAATCTATCCCAGAGTTCAAGAAAGAGGCACATTCTTAGGCTGGGGCTCTCTTACAGACCCGGAAGCAGGGCTGTAAGTTACATATTAAAACATATGGTGAAAGCTCTCTGCCTTCAATCGGCCTTAAAATGCATCTTGAAAGATTGACATACAAGCGATCTGGAAAGACTGGATTGCGGTTTCAACCCCATGCACTTTCCAGTGCCAACTGAAAGACGTGCCATCCCGAATGAGCTGGTTTTCTTTGGGTCAGAAGTCCTGGGCAGATGTCTTGTCTGTCCTTAGGTGGGCATGTGGTGAGGGAGCAGAGAGCACGTGCGCGTGGTGAGCGGCCTCATTAGGACAACACAGAAGTGGGGGCCATGGCTGCTTCCCTGGCTTTGCCCATTCTGGGAACCAGTATCTGACTCTAAGAGGTAGGCAGGTTTCCCCCGTGAAGTCCCATCGGGGGCTTCTTCTCAAGGTGTCTGACAAGGACAAAAGGATAACTGAAGATTTAATCCATTCTAGAATGGGGATTACATTCAGTTTAATATGAATATTTATAAAAACTGGAAGTAGATTCAATGGATGATGAGATCAGGCTCCAGGACCCCCTTGCTGGGAGGCTGTATACACCATCTAACCAACAAGGTGACTATTTCTGCTGGCCTCTTCCTCTCTTAGGCCCCAAGGCTATTGTACTGTATTCCCTCTGTTCCTCACCGTCTGACCAGGGATGGCATCTTCTTTCCCTGGAAACCTTTGCACAGAGTTCCCACTTGGGTCTATGCAAGTGCTCAAAAAGGATTCTTTTATAGCACGACAGTATTGCTTGCCTTGGTGGGAGTCCATGGTTACTACCCCTGCGTGTTCACCATTCTGAACGCCTTTGTTCTCTCTCCTCTCCAAGCAAATCCATGCCTCCTCCTTAAAACCATCTCAGACTTTGTTTGGGAAACCTGAAGAGTTCTACCACAGTATTTCCAATATTCTACTTTATAGTTTCTGTCCACTTTATTTTCTGTTTTCCTCCTCTCACTTTGCCCCTCCTCGATTTACCAGGCACCTACAACACATCAGACAGTTAAAATGCACGTTCCCATGATCCCATTTACTCTTCAAAACAAGCCTGTGGGGTAAGCAGGATTATTATATTTTACAGAAGAGGAAATTGCAGTGCAGCGATAATTGGGTAGCTTTGCTCTCTCTGCCTCGCTCTAGTGATCTATATGGTTTTCAATTTCCTAAGACCCTGCTGCACACATTGCTCTAGTGAAGAGTGAAGTCAAAGGCAGGGTGAAGGTCCTTGGACACCAAGGGAAGCCTATGTCAAGAGTCCACAGCTCCTGCTTACTGGAGAGAAGAGCTCAGGCGCATTGCCTTGAGAGGCAGGCTGACGGCTTTGCTTACTGACCTTGGAAATAACCCACTACCGGTGCTGTTCTCAGTCTCCGTGCTCAGAGCTGGGGCAGATCAGCTTCAAAATCCCTCAAACTTATAGAATTATGAAGATTACTTTTATTTTTTTTGAGCTTATTTGTTTATTTATTTTAAGTTTATTTATTTATTTATTTTTGCAGGGCAGGGGGGAAAGGGGCAGAGAGAGAGAGAAAGAGAGACAATCCCAAGCAGGCTCCACACTGTCAGTGTGGTGCTCCATTCACGAACTGAGAGATCATGTCCTGAGAGGAAACCAACAGTCACTCAACCGACTGAGCCACCCAGGAACCCCTGAAGATCCCCTTTAAGAATTGTTTTTCGGGTCACCTGGGTGGCTCAGTTGGTTGAGGGTCCGACTTTGGCTCAGGTCATGATTTCATGGTTCGTGAGATCGAGCCCCATGTCGGGCTCTGTGCTGACAGCTCGGATCCTGGAGCCTGCTTTGGATTCTGTGTCTCCCTCTATCTCTGCCCCACCCCTGCTCACATTCTGTCTCTCTGTCTCTCAAAAATAAACATTTAAAAAAAAAAATTTAGGGGCGCCTGGGTGGCGCAGTTGGTTAAGCATCCGACTTCAGCCAGGTCACGATCTCGCGGTCCGTGAGTTCGAGCCCCGCGTCAGGCTCTGGGCTGATGGCTCGGAGCCTGGAGCCTGTTTCCGATTCTGTGTCTCCCTCTCTCTCTGCCCCTCCCCCGTTCATGCTCTGTCTCTCTCTGTCCCAAAAATAAATAAAAAACGTTGAAAAAAAAAATTTAAAAAAAAAATAAAAAAAAAATTAAAAAGAATCGATTTTCTGTATTACTTTTAGAATGAGAAAATAAATCATTTACAAATGGTAAAGATAAAAGAATGGCAACTGTCAGAAACACTTACAAATTAAAAAAATAGTATTTTTATTAATTTCCTAATACGATTTTATAGTCCTTTGCTTTACTTATACATCTTTGGGCTGTTTTTCCTTTGTCTGTTTACAGGATGCTTTTGTTTACTTATTTTTTTCACAGAAAATAAAGTGGCAAATCAGTTTCTCCTCTAATATGGTTGATCAAAATAATTTTCAAAAACTTATGCCGATCATTTAGAAAATTAGCTTTTCAGTTTTATGTTTTGTTATTGGTAATGCCACATACACTTTCAAAATGCCCATTGCTTACTTACTTTAAAGTAAAACAGCATGGCAATAGAATGGGAAATTTCAAATATCCCATTTTCTTATCTGCTTATCTGATAAATGAAACTTAGCATAATGGATGCTGAATGTTATTATTTTTTACGCATGCCTACTACTGAATATATCTATTTTTAGGACTATCTTCAGAAGTTTATAGGCAAACATTTAAACTTTGTTTTTTTCCTCCAACTTTTTTTTTTTGCTATGATAAAATACACACAATTTAAAATGTACCACCTTAGTCATGTTTAGTGGAATTAAATACATTCAGAATGTTGTGTAACTAACCCCACCGTCCATCTCTAGAGCTCTTTCCATCTTGCAAGAGTGAAACTATACAAATTAAACAATAACTCCCATTCCTGCCCCCTGTGCCACATAAACTTTTATGAACATGGTTGAAGTTGGGAGAATTCCTGTCAAGTTTCATAAATTCAATACAAGATTTAGAAGGATTTCCTACACGCTGGCTTCTGGCAGTGTGCATTTCAAACCCGGCTTCTCCATGAGGACACAGACATTGCTGGTGCTAAATGCTGCAGGGGACATTTCTATGGAGACATGGCCTCTGGTCCCGCAGGGTTGGGTGTGATGTGGGAATCTGCAGAAGCGCCAACAGACGTGTTCACAGAAGCTCCTCCCAGGTCACAGCAGCTAGTAATGACCATACGTGTAGATGGCGGCAAACCATGTGGTTATAACCCATCAATCTGCAGTCAGATGTGTATCCACACATCCCTTCCCTTACTTTGCATCTGAAAAGGTTCTGTGGCTTCTCCAGTGCCACCTGGCCTGAGACATGTGACAATAAACAGGACGAGGGGAAGAGGCAATGGTATTAACCAGTTGCAGTTAAATATTTTGCTTTAACTGATGATGATCAAAATACCCCACTTTTACAAAGTTTTGAAGCTTTGTAGGTGTCAACTTGGTTTGACTTGAACTGTATTCCCCAGAGTTCTCTTTCCTGTGTTATTTTTGAGAGAGAGAGAGAGACAGAGAGAGAAAGAGACAGAACAAGTGAGGGAGGAGCAGGCAGAGAGAGGGAGAGGCAGAATCTGAAGCAAGCCCTAGGCTCTGAGCTGTCAGCACAAAGCCCGATGTGGGGCTCGAACTCATGAACTGGGAGATCCTGACCTGACTGAAGTTGGACACTCAACTGACTGAGCCACCCAGGCACCCCTATTTCCTGTGTAGGAAAAGAATAAATGAAAGATACAGTAAAACCTTGGTTTGCAAGCATAATTCATTCTGGAAATGTGCTTCCATTCCAAAGCACTCATATATCAAAGTGAACATCTAGAACCATACCATTCACTCAGGTGTGATCACGTGATGTTGGGCATCACTCATAATTCCTGTTGTAAGACATCCCTCGTTTACCAAGTTAAAATGTATTAAAAATATCTGCTCCTCTTGCAGAACATTGCAGAACAAGTTACTCACCATCCAGGGTTTTACTGTGCTTTTAGCAGGTTTGAATGGTGGAAGGGAGCCAGCCACTTTGTGTAGTTCACACTGTCTGTTGCTGATAGGGTGCCTCGCCATGTTTGTTTGGGGCATTGGCTGCACCGGCTCTTGCTGTACCTTCCTCTGGATCCCGCGGTAGGGTAGCCTCTCTGACTCCTGGGCCAGGCGGGTGAGTTTACCTCTGTGACAAGGAGCCCCAGGTTTTGCAAGATACTCACACGGCTATCGCGAGAGACAACCAGAAGACTTGTGGGGTTTCCATCCATGCTGGCCTCCAGTGCACACTCAGGGGGTCCAGCTTGCCTTTGCTTCCCCACTTCACATCCCGCTTCCCTTCTCAATGCTGCCTTCAGGCTCCCACATCCAACAGAAACACCACAACCTCACAGAGACTTCTTTGCCAGCTCCCACAAATCCCGTAACAGATGCCCCCTGGTAGATCCATATAATTTCCCTATGGTCTGCTTCTCTGATTTAACCCTGACTGACACACAGTGTTTACAAAAATACATAGGCATGTCAACACGTTGCTGGGACACCAGTTAAGGCTGCCAGCGCAGAGCTTGACGTGGGGGCTCGAACTCACGAAACCGAGATCATGACCTGAGCCGAAATCAAGAGTTGGTTGCTTAACCGACCGATACACCCAGGTGCCCCGCTTCAACTTTTTTAGCTTTATAAAATATATAAAAGTATAAGTAAAATATAAAAATCTGTAACCCAGGTTTCTGTCTCTGCTTCCTCTTTTGTGGTCAGGCTGTTGTTTCATGATGATTAGTATTCCGTGAACACTGTGATGATGAGAAGGATTTGGAAGCATAATCTGGTAGGGAGAATTACAACGGGTTTTCACTGAGATGCCCTGAGTGACAGAGTTAAACATCCTTAGTGACGGTAGCTCAGGGCATTTTTGTTCATGTCTTTGCGTCAAATATGCGGCCCGCACATACTAAACGACAGGCATTTCTCACAGCTTCAAAAAATAGGCATCTGCCAATTTGTACAGGAAAGCACATTCTTTACGGTGTGCAAATGCAAAGCATTAATTTATTTTACATCGTGGCCTTTACACAGAGAATTCTGGACTTGTTAACAATGATGGTAAAATATAGACAGATACATATATGCGTAATTATTTCCAAGGATGCCTTCAAGCAACTTTTATTAGGATTGCCCTTATTACTCTGTCTATTTGAGGCCAGTTTTGGAAACTTACAACCGCAGTATAACTATCTCATGAGTTTTTGTTTGTTTGTAGCATTTAGAGGAGAGAACAAAGAGTTTCGAGTCAAGGAACCCATGTCGGTTGACTGGTCCCTCACCAATTGGGATGGCTTGGGGCAAAGCTGTCACACTTTTTGAGTTCATTTGCATTATCCAGAATTAGGAATGCTCGTTACCAAGCCTGGCATTCAGGAATCTCCCAGACACTGAGCTAAAGTTTTAAGGAACAAGGTAAAGGTAAGCTAATAACCAAGGTGGTAAGCCATCCCCAGATCTCCGTGGCTTAGCAAAATACAAGTTTCTTTTTGTCTCACACTGTAGTGTGGCTGATCTCTTCAGCCACGTGGGGACTCAGTCCACTTCTGTCTTACAGTTCTACTTCTTTCTAAGTCCTTGGGAACCTCCATTCAGCTGGTGGAGGAGGAAGAACCTGAGAATGACACATGGAAACTTTCTGAGGGAAGTGGGGCACATGTCTCTATGCCATTTATGCTGGAGAGACAGTAAACTAATCTCAGTAGCCTGCATATGCTGTGATGTGTTACCTCTGACTTCTTTTATTTTTAATTATTTATTATTTTGACAGAGAGAGAGAGAGAATAATTGGGGGAGGGGCAGAGAGAGAGAGAATTCTAAGCAGGCTCCACACTGTCAGCACAGAGCCTGACATGGGACTCGAACTCACAAACCATGAGATCATGACCTGAGCCAAAGTCTGATCCTTAACCAACTGCACCACCCTGGGGCCTCTCCTACCACGGACTTTTAAAACAGCAAGTATGTGTTTGCTTGGAAATGTGTTATAATCTTCCAAAGTAGATTTATTAGCATGCTTTTAGATTTAAGATAATGGAAACCTAGTGTGGTAATGAGGCTATGTTTATAAGGCTCATAAGTGGAATGGCTAGGGCTTTAATGTAGAACTCCTTGGCTAAAACGACACAACAAAACCGTCTTTCTTTTTCAATGTACCCCTGACCTCTACTCACAAGGAAATTACCATTTGGTTGTAAAGTCAAGGCTTACTCCCTTGGAGTAAGCATGCACCACCCCAAGCATGATAGCAGTCTAGTTCCCAGAGCATCACCCCAACCAGAAGCAGGCAGATTAGGGGAATGTGTGCCTCCAGTCAGGCCTCAGGGAGGTGGATGTGGCAGGCTGATTTCACATTTTCATGCCTGACTGGGTTAAACAGGTTGGGGAGCCTTGCTGAGAGGCCCCACTCACCGGATGGCAATTTCAGCACCAAAGCCAAGGGCACTGAATAAGTTATGCTATCTTATCTTTCTAGATGATTTTCCAGCTGTCTGAATCAACCAGCCATTTGTACTCTTATCTAATCTGCCCACAACGTCCTAGCCAGCTGCATTAGTGAAGTTTTGTTCTGTGCAAGATGATAGGGATGCCATGAATCAGGGGTTCTTGAACACTGAGCCCAAGGAGAGGCCAGTGGAGCTGAGTCTAGAGTTGACACTAGCCTGTCTGCAGGGATTATGAGTTTTTGTTTGGACTGGATTTTTGTTTTATTGTGTTTTCTGTATAAATGGAGAGTAAAATATCCTCACATCTTCATATTAAATACATCTTAGGAGCTTCATTCTTTACTTTTTTAGCTTAGAAAGAGGTAAAGTGATATGATCAGGTTAGAAGCCCCAAGCAAATGCAAAGACAAATACAGTCCATGGATGCTTTTCCAAATTTAAGCATTGCAACAAAAGCTTTCTTTGTTATGAGTAAAGCTAGTAAGTCACGATTAGGTGGATAGGTCCCTCTGGGGACCTTGGGGAACTCCCAGAGCTAGAAGGGCAGCTGCGTTTACAAAGCTAACTCTGAGTGCTCCTAGAAAGTTTGTAAATGTGTGCTGGAGACTCTGAAGTTGAAATAAGTCTCTGAGCCTCACATTTGATTTTTCATATTAAGTGTAGCTGAGTGAGAAGCAAGAACTTCTTTCTGTGAAGGGGAGAATATGTTGAGCACAGCCATGCCTGGGGGGTAGATGTCAGCTGCTGGGCTGATGGGTGGGTGAGCTCAGACAAAATCAGGGTGATCTTGAGCCTTTGTTTACATCTGTGTAAAATTGAAGCTTAGTATTATTGTATAAGGTTAGCTATCTTGCATGTAATGTGTGTCTACGGCTGTGCCTGACACACACCGGGCATCCTATAGTATCGAATAGTAACTATTTCTTAGTATCAAATGGTAACTGTTAGCATTATGTGACCCAGTAGTGTGTCCTTTTGTCATTTCCCTGTGCTGGATACATTTGTACCTAACATTGTTATGTTTTCCTATTAGGTGCTAGCCTAGATTTACACTGAATCTTTGTGTAATTTAAAATGGATTTTTGGATTACAGTGACAGATACATTTAGGCTTAAATCTTACCATTGTATTAAATCAACTTGTAAGCTATTTTTTTTTTTCTTCAGAAGAAAATAATACTTCTTCCTATTTCTCTTTGATTGCTGATTAATTCTTTCCAAATGAAATGCCCAGATATGTGGAGTCCTAGATAAGCTGTAGAGTAGTTCTTTTCGAATTCAAACATGCATAAAAATGCCCCTGTGACATACTTAGGCCTCTTTTTACAAAGACCTACAATGGCCTCTTACTTGCTTAGACCTTCATTCTTACTCAGGAGGACTATTGCTGTGGCCTTCTCACCTGTGCCCGCACCTCACCCCCCACCCACCCAGTCTAAATTATTTTGCTCCGGCTTCCAGAGAGGTCTCTCAGAAGGGCATATCTGCCAAAAACATGTGTGGTCCTCATGAGCCCCCACAGGGAATAGCCTTGCCTTTTCATCTATATGTTTCTAAATTCACAGTCATTTGTTGAACACCTACTGGGAACCGGGCTAGCCCCTGAAAATACAGAGACATTCAAGATCCAATTCCCTCAAAATTTATCATATAAATGGAGAGTAGAACTCAATCTACTCTCTCACCTGGCTTATAATCTGATAGCAGTGGCAATATCTTATTCATTTTTGTATCCCCAGAACTTAACTCTATACCTAACATAGGGCTAGGGTGCCATATATATTTGATAAATTTCCTGATAAATATCCTAAATTTACTATGTACACGTACTCAGTCCTTCTTTCTTTAATTGTTTTAGAAGATTTATAAATCATACCAATTGGATAACTCCCATTGTCTGGATCCCTACTGTGGGCAGGGCACCATGGCAGCCCATTTCCATGTATTAGTTTATCTAATCTCATAAAAGTCTTGCAAGAAAAATAAGACTTGAGAGATGAAGCAGTTTGCCAAAGTCTGTTAAATTTTCAGTGGTGTTTGAATCCAGAGCTATTGGCCCCCGAAGGTTTTCTAGAAAGATATCAAATGACACAGTGAAAAAATTATTAACCAAGAGTAGGGTCATGTATCGAGTGAGCTGGTAATCAGTCTTGATTTACACAGATACACGATGAACATTACTCCCCAAAGAGGTGCAATATTATGAAGGAAAACAAAAGGGGAGAGAAGTAAAAAAAGTCATGCTCTCTGCCACTATTTTATAAGTATGTCTTTCAAAGTTTTGGTTTTTTGTTTTGTTTTTGTTTTTGTTGTGTTTTTTGTTTTTTGGGGTTTTTTTAGAACAAGTCTTACCAATTTTTAACTTTGCAAAAGAATTACGGTGAGATCTTGTTCAAATACTGTTTTTTTTTTTATTTTTTCTTTATTGTTTATTTATTTTTGAGAGAGACAGAGACAGAATGCGAGTGGGTTGGGGCAGAGAGAGAGGGAGGCACAGAATCCGAAGAAGGCTCCAGGCTCTGAGCTGTCAGCACAGAGCCCAACGCGGGGCTCGAACTCTCGAGCTGTGAGATCATGACCTGAGCCGAAGTCGGACACTCAACCAACTGAACCACCCAGGCGTCCCTGTTTCTACAACACTCTGCTCAGATATTCTGATGCAGGATGGAGTCCATGAATGTGCATGGCTAGTAACCTCAGGGTGATGCCCTTCACAACTGGTTTAAGGACCACACAAAGAACCACTGCGTGCCCCCTGCGGTTCCTGCTTCTACCTGCCCCCAGAGTCCCACTGCTCTGCCTCCATGCCCCTGATTCGCTAGACTTAATTCAGATGTGGACTGCTAGGAAGGCTTATAGGAAGTGTGTTTACATGTTTATACTTTACATATAATGCATTATTAAGGATAATTACTCTAAGATTTGTAGATTAATTTGCTGGATCACAGAGGGTCAGGATGACAACATAACAGGCATATTAGACACAAGATTCTCTGTTTAGCAGTCGTTTTATCTTTATTTTATCTTCATTTTATCTTTATTTTAATGAAATGGATTGTGGCTTCTAAGGAGACAATGGAGTTACCGGCAGAGTGTTCTGTGGAAATAAAGCTGGGCTGAGACGTGCTCCTTTGCCTTCAGAGCTCACCAGGGGTCATCTGATGGGCGTGCTGCTGTATTTAGACACAGTGGGTCAAATGTAATAGATTTCAGGGCTCTGATGCAGTGTGTTCTGGAAGGACCTACATCTTCTGGGATCTGTTCCTGTGACCTAACACCCTGCCTTTGACTTTTTTTTCAGGTTTATCGAGGCATATTTTTGTGTCATAAATTTCACCTGAAGTGTACAGTTCAATGGTTTTTAGTGTATTCACACAGTTGCACACCCATCATCACTACCTAATTATAGAACATTTCAACGCCCCCAAAGAAACCCCATACATGTTAGCAGTCAGTTCCCATTTCCCAGCTCTCAAACACCTACCCTTGGCTGCTGGCAAGGTATATATACACTGGTATCTATACAAGGTATATACACACTTGCTGCTGGCAAGTGTGTATATATACACACTTACTGTATATATAGCCTTATGTGGACACTTTACATTTATGCAATCATGCAGTGTGCGATCTTTTGTGACTGGCAGATTTCACTTTGGTGAAATTGGTTTGAAGGTTTAACGGTTCACGTTTCATCCATGTTGTAGTATGAGTCAATGCTTAATTCTCTCCCGTTGCCTGATAGTATTCCACTGTATGGATATACCTCATTTGTTTACCCGTTCATCACTTGATGGGCATCTCAATTGTATCTGCTGTTTGGCTATTATGAATCGTGCTGCCATGAATATTCAGGCACAGGATTTTATGTGGATGTGTGTATTTGTTTCTGTAAAGTATATACCTGGGAGTAGAATTTTTTGGTCGTATCTCCCTTTTGGAAGTTTTTAATTTTGAAATAATTCACAGTAAATTGAAAAAAAATACATATCAGGTGGTGCTGTGTGCCCCTTACCCAGTTTCTTCAAATGGCAGCGTCTTGCATAAGTGCGGAACAATATCAAAATCAGGAAAACAATATCCGTAATGCACACCGAATTTATTGATTGTTCCATTTGACATACACTTCCGTGTGTGTGTGTGTGTAGTTCTGTGCAATTCTGTCATGTGTATGGATTTGTGTAATCACCACTATAACTATGATGACACTTTCATCACAGAGACCCCTCATGATGTCCCTTTATAGCCATACCCCTCTCTCATTCTCCCCATTTGTAACCGTTAGCAACCACTAATGCATTTACATCTCTACTAGCCTCCTTTCCAGTGAAATACCACAGAATCTATGCCTGTTTTCAACCTGTACCATGTGTGTACAGACTGTGGCATCGAAAGATCTATTTTCCAATTTAATTTCTTGACACATGTTTTTGAGCTAATGTCAGCAATCCAACCGGCTTTTGCATACTTTTTTTTTCTTTTCTTGTATGGTAACCAGGCAAGGCCAACTCCCACAAAACTACTGCACAAGGGGTTTGCTAAATGTAACTAAATAAATGGTTGTTAAGTATTTACTTAATTACTAGAGTTAATTCGGTCTTCTTTGTGTCTGTAGGCCGTGTGTAGATCTGTAACTAAATATTCAATCATGTGGTAAATGTTAGATTGCCAGGGGCATAGAAAGAAAGGAAAGAAATAGGACTGAACCATTTTTAAGGCGTCAAAAAACATGTACTTGTCTTGTAAGCAAGTTTCTTGTCTATTTCTGTAGTTTTACAATAGGAATATAAATGGTGGGGCAGAAAAACTACAGCTTTGACCTTGGTACTTGAAAAGGTGGGATCTAAATAAAACTATTTTGCTGTCTGAATACTATCATTATCTTTAATGAGAGTGGGCATCACAAGGACATTTCAAATTGTACTTTAGGCCATAAATTAGCTGCCGGAACCAGATTCAGACTATTTTCCTTATGAAAATACTCATCCCTCTGCCCTGTCCAGCTACATTACACATCTGTTTATATTAATATAAAAATCTATTCTAAACAATCTTAACATGTCCATTCTTGTCCTTTTCATTGAAGAGCACATTATCTTTGTGTATCCCCATAACGTTAGACCTTCGAGTGTAGCACATTTAGTAGTTGCTGTTTTGAGTGGAAACAAATCTTTCCCCATTGATAAAGCTTCTTGTGTTTTCCCTTCATGGCCCTGTCTTTGTCCCGACAGGAAACGGGGCGCTTCTCACATAGATGACCTCAAATGGCGATTGAGAGCCTGTACAAGACACATTGAGTCTTTGTAAATGAGTGGAGATGATCACATAATACTTCTCTTTGGCCCTGATATTGGATTAAGCCTCCATTTGGCTATTATTTGTTTTAAAATATGCTTTTGGGTTCTAATTGCTGATAATTTCTGTAAAGTTTTGTTATTGATATTCATAAGTGATTCTATAGGTTTCTTTTTTGGTGTGATGTCTATTATTTTGGGGGATCACCTTTATACTATATTACAAGTCTGGGGATTTTTTTTTCTGTGCTTTAAAGATATGTAAGTAGAGTTAAGTTTATCTACTCCTTAAGATTCTCTTGAGAAACTATATGACCCTGCTGTTTTTCCCCCCCAGGGGAGCTCTTTAAAAATTTTTATTTTAGGGGTGCCTGGGTGGCTCAGTCAGTTAAGCGTCCGACTTCGGCTCAGGTCATGATCTCGTGGTAATTTTTCAAATTCAAATCCAAAAAATACCTGAAATACCTCCATATTAAAAGCAAACATTAATTTTTAGAGACATTTTCAGATGTACACAAAAAATAGAATCGTACAGTTGTTAACTCTGTATCCTTTGCTCAGGTTCAGCATTCATCAATATGCTGTGATTTTTGTTGCTACTATTCCCCTTTGGTTTTTTTTTTGGGGGGGGTGGAAAATTTGTTTTCTTTTTTAATTTCAATTCCATTATAATAGGCATACAGTTTTACATTAATCATTAGTTTCAGGTGTATAATATAGTGATGAAACAATTCTATACATTATTCAGTGCTCATCATGATAAGTGTCCTCTTAATCCCCTTCCCCTATTTCACCAATCCCTCCGCCCACCTCCCCGCTGATAACCACCAGTTTGTTCTCTGTAATTAAGAGTCTGTTGAGTTGTCTTTTTTTTTTATTTGTTTGTTTTGTTTCTTAAACTCCATATGAGTGAAATCATATCATATTTGTCTTTCTCCGACTGAATTCACTTAGCATTATATTCTCTAGTTCCATCCAGGTTGTTACAAGTGGCAAAATTTCATTCTTTTTTATGGCTGAATAATATTGCACTGTGTATATATACCACATCTTCTTTATCCATTCATCTATTGATGGACACTTGGGCTGCTTCTGTAATTTGGATATTGTGAATAATGCTGCAATAAACAAAGGGGTACATGTATCTTTTCAAATTAGTGTCTGTATATTCTTTGGGTAAATACCCAGTAGTGGAATTAGTAGGTCACATAGTAGTTCTGTTTTTCATTTTCTGAGGAACTTCTGTACGGTTTTCCACAGTGGCTGCATCAGTTTGCATTCCCACCAACAGTGCACGATGGTCCCTTTTTTCTCTGCATCCTCGCCAGTACTTGTTATTTTGTATCTTTTTGATTTTAGCCATTCTGACAGGTTTGAGGTGGTAGCTCATTGTGGTACTGATTTGCATTTCCCTGATGTGAATGATGTTCATCATGTTTTCATATGTGTGTTGGCCATCTGTATGTTTTATTCCGAGAAATGTCTCTTCATGTCTTCTGCCCATTTTTTTTAAGTTGGATTATTGAGTTTAATCAGATATGTCATTTACAAATATCTTCTCCCATTCAGTAGGTTGGCTTTTAGTTTTGTTGATTATTTCCTTTGCTGTGTAGAGGCTCTTTATTTTGATTCGGTTCTTTTAGTTTATTTTTTGCTTTTGTTTCCTTTGCCTCAGGAAACACACAGAAAAATGTTGCTACAGTCCATCTCAGAGAAATTACTGCCTGTGCTCTCTTCTAGGATTTGTATGGTTTCATTCTCATGTTTAGATCCTTAATTCAATTTGAGTTCATTTTTGTGTAAGGTGTAAGAAAGTGGTCCAGTTTCATTATTTTTCATGTAGCTATCCAGTTTTTCCAACACCATTTCTTAGAATTTTCCCATTGCGTATTCCTGTCTTCTTTGTCAAAGATTAATTAACCATATAATCACGGTCTATTTCTGCACTCTCTGTTCTATTGATCTATGTGCCTATTTTTTTGCCAGTTGCATACTGTTTTGATTGCTACACCTTTGTAATATATCTTGAAATCTGGGATTGTGATACCTCCTGTTTTGTTCTTCTTTTTCGGGATTGATTTGGTTATTTCTGGGTCCTTTATGGTTTCCTACAAATTTTAGGATTGTTTGTTCTAGTTCTGTGAAAAATGCTGTTGGCATTATTGTAGGGATTGAATTCAATATGTAGATTGCTTTGGGTGGTGTGGATATTTTAACAATATTTGTTCTTCCAGACTGTGAGCACGGAATATCTTTGCATTTGTTTGTGTCATCTTCAGTTTCTTTCATCAGTGTTTTATAGTTTTCATAGTGCAGGTCTTTCAAATTTTCTTTTAAGTTTATTCCTAGGTGTTTTATTATTTTTGGTGCAATTGTAAATGGGATTGCTTTCTTAATTTCTCTTTCTGCTGCTTCATTATTAGTATATAGGAATACAACATGATTTCTGTGTATTGATTTTGTATCCTGTGACCTTACGAAAGGCATTTATCAGTTCTGGTAGTTTTTTGGTAGAATCGTTACAGTTTTCTATATATAGTATCATATAATCTGCAAATAGTGAAAGATTTAGTTATTCGTTACCAAGTTATATGTCTTTTATTTATTTTTCTTGCCTGATTCCTGTGGCTGTGTTGAATAAAGTGGTGAGCATGGACATTTTTATCTTTTTCCTGATCTTAGAGAAAAGTTCTCAGTTTTTCCCCATGGAGTATGACGTTAACTGTGCGGTTTTCATACATGGTCTTTGGCATGTTGAGGTACTTTATGTCTAACCCTACGTTTTTCAGGCTTTTTTTTCATTATAAATGATATTACACTTTGTCAAGTGCTTTTTGTACATCTGTTGAAATGGTCGTATTTTTTTTTATCTTTTCTCTTATTGCTAAATGATGTTATCATGTTGATTGATTTACAAATGTAGAACCACCCTTATATCCCAGGAATAAATCTCACTTGATTATGGTGAATGACTTTTGTAATGTGTTATTGGATTCAGTTTGCTAATATTTTGCTGAGGATTTTTGCATCGATGGCCTGTAGTTTTTTTTGTTTGTTTGGGGTGTGTGTGTGTGTGTGTGTGTCTTTACTGTTTTGGTATCAGGGTAATTCTGGCTTCCTAGAATGCACTTTGAATCCTTTCTTCCTCTTCTATTTTTGGAATAGTTTGAAAAGAATAGGTATTAACTCTTCTTTAAATGTTAGGTAGAATTTGCCTGTGAAGCCACCATCGGTTCCTAGACTTTTGTTGGGAGTTTTTTGATAACTGATTCAGTTTCATTTCTGGTAACCAGTCTGTTCAAATTTTCTATGGGATTCAGTTTTGGGGAGTTATATATTATAGTAATTTATCCATTTCTACTAGGTTGTTCAGTTTTTTGTCATCTAATTTTTCATATTATCTAATAATCCTTTATATTCCAGTGTTGTTGGTTATTATTTCTCCTCTTTCATTTCTGATTTTGTTTATTTGATTCCTCCCTCTATCTCTGTCTCTGTCTTTATCTCTCTTTTTATAGATCTAAAGACTTATTGATTTTGTTGATCTTTTCAAAGAACTAGCTCCTGGTATCATTGATCTGTTATTTTTTTTAAATTATTTTCTATTTTGTTTCTTTCTCCTTTAGTTTTTATTATTTCCTTCCTTCTATGTGTTTGGGTTTTTTTTCCCCCTTGGCTCATTTAGGTGTAAGGTTAGGTTGTTTATTTGAGATTCTTCTTGCTTCTTGAGGTAGGTCTGCATTGCTATAAACTTCCCTCTTAGAACCACTTTTGCTGCATCCCGAAGATTTTGGACCATTTTGTTTTCATTTTCATTAGTCTCCATGTATTTTTTGTATTTCCTCTTTGATTTCATTGATCCATTCATAGTTTTAATAACATGTTATTTAACTTCCATGCATTTGTGTTTTTTCCCAGATTTTTTTCTTGTGCTTAGTTTCTAGTTTCATAACATTGTGGATAGAAAAGATTCATGGTACGACTTCAGTATTTTTGAATTTGTTGAAACTTGTTTTGTGGCCTAATGTGTTACCTGTTCTGGAGAATGTTCCATGTATACTTGAGAAGAGTGTGTATTCTGCTGTTTTAGAATGGGATGTTCTGAATATATCTGTTAGATCCATCTGGTCCAATGTGTCCTTGAAAGCAGTGTTTCCTTGTTGATTTTCTGTTTGGATAATCTATCTATTGATATAAGTGGGGTGTTAAAGTCCCTACTATTTTTGTATTACTATCTATTTCTTTCTTTAATAGTTCTTTGTGTATTTGGATGCTTTCATGCTGGGTGCATAAATACTTACAATTGTTATATCTTCTTGTTTGATTGTTCCCTTTATGATTATATAGTGTCCTTCTTTGTCTCTTGTTACAGTCTTTGTTTTAAAGTCTATTTTGTCCAATATAAGTATTGCTACACCATCTTTCTTTTCACTTTCTTTTGGATGATAAATGCTTTTTCATCCCTTCACTTCAAATTTGCATGTGTCTTTAGATCTGAAATAGGTCTCTTACAGGCAGCATCTAGCTTTTTCATATTTTTTTTAATGTTTAATGAGAGAGATAAAGATAGAGAGAGGGAGTGCAAGCCAGAGAGGGACAGAGAGGGAGACACAGAATCCAAAGCAGGCTCCGGGCTTGGAACTGTCAGCACAGAGTCTGATGTGGGGCTTGAACTCACGAACCATGTGATCATGACCTGAACTGAAGTCACACTCTTAACTAACTGAGCCAACCAGGTGCCCATAGCTTGTTTATGGTGGGACATTTTAAAAACAAATTTTGTACTGATGATTTCATTACAAACACCCCAGTATGTATCAGTAACAAAGAAGATCTTTTTTAATCTTTTGAAACAAAGCCATACTACCATTATCATACCCAACATAATTAAAAATACTTTCTTCATACCATCTGATGCCAAATTTGGTTTTACTTTTTCTGATTGTCCTTTTCTTAAGTCCACACGCAGTGTTTGATTGGTATGTCTCCTGCATCATATCTCCTTTTCACTATTTATTTTTTGAAGAAACTGAATCATATGTTCCCACATTCTGGATTTATCTAATTACATCCTTAGAGTGTGGGTGAGAATGTTTCTTTACTTCTTTCTGTAAATTAGCATTCAAATCTAAGGGCTTGATTAGATTAGCTTCGGATTTTTGGCAAGTCTTATCTAGTGCTGTGTATTTCATATTATATCACATTAGAGACACCTTGATAATCACTTTTGGGGATGTTGAGATTGATCCAGGTTTGGGTATTGTTAATTTAATCTATCCACTAAAAAGTTCTCTATCAACTTATATTTTTTGTGGAATATTAAGTTACCATCAAATATATTATATGCAAGAAAGGTAGGATATGATCTTTTCTCTTTCCAAAGAATAGGACTTTATTCTCTAGCATCCTCGAGAGGTGACCAATGGACTTAAATAGATAGATCAATGATAGATAGGTAGGTAGGTAGATAGATGATAGATAGATTAAAAAACTGGTAGATTGTATATATTTAAATCTATAAATTCAGTTATGAGTCTTTTTGATGCTCACATGCTTCCATCAAATTGGGTCTTGGGGCATTTTTGACGTATTTTAATTTTTGCTAGCTTTTATGTTTTCAGGTAAAGGAGGCATTCCAGTCTCATCCTGTTCCAAACATAAACTCAGTAAAACCCTTCTTCCTTTTAGTAAGAAAGTATTCAGTGGTCCAAATGTGGAAATACATAATCAAAACAATTAAATAATGAGTTTATACTGATACCACCAACTCAAATTCAGAATTCAGAATTACATATTTTTTACATTTTATATTTTTAATTTTTATGGCAAAGTTTTAGTTTCTGATGTTATTAACAACATAATGTGCCATTAACTTTTCTTGACAGATACAATAGTTTAATAAATCAATACCAATGTTATTTAATAAGAAGGCTTTTTAATATATTTTAAGATTTTTGTTATTTTCCTTTGATTGGTATATCCTACTGTTTCCTACTCATCAAATTACCGTTTTCAATATGCTTAAATTTGTGAATTGATAATAAAGCTAAAAATAGTTTTATTGGTCACTTTTGGAGGATACTAGAGGACAAATTCAGCCTTTTGATACTGATGAATTAAAGAGGAAGCATGAAATATCACTCTTGCTTTTTTCCTACAGTCTATTTTTTGGTTAAGGAAACCTAATAATTAATGAGGGATGTTTCATTTTTATAAAGTATTCCCACTGAGAAATCAAGAAAGAATGGTAAAGTAAGATCAGCAACATACCAATTGATGTGTTTTGGGGCAAAGTCCTTGTGTTTTATGAGTTACTTGTAGTATTTATAAGTGGGAATGCTCGTTTCCAGGCTTTGCCCTCAGGTATCTCCCTGTAACTGAATCAAAGTTTACAGAGAAAGTATATTAGGAATGGTAGGCTAACTACAGTGGTAAACAGCCCCCACATCACAATGCCTTAGTAAAATAAAAGGGCTTTTTAATACTCCCATTACAGATCCATGTGATTCTTTTTCAGGAAGTCAAACATGGATACCGTCCACTTCTATAGCTCCTTTTCCTTTTAGGTCCTTGGGATGCTTTATTTGGATTTTGTTTCACTAAGTGGTCTGCTTTGGTCAAAGTTGCATCAGCAAACATGCGGTCAAAGGCCTGACAGTTGCTTGCCATCTTGTTGATCTTGGAGCCTTTACCAGGGGAATTTGTCTGTGAGAGTATGAGAGATCAAAGCACCCCCAGAAAGCCCTGCTGACCCAGAAGCTAAGTGCAGATGCCTGGAGAACCCTCACAAGACATCCTGAGCCTGGCCAGGAACTTTTCCAGATGAGCCCTGATCTGTAGAATCATGGAATGATTATCATTTTAAGTCAGTTTTGGAGTGTTTTTTTATGTGGCAATGGATAACTGATATACTGAGAATATTGATGAAGCAAGATTAACCAAATGTAATAATGGGTGATATCAGGTTCATTTTATTACTCTGTATTCTTAAATTTTTTTTAAGATTTATTTATTTTTAAGAGATAGAGTGTGAGCAGGGAAAGGGAAGAGAGAGAGAGGTAGCACAGAATCTGAAGTAGGCTCCAAGCTCCAAGCTGCCAGCACAGAGCCTGATGCGGGGCTAGAACCCACAGACTGTGAAATCATGACTTGAGCTGAAGTCAGCCTCTTAACCAACTGAGCCACCCAGGTGTCCCTCTTTTGTCTATTTTTAAATTGGGGTATTTGTCTTTTTATTGTTGAACTTTAAGAGTGTTTTACGTATTCTGAATATGTCTCCTATTAGATACATGATTTACAAATATTTTCTCTCATTTTATGGGTTATCTTTTCACTTTCTTGATGTCCTTTGAAGCATGAAAGTTTTACATTTTGATGTTCAGTTTATCTATTTTTTCTTTTGTTGCCTGTGCTTTCGATGTCCTATCTAAGAATGCATTGCCACATCCAAGGTAATAAAGATGTACACCTGTTTTCTTCTTAGAGTTTATAGTTTTAGTTTTTACAATTTGGTCTTGATCCATTTTGAGTTAATTTTTGTATGTGATATGAAGTGGGGTCCCACTTCATTCTTTTGCACCTGGATACCTGCTTAAACCAACATCAATTCTATTTTTTTTTTTAATTTTTAAAAAATGTTTTACTTATTTTTGAAAGTGAGAGAGACAGAACACAAGCAGGGGAGGGGCAGACACAGAATCTGAAACAGGTTCCAGGCTCTGAGCTGTCAACACAGAGCCCGACACAGAGCTTGAACCCACCAGCTATGAGATCATGACCTGAGCCAAAGTTGGATGCCCAACCAACTGGGCCACCCAGGCACCCCAATTACTCTGTATTCTTTACATTAATTTCAAACTTTCTGTAATGAAAAGTTACAAAGAAACTACTTAATGTCAGTATTACTTGAAACAATTTTTAGTGAATTTGTTTAAATTTCCTTTACACTGTTTTCCAGAGCAGCTGCACCAGAATGCAAACTGGAATGCAAACTGGAAAACAGTGTGGAGGTTCCTCAAAAAATTAAAAATATACCTACCCTATGACCCAGCAATAGCACTGCTAGGAATTTACCCAAGGGATACAGGAGTGCTGATGCATAGGGGCACATGTACCCCAATGTTTACAGCAGCACTTTCAGCAATAGCCCAATTATAGAAAGAGCCTAAATGTCCATCACCTGATGAATGGATAAAGAAATTGTGGTTTATATACACAGTGGAATACTACGTGGCAATGAGAAAGAATGAAATGCCTTTTGTAGCAATGTGGATGGAACTGGAGAGTGTTATGCTAAGTGAAATAAGTCAGGCAGAGAAAGACAGATACCACATGTTTTCACTCATGTGGATCCTGAGAAACTTAACAGAAGACCAGGGGGGAGTGGAAGGGGGAAAAAAAGTTACAGAGAGTGAAGTAGGCAAACCATAAGAGACTCTTAAATACTGAGAAAAAACTGAGGGTTAATGGGGGGTTGGGGAGAGGGGAAAGTGGGTGATGGGCATTGAGGAGGGTATCTGTTGGGATGAGCACTGGGTGTAATATGGAAACCAATGTGACAATAAATTATATAAAAAAATAAATTTCCTTTAAATGTTTAGTAATTGCTCTTTTTCCTTTTTTATATTTAATTTTCAAAAATTATTTAAAATATTTGTATTGTTTCAAAATTAAAACTGTAAGTGTCCAGAAAGTTCTAGCTTTCAGCTCTGTCCCCATTCTTTCTTTCTCTCCCCTTAGGTATCCATTTATATTAGTTGTTACGTGATTATACTGGGAGTCATTTTAGACATTTGTTGGTGAATTAGGAGTTAAATTGGTGACAGATACATAGACAAGTAGGCAAATGAGAGAATAAGGCAATTATTAATCTCAACAAGTTACATTGGTTTCAGCAAAGGAGAATTAATCACATTATAAGATTTGCTATATGTGAATGGATGTATGTTGTCATGTCATTGCAAACAGTATCCATCGATCTAACTAAAATTACAATACAACTGTATTGGAAATTTGGGGGATGGAAAGGTGTTTGAATATGGGTGTGACGAAAAAGCTAATTCTGGGGCACCTGGGTGGCTCAGTCGGTTGAGCATCCAACTTCAGCTTAGGTCACGATCTCATGGTTTGTGGGTTGGAGCTCTGCATCCGGCTCTGTGCTGACAGCTCGGAGCCTGGAGCCTGCTTCGGATTCTATGTGTGTCTCTCTCTCTGCCCCTCCCCCACTGGTTTTCTGTCTCTCTCTGTCTTCCAAAAATAAATTAAAAAAAATTTTTTTTGAATTCTTAAAAAAAAAGAAAAAGCCTAATTCTTATCTTTTATATTGGTAAGTGAATAAATAGCCTGTAAAAATGAAAAACAAATCAAGCAGCATCAATTTAAATGTGCTATCCAGAGATAAAATAGTCAATATCAAAATACTGGACGAAGAATTAAAAATCATCATCTCTGGTGGCGCCTGGGTAGCTCAGTCTGTTAAGCGTCTGACTTCGGCTCTGGTCGTGATCTCACGGTTTGTGGGTTTGATCTCCCCATCAGGCTCTATGCTGACAGCTCAGAGCCTGGAGCCTGCTTGGGATTCTGTCTCCCTCTCTCTCGGCCCCTCCCCTGCTCACACTCTGTCTCTCTCTGTCTCTCAAAAATAAATAAATGTGTAAAAAAATGTTTTTTAGAAAGTCATCATCTCCGCGCAGAAGGGAGGCAAGACGTTGGTTTTGCCTAACAAGCCTTGTGGTTATGTTATGAGTGTCTCTTCGAATCCTTACTAGTTGTATGAGGCAGGCTCTTTCTTATACCTGTAGCTCCATGAGAAAATTAATGCTTTGGGAGTTTGTTAGCCATCTACTGCTGTGTAATGAATTATAACAAAATTTGGCATCTGGAAACAGCAAACATTATTACCTCATAGTTTCCCTGGGCCCTTGGGCTTCTCTGGGTGGTTCTCGCTCAGTCTCTCACAGGGCTGCAATTAAGATGTCAGCCAGTGCTGCAGTCATCTTGTGTTTGTGGAGATCTGTTTCAGGGCTTACTCACATGGCATGCCCAAAGCCTCCAAGCTCACTCCGGGGGTCCTCTTTCCAGGGTGGCCACGGGACACAGCAGTGGACTTCCCTGACAGCGAGCGATCCCAGAACACCCAAGATGGAGGCCACTGCCTTTTTAAGTCTAGTTTTGGTAATGACAGATGCTACCTCTGTCACATTCTGTTAGAGGCACATCTGTAAGTCCAGCCCACACTTAAGGGGAGGGCATGAAATCAGGAACAAGACATGAAAGCTAAGGGTGTGGATAAGATGAGTTATCGTCAAGGTTGCCTACCACAGGAGAAGTGGCTTCTCCCAGTAAGTGGTAAGCGTTAAGTATGTAAGTCTAAGTGGTAGCCCTGTGATGCAAAACCACCCAATTCGATTCCAGGGCTCCTGTTCTTAACCGCTATGCAACCTTTGTATGTTGCCTGCATGGCATTAACCCTGAACGGGAAAACAGTACCTCCTTTGACACCACTGCCATCTTGGATGTGTGGGAGTGGCCAGAAGGGATAACTCACGTAAGAGCTGACTTTCATACGTGTGTCGCACACTCCGGTGTGTTAGGTTGGGGCAAACATGAATAAGCTGTACATTATGCTCAGTGTGTACGATGCAAACTAGACTCCCCCACTTAACTCTGCTTCGGAAAGGGTGCATGACTGCAAGAGAGAATTATATGGGTACAAGGATAACCTTGAATTCACTCTAATTTATAAAAAGTCACACCCTCTCAAGCTTTAGAACTTTATTGGTAATGAATTACCTGAGAACCCCCTCACACTTGATCATGACAAAATGCAGCTTCGTATTTCTGGGATGGGGCATTAGTCACAGGGGCACGCTGGCTAAGGTGAGGAGTTGGTGCTATATCTTTAAAGCTGTTGAGAGCCACTGAAGTGTGTTAAGCGTGGAAGGATGACATAATTGGATATGTACCTGCTGCTCTGAGCTATGCCATCGTGTCTAAAACATCAGACGACATTCCACATTCTCATGCATGAGACGGCAGATGCTTCCTTTACACACCACCGAGTCCATTCATGTTGATGTAATGAGATTTATAAATTTCTCCTATCTGCATATTGGTCCGAGTACCCCATCTCCAGGCCCCCGTGCCTGCCTCCCTCTGTGTGCATAAACACCTTTGTGGCTACGGCCACAGCCCCTCTCTGTGCACTTTTGATGGCACAGACTGATTGCCTCATTCAGGGTCTGTGGTCACATGGCAACCGTGCTGTTGACACATCTTAGGAACTTAGTGAGTGCTTGTTAAGTCAAAATGGACTAAACCTGACTGGACACCTGCTCTGTGTTTTCGGTACTGTGCCGAGCTCTCGTTGTGTAGAAATAAGATAGTGTCATTTTGTTAATAAAAAAAGACATGACTGTATGTATTCATTCAGTTTTTCATCCACTAATCAAACATTTTTGAAGTCCTGCTGTGCATGTGGCCTTGTGCCAGGTGCTAGAGCACAGCCTGAGACAGCACTGCCCTTCCAGCTTCTGTGACCACTGGGGAAGACAGAACAGTGTATGGTGATCCTAACTCAGTCCACTGTGTGGGCACAGAGGAGGGGCACAGACATCAGCAGAGAAAAGGGCCACAGAGGAGTGAAGGGGAGACTTTCTGGAGGAAGTAACCTCTGAGCCGTTTGGAAGAATAAGTGAATAAATGCTCGGGTGAATGGAGGCTCAACTCCATCAGTATTGGGACACTGGTTTGTTAGGACTTGATGGGAGTGGGGAATCGAGGCTATAGAAGCGGGAGGAACTGACACTGAAAGTAGATATAGGTAGGAGGTACCAGTCCCTCCAGAGTGATGTGTAGAGCCAAGCAAAGCTTTATCTCTGCTGTCTTTGTGTCTTTCCAGCCCTCTACGAGCAATCCTGTGAGGTATACAGGCACCAAGGGAACACGGCTGGTTTCTTCTACATCGATTCCGATGGCAGCGGGCCACTGGGACCCCTCCAAGTGTACTGCAACATCACAGGTAAGGGGCAGAATCCCCACTCAGGCTTAACCAAGCTACCTGATGGTACACAGCACAGGGAAGTCCACTGGAAGGGGACCTGTGTAAATAAAAATTTAAAGAGCCAACCTCAGGTGTGGGGGGCATGGTGTTTAAGTAAATAATAGCAATTAGCAGCTGGATTATCTTTCATAGGAGAGGAAGACTTAATGGTCTTAATCACATTCCGCCAAACCTAGAATTAACCAAGAAGCATTTTCTGTAGACCCTGCCAAGGACATTTTCTCTTTTAAAACTCAAAAGCAGAAAGAAAAGGAAAAAACAACTAAACAAACCAAAAGCAAACCTGAAAATCAATAGAGAACCCTGACTCAGGAAGTGGGGAAGTGTGATTCATGTTTGGCCCCGGGGATGGTGTGAATCCCATGTGCTCTCTGAGGCTCAGTTGTCCATCAGTGAAATGGGCAAAGTAGTTCCTCCCAGAGTTGAAGGTTAGACACAATCATGAGTATTGGAGGAATCAGCGAGGCTAGTTACCCAGTAGGTGCCCAACAAGAAAAGTGAATTACTTGCATTTTCCCAGCCACTCCTTCCTAAAGTGCAGAAAGACATAGTAAGAATCAATTATTGCACAGATTTAGAAACAATCTATGATCACTAACTTATTCTGCAAAATAATTCCACAAAGCCCAAACCTGATGTAATAGTTTCTTAAAAATTCAGCAGTGCAAGTACCCTCACCATCGTGAGGGTCACTCATTGGCACATATGTGTTGTGTATGTTTGTTCCGAGCACTGGCCTTTGGAAATGACAACAGAATCATGTAATAAAGCAGAAAAGCAGGGGCTATTAAGGCTTATTGAGTCGTCAGGCCTCAGGCGTCCCTGCAACAAGGCAAGTACATTCCCTGAGCTCCTTCTGTAGCCACAGACTGGCCTTGGCACGGAGGATATGCGGAGAAATTAGATACAGCCACTCTCATTTATGAGGCAGGAATATCAGGAGAAATGCCGGGCATATCACAGGTAGAAATGCAAGCAAACCATTGCAAAAATGGTGATTATGGCACTTTGCAATTTGTTCATCTGGATGCAAACGACCAAAGTTTTTCTGCAGAAGATGCTATTTACACGGATTTAGAAGCATTTCCTTGCATTTCCTTAACACTTAGTGTGTCTCTCCAACCTGCACGTATGCTAACTGCTTCCCAACTAGCCCATAATATAATTAGAAACTGTGGAACTGTTTTCTTTTCATCGTTATGGTAACCTATAGTGCTAACCTGGAGCTAGTTTTCTCCCTGGATCTTGGTTATTTTCCAATTGTAATTAACAAATGGATCTCCAGCAGTTCCTGCTAAGAGTACAGACTTTCTAGCTGAGGACATTCGAAATTAGTAAACGCCCTTTTACTGAGCCCCGTAAGTGCTTCCGATGCAAGTTGTCCCTGGTCTACACTTTACCAAAAAGTGGAGGAAGTGATTTAGCTGAAGAGTGAGGACGAGGAGAGTGGTTCCTGCTGCTGAGAGATCAGGTGTGGTCACTCAGCTCCGACCAACTTCGGGAGCTGAACTGAGAGCTTACCAATACCATCTCTTTCCCTCCTCACCATAAAAATCCGAGGTAGATATTTTTATCTCTGTCTTACATAGAAGGAGAGAGAAGATGAGAACTTCGTGCCTTTCTCGAGGTCATAAATACTGGAGCTAATAGTCAAGACTCAGGAAGCAAACAAAACCTTCTGGTGCAGTAATAATTTATATCACTAAAACATTAATTGGATACTTGTATTGCTTATGTTTTGCTTTACACAGTGATGCGATTTTTGTTATAAAGTAAATCAATATTAATTATAGAAAATTTAAGGAGAAAAGCAACGTATCAAGAAAATGTTGAAGTGACCCCTCAGCCACAACCCAGAGACTGCTGTTGGTACTCTATTGTTAGGATTTCCTTGGGATTTTTTTTTCTGTGAATGTGTATGTGTATTTCTTCTGTGAATGTATCTGTTTTTTAAATATATATTTTAAAATCAAGCATCAACTTTCCTTTTTGTCATTAAATATTTTGAATTTATTTATTTTTTTTTTTTAACATTTATTCATTTTTGAGAGTGAGAGAGACAGAGCATGATCAGGGGAGGGGCAGAGGGAGGGAGACACGGAATCCAAAGCAGGCTCCAGGCTCTCAGCTGTCAGCACAGGACCCAATGAGGGGCTTGAACCCACGAAGTGTGAGATCATGACCTGAGCTGAAGTCGGACGCTTAACTGACTGAGCCACCCAGGTGCCCCTGAAATTTTTTTTTTTTACATTTATTTATTTTTGAGAGAGAGACAGAGCACGAATGGGGGAGGCGCAGAGGGCAAGGGAGACAAAGATTCCTATGCAGGCTCTAGGCTCTTAGCTGCCACCACAGAGTCTGACTCGGGGCTTGAACCCACAAACCATGAGATCATGCATGACCTGAGCCGAAGTCAGACGCTTAACCGACTGAGCCACCCAGGCGCCCCATGCCATTAAAATATTTTGAAAATAAAATATATATATTAAGTGTAGCTTTAAATTTTTAAACTCTTCAAACTAATGCGAGTTCAGGGACACAAAGGGTGTCATTGATTCATAGGTCTCATTTACATGGAGCTCCCTGCCTCTCATTGGAAACATTTCTCTCAGGGCTTCTGTATGATGTTTTGTCCAAGAATGGCTAAAGATGAATTTTCACTTGTATTTAAAGGTTGCTATTTTGCTGATGTGATACTGAAGGAATCAGGACCTCAGAGTTGTGTTCGGGAATGGATAGGCTTGATTATCCCTGATCAGGCAATTCTTGTACATACGGTTTTTGGTTATGTGCAGTTGCAAAACATAGAGGTTTTGCTTTTGTTTTTGTTTTTGTTTTCTAAAAGAACTATAGAAATAAAAGCAAACCTCGGCACAAGCTGAATTCTGTAATCCTCATATTTGACATTTCTAAAAACATAAATATAATGATCACATACATTTTTTATTTATTTATACATGTTAAATGTTCTTAACTATGAGTGATTTGTAACACCTGTAAAAATGTGACAAAGGGGTCCAGGGAAGGGAGGGTCCAGGAGAAGGGAGAGAGGAAATGGACAGCGAGAACCAAGAGAACTGAACAGGGGTGGGGTAGGGTGGAGGGGAGACTCATTCTGCTTAGGATACAGTTTCTGAAAACAAAAAGTTGCTGTTCTCTGCACTTTTCAGCAGCATTACTGGGGTAACCCAGAGAGTGTAAATGACACCGGAAGGCAGGGAACCTTGTGCTAGTCAGCTGAGTGTCCCTGGCCTACTTGTCCATAAATAAGGTCTGCGATCCTAATATAAAGATCTGGGGCCAGGTGGTCTCACAGGCCTTCCTCATTTAGAATTCCATGAGAGATCATTTGAGGTTCAACCGAAAAGGGGATGTTTCTCCTAAGAAGTCTATGGATACTTGCAAACAGATGTCATGAAAGTGAAGAGGGACAGATTTTAGTCTTGGAAAACAGGAAATTCGAATCCAAAATACATCTCTCTTTACAATGTACCCTGGGCAGGGGAGGGCATGAGCTCCCTTTCCTAATGGCAAGGTGGTGCCTCACCCCTCCCGGGAGATTAAATCTGTGCATCTCACCTAGGACAGGGTGATCTTGGGGAGATGACCTCCCAGATGCTCACAGAGTAACTGCCCCGTTCACTGGATGGCAGCATGATCTCTGCACAGGGACACTATGCCAATGTATGGGAGTAACCTAAGGGGACGATTAGATTTATGTATAAAGTGGACTGTATCTGAACCTCTACACGTTTTGATCCTGTGCCTGCCGTACCTCATACTGTGTTCCAAGCCAGTTCACCACAGAGCTAGTGGGTAGGAGAGAAGGAAGGGCCACTGTTTGGATGGAGTGTTGAGTGAAATCATGGATGAGGAAGATAAAGAGGAAGCTTCTGCAGGAATGCACATTTGGGCTACTTCTAACATCTCTATATATGATTTACCATTCAGTTCAGCTTAGTGTACATTTGCACATTTCAGGCACTGTGCAGATTGGCAAGGATACAAAATAGTGTCTGCATCAGCTTCTCTTGGCTGCTATAACAAATTGAGTGGCTTAAAAATACCAAGAAGTGTATGCGTCACAGTTCTGGAGGCTAGAAGTCCAAAATCAAGGTGCCATAGGGCCACACTACTTCTGAAACCTGTAGGGGAGAATCCTCCCTTGGTTCTTCTGGCTTCTTCTGGCTCACCCAACCTTTGAGCATTGCTAGCCCGTAGCAGCAGCCTTCAGTGACTGCCTCCCAGCGATTGTCACCCTGCTTCTGTGTGACATAGTCACAGGTAACTTTCTCCTCTCTTGTATCCTCTTATAAACAGGATACCAGTCATATTGGATTAGGACCCCTCCTAATGGAGTATGACCTCATCTTAAGTTGATTACATTTGCAAAGAACCTATTTCCAACTGAGGTCATGCTCGCAGGTGCTGAGGGTTAGAATTTCAGGAGGACAGAATTCTACCCCTAATGGTATCATTTCAGTCTCCTTCACAGGTTAGTCATGGAGCAGACACAGTGGAAATTATAATATAAAGATAATGACAGGAAGTGTATCGTGTTCTTCCAGCCTCTTGTGGAGTGGAAGGGTTTTTGGGCAGGCAGGCAATGCATGTTTCTGATACCTGGAGGGGGAACACTAACGGGCCGGAAGCAGAGATGAAAGAGGGCATTTCCAGGAAGAGCAAATGAATGTCAGGAACAAAGTTCAAGGGTCTCGAGCCTGCATATTTGTGGGGGTCACAAAACTCACCAAGATGAGTCACAAGTTTAGAACACTGAAAAACTAATCAAATTGCATGAATAGGAAAGGATCAGTTTTACTTGAGCAGGGATAAGCAAAAGCTGTTGCAGGTCCGTAATCTGAACGAAAGTTTCCCAGCGAGGAAATCTACTGCGTCAATTCTGGGGAAAAGAAGGAATGTTTTATTATAGACAGTTACTGAGCATGTCAGACTAGTTAAATGTCTCTGAGTGAAAGATGAACTACTTTCTGAAGACCAGCCACAGGATGTCATCCTCAGAGCATTCGTAGGTGTTAGCACTGTTCCTTTATATTGAGGACAGTGGATCTCTCAGAGGGCTTGCTCAGATTAGGGACTGTTTACAAAGGTGTGAGCCTACAAAAGGCAATTATGGGAAGGGGACCACAGAACAGAGCTAGTAACAGAGGGGCTGTTCCCACCCTCAGGCCCAGGGAGGTGAAGGGAGGGAGAGTTGCCGGAGTAGGAAGGAGAGCAGCATATGGAGAGGTTGAAAGAACTATGGCCTCTTGTGTGGGAATAGCCAGCAAAGAGCTTGGGGAATGGCCTCGATCTCCCCTTGGTCCTACCAGTCTGTTTCCCATGTCTCCACGGACAACCCAGCTAGAATTCAGAAGGCAAGAGCGCTTGCTGATGTAATGTTTTTCAGCAGCCTTCCTGGGCACAGAGAAGGCAGCAGAAGGAGAGAGGGTGTATTGGCAGGGCAAATGGAAAATACCCATGGTCGCCTGTTTAAGGAACTGTGTAAAGAAGGTTGGGGAAACAAATGATTAGAATTCGTCAAGGATCAAGGATGGCCGTGAGGCAGAGGGCTGTCAGTGAAACCCACAAAGCATGCAAATATATGAAACATGGATTTGTTCAATAGATTCCAACCTGAAGCAGATAGGACCTCCCTTTGTGGGCCGAATGGGAGTGAGGTTAAGATGAATGAAAGAAGCACACCCTGAACAAGAGACAGAGAGAAGTAATCGACTAAAAGTTGCTAAGTCACTCAGTTGGTGAATTACTGAAGGACACAGAGAACACCAAGAGAAACCATGGCATACTAAAATGTAATGTTTGGTTAAAAAGGAGACCTGGGCCCCATGCCACTACCTACCTCGTGTTAAAATTTTCCTGGCCTGAATGTGGGTAATTTTAGCCAATGATGTGAAGTTTGTGATCATGCTTGGCTGTCTCAGTCTAATTGGGCAAGTATGTAGGAGGGCATTTAACACAACAAATAATCTAGGCAGACTCAGAACTGGTCTACTGGATGAAAATGCATGTAAGGTGGGCTTGCAGGGCGGGTTAGAAGCCATCAGGAAGTGAGAGAGTTCTGGGCACTGGGATCAGTACAAAGGAGAAGATAGGAATGGAGAAAGAGAAGGGCACAGAAAGCAGTTGCAATCAGTGAACATCTGAGGAATCTGTGCAAGAACTTGGGGTTGGAAGATAGGAGAAGGAGGCTTCTCAGATGTTTCCTTCTTCCCTCAGTGCAATGGTTAGTTTTATGTTTCAGCTTGGTTAGATCGTAGTGTCCAGATATTTGGTCAGTAATTATTAACATTTCTGTTAGAGTGTTTTTTTTTAGATGAGTTTAAGATTTTAATCAGTGATCTGTGAATAAGACAGATTACCCACCAAAATGTGGATGGACCTCATCTGATTAGTTCAAGGCCTAAGTAGAACAGAGACTGACTTCCAACAAACAAAAAGAAACTGTGCCAGCAGATGGCCGTCAGACTCCAACTGCAACTCTTTGCTGGGTCTCCAACCTTCTGGTTTACCCTGCAGACATTGAACTTACAAAGAAAGCCTCCATGATCTTGTGAGCCAATTCCTTAAAATTGATTAATTGGTTGATAGATGATAGACTTAGATATAGATATAAGTAGATATTAATACTCATATTCTATTGGCTCTGTTTCTCTGGACAACTGGACTTGAAGTACCTGTATTTTGGGTGCTCCCACTCTGTGCTCTCCTCTCATTTCTTTGTATTTCCATCCTGATGCCAACCATACTGCATCATAAACACCAGTGTTTACTTGTGTGTTCCTATGGATCTGTGAGCTCCTTAATGGAAAATGAGGGACAGAGTATGATGAATCCAGGTTCTACTTTGTGCATGCTCCAATGAGCTCATTGTAAATGGAACTCTGAGAAATTGCAGCCAAATTAAAGATTAATTTCGACCTTTTCTCTTTTTGCTTTCCCACTTCCCCTAATTTATCTTAGATTAAGGTCCTGTTCTATTAAATCAATAGCAGTCTGGAACTGTGGATACTGACTCAATGTCTGATTTAAGTGGGCTTGACTCATTTCTACCATGTGGAACATCTTCTACAAATCCAAGAGTACCTGTGCCCAACTGTTCCCCATTGCCTCCAAGACCTCCCATTGATAGCCTTCCCCAAATCCCTCCTTATCTTCAAATACGGAAATGACCAGTGGGAGTAGCACATGTGTTGGAGTCACATTGGAATTTAAATTCTAGTGCCAGCATATTCCAGCTGTGTGACCTTGGACAAGTCAGTTAGCATTTCTGGACCTTGGTTTCCTTATCAGTAAAATGGAGATAATAAAAAATGGCTGCCTTCAAAGGTTCATTTGAGGATTATAATATATATGAGAACTTCCTAGTTTCAAAAAGTAGATGGTCATGAAATAGGGTAACCAAATACCCTGGTGTAATTATTAATCATGCCCTCATTCTTCCTCACTGCTGTCCTATTATAGATGGTATCTGTATACTCCTACTAGCTGTAAAAGATAGGTGTGCACCCTTGCCAGCGATAAAGTCTGTGCTGCTCTCTGCAGGAGTCATGAGATTTCTGATGCTCGAGAAACCTGGAGGTAGCATTTCTGAGGGGAAGCTTCTAGTATTGATAAAGCAGAAATAGAAAGGTGAGGCATTCCAACAAGACTTTCTTTAGAACTTGACATTTACACTCATTCTATGTAGCTTCCATTGTGCCATGTTTAATGTTAACAGGATACCTTGTCAACATGTTAAAAGATGTTTCCCAGGCACACACAGTTTTTCCTTTGTACAGTACAATTGTGTACGGATATGCAAAATTGTTTGTTTAAAACCAGTAACAAAGACGCATTGGTTTTCTCTCTTGATGAGTACAATACCAATTTCATGTATCTAGACCTGCACGGCAATCATCAGCCATTGCAAGGAATTTACAAGGAATGTTTAGTCAAATCTCTAAAGCAAAACTTGTTTTTCATTCTCAAACAGCTCATAATCCATTTGCAAACCACCTTACAAGTCGCCATGTCTTATCACTCTCATTATTATGATGCTCTGTTTCTCCCTTCTTTGGCAGCAGGATCTGTTTTCATTAAAACTCATCAAAGCATGCATAATGGAATAGGTAGAGAAGCTGCAATTGAGGTCTCTCTAATATTCCTGCACATAATTGTGCACTGTGATTGCAGGTAATAGATTATCATCCAGACTGTTGACAAAAAGAAAGAAATGCATCCATTCAGTTAGGTCTAACAGTTCTTGGCCTCGCTTTGAAGTTAGAGCAATGCCAGCGAGTTTACGGTTTGTGTATGGACTGTACAAAGGTCTGTAAGTATATAGGAAATTAGGAAATAAGAGTTACCTATGACATTGTACAGAACCAACTTATGGCACATTTATCTCTCCCTGATTTGCTTAGTACATTGGTAATTTTCAGCAGCTGGATTTTACATGAAAAAGAGGTAAAATTTAGTTGTTGATGACTTGCCCATCTATAATAAAGTTCTGTCCTCGTGCCTCCTATTGGCATTCCCCTTCAGGCTTCTACCCCAAACACTCCACTTCTTACACACACATACACACACAGGCACACACACACACACACACAACAAAAAAAGGAAGTATTAACTTCCCTGCCAAAGTCGTCTACAGGAACAATTGAGGCTCAGGTTCTCAAGCTTGTCTCTCATCATAAGTTAGATAGCCGTCATTACAGAAATACAGTTGCCAAAAAAATTGTCATTCGATTACAGACTTCATACAGTTGTGCTGAATATCTGCTGGCTACTGGGCTAGTTCCAGATACAATACTGGAAAGTAACTGGAATTGGTTTTGCTTTGCAAATACGTTAATGAGGCTAGCAAGTTACAGAAACAAGATGCCAAGTATAGCCAGCAGACTTAAAGCTGTTCCTGCTAGGTGTGCTGTGTGTCTTACCAGAGGGTCCCAAGGCCTGGGACGTACACTCTCCTCTAGGACTTTGAATCACTACGCATTGCTTGTCTGCTCTGGGCCAGGCACTGAGGATATAGAAATGATTAAGATATGTTCCCCCAGCGGTGCCTGGCTGGCTCAGTAGGTTAAATGGCCAGCTCTTGATTTCAGCCCAGGTCATGGTCTCACGGTTTGTGAAATCAAGCCCCGTGTCAGACTCTGCTCTGACACAGTGGAGCCTGCTTGGGATTCTCTCTCTCCTCTCTCTGCCCTTCCCCTGCGCTCTCTCTCTCTCTCTCTCAAAATATATAAATAAGCTTTTAAGAAGAATGATATGGTTTCTCAAGTCCACAAAGTTTATAATCTCATGTCCTTGTTGTACACACACACACACACACACACACACACACACACACGCACACATGCACACACACACACACGGGTGCCTGGGTGGCTCAGTCAGTAAAGTATCTGACTCTTGTTTTCGGCTCAGCTCATCATGTTACATAGCCTGCTTGTGATTCTCTGTCTCCCTCTTTCTCTTTGCTTCTCTCTCTCTCTCAAAATAAATAAATAAAACCACCCATGTCCTCAGCCTTCCCCAGTCTGATTCATAATTCACACAACAGCTAGAGGGATCTTGTGAAAGCACAGGTCTGACCGTCGCTTCCCATCCCTGTCCCCTTCTACCTGTGCAAATCCCAAGCTCCTTATTCATGACTGCCAATCTTGAAGGGCATGGCTATGAGGGTATGTGCATTCATATGCATTAATTGAAAGTCTTACAACAATTACTGGTGCTTCTTACATCCTTCAGATTATTATAATTAATATCTGTTATACTTATTGTCTTGGGACCATGCGCAAGGCCCTCATTCTTTGTATCTCTCTTCCCCTCTCTGTATATGAAGGGTGATGATAATAGCTTTCTGTGATTGGTGTGTACTCCGTTAAATGAGTTAACATTTAGAGAATGTCAGAGAGTAACTGACACCGAGCAGGTGGTGGAGGAAACATAGGACTTTCTCCTCTTCTTTCCCCTTTCCTTGGAAATGTGTCCACTCAGGCTCACTCATGAGTGACATATATGCCGTGGCTCACTAGCGGTTTAATCAGTTGGAATAATAGTTGCATTGTTGCTTATATTTCAGAGGGACAGTTTGCTTTTTATAAATTAAGTGTTTTCCGAAGGACTGTTTTCAGCTGATGAAACATGGCAGTTCCACGGCTTAGAGGAAGGAAACTTTTTGTAAGTGTCTCTGTCCCTGTTTGATATCTTATGCTGTCCACCAAGGTGTGGCGACTTCAGAGGGCTCCTAGGGCTTCCAGAAGGCTGGTCTCTTAGACGAAGCCAGGGAGCAGATCTGCTTGTGTCCAAGGCGAGAGCTTTAAAGTGGTCTCTCTGGGCCAGTGGCAGACGGCATAATCTCCTGCTAAATTGGGCCATTAAATAAAACTACTAAGTCATAAAGCTGTAGCATTACCCTGAAATTAAAGCATTGTCACCTTTGAATTGCCAAGAATTTTAACAAGCACTTAGAGAAATTCCTTTCACACACCCATTTAGCATGGCCAGTTGACTCTGACCACGTGGATGAGAACAGAAGGCTCAGGACAAAAGATGGGGAGGGTGATTGCAATGTGACTTTCATTCATTTATTTGCTTATTCGTTCAGTCACACACCCTCCCTTACAAACTCACACACTGCTTTATTTTATTTTATTTTATTTTATTTTATTTTATTATTTTATTTTTTAGAGTGACAGAGAGAAAGAGAGCACAAGCAGGGGAGAGGGGCAGAAGGAGAGAGAGAAAATCCCAAGCAGACTCTACACCGTCAGTGCAGGGCTCCATCTCACAAACCCCATGAGATCACAACATGAGCTGAAATCAAGAGTTGGATGTTCAGTCAACTGAGTCATCTGGACACCCCGGAAATAGCATTTTTAACAAATACCTGAAGATATCAGACTTTGGGAAATATCTTTACAAGGTGATTAGCATAGTGCTTTACTCTTAACATGTCCCCTTCCGTATTCATCCCCCACTTCTAGGAGGGGCCTGGTCAGTGACTAAAAGAGTAGTTCTTCTTAAGATCTGAACACAGAGCCTATCCTGACACCTTCCTGGTGGACCTTTCACAACACATTTTTATTGCAGATACCTGGTGATTCTTTCCTTTTAGTGCTGTGAGGATCAGGGCACAGTCCGGTCAACCAGTGTTTACTGAGGCTGCCTGGTACTTAGTGCTGTACAATCCACTGTGAACCACTAACCTCAATGTCCAAGGATCTCATATTTAACTTCTAGCTCTTAAAGCACTTTTATCTAGGCCATTCTATTTAAGTCATGTGCTTATCTTGTAGGTACTTGACAGCCATGGTATTCCGGGCACATTAACTTCTATGAGACTCAATTTCCTCATCTGTATAATAGGGATGATCAGTTACCCTTACCTCAGTGTGCTGATGTGTACATTGCATAAAAGTAAATGAGCATTGTGCATATAAACTCAGTACAATCTGTGACAGTGTCTAAGAGCTTCTAAAATAGAAGTCATTATCAACAAGTACTGCCATCATAGCAGGATCTAGACGCCAAAGGAATTCAGAGAGAGGAGCAATCAAGAAAGGCTTCCCGGGACAAGTAGGGCTTGGGTTTGACCTTGAAAGATACGTGTCCCTGGGCTGGACAGAGAGGGCAAAAAGAGGAAAATCAATCCTGTTGAGAGCAGCAGGGTCCCGGATGTGGGGATGTAATGAGCAGGTACCCAAGAGCCCTTGGCCTTTTTTGAGGGCTCCTGGCTCACCTGTGAATGCTGATGCAGTGCCACCATTGGGCAGGACACTTTCCTTGTCTGGAAGAGTGAAATAACAAGTGTCAGTCAAAGGTGCCTCCCCAAACGCTTGCTTTCTTTTGTTCACTTTTGCTCTGAGCCCAGGATTCCAGGGAGAGATCATGAATCAAAGTCAGTCTAGACATTCCAAACTGTAAAACAGCCAGGATGTGCTAGCAGCTTGTGATTCTACACTCTGTGAAGTAGGGGAAGCAGAGGGTCCATTTGTCTGGGAGCCTTCTTCCTCCTTCTTGAGTCACGGGAGCACCAGTCAGCCTTGTGCTGTCAGTAGGCAAGCATTTGGATATGTTACATGTATTTGCAGAAAGAAGCTGGCAAAAGACATTGGCTGGTTAGTGGCCTGGGGGACATTTCCACATGGGTTTAACAGTGCCAGCTCTGAATGTTCTGTCCAGACCTCAGGTCTTGGGTCTTATACCTGGTTCTGTTCTTCTGGAATACCATTCCCTCACCTCCTTCTTTAGACCAGGCTCTCCTCTCTTTCTCTTATGAAGCTTCTTGGCCTATAACAATTCTCATGACTCCACCTTCAATGCATGTAATAGACTAACATACACCAAATCTAGCGTGGTCGTAAAGAGCTTGGGCTTGGTTTGAATCCAACCACTGATACTTCTTAGTTTTGTCGATTTAGGTGATGTTGTTAAGTTACTCAGCTTCCCTGTTCCTGAGTTTCCTCTCTGTAATGAATAATAGAACCCATTTTTTAAGGTGGTTATGAAGTTTATATGAGATCATGAAGAGAAAGAAGAAGAAAAAAAAGTGCCTGGCATTATATACCTAATACATGATAATTGTTACTTATTTTTACTACTCTATCATCAGCAACCTTGACTCTGGTTTCTGGGGATGCAGTAATGAAAATAATAACTAATTACTTTTACAAGCACACAACACCTGATATACTGAAAGCACTCATGAAAATTAATTCAACATTATTAATAAATATGCACTTGAGAATGGATGAGCTACCATGTATGAACAGTTGAGTTTGATACTAATTTTTGCCACTTGATAATTATTTGGATAATTAGTCCTCAGCCATGTGTGTGTTGGTATAAGGGCACATGCACAAGAATTTGTCAGAGCACAGTGGAATAGCTTGGAACACTTACTACAGGGGTAGTGCTGCACAAAGCATTATCTTTTCCTCCCCAAAGTGTTTATTCTAAAATGTTCAAACTTACAGAAAAGTTGAAAGAACACTAAAATGAACACCCATACGCCTTTCACCCAACTTTTCCAAGTGTTAAAATTCTGCCATACTTGCTCATTTGTGTGACCTTCACTTCTCTCTCTCTCTCTCTCTCTCTCTCTCTCTCTCTCTCTCCCCTCCCTCCCCCACATACCTTCCTCCTGGTATAAAATGCTTCTTGGGGCACCTGGGTGGCTCAGTTGGTTCAGTATCCGACTCTTGATTTCACCTCAGGTTATGATCTCAAGGTTCATGGGATCACGCTCCACATCAGGCTCTGTGCTGACAATGTGGAGCCTCCTTGGGATTCTTTCTCCCCATTTCTCTCTCTCCCTACCCTGCTCGTGTTCTTTCTCTCAAAATAAATAAACTTAAAAAAATGCTTCTTCTTTTTTTGTGAACTATTTGAAAGTAAGTTGTCAACATACTGATCTTTGAAACCTAAAGACTTCAGTTTATATCTTTAAGAACAAAGGTATTATCCTACATAACCTCAATACTAATTAATATCGTACATAAGAACATAAACATTACTCCAATCAAAACTGTTCAATGTAGAGTCAGTCTTGTCCGTACAGTGTTATCTGGTTTTGTATTTCTCTTCAGGATTCAAGCAGTGTCCACATGTTTAAATTTGATGGTCATATCCTTTTAGTCCGTTTTAACTAGAAACTCCCTTCCCCCAACCCATCTCTTCTGTATGGCTTTCATTACATTAACTTTTTGTGAAGTGTACTAGCCAGTTGTTAAGAAAAATATTCCATATTTTTTTTAGATTTTTTTTCTGATAATTTCTTTATCGTTGGAATGCTTTGGCAAGAAAACCTTATGGGTGATGTCTGTCCTCTTCAGTGCATCTCATTAATAGGTACATGATGTTATTGGGGCAATTCAGCCCCAACACTGGCTAACACACTCCCGCCAGATCTCTGCACTGTGAAGGTGATTTATACTCAGTGAGTTGTCTGTGGGGTTATATGCAGATGCTGTGTGAATATCTCCTTCCTCAACGTATCCTCCCAATCCGGGAATGACCCTGACCCATATGTTATCACACTGGAATTTGTAAAATGTTGTTTTACTAATCCTATAATTCCTTCTGCATTTTCAGCTGTCATTCTGGACTCTTCTCTACAGAAGAGCTTTTTTTTTTTTTTTCAGAATAGCTTTTTATTCCTTGCCCTGCCTCCACCTCTCTTATGTCACTCTAGACTCATCTAGACTCATAAATTATTTCATTTTAAAATGTTGTTACCATTATCATGATGTTCTTTGTGTTCCAATTTCCCCAAATGTAGCTAGTCATACTCCGGCTAATTCTGCTCCTATGGCTTTGTTACCTGCCTCCATTAATCTTGGAGTACTTCCTTGTTTCTAGCACCAGATATTCCCTTGAACTTACCCCACCTAGACCCAGACTCACTTTTTTCTCAAAAACAAAACAAAACAAAACAAAAAAAAAACATTGCTCCTTTTTTGTAGCAAATGGTATTTAAAAATTAGGATATACGTGTTAGGTTTTCTTATTACTTCTAGTCTATTTCAGTGGACCGAACTAGAAAATGTGCGTTGGTGTGTGTGTGTGTGTGCACATGTGCACACTTGTGTTTAAATTATGATTTCTTATGGTTATAGGCAATGCAAATACAGCACCATTAGATTTTCCCTCATCGTTCTCTCTTCTATATGGATCTCTCTTCTCTCACAGTGAGAACCTGTCTCAACAATACCAATATATTTACTCATTTGTTCTACCTGACAATATACACAAAATAGATTCAGAGTCACATCAGCCATTCACTACCAATAACAAAATAAAGTGTAGCATTTCCTGAATTTTAATTTTTTTCCTCAAAATATATTTTACCAAGGGGGTATAGCTAGACAGAATACCTCATTGAAAAGTTACTTGAATTAATATTTCCTTATTTGTGATTATTTTGTCTGTTTAATATACAGGGAGGCTTTTTGTTTCTGCTTAATGTTCAATTTTAGGTTTTCCCTCTTTTTATCCTTTTGATTTAATTCTATATTTTGATTATGCAAAATATTTGCATGTTACAAAGCTAAATATACATATTTATATGTACTTGTATTTATATATTTACATAATATAAGAATATATTTTTATATTTATATTATATATAAGATGGTTGACCAAAGATGTCTTACTCTCTCTCCTATTGTATTCACCCTCTTCTTACCCATCTTATCTAGGTCACCATTTATATTGGTTTATCCTTCTTGTGTGTATTTCTGTTTCTTCTTTATTCTTGCACAAAATGTAGCATAGTCTTTGCACCTCGGTGCCTTGATCTTGTCACTTTACAGTGCTTCCTGGGACGTATCATAAATCAGTTTAGAAAGGTGTTGTGTGGTATTTATTATAACTGCATAGTATTTCACTGTGCAAATTAACTATGCTTTATTCATTCAGACACCTCGTGATAGATATGTGAATTTTTTTTCAATATGCTGCTCTCACAACAGATACTCTGGGCTGCAGAGCAGAATTTCAAGTATATGTCTAAACATACTTTCACATCCTGTATCACTTCCCTGCTAATTTCAAGAGCTGTCACTGAAGTCAGTAAAACCCTGGTTGTGTGGGATGTTTCATTCCATGGTAAGTGAATGCCCACTGTGGGTCAGGTATTTGGCATATAATGACTTACATGACAGTCTTTTTGCCTCGTGGAACTTACCGTGTAGCGGGTAGGGGGGGGGGAGGTTGAGTAAACAGGTCGTTAACAATGGTTGCTGAGTAAGAAGAGAGAAGGTTGCTGGTGGAGTCAGAACAGGCTTCCCCCTGGAGAAGACACTGGCACTCTGGCAATATCATTTATACTGTGATGAGCTCTGGAGCAGAGATGTCAGCTGAAAGAAAGACAAATCATTCCATGTGCCTCTTTGAGTTACTTTTTGTCAATCACCTCTAGAGCCAGAATCTAAAATCCGTGAGAGCAGAGTAAGTAGACAGTCTGAGATTTACAAAAGCCTTGTCTTCCTTTGTGACCTTGTGAAAGGAGATGTGAATGCTGCCCTTGAATATCCCTCCTCAGGACTAGGACCATGGGGAAGACTTTGCAGTCAATAGTCTCCCTTTTGGACTCCTAACTTCAATCTTGGCTACCGAGGCGATTTTTTTATTTGATTGATTGTTTGTTTGTTTGTTTGTTTGTTTGTTTGTTTGTGAGAGGGTGCATATGGGGGAGAGGGGCAGAGGGAGAGAGAGAATGTTAAGCAGGCTCCGTGCTCAGAGTGGAGCCCGACATGAGGCCCGATCCCATGGCCCTGGGTTCATGACCGGAGCTGAAATCAAAAGTGGGAGGCTCAACAGACTGAGCCACCCAGAAACCCCAACATTAGCCCTTCTTTAAAAAGGGATGGAAACTACTACTCATGGTGTACTTGTGTCCGAGTAGTGTACTTGTGTCCCAGATACTGGGCTGTATTTTCTGTGTTTATCTCATTGAATACACATCAAGTGTGAGGTAGAGATCACTTCTTGCTTGTGTTTTGAGAAATCAGAGGTCCAGAACGGTGGAAGAGAACGTCCAGCATCATTCAGCTAGTAAGTGACAGATGTAGGAACTGGATTTAGATCTATGTGAGTGCCAATTTTTCCTCAGCATGCACCAAACAGTACCTGCTACCGACGTAGTCCTAGAGATTTCATAAGTAATACTAACAGCAACCAAAGGCGGCCCACCAGCCCCCCCCAGGTGATTTCCCTGTGGATGGTCCTTTCTCCTGTCCCCTGCCCAGAGGGCAGGTGCAGTGGGTGTGTCCACACCCACCCCTCTGGCTCCATGCTGCCGGACTTTCAGCTTCCTTGGGACCTTTGCTCCCAGAACCAGCTGTGAATGCCTTGGGCTTAAGCATCCAGAGTGTCATTCAGCCCCCATGCCCCTCATCTTACCTTCCCAGTCCCTAAGATAATGCTCTCCACACTCCAGACATTTACTACATTTTCCTTGAAGAAGCCCATGAGCAACAAAAAAACATGATAGGATGTGTGCGTGATCTGTTTCAACTCCCCCCCCACTCCAAGACCGTAAAACAGATTACCCAGGTCTCTGTGATCATACCACCTATTTTAAAGCAAGACAAGAGAAAAATAACCCCCCAAAAAGGTACATAAAAAGTAAAGGCTCCAGCGAAGTAGGAGAATAAATCACAGTCAAGTATGTTGTCTGGAAGTCGTAAAGCGTGGCCTGCGCAGGCAGGTGGAAGTGCAGTAATGGCCAGAGCAGGGCGTCGCTACCCCCCGCCCTCCCCCATACCCCCCCCCCCCCCCGCGCCCTGGTGTCTGTGTTCCAGCTAATGCAGGGGAGCAGGGGGCGGGTGGTGGGCAGAGCTGGGGCTGTAAACCGGTAATGCGCTCCCCTCAGCAGCAGAAGGCCAGACGCTGAAAGCAGCCGCATCTGCAGTGGTTTTAGCACCGCACGGGTGGATTCTCGCTCGGGCTGGCTGATCCACCTGAGAGGGAAGACAGCTCCTGTGGGAATCCGAGGCCGTTTAAAGGAATTGGACATTGTTTTACACCAAGTGTCCCTCTTCCCTTTACAGGTTGGGGGTGGAGGGTGCTGACCCCCTCAACACAGGTTCCCATGCTTGTCTCTGATGCTGAAATGACCCTTTCTGATGCTCCCTGAATGGCTTCATCAGAAGGTGGACTTTGATTTACCGTCTGGTACCCAGGGCCAGGCTGTGTGTCCAGCTCCGCCCTGTACGTTTTGTTCCATCCACGCATCACCACTGCTCAGAGGGTCATGGCCAGTTTGCAGAGGACAAGACTGAGGCTTGGGGAGGTTAAATGTCTCTGCCATGTTCAGGAATGTAGTCCATGGCAGAGCTGGCCAGGCCCACCCATCCCAGACCCCTCGCTTTTCTCCCCCACATCTGCCTCCATTAACCAGGGAAGAAGCCCCCGCCAAGCAGACATTTACTCAGCGGCCGTTGCCCGTGCTTTAAATGGAGAGATAAGGTACAAACATATGAAAAATTAAATAACTATCAATGCAGAACGACAAGAGATGTCAGTAGGCTGTGCATGCATAGATGGCAAATGAGTGGTACAGGCAGTGGCTTGAGGATTATTTGAACTGCCTTTACCCCTGGCATAGAAAATTCACTTTGTCAACATAGATAACTGTACCAGAAGTGACCCCAGGGACCTTAATATAGACTTGCTTTATTACAATAGGAGCATAAGTGAATTGGCACACTTTTCAAAGGACTATAAACAGCTCCCCACAGTGATTTAAGTTCAATTAAGCTGGGTATTGACAATCTGTAGACTTCCCTTCCTCCCATACGTTGTGATAGAAAAATTGCACATTTTTTTGGTCCTGCAAAGAGACAGATATGTGTGTAGAATGAGGTCTCATTAATCAGAGTTATTTCGTGTCTCTCTCTCTCTCTCCTTTTTTACTTTCCTTTTGTTTGTTCTTTCTTCTCCCTGACGATCTCCATGGTAACAGATAGAACAGCTTACATCATCTATAATTACTGCTATTATTAATAATAATAATGATCATCACAATAATAATAGCAATCAGATAAAATGAGAGAAAAGATATGAAAGAAATTAAATTCTGGCTTTGTAGGTAAACAGTTTACAGCTTCTGAAATAGAGCAAGAGAAACCAGGAGGTCATGGAGAGACCCAGGATGTGCGTTCACAGAAGACTTTCTGGGGTGATGACTGGGAAGGATTTCACAAGAGAGATGATAATACACAATGTTTCAGAACATCACAGCATTTCTACTATGCAACCTCTTTTTCTTTTCTCTTGTCGATAATGTTGGTGGTCATATTGAATGTCTGTGTATGTTGATCTCATAACTTGAAACTTCTTTTGCATTTGGACCGTTGGACCACTACACATGCATAGAAGAGCTGCTTTGGAAATGCTGGAGGAAAAAACCTGGCAGAAAACAAATGGTGATTAACTAATCTTGTCCCTTGACAACAGTTTCCTGAAATCCTGCGCAGTGCCCCATGACAGCCCAGGTTCTGGAGGTCTGAGAGTGAAAGGTTTCTGTTGCTCTCTCTATTCTCAAGGAAAACAGTGCATTCTCTGCTGGCAGGCTTCTCTAACAGCCACTCCCAAACCTGCCCCCCCCCGGCCCGGTCTCTGGGTAATCCCACTTACTTATAATCTGAAGAGTAAGTACCATAGCCTGAGACATTTGTCTTTCTTCTATGCACAACCCCCACCCCCACCCCTAAACGATGGTAAGCTTTTAAAGAGTTAGGCAGTGCATTATCCTTCAGGGCAGGTACTCCTGTGGCTGGCCCAGCACTACCTAGGCACATATTTGAAAATAAGAATGAATGATACACTTCATATTTTGGGAGATCTCATAGCTTTATGGGAAGACAGACTTCAAAACTAAATTCACAGTGCGGTTTGAAAAATGGCTTTGCCAGCCTGAATCACTATACTCTGTTATGTCTGTGAAATGATGCTATAGAATTTTATTCCACAAGCTTTCTTGATACCTCATGGCCTGTAACTCCTTTAGGAATAAAGGCAGGCATAATAGCTGGTGTGGGTCTGGCTCATGAGATCATTCACACTCACGCCAGTACATTGGACACCCTTAAACAACATCTCCCCATTTCCTCAAAGCTCTAGTAATTAAAATAGTAGGATGCAGCCATAAAAATAGACACATAGACCAATAGAACAGAATGGAGAGCCCAGAATTACACCCCCCATAAATGTTTTCAATTAATATTTGACAAAGGAGCCAAGAACACTCAAAGGGGAAAGAATAGTCTCTTCAACCAATGGTGCTGGGGAAACTGGACAGCCACATACAAAAGCAAACAAACAAATAAACAAACAAACAAACAAAAACACTTGGGCCCGTATTTATACCACTCATAAAAATTAACTCGAAATAAATTAACGACTTAAACATAACACTTGATACCATAAAAATCCCAGAAACACAGGGAAGTTACTCCTTGACACTGGTCTTGTCAACAGTTTTTTCAGATATGTCATCAAAAGTAGAAACAAGAAAAGCAAAAATCGACAAGTGGGACTACATCAAACTAAAAAGTTTCTGCACAGCAAAGGAAGTGTGCAACTAAATAAAAAGGGGATCTATGAAATGGGGGAAAATATTTGCAAACTAAGTATCACATAAAAAAAAGCGAATATATAATTGCTGTTACGATCCTTAATGAATGGGCTAGATTCCTGCCAGCTCAAAAATCTCTAAATGCAGTTTTCCCTGAAGCGGAGAATTTATCTTGGATAACTTAATACATGTATTCCTTTGAGCAAGTTAGAAAGATGGGGCTATGCTGCTTATCGTGGGACTGAATGGTAGTCAACAGGAAGAAATAATAGAGACTGGATTGGGTAGCCGAAAGTGGTATCAAGGGCAGTGTTTTCCAGGACCAACAAATTCCATTGACTACAGTCCAGGAAATGCAAGGGACACCAAATAAATAGAGAGACATAGGAGACGATTCCAAAGGGAAAAAGATGATTGAACAAGATGGTAATAAGTTATTAGCAGCAGCTATATGACAAGAAAATGCAGTCCATCCTACCTGCTAACCTTATTTTCCAGGTGAGCTCCCACCCTCAATTCTTTAAAGAATGAAGTCTGGGTACTGGACCTCATGTTACAGAAGAGTTCTAATGTAGACGTTCTTTACTCTTCTGCATGCCATTCAGCCTGCCATGTGTTCAAGTAAAACGTGATGCCAAATCACTGGGATATGATCATGGATAAAATGACTGATACTGGTATCCCCTTTTCCAGTGTGGACATTTCCGAGGTTAACAGCTTGCCCAAGGCCTCAGTGCTGACATTTAGCGGAATGTAGTTTCTAATCAGACAGGCAGGTGTCGAAAGCCAGGCTGCTATCTTGTGGCACCTTGAAGCCCTAGATGCATCTCTAGAGACAATAATACGTGGCCTGTGGTATGGGGTCTGGTCTGGAGGCAGACCAGTAGAGGATGATGCCTGGAGCCTGGAGGCGTTCATGATGTTCTCCCAATCACAGCATTTAGAGTATATATTTCTCTGTCCCTGAGTGTAACTGGTCCTTCTTGCATTGTAGGGAAACCTCCATTGGTTTCCTTGTGTGGGAGTTCAAGTTCACAGAACTGTGAGAAAGGAGCATTTCCTAGTCCAGGTCTCTTGAAACTGGCGTGGTTTCCCCAAGGATCTGCAAAGAGAGGGCTAGTCTCAGTTTGCCTCCTACCCTCTCCTTCAGTGTCTCATGTGTCCTACTTTATGTTCTGGGAAAGAACCCAGAACTACTGGTAAACTACAGAACACAGTAAGAACTACTGTGACAGCCACCAGAGGCCGTCTCCTCCTTGATGCTATTGTTAATAATAGCAGCATCTGCTGTCTGTGGGATCCTTGTGGACAGAGCTGATATATCCTTTATATAACAGGCACATACAGATTTCTGTGGGATGCTTGATAATTCAGGCACTAATGGAGCTTCTCACACAAATCCCCTCACTTTACAACCACGCTGTACTGTTGGCGTTCATTTCTGCTCTCCAGATGCTACTGATGAGGAAACTGGACTTTAGAGAAGTAATAATTTGACCAATTCTGCCTAACTAGTAAGTGTCGACCTGGTACACAAATCCAGATCTTCTAACTCCAGAGCCCAGTCTGTGTCCACTAATATCCACCAGCCTGTGACCAATTTGACCATCTTGAACATTTAGCTTCATGGGTTCAATTTCAGTTAAAGCACCTGTGGGTCTGTGAGTAGATTCCCACCTCCGCCCACCTAGAAGACAGTTCCAAATGAATCTTTCTTGTTTGAAAATCTTTAGAGCTACAGTTCACATCGACACCCCTTAGCTAAAACTGCCTATCCCCATCCTAGACCAGACATCAGGGGCATCAGGCACCAAAGCTAACTTTCATGAGTGGCATTGACCCTCGCCTTTAATATTTTGTCAAAGTGCAGGACTTAATCTACACCTGCTACCAGTGAAACTGAGGGGGGAAAATAACAGAAAGCAAGAAGAAATAGTATCCAATTACCTCCTTCTTTTCAATCTTTCTTCTTCTAACTCCCAGGGGGAACAAATAATCAGAGGACAAAGGGCATCTTTGAAAGGAAAGCCAGCTAAGAAGCTCTAGGTTTCACATAATCCTCTCTCCTCTTATAACTCATCCTGCATTTGTAGGGCTTGTGATGTCTGAGTAAATCACAGGGGGCCCTTTGGACCTCTTAATTGTTCTTTTGTATCTCCTGTATATTTGCATATATCAAAAAGTGCCAGTAGTTGAGTTATTAGAACTGCCATTCACCCTCAGGTTCCAGAAGTCAGGGTTGGCAACATTAGTGGCTTTAAGATGAAATGTTGTCTCTCTTACACATCTTCCTTTTCCATCTTGCTAAAGATAGAATGTGACTCTGGCAAAATGAGTCAGTGAGTAAATGAATAAGCAAATCAATGAATGAATGCATGAATAATCAGATGAATGGATGTGTGGGTATAAGAATCTGTGTGTATTTGGAGGGAAATCTAAATTCGTATGATTTAATGATGCTGTGTGGACCACTTCTGGCATCAGATGACACAGTGAGACTGGGGACAAGTTTATTGTCTCTCTCTAAGCCTTCATATATCTATATCTCTATGAGTATGTTTGTGTCTGTATCTATAGCTGTACCTGTGTCTATGTCTCTCTGTCTCTCTATCTATCTGTATTTACCGTGGTGGAATGTTATATGTACCAGGGATAAGGTATGTAAAATGTCCTTACATGAAAAAGTAACACAATATCTATTATTATACATTAAACCAGGTGGTTCTTTTCTTCTTCGGAGCACCGTGGACACTTAAAAACTCTCAGTCTTTATTTCTCTGTCCACGATATTGTATTAATGAACAATCACTTTTCTCTGGTAATTATCAGTGTTTGTTTATATCGGCATGAACATTTTTTGAGTCTCATGTTAATTGTTTGTGTAACATTATTTTTACAAATTAGAATCAACATCCTATCTTTACTTTCAGTCAGAATCTAATAACCTTCATTCTAGTATGTTTTTCGAGAATTTATAGAACATGTAATCCTGCCTGTGTGAAACATTGGAGATATGTGGTTATCAGTGGGCTGGTTTTAGGGAATAGTCTGAAGATGATTTAGAACGTTTGAACAGAGTTTAATTTTTTGGCTGCAAGCACTATTTCCTTTTTTGAAGTTGGAAAATACTTTAGAGACAATGGAAACCAAATTTCTTTCTGTCCCTCTTTCTAATATACTGAAACAGAAGAGCAGAGCAGTAAAGTTACTTATCCCAAGTCACCCACGGAATTATGGTAGAAAAAGTATTAAAATTGGGGGTCTTGATGGCCTGTGTTTTTTCTTTCCAGTTAAATATGCCAACAGCCACAATCCTGCTTCTTAGTAGTACTAATTAATAATAGTTACTTTCAGTATCAGTGCTTATCATATTGTCTATAGGTATGCCCTGGGTCATTTCTTTACTTCCTAGACCTTGATTTCCTCCTTTGTAAAACTAGGAGGTCAAAGTAGGAGGAAACCACATGATGTCTATGGTAAGTTCTTTTTCAGCTCTGAGAATCTATGAAGAGTAATGATGTTATTATGTGGGCAAGATTCTCGGATGACAAAAGCTTTTTAAGTCTTCCTATTTCCTCATTTGCTTTATTTGTGAACGTGTTTGGAATGAAATTCTATGTCCCATTGCAGTCAACGTTTTAGTGTAGGTTATTAGTACAGAATGTCTGATGGATCTCAGACCATGCCTTGCGACTTCATATGCTGGGTTGTTATTCCGTATTAAATTCCTGCTGGTATTTCTTTCTTTCTTTCTTTCTTTCTTTCTTTCTTTCTTTCTTTCTTCTTTCTTTTTTCTACTGATAATAAAACTGAGCCCTAGAAAAGTGAAGTGACTTGTCCAAGCCTGTCATTGGTGGGGGTAGGTTTCAAATACATAAGCTCTAAAACTCAAATGTCTCTGCTCTCTCCTCACCATCCATTCTTACCTATAGGAGGTAACACACATTCTCCAAACCTGCTGTAAAGGTCCTCATCTCTGCATGTGAATTTTTATGCAAACCTCTTAAAATATTTTTTTGGTAACTAGAGGTAGCATAGAAAATTAAAGCAAAAAGGAACTTCATCTAAGTACCTTGTATGAACAGCATGGATCACATAATCTCACCCTTGTTAATCAGGTGTATTTTACAGATACCTTCTGTACGTAGGTCTTTCTATGTGCAGCAAACATTCAGTGGGATACTTGTGTTTCTGTGAGACAATTATCTATGCTAGTGTGTGTCTTGTGGGGAAGTGTGTGTCAGTACCTGGAAGCTACTGGGCTTTTTTTTTTTTGCGGTCAGACACCCTACATTCCTATTCTTGCTTGGTCATTTGCTCGAGGGTAAGCTGTTCAATTCTTCTCACTTTTCCTTCATTTCTAACATGGCATTTCTAACTTCCTTCTGATTTAGGTAATGTCACTTTAAAATGAGATAATGGGCATTAAGTGCTTAGCATAAGGGGTTCCACAAGTTTAGCTCCTGTGATTATTAACCCGCATATTTTTTAAATGTTTATTTTTGAGAGAGAGAGAGAGACACACACACAGTGCAAGCAGGAGAAGGGCAGAGAGAGAGGGAGACACAGAATTCAAAGCAGATGCCAGGCTCTGAGCTGTCAGCACAGAGCCCGATGCGGGGCTCGAACTCACAAACCTCGAGATTATGACCTGAGCCAAAGTCAGATGCTTAACTGACTGAGCCACTCTGGCGCCCCTATTAACCCCCATATTAAATTAAGGCAGAGCTTTATGAGAAACAGAAATCCTCTGGTCATTTTTTTGTTTGTTTTTTGCACGAGTAGAGCGCTGTAGTGGTGATTGATTGCCCCATGTGGAGCCAAGTATCACATTGCTTGAGTGATCTCTTCCCCACCTCCTCCCCACACCTCTGGCTTTATTGAGGTATATAAGCATGATCCCTTTTTGACCTTCCTTCTGATGTCTCCTTCCTTGGGTTGTGTTTTCTGGACAGAGGACAAGATTTGGACATCAGTGCAGCACAACAACACAGAGCTGACCCGGGTGCGGGGTGCTGACCCAGAAAAGCCCTACACCATGGCCTTGGATTATGGCGGCAGCATGGAACAGCTGGAAGCCATGATTGACGGCTCGGAGCACTGTGAGCAGGAGGTAGCCTACCACTGCAGAAGGTCCCGCCTGCTCAACACGCCAGGTAAGGCTCGTCCCTGCTCCTCTGCGTGGGCCACAAGGGCTGACGACAGATAGGCTTCCCAAACACAGAATGTCGAGGACAGGGGTGTCTGCCCACGAGGGGGCTGCAGTGATGGTTGTTCACCCTGCCGCAGAAAGAAACAAGGTCGGGAGAGGACCAGGGATGGATTTCTCATCCTGTCTCTGACTCCCAGGTGTGGCCGAGAGCGAGCTTTGCAGCCTCTCACAGTTCCATCCTGATGTGCAAAAAGACAAAGAAGACCACACCCACCCTCCAACAGCTGAGGGAATGAGAAGGTTCTTGAGAGCAGCAGTACTCAAAGAGAGCATTTAAACTAGACATAGAAGGTGTGGACTTGGGAAGAGATTTCTCTGGGAAAGGAATAGCATATGAGAAAGCACGAAGGATCTCAGCACATTCACCAAAAAGCAGTGAGTTCTTTCCAGGGCAAGATATGCAGAGGGACGTGGTGTTGGGCAAGGAGGCCAGCAGGACAGGCAGGGACAGTCCTGTGTGTTCCCAGCTCTAGTGTTACCTGGAAAGTACAGGCCTCCATGGAAATGACTCTTTTTAAAAATAAGGTTGCTGTTAGAAAAACAACAACAACAACAACAAGCAAACAGACTTCTAGGACTCTTACCAGAACCCAAAAGGGTTTTTTTTGCAAAATGTCAGGAGGGCTTTGTCAAAGTTCATGGGTACTCTGGGAGTCCCATCATTTTCTGTGACTATCAGTTTATCATCTGTTCCATGGTCTTTAAAAAAAAAAAAAAAAAGAAAGAAAGAAAAGAAAAACAAAAAAGCCAAGAACCACAGGGACATAGAATATCCAAGAATGGGTGTCACAATCTGTCACCTCAAGAAACTTACAACCCCATTATGCTTAGAAGTTAGGAAGTTTGAAAGGCTGGAGAAGATTAGACAGTGGGAATGTCAACAAAGGAGAGAAGTGATAGAAGCCTAACTAAATATAACATGCCGCCTCACTGATCTAGAATCTTTAGGAAAGACGTTGTTCCACATAAGTGAATTTTCCAGATAAGTGTCACTTATCCCTTTAAGCACAAAAATGTTTTCAAAGAGTTTTTAACTATTTGAAATGAAAATCTTTCTCAAATGGATTACATGCTTCCCTGCTTTCTTAAACAGAGGGTTCTGAACATAAAATGTAACCTTTTCTTGATGACTAGAGATCATCATTGTGAAAATCAATTACCGTACTCTCCTTGGCTTCAGCCATGCTCACAGGGCCGATTGGATCTGAGGCACCGGGTGCTGGCCCTCCCCGGTGTCCTCAGATGTGCTGCTTGAGAGGCTCCGTGTTGATACGTGTTCCCATGTCTCTCTATTCTGGCTGTCAAGCCTGCACCTGTCACTCTCGGCACTATTCAGAGTACCTGTGTCTGGAGAACCAACCTACCCTCTTTTCCTTGAGTGGTTTCTAGTTTTCTGAGGATTGTGTTTGGTGGAATTTTCAGAAAAATGGGGTAATGTTCATTCTGACCATGGATTCCCTTTAGTGTATGTATCGTGTGATATCAGTTTGGTGACACCATTGCCTTTGTATGTGCTTTTTTTTTTTTTTTTCCCTAAGTCAACTGTCATCAGATCCCTGAGTATATTCAAGTGCAAGGGCATGGATTTGGGGGCACATATTGAGAGGGACTCTGCCTCTTACTACTTCGAGAAACTTGTGCACGTTTCTACCTTTCCACTAGCAATTTCAGCACCTGAGCGATTTCGTCCTGGTACTGTGCCTGGTACTTATTAGGTGTTCAACAAATGCGGGTGTCGTATTTCTTTCCTTGCTCACAGCTTCAGTCCCAGCGGAGAAGGCCCAGATTTGCACTGCCATGAGAAATAGGTTCAAAGGATGATTTTATTTCTACTTCAGTGGTATAAATTGAAGAATTATAATAATTATAACTCACGCATGCAGATAATCTCACCACCCAGAGAGACCAATGTTGCACTTAGGTATGCGTTCTTCCGGACATTTTCCCACATGCGTGTTCACAGAAACACAGTGAGAAGATACCGTCTGTGTCTTGGGGTTGAGAACGCTCATTAATCGTCTTTTGCCCCATGGCTTATGAATCAAATGAGGTACGTGAACGAGGACAATGGACATGTGCACCCAGTGTCTGCTTTTTTTTCTGGCGAGCTGGCTTGCATAAACCAGGCACTGCTTGTGGGTGGGGTAGGACTGCAGACAGAGAGCGCCTTAGAGATGTGGCCCCAACTTCACAGCCTTCAGTGCAGGGATGGATCCTGACTCAGTGGTGCTTACCTCCCAGAAATGGGCAGACAACCATGTACCATTGTGGGAACATGAATGAATCCCCAGCCAGGGCCTAGTGGACTGCTTTTGTCAGGCTGTTATAATAAAATGCCGCAGATTGGCTGTCTTATAAAAAAAAAAGAAAAGAGAGAGAGAGAGAGGGAGGGAGGGAGATCAGGTTCTGGGACCCGGCTTCACCTGTGGTCAAACCAGGGATGCCATTTCTGATACACTGTGCAGACCTCACAGATCCAGAAGTTAGAAGCAAGTCAAGTAGTCTGGGTAAGTCAAGTAAGTCAAGTAGTAAGTCAAGTTAGAAGTCAAGTTAGAAACAAGTCAAGTAGTCTGGATAAGTCAAGTAAGTCAAGTTAGAAGTAAGTCAAGTTAGAAGCAAGTCAAGTAGTCTGGGTAAGTCAAGTAAGTCAAGTGGTAAGTCAAGTTAGAAGTCAAGTTAGAAGCAAGTCAAGTAGTCTGGGTAAGTCAAGTAAGTCAAGTAGTTAGTAAGTCAAGTTAGAAGTCAAGTTAGAAGCAAGTCAAGTAGTCTGGGTAAGTCAAGTAAGTCAAGTTAGAAGTAAGTCAAGTTAGAAGTAAGTCAAGTTAGAAGCAAGTCAAGTAGTCTGGGCAAGTCAAGTAAGTCAAGTAGTTAGTAAGTTAAGTTAGAAGTAAGTCAAGTTAGAAGTAAGTCAAGTAGTCTGAGGCCCTGTGATCATCAGGGTGGCTTGAATTAGGGCGAATCCCTGGGTATCTTCAAAGGGGGTGCAGCATTCTTCCTGAGGTTCAGCTGCATCCAGGGCTCATGCATACCTTCCCAGGGTGGCCCCAAGGACCCCCGCAAGGGCATTCCCAGAGCCTCTTTCTGTCTGCTCTCAGCTCTGGATTTGGCTCCAGGTGTCTAGGAGCAGCAGGGGGAGAAGGAAAAGGAAGACAGGCAGGAGAAGTTCAGGCTTGGTTCACCTCTGTGTATTTTTCATTCAGTCAGTGACTGAACCATGACACTGTCATTTTCTGGCAGTTTCCTCTGATATCCTTCCCCAGGGTTGCTGATAAGTGCCAGCCAATGGAATGTGTCATCTGTCTCTTTAACTGAAGATTTATGCTACAAACTCTCTGAAGGGCCAGAATTCCAAGCCTCAGGTGTCCATGGGAAAGGTGTCTTTGCTATTCCCATGCATCTTTGTAGTCATTTTCCCTGGGCTTCTACTTACTACCCTGGACTTTATGCAGGGCCTGCGGTCCCGTGCTACAGAGTAGTTTCCAGGACAGGAATCAGCAGCCTGACAGTGCTCAGGGCACCTTGTCACCAGGATAGGAGGTGGCCAGGAACATTGTCCCCAGGAACAAGGGCTACCCTGGTTGAGCCCAGGCCTTTCTCACTGCCAGCATCTTCCTAGGAATTTTGCCCAAGGCTGGGGTCCTGAGGGCAACATGTGATGTACATGTGAAATAAAATAGAACCCAGCTTAGGAAACACACAGAAGACACAGAAAGAAATATTGAGTCCACGATCTGGAGGATGCTTTAATACTTGGCCAGTTAGCTCTATAACCCATAAGGAAGACAAGATTGAAAGGGGCAGAGGAAGGTGATCACCTGGGGGAACCCAGTGCCCAGGTCGCTGGTGGGGATGAGGACCGAAAGCCCTGTCTATCCCAAAAATCTCTTCCATAGTCTCCATGGCACCACGCCTTTCCTCATTAGATTCTCTCATTGGAGTTTATCTGGCGTTTGCATCTTTTTATACTTAACCCCTCTGTGGAGTGAAAGTCTATTTGGGAATATTCTCCCCAATAAAACTGTGAGCTCTCTAAGGCAGAGGTAAAAAGTCATAATTGAAACATATGAACACTGAAATGTCTTGAAAATACATAGGAAAATTGAGACTCCATTACATTGAAATTAATAGCCATAGGATATATTGAGCTGGAGTTTACTTTGGTTCTGGAAAGAAAGCATTTACCAAGCAAATCAGCCAAGCAAACAAGTTTGCCATGAGGATTAAGTTCCTCAGTAGAACTAGTTACTTAGTCCCCTAGAGTGCTTCAGAGTCCCCATTTCCCTACCTGTAATGGGCTAACATCATTCCTGTCCATCCATCCATCCATCCATCCATCCATCCATCCATCCATTCAGGCAGGCACATGAGTGGTTTCCACTTGGGGTCAATTGCTTTACCCAGCTATGTCCCAATGGATTTGAAAGTGATTAAATCTTATTTCTTTTAAACTCTTCCAAAACTTTCAATTTTGTTCTTTTCCCTTAATTAATGATATTTTAGTGAGTATGCAGCTAACTGGCTATATATATGTATACATATATACAAGTGTGTGTGTATATATATATATATATATATATATATATATATATATAATGTTGATATATAGTTTAGATTATATATAAATATATAGTGTAGCATGTACGAATATATCATATATACACACCATACACTATAGTGTATATGCTATATAATGTATATTATGTAATTGCGTACATATTATATACTTTGTGTATGTCCAAATATGTCTACAAATGCACTTGTGTGTACAAACCCTCTCGTGCATTTGTAATATTTGGTTTCAGATGTGTACAAAACAAATGATCAGACTTATAAATCTAGTTAAGGAATTGTGATAGAGAAAAGTCAAATCATGGATAGAAACAGGTAGCTTTTCAGGGTACTCTGGAGTTAACTAAACCTAAAACTCTTTGTCCCCAGTATTTGTACCAAACATGGTACAAATATTAACAGATGATTATATTTTCTTTCAAACAATAAGCATTTATTGGTTCTCTCCATTTGGTATCACATACTTTTCTGTCTGGTGGGAATGAAACACTGAAAAAACAGAGTTCCTGCCCCCATGATTGTCGCAAGTTACGAGAGAGACAGACCAAACACACACGAACACTCCCACCCCCACCCCACACATGCTCAGTTCATGAACAGCATGAAGGAGAAAAGTTGAGAAGCACAAGGATCCTGAGAGTGACCAGGCCTGGGGAGTTCTATTTCATAACAGGGTAGGAAAGCTCCCTGGACTAGGAGGGGCAACCATCAGAATCTTGGGTAAAGAGAAGGTGTGGGCCATGTGATATCTGGGACAGAAGATTCCAGGCAGAGGAACAGCAAGAGGGCCAGTGAGGCTAGTGGAGAGAGAAGGAATGGGGTGATAGGAGAATGAGGCTGGGGTATCCAGAAACCAGATCATGACAGGTCTAGGGCTACGGGTTTTATCCTGAGTGTGCAAGGAAGTCACCGGAACATTGAAGCAAAGGATTGCTCACTCTTCTTCCTATTTCAAATCCAAAGGCTAATGTCAGTTTATTTAAGTCAGGCTAAACCAGGTATCTGTAATTTGCTAAGTCCATAGACAGTTTAGGTCACTCCTTATGCCTGATGAGCTAGAAATAGCTACTAGCTCTCCGAGGACAGAAGCCTTGTCTTATATAGCCCCGATCCCCACAGTCTAGCTGAGCACTGTCAGCAAAAGTCTTAGAGGCCACCTCTGATTGCTTCTGATTCATGGCAGTACTTTTGTCCTTGTTCCCCCAATTACACTGAGTTGAGATTGCATTGGCCCCTTCACCCATTATTTTACTACTTCCCACCTACCCCCACCACATTCACAAATTCTAGAGGAGGTCTCTATGGGAGCTGGAATCCTTGTCCTTTGCATCACACCCTTCCCTACCTTTTCTTCCTCCCTCCCTTCATCCCTTCCTTCCTTTCTTCCTCCTTTCTTTCCTTCCTTCCCTCCCTCCAACATACACACACACATGTGTGCACATACATGTATAATTGGTCCCCAAATCCATAGTCCTTTTGTTAAGCCATGTCGTCACCATTCTACTTAAAACAATTTTGTCACAGAAACAGCATAATCAAGATCACAAAACTGTGGCATGACACCTGCAAAACAAAAATACCAGGGCAGTATTTGAAATCTCTTTAACAAAAGATTATTTCTACTTTAGGTACAGCAAGAATCGTAAACAAGATCATGACTCCTGTAAGGCATACTCTTTGGTATTACCACTGCTGCTGTTGATTTTGGTTCTTGGCTACTGGGAGCCTTCTTTCTGGATGGCTTATCTCACTTAATCCTCTCAATGGTCTTATGAAGTCTGTATTATCATTCTCATTTTTTAACAGAAGTGAGGCTGTAATAACTTAGATGGTCTGCCCGGGGTCTTATAGATACTAAATACTGGACACCAGTTCCAAATAAATGTCTTTGACTTTAACCTCCATGTACATTCCAGACTAACATGCAGCAAAAGAAGAAAGGTCTCACAGAGGGACTGAAAATAATATTTAGGTACTCACAGAAAAGGTTCATCTTCTGTTCTGATTATCAACTGTTATTTAACAAACTTAAACTTAAAACTTAGCACTTTAAAACGATGGCAACGTCCATCTTGTCCACTCATCTGCAGTTTGGGCAGGTGCCAGCAGGATTTTCCCATCTCTGCTCCACCCTGGGTCACCAGGGGCTGGGGCTGGCACTGGGTGTGTGCTGAGAGCTCACTCACTCAGTTGGCGCTAGCTGTTGGCTGAGTCCTCAGTTGGGCATGTGGTCTTTCCATGTGGCTGCTTGGCTTTCTCATAACACAATGATGGGGTCTCAGGGCAAATATCCCAAGAGAGGGAGAGGGGAAGGCTGAACCTAGATTGCATTTTCTTACCTAGTGTTGAAAGTCATGCCTTATTATTTCTTCCATTTTCTAATTATAAGATAGTCACTCACACTGGCCCACATTCAAGGGGATGTCAATTTCATTCCATCTTTTCATGGGGTGAGTGAATGGACACTCATATGTTCTTTAAAATTTCGTATAGATAGTCAACCAGCCTAAGGAACAGAGCAAATGGAAGGCAGAATCAGGAGTCAAATTCATATCTCTACAACTCTGTGTAGATGTTTGCACTCTACTGTCCTGCTGGCCAATAAGTCAGTTCTAGTTCAAGCAGGAAATGTGTCTGACTCTCCATTTTTCCCTCTTAGGGACTTTTGTTACCCTTAAAATAGCATGGCTAAAATGTGTTTATAAGAGTTTGCCATAGGTCTTTAAAAAATATAAAGAGACTATCACATGAATCAAGGCAATGCATTTTACTGTTCATGAAAGCCACCTTTCCTAATGTCCTAATAATTCACTCTTGGTGTTTTGCTAGGGACATAAAGTCAAAATTAGAGGTGGGTGGATTTTACAAAGAAGACCTACACCTTAGAGGAGCTGGAGATGTGGGTGTGTATCTAAGGGAAATAAAAAATACCCCACATCAATTCAAAAGATATGTGTCTGGTTGCAAATAAATTGCTTTCCAGACCATTGATTACTTCAGTAGTCAATGTGGATTGCTCAATAATCAACATTTAGACCCTGTATGAGATAAAGTTTTTATTTTTCTCACCACTCTATGAAATGCTGTGTTCACTTAATTTATCTTGAGTACTTACAGGAAACAGGGTTCTTTTTTTTTTTTTTTTTTTTTAAGATGTAGTATAGTGATGGGGTGCCTGGGTAGCTCAGTCAGTTAAGTGCCCGACTTCGGTTCAGGTCATGGTCTGGCAGTTTGTGAGTTCAAGCCCGGTGTCTGGTTCTGTGCTGACAGCTCAGAGCCTGAAGCCTGCTTCAGACTGTGTCTTTTTCTCTCTTTCTCTCCCTCCCCCACTTGCACTCTGTCTCTCTCTGTCTCTCAAAAATAAATAAACATTAAAAATTTTATATAAACAAAGATATAGTACAGTGGCAACATGAAAAGAGCATGAATTTTAGAATCATAGAAAATGGTTTTAAATTTTACTTTTTCTACTTCTTAGCTCTGAGCATGTGAGCATATTACATGGACTCTCTGAGCCTCAGTTTCTTTATCTGTAAATGTAATAAGACAGATGTTGTGTCTTGCATATAGTAAACATTCAAGATACTACTGTTATTTTAGCTAGTATTTTATCACATTTTCCAAAGAGCAAGGGGAATATTAGTTCTCCTGGCTACCAGGTGAGGGTCTCAGAATCCTATTTTATGACTGGTGAAAAAGTTGAATTTTGGGATCTGTCTCTTGTTGATTTATTATGGGCATACTGACTTCTAAACTAAAGTTTAGGTATTTGTAAATGTGGTATTTTCTTACCTAATAGCACTGTTGAAAGTGTTACAGTTAAGTCTATGCCCACCCCACTCCCACTGCCGACCACTCAAATCCATTCATCTATTTTTTTTTTTTTTTTTTTTTTCATTTCGATGAAGGACACCATCTAGTTTCTCAAGGCCAAAGCCTAGGACTCATTCCCTCCTTACTGTCTCTGTTCCCCATCCAGTATACATCAGCAAATATTCAAACTCATCAGTCACAGCTGACTTTGACCCCAGCCTTTTCCCTTCATTTCCACTGTTAACCGCCTACATTCAAACTTCACCCTCTCTAGACTGGACAAATGCATCACATCCCTTCTCCTCTCCACTCCTATCCCACCCCTACCCTACCTCCCTACATTTTCTATCTCACACAGCAGACAATGTGATGATCTTCCTAAAATGAGATTATATGAAACTGGCTTTAAATCCTTCTCAGACTCCTTACAATGGCCTATAGAGCTCTGCAGGCTGAGCCCACTCCCCAGTTCATGTTCCCCCACGCCCTCCCTAAACCTTTTATTCTATTCCTTGACAAACTAGCCCTCTACATCTTAAACAGATGCACTCTCTGTTTTCTCTACTCAAAAATTTTGTTCCTCTTCCCATGATTAGATGTCAACTTAAATTTTACATACAACTGGGGTGCCTGGGTGGCCCAGTCGGTTAAGTGTCTGACTCTTGATTTTGGCTCATCATGAGCTCATGGTTCGTGATCGAGCTCTGAGTTGGGCTCTATGTTAACAGCACAGAGCTTTCTTGGGAATCTCTCTCTCTCTCTCTCTCTCTCTTTCTCTCTTTCTTCCCCTCCCCCACTCATACTCACTCTCTCTCTCAAGATAATAAAACATTTAAAAATTTTTACATACAACTAAAGTATATACTCTATCATTTTTTATCACTTCATCCTATTTTAATATTCTGCACAGAGGTTATTACTACCTGATATTTTCTTCCTATTTGTTTGTTTACTATCTGCCTCTGTCAGTAGAATGTGAACTCCATGAGGGAGGGATCCTTCTTTGTTTAATTCACCACTTTATGCCCCAAGTGCCTAGAACAATACCTGGCACCCAGGAAACATGGAGGGAGTAGTTGTTGAATGAATAGAATATTCCACCTCAATGAATAGTTAGTATCACTGGTGTCCATATTATGTCAGAGGACCCATGATAAAAGAAGTACATTTGGCTAAACCTGCTGCGGAGACCCTTGTAAGCAGAGAGGAGTTTGTGAGTGGGAAGGGCAAGACTGGGAGGTGGGAGCCACCATTCTGCTTCTGGCTCCAACACAGACTCTCTGTGACCTTGAACAACTTACTTACACATTTTAATGGACCTCAATTTCTCTTCTTTAACCTTAGTTGGTTATATTTGATGTTCCCTAAGTGCCCTTCCCACGGTGACACTTCATGACTCTACTAACCAACACAAAGTGAGTTAAAATGCATGTGACGGTTTATTACTTTCTTGTCACTGTAAGGAACTGGAGGAGTCAGTAAAACAAAAACAAAAACAAAAAAAAAAGAGGATTTTCCTAAGACTCTGAAGACAATGAAATATGATAATTTATTTATATAGCAGGTGACATTTTTCATACCCTCATGCACCTGATCTTCTCCTCAGAACATTTTTACATATGGTGATACCGATTGTGCAGGGAAGGTGCGAAACTTCCCCAAGGTCCTAACAAGAGTGGCAGGGTTAAGAATTTCTAGCCTTAGAGTAAGTATGCGTGTCTTATAGTAGTTACTTTATATATAGTAAATATATAGTATTTACTGCAGTGGTTGGGAGGTGGTGTGGAAAGGGAGTGATACCAACTGCACCGATGAGGCCCGTCAGTCTGCACACACTTCGTGTCTAATGACAGCTCAGCTTGTTATGGGGAGTCACGGCCGACCTGGCATTTTCCTCACGCCTGGGTCCTCACTGCAACGGTGCCAGAGCGAAGGCAGCAGCGTGCCCATGAAGAATGCAGGCATCACTTGTCTTGGGCTACTGCATATCAGTCATGTGACCTTAGAATAGGTACTCAACAGCCGTCAGCCTCAGGTTCCCCATCTCGAAGAATGCAGATGACATAAATAACGCTAATTGTACTCACATCATTTCTAAGGATAAAAATAGGTGGAAACTTTATAATTGAAGTTCCTCAATTTACCTAAGTTCATTTGAAATGACACAGGTGTCTTTCTCTACCTAACTCCCCCCGCCCTCTCACTTTTGCCGAGAGACAAGAATGAGCGCATTATGGCGGTTTTATTCCTCCATGCTTTCCTATGCACGTGTGCGCCTGCACCCCTGTGTGTGCCTGTGTGCACGTGTGTGCGTAAGTGCACGTGCAGGATCTGATGAGAAATACCAAGCAATGTGCTGGGTGCTGTGCAGATGTCAAACCATAATCTCGGTATTTCATGGTGGACATGTTTTAGGCTCTGAAGCAATAGGTAGGTAGGTAGGTAGGTAGATAAAAATAAATAACTCAGCTCCCCTGTTCTGCCACTTCTTTGCCAAGTGGCCATTGTCAGGGTATATAACCAAAGTTTCTGAGTCACATTGTCCCATCTGCACAATGGGTAACATATTAACCCAATTTGCAGCCTTTTTCAGGGATTGCGAACATATACACAAAGGGGTTGACCACACTGACTGCTACCATTTAAGGAGCCTGTGCCCTTGTCGATAGAATTAGAGACAATATTTAGAAGTTACAAGGATGTAAAGTGCTCCAGAAATGAACAATTAATTCCATTTAGGTGAATCTTGGAGATCTTCTGTGGTAAGGCTTTACTTTTGAGACACAGCATGGATAAGAGTCACTGTGAGGGGGAGAGGCATAGAGCGAGACCATTCTTAGGGAGTGGAGGAGAATCCTATTTAGGAGTGAAGTAGTTGATAGTGTTGCTATTTATTTCAGTGAGGAGGCAGAAAGGATGGGAAGGAGGATGGGTAGGAAGGAGGGAGGGCCTTCTATGTTGCAGATACCTTCCAACATGCTTCTGTAGATGAACTTCACTACTTCTGCTGAGTGAAGACTGGAAAGTGATACAATCGGAAGACTAGCCATGAAGACGTAGAAACAGCTGACTGGGTCAGGAGGACACTACAGACAAGGAATCTAGTGAGGTCCATCTCTGCAGTCAAGGGAAGAGGTAAGAAGCATGGGGTCATAGAAATAGGAAAGGAAACAAGAGAGCGATCAGATTGCTCTTGATGAACAAAATAGACTCAAGGAATGCTGTTCAATGGGAATGTAAAAAGTTTTCTAACAACTGCATTATAAACATAAAAAGAAACAGGCAAGATGAATTTTAATACTATGTTTTATTTGTGACAATATATCCAAAATAGTATCTATTCAATGTCTAATTAGGCGAAATGAATTTTAATACTATGCTTTATTTGTGACGATATATCCAAAATAGTATCTATTCAATGTCTAATTAGCAAAAGAAAATTATTACGATTTATTTTATTTTTCCCAAATCTTGAAAATCTGATGTGTATTTTGCATTTACAACACATTACAACACATTTCAAGAGCTGAATCGTTACATGTGGCTAGTGGCTACCATACTGGATAGTGCAGGTCAAAAACGTTTTCATTCGGGATAAGGCTTCCAGCGCAAAACCAATTAACAGAAAAATTGGAGTTAAGTGGCTAGAGTGTGTTTATTCTAGTAGGGAATAAAGTAGATTTTGTACTCAGTATGCTGATTTTGAGATATGGGATGGGCGGTTAGGCTAGCGGGCTGTGCTGAGGCCTGAGGTCCGGGGTCAGAAGTGGCAGGGTCACAGGTGAGCAGAGTGGGAGACATCAAGTCCATTAAATAGCACATTAGGGGAAGGGTGCTAAGGGGAAGTGGGGTGGGGGTGATAAAAGAAAGCTGTAAGCAGTGAGAATGGGGCCCTAGGGTGTTGTGATAAAGGAAGCAGTGTGGGAAGTAAACAGTGCCCGAGCCCTGGAGATCCCATAAGTGCACAGCGTAAAAGTTCTAAGCAACAGTCATAGAAATATTGCAGAGGGGATCTCTGCAGCCCTAAAGATGGGTTACTGTTAGGGATAATCGACTCTCATACTCTTAAAAGTTGGTATAAAGGCGAAGAGGGGGTCTAGAGTCCCTGTATCCAGATGTGGAAGTTCAGCCAACAAGAGAATCAAGGAGTACCAGGATCACTAATTATTATAACAGTAACACCCCCAGCAGTGATGGCAGCACCTGACAGATGTGTAGCATGTGGGTGTGTGCATACATGTGTATACAGATACATATGTCCATGCGTGCATATTCATGTGTGCATGTATGCATATTTAAACACACATGCTATTTTATATTTTCTCATCGCCACTTAATAAGGTGTTATTATTCCAGGTACATAAATGAGGAAATGGAGACTTCAAAGTAAAGTAACTTGCTGTGGGTCGTACAGGGACCATCCAAATTCAAGTAGCTCTAACTTCAAAGGTCATACTCCTAAAAGTCAGAGACAGATATCAAGAGAAGATGAAGGAAAAGCAGGATCAAGATTCTGAGTCCAGATAACTTATTTTGTGGGCTGATTCTGCCAAATGGAGAGAGATGTGTTTACTGAAGAGAACATATCAATATAGGGTACATGTAGCTAGTTACAACATGTCATGTGTATATACATATGTAAAACAAATCCATGTATACATATGTATGCATACACAAATACCTGTATATGATATGTATATATGCATTTTATTCAGTTTTTCTTTTCAGGCTCCTAATGATCCCCGTGTAGGGGACACTTAAAATAGAGAAAAAAGAAAAGAAACAATATTAGCATGAAGCCTAGCTTTTGAATCTAATAGCTTTAATGTGCCAGGATTTTTAGTATGTATTTTTTAGTTCCTAGTATAGATGGATTGTACACCCATCTCATTTAATCTTTATAATGTCTGAGCCATGTTTTTACTGATAAACAAACGGAGGCTCAATGAGGTTAAGTGAAGGAAGAACCACATGACCCTATCCATATCTGAACAAACACAAGTGACTCTAATAAAACCTGTGGTGATTAACTTCAGTTTGGTGGACAAATGAAAACAATCCTTGTTTTAGTCTGCCAGGTCACCAGCTCCTCAGAAGCCAGTTCTACAATATTCTCTTGAACTGAATCAGGACAAGGCTGGATTTTGCCCAGTAAACTGGTATTATATATACAGCCAAGTCACTACAAAATCTCTCTGGGCAATCATTTCATAAGATGTCCCCAAGAATAGAAAACTAATTCTCTCTGTGAACACATCGCTGACAGGGAAAAGAAGTCAGATAAGAAGAAAATCAGAAATGAAGTTGCTGACACCCTAACAGACCATCTGTATATTCAGTAGAGTTTTTGGATTGAGTTTAGAGAGGATAAGACATCACAATATTGGAATAGGTTGCAGAAACCCATTTGGAAAGTTTAAGACAGAGACAAAGGAAAGAAGGAAGAGAGGGAATGAGAGAGGGGAGAGAAATAGAGGGACAGGGGGTGGGGGTGAGTGTCATGGAGAGAGAGAGGGAGGGAGGGAGGGAGAAGAAAAATAACCCCTTTGAGGAAATTGTCTCTGAGTTAGAATCCTGTATTCTGTTTCACTGTGTATCTTGAATAAAGTTGAACAGATTCTCAACTTGGAGATATGATCCTAGGGCAGATAGCCCTATGTGATCTTCCCAAGGGCCTCAAGTTATGAAGTTGAAAAGAGGAGTCCATGACAACAGACATAGACATGACAACTCTTCTAACCAGGTCCCCCTACAATGAGCTTCTTAAAGGGAGAAATGGTTATGGTGGCAATAGGAACCCTAGGATGACAATCTGTTGGTAGCTGAGAGGCACAGAAGACCTACATTTCCTCAGCGGCAGAAATGAAATAAAAATTATTTGCCAAGTGAGACTTTTCTACCTCTGAGTGTTTAAGAATAACTACTTGGTCTTACTCATTTCTGAACACCTCTTCTAGAGCCTTGCCTGTACCTGGCACAAAGCAGGTGCTCAAAATTCTTCCTTGTATGTGAAAATCATATGAGAATATGGTTTTAACAAAGTACTTGGAAAACAATAATGGCATTCCTGTATCAGACAGGATTGGCTAAATTATGCTGCAGTGGTCATAACAAAATAAAAACCAGAATTTCTCTATGGCTTAAGATAACAAGGTTTCATTTGTCATGTAGACCAGATACTCATCAGGGAGTGGTTTGGGGCCCTGCCTTCAGTCTTCTCACTCCATGACCCAGAGTCATGGAGTAGCTCCTCCTTGGGGGTTGCTGGTCACCTTGGAAGAGGAAGAGAGGGCTCTGGAGTGCCTCAACCCTGCTCTAGCCTGGAGTGACATATGTCACTTCAGCTTACAAGTCATTGCCCAAAATGAAAGACATAGGGGAGGAAAAGTAATTTTTCCTCAAAACTTTTGAGTTTCTTGGCTAAGACCCCTGTGAGAAAAGACAGATGAACAAGAGAAAAACAAACAGAAGTTTATTAACATGTATATCTCATGTATACACAAGAGATGCCCAGGGAGAAATGAACAATTCAAAGAAGTGGCTTAGAACTCCAGCTTATATGACAGTGCAGCAAAGAACAGTACATCTGTGGAGACATGATAAGACAAAGGAAAACAGTTTTAGGTTTCCAAGAGCAGAGGTAAAGGCCAGTGAGTAAAATTGTTATGTAGATTCCTCTGGTGCCATCTCTAGGCTGATAGGGTCTAAAGTTGTTGGCAATTGGTTAACTTTTGTCCTCCTAAACAGAGAGAGGAGGAATAACTTCATAAATGTGTGTCCTGCTTTCAGGCAAATTTAGGGAGGACGAGGAGGTTTGTTTGTCTCTACTTCTCAGTTACCTTCAGCTCAAAATAATCCTTAGGGCAAGTGGCATATTTTGAAGTGTCATATTGTGCTAGCCTTCAAATACCTATAACCCCAAGGGGACCAGAAACTATAATGCCACCATATGCCTGAAAGATGAAGAAGCAGAAATAATTGGTGCATAGCCTCAGTGCCCATCACAGAGTTTGGGGGGGTGGGGGTGGGGTGGGGAGGGAAGAACAGGGACGAAAAGAACTGAAAACAAAGTCATACCCTAATTAGAGTTGAAATAAAAGGGCATGCTTGCAATATTGCTTTCTTCTTGTCGTCTACTACAAGATGTATTATTTTTTTTTTTATAATGTAGGACATACCAGAAAGAAAAGTGTATCAGATTTCTAAAATACTAAAAGTTATTTTTAAACCTACAAGTCTATTTTTAGGTCCTCACTTATGAATATATATAGCATGAATTTTAGTTTTAGCTAAGATAGAGTATTTGATTAATATCAAAATCAGCTTTACTATTTAATTAATATTACAATTTCAGTGTTAGTTCACGCTAATGTCAACATAACTTGTAGGGCTAATATTTAGAAAGTATTATTATATTCCTTTCTTTTTGAAAATCAAAGCAAACTTTCAAAATCAATTCTGTAATTAGTCACAAAGCCCTAACACACGTGTGGATAAAAATGTGTCTATATGCATGTGTTGATGTATAGATGAAAACATTATATATTTTTGACTCACACAAATGTTTTGACTCACAAAAACATCACACAAAAATGTTACTTCTATGAATCCATTTGCCCCTGAAATAACATTCTTATGTGTATGTATTTGCACAAATGTATAAAACAGAACATCACCGTGTCCTGTCGATATATTTTCCCTTATGCTCTGAATGCTAGCATACTCAGTCTGGCATCTGGAGAGCCGACAAAGCAGATGGTACCGGACGCTCTTGGACAACAGGGCTGGTGCCCCATCCTGCAAACGCCCCAAGGCGACAAGCACACCGCTGCGCCATCTTGCACTGAGTGCATCCCGGTAGCTTGGGTTACTTTCCCGCAGGGCTGCTTCTGCTGTTCCATATTTTATATTTGGGGGAGTTGTTTTGATATTTCAACACTTTCAGATGCGTTCAGGTGATGGTGCATGGACTACAGCAAAGAACCAAAGGGAGGTTATTACTCTGGATGTTATAAGATCAACATTTTGTGACAGCTAGAAGTGCTTTCTGAAAAAGATGAGGGGAACGCTAAAATGACCAGGCAGTTGGGGATTGGTAGAAATCCTCTAACACCATGAAGGACTTTGGACTTTGTAGCAGCTGGAGAAGATTAGCCAATAAATGAATGAAGAGAGCTAGAAGAAAAGATGTCCTGGGGTGGTTCCTGCTGCAATTTGAATGGGTCTCTGTAGGGTCTACCAAGACCATTATAGTGCTGATTGATTAGTACCAGAAAAGCAATCCTACACCCTGCTACATGAAGGACTGAAGGACGAAGGTCTGTGCCTACTCTGAGTATTCTTTATACTACACAAGGGTGCTCTGGGTGCCACAGAAGGATGTGTCCTGCTTTTGATAACTTAAGTCCTTGGCTTCTTAGTGATACCAAGCTTCTCGCAGTTGCAGGATTAGGGTATCTTTGTATCTAAGCCTGTTCAATCTCATCTGGTACTTTTTTGGTCAAAGTAAGTATAACTCCCCCTCCAGTTACTCACCAGTGCCCTTGGGTCTTTGGGAGATATGTTCTTTCCTGCCTCAGGGCAAGTGTAATTTCATTTCTCATCCTCCATCGTGCCTGAATACACAGTTTACCTAAAGGTTAAGAATTATGAGTCTAATTAAGAGGCTGGACCAATTCCACTACATTAACATGAATAGTGCATGGAAAGCACTCCCCATGGCTTCATTTTTTAAGCTGTAACCATTTCCATGTCGCTTCGCTCTTTCCTGTTTTTTCTTCCTGCTCCACTTAATGAAAATCTAATGGTGGCAATGGTGCCTACCTTGACCAAAGAGAAAAGGTGGTAATTGTTCCCGCCTGTCTCTTTCTCATTCCCTCACTGCTAAGGGCAGTGTCCTAGAGACAGGTTTACTTTACTAATCAAAGGCACTCCATGGGAGAAGAAACCCAAAGGATGTGGGGTTGTCAAGAAAACTCCACCACAGACAAATATGATGGGACTCGTTCATCAAATGAAATCATCAAATGATAAAATGTGAACTTTTCTTGAATCCTGGAAGTGAAAGGTCATTATAATAGAGAGTCAGTTTTATAAAGGTTAAAAGTAAGTGATGGATGGTGATGTATCCTGGAATCCCCCTGGCCTTGTAACACTGCCTGCATCAGACACTTCTGCCCTGGTTCAATGGATACACAACCGTTAGGGCCTCTGAGCCAACAGTGAGAGTGTGCTTCAGTCACACGTCTGTCCAGACAATCCTCTGGTGTCAGGAGCTTCCACAGGGAGTGAGTGTAGAAGTCCCACTCTGCTGTGGGTTTCCCTTAAGACTTACCTCAGGACTCCCCTGAGGGAGGAGCTGGGGTCTGAGATCTTTTGCCACTAATTGAAAGGTTCAGGAACAACTCTTTAGCATGGCGTGTGTTCCAGAGGTTTTGAGGGGAAGATAACAAATTGAACATATGTTAAATCATCGCTAGAAGGAAAGTAATTGCCCAGGAAACTGGATGATGTGGAGTGAGCCTTCAAAAATATGTTATTTACCAAGACTTGGCAGGCTGTAGCTTATCTTCCCTCTAGAGGTCCCTTCTTGTCCTTATTTCCTCATGTATTATCTATCTATCTATCTATCTATCTATCTATCTATCTATCTTAACTAATCTATCATTATTTAAATATTCTTTATTTTATCTTATTTCCCTCCGTGGGTCCTTTCTGATACTCAAGCTCAATGCTTGAGCTCAGGGATTCACAGAACACGAAACACAAGAAGGTTTTGTGTGGTATATGAGTGCACTTTTCAAAAGCATTATTTGTATTTTTAATTTGATGTGTGCTAGAAAAAATATATGCAATTAACATACCAACCACATGATTTCAAGGAGAGTAGTATAAGTTGAAAAGAAGTTGGTAAATTTAAGGTCAATTAGATTTTTTGAAAAGATATGAAATAAGGGGTGTCTGGGTGGCTCAGTTGGTTGAGTATCTGACTTTGGCTCAGGTCATGATCTCACAGTTCATGAGTTTGAGCCCCATGGAGAACTTTGCACTGACAGCATGGAGCTTGCTTTAGATTCTCTGTCCCCCTCTCTCTGTGCCCCCCCTCTTTCTCTCTCTCTCTCTCAAAAATAAACATTAAAAAAATTTAAAAAAAGATATGAAATAATAGTGCAGATAACAAACTCAAAGCTGATTCTGCTATGACAGAAGGTGGGAAGTGTTAGGACGCCTTTCCTTCCCCAGACAGTTCGATTCTGTTATATCACCTTGTCTTACTCATGCCTGGTCTTACTTCCAGATGCACCTGCCCTATGCAGTGCTGCTGGTGACATTTCTTCTTTCCCACGTCTGCTCACCTGTGAAGCCCACTCCGGTCATGTGGGCCAAGTTAGCATCTGCTATTCTTGACCTTTTTACCTGTTTCATCTAGTCACTGTATTAAGTATCCACTTTTGTTGTAAGGGGTTGCATACCTAAAGCTGGTATACAAACGGTAGTCACTTTTATATGCTCAGTACATAGACCTGCATTTAGAAGATCCTGCATAATTTGTTTTGAAGACGCAATTGGTTCCTCTAGAACTCTTAGGAAAGTCACCAATGAGCTTCACAGTTGCCCAATTCTATGGGGATCCTGGAAGTTCTTCCCTTGATGTGGCAGCATTTGGCACCTTCCATTTCTTTGGAATACATGCTTCATTGACCTTGAAGATGCAACAGCCCCGTGTTTACACGTTCCTACCTGACTGTGCTTTCACTATTCTTTGCTGCTCCTTTTTTTTTTCTAAAATGAGGGGTCATCCTTGGGCCCAGTCCCTGGCTCTCTTCTTCATTCTCCTTTGGGGTTACAATCCATTCACACAATAGAGACTCTCAAATTTAGATCTCCAACCAAGATTCCTTTTCTGAATGTATGGTGCACATACCCACATGCTGAATGGTTATGCAGTGTCCGGAAATAATTTTCTGATCTTCCTCCACATCTGCTCTCCAGCATTCTTGCCCAGCTCTGTCAGGTGCTCCACCAAGAAATCCTGGAATTATACCATGTTTCCTCTTTTTCCCATACCCCAATCCTGCCTATTATGATTTAAATGTATTGGGAATGTGGGGTACCTGGATGGCTCAGTCTGTTAAGAATCCGACTCTTGGTTTCTGCTCAGGTCATGATCTCATGGTTTGTGAGTTCGAGCCCGGCATTGGGCTCCATGCTGACAGTGCAGAGCCTGCTTGGGATTCTCTCTCTCCCTCTTTCTCTCTGCCCCTCCCCTGATCGCTTTCTCTGTCTCTCTCAAAAAATAAATATGCTTAAAAAATGTACTGGGAATGTAGCCACTATCACCACCACCCTGGTCACTTCTCCAGTCCAAGATGCATCATCATCATCTCTCATTGGCTTTCTTATGATTGCTTCCTAAATGGATTTACTTGCTTCTTCTTATCACACACTTCAATTTGTTCTCAACATAGAAGTCAGTGTGCATTTCTTCCTGACACAGCAACCAGTGTCTTCCTGTCTTACTACAAGTAAGACCAGTGACCGCTCAGGTCTTCCATATTTTGGACCTACTTGATTCCTTTACATTGTAAGCAACTTGTTGCTTTCTCGTTTCAATTGTAGCCATCATAGCAGAGGTATAGTGATATCTCATTATGGTTTTAGATTTGCATTTCCTTAATAATTAATAATGCCAATCATCTTTTCATACACCCATTAGTCATCTGTATATCTGCTTTGAAAAAATGCTCACTCAAATCCTTTGCCCATTTTTTAATGTTTTTGTTTTATTTTGTTTTTGTTTTTGTTTTGTCTTTTTGGCATTGAGTTATTAAGAGTTACTTACATGTTCTGGATACTAAACTCTTATGAGAGGTATGATTGCAAATATTTTCTCCTATTCGCTAGTCCATTTTCTTCATAGTGTCCTTTAATGTAAAGTTTCTAATGAAATCCAACTTATCTGTTCTTTTTTCTCTTATTATTTGTACTTTTGGTGTCCAGTCACTTGTTCCTCTGCCTGCCTTTTCTAACTTACTACATGCCTTACTACTTTACCTCTTTCAGAACTTGGCATAAATACAACTTCTTAGCTGGGCCTTCAACTATTGACCCTATTTAAAATTGTCACCCTTCGTGGCCCCAGCACTGCCTACCCCATTTTCCTGCTTTATTTTTTTCTTCATCAGCCATTTCCACACAATATGATTTACTTATTTATGCACGAATGCTTCTGGACTTATGCTAGATAAGGCAGGGATTAGTGGCTGATACTGTTGTGCCACAACCCTCACGCCTGTAGCAGAGTCCGCTACAGAGGAGGGACTCACTATAGTGACTGGTGAGGGAGTACAGCCTGTCACCAGAGAGCTGCTTCTTCCTGTGCGTAAGCAATTTTATGTCTCTTCACTCACCTACCTTTGACTTCAACTGTTACTTCATCATTGATGTAATTATCAGCATAATCATCACTATCCAGCCATATTTAGAAGGGTTCCACCTCCTCATGGTGCTAAACTAAGTATAGCTATGGAAGCATGCATCTGGGATTTTCCATGACAATCTCGATATAAAAATAAGTTTATTAGACAATGTAACCCAGTTTTGCCTCAAAAAAAAAGCAGGCATAAGAAACAGCAATTCTGCACCACCACTGATGAGCTGAGTTTATGACCTTACATCAATGTCACAGCTTTTCTGAGCCACAGTTTCCCCATCTGTAAAAGGAGGCTATTGTGAGGAATAAGGAAAACCATTGCTCACAGTGGGAATCGTGTGCTCAATTTCATTCGCTGGGAAACTGGGCATAGAATACTTAAAATGGTAGCCATTATAAGAAGTATTAAGCTTATTAGTAATAATAACTGTGATGTCTCAGTTGAAGAATTGGAGTACTCAGTCTCAAGGCACTACATTATCTTAAAAAATTAACTTACACTCAGAATGTGCTTTCGTAATGAATTTTAGTTAGTGATTGCAGTAGTGGTGATGGCACTGATGATGTTCATTAAAATGATAAATAGTGAATTAAGAATTCACAATTCCTGATAGGGTAGTAGAAATGCAGTGTCATAAACAATGTCAAGGTATTTGTGAGTTACGCTTTTTTTTTCCTGCCTCTTTGCCTGAGTTCCTAAACATTTCAGCTAACTTAAGTTTTTTTGAAGGCCTCAACATGTCAATGTTCCTAGTAGGCTTTATTTGTTGGGACCCGCTTGTGTACAAAATAAAACATCTACCAGTGTAATAAAAGCAGAATCCATTTGTTGAATACCTACTCTGTGCTAGAGATCCAGGCTAACTTCATCATCACATGTACTATTTTTCTGATTTTATAGAGAAGCATCTGGGGCACAGAAAAAGTGAGAAATTCCTGCAGTCAATACAACCATAAAGGGAAAGTGGAAACTTCAACTCATTTTTTTTTCTGACTTCAAAGCCCTAAAATATTTTCGCAGTGATAAGGTGCTATTTTTTTACAGCTTTATTAAAATATATTTAACCTGTCATAAAATGTGCTCATTTAAAGTCTGTAATTTGTGGTTTAAGTATATTCACAGAGTTGTACACATCACCATAGTCTAACTTTAGAACATATTTTAACATCTCCAAAATAACACCCCCTGGAAATTTATGGTCATTCCCCAACGCCTCTTTGCCCACAATGCCCCAACCCCAGGCAAATATTAATCTACTTTCTATACTCACGTATCAACCTCATCTAGATGTTTCATGTAAATGTAATCATGCACTATGTGGCTTTTTTGTAACTGGATAATTTTACTTAGCATAATGTCTCTAAAATTAGTCTATGTTATAGAATGTGTCAGTATTTAATTATTTTTTTATTTCAATTAATATTCCATATGCTAGTTACTAATGTTTTGTTAATATATGGATATACCGCATTTTATTTATTCATTCATCAGTTTATGAGCATCTTAACCTGTTCCCACATTTTGGGCTATTATGAATAATGCCATTATATACGTGAAGACCAAAATAGGTTTTCCTTCCTCTTGGATTATACACATGGGAGTAGAACAAGTGGGTCATGTAGAAATTGTATGGTTAGCCCCTTGAGGAACCACCCAATCATTTTCCAAACCACTGAACCATTTTATGTATCCATCAGCTGTGTAGGGGAGTTCTGATTTCAACACATCTTTGTCAACATTTGTTATAGTCTGTCTTGCTTATTTTAGTTATTTGAGTGGGTGTGAAGTAATATGTCATTGCAGCTTTGATTGTCATGTTTCCTAATAACTAATGTTGTTGACCACCTTGTCATATGCTTAGTGGAAACCTTTAGATCTTCTTTAGAGAAATTTCTATTTAAATTATTTACCTACCTTTACATTGGATAATTTGTCTTTTCATTGTTGGCTTGTAAGAGTTATTCATATATTCTGGATCATAGTCTGTTATGAGATAATAGGATTTGAAACTAGTTCTCCCCTCTGTGGGATGCCTTTTTACTTCTTGAAGGTGTCCTTTGATGTTTGTTTATTTATTTATTTTCCTCATTTTGATAAAGTCCAGTTTATCTACATGTTTCTTTTGTCACTCATGTTTTTGATGTCATGTGTAGGAAACAATTACTTAGTCCAAGGTCACAAAGATTTATTTCTATGTTTTCTTCTAGGATTTTTATGGTTTCAGTTTTTAAATTTAGAGATATGACCCATTTTTAGTTAACTTTTGTTTATGGTGTGAGGTAGGGAGTTGACTTCATTGTTCTACTTGTACCATGTCAATTGAACTGGCACCATTTCAGGTTTTCCCATTAATATTTCCCATTGCATGGTCTTTGTGTCCTTGTCAAAAATTATTTGATCATAAATATGAAGGTATAACTCTGCACTCTCAATTATATACCATTGATCTATTTTTCTGTCCTTACTCCAGTATTACACTGTTTCAATTACTATAGTGCTGTATTAGGTGGTAAAATTGAGAAATATTAGCCCTCTTAGCCTACTGAATTCTTTTCAAAATCAGTGTGGCAATTTTAGGTCCTCTGAATTTCTAAGTGGATTTTCAAATTCATGTGTTGTGTCAGTTTCTGCAATGAAAAATCTATGATTTTGATAAGGATGATGTTGATCTGTTGATTAATTTGAGAATTACTGTTACCTTAAAAATGTCTTTGGATCCATAAACTTGGAGTGTCTTTCTGTTTATTTAGATTTTCTTTAAATTACTTAAACAGTATTTTCTCATGTACAAATTGTGCAATTCTTTTGTTAATTTAATCCTAGTTTTCTTATTTTCTTTTTCTTTTTATATACCTATTTATTTTTATTATATAGTGTTTCCTTAATTTATTTTTATATTCTTCATTGCCAGTATATAAAACTACCTGTGATTCCATATATTGATCTTGTATCTTGCCACAATCTTAATTTATTCATTGCATAACTTTGTATTGGCTTCCTTAGGATTTTCTAGACATAAGATTGTGTCATCTGAAAACAGAGTGTTACTTTTTTTCTTTCTAATTTACTTGACTGTCTTTTTCTCCTTGCCTAATTGCCCTACCTGGAACCTCCAGTACAACATTGACAAGAAGTAGCCAAAGTGGAAAGACATCCTTGACTTGTTCCTGATCATAGAAGGAGAGTATTCAATCTTTTCCATTAGGTATAATGTAGCTATAGGTATTTCATAGGTACCCTTTATCAGGTTCAGAAAGTTTCCTTCTAAACCTGGTGTCTGGCTTTTTTTTCATCTTTTTAAAATTATTATTGTAAAAGCATTGAATTTTGCAAAATGCTTTGTGTGAGTTTCCTGAGATGACTATATAGTTCTTTTTTATGTTATTATTATTGTCTGTAATACTATCAATTTTCATGAACTTACCATGTTTTATAATCTTTTTATATGTTGTTGAATTTGCTTTGCTTGTATTTTGCTGGATATTTTTGCATCAGTATTCATCAATGATATTGGTCTATACATATCTTTTCTTGTGATGTCCTTGTTTGGTTTCAATATCAGAGTAATGCTGGTCTCATAGAATGGATTGGGAATTGTCCTCTTTTCTGTATGTTTGTGAGAAGTTTGGGAAGGGAAGGAGTTAATTTTTCTTTAAACATATCCAGGTAAAACTCATGGATAAAGTCATCAGGACCTAGACTTATGTGTGTATGTGGTTGGGGAGGGAGGGAAGGATTGTGTTTTTTTGTTTTGTTTTGTGAAGTAATTCAGTCTCTTTATTACAAGTATTCAAATTTTATATTTCTTCATGAATCAGGTTCAATAACTTTTTTGTTTCTAAGATGTTTTCCATCTCATCTAGGTTATCTAGTCTATTTTTACATAATTGTTCAAAGTATTCTATTATTGTCCTATGTATTGCTGTAAAGTCAGTAATGATGTATCTTCTTATATTCCCAATCGTAGTTATTATAGTCTTCTGTCTTTTTTGTACTCAGTATAGCTAAAGTACTGTCAAATCTTTTAACCTTTTTTAATGAATCTATTGGTTTCCTTGATTTTTCTCTATTGCTTTGCTAATGTCTATTTCACTTATTTATTCTCTAATATTTAATGTTTCTTTCTTTCTACTTGATTTTGGCTTAGTTCTTTTTCTAGTATCTTAAGGTAAAAAGTAAGTTTGTTCATTTGAAATTTTTCTTTCTTCCTTTCTTTTTCTCTTTTTTTTTTCTTTTTAATTTATAGGCATTTCCTATGATGGGAGCTTCCTGGTTCAACAAGTACCCCCAATATGAGGGTAAAAAAGTATACATTATAACAAAATTTACTCTCTTCTACACAAAGGAGAGACTAGGAAGGGAATGTATCTGATTTTGTCATGATCTGCTCTTCTGATTGCTCTCTGCTTGATATTTGGCTTCTCTGGGTGCCTTTGATACTCATGCTTATTTTACCCCAGTTCTGTCCACTCAGTTCCTTACCTGTTGCTTCCATAGCCCTTTGCCAGAAAAGGAGCTTCCTCAAGGACAGGAACAATGTCTGGTGATTGTCACTTTGCATCCCCATGGCTTAGATCAGGCTTGGTACATGACAGGAGCTCAGTAAACTTTCAGGAAGTAAAGTGAGCTGCGTAGACCTTTAATTTCAGAATCCCAAACATATGTCATGAAGGAACATTTGAAATCTCTGCTACAAACTCATTTCCAGCAGGAAAGCTAAGAAGGGAGATATGCCTCCAACCCCTCCCCCATTCTCCTTGTTAGAAGAATGAGTGGCTTGAGGCAAAGCCACCAAAAAAGAGGCAGGCATTGGTAAGTCACAGCAGGATGCATCTTTTTCTGGTCTCAGGGGCATTTCTGTGGTAAACAAGACAAAAGACCCTGTTAAATGACGGGTCTCCTCAAGGAGCTGAGCTGAGCTAACAACTGGACCTACCTGCTGATGCACACCTGGGAAATGCAGTGTCAAAGACCCAGGAGTCTTATCCTTTCCTAATAGGACAAGGTTGCCATGCTGCCTCAGTTTTCTGTGGCTAATGAAAACAATCCCTATCACGGTTAGCGCCTCATCCCTTTTAATTCTAAGACACTTCAAGGTTTACAAAACTCTCACCTACAGTGATCCTTATGGTATTGCCATTATGAGGGGCAGAGATCAGATACTTGTCAATTTCCACTTATAGCTAAGAAAACTGAAACTAAGGATCTTGCCCCAAATCATTAGTCAAAGTAAGTGAAAGAGCTGAGCCTAGAACATAGGTTTCTGGTCAGTGGTCCCATTTCTTTTGTTTCTCTTGAACTCAAAGAAAAAAGTATTTCCTTGCTAATTCCTTTGGATACATGGCTATTCACATTCTCAACTGGTTACCATCAACTCTGTAAATAGCTCTCCCTCTCTCCATCCTGTCTTTAGTCAATGCACACACTAGTTGCCATAGTCTTTACCTTTGAAGTTTTGAAGGAGTGGAAGTTATATCTGATCCTCAGAAGGGCATCTAGATAAAGAAATCTCATTTCTATCCAGGTGCCCTCAAGTTTCTTTGTCAAATTTCTCATTTAGGTGAGGGTCAGCCCAACTCTGTCCTTCAAGATTCAGCTTAGATGTCATATCCTCTAGAAACTTGTTTTGGACTCCCCAGATTAGGATAGATTCTTCTTTCCTCAGCCTTCACAGCATCCCATACTTTTCTCTGGGGAAACATTAATAATATTATTCTCTGCTGTCACTTCTTGTAATATTGGATTGACTGCTTCCCTTTAGTGACCTGAGTTTGCTGCAAGGGTAGGATGTCTAGAAAAGCTAAGAATGACTTATTCCCAGCCATATTCCTGTGCCTCACACAAAGCCTGACACATGATAGGGTGCCATAAGAATTTTCCAAATGACTAACATTGACCTTCTTCTCCCCAGCCATCTAGCTCTCCGTTCAATAGTCAACCCAGTGTGAAAACAGAGACTTCCAGGGGAAATGCATTTCAGACAAAACATTTTGGACAAAATGTTGACCATGGTCTAGTGATGATGATGCTTTTAATGGAACTGCAGATCTCTCCATTGTCTGCAAGATTGCAAGTTATTGGCTACCAAGCCCCGAGCTGAGACAGGAGAGAAAATGGAACATCATATATATACCCAATGTCTTCCTGACATTCAGTAGTTTCACTTGGATAGGCAATTTCAGTTGGTTCTGTTGCTTAGGTTAATTACTAGAATTCTGAAATGGTTGATTTTAGTTGTTCTGCCTGCAGTTTTGTTGTTTTAGAGAGAGAGTGAATTCAGCAAGGTCCTCACTCCGCCATTTTGGAAGACATGATGATTTTATAATTTTGATCTTGAAAGAGAGTATAGGCTGGGTTTGGAATGGATTGTACCTTGTTACCAACTACAGAAAAGGATGTTGGCTAACTAGTGATGCAAAAATAGGAGATAAGTCCTTTAGATACTTAACGAAACAAATTGTTTCAATCATTCTGTAAATAACTTATAGGCAAACAACTATAGCAAGCATGAACTTCTTCATCTATTTAAAATAATTTTATGGATTTTTGTTGTTGCGCTTGATGGTAGTGGTAGTGATGGCATGCGTGTGGATGTATTGTGGATGTTTGGGGTGTTCGTTTTCACTTGAGAATGCTTTGTTGAGGGTAAGATCAACATTTTCAGAACTGAAAGGCAATAATCTGGGTGTTTCCTCCGATTAATATCAATTATTCAGGAGTCTCTGTAAGCACAGTGTGACTGAATGTGAATATCTGCTTTTGTGCCTTACTCTTTCCCAAACACTGTGTAGCTGGGCACTGTAGATTGTTTGGTTGATCCATTATGGGCTCTTCAAACGGGGGAGTCCATGAAGCATCTTCCAATAATTTCACTGATTTTTTGTTTTTGTTGTTCCACTGACCACCAGAAGGGAATATTTGTGGCTTTGCTGAGCTCAAGTTCTGTAATACTAGTTTATATATGTACTACATTAGTTTTTCTATCATTTTCCTGATAACAAAGAGAAAATAGTGCTCTAGTCAATCCTCCAATATGTTAGGCAACTAACATTTATTGACTAATCACCTTACTTTATTCAGTGAGTAATCATTTTATCTACATGGTGCCACTGGGGAGGTAGTAAATTGTGAAATGCCACCTTGGACAACTCATTTTCTTTCTCTGCACAAGGCTTGGGGATTCTTCTAGCCAGATTGTACTGAAGAACGTCATGTTTCCAAAGGATAAGCTTTATCTTCCGTGAAACAGACCATTTGCAAAATTAATAGGTAAATTAGCAAAGTGTAACAGCCCATTAGACCCACTGTCATAGTTTAGAATCTGGGCTGGGGAAAGGAAGCAAAAGCTGAATGTGTAAACAGAAGTTCCCTGAAATGACAGGAACTGTCTGTCTGTGCGGAGAGTTGTGGCCACTCAAATGGAGCCCACAAACTGCTATTAACATGTGGTCCCCTCAGGGCCTCACTACACGTGCACCAGGGGCAAGCTGTTGGGCTTTAAGACCATAGCTAGCAATCTTAAATTGTGTGTTGAAAGCATTATATTGCCATAAAAGTGCCAGCGCCTACTTTACTAACCATTTCTTCTTTTTTTTTTTTTTTCAAAAAGTATCTATTGAATACTTGCAGTATTGAAATTTTAATAGCCCTTAGTATATACCAGGGCTTACATATGGCCACTGTTGTCTACTTGGAGAGCTTACTCTCTTATGCAGACTCGAAACTACCGCCCTCCAGACTAAAAGATGATACCAGCTAAAATCATGAATTTTGCAATCAAATAGACTGCTGTGTGACCTTGGTAAATTTTTTGACCTCTTTTTGAGGCCTACTTTCATTAGATGTAAAGTGAGGATAATATCACTTTGTGGGGTGGTTTTAATTGCAGTAATTAAATAAAAAGGTCTGTGCCAATAATAACCGTAGGCAACTCTTATTGGATCCTTAACATGTGCCACATAGTATGTTAAGAGCTTTACGTGCACTATATCATGTAAGTCTCACAACAAAACTTATAAGGTGGGAACTAATATATGCACATCTTACATTTGTAGAGACTAAGACTGGAGACATCAAATGACTTGGCCAAGTTCACTCAGCAAGTGAGTGATGGAGGTGGATTTCAACTGTACAATGTCTGGCTCCAGGGCCTTGATCAGCCTTGACTGTTCATCATCAGACATGATTGTGTTTGTAAATAGTAGCTCTCAACCAATGCCAAGTTCCTTCTTTTGCTCTTATTACCACTTCGACCTCTCATATCTGCCATAGGGATTAAAACTCTATTTGAGTACTTTTCTAGCTAACCTCTGAGGTACACGATCTTCAAATTGGTTAATAAAGCCTCTTGATCTTCAAAATGTAAATTACTTGAGTGCTTAGGTGCACCTGGAGGAAAATCCCCCCTGGACTCTTCTTTTAATTCCAACTGCCAAAGTGCCGGGGGTTCATTTCCTTTTTGCCTCTCATAGAAATTAAAGAAGACACATTATTTCGATTTTCCTGTCTCAGATCTCGTCTTCCTCACTATTTTGGAGGCTGTGCAGAATAAATACCGTAAAATGGCTCATTTCTGCTTACACTTTATTTCTTAGTACCCACATAGATCATCTCAATCACCTATAGAAATATTTGTGTCAAAGGCTAAGGCAGCTGATAAAATTTTTTGCTTGTAGGTTATGAGTCTGAGTATCCCAGCATCTCTGCATTGAAAGAAAAATAGTTACATTTGGTGTTTGTGATGATTTGAGGTAGTGAAAATATTTTTACTGCCAACAAAAGCAGTTTTATGGTGTTCAATCCTGAATCACTAAAATCTGGATTTTCAGTGGAGCAAATTGCACTGCTTACAACGGAGGTTTTTTAAAATGAGTGCTATTTATTATCTAGGCAGTGTTCATTGGCAAGTTTGTCTATATGGTTAATGCCTCTAAAGGGTTGAGAGACACCCAATACCTAAAATGTGTGTGTGTGTGTGCGTGTGTGTGTGTGTGTGTGTGTGTGTGTGTGTGTCATTGGCTATTCCTGTGAGAAGGAAGGAATGCCATAAGTGAAAATCCTGAAATGATAAGCAATATAAGGTTCAGGTTGTAATTTCTTTAAGAGTTGTCATTTTTGCTATTGTTTCCTTGTATTTTTTTATTTCTTATTCTGTAGTTAACTTTTCTTAGATTTAAGTCATCTCTGCAATTACAGCATGAAGCTCCTACAATTGTTTTTGAAAGTAACATGATATAGTGGGGCATTTGATCTGAGATTTAGACCTTAGTCCATCTAATTCCAAAGTTTATTGTCATACTACCCTAAAAAGACATCAGTGGATAGTTTCCTGCTTTGGAACAGAGACAGTGGTGTCTGGGATGGTTAGGGGGGTGGTGCAGATTCAATCCAATATTTTCTTTATACATGGGTAATTTGTGTACAGCATTCAGCTAAGTACTGGAAGGCTGGGAGAGGTACACAGATAGTAGGCATTTAGGACTCGATTCCTTTAAGAAACTTAACATATATTTTGAGAGAGTGGGATAGAGAAGGAGGCATGACCTCAAGAAAGATTTGAAGGGTGGCATGACACTTATGTGAACTCATATGAAGCCTCCAAGCAAAATAGTCCTGTGCAAATTCATACAACTATGAACTGAAGTGGTAGAATCCTTCATGGAAGACTGTGATTTATGGATGTATTAAAAGTTCTCCAGATAGGATTCATCTGCAGAGGGTGAGAAACTGGGACAACATGGCAGTAGAGGGAATGAGAGGAGAGAGAGAGAGAGAGAGAGAGAGAGAGAGAGAGGCCCAGCTTACTTGTATTCCAGACAAGCTCAGCCTTTCCAGCATGCTAATATGCCAGTCATAGAAGTAAAGTCAACAGTCCCTTCCAACATGGTACTCATGGAGACGAAGTCATCTTGGACCCTCCAACTTTAGGTGACATCTCATCACAAATATGAGAAACTCTATGTGAGACTGGAAAAAGAATTGTCCACCTGAAACCTAGTCAACCCACAGAATTGTGAAAAATAATTAACTAATTATTTAGAGCCACAAAATGTTAGGGTGACTGATGATGCAGCAATGGATAAGTGAAACAGTGGAGCTTTGAAGCTTGGATAACTTGAATAAATAGATGGGAACTACAAGCAGCAGAAGTTATGAGAAATGGTTTGGTATTTATTGATTTCTTACTATGTCTTTATAGAATTAGTTAAGATTCTAAATGAATTCTCTAACTCAGCCCTGTCCAATAGCACTCACTGCACTGGTGGAAATGTTCTCTACTTACATTCTCTTATATGGTCGCCACTGCCACATGTGACTATGGAGCACTTGCAACGTAGTGATTGTGAATGAGGAACTGAAATTTCAATTTTAATTGATTTCACTTTAAATTTAAATACCTACATGCAGCTACAATATTGGATAATAGAGCTCTAAAGCTTTGAAAGTGGATACATTCGATGGGTAGATAATGTTAATCCCCGGCTTCTGCCATCAGTAGTTGGGTGGGTGGGAGAGGAATTAGCTAACTTGGTGGCTGTGCTCCTTCTAGGTTTGGCATCTGACCAGCTAGATGACTAGGGCCAGGGCGATATGGGAAAGAAGTGGTATAGTTACTGCCAAAGCCTTGACACCAGTATATCTCAAATTGTGATACAAAATATTGGGGTGCTTGGGGCGCCTGGGTGGCTCAGTCGGTTGAGCGTCCGACTTCGGCTCAGGTCATGATCTCACAGCTTGTGGGTTCGAGCCCCGCGTCGGGCTCTGTGCTGACTGCTCAGAGCCTGGAGCCTGTTTCAGATTCTGTGTCTCCCTCTCTCTCTGACCCTCCCCCGTTCATGCTCTGTGTCTCTCTGTCTCAAAAATAAAATAAAACGTTAAAAAAATATTGGGGTGCTCGTTAACAATGGTCCACCCCAACTGTTCTGTGTGAAGGTCTTGAGCACTGTATTATAAAAAGGCTCCTGGCCGACAGAGCTACAAGTCCAGTTCCTGACCACAGCTCTTCTTTTAATGATCAATTTACCTAGATGTCTGTGTGTGGTATAACAGTTGGGCCTCCTTAAACAGTTATTATGCATTTCCTTAGATCTGTTTAACTCTCTTCAGACCTTTTAATTTTTCATTTTTTTCTTTCTTTCTTTCTTTCTTTTTTTGTCTGAAATGCTTTGCTCTGGAAGTTTCAAGGTTCATGGTTTTCCTTTTCAACCAGAATTACATTTTTCTTAAGTTCCTCCCTTGAGTGCTTAGAGAATATTGATGTGAAGGGTGGTTGGTAATCATAGGAAGCAATTTCTATATTCAGAAAGGATGGAACTTCCTGTGCATGGAAACTACAGAGAAACCTGTAAGTGGCAGACAGGAAGATCCGACTGAATTACAAAACGTCTGTCATGAAAAATAGCTATTTTTCTTTAGAGCGTGTATTCTCTTCTGTAAATGTACTCGTGGTTTTGGTGAATACAGAGACACATTTGTAATTGTTAGTAACCATGTACATATAATTAGAGTATTGAAATATTAAAGGAAATACTATGGCACCTCAGTAAGGCAATTTTGCCCTGTTTGTTTATACTGAGTTAGACATTGACTTATTAAAATATTTATTTAAAAATTGAGGCATTTGTTCACATAAATTTTACTAGCACTAATTCTGAGCTATTGGTGCCCAAATACATAAAACTGTATGTTCAAGAAAAGTGTGCTAGGTTTCCAGTATCGCATGCCCTCCAGACCTTAGTTTTTTTCTTGTTTATATTGGAGGAAACATTGCTATCTAAAAGATACTCCTTGCTGAGCTCTATGACTCTCTACCCCAAATCCTGTTCTATAAGCAATAATCTCTATAGTGTCTGTAACAACAACAAAACCTCAAATCGGCCTTTGTTTTGTTGAAATGAAATCAAGATTAAGCCTTTGATGATATTTTTGGAACTGGTGGAAGATATTTGGTGAGGGGTGGGGAGTCTGGAGAGGGTTAAGCAGTCATGTGGCATGGTGTGGTTCCTTGCTTGGAATTCTCAGCAGAGTGGATGTGAGGGGAGAGACAAGGAGAAAAACAGATTAGGAACCTGGTGTTGCTGACTTAGGGACACTGAGACCCAACCCGGGGCACTGTCAGTAGCTGGGATAGAGAATGGGGCAAATTTCAGGAAAGGTCTGTCAGCCTTGTTGACTAAGTAAGAAAATGGAGAGTGCAGGAACGTGAAGCAGACAGAATGGTCTGGGGTTCGAGAATAACTGGTAGAATTTTGGCTTCACGATAGAGGTAAATGATAATACAGTTCATTCAGAGAAGGGGGGAGACTCCCTGGGGTAACTGGAAACACTCTGAGATCATTTGGGGAAATGGAATTAGCCAGCAAGCATTATGTCTTGGGGTGTGTGAAGGAATTAAAAAGCAAAGGTGTGAAATATAACATCAGATGGACATGCTAAGCAATAATGTATTGCCAAACTGATGAAAAGTCATTAGACTTCAATAATGGCCCACATCTGAAAGTTAATTATTACAGGGTGAGTGTATGGGTGCCTCATGCAGACAAGGTCAATTATCTTATACCTACCTAAAATGTATTATGAATAATTTACAGGTAAAAGTTGGCGGTAAAACATGTTAAAAAATAAAAGGTGGGGAAAACATTGAATCAGTGGTAATGCATTCTGATAATAGCAGGTAGATAATTATACGTAGGTAATGTTCATACTTAGGGGATAAAGAATTATTCATTAGAATGAAGATATTCAACCCTTGCCACTATCCTGCTCCTGAGAATTGTGATGTTTTTACTCTTAGTACCACCACTGTTTTCATTTTGCATTTTACCACACCCAGCACAGTGGCCATTTATCAAGCATTTACTCTTTGCCCGGCTTAATGTGAACTCCCAAGGATATAATGGTAAGTAACATAAGAGCTGTGTTCCTTTGGGAGTTCAGTCTGATGGAGGAGATACATTGGTAACCAAAGAATTTTAAACAAAATAATCATTATTGAGATGGAGGTAGTGAGGCCTGGTCCTGGAAACAGATTCCTGAGTGAGATTAGATCCAAGCAAATCTTGAAGGACTAGTGGGAATTAGCCAAGCTAAGGTGAACACAGAGGATGCTGTGGCTGGAGAGCGAGGCTGAGTCAACAGCATGAGCTCTGCAAGATGAAACAGCATGGTGCCCAGACATGTGTGCATGCATATGCGTGTGTGTATGTGTGGGTGTGTACATGCATGTGTGTTTATGTGTGGCATGTGCGTGTGCTTGTGTGTGTGTGTAGTGTTTGTGTGACTGGGGGAGGATGGTGGGACCAGAGGTAGCTCGTTTTTTCTAGAGTTTGTATAGGTCCAAAGGTTTTCGGTCTTGATATCTAATCTTCATGATGTTTCTATTCTCATTTCAATTGGGTTTGCTCTGAATGCAGGACCAGAAGTTCCTATAGGAAGTAGAATTAACAGTGCTGTTTCTTTTCTCTTCCATTGGGCCTGCTTGTGCCTCACACCTGTGGGGAGTGAAGAATGCACATGCAGAACATGCTAGAAGGGGAATGTCTCCTGTCTCTCCCTTTTATTAGTCTTCCCTTTTGGAAAAATTATCTACATGAATGAATACACATTACTTATATAATAAGAAAAATTAACGTGTGTGATAAGAAGTAACATGCTTTTAAAACATGTTTAAAAACCTGGGGCGCCTGGGTGTGGCTCAGTGGGTTAAGCATCCAACTCTCGATTCAGCTCAGGTCATGATCCCAAGGTTCTTGGGTTTGAGCCCCATGCCGTGCTCTGTGCTGACAGCACAGAGCCTGCCTGGGATTCTCTTTCTTTCCCTCTGCCCCTTCCCCACTCATGTGTGCCCTCTCTCTCTCTCTCTCTTTTACTCTCAAAATAATAAACTCTTAAAAAAATGTTTAAAAACCTTACCTTCAGCACTCATATGAATTCTTGCTTGGAGTTTTAAAAAAACACACTACCTGCTTCGAATATATCAAGTGTCCATACAGGGTTCCTTATTGAAGTTAAAAATGCTTTAATTCTTGAAGGTCAAATTAATTCTTTGGGTTTGTTCAGAATGAGGCTTTATTCCAGCACTCTTACCGCAAGGCAACATGCTTTGTGTTTGTTATTTTTTCACATACTCTTATTCACGCAGTGGTCTTCTTCTGCACCGAAGTCTCCCAAAGCAGATTTCCCCCTCACTGAGCAGCATAAATAAACAAAAGTGTTGAAATGTGTTTTTTTCCCGAGTGGTCATCAGTTCTTGCCTGCAGTACTTTAATTGCCTTCAAACAGATATCTGTGTCTTGTTTCTTGTTTCACCAATTTCTGTTGTACACTGTTGCTTAAAACTCTTACCATCCTGAAATCTTGCCTCAGATCACTTTTGCCTGCAGGGTGAACATGGGGTGTCTCTGTGTGTCACTCAAAGGCCTCTGTAACTGTGCCAGGCTGGACCCTCCAGCCTCTTCCCTCCTGTTGGTGAGCAGACCCCCTGGGCAGCCATGCCCTTCCTGCCTCCTCCCATTTCCACACTGTCCTTTCTTACTAGGACACCCAACACCTGGTCCATTGTGTCAACTTCTCCTTATTCGTTCAGATTTTGTCCTAATATTATCTCTTCCTCAAAGCCTTCCTTAGCATCTCCAGGCAGAACCCCCCCTCACTGTGCTCCCATGGTTCTTTGAGCATTCACTTTTCTAGTCTAGGATGTAGTCTGTTGCTGAAATTGTTTTCTTTTGGCACCATCTTTCTCACATCATGTGAACTTGAAAAGGGAGATATGTCTGTCTATATTTGTGTCTCTAGCATTCTAGCACAGTGACTGGCACTTACTGAAAACTGAGTCAGTATTTGAGGAATGGATTATTTCTTTCCATACAGTCAGGGGTCCTACTTTCTTCAGGTACACCGTGAACTTCTGTGACCTGTACCTCTGCGCACACCATTATCATAGGATACATTATGTGATAAATGTGCTAAGTCCTGTGGTAGGTTTTTTGTAAAGGTGGCTTCTGACAATCCCTTTCATTCCTGTACGTGCTCTTCCCACAAAGAGACAGAATCTATTTCCCTTCCCCATGGGTCTAGGCTGCCTCGTCATTATGACTTGCTTTGACTATGTGATTAGTTCTGTGCCAGTTCCCTGTCTAGGCATCAGGAGGCCTAACAGTTTTTACTTTTGTGCCTCTGGAAATCTGTCTAACTTCCATGTATAGAGGTTGGAGCTGGAGTATTGAATGAAAGAGGTGATATGAGAAAAGAAAGGGACAGAAAGTCCCCAGCTGTTCCAACCACTCCAGTTGAGGCGCCAGACATGTTAGTGAAGTTTTCTGGCATGTTCCAGCCCAAGCTAAGCTCCCTAATTAATGTGGTCACAACCAATGTCACATGTAGAAAATAACAGCCCAGAAAATTGTGATAAATAACAATTTTTTGTTTTCCACAAAGACTCAACAAACTGTAGCCCATTTGGCCTACTGCTTGTTTTCTTCTGATAAAGATTTATTGGAGCACAGACATGCATATTGGTTTCTATGTTGACTGTTGGCTGCTTTTGCTACTAGGACAGAGTTGAGAGGTTGTGACAGAGACCAACCTTATGCTTTTCAAAGTTTAAAATATGTATTATCTGGCCCTTTACAGGAAAATATGGGGATCCTTCATATGTGTGTGTGTGTGTGTGTGTGTGTGTGTGTGTGTGTGTGTGTGTATGTACACACACACACACACATATATGTATAATTTTAGTATATTTTATTTATTTATATATATTTATATATGTTAATATAATTATATATAATATACATTATATAGTATATATATTATATATAATAATTATATTTATATAATTAATATATATTTATATATATATAATTTTAGTATGCCTTTCAAAGTTTAAAATATGTATTATCTGGCCCTTTACAGGAAAATATGGGGATCCTTCATATATATATATGTGTGTGTGTGTGTGTACACACACACACACACACACACACACACACACATATATATATATATATATAATTTTGGTATCTACAAACAACAAATATTTATCAGATTCTCAGTTTCTGAGAGTTATGAATCAAGAGTGGCCCAGCTGGCTGATTCTAGTTCAGGGTTTCTCATGAGGTTGCAAACAAATATCAGCCAGGGTGGCATCATCTGAAGGCTTAACTGAGGCTAGAGGGGATCCCTCTTTTAAGGCACTAAAAGCAGAAATATAATCAATAATAAATATACATAATAAATGCATTTTTGTTCTTCTTATAATGAAAATGTCGTTTTTACTGTGTTTGGATATGATCTCATTTAGTATTCCAAATAAAAATCCCAGGAATTTCCCTGCTTCCACAGTTTAACAGTGATAACCATTTGGCATAGTTTATAAGAAGTAACAGATCACCAGAATGAGTGCTGTCAGATATCAACTGATCTCTGGAGGGGGAAGGGGTAAAAACATGTCACAGGTGATAACAAGTTAGAGGGAAGGCTGTGATGTGTAATTATTGATGAGAGCCTAGTACATGAGACTTGGTACAAAGAGAAATCAATACCTTTTTTGTTCCAGATTCTTTTCTTTTTCCCTTCCTTAGCAACACGGGAAAAGAAAATATTAACACAGAGTAAGAGAAATTAAGTAAATATATCCCCTAATTATGTGAAAGTGATGGGATTTAAGTTGCTTATTTTTTTCTGGTATCACCAAATGGAATCCAAGAATTAACTGTTGAGAAGCCAGCACAGGAGCTGTAATGGTCTCTGGGGAATGTTCTGGCTGATGAATAGGGCCTTTCTTGGTTTAGCTTCTTTTACCAGCTCTCAGCTTTCCCTTGTGATTCCCCAGTGGGGTAATCCATCTGTTCTTTTGAAGTCAGATAGAGATTTTTTTTTTCCATGACACATGAATCTTTTCTGGTGAATTCTGAAATTCTTCAGAGACAGATCTAGAGTATGGAAAGAAGGCAGTATGCTGTAGTGGCAAGAGCCTGAGTTTAGGACATTCGTGGTTCCAGGTTCAAATCCTGGCTTCATCAATTACTTTCTGTGAGTACCTGGACAGCAAGTTTTAACCTTTCTGGGCATGACTTCTCTATAAAGCATGGACAAAAGCAGAAATACAGTTGGCACAGAATACATGCATTTTTTTTTCTTTTTATAGTGGAAACATATGATTTTTTTCTGTTCAGAGATGATCTCATTCAGTGTTCAAAATAAAAATCCCAGGAATATTGCTGCTTCCCCAGAACACTTTAACAGTGATAACCATTTGTTGAGAACATAATGCCAAAATATTGTGCCAAGTTCTGAAATTACAAAGATGAATAAGTGATAAAATCCTCTTTAATACAAGGAATCAGAGGTTTTAACTGTCCCATCTCCTGGGAGACATGGTTAGACTACATTTTATTCAGTATTTACTGAAATAAGACTGTAAACAACTGACACCAATCAAGTGTTGACTGAATGCCTAATTTTAAGCACTTTACATACATTAGTTTATTTCTGAGTTTCCTATGGAGTCCATGATTGTGACATAAGTATGCCACAGTGGGCTATACTTATGCTTCTGTGAATCATGTCCCTACTGTCGTATCAGTGCCGTAGGGCAGTCTGTTTTCAACAGAATGAAACCACTTTTTTCTTCTAGATATTTTTAAAGATTTGAGTCCAACCTATTTTAAATGATGTTAGGTGGCAAACAAAACAAAACAAACACAAGAAAACAAAGCCAAGAAATGTAACTACTGTATTTCATTTCAACTGTCTCTAACCTGCTGTGGCTGATAAAGGACTGTGAATTTTGACCATTACTGGATCTAGCTGAAGTTACTTGCCTGACCGAGGAGCAAACGGAATTTTTTATAATTACCTGTGTACAAACTTATTTGCTCATTCTGTTATGTCTGAACACTGGTTTCATTGCTGAAATGGTACACTCTATAACCTACCCCTTTGAGCCTTCAAGAAACCCTGACTTTCCCCTCCTCAGTGAACTACTCAGTGAATTTGTTTCCAAAAGAGTAATCCTTGGCCTGACAAATAGAGTTAGCACTGTAATTTTTTAAAAACTTTTGTTTTCTTTTTACAGTCCGGTAGTTTTTGTTTGATTCTTTGGTGAGACCTTAGATGAATAAGTAACTTTTCGGTAGACATTCATTAGCTTGTTAGTACAGGCTGGGATTTGAACCCAAGCAGTCTGGCTCTTGAATGCACATTCCTGGTACCTCAGTATGGTTGTCTACATGTGGTCAAACATTAAACACCAAGTTCTTTTTCATAGGAAAATGCCAAGCACTTGAGCACAGGTTTGTAATGATCTGTTAATGATATGATTTGGCAGAAGCATTGGTAAAGACATTAATATATGAAAAGATATGACTCATTCACCATAATGCATATGGAACAATAACACATAGGCACATTTTTGTGTATGTGTGTGTCCATGGTAAGTATTTAACAACAAACTCTCCAAAACAGTGCCCATATATATACATACATACATATACATATGCCTATATATGTATATGTATGTATACATATGTATTTATACATATATGTATTTATATATAACTTTGTCATAAATTTACTTATGTAAAGGCTGCCTAGTGTAAAATTTATAAATAATAAAAATAAGTATTACTCTAATTATAAATTCCATGTAGACATTTGATTCTCACAGAATGTCTATGTCGATTTTTGACAGATATTGGTATTTATAGCCACCCTATGGGTATAGTTGATGAAAAGAGTGAAGCTCCAACATGAATATTGTTAATACTTTCATATGTATTAATGAGTAAGACAAAAGTGAAATAATGGAAGCAGATGTTGAAACTTCCCTTGTTAATGATGCGGGCAACTACTCTGGTGAATCAGATAATAGTTTCCAAATACTAGGAGAACATTTCCTCAAATTTTTGTGTCGTCTAAATGTCATGGATGCAAGATAACACACTTTTAAGTTTAATCTATATTATTGTGCCTTTTCCCACACTTTCTGCAGTCTAGACAATCAATTAAACAATAAATCAAGCCCTGATTTATAGCGATTGTCAGTTTCTGTGGTGTGAACACTCACCATGGCTGATTTCATGCTACCAACATGGAGTCAACGGAAGTGGAGCTGGGAAGACATGCCCAGCAGTGCATCATTCTAGGTTTCAGTCACAGTAGACAAAAATAGCCCCAAGAACATAGATAGTTGTAAAGTGCAACGAAACAATTGAAAAATAAATAGCTTCGATTATTCCCTTTGTTTTAAATTTAATCATTAATTATAAGGTTACATACTTTATTTTCTAATCATGAGCAAGTTTCCCAAGCAGCTCATAAAATTTCTGAATATTTTCCAGTGCACTCTACTGAGTCAGCGTAGGCTGACTGCAGAACACCTCTGTGTATACCTGAAGGATTTGGATACAGGAAAAATACCATCTCGATTGTGACTTAGACTTTAACATATGCACCTAAACTATCAGGAATTTTCAAATTATCCAAAAGAGGCCAAATACCTCCTAAGCCAAGTAGGGTATAAAGAATATCTAAAGAAAGAATGTGTTCGTCAAACATGAGCTGGTAGCCTAGGAAGCAGAAATTCACATTTGGTCCAGGCAGCGTAAGCCTGGCTCAAAATGCTAATGCTGAAGTCCCCACCGGAGGACTGTCCTTAGAGACAGGATGGATGGGAGCTCACATTGTCAACTGTTTTCTGGGAAGTGAAGAATGTCACTGAAGGAGAGTCGAGAACGCTCTGTACTCTTGGAGGTTCTTTGTATGTGCTTTTGCTTTTGTTAAAACAAATCTCCTAGGTAAAAATATTGCTCCCATTCTTCATGTAATGAAGCTGAGGTTGAAGAAAAGTAATTTGTCCAAAATCACTTATCTGTTAAGAGGTAGAGCCAGAATGTGAACCTGGAGAATGACTCCAAAGCTTTCATTCTTTTATCCTGAAGATTCAGCTAGAGGAAAACAACAAAAAAGTGATTTACCTCTGGTAGTAAATGCATTTCTTGGTACCATCAGGGCCTGCCTCCCAGGAAAATGTAGGCTTTAAATGACCAGCATGATTCCTATTAAAAGTGAGGAGGGACACCTGGGTGGCACAGTCGGTTAAGCATGTGACTCTTGAGCTTAGCTCAGGTCATGATCTCACGGTTCCTGAGTTCAAGCCCCACATGAGTCTCTGTGCTGATGATGTGGACCCTGCTTGGGATTCTGTTTCTCCTTCTCTCTGCCCCTCCCCCGCTTGTGCGTGCTTTCTCTCTCTCTCTCCCTCTTTCTCAATAAATAAATAAATAAATAAACAAACAAACAAATAAAATGAGGAAATGTTACCAGTAGAAAGTTTGTTGTGTGTGGGAGTATTTGCTTTTGAGGTTCTGGTTGAGGAAGAAAGCTTTTCAAAGCGTTCTTATGCATTTGTTCAAAAACAGTGGTTCCTTTGAAAATAAATCAGAGAAGCAGGAAATTGTTATGGTTTAATGCCCCTGATCTTGTCTCTTCTTCTTGCAACTGGAGTTGCAATTCAAATTTAAAAATGCTTGGAAAAAAAAAATAAAAAAAAAAATAAATAAAAATGCTTGGAATCTTTTCTGTCCTAGAGCAATAACTCCTTTGACTTCCCATCCCACCTCAAGTGCACTTATTTTACTTTTTCCTTCTGCCTCTCAGTAAAAAGTGGTCTTTAAATGACCAGCAAAGGGGCGCCTGGGTGGATTGGTCGGTTAAGCGTCCGACTTCAGCTCAGGTCATGATCTCACGGTCCATGAGTTCGAGCCCCGCGTCGGGCTCTGTGCTGACCGCTCGGAGCCTGGAGCCTGCTTCCGATTCTGTGTCTCCCTCTCTCTCTGCCCCTCCCCCGTTCATGCTCTGTCTCTCTCTGTCTCAAAAATAAATAAACGTTAAAAAAAAATCTGTTAAATGACCAGCAAAAAGCTAATTCCTTTCTTGCAGGCATCCCTGCTAACCGCTTTTGAGGTACTCTGTCCTGGTCTAAATTGTTGAGTTGTATGTTCCTGAAGGGGAGCAAGGACGTTGAGTTCATTTACAAATTTCCTAAAATATTTCCTTCATCCATAAATTAATGAACTCATGAAGACAACCATAGCTCAGGCCGACTTGCTGACTTTTGAAGTATCCTAAATGAGTAAGTGACATTCTTCAATTCTTTTTTTTTTTAAGTTTTTATTTACGTTCCAGTTAGTTAATCTACAGTGTAATGTTAGTTTCAGGTATACAATGTAGTGATTCAACAGTTCCATGCAACATCTGGTTCTCATTACAACAAGTGCACTCCTTAATCCCCATAATCTATTTGATCCACCCCCCTACCCGCCTCCCCTCTGGTCACCATCAGTTTGTTCTCTCTATAGCCAAGTGTCTGTTTTGTGGTTTTCCTCTCTCTTTTTCCCCCCTATGATCATTTGTTTTGTTTCTTAAATTCTACATGAGTGAAATTATATGGTATTTTTTTTCCTCTGGTTTATTTTGCTTAGCATAAGATTCTTGCACTCCATCCACATTGTTGGAAATGGCCAGATTTCATTATTTTTTGATGGCTGAGTAATATTCCATTGTGTATATATGCTACATCTTCTTTATCCATTCATCAGTTGATGGACCCTTGGGACTGTTTTCATAACTTGGCTGTTATTGATAATGCTGCTATAAACATTCTTCAGTTCTTAAACCTACCCCTCTCTCTGACAGCATCACATCATTAAACACACACACACACACACACACACACACACACACACACACTCATAGTTACAATTGCATTTTTTTTAATTTCCATATTACAATTTACTTCAACAAAATGTTACTTGATACAGCTAGTTCATCATTTATGAACAGAGTCTTTTCTATTGGAAATTCATGGCATTTTAGAACTTTGTGAAAAAATAAATTTTGTTCCTTTTAACCATCTCATATCATGAGGAAATATCTCAGAATGGCTAATGAATTTAAGCCACAGTTCTGCATCTACTCAATGGTGGGTCTGTTTATACATCTCAGATACCCCATTTTTTAAAGACTATTTTTTTAGAACAGTTTTAGGTTCACAGGAAAATTGGGAAGAAGGTACAAAAATTTCCCATATACCTCTTGCCTTGACACATGCATAGCCTCCCTTATTATGAACATCCCCCACCACTGCGGAACATTTTTTACAATTGATGAGCCTACACTGACGCATGATAATTACTCAAAGTCCAAACTATAAATTAGGGTTCACTCTTGGTGTTGTTAATTCTATGGATTTGGACAAATGTATAAAAATGACATGTATCGTTCATTATAGTGTCATTCAGAATATTTCCACTGCTCTATTCATCCCTCCCCAGCCCCCAAACCCGGGCAACCACTGGTCTTTTTAAGATCACCGTAGTTTTGTATTTTCCATAATGCTATATAATTGGAATCATATAGTATGTAGTCTTTTCATATTGGCTTCTTTCACTTAGTGATATGTATTTGAGGTTCCTCCATTTTTTTTCTTTTCACAGCTTGATAGCACATCTCTTTTTAATGCTGAATAATATTCCATTGTCTGGATGCAACACCGCTTATTTGTCCATTCACCTATTGAAGGACATCTTGATTGCTTCCAAGTTTTGGCAATGTATACCTGATTTTTTAATAGTCTTACTTTTTAGAATCATTATAGATTCTTAGAAAAATTGAGAAGAGTAAAACAGAGCTTCCATATACCCTGTACCTAATTTTTACTATGTATGAATATATAACATTAGCATGATAATTTGTTTTAATTGATAAATCCATATTGATTTTTAGTATTAACATAAGTCCATAGTTTATTTAGATTCCCTTAGTTTTTCCCTAACGTCTTTCTATTTCAGGATCCCATCCTGCATACCACATTACATTTACTTGTCATATCTCCGTAGACAACACTTGTCTGTGACAATTTCTCAAACTTTCCTTAGATTTGATGACCTTGACAGTTTTCAGGAGTATTGGTCAGGCATTTTGTAGGATGATGCCCTGATTTTGAAACCAATGTTAGGTCTCCATTTATTCCATACTGACTTTTTTTTTTTTAATGGCAACATCAACAAGGCTTACCTTAACTGAACAATGCTATTAAATGATTTGATGAAACAGCCCTCCCTTATGTAGAAGAAGGAGGAGAAGGAAAAGGAGGAGGAGAAAGAGGAGAAGGAGGAGGAGGAGGAAGAGGAGGAGGAAGAGGAGAAGGGGAAGGGAAAGAAGAAGAAGGAGGAGGAGAAGAAGAAGAAGAAGAAGAAGAAGAAGAAGAAGAAGAAGAAGGAGAATAGGAGGTTGAGGGGAAGAGGAAAGAGGAGAAGAAGAGTAGGAAGAGGGAGTAGAAGAGGAAGAAAGTAAGGAGAAGAAGAAGAAGGAAGAGGAGGAGAGGAAGAAAAAAATGTCATCTCCTTCCAGAAGCCTGGTGTGAGGTGTGCACTTCCTCCAACAGAGATTCCTTCACCTGGAGTGTTGTCTGGAGGATGCATAACCTTCCAAGCTGAGGTAGCACATTAGCCCTCTGTCATCTGTTAACAAACTAGCACGATTGCTTTGTTGTTTTTTTAGCTCTCCCTACTACATACCTGATACTGTTCTATGTGTTAATCATTACAACAAGCCAATGCAGCACCAATGCAGAAGGTCCAATTAACATCCTCCTTCTGTATAAGGAAACCAAAAGATACTGCATCCACTGGGACCCCCAAGGGGAGCCAGAGAGTGGACTCTTGGAAAAGAAGAAAGCCTTTCAGTGTGCTTGAAGCCTGGAGAGAAGTGAGTGGTAAATAGTGGGGCTAGCAGTATAAGCAGGGACTGCATACTAAGGACACTTTCTGGACATGCCAAGGCTGTCGAATTTCCCCCAGGAAATAGGTAATAATGAAAGGTTTCTAAAAAGGAGCATGGCATGCTCAGGTTTATTTTGTCAGGTAATGTCTTTTCCTGCAGTGTGTGGAATGAGTTTGAGATGGACCAGACTAGAGTAGGGAGGCTGTTACGTAACACAGGAGAGAGAGATGGTGGTCTGCATGAAGGCAGGGATCCTTTTTCTTTTTCTTTTCAAGGAAATGAATACTTTTATTAATAAAGTCATTTTTTTTTCTTTTTATTACACATGGTAAGGGTTTGACCTCAAATACTTGTCAGGTCTGCTACTCAAATGAACTTGTAGCAGGACAACTTATGAACTTCAAAAATATTTATTCCCTGTGCAGTTTAGGGCCCAATGTAGACAGCCTTCCTTTCCTTCCCCAGCCCCTCAAGAGCCTTTGCAAATATCTCTTCCGTTTTATGCCCAGAATCCCCTGAAATGCATCAGGGCATTACATCAACTTGTACAGAATACTAAGATCATATTTCTGTGCTAGGTTCCACGTCAAATAAAGCTGAGTTGGGTTGTCCAGACAAACTGACCAGACAGGTCACATCAGATAGTGTGCCACAGAAAAATTTAATTTTGAACAAGCTACATCTCTTTTCTTTTGGTCTCACACAGAAATTAAAGTCTCAAAATACAGACATTACCATCCTCCACCCCTTCTTCTGATTTCTGTTCTTGGAAATTTTGCTTCAGGAAGTCCTCACTCACCCTCGTTTTGCAGATACTCTTTGGAGTTGCAACTGGAAAACTCATGGATTTAATATTCCTTAAAATGTTGTAGATGCACATAGGTTGATGTACGGGGTATTTGATCGATAGCAAATATTAATATTTTTTCATACACTTTGCCAAACAAAAATAGAACCTTTTTGTATTTTCTTCATTTCAAATTGAATCTGAATCTGAGCAGATGTAACAAGAAGTGCAGTCTTCATGATTTTGGGGTAATCCTCCCTAGGCATAAGGGACTAGGAAAGCTCACAGAGTATTCCATAATGGAGGAAGGATGTCTACACTTCTATTTATCATGGTCAACGCTAATATTCCCATTGTGCAGGTGAGAGTTTCCATTGCTAACTCTTTGGCAATATGGGCCAAAATTTTTGTCTTTGCTAGAAGTGCTGAGGCCTAGAGTCTAGCCATCCTTGAAAAACCAAGTGCTTTCTCTCTGAGCACTTCCTGGCCCTGGCCCATCATTTAGCTTGCCTGAGAGGCCCACTCTGCCTTTTTCCCATGGACAAACATCTCTCTTTCTCTCACTGTTTCTGCCTCTGTCCCTCCCAAGTATCTACAGCATGTGTCCTATGGAACACTCTGTGATGGTGGAAATTATTCCACTCTGCACTGTCCAACACTGGCTGCATATGGCTATTGATCACTTGAAATGTGGCTAGTGCCAATGAGGAACTGAATATTTAATTTTAATTAATTTAAGTTGAAGTTTAAATAGTCTCCCATGGCTGTTAGCTACAATATTGACAACTTAAGAAAGAGAAAAGGCAGTATGGCAGTTGTTTTAAGGAGCTTGTGCTTTCTGCCTTGAGATGCAAATCACCCCCAAGACAGAGAACACAGATGCATAGTCACCTTCTTTGAACAGAGAAAGATAGATACACAGCTTTCTGTCTCCATAAAGCATCTCTTCCATTCTCATGTGGTTTGGCTGCAGTGCCTATCTACAGGTTGGGAGTTCAGATTAATGACTGAAGCACCATTGGAAGACTCTCTTCAGGCCCTGTGCTGCACCCTCAGCCCACCCACTGAAAGCCTTGCTGGAATGACATAGAGCATAAGGACATTCAAAGGAGGTGGGCCAGGTCAGCTTTAGCATCACTTCAGTCCACAGAATCAAATGAGCAGATTGTGCAATGAAATGAAATTTCTCAGATTCCCATGGCCTGTGCCAGATGTGCCCACCTCCCAGCCTCCCTCGCTCACACACCAACCCCTCTCTGTAGCATCTCTCTCTGTGCCTCGAGACACTTGCTTACAAAGCACATACACCATCCTTTGCAGGCCTATAAGAATAGCTGGTTGAGATGGCCAAGGTAGGGTAGCCATCATTGTGATCATGCCAATAAAGTCATTTCCAAGGGGCGCCTGGTTGGCTCATTCAGTTAAGCGTCCAACTTTTGCTCAGGTCATGATCCTGTGGTTCATGAGTTCGAGGCTCGCGTTGGGCTCTAGGCTGACAACTCAGAGCCTAGAGCCTGCCTCAGAGTCTTCCTCTCTCTCTGCACCTCCTCCACTCAGGCTCTGTCTCTGTCTCTCTCTCAAAAATAAACATTTAAGTCACTTCCAGGCTCTTTAGACATCCTTCTCAATTCCTATGTTTAATTTTTCATTCTCCTTTTCTTTCTTTTTATTATTGGGATATAGCTTCATACCATCAAGCTCACTATTTTAAATTGTACAAGCTTAGAATTTTCTAGAGGTGGCATAACCACCACCACTTTTTAAAAATTTTTTAATGTTTATTTTTGAGAGAGAAAGAGAGAGAGAGAGAGCGTGAGCAGGGGAGTGGCAGAGAGACAGGGAGACACAGAATCCAAGCAGCTCCAGTCTCTGAGCTGTCAGCCCAGAGCCCGACATGGGGCTTGAACCCACAGATCGTGAGATCATAACCTGAGCTGAAGTCGGACACTCAACTGACTGAGACACCTAGGCACCCCTATCACTATTCTTTAATACCAGGGCAACTTAATGACACCCCCTACTCATTAGGTTCTCTCCATTCCTCTTTCTTTCCAGTCCCTCTCAACCATTAATCCCCCATCTGTATGTATTCATCCTACTGGATATTTCATATAAATAATAATGTGGGATATACTGCCTTTTGTTTATGGCTTCTTTAACTTTTTGTAATGTTTTCATGGTTCATCCACATTGTAGATATATCGATACTTCATTCCTGTTTATTGCCAAATAATATTCTACTGTATGGACATGCCACATTCCTGTATCCATTCATCAGTTAATGAGCATTTGGATTATTTCCACTTTGGCACTATTACGAATAATGCTGCGATGAATAGATTTTATGTGAATGTAAGTTTTCATTTCTCTTGGGTGTATACCTAGAAGTGAAATGGCTGGATATACGGTAATCCTTTTTAAGGAATTACCAGACTATTATCCATAGGTGCTGCACCATTTTATGTTTAATCAGCAATGTTTGAATCCACATTTCAATTGGATTTGAATCCAATTTCTCCACATTCGTGCCAACAATTGGTAGTATTTATCTTATTTTATTATATCATCCCACTCAGTGAACTGATATCTCATTGTGGTTTTGATTTGCATTTTCTTAATGACCCGTGATATTCAGCATCTTTTCATGGGAAAGCATGTGATACATTTGTTTAATTGGGTTATTTTTTTTTGTATTTTTCTTTGTTGAGTTAGTGATAAGAGTTATTTTTATATTCTGCTCACAGACCATTGTCAGATATATGATCTGAAAGTATTTCCTCCTGCTTTATGAGTTGTCTTCATTTTCTTGTATGATTAATTCAAGAAGAGTTTCTATCCTATCCTTTCCAACATCTTATTGTGAACTTTGCAAATATACATACATATAAAAATTTAAAAATTGTATAGGGCACATTCATATGTATTACTTTGATTCTACAATTAATATTTTTAGTGCTTACTCATTTTTTAAATATGAAATTTATTGTCAAATTGGTTTCCATACAACACCCAGTGCTCATCCTAACAGGTGCCCTCCTTAACGCCCATCACCCACTTTCCCCTCCCTCCCACCCCCCATCAACCCTCAGGTTATTCTCAATCTTTAAGAGTCTCTTATGGTTTGCCTCCCTCCCTCTCTAACCTTTTTTCCCTTCCCCTCCCCCAGGTCTTCTGTTAAGTTTCTCAGGATCCACATAAGAGTAAAAATATATGGTTTCTGTCTTTCTCTGTATGACTTATTTCACTTAGCATAACACTCTCCAGTTCCATCCACATTGCTACAAAAGGCCATATTTCATTCTTTCTCATTGCCAAGTAGTATTCCATTGTGTATGTAAACCACAATTTCTTTTTTTTTTTTTAATTTTTTTAACGTTTATTTATTTTTGAGACAGAGAGAGGCAGAGCATGAACGGGGGAGGGTCAGAGAGAGCGAGACACAGAATCTGAAACAGGCTCCAGGCTCTGAGCTGTCAGCACAGAGCCTGACGCAGGGCTCAAACTCACGGACCACGAGATCGTGACCTGAGCTGAAGTTGGCCGCTCAACCGACTGAGCCACCCAGGCACCCCTGTAAACCACAATTTCTTTATCCATTCATCAGTTGATGGGCATTTAGGTTCTTTCCATAATTTGGCTATTATTGAAAGTGCTGCTATAAACATTGGGGTACAAGTGCCCCTATGCATCAGCAGTCCTGTATCCCTTGGGTAAATTCTTAGCAGTACTCTTGCTGGGTCATAGGGTAGATCCATTTTTAATTTTTTGAGGAAACTCCACAGTGTTTTCCAGAGCGACTGCACCAGTTTGCATTCCCACCAACAGTGCAAGAGGGTTCCCGTTTCTCCACATCCTCTCCAGCATTTATAGTCTCCTGATTTGTTCATTTTAGCCACTCTGACTGGCATGAGGTGGTATCTCAGTGTGGATTTGATTTGTATTTCCCTGATGAATGGATAAAGGACCTGAATGTGAGACAGGAAACCATCAAAACCCTAGAGGAGAAAGCAGGGAAAACCTCTCTGACCTCAACCATGGCGATTTCTTACATGACACATCTTCCAAGGCAAGGGAATTAAAAGCAAAAATGAACTATTGGGACCTCATGAAGATAAAAAGCTTCTGCACTGCAAAGGACACAGTCAACAAAACTAAAAGGCAACTAAAGGAATGGGAAAAGATATTTGCAAATGACATATCAGACAAAGGGCTAGTATCCAAAATCTATAAAGAATTCACCAAACTCCACACCCAGAAAACAAATAATCCAGGGAAGAAATGGGCAGAAAACATGAATAGACACTTCTCTAAAGAAGACATCCAGATGGCCAACAGGCACATGAAAATTTGCTCAGTGTCACTCCTCCTCAGGGAAATACAGTTAATAATTTGCTCCTTTTGCTTAATCACACGTCAGTGATTTTACCTTCATTTCCCTTCAGCCTCTCTGGACATTCCTGGTGCAACCCTGCTCTTCCTTTGTAAACTTTAATACTTCTTTTTTTCAACATCTACCCAGGCATTAGACCATTCAAGACCAGGGGCAAAAGAGCCATGACATCAACAATGAAATCTAATTGTTCTGCTCCAAAATAAGGACATTTACTTTAAAAATCTGAATTTACTTTAAAGATCCTGTCAGTTGTCATAAGAATTCCATTTAGCAGGAGCACTCCCATCCTTCAGATCATTTGGAATTTAGAATTTAGAATTATGAGGCCTTCCCGCATCATAAGACCTAACGATGAGAGCCTATTAGCCCTTCCTTCCCCTTTGCCAGTGAAGGACTTCCCAGCTAGAGAGGACTGATAATGCCGCCCGCAACTCTGTGTGTACTCTAAACACTAAGGTGATCGCTTAGGGATGTGGGTTTTTTTTTTTTTTTAAGTCTTTGTGAGTGGGAAGCTATCTCCTCCAGTGCCTTATTTTATGTCCCCGAATTTAATAGTGCCAATTCCATGGCTGTTGAGTTTACCTGCTTTATTTGCTCTAAAGAGAAACTTCAGCAGAATTTCAGAAGGGGCTGGAGAATTGCATGTCAAGCAGTGCCTGTCCTATATCAGTTTTGCACTGCACCAGGGAAAGAGAACTGCGATGAAATTTCCCATTATGTAAAATCAGCTACTAAGAAGATGCGAGCAAAGTTAAGATGATTGGCAAAGGAATGGGATGCAACATTAAGGAGAGTTGGGGGCACGGTTAAAAGATTGATTTGCCCCTTTCCCCAGTCTTTCTTTCGAATCCTGCCATTTATTTCAGAGGCTATCAAAAAGCACTATTTTGAAACCCATCTGAGTTTTTGAGCATTACCATCTGACGTGCTTATTTCGACATATGAACATGAACAGATGTTTACATTATAATGTTAAATGTGCCAGCTGTTCTATGTCAGAATAAGCATCTATGCATTTTACTTAAAAGTGAAACAAAGTTTCTAAACCTCTTTCCTCTCAAACATCGAAATAAATGACACTTTCCTTCCTTTCTTCGTTTTGCTTCTCTTTTGAACAACAACAACAAAAAATGTTTCTTGGAACATGTGCTATTTCTGGAGGTATCACAGATGTGTGCCCGATGGTATCAGCCGGTCAATGCCATGCTTTCAACATTCACGGGGTAAAAACCAAGTTTAAAAAAATTTGTCCCAGATATTTAGGCTTGAGTTTTTAAGGCTTCATCCACAGCTGTGAAAGTCTGGTTACATCGCTGTAGGCAAATGTCCATGCACTTTGATAGTTGTCACCATTTAAACAGTCTTGCCCATCAGGTTTGCTTTTTTTTTTTTTTTTTTTTTTTTTTTTTTTCCCTGCTTGTGATACACAAGCCAGAAGAACAGGGATTATCCCTGTTGCATTGTGTTGTAGTTCTGTATTCTATATAAAATGAAAGATTTCAGTTTGCTTTCTAAGAAATGCGCTGGAGATAACATGATTCATAGACACAGAATAGATGGCCTGAATCTAATTCAGTGGTTACAAGTGAAAGTTTTCGGGTTTTTTGTTTATTGGTTGGTTTTTTGTTGTTTTTTTTCCCCCTGATTTTCTCAAAGCATTAAACAAAACCTAACAAGGGAATGTTAGGGTTATCAAGTGTGAAACTCATTATATTATTCCAGGAATATGCCAGGGGCTGTATCTGTTTTAAGCCTGTCCGTTGGAAAGATAAATAGAATGTTATACAATCCTTAAATGTTTTTACACAGAATGTTTTTGGTTTTTTTATGTGACCAGGAAGTATGTGCTTAATTGGTAGCACAGAGTACTTCTTATATGTTTAATGTTTCCTCAAACATTTTAAATGTTTGTCTGAGTGTAAACAGCAAAAATACCAGAGGAAAAATACCAGAATGTTTCCAGTTGTCTTCTGAAGTGGCTACAAATACCTACATAATCTAGCTGTCTCCCTCCCCATCCCCCTCTCAACACCTACTATCCCCTCCTTGCTTGCTCTTGCTCCCCAGTTAAACCAGCATGCTTGTTATTCCACCTTCTGTGGGCTTGACATCTTTGTGCCAGTTGATCCCACTGCCTAGAACCTTCTCCTCCCTGCATGCAACTGCTTAGTGGTTCATTCACGTCCTTCAAGGTTGAATCAAATGCTGCTTTTGCTGTGGAATGAATATTTATGTGCCTCCAAAATTCTTACTGAACCCTAACTCTCTGATGTGATGGCATTTGGAGGTGGGGCCTTCTGGAGGTGATTAGGTCATAAGGATGCAGCAGCTCTCATGGATAGAGATTAGTGCCCTTACAAGAAGAAACAGGAGACAGACTACCTCTCTCCTGGCCATGTGAGGACACAGCTACATACCCATCTGCTGGCTTCCCGATCTTGGATTCCAGCCTTCAGGATGGTGAGAAATGTGTGTGTGTTTCAGCCACCCACTACATAGTACTTCTGTTATAGCAGCATGAACATCAACATACTTTCTTCTAAAATGGATACCCTTGTATTTAGAACTTCCTCTGCTGCTTCTCTCCATATCCAACTCCCCTACGTGTCTTCTACTTTTGATTTTTTTGTACTTTCCACTGAATTGTATGCTATGTAATTATATCATATAATATGTGATTATACATTTTATACATTACACACACGTGTGTGTATGTATATGTATATATGCACGTATATATATATATATGTGTGTATATATATACGTATATATACACACACATATATATACATCATAGAATGACATGTGTCGGGAGGGAGGGGAACTCCCCTTTCCAGAAGCTAAATTTCATTAGAAAAGGTTATGTTTGTTCTATTTAAATCTAGGGATATATCACATGTAGTTAGGACAGTGTCTGCCATATAGGAGGCACTCTCTAAATATTTGAGAGAATAAATGAATGGGGGGGTGGCATTATATATAATGTAATAAGAATAGAATAATATAATTTGATAAAATGATGATTCTTTAAAAATGAAGATGTACTGCATAACAAAATGAATAGCATAAAAAGCTAAGTTAAGTTTCAAGCTGTTCAAAAGCCTAGAAACAGACAGACTTTGTAATGAGTAAAGTAACTATTAACAAAACATGCTCTTACCGCCCTGTCATCTTTCATAACATCTTTAGTTTGAAATGGACTTTCAGTTTTGGCTCTTCCTCTCCAGATGGCTGGCTTTCCCAGGTGAAGGGAAAATCTAACAGGTCATTCTGGCCAGCTGTTGTCCCTCCCACCTGCATAACAGGTACTGGGCCCAGAAGACAATAAGTATTTACAGTTGAGCTTATAACGTTCTTTGGGTTTATAATTAATAAATTGAAAATCAAATCTTTGTAGGTTTGGCCTTGAAAGTTGAGAATAGTGAAACATGGTAGTTCCAGTGCTGGGTTACTTCCCTACATCATATGAGATTTCATCACTGGTAATAAACAGACTTGACAAACATCAAGTATTCCCTTTCCAGATGTTAGAAGTAATTGTTTTTTGGTGACTTGGGGCCAATGTGGATCAGTTTAGAAAGAAAAGAAAAGATTAAAGTTTCATGTGGGTTCAACTCTTTTGCTCCTCTTAGCCACAACTGAAACTCAATGCTAATTACTAATTTCTTGATAATTTTATTTGGGGAGAATGTACATTTATGTGAAAATCTGATAATAGGTGTCTTTCTTCCCAGAGTATTATTTATCCACTGCTCATCTGTCATGCTTATTATGGCCTTTAAAGTATCCTAGAGTTGAAGAAGAAACTTATAGCCATCTAGCTACACTGAGGAGAGAGGTGGGTAGTCTCTACCCAGTGGTGATCCCAAGAGGTGACCTGGTGATGGGCACACGAGTGCAGAGGTGTGAGGGAAGGGGATTTGATCCCTCCAAAAATCTCCATCAAAATATGAAAAAAATTTTGGGACACTTGGGTGGCTCAGTGAGTGAAGCATCCAACTCTTGATTTTAGCTCAGGCCATGATCTCACTGTTCTGTGCTGATAGCACCAAGCCTCTCTCTCTCTCTCTCTCTCTCTCTCTCTCTCTCTCTCTCTCAAAATAAATAAACATTTTTTTTAAAACAATCTGAAGTAAAGTTTCATTTTTGATATGGATAAATGTCCATTTTTTTCAAATAAGTGGGAATAAACATACTTTTAAAAAGAATTGCTCAGTTATTGAGCTGCACCGCACACTGCATATTATCTAAATAAACTCAGGGTGCAATAAATATAAATAAAGTATGAAGAAGAAAATCACCTACCCCATCATTCCTATCTCTCAGCCACTTAGGATACAGATAATCCAAATGAAATAAAATACTAAAATACTATCTAAATACTAAAATAAAACTCTAAAATACTTTTAGATCATGGCCAGGAATTGCTAGCACATTCAGGGATGGGAGAAGGGAGTAGATATAGAAGCAGTGGATTTTATCCTCTATTCTGCAGCGGCTCTGCCCGTGACATCAAAGATGCCTAACATCTCATTTTCTGTTTTATAAAAATGAGCATCTCTTCCTTTATATTTCCAAAAAGATATATATTTAGGTAAAATATTGACCTAAAAACAATTTAATTGTAAAAGGAAATCTCTCTCATCAGCCTCAAGCATTCTAAGTTTCCTTTCCATGCAAGAAAGATGATCAAAGATTATTATCCCAATTTGGATATCTTAAAGTATAAGTGAGGGTAAATGACTTTTCATTTACTAATCAATGTTGGTAGGATGAAATTCAAAATAAAAATTATATCCATAATGATGTAAATAGAAACTACTCATTTTTGTAAAGGAAATTCATATGTTAAGGAACTAGTTGGACCCATATGGTATTTTGGTAGTGGTTGTTATTGTTTGGTAAATGATCTGGGTATTTACAGTTGAGCTTATAACGTTCTTTGGGTTTATAATTAATAAATTGAAAATCAAATGGACTTTCTTCTTCACATCTGTTAATGTGTGATCAACTCAGTCAAAATGAAGAAGTCGCATTTTCTTTTTCTTTCTTTTATTTTTAACCCAGTATACTTAATATATAGTGTTATATTAGTTTCAGGCATATAGTATAATAATTCAGCCATTCTGTACATTTCTTAGTGCTCATGATGACAAGTGCACTTCTTAATCCCTATCGCCTATTTCACCCACCTCCCCACTCACCTCCTCTCTGGTAATCGTCAGTTCTCTGTATTCTGGTCTTGTTGTTTGTCTCTTTCTTTAACTTGTTCATTTGTTTTGTTTCTTAAATTCCACATATGAGTGAAATCATATGATATTTGCCTTCCTCTGACTTAACTTCACTTAGCATTACACCCTCTGGATCCAAAGTGCTATTACAAATTGCAAGAGGTCCTTATCTTTTTTATGGCTGAGTAATATTCCAGTGTGTGTGTGTGTGTGTGTGTGTGTGTGTGTACCACATCTTCTTTATCCATTCATCTATTTGTGGACACTTAGGTTGCTTTCATATTTTGGGTATTGTAAATAATGCTGCAATAAACATAGGGGTGCATATATCTTTTTGAATTAGTGTTTTTGTATACTTTGGGTAAATACCCAGTAGTAGGAATTACTAGATCCTATGGTAGTGCTATTTTTAATTCAAAATGAACAACTTTAATGATGGCACTGGTAACTGTGGCAACAGCAGGAATGGGGACACAGTTGCAAAGTGAAACTACCTAGACACTAACAAAAGCAGGAGTCGTCATTGCTCCTGGAGCTGAAAAGGAAATCGAGCCAGAGTAGTGTAAGAGGGCTACCAGATAAAGGCTGGATTCCGTTAAGAAGCTCAACCACTGGTAGTTCTCACAATACAGAGAAGAAACCAGAAACAAATACTCTGACCTCCCTCTCCTCTCAACTTCCTGCTGCTGCTTTCACTGCCAGCAGCCATGGACACCTGGGTAGCACAGTCTGAAGAAGCAGCTCCCAAGGCCACAAAGAAGGACAAAGACAGAGAATGTACCCTGGGTGTTGGAGGTCCATGGGGAATAACTAGACTGAGAAGGATGTAAGTCGTATTGCAGTTTATTGTCATGTCAGACACTGGCATGTATGTGTCTTTCCTGGAACCAGCAGTTGGAAAGTAGCTTTCTGGGATTCCATAGACTAAGGATGTTTCAAAGTGTTCTTGCGACTACCTGATTCCTAAGAATGAGTGTGGCTCTGTGTTTATGGCGGCAGCGGATTCCCACACCGTCGCTTAGTGATCGTTAAAATTGGCGTTAATTGCTGAGTTCTCCAGGCCAGAATTGCTCAGCAGTTGACAATTGTGGTGAATCAGCAATTACTTATGTACAGTTTCTCTTTAATGTGGTCTTACCTGACTGCAGAGAAGCTGCAGAAATGAGTTCTTTCTGTTCCGCACCCTGGGCAGAGAGCCCAGCTTATGACATCCTTCTCTGAACATTAAATTGTAATGATAAGTTCCTCACCACGCACTGTGTTCAGTTTGACGGAGTGTGCAGCACAGTTTCTCTTGGGCAGAACTGTGAAGTGGGCATCTCTAGTACCACTTTTATTTGATATCTCTTCTGCCCCCAGGCTTTTGTAAAAGCGCTGCTTCCTTGGAAAAGTCCTATTGCAGTGATTCACACTGAGATCTGAGTAGAGTTAACAACTTAAAGAAGTATTACCAGCTTCATGGGTGTGTGTGTGTGTTCATTTTAATAGAGATCACCAATGTAAGTGTCTGTGGAGGTCAAGCAGCTAACATAAATGAAAACGTTACTTCTACAAAGACTCATTTTGTGTAAACAAAAATACTAAGGAAAAGCTGTCTCTTTCTAAAAAATGTGAAATTATAATTGTCATCAAGTTAAAAACATGGCGTGCATAAAAATATAGAGTGAATGCATGTGGAAGGTTGTTATAAATCATTAATAAGGAAATTGGCAGGGTAGTAAAGTCAGGTCAAAGATCACTTGAGAACACAGATTTACATAGTTAGTCAGGAAAACATGCTAAAACAAGTTAGCTTGTTAGACACAAAAGTGGTCAAAGTTTATAGGTCAACAAAACTATAAATTTTGGAGGTAGAAATCATTTTTATCTCTACTGGACAAAAATCCACAAGTTAACATGTATTGTGGTCTTAATCAATAGTAAAGAACAAGTCAAACAAAGATAAATCCTTAAAAGAAATAATTAATCCCCTAGATAATTAAATAATCTTTTAGAGAATTAAATTAAGTATTGGATGGGCCTGTTAAACAATGCTTCAACATGACCTTGAAAGGGTATTAGCCATCCTTCCGCCTTATTTCCAAGTTTCAAATAACTTTTCTTAACAAAGGAGCTTGCTGTCTTCTATTTTTCTTAAAACCACAAAACCACCCTGGTATTCTTTGGTTTCCCAATTTTGATAGATGTAAAAGAAATAGTTACTTTCCTTTTAATTATTCTATAAAATTATAAAAGTAACGGAAAGTAGGTCCAGCTATCACTGTTTTACCATCCATGGTGAATGAATAGATGGTTGCTGAAGGGCTCCCTCAGTTCCTGAAGAGGATGTGATGTGTTGGAGCTGATGGGAACAGGAATCAGAAGTCCAAGTCTATCCTTAATGGAGAAACTGGTTTGTGGGAATGCGAGCCTAGTGATGCCAGGTCTTCTGATTTTTCCAAGTGGGCCCAGAAATCTGAACTTTTCTGGGTTATATCTCTTAATTTTTAAGTGTTGGCAAATTAATTTGAAAAGTTGAAAACATGGCAGAGGTCAACAATTGCAGGCTACCTCTGCTCAGGGAGCTTCCATGTTAGAGCTTTGGTAGGGAGATTTTAGTTTATTTGATACCTTCGTACATGAGATATGATAGAAAACCAGTGAGTTTAACCAATTTAAATTTACATCTTTCAGCCTAGAATACTTAAGTCTTCTCAGTTTAACAAGAAGACTTAACATCCATTATCTGTTCATCCACCCATCCATCCATCCCATTCATCCATCCATCCATCCCATCCCATCCCATCCCATCCCATCCCATCCTATCCCATCCATCCATCTATCTATCCATCCCATCCCATCCCATCATATCATCCATCCATCCACCCATCCATCCATCCATCCACCCACCCATCCATCCATCCCATCCATCCATCCACTCACCATTCATCTATTCATCCTTCCAGCCAGCCATTCATCCATCAAACATCTACTATATATAGATAGACCAATTGCTGTGCTGAAACATGAAGATGAATATTATTCCATTTCTCTTTGAACCTTTGCAGCCAGATTTCCCACTTGTCCACTTTTGACCCTCAGCTGCCTCCTTCATCTATTTCAGAAGGCCTCCTCTTTTTAGCACTTCTCTGGAACTATGCTTTTCAGGTAAATTTGGGACCAGGCCCTTGTTAAAGAGAGCAAACATTTCTTAGTCGCTATTTAACCTGAGTTTTCTGTGGCATCTGAGCCTATTCTAATTTGTTTGAAAATCTTCCTTTTGGTATCCAGGAAAATGTTCTATACTGATTTTCTTCTTGATGCTACTGCAATTGGTCTCCTAGAGGATAAATCCTTCTTCCTTTCCCAAGTCCTCTGAGTTATCATCCCTTCACATTGCAATTCCCCTTTCTCCTATAAGACTCATTTGAGTGGCACTAACAGAACTGTTCCCTATCACCTTGCCCTCAACATCCAAATGATCACTGGCTCTTTGATAAATCATACCCTGAATATTCTCAAAACCACCTTCTTCTCCCCATCTCTATCTGCTTTCATTCAGGCTCGTCTCATTTTGTATTAATTATAACCTTCAAGATGACTGTGGGCACGAGTAACAGAAAACACAGTGTCAAATGGTTTACACAAAAAGATTTCTTAACTCATTTACAAAGAAAATTTTATATTTTGACAGTTCCAGGATTGTGTGATCCAGCATCTCATCACAGACACGTTTCTTATAATTTTTCAATGTTTACCTCCAGCCTCATCTTCGTGATCCCCTGATGCATGTAGAAGTTCCAGCCTTTCACCAGAAAGAATAGCATCCATTAAGCAGAACAAGGCCCTCCTCGCGACCCATTTTAAGCCCCTGGCCTGATATCCTTTTACATTTTATTGGCCAGAATTGTATAATACTTCTCTGTCTAAAACAATTACGGGAAAGAAATTGAATTGCATCGATCAGTTTAAGCCAGTTGCAGTTTACTTTTCATCTGGGACCCACCTTCTTGGAGGCTTGTGTAGGATGGATACAAATAACAGCAAGAACAATACCAATAGCTAAACTTGAACATGCCAGATGTTCTTCTAAGTGTTTTCTTGCATTACTTCATTCAGTCCTCACACAACCATATTTGGTAGGTAGTATCTTCTCCATTTTTCAGAATCAAAAACTAAATCTTAGAAAGTTTAAGGGTTGGAGCACATTTGCATAGCTATCAGGATTTATACCCAAGCTGAATGATCCAGAGTTTTGCTCTGTATCCCCATATATCCCACCTAATATAGGTTTTATCAGCAGTGAGCAGAGGATCTACAGGAGGAAAAGTTGGTGCATTGGATGCCAACAGTATTTGCTGTATTTCTGCCTCAGTGACATGCTAGTTAGGTATCTTATTTCCAGTATTATTTACCTCCTTGACTCCATCTCAAACCAGCTTCCGTCCTGTTATCATCGTGTCTTCTGAAACACAGATTTGGTCATGTTGTTCTGCTGATGTACTAATTTCTGTGTCTCACCATTGCCTTTAGGAGAATCCCAACTTCTTAATGAGGGTACATACGGCCCACCACTGTCTGACTCCCTATCTCTTTAGTTTTGAAAAAACTTTTCTCCTTGAAATTTGTGCTTTAACATTTACTAATTACAGCTCATGCCATGTTCACACCATGTTCTATTACATCCCCTTGACTTTTCACATATTCTCTCTCTCCTCCGTCCTTCCTGCCTGCCTGACTGCCTGCCTGCTGGGAATATCCTTGGGCGACTCTTTTCCAAGATTAATATGTCACCTCCTTAGGCTTTTTTTCCCCTGACATCATTTCCATTCTCAGTTTGATGAGCCTCATTTTTTGTTCCCATAACACTCCATGTATTATGACATAGTTTATTTGTCCTCCCATTTGTATCTTCCAGGGAAGGGTAAGTTCCTGGAGAGCAGTTACCATGCCTTACACATCTTTATATCCACAGTGCATCCTGGTGTACAGTAAATATTTTTAATATATTTTCTTTATTTTTCCAAGTTTTTATTTAAATTCTATTTAGTTAACATGCACGGTGCTATTAGTTTCAGGTGCAGAATTTAGTGATTCATCACTTCCATACAATGCTCAATGCTCATCACAGCAAGTTCCCTTCTTAATCCCCATTATCTGTTTCACCCATCCCCCCATCCAGTTTCCCCTCTGGTAACCATTGGTTTGTTTTCTATAGTTAAGAGTGTGTTTCTTGGTTTTCCTCTCTTCTTTTCCCCTGTGTTCATTTGTTTTGTTTCTTAAATTCCACATATGAGTGGAATCTAATTATCTTTCTCTGACTGACTTATTTCACTTAGCATGATACTTTCTAGCCCCATCCATGTTGTTGCAAATGGCAAGATTTCATTCATTTTTATGACTGAGTAATATTCCATTGTATGTACGTATGTATGTATATGCCACACACACACAAACACACACACACACACACACACACACACACGCACGCACCACATCTTTATCCATTCATCAGTCAATGCACATTTGGGCTCTTTCCATAATTTGGTTATTATTGATAGTGCTGCTATAAACATCAGGGTACACATACCCCTTCAAACCTATATTTTTTAATCTTTTGGATAAATATTAGTGCAATTGGTGGATCATAGGGTAGTTCAGTTTTAACTTTTTGAGAAGAAGAAGAAGAAGAAGAAGAAGAAGAAGAAGAAGGGGAGAGAAAAAGGGGGGGGCAGAAAATTGGTTTGAGGAAATAATAGCTGAAAATTTCTCAACTTTGAGGAAGGAAACAGATATCCAGATCTAGGAGACACAGAGAAATCCCACTGAACAAGTGCACAGAGCTGCCCTGAAGGGGCTCAGAATGTCTTGAGTTAAGGTAGAAATTTGAATTAGGTATTTATACAGTAAGAGAAATATTGCAATAGACCATTTTCTTAAAAACAGAACCCCATAGCATCTGAGTACAGTTACTTAATGTAACTCATCTTTAATAACACATGTTAATTTCCTTGATGAGTTGTTATACACCCTTGGTAAAATGCAAGGGTTCACCATGGAATGGGAGAAGAGAGATTTGTTTATTATTTTACACAGTGACCCTCAATTGACTCCAGATCATGGGCTAGGTGCCTGAGATATGAAAATTAAAGAAGTAAACCAAAATGAAACAAAAAGAAAGAAAACACAACAAAACCAAAATCATAAGTATTGACATTGTTCTTGCAATTCACTGGGGGTAAAGCGAAACAAGCAAATAAGTAGTAAAAGTAGGGTGTGTTCCCTTCTGTCGGTAACATCAACCTTGGGTGGTACAGAGGCCCAAGGAAGTGTCTCTAACCACCTGGGGAATGAGGGAAGGCTGTGACACTTACGAGAGAAGTCCAGCTCAATGATCAAATGTGTCTGTGAGTTAACTGTCAAGAAGGGCATTGTGGGTGGAGGAGAAGCGTGTGTATCAGCATGCCTCCCGGTGCATCACCATTTGTGTCTCCCGTGTCCCCATTGATGGCCTTAGCCCTCTGCTAAGAAACAACTCAGCCTTAGTTTTTAACTACTGTCACCTCAAGAGGTTCATGTGCCCTTTGACAACTGGCAGCTGCTGCATTAAATTTACAACCCATACAGATTTCACACTGAGTGGTTTTCTGATTGCAGCCCTTAATGTTTCATTGAGGATATTTCAAAAAGTGTTGTGAGATACTTGAGCCTTGATACCTGCAGTGACCAGTTCCAGGAGGTCCAAAACATACTGGAGTGATCATGCTAATCACTGACAATATAGAATTTATACTCACGAACTACACCAAGCTGAGAGTTGGCTACTCCAATTATGTGGAGGTTAGGGGGAGCACCGTTGGGAAGAAAATGCTAGGGCTCAATGAGTAGGTTGATGAAGTTCACCCATTTCTTTTTAGCACCTGAGATTGAGTCATCACTGGGCTTATGGCATTATTTATTATCCATTAGGGGCAGGGCAGGCATACACTTTTCATGGTCTCTAAATTACCTGCAATTTTGGCATGAAAATGATGGCGATGTCATGACATTTTTTTGATACTTTAGGACATTGTATTTATACTTAAAAACAACTATTCAAATTTATTTTAGTTTAAACAATTGATATTCGGTATCTTACAGTTTAAATAGACTTTAAGAACAATTTTTAATGCTTTTAAGTTTAGATTAAAATCTTATTCCATTTGTAAACCTAAAAGATTTTAACAATCATACCTAAAAGAACTTTGAATGAAAATTGGTTCCATTTACAAATCTTGTTAAACACCTAGAAATGTTTCAGTATGCAATTATGAATCTATTCAACCTAATTTCCTTGTTAACTAGAGTGAAGTCTGGTAACAATACAAGTTTTGATGTGAAACCATTCTTAATTGGCACCTTTTCTCAGCCTGGCCCCCAGTTCTCAAATATTGGGAAGGAATAGGAATGGTTGTCACAAATAAAGCGATCGATTTTATTGACTCCCCCCCTCCCCCACTCCTGCCCTCAAGGGCAACGCAAAGGAAAAGGATTTTTTTTTTTTTTTTCTGTGCTTAGACATCACCTCTGGTTCTTTTCTTTACTTCATAGCAACCTGACCACATATGAGGACTGACTAGACTTTGAGTAGAAAATAAATCTTCTGGGAAAATATAATTTAAAGGAAGCTCAGATGACTATAGTGAAAACCACAACTTCAGTTTTCAGGATTGTAAGTTTTAGGTGAGATCAAGTTTCAGATGTGTTATTTCAAAGACAAAGATACTACCTTCAGGTTGGTATCTAAAATTTACTATTATTTTTTTTCTTTGAAGTAAGTCCAAAGTAGTCATTCATTTAGGTAATTATAGACACAATATTGCTTGTGAATTTAAATTATATAGATATAGATATATCATAAATTGTAATAGGTATATTATATAGTATACTGTATATTATACTGTATACTATATTAAGATATATATGTAACTATCATGTATGATATGTACATTATATGTGTTATATATACTATATATATAACATGTCTAATATATTATAGACTATAGGATATGTGGTTAAGTATATGGTTATATCTCTATGGGGCCATTTATATATTAAATATAAAATTATATTTTACTAAAACCACATATACATAGATTTTTGACTCTCAAAACACATCTAAGAATCCAATCTGAAAAACAGACAATCTGGAAACACTTCACTCTGTAAAGATTCGCAAAGGCATGTTCTTGACTTATAGAAAATACCTCACTGACAGTTTTAACTCCAGCACATTTTGTTAGGAACTCTTAAGACACATTAGAAAATACAAGCTCACAGAAGAGATGTAGAAAGACAGGAATATTAGAACAAGAAGGCAAGAGAGTAGAAAATTGTAATAAGACACAAAACATGTTCTTATTATTGGCCACAGAAATTCAGAGTTATGTTCAATATTTGGTCAGATACACATGGCAGCTGAACTTAGTGGGTATTTCACTGGGCAGGATGCCAACTGAGTTCCAAGCCTTCTGCCTCAACTTTTTAAGCAATTACTGTGTGTCAGGCATTGGGATAGCATGAAGGATACAAAAAAATGAGTAAGATGTTCCACATAGCTCTTCTGATATTTGGAACCTGTTACTTAGAAAACACATTTGACTGTTGAAATAAAGAATCAAAATAGCAACGTCTTGAACACAAGACACATTTATGTCTCTCACATAATGATACTTGGTTATATTCAGGCTTCTTCTTTCTCATTGATTGGCCATTCCCAAGAGTCTGAACTTCTCTGCATCATCTTGGGTATCTCACCACCATCTCCCATGAAGGCTGTAGTACAGAAGCAAGAGCATAGTTCTTTTCTTGAAAGGACATGTCATTTCTACTCATATACCACTAATCAGAGCTTAGTCTCATGGTTTTACCTCACTGCAAAGAAACACTGTATATTCATCCTTTATCTGGGTGACATACTTCCCTGAAAATGCCATTGTTATAGGAAAAGGAAGAATGGATATGGGGGAACAATTACCAATCTCCATTACTTTGTCTAATAGAGGAAGATGGGCATGTGAATAAATAGACAGACATATATCATGACTTCCAAGTTCCCTTCTCAATGTGTAAATCTTACAAGCTTAATTATACTCAACGTGACCTCCCGTTGTAATATACCAGAACCAATCAAAACTACAAGTTTATGACTCATCCAGAATCAGTCCTTCTGAGATGTATGTTTACATAAGTCCTGTGAGCAGTTACATTTTCAAACTCAGTTGTACTTTGACTTAGCTCTTCTTTTGTTTCTTACCTTCATGGTTGCATTGAAAAAGAAAAGTCATCTGTAGTCTTCCATTTATTCTCTATGTCTTTCTCTTGCCAATGGACATTTCTTTATTTTTTTTTTTAATTCTTCTCATATTCCTGTCCAGCCCCGTATACAGCCTCCAGCAAAATGGAAATGATAAAAAAAAAAAAAAAAGGTGAAGAAAATTAAAATAGCTCTAAATATTTAAAAACAGTTGGGTGGCTCAGTTGGTTAAGCATCCAACTTCTGCTCAGGTCATGATCTCACGGGCTCCTGAGTTACAGCCCCACATCAGGCTCAGTGCTGACAGCTCAGAGCCTGGAGCCTGCTTCGGATTCTGTGCCCCGCCCCCCGTCTCTGCCCCTCCTTCATTCATGCTCTCTCTTTCTCTCAAAAATAAATAAACATTAAAAAAATTACAGTAATAGGGGCGCCTGGGTGGCTCAGTTGGTTAATCATCCGACTTAGGCTCAGTCATGATCTTGCAGTTCGTAAGTTCAAGCCCCACATCAGGCTCTGTGCTGGTGCCTCGGAGCCTGGAGCCTGCTTCGCATTCTGTGTCTCCCTCTCCCTGCCCCTCCCCCACTTGCACTTTCTCTCTCTCTCTCTCTCTCTCTCTGTCTCAAAAATAAATAAACGTTAATTTTTTTTTAATTACAATAATAAAAAAACCCTGGTATATACAGTTCTTGCTCATGGTAATTATGCTGAATGATTGTAACTATATTCTACTTAAAAAAACTTGGACAGGTGAAACATTGATATAAAATATTACTATAATTATTTGTCTTAAAATTGCATGATAAAAAATCTACATCTATAACTTAGGGAATTTCTTCGCTGTCTGAAACTGCTGGACATATCAGGTGTAGCAGTAATGGTATTGGTAGAAACAAAAGCCCTCACTTACACGTTACCTGTAAACTCTAAACATCTTTAATAGGCCATTGTCTTACCAATGCACATTTGTTTTTTGTTTTTTTTAAATTACATAGACTGTAAACAACTTAAGAGAAATGAAAAATGTTTTATTTGTCTGTATTCTGTCCATATGTAAACAGTGATCGAACATGCTGTGTGGATAGACCCGTGCTAGATATCAGGGATGCCTCAGCGGATGGAAAATACAAACATACACACGTTACTTAGAATAGGCAACTACTAGATGAAGAGTAAATAGGTATTGATTAGCTGATAGATTTTTCTGGCATAGTACCTAGTTAGGATGAGAGGAAATAAAATTAGGCTGTTGGTCTCTTTGCAATTTCCAACAACCTGTGGATAAATATTCATCTCTTGGGAAATCATTCTGCTCTAAAATAGGGCTGGTCTGGCAAAACTTCTGTGGTTTCAGTTTAAGTGTTCCTTTGCCTAATTTCTTCCTGTTCCTCATAATCACTCCCTGCTTAAATACCCTGGGTACTTATCCCCTCAACATGATTCTAAATATCTAGATGATCATCCCCCACACTTTGTTTTCATTTGGCCAAGCTCCCACTATATAATTATTTTAATCAAGAGCACCTCTCCTTTAACCATGATAGCAAGTGATGCCATTTCCAGAGCACGGTGGAAATTAAAATGGTTAGAATCCAATTTGATTTGCTGTGTGATGGTGATTCAGAGGGGGTGGAGGAGAGGAGTGTATGCTGTGTTTGCCACAATGAAGTTCAGACGCTGCATGCTGCCAGATTGGCATAATTTCTACCTATGAAAGGTTTTTTTTAAATTTCAGAATGGAATTCTGGAATTTCTGTTATTGAAACATGTAAGGGGTACTTGAGTAGTGCTGAATATTGTACATTGGTGTGTAGAATAATAGCTCCTGCCTAGAGACACTCAATATTTGGTTTAAATAGATGATAACACAGGGGGCACCTGGGTGGTCCAATCGGTTGAGCATCCAACTTTCTCTCAGGTCATGATCTCACTGTCTGTGAGTTCGACTCCCATGTCGGGCTCTGTGCTGACAGCTCATAGTCTGGAGCCTGCTTCAGATTCTGTGTCTACCTCTCTCTCTGCCTCTCTCTCTCTCTCTCTCTCTGTCTCTCTCTCAAAATAATAAATATTAAAAAAATTTAAATAGATGATAACACAGTTGTAAAATAAGCCATTGACTTTACACAGTGTCCCCCAAAGCCCAGTGTGCATAAGATCATCTGGGGGGCTGCTAAAATGCTAAATTTTAGGGGCACCTGGGTGGCTCAGACGGTTGAGCTTGAGGATCTGACTTCAGCTCAGGTCATGATCTTGTAGTTGATGAGTTCGAGACCTGCATCAGGCTCTGTGCTGACAGCTCAGAGCCTGGAGCCTGCTTCATATTCTGTGTCTCCCTCTCTCTTTGCCCCTCCCCTGCTCATGCTCTGTCTCTCTCTGTCTCAAAATAAATAAACATTAAAAAAATTTTAAATGTTAATTTTTAGGCCCTCTCTCCAGAAATTCTGATCAGTCAATGCGACATAAGGCTCTGGAATCTGCAATGTAAATGACTGAAAGACACTGTGCATGACTCAGTTACAGCTCAGACATAGATTGCAACTTTTACACAATATTGGGAAATCTGACATCAACAATATAAGCCACACAGGTTGAAGTGAACTGTAAAATGTAGGGAAAGGAGGGTGGAGTTTTCATAGGACATGCTCGCTTTCAAGAGGTACTGGACTAGTTCCTCTTTAACTTCATGTTTGTTAGACTGCTGGATTCAAATGCAAATATGTTCATACAGGGTTTTACAAAAGTAAATAAGGATGGACTGTTCCACAGTAAACGTTAGACATTCTTTATGGCTGTAGATACTCAGAACTCCAAATTGCTTTGCCTGCTCCTGGAAGACAGTCTTGAAGAGTGGACATAGGTTTATCCACATAGATGTGACAGCCCTGAAATGTGGTGACATCGTCGTCTGTCCACGCAAGTTGTTTCAAACCTCTGCACCGAATAAATTAGAAGATGAACAGATGCAAAGAAGGCAGTAGTTTGATTGATCTCACCTAAATGCCCACATTTCCACTCCTGCCTCATTTATGACTAAATGAGATCAGAACATGAACACTTCAAATTAGAAAAAATATAAAAAGACAGAGTAGTTCTAAATGATTATTATTTAGTAAACATCTCCTCTGTGCCTAAGAAAACTATCCTTTTCAGATTTGATAATAAGGGAAGATGATTTTTTTCTAGTTTCACTTTATAAGCACACCCTTCCATGTAGGAAAAAAGGTGTAAAAATAAGCCCAACAAACTCTGTTTTTTAGTAGACTCTAATATCAGTGAACTTCTGTGACCTTTGTTTTTCCTGTTTGTCTTTTTTTTTTTTTTTTTTTTTTGCTTTCTCCAACTGTTCCATAATGTGTCAGGATATAAATGATGGGGGAAAGAAAAAAAAGGAGAGAGCACAAACTGTCCATTCATTGAAAAACAAACAAACAAAAACCCAACTATCGTCTTTATAAATGTCACTCCTGCTGTTGCCCAGACAGTGTTGGTAATTATGTGTGTTGAAGGTCATCCCATTGGATGTGATGGGTTTTCATATTCTGTTTCCTTTGGGACCAAATATGTACATTTTGCTACACCCAGCATATATTACAGCAGTCACATGAGGTCAGTGATTTTAGCGAAAGGCATGGACTCATTAAACAGCAAACCAGTGACTTTACTGAACCAAGTGACCGAGTGCCCCTCAGGGAAGAGATAGAGTCCTGCTGTGGATAAGAGAGTGGGTAGATCCTGACACGGTCCAGTTCTTCTCCTATACTTTGGGTAAACTGTTTAACCTCTCTGAGTCTCGTGTCTCTAGCTATCAAATGGGCCTACTATAACTCCCTTTATAGGATATTAAAAGGATTAAATAGAATGGCATATCTAAATCTACAGTTACTAGCAAATAACACCTTTATTTTCTCACTGTCTCCTGTGAAGTGCATGCAAATTAGGGGGATACAAAGATTTTTAATACTGTGCTTCACACAAAGAAATGTTTTACAAATGAGTGAAACCCAAGTTCCCATCTTTGAGAGAGTGCAATCTATAAGGAAATATGAGGGACAGACATAAAGAATGGCCTTACCAAGTAGTAAGCTTATCATGGGATTGGAAATGGTGGGGATATCATTTGTTCTGATAGCTGGTTATTAAAAAGGGATTTTTAAATGACATTTAATTTTAATTTCCTTTCTGAATCACAATTGCACAATCGAAGTTTGGAAAACTTCTTGCATAAAGTGATTTTAAATGGCTGCATAATAGTTCCTTATGTGATTGTGTGGCAATTTCTTTAATCATTACTCTATTGAAGGGAGTTAGATTATATCCCAATTTTTTTTATTCTGAATAATACCATGATGAACATTCTTATTAAGAATTTTTTAAAGGTCTTTAGAAGTAGATTTGTAAAACTTTAAGAATATTAAAAAATACTGTAAACTTTAAAAAATGTTCCTCTAGAAAGTTTGTCTAATATTTAGGAGAATGAATGGCTAAGATTTTCATGTGAAAAAATAAGGTTAGTGTTTGGAACCCAAGGTCTCAATGGTCAGAATTTCGGTGAGGGACGGTTTATAGATTTCTTTCCCTGAAACACGATTTATTTGAGGAGTCATGGAGAAAGAAAAAAATGGTGGATTGTTAAGTCGGCGAGATTCTCTCAGGGATGAATTCAGGATTTTGAGTAGCCCACCCAGTGGGCATGAGATGAAAATGAGCCTCTTAGCTCAACTACAGTTCTAGATTATTTGTGAATCCAGTGTTGCCTCTGTCCCCTGATCCCAAGGTGTCTGGGTTCTCATGTTGACTCCACATGTGGAGACTAGTCTCCAAGGCTGGGCTTCTGTTCCTTCATCTGTGAGAAGAGAGTGTTGGCTGCCTGGATGTCTCATGTTGACTAATTTATTGGTTGTTTTCAGAGTTTGTATCTGAAGCATTTTAACTGCTAAATATTGTCACCAAAGCTGTTGAAAAACCCAGTGGTTTCCTCCTTTGAATATTTTCTGAAAACATGTGTTCCCATTTCCCCTCTTGAAGCTGAATTCAGTCACATCTGGTTGTTGCTCCCAATTCCTGTTCCACTCTGATGAGTTTAGAGTATACAACTGATGAAACCAGAAATAACTTATCAGCTGATGGTATTTCAGGAAACATTTTTTTCCCCAATCCCAATTTTTTAAAGGACTCAGAAAATGAAAAGTTTTTATTTATTTATTTATTTATTTATTTATTTATTTTAATTATCAGGTCACTCTACTACTTTTAGAACTAGTTTTAGTAGAAACCAGATCACGGGACATGAACAGAGAAAATGTAGAGCCAGGAGGGTCATTGTCCCTGAACAAGCTTTGCTGGGAGACTTGCAAGTACAAAACACAACTATATTCAAAAATTGCAATGTCAACTTTAGATCACCTTGCCATATAGCAAAATACATTCGTTGCATTTTTCCCCCAAATGACAAAATATATCATTTTTGTGTCTCTACCCCTTTAGGTATGAAAATAGAATGCTAATTTTTTTGAAGGCTAATGATACTAGTTTACTAGATCACATTGAGAATACAATTTTTGGACCCTTATTTTTTTTTCTTCTTTGATAGATTTTAAGGTGACAGATAACGTTTTCTTTCCTATCAAACTAAATAATACTGTTTCACAGACTGTGGAACATTTGTCTGTATCATTTCCATCTTTTCGTAACACTCACATACCTCCTGAGGAGTTTAGCTAGCAAATCCTGTTAAACACATAGAAGAGGAGAATATATTCCAATACTCACCTTTGCCTCTGCCCAGCTCCCTCTCCACGCTGGGTTGTAGACAGATCTCAGTACTCAGAAATGCCAGGCAGATCTCCAATTTATTTATCTGTAAGAATCTAATGAAGCGTGCTGAGAACAGACAAACCAAACAAAAGCAAAAGCAAAAATCACAGAAGACCTCAAAGTTAGTAGCTTATAAAATCAAATGGGCAAACTAAATTTGCCTTGCCCTTTCATGAATGCCACCACCTCCTTTAATACTTAAGGTCCATTTGAGTTACCGTCCATGTGTCAGGGATTTTAGAATTCAAATCTCTCAAAAATCAAGAGGAATCCTAAATGGTACTGGTTTCATTTGCTAGAGCTGCTATGACAAAATCCCACAATTTGGGTGGTTTAAAAACAGAAATATATTCTCTTATAGTTCTTAAAACTAAAAGCCCAAGATTAAAGTATAGGCAGGGTTGGCTTCTTATTTGGAGGCCTCCCTTTTTGGCCTGCAGATGGCCACCTTCTTGCTGTGTCCTCACATGGTCTTTCCACTGTGCACATGCGTCCACTTATGTCTTTTCAGAAGAGACTTTATAAGGGCATCAGTCATATTAGATTAGAGTCTCACACTAACACCCTCATTTTAACTTAATCATATCCTTAAAAATCTTGAGGTGCTTGGAGTTGACCCTTCAAGTATGAACAGGTATGTGTATGGGTGGGGGACAATTCAGCCCATACCAAGTATAAAGAGTTAAAAATAATTACAGATGCCATCAATCAGTTACCAAGCTTTTCTGAGAGCCTCAAAGATCACCTCAGACCACCCGGATGGTAATCTATGGGATGTAGGTGAAGGGTCCAACTCCTCACTCCCCTCCCTTCTCCAGCTTGACTATACAGGGTGGATGATGGCTTCATTGTCTCTTCTATTCTCTAAAGCTGTTGGACCTAATTCAAAGCAGCATCACATATGACAGACTCTTGTCAGAGACTCTATTCTCAGAGTGTCTTCTATCAAACACTCACCCAGAGCCCAGCTCAGAAAAGTAGTACTGGGAGAGGAGTGGGTCATGGGAAGGCCATGTAGTCGATCTCTTCCTTAATTTCACTCTTTAGGTGAAGCCAGTAATTTGAAGGTTAATTCTTAACTATAGTACATTGTCTTATCCACAATAGTCCCTTAGTTTTTTCCCTTTTCCCAAATGACCTCCAAGAAATTCCTCCAAGTGAAATTCAATATATGCGCTTTGTGGTAGGCATGCTATTGAGGGCATTTTTTCCAGTATGTTTCTTTGTGTCCTCCTAAGAAGATCTTACATGAAAACTCACTTTCTAACTTCAATGTCCAAAAAAAAAATCCTTTACCTCCATTGAGAATTGGTAACCTTTCTTTTTATGAGTAAGAAATATGTAACTGATGGTGTGTTTCTTGTCTCTTTTACTGACAAATAGAATGTTACCAAATACTTTATTTCTATAATTTCACTATTTGTTCTTATGAGGGCAACCCTAATATATATTTCATCACGAATGTATTGGTCATATTCTTTTTGAAAGCCATCTGAAATCAAAGAATTGAATAGAGGCAGATAATATTGCTCTTTGTCTCAAAGAACTTAAAATATCCCTAGACTACAGAAGAAATTTACATACACACTTTTTAAAAAATAAAAGTTCTAAATGAGTGGTAGCCATCTACAGCTGGAATTGATCAAAGAAAGCTTCATGGAAGAGGTAACGTTTGTAGCAAAATTAGGCATGGAGTATTAAAAACTTTAAGATGATTCTAAGTCCGTTTAGAATCTTCTGAATGATCTCTTTGGAAATCTGCTAAGTCCACAAAAAGAGACTTGACTGTTTTTTATAATATAAACGAAACTAGATGATAATTCATAATCTAACTTAATCTAACATAATCTAAGCTATTTTCTATTATCTTCTGTCAAATTCCAAATGAAAGGCATTCTTAGACCACTAGATAGGCCTTCTCACCTCTTTGGTATACAAGAGGGAATGTTTCAGGTTCCTGGACATAGTCAGCAAGGCTCTCATGAAATCACAGTCCAGAAACTACCAGACGTGGCCTGTGAGGACATCACAGTCGCCTAGTGTCACTTCTGCCCCTGCTTTCTTGGTCGAAGCTCCCAAATCCACTCGGATTTAAAGGCAGGGGAGTGTCAGAGAATTTTCAGACCATCTTTGGAAACCACCACATGTACACCCATTTCTTATCTTAAAACCCTTGTCTTCAATTATTTTAATAAAACATGTACACCCATTTCGTATCTCAAAACCCTTGTCTTCAAATATTTTTATAAAATACTTATATTGAACATCTAATTTAAGCTAGACAGTGGTTATTGTTCATAAGAAAACTATTTGAATCCTGTTGGATGTTCTGTGATTGTTTTCTGTTGTGGACATTAGTTTCTATCCTTGTTATATCTTCAACAAAAAATACTCTGCAACTTTCCTGATTAGGTAAAAAAAAAAAAAAAAAAGAGCATTAATTGCAGATGGAATGAGTCACAAGAAGTTTGACTATGTATATAAATGTAGGAGAGACCAAGTTCCTTTTTACATTTTTAGTATCTCTCAAGTTGAAATAAATCTTACAATCAGTGGCATATTTTAGTTAAACTGGTAGTATTTTTTCTTTCTTAGCGGTACATAAAATAATGCCACAACTTACTATCTATGGCAACTAACATTTGATGAAATATGATAGCTGTTATTCACAATTCCAGAATGACCAAAGACGTTTAGCTCCTAATAATACCCTCCATTTGGGGAGAGTTTTTTATGTAACCAGAACAAGCCCTAGACCTTAGATCTTGCTTGAATTGTACTGTCCTAGAGACCTGTTAACCCTCAGAGGTATTTTTCCCCTTTATTAATGTGCTCATTTTTCTAATTTGATTCTAGACTTCTAAGAGCAGCCGACAATGCATTAGCTGTCTCTCTGAACTGAAAGGTCCCTTAATTGACTTGTTTCTATTGACTGAGACCCAAGAAGGCAGTCTCTGTTAATGGTGTATCCTGATGGAGACAAGGACTGGGTTTGCCAGCACTGGGGCTGAGTGCTAGATCTATAGTGTATCATGTTATATCCCCATCACTTAGCTTTTCCTTACGATAGCAACAAAATGACTTCTTGGAGAATGAAGCCCTGCATCATGTGATATGAAAAAATTCATAGCTGCCTGTGAGCAATGTTGGTACGAATTTCTTGATAATGATCCGGCCTCAAATCTTAGATCAACTATTCATTTTGGGGGAAATTTTATTGAAGTTATCATTAATGTTGTTGATACTACTATACCTTTCAAATAAGATAGTGTTTTGTGTGGTGCACTAGACAGCGTATGTGTGCACACAGATGTATGTCTACAAGTATGTTTGTAATCGTTTAAAGAACTATTGAGTGTGTAATATATACTGGGCATATGATAATGACTAATCATCCCTGCCCTGAGGCAGATTAATGCCGACCTCTGTGGCCTCATCTCTTGCTCTGTACCTTTTGTGATGTAGAAACATAGCAACTAGTACATTGTAACTCCTGAGTGAACTCTTGCCAATGTTCTCACTTTCTTATTTAGGAAATTACTTTGAATCAACATATATAGTTAATCAGTTTGTTCAACTGGTCATTTGATCTAATTTTTTCAAAGATAAAGTACTCTTTTAAATGACCTATTCCTGCTCAGAAACCAAAATTACCACTTTCATGTATTTTCTGATTGTAGAATATCTTTCAGAATAATTAAATGACCTTTGTGGTCTATCATGGAAGAGAAAATCCTTGAAGGCAGGAAACTCATAGCCTTGTTTTATTTTTTGTTACATACCCTGCAAATAACCATAAACAGGAGAGTGGTTAATAAATATTATTCAGATTTGGGGATGTGAACTAGGAGATACAGGCATGAAATCCTATTTTTATTACTATCATTATGCTGATGATCCTCTGGCCACTTCTCTCTGGTCTGCGTAATTGCAGAGGTCTTCATATTTTATTCATTAGAAGAGCTGCTCTGTGTCCATTCTTCTTACGTTGCTGCCTTGCACTGTTTCCAGCACTTGCCTGGTGGGCGTGATCTGTGGGCTCCATCAACTTTCTGCCTGTGCCTTGTTCGGGCCTCTAATGAATATGAGACTTGCAGCCATCAGTTATGTTTCGAGTACAGAAATGAATGAAGAGGGGATTTTTGTTTGTTCATTAGCACTATGAAAAAGCAAACTCACTTTGTCTCCTTCATGCTCTCTTTCATGAATTTGCTCACCTATTATAATTTGAAGGGAAACTTGATTCATGTAGGTATTTACACAATGGGTCCCAGCTAGCTCTTTTTTTTTTTTTTTTTTACCATAATCAGGTAATGTCTCGTAAACATCAGTGACAGAATATTACAAATAGACTTGTGATCAATTCTTCTTGTATTTGAGATTGTGTTTATGTATTTAAGATAGAAGACATTGAAAATTATTGTTGGTAGTTGGTCAAAAAGAAGGGATGGAAGAGAGAAGGAACGAAAGAAGGAAAAACAATTCTGGAGGGAGGTATATAATGGAGAGGCGAGAAGGCGGGAGAGAAGACGAAATGAGAGAAAGTAAAGGGGAGAAATGGAGGGTGAAAGGGAGAGAATGAAGGGGAAAGAGAATGAAAAAGAAAAGGAGAATCAGGAGGAAAGAAAAAATTAAACAGAGCACCTGGGCAAGAAAGGGCATGGGTGTGTGTATGGGTGTTTATTTCTAAAGGTCTGTAATTTACAGTTGAATCTGTAGTAGTTGATCAAAGGGACAGGAAATACTGAGTGCCTTACATAAACATCCTTACCCTCTGTTACAAGGTTTTCAACACACACACACACACACACACACAACCCACAAAAGATGCCACCAGCAAAAGGAATTTACAGTATGGCTGGAAAAACTCGTGCTGTAAACCACAGTGGGTTAGTTAGTGTCTTGATAAATGGTAACAGTCACTTAGAGGTCATCTATTAACATGAATGGTCACAACCACATTTTGATTAGCAACGTGACATTTACTCCTTTCCCACATCAGCACACAATTCCTGATGTATCGAATGCCTTATTTAGTCAAAGACTAGTAGATATTTGGGGAATACGTACGTGTGAATATCTGTGTGTATATTTTATATACATTCCTATAGGATCATGAGTAATAAATGTGTTTCAGGCTTTGTGAGGAAGTATTGGAAAATACTGATGGGACAGTCATGCCCACCAAACAACTTAGGAAAGAATGCACAGTTGGGAATCTAGGCTTTTTACATAGTTGTGTGTAAGTAATAGAAGAAATATCTATGAAGAAGGACAAGAAAAATACTCTGTATCTCCAAGAGCTAGGCCCATCGAAGCGTTGTGGGTGAGAAAATTATGGGTAAAAACAGCTAAGTGGATGGATGAATGGATGGGCTAATGAGTAGACAGATGGAGTAACAGAATGGATAGATGAACACCTTCATCATTTTCCATCAAAACAAATGAAAAGTGAGCCTGGGAGAGTCATTTGACCTGGAGCGGGAAGGTAGTAACTTTGTTTTGTTTTGTTTTGCTTTTTGAGCCAGAGTAGCCAAAAATTAAGAGAACTTGAACTGGTCCTTTCTAATCTTTCCAAGCTTGGAACAGAGTTTGATAAAGAAAAGGAACTGAAGTGGAATGGGCATGGGAGCTAGAGGAAGCTGGATCACTACGGGACATAATTCTCTGGTGAGCCTTCTAGGAATTCATGAGAAGATGAGCAGAGCAAATATATACTAACTGGATTTATATTAATCCAAAACAAAAGAGAAAAAAATTAGTTCATGTTTATTTCAGTGGCCTTATTCTCAGTTGCAAGTTAAACATAATTCTTAATAGGTATTTTATTCATCCCCTCCTATCATTATATCTCTCTTTAGATGGAAGTGTAAAACGTAATGCATGTGGAATTAAATCTAAAGCTAAGTGACTCATTAGTACCTAGCAGTCTGCAGTGTCATCAAACAAGAATTCTTGACAAATAACAGGAGGGTGGTATCTGAACCTTTTCGAATGAGTTTCAACCCATCTGACCGTGATTCCAAAATTTTAGTGTGTAAAATTTCAGTGCTGTCGCTTGGTGAGTGTGATAGAAATGGAGTCTTGGACTCTGCTCTCAGAGTGTTTGCGAAAAGACTGTGAGGCCTGGTTCTTAGGAGCACACCAAGTCATTCATTCGGATTAAAGTCAGACAGAAACTACACTTTGAGAAACAACCGATCAAAGATTTCTAGAAATTCTAGTCAGTGCCTATTTACATTATTAGCCTGTCGCTCCTTAGGTGGCTGTTGAGCAGTTATAAAAACTCAGGCAAATTGGCTTTCTCAGAAACAATGGTAATTATTAGAGCATTTATTTTTGCAGGTATTGTTTGTTTGATTGATTTTTAGATAAATTAAAGGTATACCAGTATAGCTGGGAAGACAATACAGTTTGGAATATCCCCAAGAGAGTTGGGGATACAAACTCAATAAAGTCCTCCAGTTTAACCAGTAAAATACTTACTTGATGTGTACTCTTATAATTTTGACTCAAGACCAATTGCTATGAAGATCTATAATACCCTTTCATTTCTAGCTATTATAGGACTAGGTTTTGTTTAATAAAGTAAAAGTAGAATTAGAATTTGGAGCCTTAAGGCTTAAATTCAAGTCTTCCTTACCTTGCGATCTTGGGAAATACCTTAATTTTTTATTACCTTCAATTTATTTGTGAAATGAGAATAAAAAATCTTCACAGAGTTGTTGGGATGTGGGCGTTGAATGACATATTATGTGAACCTTGTTTGGAAGGCTAATGGTATGGAAATCCAATTTTATTTCACTAGTTGGAAAACAGAAATAGCAGATGTCTTCACAAGAAGAATGACTTAAGAATTTTCCCCAAGAACTGTGCTTTCCACTAAACATTACCCTGCTTTTTTTCCTCTTGACTCTCCACATGTTACTTAAAATTCTACTTCAAATGTATTTCATTCTGAGTTGCATTAAAGATAATTTTTGGGGCTGCTGGGTGGCTCAGTCAGTTGAGCGTCCGACTTCAGCTCGGGTCATGATGTCACAGCTCGTGAGTTCCAGCCCCGTATCGGGCTCTGTGCTGACAGCTCAGAGCCTGAAGCCTGCTTCTGCTTCTCTGTCTTCCTCTCTCTCTGCCCCTAACCCACTTGCATTCTGTCACTGTGTCTCTCAAAAATAAGTAAACATTAAAAAAAAAAAGATAATTTTCAACTCCCCCCCCCCCCGCCCCCCCACCCATCTACTATGCTGTGAGGTCTCTATTGGCAGGGCTCCTGTTTTGTGTTTTTGTGCTCCAACCAGACAAGTGGCTTGTCCACCGTAAGTGTTTTATGCCATTTTGTGAAATGCACAAATAAACTGGTGTGCTGACACCTTTGTATATGGTGACTTCATTCTATGCCACATTTATAGTTAGCACTTACTTCAAGGCTTGATAGGCTCTATTGCTAAAATTAAAAAAATACTTAATGTCTTCAATGATGGCATAAAATGCCAAAGATGAATATACCTATATAAAGACTAAAGGCGTCACAACCATATGTATTTCTATAACAATATATTTTTGTAAAATCTATTTTTAATGGAATCTGTGGGAAATCCTTCTGTGCTAATGTTTCTTTTTCTTGGCATTTACTTATTTATTTATTCAGCAAATATGCATTTGGTTCTTGGCCCAAATCAGGCATATTCTACATTCTGAGGATACAGTCATGAACAAGAGTGAAAAGCCCTTGCTTTAATTCAGATGAGGGTTGACATATGGAGAACATGTTAAACAAACAAACAAACAAACAAAACAAACAGAAGTATGGTTTCAGGAAGTGGTAAGTACTTCTAAAAAAATAATGGAGTGATTTTGGAGCACTTTAGTGTCAGTGGGGAAGAGGCGAGATTTCATTTCAGGATCTAGTGATACAACACAAACAGCCACTGTGAAAACCCATGAGAAGACAGATCTGGGCAGGGGAGAGCAAACCAAAGACAGCATGTGTAAGGGCCCATGATAAGGTCGGTGAAGTTGGAATGGGCTGGAGCGTCTAACACAATGAGACTGAGAAGTCTGAGGGAACCAGATGTGTGTGCTCTTCGGGGCCATGGTAAGGAGTTCGGATTTTGTTCTCAGAATAGTGTAATACAGAAGGATTTTAACCAGACAGATAAGTCATCTAATATGGACTTTAAAAGCCCTTGTTTTTTGTTTTAAGAATAACTTTCAGGAGATAGAACAGTAGCAGAGTTAAGGATTTTACTTTTGAGTCTGTTGCAATCAGCTAGAAGAGCTCTCTGTGGCTTTGGCCAGAAGCTGTCATTTGCTAACTGAGTGACCTGGGGGAGGTAATTTATCCTTGGTCTAAAGCCTTTGTTTCCTCATTTGTAAAATGGGATAGAAGAATTTACCTCATAGGGTTATTGTGGAGATTGAATAAGATAGGATATAAAAAGTGTGTAAAACTGTCTGAAATATTTTAAATGCTCAATAAATGCTGGATGTTTTAAATTAAGATTACTTGGAGCGCCTGGGTGGCTCAGTTGGTTAAGCGTCCAACTTCGTCTCAGGTCATGATCTCACAGTTTGTGGGTTCAAGCCCTGTGTCGAGCTCTGTGCTGACAGCTCAGAGCCTGGAGCCTGCTTCAGAATCTGTGTCTCCCTCTCTGTCTCTCTCTCCCCGTCCCCGACTCATGCTCTGTCTGTATCTCTATCAACAATAAACATTAAAAAATAAAAAGTAAATGAAATTAGGATTACTAGTATTAAATAGGTACATTTGCTTTCGTCCCCAGGTTTTTGCAATTCTCTATTTTCTATGACTGTCTGTGGACATTAGGTGATTTACTTCTCTAACTCTGTTTCTCCTGCATTAATGTTTTTACCTTATTCATCAGTATCGCTTAAGCTATGCTGTGGTGATAAATATACCACACCCTAAGTCTCTGGGGCTTCACACAGTGATGGTTTGTTTCTTCTCACATTACAGTTTGATGTGGGCAGGGAAATCCTCCTCCGTCCTTCTCACCCAGAAGCTACTACTGGAAACTACTACTTTCAATTTTGTCCTATCAGAGAAATTGTGTGTTAAACCAAAGATCTTATATTCGTGCTACAGTGGTTATTTTCTTATTGGTTCCCACACACGTATCCTAACTGGTCATTTTCTCCTGCAAGGCGCATATCTCCACACGTTTTTTTGTACATTGAAAAGTATAAAGTTCCATGACTATTTGTGAAGGTGAATGTTCAAAACCTGAGCCATGGAATGGTGGGCCTTAGGGACCCAGAGCTGTGAGCCCAGCTTTGCCCCCAGTTACCATATGACTTGGAACAAGTCATTAAACCTTGTGAGGACGCTTCATTGTAGCCCTAAAGATAAAATACACTACTTATTGCAAAGTACTATTCTATTCTTTCACAAATCTTAAACAATATAAATATAACTTAAGTTAATCATTTTGTCTATCTGTTTGCCAAACCGGGAAGAATCCGTGTGCTCAATTCTAGAGAGATTTGTCTAGTCCTGCTTTAAATAACCCCATCAAAGTGACTTTTATCATTTGTTTTGAGAGGACTGTATCATTAATCTTTCCTGCCCGCCCCCTCCCCCAGCCTTTTGTGCTCACTTCAATTTAAATAGGCAGGGAGAAGAGAGCATTGAGCAACATTATAAAAATGTTAATTCCTAATGTCACCGAGTAGCTCTTAATCACACTATTAGACATATGTTCTGATTTAATGATCCTGACCAGCAAGCAGTAAGACCAAGTTTGACTTTGATGAATGTCTACCATTATTTTCTGATATGGATGAGGTTGTTTTTCTTTCTAACTAAATGTTTCCTCAGAAATGATATTTTACTTAGAAAGAGCACATAAAATGCTTTCCTTGGTGGCCAGAATCATCTTGCCTAAATTGGTGTTGGTGTTTCGATGGTTCGTATTGTGATCATAGAATGAAACATTTTGATGCAATCACTTGTAATTAATTATTTGCCCTTTCAGGGTAGGTGATGTCTTTTCTCCCTCTCTTATTTGTTGAACCCACAATGTTCAACCACAGTCAATGAAATAAGATATCTTTGGTATGTGCAGAAACCTTATTTCAAACCGTTGCTTTCTAAGGATGCTGTAGTGAATTTTGAGTCCCATTTTCTTTGTGTCTCGTAACTACGCAGACTCTTCTCCAGTGACACCACCCCTTTCAACACCAAGCCTCTACTCAAATGGCACGATTTTCATGAAATGAAACCATTTCCATGAAACCTTTCTCAGGACTCCTGGACAAGGTTTATAGTTTCTTATTCTGGACCTGCCTAGGAATTTATTAACTGCCCTATTTTGGTCCTAATCTCATTGTAACTTTCATTTCTCGCAGCTGTGTACATGTCCTTCTTCCCCTAAATGTTATGAGCTCCTTTGAGGCAGTGACAATCTATTAAAATTTATATCACTGGGACACATACCATGCCCTTCAAATCTTCGTACAGCATAGAATTAAGAAATAATTAAATGGAATTATATATGTGCATATATATGTGTGTGTGTGTGTGTGTGTGTGTGTGTGTGTGCGTGTGTGTGTGTAAGTTTAAAATCTTGTATTGCCCTATGAGTGAAAGCTGGGACAGATGACAGTCTAGTGACTGGACATTGGAATAAATTCTCCAAAGTTCTTTGCACAATTTCTAACCAGATGCCTGGGTGGGAGACATTGAACCTACAAGAGGTGAACTGGGACTATCACATTGGGGAAAACTTACCTAAATTGTAGGAAGACCCAAGCACCATATGTGAAGAGGGCAAAAGTAAGCATGAGAGTCAGGGTTCCATTGACAGTAATTGACATTGAGTTGGGACAGACTGGGCTTGAGTAAGGAATATGGGAGAGGAAGAAGGGCAACTGCAGAAGGGGATGAGGAGTGACTTCCTGAGCAACCGTTCAAGTGCCTCCTACAGCTACTTACATATATGGGCCAGAAGATAGATAATTAGTTGGGCCAAAATAGAATTGATGTTTCTCTTTATTTTCCTTAACCACCTATATTTCCCTTTATGTGTTTCCAACCAAATTGCAAATCCTTTGAAAACAGAGCCTTCGATCATTCTATTTACTTCCTTATAATCCCTACAGAATTTTTTGACATGGTTGATATCTAATTTGTATTATCAGTTATTGTCACAATAGTGTTATCTAGCCAGTTGCCAAAACTCAGTGGCGTACAGAATTCAGTACTTATTCTCAGCTCACGCATCTGTGCATCAGGTGGGATAAATGTACTCCGTGTGCCACATTCTGAGGCCCACACTGGAGAGGTGGTGGCAGTCTGCAGCATGTTCTCGTGGTCCTGTCAGAGAAGATCCCCAGGGGAAAGTGGAAACATTTGCATGACTCTTTTAAGGTCTAGACTCTGAACGGACACACTGCCATTTCTGTTCGTATTCAGTGGGCCAAAGTGACTAAAAAGACCCAAGTCTAACATCATCCCTGGATAGGGATGTTGACAACTCCCATGAACCCACTATACCATATATGTACTGATCGGTGTGGACATTGTTGAAACCGTAAAAGAAGAGGCAGCTAAGTCTTTCTGTTGGCACAGTGAGGTTACCAGAATTTAAGGCCATGAGCATCCTACCTGTAAACTGAGAAATAAAATAAAGAAAAACAATAAAAACAATGACAATGGCTCAACATGGTATCACTGTCTGTATATATTTACAGAACTTTCCACCTCCTTTCTGGTTAGTTTGGCATTATGTTTAGACTGTTCGTAGTAGTGGGAAGAGCCAAATTCTCTTGGCTGTAGCTCCAGTTACCACTGAGAAGCTCATTATTTTCCCAGATGTCAAGACTTTGGTTTTAAACAATTGCAGGCTTAAAGACGACTCTCCAGTTTAAATTCCGTTCAGCAGCTCGTAGTGATTAAGTCATAGAAGTGTGCAATGAACCTGCATCATGATTTCTTTTAAATTTCCTACATTAAGAAAATCATAAATTAAACTAAGCAGGTACAGGTTGGGTTTCTGCTTAGGAATCCTATCAAACTCCTTTTGATTTTTATTTCTCCTTGAACTCTGTCTCTGTGTATATCATATAAAGTTCACGTTGGAAGAAAACTTAGCAGCAGAATGATGTGCTTATGCACTTATTAGCAAAGCTTAATACTTTTCTGATGCTGTTCATAAAGTAGGTAATACGGGCTCAAATTTCTGAGTTTAAAAGTGAGGATAACAATATTGCTCCTTGTCTACCTCCTCATATCTCTCTGTCTCTCACTTGCTCTCTGTCTCTGTCTTTATCACACACACACACACACACACACACACACACACACACACACACATTCACTGCCTCCCTAAACTCAAATTCTTGTTATAAGTTATTCTACGATATGAGGTTTGTGTCCATATTTCTTTGACCCAATTGTGAGAAGTATTTTCCAAGTTTATTTTGAATTGTCTTCTTGAGGATAATTAGAATAATAAGAACTTAGTGTTTTACAATGTAAATGCGAGTCAGAATACACCTAGAAATTTCTACATGAGCCCAAGAATGGAGAAAGGCTGCCAGGTCTTGGACTTCACCCCTGGCCTGATTAAGAAAGAGTCTTGCTGTACTGAAATAACGGAAGGGGAGCTTGACAGTTAAGGGTTATTATGGGCAAACCTAAGACTATATACCCCGAGTGGTCTGCTGTGCCAATGGGGTTACATGGTGGTTTTATACAATTACCTATTTTAACTTGTATGTCAAATACCCTAGCCTCATTGAAACGGAGAACATTTGAGTTCCCAGGAAATGGACATAAAAACCAAACAAAACAAATAAACAAACTATGAGTAAAAACCCAGAAAGATATAGAGCATTTGAAAGGAGGGTATTATGCTAAGTGAAACAAACCAGGCAGAAAAATACAGATTCCATATGTTTTCACTCATATGTGGATCTTGAGAAACTTAACAGAAGACCATGAGGGAAGGAAAGGGGGGAAAAATTACAGAGAGGGAGGGAGGCAAACCATAAGAGACTCTTAAGGACTGATAACAAAATAAGGGTAGATGGGGGGTGGGGGATAGGGGAAAGTGGCTGATGGGCAGGGAGGAGGGCACCTGTTGGGATGAGCACTGGGTGTTGTATGGAAACCAATTTGACAATAAATTATATTTAAAAAAAAAAATGAAAGGAAGTCTAGCTTCAGGGCATAAACTGTGCTTTCAGTTTGTGTGCCGTCTCTAGCAAAACCAAATGCACTCGTGATGATGTTCTTGAAATTCCTGGCAGGGAAGTCCTTAAAAGGCTCCAGCAAGCAATGCTAGTATTAAATTCTTGTGGTATTATTAGTGCGTATAAATGTGTAATAGTTAGATATATTTACTTATTGTGTTGTCTTTATTTTAGGTTATGTAAGAGATTATCCAATCACCTGTAATTTTCTTAGTTATCTCTCACTTAAATCCACCCATATGGGTTTTGCTGTAAGGTCCTAAGTTTTTTAACCATACATTATTTCCCCACATGTCAGAGCACAGTGGCATAACATAGGGATTATAATCACTTGTAGACTCTTGGACAAGAATGCTCGGGTTCAAGTCCTCATTCTGAACTTTCTGGTTGTATGGCCTCAAGACAGTCATTCAAACCTTCTTTGCCTCCGTCCCTTTGCCTGTACAGTGAAGGATAATAATACGTACCTCCTAGGATAACAGTCATGATTAAATGGGTTAATACATGTACAGCATGTTAAAAAACTGCCTGTAACCGAGTATATGCTCAGTAATGTTTCTTATTGTCATTTTTATAAGCCCCATGATAAATGACTCATCTTGGGTTTGGTGATAGTCTGCTTGATATTAACAAAGGGCAAGGGATCACCTTCTGTGTTCACTTACTGCCATACACTAAGGTCATTCACTCTATACCATAAACTTTCTCAGGAGGGTTTTTGATTATATATATATATATATATATATATATATATAAATGAATTTTCCCAGACCTTGTTATATACACGAGGTTACATAACAATAATAAGAGGTTACATAACGATAATAATCCCAAATGCACAGAAGTAATGCAAATAAATTAAATTCTGTAGTGATTTTTGTTCTGTATGCTGCACACTGAGGACCTCACCACCTCTCCCAGCCTCAGTGCTTACTGCTGAGTTTCTAAGAGAGGGAGACACAGAATCTGAAGCAGGTTCCAGGCTCTGAGACGTCAGCATAGAGTCCAGTGTGAGGCTTGAACTCACGAACTATGAGATCATGACCTGAGCTGAAGTTGTATACTTAACCGACTGAGCCACCCAGGTGCCCCCAGTTTAGAGTTCTGATCCATTAAGTAATACTAAGTGTGTATTTAGCTCCAGAGGAGCCATTTATCTTATTTATACCTGTCCAATATCTTTGGAGTGACATTTCTGTGTTAGGGAAAATTCACACCGTGAGTCCTGCCTCTGTAAGGAGTCAGAATTCGCATCCCCAGTCTCCCTTCCAGCTGGGTTGCAGGGGTGTCCTTGTGCTTCCCAGATCAGGCCCCTGTGTGCGGCTCTGACTGGGAAGCAGGCTCTACATGGAGCTTCTGTTCTGCTGGTTGGGGTTGAGGACCACAGAAACATCTCTCTTTGGAGGGATGGGGCCTGTTAACCTGAGATGCTTAGGGAGGAGTGGTCCTGGCACTGGCAGTGTAACATACTCAGATGCATAGGTCTCCAACTTTTAACTTTCGGGGACAGTGAGCCAGGCAGAGCTCCCTGAGCAGGCCAGTGTGCAAGGTGGTGAGCCCATTAGCCAAAAGCCCATTACTTCCTTGGTCACTGTTCTGTGGCAGTCTGGTATCTTCTTAATAAATACTCCTTGTTGGGGTGCCTGGGTGGCTCCGTCACTGGAGCGTCTGACTCTTGGTTTTGGCTCAGGTCATGATCTCAGAGTTCGTGAGTTCAAGCCCCACATCTGGGTCCACGCAGCTGGTGTGGAGCCTGCTTGGGATCATCCTGCTTGGGATCCTCTCTCTCCCTCCCTCTCTCTCAATCTCTCTCTCTCTCTCTCTCTCTCTCTCAATCTCTCTCTCTAAGATAAATAAATAAACTTAAAAAAAATTGGACTTGGAACTATCAGAGTGAATTCTTAGTTTGTAGGCAAGAACCTGATTAATAAATGTTCTATTTTGCCTCTTTCCTGATATTTTTTTCTTGTTAAATGTTCCAATTAGAGTTTCCGCAAAATTTGGAAAATCGTAGTTTGAAAACCTGGCGATAGATTTTAGGAAATCCCCTTATTTTACATTGATCCCACACTCCCTGATCCTTTACATTGAATGTTCGCATTGTTTGCTGGGTTCTTCTCTAGATGACCAACCACATGTCACTTGCTCCTTCCTTGAAGTTTTGCTCAGAGAGTATTTTTTTTTATCAAGTTCTATCCCGACCACTCCCAAACTTCAGCCCACACTTTTTTTGCAGCCCACTTTTTCTAGCCTATTGTATTGTTTCCATACCTCTTGTTCCTTTCTAAATATGAAATGTATTATTATTATTATTATTATTATTATTATTTGTTTACTGTAATTACAATGTAAGATTGGGGGAGGGGGGTTGTTTTCTTTGGTTGGTCGGTTTGGTTCCTCTTGAAGTGATTTATCCCAAGTGCCTAGAATAGTTCCTGGGATATTATAGATCTTCAGTAAATATTTGTTGGATGAATGTTGAGATATATCTACATATTTATAATTGTGCTACATATTTATAATTGTGTAGACTACCCTTCCTGACCACATAATTAGTGTCATGAATTAAGGCAAGTCCCACCTTTTTGATCCTGTTTCCTTGTTGCTTATGCTCCATTTAGTACTCCTCAGGAAAACAAACACAAAAGTGGAATATCCAGGAGGAAAACTGAGCAATGATGGTTCTGCTTTCAGATTTCTGCGTATGAGTGTGTGAGTGTGTGTGTGTTTCTCCTCTCTGTCACTTCCTTTCTTCTTGCTCATTTACAGTCATTCAGTTAAAACAATTTAAAACCTTAATACTAATTTCCAGGCATGAAGAGGGGACCCTAAGCCTCAGTTCTACAAGACACTGATGGATTTACAACACAGCAAAGCCTTGAGCTGCTGTGGAATTTCCAGGGGCTTAAGATAACATGTGAACATTGGTGAAACTCCTAGGAAGCAACATAGACACCAGAAGCTATGCACAGATTGGTTGTCCAGAACTCATACCATTAGTAATGATGCTATTAATATGATTACAACTTGGGGCACCTGGGTGACTCAGTCGGTTGAGCGTCCGACGTGGGCACAGGTCATGATCTCGCGGTCTGTGAGTTTGAGACCCGCGTCGGGCTCTGTGCTGACAGCTCAGAGCCTGGAGCCTGCTTCGGATTCTGTGTCTCCGTCTCTCTCTGCCCCTCCCCCACTCATGCTCATGCTCTCTCTTGCTCTCTCTCGCTCTCTCTCGCTCTCTGTCAAAAATAAACATATATATATATATATATATATATATATATATATATATATATGATTACAACTTTTGTTTAGCTCACAAACAAAAATGGTCCATGATGACATTGAACATTACTATGGGATCTGGATTCTAGTCTGGATTCTAGATTATGGAGGAGAGGACTGAGCAGTGTCAGAAGGAGCTAGAGATGAAGAGATTTCTTCCCATTTCTTGGACCCAAAGCCACCATTGGTAAACATATCACATACACAATATTTTACCCTCATGTTGCCGGAACTCACCCACTGGAAAAATCTCTCTAGGCCACTTGAACGTGGCTTATCTAAGCTAGGATTTAGAAGCAAAGCAATTCATTTGAACTAGTGTTTAATGATTTACAGCTGTTTGAAAGTAGGGAAAATGGATTTATACCATTGAGAATTAGTCTTTAAAAAGAAGGTACTCGCTAACAAACATCTCTAACTGGAATTCTAGCTTAAAAGATAATAAGGGGGCTTGGGACATTATAGGCAGAGTCAGGAGTGGTATTTTGGCATGAGTTTGGTCCTTCAGGCTGACCTCCCTCTAACTCGGTAATGCTAAGACTCTTCTGCTCTTCACAGCATCTTCCTTATGTTTTTCCAATGACCTACTGATTCTTGGAAGTTCCAGATTGTCACTTCTCTCCCTGCTTGCCTCAGTGACTTTCATAAGGGTATTAGCACTGAGAGCAATTCTTGGAAAGTTGTTGCTATCTGTGCATACACGAATGGTGTGTAAATTATGTGTTTGTAAATCAGAAGTTGCATGTGCAATTGAATCTTGACTTGGCGAAATTCCCACCTAGTAACATTATCAGACAAGTATTATTCTACTTTAAAATGGTACGCCATTAAAAAATGGCCCCTCGTAAGCATTTCTTTCATTTTTTAAATAATCACATATTAACTGCTTGTTGTATGATAAACAGAAACAAAACAGCAATTTCCAAAGGAACCTGGATGTAACTCCATGAAGACAAAAATGCATAATCCATGTCTGCCTACAACCCATCACTTGGATTCTTATGATAATTATCATTTTTTGAGTAATAATTTTAATCTTCTGACATATTCCCAGTTATAAAGGAAAATTCCAACAGATTTTACTGAACTTAAAAAAAAATAAATTGCCAAAAACAAGACTCCAAAATAGTTTTCTGTTTATTATATAAACCTGAAATCAGAGTTTATATACCAGATGTATAGGTTAAATATGACATTCAGAAGGAATTATTCGGCCCACCCACACAATTAATCTTCAAAAGGTTTTATTGTTTTCCTTCTAGTCTTTGAACTTGGAATATATGACCTCTGTTTAAACAAATTAGAAGCTATGGTAATCCAGGGTACCACCATTCTTTCTTCACCTTAGTGTCCCCCTGCCCTCAGAGTCTATGAGAAACTGAGACCAATCTTGGCCCTCATGCTGTTATTTTACCTTTGGTAATTTTATAAGGAAATTAATTATTGTATCTGTAACTTAAAAAATTTTGGTCTGAAATCTAGCCCAATTTAATTAATTGTGATACCTGCCTGATTTGAGTTTGTGACCCTGTCTCTGACCATTGTGATTAACTCGTGTCCCACTACATAAATACTTTTCATGACAGTGTTGTTTTTATCTATATCTTTATATGTATATAGATATGGGTATGGATATAGATATATAGATACAGATGTGTGTATATGGATACATAGATTTGTATGTATGTAGATAGATAGATAGATAGATATACAGGGAGAGAGAGAAAGAAAGAAAGAAAGAAAGAAAGAAAGAAAGAAAGAAAGAAAAAGAGAGAAAGAAAAGAAGGAAGGAAGGAAGGAAGAAAAGAAACAAAGAAAGAAAGAAAAAAGAAAAGAAAGAAAGAAAGGAAGAAAGAAAGAAAAAGGAAAGGAAAAAAGAAAAAGAAAAAAAAGAAAAACAAAGGGAGAGAAAAGGAAAGAAGAGAAGAGAGGAAGTGAGAGACAGAATATATATAGTATGTGTATGTATCTATGTATAGATACATATTACATATATACAAGTATATATGTATATCTATCTATCTATCTATCTATATATATGTATATTCTTCAAGACACTTTCGTCTCAGCTTCTGACACCCTCTGCAAACTATCTTGTCTTTCAGATGGAACACCATTTACCTGGTGGATTGGGCGGTCTAATGAAAGGCACCCTTACTGGGGAGGTGCCCCTCCTGGGGTCCAGCAGTGTGAATGTGGCCTGGATGAGAGTTGCCTGGACATTCGACACTTCTGCAATTGCGATGCTGACAAGGATGAATGGTAATGGGGATCATGATCTTTCTGCAGTTGTGGAGGAAACACATTAATTGATGCATAAAATTTCCCCCAAGAGAAAAAGACATGGTTGAGAAATTCAATATAAACTAGGTCCCCCTAATGATTGTGATTGTTTGTAACTTGGAAAATTGCCAGCTCTAGTACTTTTAGGGCTATCACTGAGGTTTGTAACATAAAACACGTCACCTCATCACCACCTTCTATTCTGAACGTTCGTTTTTTTCGCAACAGAATGAACTGTAACATTAAGCTTTGCCATGTAGTTGGTGTTTCTATAATGTGTGGAATATAGCTTCTGGGAGAGAGTGGGGGAGGTAGAGATGTGTAATCATACAAACTGTGTCTTCATTCTCCCATTTTCCCACTGATGTTTCAGTCACCGGCCCACCCTCTCCTGGCCAATACAATGATAACAAAGGAAATTTATATTTATTGAACATCTACTTAATCTTCACACAAAAAAAACCCATACTAATTCCTTATAATTGTCTCACTTTTGCATCTTGAGGTTGAGGAATGTGGTTTACAGAGAAGTTGAGTAAAGTGACTGACCCACATGTATTAAGTGACGGATGCAGAATTTGAACTCAGTTATGGCTGGGGCCAGGGTCTCTCTTCCTCTCCCCTACCTTATTACTTTTGTAAGGTTAAGGCCCTTTGTCCTTCAAGTGAACTACCTGTTTTTCACTGTATTATGAAAATACAGAACATTTCCAAGACCATTTTGTTGTCACTGAATTTCAGGCATTCTTTAGTTTTGGCTTTGTAATTTTGCTTGCTTCATGAAATTCTGCTCAATTAAGAATTCCTAAGTCCAACTGCTTTTAACCCACTTAAAAAATTTTAAGTACTTTTTCTCTGGTGTTTAAATTGGTAACAGCAGAGACTGTTTTGAATAAAGCTTAAGGTAGAGTCAAAATCTAAATTCAATGAGGAAAGGACCAAACACCTCCACCAGGTTCTTCTAGATGGGCCACCCTTTCAGAACGCTGTAGGGCTGCCTGGGCCCTGAGGCAAGTTACCTCAAAATCTTCACATGGGTAAAATCAAACAAAGTTGACTGGAGGTAGGATGGACTTCTCCATTCTTTGGGCCCCCACTTTACCCCACGGTGCCTTCTATCATAATGTCATGAAGACCTGCAATCAATTATAACTCATATTTTGGATGGAGACTATGTCTTTTAATATTATATCCCTCAGGATCTATCCCTTGTGCAGTAGAAACTCAGTGGTAGTTAACTGAATAAATGAATTTAGAAGACCTCTGAGGATGAGGGATGACCACAAAATGGCTCCTCCAAAGCTTGAGAGATTTTTGTGGAAAAGTTAAATGGTTTTGTTGCCAGGAAAACATAGTCAAAATGATCTGCAATCAGCAGCTTAGAATCACTCACTTTTGCATGATTCATTAATTCCCCTTCTCTATGCTTGACATCAGAAATTATAGATGTATACACCTAAATGGAAACACCTTTCTTTCATTATGTATAGTCAGAGAAGTTGATATGGGGCAGTAGAATATAAAGAGAAGGTGAAGTGTTTCTCCTAATTACCTTCAATTCACTCCCTAGTGGCTGAACTCTTTGATCTTTGCTCACTGTTTTATTTCCTGTGGTGTGGCCCTTTGCATACAGGACACTGCCTCAGTGCCTTTCCTTCCTAGGGAACAACTGACCAGGACTGGGCTTAATTTATTAAGCAATGAGGGGCAGTGGGAGAAAATGACATCGTATTACTTAAAAATAGGCCACCATGTTGATATGTTTCCACACTCTCTTCTCTAGGATTTTCCACTGACTCTCTCTTTTACTCAGATTACACCCTCTTCCTTGTTTGACCTGCTCACTAGTTGACTAAGCTTTGAGCCCTTTATAAAGTGTTGACTCAACTTCATCATCTAGGCTGTACCCAGAGGAACACTTCAAAATGTCCTTTCTGTCAACTCTGGTGTCATCATACCTCTATCAACATAGAAGTTACTGCATTTTTCATATCCTTTTCCAGTTCCTTTAAAGCCAGGGAAAAAGCGCCATTATCTGCCACTTTCTGTGGCAAACAACCTTTATTAGAGGCAGCAGCGTTTTATTTTAGATATAAATTTTGTTCAACAACCCACATAGCAAAGATCAAGAGAACTGACCAGACCTTTCTTTTGTAAAGATGCCTACTTCACCAAGACTAGAATAACACATTGAGTGTCTCAGGGCAAAATCCAGGTGAGATCAGGGAGTTCCTTCTGTCATTCTTATGAAGGAGCAGAGGCTGAGATTCTGATTTAACTCTTCTGGATTTCATTCCTTTGTCTTCGGACAGTCACACACTCTAATATATTGAGTCTGGAAAATACCCTGTTATAGAAGCAACTGCATGTACTATTCCATTTGACATTTACTCACATATCACCTGTTTATTGAGTGCCTAGTCTATGCCAGTCAAGCAGTCTGCTTTGCAGAGAAAGCCAAAGGCATTGTAATCTCTGCCCTTGAGGAACTCACGGAACAGTGAGGGGGAAAAATAGTTAGCAATATATGGATCTTTGTGATGAATTTGGTAATAGAGATAAGTATAGATGCGCCCAGACCTGTGGTGGATATGGGCTGGGACAAGTGGCAATTAGGTTTTGAAGGACCGAAAGAAGTTAGCTAAAGTTAGTATAGTATGGGTAGGTAGAACCTTCATATGCTCAGACAGGGAAATGTGAAATAATATAAAAATCACTACTTCTCCTACACACAAATATTTTGGTGTGATTGTTGCCCCGTTTTCATGTGGGGGATTTATAAGAGAGGAAGACAGGAAAGAAGACTAAATCCAGATCAAGAAGCTTCTTGTATTTGAAATAGTAATGAGATCCCTTTGTCTATACCAAGATTGTGGACACAGAATATCCTTTCCAATATGAACCCTGCCAGAACCTTGTGGAAATGCATTCATCACTTATCTATTCAAGTCTATTATTTAATGCAGAAGAGAAAAGGATAAAAGCACACAGGACTGTGAAATAGTCATGTTTTTGTTTTTGTTTTTTTTAACATTCTTCCAACCACATTCTTAGCTTCCATGTGGTCAAGCTGGCTTTCCACACATCTCAAATTTTTGTTTCAGAAGAGAGTGCCCTATTAGTATCGCTGGTGTTTCAAAATGCTCCTAAGAAACCTCAAATGTATTTATCTTGTACAGTTCCCTCAAGTTTCTGCTTTTGGTAAAATTGGTCAGAAAACTGATTTGGGCTGGTGGAACATCTAGCTGATAGCATTTTGATGTATTACAACTTCTGGGTAATATTGTCGCTTAAAAATGTTACCTATCATGAACTGAAGTGTTCTTGGCATTTTATGTGCTCTATTTCATAGCATCATCCCCACAACGCTTGAGGTGGGTTTTATCATCTTTTTTGCCCAGAAAAGGAAACTGAGGCTCTGAGATGGTAACCTCAGTTCAGATCACGTGCCTAAGGGGGCAGAGTGGGATTCCTGCTGAATCCAAGGATACTCTTGGTGACTACATAAAAGGAGCCACCAATTTGAGATTTTCAGTTGTGACAGCAGGTGGGGATGCCAGAGACCTCTCCCAGGGCTTCTCCAATCACACCATGGCAGCCTGTGGGTTTCCTTTTGCTAAAACAGGCTGCTCTGGGAGGCTCAGCCATCTTCCAGGCCTCTGGTAGTTGATAATAGTTTATTCTGTTTTAATCAACCTCTGGAACTGAATACATTGCTGCCAGACCAAGTAAAGGGGGAAAATGAGCATGTGGTGGGTGGGAGGGGAGGTGAGTCAGCCCAGAAGACGGAGGTGGATGGAGGGGAAAGAAGAACTTGACAAACACCAAAAGCACAACTCTTTCTTAGAGTAAAGGGAAGCGTCAGGTAGGCATCACGGTCAGGTGTTCTATCTCCAGGGGTTTCTGTCTCAGCCAAAGAACTAAACAGAAGGAAAAAGAAAAAAAAAAAAAAAAGGAAGAGAAATGAGTAACAGTTTTACAGTCAATGATTGTAAAGGAACTTGTTTTCAACTTAGTGGTTTGACGTATAGAAATCTTGCCAATCAGGTGTTTTCTGATCCCATTACTTCAGACTGATGGACTGTGGGGAATAACGGAGGACACTGGGGGCAGTTCCAGGCTGGAGACAGCACAGGGACAGTGGGGCTGTGTGGGTGGGAAGCTGTCAGCCAAGTAGAGGGATCCAATGGGAGGAGGGATCCAATTGGAGGAGGCAGGGAGAGCCTCCTAGGGGTCCCTGTTGGTGGGGGCCCATGGCCCTAATGAGGACTTTGCTCAACCAAACAACCAGGTGGAATTGAAATGAAGCTCTGTTGCTTAACAGTAGAACATTTTTAAAAATTTATTCATAAGAAAGTATAGACATTTTTATATGATTTTCAGTAACTCTGTTCTTTGCCTTTTGTCCTTGATGTACCCTTACATAAAGCGATATGGTACAAGATAGGAAGAGAAAATGGTGTAAGGTTTAAATTCTGGTCATCTGGTCATCCAAAAAAAGGGAACCTATTATTCTGTTTCTTAAAAAAATATATATACAGGATATTTTTAGATTGTTTTTTCAGGATATGGAATCCTAAAGCTTCAAACCATTCTTTTGCCATTGATTCCACTTCTCTACCACAGAGAAATTATTTAATAAATGGTGTCAAATCCATGAATGAACAATTGAATGTGTTCCGTTGGGCATATTTTTACTTTCCATAGGTCAGGCCATGGTCATTGTAGGATTAACTGATCTTTATTTCATTGTTAGCTGTTATCCAGCTTTTATAACCTCACAAGAAACATTCACCCAAAGTTTAGCCTAAACTTTCCGCCACACATTCATTTCCCTTCTGGCTCTCAAAGAGTAGTTGGAAGTGGCCACTGTGCTCCAAAAGTTATCTTTTTATACATTTGCCTTCAACTTTTCTCTTTGGTAACTTCACATCTAATCCAGTCCCAGGACTTTGACCTTCACAAAGACCCTTCCTGCTTTTCCCGCAAGATTTACTGAGACAGTTGCCTTCAGGAGGAGGATGCTGGATACACCCAAGGGGTTTAGGATTCTGCTGTTCCCTCACATAGGCTGTTCTGTGGTCTCGCAGACCTCCTTTCCTCAACCTTCTACCCCTGAGATTCCCAGACTTGGGACAGGAATGGTGCCTCATTCTTGGTAGTGTCCTAAGATGGCGCAGGAGTCCTGAATCCTGAGAGAAAGGAAAGGATCACCTCAGAAAACACTAAGATTCTATGTTCTTTGCTGGTTAAATTTTATTATTCATGAAACTGTTTATGAGCTGTTCTACTGCCTATTGAGTTTTGAAAGTGCGTTTGTTCCTAGCAGGCAGAAATTATGAAAGCTTTATCTGTGTTTTTACTTGCACTCTATGAATTCCCACATGCATCTAGTACTATAATCAGGGCCTGCACCTCATGTTAGAGAGAAGTATGCATGGCACATGGTAGGTCCTTCATGCATTGACTGCTGAAACAAGGAATGAAATAATGAATCCATGGGGTTTCCTTTCTCCCCATCCTCTCTCCCTGGCCAAATATGCCCTGCACTTACTAGCTATTGTCTGCTGTTTAATTCATTACATTTCCACTTAAAATGTATATCTTGGGGCAACTTGCTTTGGCTTGTTTAAACTATCCCATGACTAGATTTCAGATCGTTTTTAGACAGAATGTGTCATGGTGCATCTATTCTCTCAATAGAAAGCGACACATACTCAAGAAAAGAAGGAACAGCACAAAAATGGGGGAAAAGAACCTATATCCAGAGGGTGATAATTCAAAAGTATATCACATCGTTATTTTGTAGAATTCTAAATGGAGTGAAATAGTTGATATCTTACCAAAGACAGCATTAGGGATTATTTTCTGTTTGTTTATTTGTTTGTTTTAGTTTAGTGCTGCCACCATCTATCATTTCTTGGGAAAATATTCAATATAAGGAATTTAAGACCTGTTGGTTCTAGAAAACAAAGCTCAGTTATAAAATACTTGTTAGTGTTTAGACTCAGACTTTTATTACATCAGTTCTCTGTCAGGCTGTACAAATACAGTCTCTAAATTGTCTGTGGAATCGCATTACTTGGGTAATTGCAAAATTGTGAGTATCAGAAATAGAACTCGAAGTCAATATGAAGGTTAAGAGTTTGCATTTATATAGTATATTTTATATAACATTTTGATTCGGATTGTTACTGTATAACAATATATTATAATTATACTGAAAAATGCAGTGGGACTTTGGCTTCTATTTTCATTTGCATACTTATCACTAAGTGTACAGCATTACTCACCTAACAGTAGCTCTTACTCAGATCCAAATTACATGAGCTGCTTACCTCTTTTATCTGCTCTGCAAATTTGCTCACAATTGTCAGTTCTGACTCACCCAATTTAGGTTTCTATATTTAACAAAGCATAAGGGGAATATTTCTCTTGATTTTATTTTAAATTTTAGGAGCTCATTTTCATAAAATAAATCCATTCTATTATATACTGACTATAAAAACTCAAATGTTTCAGAAATATTTAAGCAAAAAAGTAGAATCTCCTTCCTCACCACCACTTGGAATCCATACTTGTGCTCTGTATATATAATCTGACACCTAAAGATAATAGTTGGGCACATAAGGTACTTCTACATATAAATATCTTCCTATGTGTATGTCATATTCACTAAATGTGAGATCATATTGGGGTGCTTGGGTGGCTCAGTCAGTTAGGCGTCTGACTTCAGCTCAGGTCATGATCTCGCAGTTCACGAGTTCAAGTCCTGCATGGGGCTCTCTGATGACCGCGCAGAGCCTGGAGCCTGCGTCAGATTCCGTCTCCCTCTCTCTCTGTCCCTCCCCCCACTCAAAAATAAATCAACATAGGGGCACCTGGGTGGCGCAGTCGGTTAAAGCATCCGACTTCAGCCAGGTCACGATCTCACGGTCCGTGAGTTCGAGCCCCGCGTCGGGCTCTGGGCTGATGGCTCGGAGCCTGGAGCCTGTTTCCGATTCTGTGTCTCCCTCTCTCTCTGTCCCTCCCCCGTTCATGCTCTGTCTCTCTCTGTCCCAAAAATAAAATAAACGTTGAAAAAAAAAAATTTAAAAAAAAAAAAAAATAAATAAATCAACATAAAACATTAAAAAAATGTGAGATCATATTAAACATATTATTCTGCAGCTCACTTTTCTCACATAAAATATGTCTTGGAGAGCTTTTACTTGGCATCATTAAATAAGCATGAAAACAAGTATATCCTGTCCATTTTAATAGCTGCAAAGTATCCATAGTATGTCTGTATCATAAGTTATTTTACTGTTCCTTTATGATAAACCTTTTCCTTGTCAGTGACTTTTCAGTCTTAGGGGGAAAAACGCTGCAGTGAACATTTTTGAGTCTTGATTTGCAAGACTCTTTGAAAATTATTATTTCTACTGCATAGACCCTTAACTTAAAATTGTCAAATTATCCACTTTTCTATTTTGGTAGGTGTGGCCAAATTGCCAAAGGGACTTAGGATGTTACCCAGACCACAAAGGGGATCAGTTCAGATCTGGACGCCCTGACTCTGGGGGACATGCTCCTCTACCTGAGGAGGAATATGCAGAACTCAGTAGAGGCAAACATGGCCACAGAGAGAGACATCAGATACAACTTCTTTTTGCTCAGAACTTGCTGGACACCTTAGCCAAGTGTGGACAGCTGTGATGGGCCCCAGGTGATAATGAGTTCCTCTCCACTTCCTTCTCTCTGCCTTGGTCATTTCTGCCATGACTGGTATTGCTTCTGAGGTCCATGGGGACCCTCTAGGCTAACTACAGATAAATCCTAGTGTTTTCTGCATTTTTCTCAAACTGTAGAGTCTTCATCATTAAGAACAGGAGGAGGAGGAGAAAAAGAGTAGGAGAGGGAAGGAGGAAGAGAGAAAATAGTTCTATCTCCTTTGTAAATCTGCCTTATAGATTTGCAGTAAAAATAGGATGAACTAATACCCATAATACACCTGGAGCACACAACTGGGGTGCCTGGGTGGTTCAGCCGGTTAAGCAGCCGGCTATTGATTTTGGCTCAGGTTGTGATCTTGTGATTCCGTAAGATTGAGCCCCACACTGAGCTCTGTGCTGACAATGTGGTGCCTGCTTTGGGGTTCTCTGTCTTCCTCTCTCTTTGTCCCTACCCTTTTCACACTCTCTCTCTCTCTCTCACTCTCTCTCTGTCTCAAAATAAATAAATATACCTTAAAAAAAAAAGAACACACAATTGTAGCTACCTTTGCTGGCAGCACCCTCATTTTCTGGATATAAAATGTAATTTATCTCTAAGTAACATTTTATTATGTAATGAGATGATCAAATCCTGGATTTGTCATTTAAGTAACTATACAGCCTAAATCATTTAGCCTCTCTGAGCTTCAGGTTCCAATTTTCTTTAAAGGAAAGAAAGAAAAAAAGAAAGAAAGAAAGAAAGAAAGAAAGAAAGAAAGAAAGAAAAGGGGGAGGGGAGAAGGGAAAGGAAGGGAAGGGAAGCGAAGGGAAGGGAAGGGAAGAGAGAGAGAAGAGAAGAGAAGAGAAGAGAAGAGAAGAGAAGAGAAGAGAAAAAAGAAGAAGCATATCTCTGGTATCTCTGTTGAGTCCTGGCTGAGTTAGCAGTAACTTCTGCATCTAGCTGATGTGCCATGTATTTATTTCTCAAAAATTTGTTAGTCATCATTTTTATTATTTTCCCTAGTTTTCAGTGTCTTAAATAAATGGGAGGAAGCAATATTAATTTATTGAAGTTAATTTCTAAGAAAAAAATACCTACATCTATGTCATAAAATAAATAGAATTAAGTAGCACACTGGAACACTCATAGGTGAAATGAGGAAAGAACAATGAAGGCCCCTCTCCCCAAAGACAGGGCTGCCCTCTGAAAGTTCACTAGTTAAAATCATCCTGTAATGGATGGGTCTTCCCGCAACAGAAATAAACCAAGAGATTGCTTGTAAATGTGTAACCGAAGAGTTTGTGGGCTCCCAGAACTCCTGTCAAGGTGACCCCCGTGTAATCTCAGGAAATGCAGGGCTGGAAAATGATTGCAAATTAGTAAACTGAAACCTAGTCAATTGAATTGTATCTGGTGTGGAGAAAGCCTGTGTGAACGGAATGGGGATGGTCAGCCGGAGACCCACGAGGACAGCTCAAGGACAGGGTCAGTGCTATTATTCCAGCACGGTTCAGAGAAGATGTAGGCTAACTGTGGGAAGGAGCAGTGTCCCCATGCAAAGGAGGGAGACAAGGAGACCAGAGGAGCAAGGTGATGACAGCAAAGGTGTGCTGTTCAAATCCTGGCCTCTCCACTTGAAAATGATGCACCCTAGGAAGTTCGGTCACCTCTGTGAAGCTCCACTTCCTCTCCTGCACAAGGCAGGTGATGATTACAGCATTGTCATAAGGATGTTCTGTGGACTAAATGACAGCATGTGTGAAAATCTACTTTTATGCTCACATGGCCAGGGAAAGGCAAGAGGCAGCTCCCACGTTCACATTCAGTGATAGGAGGCACTCAGCTGAGCCCCGGAGCCAGCAGTAGGTTCTAAGAATAGCAGCCTTAAACTGGAGTAATGCCTCTGACCCCTGGGTCATTTACTTCAGAACTCACCCTCCACGGGGACGCCTGGGTGGCTCAGTCAGTTAAGCGTCCGACTTTGGCTCAGGTCATGATCCCGATGGCTTGTGAGTTCAAGCCTCACGTCAGGCTCTGTGTTGGCAGTATGGAGCCTACTTGAGATTCTCTCACTCGCTCTCTTTCTGCCCCTCCCCTGCTCGTTCTCTCTCTCTCTCTCTCAAAAATAAATAAACATTAAAAAAAATTTTAGAAATAACACTCTGTAAAAGGTAATTGTGGTTTTAATAAGAATTTTATTGTACACTCAACCCTGTTAAATATTTTGGAAGTTGGACCATACCTCTAAGAGACAGAGACCTCTTATCATAACCAACCAACTTTTAAATAAGAGTATGAATCATGGTTCACATTGCTGAGTATGTTTCTGGGAGTCTTATGGTGGAGAATGAGAGCAGGAAGACAGTAGTGAGCTTGACACCAGAAAGCCAATGTAGGTAACCATCACCAAGGCCTGGGCGAAGACCCATGAGCTCCCTCTAAATAAAACTGAGGCCTGGAGGGTGAGGATAAGGCAGTTGGATGGAGAGACATAAAGCAGGTGAGCTTGGTGGAAGTGGTTGATGAAGAATGAGGGAGGAGTGAGATAAAGAGAGAAGACCTGTGTGTGTATGGCCTCAGTCACTGGGAGAATGGGGCCGTGTCCTTCACAGGACTGAGTAACACAGACAAGTAGAGGAACAGATCCCTGGAGCAGCGACAAGTGGAGGGGGCTGGGGCATATTCGTTAGAGATGACAGTTGACATCCAAGGAAGGTGTTCGGTAGGCAGCTGAAAGACTATGTGTTCATTGTGTCTGTGACGGGAAGGAAGGCAACGCTGTGAAATGCTGCCACAGAGTGGAATGAGTTAGGGGCTGACATATTCATGGAAGTTAGCAATTCAGTGAGTGGGGCTGCCATGGCATGAAAGGAGAGAAGGCTGGTTGGGGGAGAAGAGGGCCAGGAGATAAAGAGGGAGAATGCAGACAGTTCTGTGAAGAACTTTCCTGGCACTAGTGAATGCTACTTCTGTTCATATCCAGAGCAGATCAGTCAAACCAGGCCTCCAAAAATCTCCATCTGTGGTAGTGTTTTCTTAATTAATTTTATACTCATAAAATCTTGAGGGTCATGAAAATTTCCTAATAATAAGGTAATATTGGGTGGACTTTGGCTGTATTCATAATACCCAGTCCTGGTTTTGTTTTCTCCCATCTATTTGAGAAGAGCACTCTGGTTTCAAGTTTCTAGAATGTTTTAGAAGAACTATAGTTTCTGACATGTTTAAATATTTGCAAAATTGTCTTGTTTTGCCCCTCATGTTTCTTATGCTGGGAATAGAAAACAAGCCTCCAGACATGTTCTGGTCAGCATAGGGAACAGGGGAATAGATATGGCCTCCTGGTGTGGACTTGCATATGTGGCCACAGTCGATGCTTGCATTCACTTTTTTGACAACCAAGTGAGAGCCAACCTTCAGTCTAATCCCCTATGTCATTTTTATTAGGAAGTCTTAAGAACGAAGACCAAAGGGAAATAATTGCCTTAACCAAAGTTAGGATGGAATTACTGGCAAGCATCAATACAGTTCTTCAGACTTGCAAACTTGCTCATGGGCATTTAGTTGGCCATTCTTCCCACCCAGCCATGGAAGGTGAAGGGCATTATGTCACCAGCTCAAGGGAAGGGTGTGCTGAGGGTCTTGAGACTGATGCACTCAGATTCACGCACAAGGGCTTCAAAGTTAGCTGGGGCCTTAAGGTTTTGCATAATTTTCTAGATTTTTCTACCTTATGCATAATGATATTTATTTATTTATTTATTTATTTATTATTTATTTTACTTTGGAGTGACTGAAAGCAATAAGAATGTAAAAAGGAAACAAAAATCTCTCTTGATAGGTTGAGTTACCCAAATGACTCTACTAAAAGCAGCTTACCGAGCAGAAGTGAACTAAAATTGGCTGATGAAAAAATAAATGACAGCATGTGACTTTTCACCATATTTTACCTGTGATTCACTAAAGAAATCAGTGGCCCCTTTTTGCCTCTGCAATTCTGAATTTGGTAAAATCCCAAGATGCAGATAATAAAAGGAAGGGGAGACCACATTTCCTCTTACATGTCCTTTCATTGACCCTTGTGTGTTTCCTGAGGACCACATGTCTGTCCCTTGTACCCTTGCAGCCTCCAGAAGCTGGAGTCACTGACTGCCTTCTGCTCATTCATGCCAACCGTGAAGCTCCCTTTGTTATTTTTCTTTAAAAAATTCTTTTTATTTCACTTTTTTAAAATTTCAAAGCTTACAGGGAATTCTAATAATTATTGAATCCCCACCTTGTGTTAGTGTGTGGTTTTATATATGTTATCTCCTTCCATTTATATAGTATCAAATTGATATTATTAAAAAAAACAAATTGATATTATTATCCCCATTTTAGAGGTAAGGAAACTGAGGCCCAGAGTGACCTCACTGACATTTTATAACTAGTGTCTTGAGACACATGGATTCAACCCATAACTGTCTGGTCAAAATGGCAGTGCTTTTCCACTACAACACAATGGCTTCTGCACTTATGAAGTACTTAAGTGCCCTGTACCCTTAGGAATAGGCTCGCATATTGTTCCGAAGGAAGACAAAGTCTATAAAATGTGTGCCCTTAAGAAGGTAAGTTCAAACAAAAGAGAAAGGAAAACAAGTCAATATGTGGAAAGAAATGTATAGCTCTAGACTCCCTACTTATCACTAGGCACCACCCTAATTTGTATCACTGGGTATCATCGTATGGTTAAAATCCACCACCAAAGCCCCCAGGTATCCTACCCATTGATGCTTTGAAATCATACCTATCACTCACAAATTGAATTAAATCCACTTTTCTTCTCCCTGTGACATTAAGAGCATGAATAAATACGCAAAATATTGTTGATACCTAGATTGCTCATAGACTGCACACAACCCTCACCTGCATTTTATTGGCCAGTGCAGTGTTGGCTCCCACCATATCCTTCCTTCCTTCCTCCCTCCCAATCACTTTCTTCCTTTCTTTCTTTCTTTCTTTCTTTCTTTCTTTCTTTCTTTCTTATAGAATTTTAAATCCTTTGTCAAGTTTTGAAAATTGAGAAGTTTTACATTAATATTCCAGTCTGACCCACTTGTTTTACATTCATGAATATCATTATTACTTGTTACTAATGGATCCACTGTCTCCTTTATCCAGAACAACTGTTTTCGACCAGTTTTCCTCTCTCTCTCTCGAACGTATGTGTCAGGTTCCATTTATTATCTAACACAAAACTGGCTTCACTCATTTTTATTACTTATTTGGCCCTTGTAGGGAATTACTCATTTGGCCCCTGTGTCTATCATAATTCAACAACTTTGGAAAGCAACTTCCTTTTTTTTTTTTTTTTTTAGTTGTCAGATTTAAAAAAAAACCATTTTTGGTATTGTGTCTTGCATCATCAAACTTTTTTCTCTGTTATTTGGAAGAGATTTTTATCCTTAGAGTGCTATTTGTATATTACAGCACTTTAACCCAGGACATCAAATTGAGGCAGACAAGGTGTCAAGTGTGTAAGGGAGGCAGTAGTTAGCATTGATGGACAGGCTTCAGAATCAAACATTTTCACCCTGAAAATGAAAGTGGAGAGAAAATCCTAAAACAAAATGGTTTCTTCAGGGTTGCATATGTGTTTGTCTGTATTCTACTTTGACTATGTGGAATTTGCTTTGAATTCTCTGCTTGAAAAGATATTGGAGTATGAAGACTAAAATTTTATTCTGTGTCTTTGTAACATTCATAGAAATCCTTTGAAACATAAACTAAAGTCTTATGCCCGGCCCTTTGAATGGCCTCTAAATATGGTACTCAAATAGTAGAAAATGGATTAGTGCATTTCTTTACCTTTTTGGCTACTTGACCTGAAGGGTATGTGTGCAGGTGAATATTTCATTTATTTATAACCAAGATGGATTGGTAGGTTTTTCTCCAAATCTCGTGAGTTGGATGCCAAAACTTAACATTTAATTTTCTGTAGTGTTTTGTATAGTAGGTGATATTCAATACAGAATCATAGCTGGAGGTGTGAAAAAATGGATTGACTTGTCTGAGGCTGCAGTGGGTTCAGGGACAAAGATAAGAACTAAAATGAGTATTACCACCACCATTTCTGAACAGTTACCATAGCTCAGGCACCATGCTAAGTGACTATATGATCTCATTTAATTTGTTCAATAACTCTGTGGTATAGACTTTATCTCCATGTTAAAATTGAGGACTGCATGGAATCTCAGAAATAAAATGATTTGCCCAAGTTAAAACAGCTAGGAACTGGGGACTTGGGGTTCCAGAACCAATCTGTGTGCTTCTAAAACTATGTCCTTGAAGCATTACATCACATTACTGCTGCCAGGCTTCCCAGTTAAGAATTTGGGATACTGTTTTCTTGGTCTCTAAACTCAGAGATGTACATTCTATATAATGCTAATGAAATATAACATTGGTTTTGAGTGTGTTTTGAGTGTTTTGTTGACTTCTTTGTGACTACAGAGAGACAACCAGTATGAATCTGCTTCTTTGTGTTGTTGTTACTTTGCCTTGAATGTTGGTGCATGGTGCTGGGTCTCCCAATTCCCAGGCACAGGCAAGATGATCCATCCAGTGCTTAACTGAGGTTGTATAGGTGGAGGGTCCAGCCCACTCTGTGGGGTTCTCAGACTGCCCCCATAGGATTGAGTTTGGCTTGCCATTTAAAGTTGGTAGCATGCCTGATGGATGAAGCATGGTCATGAAAAATGCCCCATCTAGCAGGGAACCTGATGCTCAGATCAGTAAAATGGAACAAGACCATAACGCAGAGTTTGCCTTGCACGCTTAAAAAGGTTATTGAAGAATGTTGGTTACTATCTCAAGACTCGCTGTGGTATAAAACATTTTGTATTTTTTTTGCCCCCTGTGTTTCAGAAATTTCAGTCTTTTGTTAGTCATGAGTTTCGAATTATCATGTCAGGATGAAATACACAATATACAGGCATCTTCAAAGTCTTAAAATATATGTGTATACGTATATGTTAAATTTACACCAGGCTATTTATGGCACGCTTGTTAAATTTAGATGCAGGGTAGATACCGAGCATGTGACTGAGCCTCTGCCCCTTGTGTCCTGTGAACTTAGGCAAGTTATCTGATGTCTCTGAGCCTCAGTTTCCTCATCTGTGAGGGAAAATATTGGTACCCACTGCATAAGGGTGCTGTCTGGGAAAAAAATATCCACTGGTATGTTTCTGGCTCCAAATATTCATTCAATGCCAGTTTCTTACCTACACTTTTATTCTCTCAGTTATTAAATGGTTTGTCCTTACCATGAGTCAAAAAACACACCTTTAAAAAAGGGAAAAACAATAGCTTCATCCATTTATTTTTAACTTTTTTTTTTTTTTTTTTTTTTTTTTTTTTTTTGCCACAGGGTGACTAGTTAGTTCTCCAGCTGCATAATTAACAAAGACAAAGCCCAAGCCCTTAACTACCAACATCTTTAAAACATAGAGCACAATGAAAAGCAATAAACCAGTAACTCTAGAGACTTGTTTTTACCTAGAGTTAAAAAGGTGATAAGAAACATCCCAAGCTGATCAGAATCTGGAGGCAGGAGGCTGAAACAAGTCCTTGGAGTGATTTCAAGTGGGATTTGTGGCCCCTATTTCAAGTCAGTTACTGAGCTACCCAATCTCTTTGTGGCAAGAGAGCTGATGTTTGATGTTACATCAGCACTGCATCGGGCAGGTGGGGTGCTGTTAGCTACAGCAAGCCACAGCAAGCTCTGTAAATTACCTGTGTTTCTGGAAAGACTTAGGGAAAATGTAAATGCCACTGGTTTTTGGAAGCTGGCCAAGGATTTTGTAATTAGCATTCCAGTCTTTTGCATATGCTTATGAGATGAAGAGCCTTCTGTCTCCCCCATCCCTGCCCCCACCCTGCTGCTACAACCACCCAAATCACCTCTGAAAAGAAGAGTCTTGGAAAAAGAGTCCCTACATAATCCACATTTTCTCCTCTTTTTTTCTTAAATTTATGTTTTGCAGGACAAATGATACTGGCTTTCTTTCCTTCAAAGACCACTTGCCTGTCACTCAGATAGTTATCACTGATACCAACAGATCAAACTCAGAAGCTGCTTGGAGAATTGGTCCCTTGCGTTGCTATGGTGACCGTGAGTACTAAATGGAAAGAAGCTTTCTCTCTTCATTACATAAGCACAAGATGTTTTTATTCCCTTATCCCTTTTCCCTGCAGTGTCCCTCAGTCTTGAAAATTATTCACATGCCCATTGCTTTTCTCTATCCCATTCCAAAACAATGAATCACGCTTAAGGATTTTTTTCATTTGCAGGGCACTTCTGGAATGCGGTATCATTTTACACAGAAGCCTCTTACCTCCACTTTCCCACCTTCCATGCGGAGTTCAGTGCTGATATTTCCTTCTTTTTCAAAACCACGGCTTTATCGGGAGTTTTCCTAGAAAACCTTGGCATTAAAGACTTCATCCGACTTGAAATAAGCTGTAAGTGCCCTCATTTATGAATTTAATGTAATGCCAACAGAAGTTCGTGTGTTATCTTCACCACTAACAACTGGTATATGTGGATACTGTCAGATTAATAACTCTGGACATTTGTAAAAATAGCCATGATAATTTCTGGTTCCTTCTAATGCTCTTTGTTTCATTATTACCTATCGGTATTTAGTTGTTCTCTCTTCAAAATAGGGCATTCTTTGGGGCGCCTGGGTGGCTCAGTCGGTTAAGCATCCTACTTCCACTCAGGTCACGGTCTCGGGATTCACCAAGTTCAAGCCCCACCCCTGGCTTTGTGCTGACAGCTCAGAGTCTGGAGCCTGCTTTGGATTCTGTGTCTCCCTCTCTCTCTACCCCTTGCCCACTCACACTCTGCCTCTCTCTCTCTGTCTCAAAAATAAATAAACATTAAAAATTTTTCAAAATAGGGTTGTCCTCAAATTTCCATAGGTACCTATTACAGTGTCCTTTATCTGTCCAGGGGTACTTCTTACCTTTGACTTTAACCTTCCACACCCCAAAACTTTTTCAATACAATTTCCATGGGAAGCTGAATGTGTTCTTATTGTGCATTCTATTCACATTTGGGGTCTACTTTTTTTTACTGTACTTTTGCTCTGAAAGTGATTTCCTGATTTATTTCCCACCATTAGGAGTGTGTGACTATCCAATCAGAATCCCCATTGTTTCTCTACCACTTGTACCTCCTAAATTTTACCCCAGGACGTGGCTCATTTTCTAACATCCCATCTCCTATATACAAGTTGTATTCATTAATGATCATAAAGATAAATGAAAACTAATAGAAATGCAAATGGCAAAATGTGCTAATATTGAACTCCTGTATGTTATCATGCCAATCAAAATTTCCAATACCAAAAAGAAAAGACAATGTAGTACATGAAAATTTTCTAATTTTAAAGTAAAAAGGGGGAAAACATCCCTGTGTATTGCTTTGTTCCGGTAATAGTCATATTCAAATGTCTGTTCATTTGACTTTATTTCTGCAAATTTGTGGATGACTTCATCAAAACTGGTTATCTTCACATGTGCATGTTCAAAACAGTATAATCAGATTTGTCCATCTATCTTCTCTTATACTGATCAAAGGATACTTTTACTAATTTTAAATGAAAAAAAAAATTTTTTTCTCATCAAGCAACAGACATGTAAATTTTAGGAAAGGTTTTAAACATAAAGATAAGCTTCATAGAGGGGCACCTCTGTCGCTTAGTTGGCTGGGCTTCTGACTCTTGGTTTCGGCTTAGGTCATGGTCTCATAGTTCGTGGTTTCCAGCCCCGCGTCGGGCTCAGCGCTGTAGGTGCGGAACCTACTTGGGACTCTCTCTCTCTCTCTCTCTCTCTCTCTCTCTCTCTCTCTCTCTCCCTCTGCCCTTCCCCCACTCTCACTCTCCCCCTCTCTCTGAAAATAAACTTAAAAAAATTAAGTTTGGTAGATATTCAAAAAATATTTTATTTACCATAAATTCCAGGAATTGCAATTCTTTCTATGTGTTTTCTTCAGAATCAATTCTAACAGCTTTTAGATATCTCTGCAATCATTAAAAAAATCCACTAAAAATTTTGCCTGGAAAATCCATCACAGATCACTATTCTATTTGGTAAAATCTCATAGAGTTCCTAAAGGTTTGTTGTTGCTCAAGCTCTCCTGGGTGCAGTTTGTGTCCACAAGGCCTGTGATAATGTGTATTTGTGTCTTCTAACAGTAGTTTTGAGCTAAACAATGATAGCACGATAATTATAAAAATGAGAAATGAGAAGCTGAATTCTTACTTTTAAAACTAAGCACATGTGTTTAAGTCTGCATGTTCAGGAGCCAAAAGTATATCTGGAGTTCTCTGCATTAACTTCCCTCTTGAATATGATATTTATTAAGTGGTAAGTAATAAAATGTGCTATTTGAAGCTTACATATACATTATTAAAAATTCATACTAACATCAGCATTTGTTAGAACTTAGACCAAGAAAAGGTTTTTTTTTGGAGGAGGAATTTTTTTTTTTTTTTTTTTTTTGCCTGAGATTGTTTAGAATTGCTGCTTTTGCTTGCTTTAGCTGGTTTTCCAATTTTCTATACTCAGTGACTGCCCCCCCACCCAACTTACTTCTTCTAAAAGAATGGACTGTTCCCATCATCTTGCTCTTGTTATGCCCATGACTGTAACTTGCACTTGTCATTAGATGCCTCATTTTTCTGTGTCTGAATTTATTTTAATGTTTATTTATTTTTGAGAGAGAGAGAGCACAAGCGGGGGAGGGGCAGAGAGAGAGGGAGACACAGAATCTGATGCAGACTCCAGGCTCTGAGCTGTCAGCACAAAGCCCCACATGGGGCTCAAACTCACGAACCGCAAGATCATAACCTGAGCTCAAGTTGGACATTTAACCGACTGAGCCACCCAGGCGCCCCTCATTTATCTGTGTCTAAATGGATGCTTTCTGTATTTGATTAAGGCAACTGACCCATATTCGAATAATGATCTGACTGCATGAAATACCCTTGAAAGTAATGTCTTAGCAACAGAAGCTTGGAAATTTGAGAGCTTTAGGAAAAGAGCACAAGCGCTAGCTGGAGGAGATGACTGAGGTGCTTGCACCAGTCCTTTCAAATCACCAAGCAGCTAAGTGTTTCTTTTGCAGCTATAGCACAATACGTACAAGAAAAGAGATCTTCTTAATTGGTAGTTTTAACCTCCTTTTACTCCAACAATTTAGACTATTAATGGGAGGAAGCTCTTGTGGCTTTAATGTGAAAGAAGATCTCTCATATCTAACTTGGCCAGGCTCTGAAAATGTGGAGTTGAGTGCCAACCATTGCATAATATGGATATAATAACCTCAATGTAAATTTAATAAAAATCAGACCCCGAGGCCTTTTGATTCATTAAAGCAGCAGCAAATGTCATGGCATATTATCACAAGGTAATGAGCAATGATTTAGTGTTAATTACATTTCAGTGTCCAATTTGTTTGTACTTTCTGGTACTGTATTTTGTCCTTTTGGTTGTATAGAAATGTTGAAATGCAGGTGGTATTAAATTTTGTGAAAATTTTAAAATCTATTGACATGATTGTTTGCTGTACACTTTTTCACCAGGTTGAAGAGCATATATGTTTTGGAAACAAGATTTTCTATAAAAATTTTAAAGTACAAGACTTCATGATTTTCAGAATATTTCATTTTATTTTATTGTTATTATTTAAAAGGAAAAAATTGGGGGCGCCTGGGTGGCTCTGTTGGTTAAGCATCTAACTTCAGCTCAGGTCATGATTTCACAGTCCGTGAGTTCAAGCCCCGCGTTGGGCTCTGTGCTGACAGCTCAGAGCCTGGAGCCTGTTTCGGATTCTGTGTGTGTGTCTCTCTCTCTGTCCCTCCCCCGTTCATGCTCTGTCTCTCTCACTCTTAAAAATGAATAAATGTTAAAAAAAAATTTAAATGAAAAAAATTGAAAGGAATCTTGCATTTCTTATTAATAGCTACACTCATCCTATACCTTTTCTGCAGATAGAATGTTCACCCTAAGGGGTTCATGACAAGATACTTCTACAGATCAGCTACTTATAAAGGAAATGGTCTTTAAACACATGAAGTGGCTCAGAATAGATTTCTCTTCCATCCCCAAGGAGTGTTCCTCTATAACTATCTGAACAGAAGCTTCCAAAGTTGATAAATCCATGTTGTTCGACAGGGAACAAGAAATGTCTGTGAAATTTTCAATCCATTTCTTTCTGGGGCACTTCCAGCTAACACCTGGGAATTTTGTAGTGTTGACATTAGTCCGTATTCTAAAAGAAGCAAGACATTTTACAATGTCCTCAAGTCTTATTAGTGCATCTATTTCAAATGAGACTAAGAAAAAAAAAAATCAGCTGTTTTGGCCATTATCTCACAATGGCTGTGCCCGTGGAAATCAATATTTTGGAGTAGGTGAGGAAGAGCAGAAATGGCTGTTGAGAGTCGAGGGGGCCATATTGCTTGGAACCCCATGTGGATTCAAACTGCCATTACTCTGTTTAATTGTGAGCATGTCTGTCACCCCTTTAGGGGTTACTTGTGCAAAATGGGGTTTATGACACCCATATGCGAATCAGACATATTTGGCTGCTATTAAAAGAAAACTCAGGGGCGCCTGGGTGGTTCAGTTGGTTAAGCATCAGACTCTTGATCTCAGCTCGGGTCATGATCTCACGGTTTGTGAGTTCAAGTCCCATGCCAGGCTCTGTGTTGAAGGTGCAGAGCCTGCTTGGGATTCTGTTTCTCCCTCTCTCTGCACCTCCCCCATTCATGTTCTCTCTCTCAAAATAAATAAATAAACTTAAAAAAAAAGAAAAAGAAAAAAGAAAACTTGATCTGAACTGGCAGATACAAGGATGGGAATTCCCTGGTACTGAAACATGCGACTAAGTCCAGAATTGGTGGGGCACTATATTTCTGGTTGGATTCATCAGTTTAATAATGCTATCTGCAGTTTAATTTATTTCTCTTTTTGCACTGACTTGTGAATATCTCCCTCAGTCTAAAGCTACTGCACCCTCACAGGAGGGCTACATTTCAACTGGTGGGAAATCACTTCTTCGCCAGCTATCCACACAATCCTGCTGATAGGCAACTCACTTGACCCCCTATGACCAATGCCTCTGGCCATGAAAGTAAAGATTGCTGAGTGGTTTTTCTAGGGCCCACCTTTACACCTGGAAGGGGGACTAGCTTTCCCTAAAGACTATAAAGGAGGAAAAATAATTTCCTTCTTAACTTTTCAGTTCTTGGTTGAGACCCCTGTAATAAAAGAGTGACAAGAGAAAACAAACGAAAGTTTATTGACAAGCGCACATCGTGTGTTCATGGGAGTTGTATAGAGAAAAATGAGTAAATCAAAGCGGTAGCTTAGAACTGCAGCTTACTGGGGTGCCTGAGGGGCTCAGTCATTTAAGCTTCCAACTCTTGATTTCAGTTCAAGTCATGATCTTGCAGTTTCATGAGTTCAAGCCCTGCATTTGGCTCTACACTAGCAGTGCAGAGTTGCTTGGGATTCTCTCTCCCTCTCTCTCTGTCCCTGCCCCCACTTGCACCGTCTCTGTCTCTCTCATATAAATAAATAAAATCAAAAAATTATAGAAAAAAAGAACTACCTTATTATATAGCATGTTCAACAGGGAATAATAAATTTATGGAGAGATAATCAGACAAAAGAAGGCAGTTTTAGGTTTCGAACAGCAGAGATTAAGACTAGTTAGTAAAGTTTGTTATGCAGAGATGTTTGGTAGGCTAATAGAGTCTACAGTTGTCTCCAAGCAATTAACTTTTCTCCTGGTAGAGAGGAAAGGAAGGACATCTTTGTCAATTTATGACCTGCCTTACGTACACAGGAGGAGAGCAAGGAGTTTTTCCTTGTCTCTGCTTCTTCTCAGTTGCCTTCACTCAAAATCAACCTGATTTTAAAGTAGCATATTTTGGTGTGGCGTATTCTGCTGGCCTTCAAGCCCATGGAAAAAGTGAGTGAGATATACATATTTCATATATGTTATCTGTATGGAAATATATCTATCTATCTATCTATCTATCTATATATATATATAAATATGTGTGTGTGTATATATATATATATATGGAGATATATATGTGATATATGTGGATAAAATATGTATACATGACATACATCCATATAGATATGTAATATATGTGTGTGTGTGTGTGTGTGTGTATATATATATATATATGTATGCATATCGGGGGGAAGAGAGAAAGAGACTTGAGTTGTGATGTTTAGTGGTATCATATCAAGAATATTACCAAAGAGATTACCAAATAGGATGAGAATTTGAAGATGGAATCCTCAGATCTTCAGAGAATGGTAAAATTAATATTAATAGTAATTAGATTTATACATTTATATGATATAATATAATATAATATAATATAATATAATCAGACTAAATTATTGAGTGTCTTCTCTGAATAGACACTGTACTAAAAATTTTACATTTAGTACTTATTTTGCTCTCAAACACTCCTGTTGATGATCAAGATACTGCGCTATGATTTTCATTGTTCAACTCTTACTCCAATATGCAGATGAGGAAGGTGACCCTGGTTAGTAACCCGAGTCACACTGCTGCTAAGAGTCAGAATCCAGAGTCAATGTACCTCTCTGTTCCTTATTCTGCTTTGCAACACTTCCTAAATGCCCAAGAATGTTAAGACTCCAGAGAAAATAGAATTTTCTTTGTGATTTGAGACAGAAGACATTCAGGAATTCCTTGAAATTTTATGCAAAGGGTATGTGGTGTTTTCCTAGTGTTTCCATCAGATCATGTCTCCAAAAATGTTTAATGATATTTCATCTAGTTCATGTTTTTCATTTTATCAATGTATGCGTGGAAGGTCAGAGAGGTGACTTCTTCTTTGTCCATAAATGGTCCCTGGGATCTCTCTCATGCCCCACATGGGGTGGGAGCTGAGTACACCAACATGGGGTTCAAGGAAGGAAGAACTTTATACAGGAGACTCTCCTTAAAAGTTTTCTTCTCATCTTCTAGAAATACTAGGTAGATACTCTCTTGTACTTATGCACTTTCCTCCACTTAACATGTCCCTTCTTTGATTCTCTCTCTCTTCCTCTCTGTCTCTCTCTGCCCCTCCCCCACTCATGCATGAACTCTTTCTCTCTCTCAAAATAAATAAATAAAAATTAAAATAAAAAGAAAGTACTTTGTGAGCTCATTGGATTTCATTCATCTGTACATTCTCAAGGCCTAGCACAAGGCCTGACTTAGTAAAAACTCATTGAATGCTGAGTGCTACTTTGGCTTTGTCTTCAACCAAAAGGTGAGCAAATGATGAGGGAAGATATTGGTGAGACAGGAAGGAGAAGGGAAGTCCAGGGGGTAAATTCATGAGGGAGATAAGGCTGACACAGGGCTTCTGATTTTCCCGTCTAGGACCATCGGGTGACGTCCATCCTTCCAGCAAATAAGAGCAGGCTTACGTTTGCTTCTGGTGCCCTCCTCAGAGTCACTAGTCAGTGTTGGAAGTATCACTCATTTACTTAGATTATTCTTGTTCAGATGTATCCAGGCACCTATGTTATATATTCTAGGTTTTGACCCCTCCTCCCCCCACTGAATAGGTTTGGAAGACAAATATATTTTTTTTTTTTTCCATAGGAAGAGTAGGTTAAAAAATGAACTCCAGGGACACATCATCTGGATTTAATTCTTGACTCTGCCCCATCTGGGTTAGGACAACTTGTCAGCTCAGTTCCCTCGGGGGTAATATGTTACCTGTCTCATAAGACTAGAGTGAGGCTTAAAATATTAAGGAGTTCATTCATGGAAAATGCTTAGCAGAGTGTCTGGCTCATGGTAAGCACTCAATAAACAATTAGCTGTGATTATCGCATTACTGATCCCCCCCCACCCCGACCCCAGTTCTAGGGGGAATGGGTGAACAAAGTAGGTCCTAAATACTGACCTAAATAAAATTAAATAATAATAATTTTTAAAAATTCCAAGGAAGTTAATACCTGGGTATAAACCAAAAAAAAAAAAAAAAAAAAAAAAAAAAAAAAAAAAAAAAAAGATAAAAAGAAACTTACAAAACTGCATTGAATATATATGGTGTAGCATTTTAATGAGTGAACCTTTAGTTGGATGAGAGCTCCCTATATACAAGCCCTGGTGGTAGGTGTCCAATAAACCAAGTGTTCATCTACAGTTTGTGGACTAGTTGGGGAGACAGACCATAAACAGATCATTATACAACAGAAGGACAAATGTTGGAGCAGGGATAAGCCCAGACAGGAAGCCTAACAAGGAAGGGGGGGGTCACGGGGTGACGGCAGACACAGCAGTAGAACAAGAGCTCTGCAAAGATGTGCTGTCCACGTAGAACTTAATATCCACAAGACCAGCTTTGCAGGAAGGCTTTGAGAAAAATCTTTAACATTTTTCCTCTCCAATTCTCACCAATCTTTACCTGTTTTCTGTAAAGAGAAATAAATTGAGGACCCAGTTATCTCTCAGTTAGTGTTTATTTGATCTCAAGATATACAGGGCTGTGAGGTAGTATCTGCGGCCTGAATAAGAAACAGGAAATGGCTCAAAAGGCCAACTTCACTCTTACTTAATCTTTTAATTGCTGAACCCAATTTGTTCTCTTCAATTCTGTCTACTTTAAGGCATGGGTTTATGAGCCGAGGCATTTAGCTGAGTTGTTGAGCCACGCCACTGCTATAATAGCCATAGCTATCACTTTGAGTATGTCTCGTGTGCCATGCGAGGTCCTATGAACTTTGTCAAGGTTAATTCGTAAACAACCTGACAATGAGGTACTGTTTTTATTCCCATTTTTCAAATGGGAAAATTGAGGTGTGACAAGATCGAAAACGTGCCTTAAGTCATGGTGGTTCCAGAGTCCATGCTGTCAAATCCCATTTTAAGTCCTCTACCTTACTGCCTCCCCTTTAGGTCAAGGTCCACACTGACCAGAATGCAAAACAGTTCAATCCTCGGTTACTTGCAAATTCTACCTACTGGGGGCTTCTTATAATGAGGCTCATTCTCTGGGTTTAAAGGCTGAGGAGGAAGTAGTCTGGGATGGTTATTGGACCTTTGGGATTACCTGATTACTCAGATCTGGAAGTTGATGACTTTGTCAAATATATACCCATGTCCTGCTTTAGGTGTAACGTAGAAGAGGCCAACCAAGGTGCTGAGAAGGAAGGAAAGGTCCTGCCTAGGAAGGCTTCAGTGACTTAAAGGGGACAGTCTTCTTATTGACATCAATTTATAATTTGCCTCTCCACATCCTTCAAATTTAGAAAATTCTTATGTAGTAGTGGAAAATATGAAAAGACCTACTCACTAGAGAAAAATGGAGAAGAATTCTACTTTTGGAGTCAGCTTCTTTGTACTGTGTTGTACTTCTCTGAACTTCAGTTTTCTCATTCGTAAAATGGGAATAAAAATGATGCCTTTCTCACAGGGATTCCTTTGAAAGATTCAAATGACAGAATCTTTGGGTAGTGCTTAGCATGGCACTCAGCAGAGTTCATTGTACCTGTTGTACTCCTGCTACTTCTCTTTTTTTCTCTCTTGCTCAATGGCTATGTGGCCAAACCACAACCATCATCCCCACCATCATCATCATTATCATAGGTGTTATTACCCCTGACTGACTGACCCCTGGCATGTGTGAGATGCAGAACTTTATCAAAGGGCAGAAAGGGTCATGGGAGGTGGATGGGGGCCTGTGTTTGATCCCAGGCACCACTGCTTGCAGTGACACATCCTTGAAAAAAGTATTCAAACTTTCTGAGTCTCCTTAAAAAAAAGTCATAAGATTAGCCTAAATGATTTTAATCACATGTATGAATGAAATAACATAGAGAACACTAGACCTCCAAGGGTGTCAACCTTCTCCCAGCGGGAATGTAGCGGGCTCACGAATCCAGTATCTACAGATATCCATGAAGGGCATAGTTGAAGCCAAAATAGACCCAGAAAACCCAAAGCCTTGGTGCCAATGAATGTTTATCAGATTGGCATTTCTGTCGCTAGCCCCTGTCCTATTGGCTGAATTCTCACAGTGAGTACCAACTGGGCCAAAGAAAGAGCTTGGGACTTAGTATTTGGAAGTTTTTACTATTAACACTAAGTTTGATGTCATAGAGATTTCAGCTGGAGGCCTCTTCACCTCATACTGACGCATAGTCATTTATACCATTCATTCAGGTTGTGTGCCGTCCATTCACTGACGACTCCCCTCAACTTTCTACCTATTTCTCTTGTTGGTTTCAGCTCCGTCTGAGATCACTTTTGCCATTGACGTTGGGAATGGCCCTGTAGAGCTCATAGTTCACTCTCCTTCTCTTCTGAATGACAACCAATGGCATTACGTCCGGGCTGAAAGGAACCTCAAGGAGACTTCACTCCGGGTGGACAGCCTCCCAAGGATGACCAGGGAGACTTCAGAGGAGGGCCACTTCCGGTTGCAGCTGAACAGCCAGCTCTTTGTAGGTAAGAGACATTTTGAGGCCCCTCTGTGCTAAAACCCTCCAAGATCTCTGCATGACCAGGCCCAAGGAAAATTACGATTTCACTTCAGACCTAAGGAATGATTAGAATATATCCTAAAGCACTCGTAATTGTAAATTTGATTTTATAAATCCTCCTTTTCTAGCTTCATGAGCCACAGAAATAAGCGATTATGCCACCCCTTAGCAAATTTTGAGGTGGTCTCAGACTCTTTGTATCTTTCTTCCTTGTGCATGTTATCTTCAGGTGTCTGAGGAATCCTATTGTTTTTCATTCTTATGGTCAAAATCTACTCAGAGAAAAATAATATATCAGCTGTTTACACTTCGGTAGATGTCTCTATGTCTGTGAGCCACCCTTCACCCTTCCTAGTGATACGTGACTCCTGATTACTGTTCATAATTATGCAGTGAAACATGTTACAGCATCTCAGAGGGATGTGTCATCAGTCTTAGGTGGGGGAAGGGACTATTGTTTACCATGGACTTCTTTGATACTCCCTGAAACAACATCATGAAGGTGGTTGCCTTACACTTGCACAGGAAAACAGGCCTGGTTCCCGAGCTGACATCTCACCACTGGTCAGTCCCTCCTGAGACTCACAATCAGCCTCTAGACAGGTTGTTCATCCAAACTGATCGCCACTGCTGACATCAAGGACTGGAAAGCCTCAAATGTCACTTATTGAGTCCACTCATTCATTCATTCCCTCATTCATTCCATAAATAGTCACTGAGCACTGAAAACAGGTCAGGTACCTTGTTAGATGATGGGAATTGAAAAATAAATTGTGGGATGACATTACTTTGCAAAGAGCTATGTGTGTGTGCCTCTGTGTATGTGTAAGAAAGAGAGAGACCGAGAGACAAAGACAGGAAGAGAATTTAGCCACATGAATCCAGGTAGGAAATGTCAGCCTCTTTGCTATAATTTAGAAATGACTTTTTGAAAGTAGGTGGAACAGGGCTTGTGAAGCTTTAAAGTACAAAATGTAGCTGTAAATATTAGGGTTATTGTAATATTATCAAAGCTAAGAAGCCGCTCTTGTATAAAACTTGAAGTTCAGATGCTTAGAACACTGATATAAATAAGTCCCAAAATGTGCTAGTCAACCCAGATTTAATTTTCTTTCCTTAGTCATTTTTTAGCCAACAGTCACACTACATAGCTTTACTACTAGTAATGAAATGTCATCAGCAATCAATGGGTATTTCTTACCTCTTTCCTTACATTGGGTTTTTGCAACTTTTAACTCTGACAAAAGCAGTCGCTAAAAGCACACCAGCTAAAAGAAAAAAAAGTAACAAAATATGTCATATTTTTTCTTCTCAAGAAGAATCATATTTCTTTCTTCATCTGTCATGTTTTACTGCTCTAGCAGAAGCTATGATATAAGTGATTAAAAGCATTTTTATGATTATAAGGCATTTACGTAATTAATAACCTACATGAGTGATATGCTTTACTCTTAAAATATTTTTGAAAATTTATATTGCTGCTTTAATTCTATTTAAACATCACATTTCATTTCTCTGAAGAAGTTTGCTAGTCATCAAGATTTAATGTCTTTTTTGGTGAAATCAATTCAAGTAGTTTGTAATTTTCATAAATTATATTCCATGCCAAAGTTTAATTTATCTTCAGGCAGTATTTATGAATCTTTCTGGAGGAAAGGTGTATATAAAGATGGAACAATATTTTTTATCCTTTCATGCAAATTTCATGTCATTATGAAATTATCATATGACCTGCATATGTGATAAACTTTGTGCAAGTCAAAAAGGGAAAAGACGCAGCTGTGTTTCCTGGCAGGTGTTTATCTCAAGACGTTTCAGTTGAATTGATCACAAGGGCAGGGAGTTGTAGGAGCATGTCGATGGCTCTGGAGGACATTCCTTGCTCGAGCTGAAGCCAAGGTCAGCTGTGGTGAGAGCGCCTGTTTCTGTTATGTTTCTCTCCAATAAGTTCCATCTCAGATGTTACTCTGCTTTATTGAATTTGTCTTAATGTACTTGAAGAAGAAAAAAAAAATGCACACTATTGGAGGTCACTTTAGTCTGTTGGTTTGAATTCTGTTGTTTAGTATACAGCAGTGTGCCCATTTAGAAATGTGTCCAATGGCCAAAAATGCTGAAGTCCCAGTGTTTCTATTTTGTGTAATTCAGTGGTTCAAAAACAAAAACAAAACCCCCCTGCTTAGCTCTAGCCATCAAAATGAAGAGTTGCATTCCCTATCATTCAGAAACCTAGAGACACCAGATATTTATATTTGCTAGGCAGAAAAAAGACATCATTGGTGGGTACTTCTTCATAGGGATAGATTGAAGGTAGCCGTACTTAAGTATTCATTTGGACATGGCTGTCTGCATACCTTTGGCCATGAAAGGATCTTTCAATCAAAACAGAGCATCAGTCAGCATTGTAATCCCTGGTATTGAGCTGTGCTCCTGAGTGCTTACTGAGTACCAGAAACAGCTTGAATTTTATAGAATAGGATGTACCTCTTTGCACTGCCCCTGTCATTGGAATGGGACAACTTAAAGTGCTCATACATGAGTCAATGCATGCTCAATTCCTGGAATCAGTAATTTTATCTTCAGACTTTTATCACCATGATGGTTAAGGACACTGGCAGTCATGTCATCCGACCAGTCACATTTTTTGTGACAGAGCAGGAGAAACTTCATAGCACATGGATTCTGAAATGTATGCTGTGAGCATGTCATTGTCACATCGTGGAAACTCCCGGAGGTTTCACCCCTCTGCTTGCTGTTCTCTACGAATGTGCCAGTCAGTGTGCAGATGACACAAGAGGACTCCAAGAACTAGTACCTGCTGTGGAAAGTCAAATGGAGACATATGGGTGTGTACCCCAGGTCAATTGCCAATAGGCCACAGGACCTGGGTAGAAAAACACTAGCCTTGTTACGCCCGTTTGTCTTTATCTCCAGAATGGAAACAAAGGATCTGGTAACTGATCCCTCAGGATTCGAGGATATGTGATTTCCATTATTTATATTAAGAATGTAATCATCCTTATCCTCATTCTCCCCAAATCGGATATTGTGTCTTTCCAAATTTGCTGCAATTATAGAATAGACATTTCGTAAAGATATGGGCCTGTGAGGCTCATTTTCATGTGATTTTACTGCCTTTTTTTTTTTTTTTTTTTTTTGTCTTTCATGGACTTTTGTTTTGGAGTTGTTTGTTGTTGTTGTTGTTTTTAATATGAAATTTATTGTCAAATTGGTTTCCATACAACACCCAGTGCTTATCCCAACTGGTGCCCTCCTCAATGCCCATCACCCACTTTCCCCTCCCTCCCACCCCCATCAACCCTCAGTTTATTCTCAGTTTTTAAGAGTCTCTTATGGTTTGCCTCCCTCCTTCTCTAACCTTTTTTCCCTTCCCCTCCCCCAGGTCTTCTGTTATGTTCTCAGGATCCACATAAGAGTGAAAATATATGGTAACTGTCTTTCTCTGTATGACTTATTTCACTTAGCATAACACTCTCCAGTTCCATCCACGTTGCTACAAAACACCATGTTTCATTCTTTCTCAATACCAGGTAGTATTCCATTGTGTATGTAAACCACAATTTCTTTATCTATTCATCAGTTGATGGACATTTAGGTTCTTTCCATAATTTGCCTATTGTTCAAAGTGCTGCTATAAACATTGGGGTATAAGTTCCCCTATGCATCAGCACTCCTGTATCCCTTGGGTAAATTCCTAGTAGTGCTATTTCTGGGTCATAGGGTAGATCTATTTTTAAGTTTTGAGGAACCTCCACAGTGTTTTCCAGAGCAGCTGCACCAGTTTTCATTCCCACCAACAGTGCAAGAGAGTTCCCGTTTCTCCACATCCTCTCCAGCATCTACAGTCTCCTGATTTGTTCATTTTGGCGACTCTGACTGGCGTGAGGTGATATCTGAGTGTGGTTTTGATTTGTATTTCCCTGATGAGGAGCGACATTGAGCATCATTTCATGTGCCTGTTGGCCATCCAGATGTCTTCTTTAGAGAATTGTCTATTCATGTTTTCTGCCCATTTCTTCACTGGATTATTTGTTTTTTGGGTGTGGAATTTGGTGAGTTCTTTATAGATTTTGGATACTAGCCCTTTGTCTGATATGCCATTTGCAAATATCTTTTCCCATTCCGTCGGTTGCCTTTTAGTTTTTGTTGATTGCTCCCTTTCATGGACTTTTGTTTTGGAGTTGTTTGTTGTTGTTGTTGTTGTTTTGCACTCAGTTGTGTATGTATGTCAAAGGAAACTGCAGTTCCCAATTTCTAGCTCCTTGGGGAAAATACTAGACTGTGAAAGAAAACAAAATGATTCTTGATACATCATAAAGTCTAAAATGATCCCTAAAACTTCTGTTCCTACCTCGATGCTGGTGGGGAACTGTTTCATCCTATTTTCAGGTGAAGCATGACTGACTTGGAGGGGTCAGTGGTGAAGCCAGTCAGGAAAGAGAACAGTAACACTCAGCTCTGGCACCATGTAAGTGGGTTCTGGCACACACACACACACGAGCTGCCAGAGTATATGAGAAGTCACTTACGTTTATCCTCGTGAGTGCCTCAAGGGGATGGCTTTCCTGATGCAGGCCAGTAGAGTTTTCTATTTGAGAGGATATAATGTGTTGCAAAGCACAGGAGGAGGTAGATATCCCTTTCACATTAAAAAGTCACTGAAAAATTACTTTTTAGCCTACTTATTATATAAGCCACTGTGCCTGGAGGATCTTACTTACCATTACGTCTGTCATTAAAAGAAATCATTGTCTTCTCAACGTCCTATACATTTCTGATTATAACATCTAATGTACCAAACAAGTTTAGTTTCTCAAAGGTAAGGAGTCCATCAGGACTCTATGCTTTGCTTCGTTGCTACATATGAAGTACCTAGAGGAACAGCCAGTACACACAAAACAGTGATGAACTACCAGGTTCCTCATGCATTTTCCTTCCCCAATACATTCCCTGCTCCACAAAATCACACTCTTATAGCTTGAAAGTGTTTTGAAAGAACATTGGCTCTGTTTTTATATTCAGAGGAGTGGATGGTTAAATGACCCCTTCTGCAGAATTTTGTCTCTTCTTTAAGGTGTTCACAGTTGAATCCATTTAACCTATACCAATAGCCCATTTTAGTGTTTTTTACCCCCCCCCCCCCCCCCCGCCAAGGGTCCAGACACTTACTTGAAATGTTTACCTACAACCTCTTCTGTTTTAACTGAAACTGATTTCATCATATGCTGGTACAGACCATTGGGTTGACAATGGCCAGTAAAGTGTTTTCTTATTTGGTTTGATTGATTGATTGATTGATTGATTGCCTTCGGTAAAATGTTATCACAAGTCTTGTCTTTTTTAAAGGAGGGTACAGTGTGGCAAACGGCATCATTTTCTCATGCAACCCAGGGAGAGAAGCCCGGAGGTTAAGACTACACAAAAACCCAATGCTAGAAGCATTCCTCTAGCAATGCCATCATCAAAGTTTATGACTAAAGAAAAAATTAGGGCAGTGTCATTTCTGTAGCGCTGGGGTGATAATCATAAAAAGAAAGTAAATCCAGATCTTTCTGGAAAATAAAGTCAGTACTCCCGGACATTCAAGGGCCCAGTCTGAGGGACAGAGGGAGGTGAGAAGTTGTTTGTGCCTTTCCCTAAGCCAAGACGCCATTGAGTTAGCAATCAGAGAAAGTCCAGGTTGGAACAAAGCAGACCCAACAAGGCATGTGGATACTGGGACCCCACCTACCACCTAGTGATCCTGTTTTGGTTTCTCCAAGGCTTTGGTGACAAAGCTGAGGATTCAAGGAAGGAGGTGAGAAGCCCTGAACAGAGTGATAGAGGGGAAGAAATGTAACCACAATCTTCAGCAAAGTGTTACACTCAGTTCTCATGTTGTTACCAAGTTCCTTCTGATCCGGGGAGGAAGGGATTTGGCTTCAAAACCACTTGTGTAGGGGAAGGTGGTTTTGCAGAAGAGATGAGAAGGGCCACATTTGGATTCAGTTTTCTCCTCCATCAACCATGTGTCAGGCTACATGGTGAGGGTCATCTCAGGACCTATTTATGGTGCAGAGAGAGGCTTAGGAACTTGTGGTAGACCCAGGAATGTGCTGCTAAAGTCCCCTTTCAAGGATTACTTGTTGCCTGTCACAGGAATGCTGTTGGCACACATTTTTCTCATGTCTGCCCCTTCAGGCACTGCCTCGGTTGCAGAGAAACACCGGGGCAAAGCCACATCCTTGGCAAGGAAGCCCACATGCAACGACCATTTGAGTCCAGGGTATAAAGGTTTGGCCATTTTGACCCAAGGGGGCACATCTCTGATGGGCTTTTCTAGCTCTAGTGTTCTCTGTGGGCTGCTCTAGTCTAATGTCAGGCCTGCACTGCCACTCTCGCCCTCTCTGCCCACCCCTGATTTCCTCCCCTCCCATCCACAGGTGTGGTTCCCAAGGGCATCTTTAACATACCACTCTCCCCTTTACATCCATCCATAGCCTGCTTGCTGGAAAGCCCAACCTGAGCCAGAATCATAGAGATTTCTTGCACAAGACACACAACCACACACAACCACACACAACCACACACACACACTTTTTTTTTAATCATAGTAATCTTCTTAAGCAAAATGTATTCCTCATGTCTCCCCAAAATTAACCATAATATAATGCCTTCTTCCCCTTTCTTCTCTGAAACACTCTTTAAAGCTGATGGAATCCTTGGAGTCAAGTTTGCATTGTGTTCATTCATACCTTTTTTTTAAATTTTTTAAATGTTTATTTCTGAAAGACAGAGACAAAGTGTAAGCAGGGGAGGGGCAGAGAGAGCAGGAGACACAGAACTGAAAGCAGGCTCTAGGCTGTCAGCACAGAGCCCCACACGGGGCTTGAACTCCCAAACTGTGAGATCATGACCTGAGCCGAAGTCAGATGCTTAACCAACTGAGCCACCCAGACACCACAGCTACTAGCTTTATTTTAAGTCAGTTACCTTTACAGAGCCTCAGTTATTCCATCTGCCACCGGGCTTTATAATCAATACTCCACAAATCAATTCCAAAGATTAAATTTTTCTCCTACTTGGAATTCTCTATCAAGGTTTATTAATTGGGAGTTGCAAGCAAAATCATTTTAAATGGGAAATTATTTGTGGCCCCACCCCAGTGGGATAATGAGGCACTGCTTGGCCTGGAAATTTATGAGGTTTGACATTTAAAGGACACATTCAATTAGTGTAAAAGCTCCCAGGGGAGGGATCTTGCCCCACACTGGGTTTTATCCTTCCTTTGCGCAAATCAGCAAAAGTGTCCCCACATGGTAGTGTATCTGATATGTGAATGCCCCAAAAGCTGGGGTAAGGCCTTTGTAAAAGGGAAAGTTACAACTGCCGTTGTCTTAGCAACCAGCTTTCAAAGGTAAAGGAATTTTCAAAACCCGGCTTTCAAATTGTTACATGGTATCCACAAGCTTGCTCTGAGGGGTTTTCACTGGATTCACATGGCGGTTGCTATTGTTTTCCCTGTGCTCTGGTGGGCAAAGATGGGCTCATTTATCAGATCAGAGAATGTGCCCAGACAAGTCCCTCCATTTGTGATTCAATGATACTGTAAGTTTCATGAAATAAACTGAAAGCCGACCACATCCGACACCCATTTGTGGAGACATCTGAGCCGGCATGACCTTCAGAGACTGTCCTTCTCTGAGCCCCTGTTGCCAGTGAGGCAGCAGCAAAAAGCCAACCCAGTTTTGTTTTATTTTGTTTTGTTTTCAATTGAAGTAATTTTCAGTTTTTGTTTTAATTGAAGTAGTATTTTAAGGCAAGTTTATTTTTTATTCTGTCACGTATCAGCCTTATCCCCTCTTCCTTCCTTGTCCAAAACACCTGAAGGACTAATACATTCTTCTTCTTTTTCTTTTTTTTAATGTTTATTTATTTTTGATAGAGAGAGAGAGAGACAGAATATGAGTTGGGGAGAGGTAGAGTGAGAGGCAGATACAGTATCCAAAGCGGGCTGCAGGCTCTGAGCTGTCAGCACAGAGCCCTACACGGGGCTTGAACCCATGAGCTATGAGATCATGACCTGAGCCAAAGTCGGACACTTAACCAACTGAGCCACCCAGGTGCCTGAGGACCAAGACATTCTTTATAGCAGGTTATGCACCATTTTTGCTGGATTGGGGAGAAAATGCTCACTGCAAGATGTCTGATGCCCCATTCCATCTGCCACTGTGTCCTTACTCTTTTCTCTCACTATTTCTTTTTCTTTTGGTCACAATTCATTTTTTTTTTTTTTTTTTTTTCTGAATGTACATTCTGCTCTCAGCCCTGGGCTGGACAACAGGAGCATGAAAATAAGATACATTTGCTATTTAAGAAGTACGGGCTTTAGGGGCACCTGGGTCCCTCAGTTGGATGGGCGTCCGACTTTGGCTTAGGTCATGATCTTGCTATTCGTGAGTTTGAGCCCCATGTTGGGCTGTGCGCTGACAGCTCAGAGCCTGGATCCTGCTTCAGATTCTGTGTATTCCCTCCTCTCTCTCTTTCTGGCCCCCTCCCACTCATACTCTGTCTCTCTCTCTCTCTCTCTCAAGAATAAATAAGCATATAAATAAATAAATAAATAAATAAATAAATAAATAAAATTTTTAATAAAAGTACAGGCTTTGAATGGGGAGCAGAGGTTCCCATTAGGGAACCATTAAGGTTCCCATAGGGTGCAGTATAGGGTTGATATTCAAGGGTGAGGGCAGGGGCGGGTGGTGAGCAGAGCTAAGGAGGTGTGGCTCTCAAGTCTGATCTGGAGGCAGCTTCCAGACTGTATCCCTCATACATGTGTGTGCTGACTCCCTGCCTCTCTCCTCCTTACACTGGGGAATGAGGTTAGTAGGAGTCTTCGTACAGTCTCTAAAGGAATCGGTGCTTAGAAGGCAGCCTGGGAATCGTGTGCACAACTCGGTGTGCAGGGAACACTTCTCTCAGATTGGCCAGTCACTTGCTTATTCAGGTTTCCAGGAGTACGACTGGAGCCCAAATGTCCAAAACCTCAAAGCAGGCAGTGCTTTCCTGTCCTGTTGTTTATTTGGGTACCCGTGAGTGGCCTCTTCCTAGGGGAGCCTCAGGACAGCACATTCCCCGCTGCCATCTGCATTGCACCAGAGCCCTACTTTGAGCCCTGAAGCATCTTAAAGTATCTTAAAGCAATGGGGTCCAGTGCCATTCTGCTTCCCATTCCACTTGCCATCCCCCAAAACCTTTGTCCTCAGAGACCCTCCCTTCCCTGCCTTTCATCTTCATATCCCTCCCTGGGGAAATTAAGTTATCAAACAGGTGGGAGTTGACACTACTGGTAGGGTGAAGTTGTTGCCCTGAAGGCCAGATTTGGCTGTCTACTCACTGGGTGCTCACCTACACAATCCTGAGTAAGAAAAAGCTCTTGCCCTAGAGGAGCCCCTTTCTAGAAGTTATAGTGCAGGCCAATGGATGGATTATATTTATGTGTGTTTCCATTTCTTTTTACAATACCGCCAATATTCTGGGGTCCCTGACATCTATAGCTTTTCCTTCCCTCCAGAGCAAGCTGCATAATGGTTTTGGTCTGGTTCCATCACTTTTTGCCTCTGGGTCTATTCACCCTCTTTTTCTTTGCTACCTTCTTTTCAGCAAAGCTACCTTGTTTCCTTCCTTTTATTCCTGAAGGCCATTTAACCTCTCTGGATACCTGCATTCCAAGAGGGAAATGTGGATGATATACATCCAGCTTGCCTCATGTTTACAAAGACTAAAAGCTCCCTATATTTATATTATTATTATTATTATTATTATTATTATTATTATTGTTATTCTACTTACTATACATTGGGGGATGAAGACTTGTCCATCACAGTTTTTAAGTTCTCATAATAAGAACAACATTTTAACTGATGCTTGTAATATGTGTTAAAATATAATCTTCAAGGGGCGCCAGAGTGACTCCATCAGTTAAGCATCTGACCTTTGATTTCAGCTCAGGTCATGATCTCAGGAACTTTGGGTTTCTCTCTTTCTCTGCCCCTCTTCCATTCACGTTCTCTCTCTCTCTTTCTCTTGCTCTGTATCAAAATAAATAATCATTAAATATATACAAATAGTCTTCAAATATATAAAATCATGAGTCATGGGCAAATAGAAAATAAACTTGTGTCAGAGACTTTATTTAACTCATTTGTTAGCAAGAAAGCCAGTAAGATGTGATGGCCAGTTCAGAGAGCATATGAAAATCTAGGATATGTATAGGCAATTTAACAACAACAAAAAAAGTTAGGATAAGGTTTTGGTGTTAAATATACAAGTGTTGCTCAAATCAGGCCATCTTTGGAGTTATCTGTTCTACTGGAAGGAAATTATTTGCATCTCTACTAGATAAACATCATCCATGTTTTTTGCTTAATTTCCAAGTTACAGCTAATTTTTTTTTTCTGGCAAAAGAACACACACGTTTGATGGTACATCCCTAGTCACACTGCAGCCATCACTTCCCCAAAGAAAGCTTGGGATAAGAAAAAGACCCAGAGTGATTACTGTACAAATGCATCAAAATGTCATGACAGCGTTAATAGATTGGACTTGAGAACTGGTTGGCCCTGACCTGCCATTGCTACTCTCCTATTTAGTGAATTTAAGGTTTTTTTTTTTTAATACTTTAGGATCTCCTGGTATCACTCATAAAATTCCTCTGGGTCAGGTGAAAGATTGGGGAAAATTCTGAAAGCTCATAATTATAGAGCTTTTTCTTTATCTGCTGATTTCTTTAAATGGGTGTGTGCTTTAGCTCCTGGGACCGTATTTGTTCTCAGTAAGGCCATGCTGGAGAAAACTAGCCAGTGACTGCCAGGGGCCCTAGCATACAGAAAATCCAGACATTGGTGCTAATAGGACAAGGATGTCGCCGGGCAGCCAGCTGGGAAGAATGTAGATGTTCCAGCTGATTCTAGAAAAGACCGGAAGCTCATACGGTATTTTTCATTCCATTGCCCTTGCAGGAAGGCTCCTCTTTCACGGGAACCTTTGTATCTTTTCTTTAAAGCTATTTTTGATAGTGATTTTTCATCTTCAAAAACTGGCAGAGGGGAGTACGGTGAGGCATGGCTTGGCACTCATCTTGGCAAGATGGGACATGTTCCTGTTCGTCAAAATGGCTCCCGTGGCTACTCTAGACCCGTCGTTAGGATTATGGGACTTTTGCTGCCTCATCATCTTGATATTCCTTCAGGGGTTCCTCCAGATGATATGCAAAACCCTAATCAGCCACCTTGAACTGCAGTGGGATTTGTTCCCTATGGCTCCACATTAGCAACAGAAACAGAAGCACCATTCAAGTGCTTGCTTGTCTTTCCCCCTCCTCCTGGATGTAAATAATAACCAAAAGAGTATTTCCACAGAATGCATATTTAGCGCTCTGCCTGGGCAAAATGTTGGGCCTTGCCACCATTCTGTTAAAAAGAAAGCAAATATTTGTTTTTTAGCTGGTAGTCTTGAAGAAAAAACAACAAAAAAGCAAGCCTCTTTACTTTACAGAAAACCCAAGTAGCAAGATAAATACCTCTGACACACCCTGACCCACACTCCAGACAAAAACATGCTGATGCTGAGACAGGTTTTCCTTAATGCCCAAATACCACGTGGATTAATAAATGGCTTTCAGAGATATACACAATTCTGTAGCAAGGAGTTATATTTGAAACTGATAGAAGATTACTTCCAAAATGACTTTTAGAAAAAGGAGAGCAACAGCATTATACATAATGTACATAATAAATGAAAAGATTTATTTTAAAGGGTACAATCAATATGCAAATACATGTTCACTGAGAATTAGTCAATAATACCTCCAAATACTCTTATTAGAGGCAACCGATATTAGCCCAGTATGAGACTTTCTAGACAGTGTTCAATGTTCTTACATACATTTAAGTACCCTGAGGAAGCACTGTACAATATTATTATTTGTGGCTATATTTACATAAACGATATATTTGTAGGTATTATACCACAGCTTTCTCACTGTTTTTTGTTTGTTTGTTTTCGTTTGCTTTTGGCTTCAAATATGCCTCGGAGACCATACATGTCAATATAAATAGCATATTAAACTGCTGTCTAGTGTTTTACCTAATATTTTCAGTTTTTGCTTGTTTTGTTGCCATGTTTATTTTATATCCTTAATGCATCTGGAATTTGTTTAAGGTTTTGAGGTAGGATTGTATTTTATTTTATTTATTTTCCAAAATAATTTCCCATCTCCATTTATTTCATGGTTCCTCTTTTTCCTAGTTACTTAGAACTCTAATGTATGTTATAATGTAAAAGCCATCTTTCTATATAAAGAGTCTGTTTCTGGAATTCTTAGAAGTTTCTAGTTTCTTGGGGTGCCTGGCTGGTTCAGTCATGAAAGCATTCAACTCTTGATTTCAGGGTCAAGAGTTCCAGCCCCACGTTGGCTCTAGAGCTTACTAAAACCGAACACAAAAACAAAACCAAAAACAAAACCCAGAAATTTCTGGTTTCTGTTTTATTTACATAGATTTTTTCCCCTAAGTACTGCACCACTTACAGGGCACACACTTACAGGGCATATTTTGATACTGAATAGGAAAGGTTTCCCCTTACACGTGCGTGCGTACACACACACACACACACACACACACACACACACACACCTACTTCGCTCCTGTTTTTAATCCTGTATCTCTTCTTGTGGGGTTTTAGATTTCGCTTTTCATGTTCTATGAAAATAATTTTGGGGGCTATTGATTAGATTGTATTGTGTTAAAGAAACTAGCTATACATTACTGACTCATACTGAAGCATGTTTTGTTTCTTCAGGTATCCTTAGGAGTGAAGGTAAAATTGTATCATTTCCTTTATATATACACGTCTTGTTAATTTCAAGGTGTTTTGCTGCTTTTGTTGTTAAATAGGATTTTTTCCTAGCTATTCCGTCTTCCAGTTGGTTATCGTTGCTGTATAGAACCATGATTGATTTCGCAGGTTGATGTTTATATCCATCCACATTCTTATATTTTTAATTGTAATAATTTGTCATTATTGTTTCGAGGGGATTTTCTAGGTAGATAATTATACTATTTGTGCACATAATACACTATTTGTAATGACTATGTATGAAGCTAAATTAATTATTTTGGGGTGTAATCATCACCACTAGCTCCATGTTGGGATATTTGTTTAAAAAGGTAGAATAAGGCCAATGATAATAATGTTTTCATGGCTCTTGATACACATTGCTGAATTATTCTTGATAAGTTTTTCACAACATTCATTTCCACCAAACAAATAGGAAATACTTTCAATCTGTTGTTATGTGATTCTAAGTTAACAATCCCTTTCCCAATTTTTTGAGGAGGATTCGTATTTTATTTGAGGTCCCAGTTTGTAGTGAGGATTAAATCAGAATATGTCTGTGAAGCACAGTGCATAGAAGGTGCTGTATAGGAAGTAAGCTTTTAGTTCAACTTGACTATTGCATCGTTATTTGACCTTTTAAACATCAAGTTAGTGCCACCTGTATTGTTACATAGAGTGTCTTGATTGATTTTTGAGCAAGAAATCACTATATCTGGCCAAACTCAACCAGACACATGCCTTGTTTTTAAGAAAATCATATTTTGGAATGAAAGTTTCTCCTAGGATTTCCTTCGGGTACCAAAACTGTCAGTTGGACGGGCAGGATAAAAGCAGAAGACAAATTATGGTTAGTGTATTTGCTTTTATCCATTAGGTATATGCTAAATCCTCTGTCACTTTAGAATTTGGAATCTAGGTGGTACATGTACCTGTACTTAATTTAGCTATTGTGATTCATATAAAAAAAAGCTACTCCAAGTTCAACGTCAAAAAAGTAAGAAAGAAAGGAAGAAAGGTAGAAAAACAGAAAGAGTTATTATCTTTGTGAATCCAGAGCCCAACCTGGCACATTCAGTGTTTTACCTGAAGAGGAGACCTCAACGAAGGAGTTTTGCTTGAGCATGAGGAGGAAAGAGAACAGGCACCCACGAGAGAAACAGAGGCTTTTGCACTTGGTGCCAAAGACCAGAACAAAATTGAGATGTTCCTCTGGAAGCGATGAGCATGTATGGAGCTGACACATGGAGGTTTCCTAAGACAGGCTTAGAATGATGATAGTGACCTTTGTATGTAGTTCAAGGAAATATCATCACAATGAACATGCTTGATACCAAGGGCCAGCTGAAGAGTCTCAGGCAGAATTGCTTCTTGCTAGGCCAACAATGTAACCAATAGTGATAGTTATCCAGAAGGGTGAGGTGGAGGTCAAAAGAATAAATGCCTATGTGTATATTACTTGATGGGTGGCGGGGGGAACATGGTAGAGATAAAGGTAAGAAGGTAGAAGGATCCCTTGGTTATAGGAATGACTCAAGTTGTCTAATCATTTCATTCATTTTAGGATTTTAGAGCTTTCAAGGTATGCAGGCTTTGAAGGTCAAGAGACCCCAGTCCAACACCTGGCTCTGCCACAGAAAATCTGTTTGAGGGGCACCTGGGTGGCTCAGTCGGTTGAGTGTCCAACTTCAGCTCAGGTCATGATCTCGCAGCTCATGAGTTCAAGCCCCAGGTTGGGCTCTGTGCTGACAGCTCAGAGCCTGGAGCCTGCTTTGGATTCTGTGTCTTCCTCTCTCTCTCTCTGCCCCTCCAGTGCTTGTGCTCTGTCTCTCTCTCTCAAAATAAATGAATGTTAAAAAAATTTTTTTTAATAAAAAAAAAAGAAAATCTGTTTGATTCTTGACTCTGGCCAAAACAATCTCTCTGACACTAAGTTTCCTCAGCTATACAATGTGAATAATTTGAAGAATGCCTTCTTTTCCTTGGGGTATTCAATGAGTTAATTTTATCTTATTGTTTTACTTTTTTTAATTTATGTTTATTTATTTTTGAGACAGGGAGAAACAGAGCATGAGTGGGGGAGGGGCAGAGAGAGAGGAAGACACAAAATGTGAAGCAGGCTCCAGGCTCTGAGATGTCAGCACAGAGCCCAACGCAGGGCTCCATCTCATGAACTGCAAGATTATAACCTGAGCTGAAGTTGGATGCTTAACCAACTGAGCTACCCAGGCACCTCTCAATGAGTTATTTTTAAAGTTTCTAGCAGACAAGTATGTTTGAAATGTAATTTTTATTTTAAATTAGAAGCATTGTTCTGATTCGTGGTCAGCTTGCAGATTAACTACAAACCTCGAAATCATGACTTTCAGTTGCTTTAAGTATGACGCTACAGTTTTGTTGTTGTTGTTGTTTTTTCTTGTTGTTCCAAACTTTTAGTGAACTGTAGACAAGATTCAGGTGAGTAAAGAGAAAAGTATCTTAGAGCTTAGAGCAGCAGCTTAAAAATCAAATACCTGCAAGGGCAGGGAAGGCCATATGAATGAATGAAGTGGTCCCGGAGGAGAATGTGGCCAAGTGGGGATGGGAGTCCCTGTCTTAAAGGAACTGACCACAGCGTGGCTACAGCTGACATTTGCCATGCAGGAAAGCAGGTTCATTGTTAACATCTCTTCTGATTTTTCAAAGATTTATTCGAATTTAAAATTTTTTTCTCATTTTTTAAAAAGTGACAACTAAATAAAATAACTAAATACTGGGTTTGCAGAAACTATGTGAGGAAGGGATGTGTGTATATGAATGCAGGTGTGTGTGTATAAAGACAAGGGTGGAGTAATGGGATTGTGGAATGCATGGAGATGATAACATACCACATTATGGCAAGTACATGAAGAGATCCAAAGTCAAGACCATAGGGCATTGGGGAGCCTCTAGTAGTTCAGAAGGCCCGGTGCACTGAAGTCAGAGAAGGGAAAATGGGCCGGGGGGAGGGGGAGAGCTAGAGAGGTAAATGAAGGTTAGATCTTTCATACTGTACCATCTGTGCTAAGGAATCTGAACTTGATCCTGAGGACAATCAGTAGTCTCTGAAGAGCATTAAATAGAAATAGCCGAGTCCAAAGTAATGAATGGATGGGAAGAATCGGGACTGAGGGTACAAAGATCAGTTGGAAGGTTGTCAAAGGGAGTCAAGTCGGAGTGAGGAGCATTGTACTAGGACTATGGCTCTAGGTGTATAAAGAAGCAGATGGCACTTTACGTTAACTACACTAAAATTAAAAAAAAAAAGTAGATGGAGCCAGAGATAGCTGGGAGAGCAAATCCGCAGGGCTAGGTTGGGAGGGGGCAGGGGGAGGACTGTGTGGAAGGAGGGGGTGGGAAGATTGTGGCTACATTTCTGTATCCTATTCAAGTTTCACAGAAGGTTCACATCTACACCAATACTCTACAGGTAGCAGGCAACATCAGAAAATGGAGAGATCTAGCAACCTGACTGGGTGTGAGTGTGTGGGTGAGGGGCATCTTTCTGGAATTATTCTGTTCTCAGTCTACCTATTACCTCTCCAGGAAGAGAAAAGAGAAGCCCGACCTCTAGCTTTTTACCGTTAGTAAAGAATGAAAAGCAGTCAGGTGAACCCTGAAAGTTAGTTCGTTGTGTAACTTAGTTCATAGTTCATTGTGTCATTTGTTTTGTCAGCATCTGGGAATGAAATGCTCCTCTTGTTTTAGGTCATTCTCTCTATGTTCCGTATGTCTCAACCCTCAAGGAGCACATTTCTACCAGAGAAACCACCCCAGCCACTCTTGTCTCCATTTATAAACTTGTTGACTAAGTCACACACGAGAAAATGTGCAATAGGTCTTGCATTTCCACCTCTGCTAGAAGCAAAATGCCCCTAACAAGATGTATGAAGAGTTATTCAAATCTACTGCAGAGAGTAACTACAAAATAAGGGGTGGGAGGGGGGAGGCAAAATGGTTGGCTACATCAATCCTCCCCTCTTTATTCTGTACAATCTCTGGGAAAGAAATAATGAGCCTTCCTTTATGATCTGCTTGTATTTATAATTGATTTATCTTGCGGTTGAAAGGAGATTTACTCCCTCAAATTGAGACAGGCAGGAGAATGCAATTTGGGTTTGACCTCCTGGCCCTCTTTGGGTATCGCTTATCAGAACTGAAAATACAGTAGAGTTTCACCATTATTTCAGAATAAAAGACTCGATTAATCCTTTAGCAACGTTATGTCTGTCTGTGGATGCAGCCAGTGACTGCCGTACACATATTGATGTGTCTGTAGGCCTGGTGTGATTCAGGGAAGGCACAAAACCCCCTTAACCCCACGGTACCTTCCCATCATCCCCATTTCCAATTATTTCCTTGTCCAGCCTGCCAGGCTGACGGATGCCAGGAAATTTTAGGTTACCTGACTTATTTCTTCAACTTACCGCTTTGTTTCTTGCTTTAGCATCTATATTCCTCTTCTGAGATGACACATTTGGAATTCTCATCTGTATCCACCCTGGTGGGAATATATTTTTATGTGGGCATTTGCTAGACCAAGATTTAATAGGATTGTAGGACTAGAAATGAATGGAGCTCAGAAAGGAGAGTTGATGGATACAGAAAATAAATGATAAGTTGGTCCTGCTCTTATTATTATTTTTTTCTCTCTATTAGTACACTTTATAGACCTTGAAGACCTAAGTGTATCCTCCCTTTATTCATGTGTGTGGACTTGAGGCCACAGTGTTGAATTTGGACTAGAACTTTTGTTTTTAAAGGCAGTCTGGGCCTGTGTCTTCTCTGGGATCTCCCATGATTCCAAGCACCAAATAAATAAATATATCCTGATTGGGGGTGTGGAGGTGCCTGTGTGGCTCAGTCAGTTGAGCGTTTGACTTCCACTCAGGTCATGATCTTGCAGTTCAGGAGATCAAGACCTGCATCAGGCTCTGTGCTGACCACTCAGAGCCCAGAGCCTGCTTCAGTTTCTGTGTCTCCCACCCCCCTCTGCCTCTGTCTCTGCCCATCCGCCTCCCCCTGCTCATGCTCTGTCTTTCTCTCTCTCAAAAACAAATAAACATTTAAAAATTAAAAATAAATATCTCCTGATGAGATTTAGTTTAATTTCTTGGCTTATTGTCTCTCTGTTCACATTTTTCTGATATCTGAGGTTTGGGATAGTAGAGTCCTGGGTTCCCAATGGTAACAAAATCCTCTGTCACTTGGAATCTACTCCATTCTTAAATAATTTGCAAAGAGCATTGTGAATCTCTCTGATAACTTCAGGATGTACCCACAGCAGAAAAGTTGGGTTATAATCCGGTTCTGTATTCCAGAAGGAGAAATTTCTCTTCCAAATAATAATTTGGAGGTAAGTGCTAGGATAGTGCTCTCTGTCTCTCTTTATATATACACATACATATAAATGACCTACTGGTTCCAGTCATTGTAAGGGCTCAGGAGAAGGCATAGAAAAGAGTAATGATTGAGCACATACTGCATTCCATGCTCTTAACTAAGCTTTACGAAAATACACTAAACAGACTTATTATTATTTTACAGATCAAGTAGCTAAGATGAGGTCATCCAGTGGTCAGTGTGGCTAATCAGCTAGTGACCTGGAGTATGACTCCATGTCTGTGTCCCAAAGCCCGCCCTCCTTCCAGGGCTCGCATCGCACTACAGGAGCCATGCAAGACTTGTTCCCATGTTCTAACTTCATGTGCCTAACAGCTTGCTTCTCACTTTGTCCGAAGGGACAATCTCCCTTGTGCATTCTACTTCAGACAAAAGTCTGCTGGAGACGACATCAGAACACATTTTATTTCATTTGCAAGGAACATGGTGATCGAAAGTTTCTGTCTGAAACATGTAAGGTACAGGATTCCATGTGAAGCATATTATTTTTTCTCTTTCTTTCTTTCTTTTTTTTTTTTTTTTTTTTTTTTGAGTTGGGGTGAGCTTCTTCCCGGCCTGGAGAGACATGCAATGCATTTTGCACATGCTGTTTGAATTCCTAATTCTCACCTGAAGCTATAATTGAAAAGTTCAACACAGCAGGACCACAGAACGACACATAACTGTTATGAGTATCTTGCTATTAAACCTAAAACATTGAATGGTATGATACCTTACTTTTTTTTTTCTTTTATTTTTTACTGCTTAGGGGGAACATCATCAAGACAGAAAGGCTTCCTAGGATGCATACGCTCATTACACTTGAATGGGCAGAAGTTGGACCTGGAGGAGAGGGCCAAGGTCACGTCTGGAGTCCGGCCGGGATGTCCAGGCCATTGTAGCACTTATGGTGGCATCTGCCACAACGGGGGCAAGTGCGTGGAGAAGTACAGTGGGTACTCGTGCGATTGCACCAACTCACCATATGAAGGGCCCTTTTGCAAAAAAGGTACAACAGGCACCTCTGTTTTTCCCGTGTTGTATTCTAGTGCCTCCAAGCCACGGTCAATTCATGCCCTCAGTCAGTTCCCAAGCGATCATTTATCTTCTTCAGTTTCACTCTGTTTAAAGACTCTGTGTAACTCCTCAGCATAATTACATATACCCATCTCACTGTGTGTTGACATTGGCAGTACAGTTGAACTGGATAGATAGTAACAGCGTACCATGTCTCCTTGGCCCAGGGGCCAGCTGAGGCCTGGGAGAAGTGGACTCTCATTTCTGTTGTATCAGCCAGATTGCCAGGGGTGCACTATCTTCCCAGTTCCAGTTCCTTAGCCCACACGTGTAATCACAGAATTATAGAATCTACCCCTGGAAGTGTCTCAAGGAGGCTTAAAGTCATTTTAAAGCATTTTTTACAAATAGAGAGCTTATAGGTAAGTGAGTAGACATCTAGCATACATCTAGTAAAATCAATAGCATACATCTAGTAAAATCTCCCTATTCTGCAGATGATGTGAGTACGGTCTGAAGCTTTAAAAGCCTTGCCTGGAAACTCACATTTAGTTCATCAAGGGTCTGGGAATGAAACACAGAGATCAAAATCCCTGCCCCGGTGTCTTTCTATACCCCCTCCTAATCTTATTATTTCATTACATTGGCAAAACTAACCATGATGGATGTATATCTTGAACGAGGAGTGATGATCATGGTGTAAATTCTCTAGAAAAATTCAAGATAACTCTACAAACTATAAAATGGGATTATTCAGTATAAACACTTAGTATTTTTTCAAACACAAAGGCAAAAGATTAGGTCTCCTATCTTCGCAAGATTGTAAAGTTTATTTTATTGATGGAAAGAAAAAAGTTTGTTGAACAAATAATGTACACAATATTTCAAGAGCAGCATTTAAGCTATTAAAATGTTTCAATTACTTTGAAACACCATTTACATATAAACAATGATGGCAATTATACACAATTCTTGTCAATTCATTACAACTCATTTCTCAAACACCTCTACCAAACAGTGCTTTATTTAGTCCAGTTTCCTGTTGGAACTTAGAAACAATGGAGAAGAGAGGAGCACTCAGTGTTCTCTTTGAAGGACTCTGTAATTTAAGCTCTTCATCATTCACGCTGGCGTTCTCCCCAGTCAGATTGAATTACTTGCTTATTGTTGAGAACCATTGTATTTGTTGGGGTAAAAAATAATGGTACAAACTTTAGGGCCAACAGTGTGTTGGGCCCTTCCTTCATCAGCTTGACATAAAGTGGTCCCATCCCAGTAGGTATTAAATGTGCTAAGAGACACAAAGACACCACTGGATTTTCACCCTGAGTGAGGTCTCTGATTAACTTCCCCTAAAAAAAAACCTTAAATGCCACCCTTAGTCTAGTCCCAGAAGAAGCAAATACAGAATAAACACCACCAGCCCTAGTTACAAAGGTATACTGGCATTGTTTTCCAGGATCTATATCCAAGTTGTATGTTTGAAAGAAAAAAAAAAAAAAAGAACAGTGTTGTTCTATATTTCTCCAGAGACATTGGTCAGACATCTCATAGATCATATTGTTCTAAATTTAGCCTAATTTTTCATTGGCTTTTTCTTTCCCCTGAAACAACTCTGATTAAGTATCTTCTGTCCCTACCCCCATATCTTTTTGCTGCATATATTGAAATAGCCTGTGTTCTCTCCCCATTTTTTACTTTGATCTATAAGCAAAATAGACAAATATGTGCTTAGCCTTTTCAGCTTGCTTCATATTTCACAGCCCCAGACTTTCACCCCTTTCTCATAAATCTAAGGAAATGATTCCCTTTATATTCAGTACCTGCATAGTATGTAGAAGAAACCTTTTAACCTAGTCTTGTAGCCACACCAATTGCCTAGGGAAGTGTACCATGGGAGCCATTAGCTATGTGATGGTCCTGAACAAGGGTGCTTTTCTATGTTATTAACTAGTAGGGCATGTGTAACTTAGGGGGTGCAGATACTGGAAATATGTGGGGTGGAGTTACCAATGCCTGGGCCAGAACCATAATCCATTGATCCACTTCCTGTTTCTGATGATAGTACAAAGTAACAATAATCTTGAGATTAGTTAGTAGTTATTGATTGCAACATACATTCCTTATGGCCAGCCTAGTGGGGAGGATATTAACATCCACATTTAACATATTGAGAACATTGAAGTTCATGGAGTTTTAATGACTTGCTAATAAATGTCAGAGCTGAAGATCCATCCAGCACTTTTTGGTTTCTTTTTTCTCTTTAAAAACCCTAATTTCATTCTGTATAGGAATACAGTATTAGGATTCAAATATTATTTTCTGCTTTGTGTGTGTGTGTCTTTTTTTTAATGTTTATTTATTTTTTGAGAGAGAGAGACAGAGAGACAGAGAGACAGAGACAGAGAGACAGAGTGTGAGCTGGGGAAGGGGCAGAGAGAGGGAGACATAGAATCTGAAGCAGGCTCCAGGCTCTGAGCTGTCTGCACAGAGCCCAATGTGGGGCTCTAACTCACAAACCGCAAGATCATGACCTGAGTCAAAGTCAACACTTAGCCGACTGAGCCACCCAGGCGCCCCTCTCTCTCTTTTTAATTGAGATGTAATTTTTATACCCTAAAATCCACCATTTTAAATTGTATAATGAAGTGATTTTTAGCATATTCACAAAGTTGCATAGCCATCACCATTATTTAATTTCAGAATATTTTTATCACCCTAAAAATAAATATTATATCCATTAGTAGCTACCTCTCATTCACCTTTCCCCACTGTCCCTAAAAAACAACTGATTTACTTATCTATCTCGACATTTTAGATAAATGGAACCACTAGCCTTTTTGTGTCTAGATTCTTTCACTTAGCATGTTTCTAAGATTCATCCATGCTGTAGCATTTTTTAGTATTTTGTTCCTTTTTTGTTTCCAAAGAGTATTTTATTCCATTATATGAATCCAACACACACACACACACACACACACACACACACACACACACACATATATATATCTGTTCATCACTTGGTCGCCATTGGGATGTTTCCATTTATTTGGTTATTATAAATAATGCTACTAACATTCATATATATGTTTTTGTGTGGACTTATATTTTCTGTTCTCTTGGGCATATGCCTAGAAGTAGAATTACTGTGTCATATGGTAAATGTATGTTTAATTTTTTGAGGAAACTGGCAAACTATTTTCAAAGTGGCTGCTCCATTTTACATTCTCACCAGCAAAGTACAAGGATTCCAATCTCTCCACATCCTCACCAACACTTGTTATTATCTGCCTTTTTAATAACAGACATGTTACTGTGAATGTGTGAAATGGTATCCCATTGTGGTTTTGACTTTCATTTCACTGATGACAAATAACACTGGACATCTTTCATGTTCTTATTGACTGTATACCTTTTTTGGTGATACATTAATTTAAATTTTTGCTTGTTTTTTGATTGAGCTATTTTTCTTTTCTTTTTTAGTTGCAGGAATTGTTTGCATATTCTGATTACAATTCTCACATTAGATATATGCTTTGTAAATATTTTCCCCATTTTCATTTTGTCCATTATACCTTGTGAAACACAAAAGTTTTTCATTTTCATACCATCCAGTTCTTCTTATTGTTTTATTTTAGTTGATTGTGTTTGGTATTATGTCTAACAAATCATTGCCTAACTGAATCTCATGAAGATTTATGTCTATGGTTTCCTCTAAGAGTTTTTATAGCTTGATCCAGTTTGAATTAATTTTTGTAGCTGGTGTAAGGCAGGGGTTCAATTTAATTCTTTTGCCCATGGATATCCAACTATTCTAACACCATTTATTGATGTGTGCTTGTCTTTAGCCCCCCTCAACCCCCACTATTGTATGAAGAATCTAGGTATAACTGTTGTCATTTTTTTTCCAATTAAAAAGTTAGACAATATATTTGGAAATTTACCTGGAAATATATTTGGAAATCTAGAAAAATAAAAAATCTAATTCCTCAAAGACAAGCATTAAAAAGAAAATCTGATTTTCTTCTAGCTCTTTTCTTTGCATTTAACCTAGCTGCTGTAATTCTGCATTTCATATCTACATTTTATGCCTACATTTTCTTTATTTCATTTTATACACATTTCTATATAATTCATCAGTTTTAATGACTGCAGTATATTTCATCTGGTGGGGTTGCCTCTGCTCGTGTCACCCATTCTATCCCCAGAGCAATTTAGCTTAGCAACAGTGGTGCCATTCTGCAATCTGGCACTTGATCTGCCTAAATTCAGCTTCTAGCTCCTCTACAGTCTACAGTGTGTGGCATTGGTTGTGTAACTCGCCTCCCGATTCCTTGGTTTTCTCATCCAAAAAATTAGAAAATTCAAAAATCCTTTACGGAGGATTGTGGTGAACATTTTTTTTTTTAACGTTTGTTTATTTTTGAGAAGAGAGAGACAGAGCATGAGCGGGAGACGAGAGAGAAAGAGGGAGACACAGAATCTGAAACAGGCTCCAGGCTCTGAGCTGTCAGCACAGAGCCCAATGTGGGGCTCGAACTCACAGACCGCGAGATCATGACCTGAGCTGAAGTCGGATGCCCAACCGACTGAGCCACCCAGGCGCCCCTGTGGTGAACATTTTAATGAGCACTTCACAAAGCACTTGGGATAATGCCTGGCAAATAAAGTCCTACAGAGCGCTTGCTCTTATTATTGTCTTGGAATTTTAGATTGCTCCAAATTTGGCACAAAAATAATGCTGTGATAAACACATGTATTGATTTTTTCTCCGTAATGGAATTTCAGTGAAAAAATAGTATGCATATTTAGGTACTCTTTACCAATTGCCAAAAACCTGTTGAAAAATTATTTATTATTTACCTTCCTGCCAACATATCTTTCTTTTTTTTGCTTTTTATTACAAAAAAAAACAGTTCTATATGATAATAGGGAGAAGAGTTTCAGAACCCTCATGCATCCATTATCTAGCTTCAAAAATGACCAACTCATGGCCATTTTTATTTCATCTATACACTCACATCCTCTCCTCCTCCTCCTTTATTATTTCAAAGCAAACTTCAAATATCACATCATTTTGTCTATAAATATTACAATATGTATTGCTAAAAGATAAGAGCTTATTAAAAACACAGATCCACAGGATCTTTGCAATAAGAAAAATTAAACATGTCTAATATTACGAAATATACACTCACCATTCAAATTGCCAATTTTACCATTTATTTTTAGTTGGATGTTTTGCCAAATTAATGACAGCTTGATTAATTTCTAGGTAATCACTGGCCTACTCATTACCTTTATACTCATTCTAAGTTGTGTCCCTATTATTGAGACCAACTATTGTCCATTGAGTTCCTACCATGTGTCCTGCTTTTACACAATGTCTTTCAATTGTTCTACCCACCACAAGATTAAATCCACCCCTCTTTGTAGGTGACATTTTGAGCTGAGGTTGAGGGGGGATCCCGTGAGATTGTTGGAGAAGGGGCACAGCCAGGTTCCAAGCTCCCAGTCCGTCAGACTCCACAGCTGGCTCAGAGATACATTCTCTGCAGTGCCACCCTGTTTCCCTGCTGTTTCTTATAATTCACTCAACACTTTACTCCTAGTCAGTGTGGAGCTCCTCTTTCCGGTCTGATTAGGCTACTCTGACCATAGAGACATGCAGCTCTGGGAATCACCATCTCTGTCACACACACATCAGACTCTAGGCTACCTCTCATTGTGGTTTGTTTTGTTTTGTTTGATGCATGAGCTTTCTTCTCAGAATGTAATCAGCATAGTTTTAGATGATCACATCTAGTTAAAATGTTTCTTCCAATTAGACCAGTGGTTTTGTGTGTTCAGATAAATCACTCAGGGAGCTTAAATATGATCAGGGAGCTTAAAATCTTAGACTATAAAATACAAGAAACTTAGAGAATAATAGAATCCAGTGTTTTGCTGAAGGAAGTTTTATGTTGAAAGTGACAGTATCTAAATATTAAACATTAAAATAATTAAACATTAAGAATAATTAGATCTGGGGTTAGGGGAGAAGGGAAGACAGAAATTTGGTAGGATACTTCTAGCTTAAAAATGCTTTACATTGTAATTTCCTATCCTAAGTATAAGGAAAAAAATGAAATCTGTATATGCACACATCTAATATGCTATTCATAACAGAATGCTCTGAATTATAGTTATATTTGAACACACACACAACATCAAATAAAAGCCATTATTCTGTTAACGAGGAGATAGTAGCTCAAAATGCAGGCCAAGCGTCCCCAAGGAAATTCACTCAAGGAAAGTGCTTGAATCAAGCTGATGATTAACCGGAATCCTCTCTGTCACAAGTCTCTGCTGCATATCTTTGTAATCAGGAGTACGGATGTTGTAACCTGAATGATAAATGCAGAACACTTTCTCTGAACCTTTAGTCAAAATGAACTGGTATTCCCAATCTGCCACCAATATGCATAAATATGCAACTTTAATTTTTTGGCACTGTTACAGACTGTTATAGAATTTTCACAAAGGTAGAACAAATTTGCAATGAAATTAGGAAGGGAAAGCCAGGTTTGATTATGTTCTAGGTGCCACCAACTCAATCAAGAAATTTCATGGAGAATTAGGTGAATTCCACATATCATTCAGGAAAAAAAGAAACCAATCACGCCAATATGGGTTCATGTTTATTGTGCTATCTTTATGGTAAAGGTTTGCTGCAAGATCTGAGCTATGTTGTTCTAAAAGGAACCTTTCCTCTGTGCCCTGATAGTATATTACTCTATGGCAGTAACATTGAAAGAGAACTTACGAGCAGCCTTGATTGAAAGAAAAGAATATCTCAGGGCACCTGGGTGTCTCAGTCAGTGTGGCATCTGACCCTTGGTTTCGGCTCAGGTCATTATCTGAGTGAGTTTGAGCCCCGCATGGGGCTCTATGCTGACAAGGCTGAGACTGCTTGGGATTCTCTCTCTCTCCCTGTCTCTCTGCCCTTCCCCTGCTTGTGCTTTGTCTCTCTCTCTCAAAAATAAACAAATACACATGAAAATTTAAAAAAAGAAAGAAAATATTCCTGCATTGGGTTGGGTATGCAGTCAATAAACAGATAGTTTGTGAAGGAAATGGGGATGGGTTCAGGTTGAAGTCTCTTCTAATATGGAAAGTCTGTAAGTTCACACTGTAGTGGCTAACTGTTAGAAGCGCTCTACACACAGTATCTCATTTATCCACTGAGAAATATAGTTGACGTAAGTGTTACACTTCCCATCCACCAGATGCCAAAACAGTCTCCACAGGATTCACTAGCTTGCCTGGGACCACACAGCTAGTATGAAATTGATCCAGCCCAGACCTAGGGCTGAAGCCAAATCCTGTGCCAGTTCCACCAAACTAAAGTGGTAACAGTTGGAGTAAGCATATTATAGAGGGAATGTGGGTGATTTGCACATTCCTGCTAATTGAATGTCATAAATTTGTAGATGCTGCCTTTCTCCATGGTGGCGGCAGAACTCCATCCAACGTGCGATGCTATAGGAATTGTTTCCCATAGGAAGCCCTGTTTGCTCAAGTCTTGGCTCTTTTTGGACTCGAATGTCAATTCCTAGACATCCCAAAAAATGGAGTCCAGGGGTTGAATACCCATGCCTTTTCTACTAGTTCCAGGGATTCTCTCTCTTCTGTTTCCATGGATCCTCACGTTTTATCCAACACCATAGAGGGTTACTGCAGAGCCTCCTCCAGTGTCCTATTCTCAGTAACTTAGAACCCACTCACAATCCTCCTAACACACCAGAAAAGCACTAGCTGGAACAGTTAGAACCTCAGTTTTGAAACGAGGAAGGTCGCAGTGAAATTTATCACTACGGTGCTGGCGGCAGGGACAGTTTATCTTTGCTTCTCGAGAAATCCGCCTGGCACATGGTAGTTATACGCAAATGTATGTTAAACTGGAGCTAAACTCCAGGTTGCAAATCTCAGCTCTCTTTTTTAAAGCTATGCAACCTTGTTCAAGGTGCTTAACCTCTGCAGCCTCGTGTTTCTCATTTGTAAATAAGAGTAATGACTTCTGCCACTTCGAACTTATTGTGGAAAGCGTAGTGTATAATTCAGGTAAAAAAAAAACCCTCACATAGTGCTTGTTGCTTAGCAAACAATAAACAGTTATTGCTAGCCTGAATAATCGACTAAATGTGGCAATGTGTGCGTTCCCCTCTTCTATGTTTCAGAGGTTTCTGCTGTTTTTGAGGCTGGCGCTTCAGTTACTTATATGTTTCAAGAACCCTACCCGGTGACCAAAAATATAAGCCTCTCATCCTCGGCGATTTACACAGATGCAGCTCCATCCAAGGAAAATATTGCGTTTAGCTTTGTGACAGCTCAGGCGCCCAGCCTCTTGCTCTACATCAATTCATCTTCTCAGGATTCCCTGGCCGTCCTGCTCTGCAGGAATGGTGAGTACTGACAGCATGAAGCCTGACGAAGTGTCATGTTGGGCTGAGGGACAGTGCATGCCCTCCAGAACGCTGCAGAATTTCAACTTAAATTTGGTCCCACCTGGGCAGCTTAATGCCAGAGCTCCAGCCAAAGCCTTGATTGTACTTTACCTTTATGACTTGCAATTGGTATTCAGGGCCAGTGTCAATTCATTGCTGAAGTCTCAAATGCGTTGACTTTAATTTGCCTCAACTGTGTCGCAGTAATTCTTTATTATTTATTCTGTGCTGGAGTCCATTAAGTGCAAAGGAGAAGATCATAAGCATATCTGTATTTTGGAAGGACACTCATCACATATATCGTGTCATCTTTGCTGCAGTCTCCTTTACTGGGGGCCGTTAAAACAACTGGCGTAAATGCAGGCCGTATGCCTAGAAGTCGATTGCCTAGGTCTTGGAGAGAAGTTGTAGATGTGAGTCAAAACCTTGTGGAATACGGGGCTTGGTGCTGAGGATCAGACTTTGAAGAGAATGTACACAAAATGGAATCTGCAAAGGTTAGAAGGGTATAGGGGCTGGAACGCACTTGATGCAAGGGATGTTGAAGGACACCAAGTCTGACAGTGCTTAGGAGAAGTCAGGTTTTCTCACTACGTAATTCCAGCCAGCAATGAGCAGGACTTTTGGTCCTGGTCAAGAGCATGTGAGATCGGAATCCTAGGGGATGGAACAAGTATTAGAACTGGTCATGAGGGCAAAGATGTGGCCATCCCAGTCGTCTGATCTCAAAGAACACATTCCCATGATTAAGAAAATGTTCTTTCTCCTCTTGTAATTTGCCAATGTAATGAGAGGAGGCTGGGCTTTAGAACCATCCCTGGGATGGACTGTGCTGAGGCCATAGAAGGCCATTGGAATATGCAGCCATACTCTGACCTCTTTCGACCTTAGACCGATTTCTCTTGCTCTATTTTTTTTTTTTTTTTGGAAGTGGGGGAGTGGTAGGAGGTCTTCTTCTTTGCTTCATCTTGCTTTCTGTCGATTTATGACACTGAAAGTAAAGAATGATGTGTGAGCCTCACACAAAGATCAAACCTGGTGGGCGAGTGAGTTGAATCAGGCCTGAAGTACATTAAGAATGACAGCGTCCCACTGACAATTTTATTCTAAGAGCAAATGCAAGGGAAGAAAAAAAGAGAGAGAGAGAGCCTGGGTGGTGACTGACCACTCCAAGACTATCTGATCTTGAAGAGCCTATAAGAGAGAAAGGAACCATTATGGGTTATTAGACCTCTTATTAGTCAGCAGACCTTTGTATGATTAGAACCATTATATTAACATGTCAGTTCTTAAACTTTGCCCCCATAATGTCTCTGTGAGGTGAATAAGGCTGGCTGAGGATGCTGAGGCATAGATTAACTGATTAACTTAGGCCAGGCAGATAACTCAGGACACGGCTGAGACCAGAGGCCAGATCTCCTGATAATCAGCCCCACCATCTTTCCTCTAAGCTAGACGATCCTGCTGTGATGTGGCTAGACTACAGTAAGTTACAGAGCAGTGAGATGCAAGTTTTCTGCAAAGCATCTCTTACGTGTGGTTCCATGGCCCATTTGTACCTGCCAGGTTGTATCTGTGGATATAGACAGTGCGTAACAGGAATAAGTATATCTGACTACATAAATACTACCCCACATACTCTCCTTCTCTCTCTCTCCACACACACACACACACACACACACACACACACACACATTCTGGACACCATTCTAATTAATGTACACAGCTCTTAATTCTTACGATAATCCAACGTGATTGGCGGTATTAATCTCATAGTTCCAGCAACTAAGGCATACAGAGCTTAAATAACTTGCTTAAAATCTCACAGCAAGTAAGTAAAAGAGCTATAATTCAGTCTTCCCTCCTGGAGTCTGGTAGCATACTTTATGTCCTTAACCATAAGCTCTAAATGAAGAGTGTTAATTTATTTTTTGAAACAATGTGCTTTAAATAAATTGAATTTATTTCATTAGGCGGGCATGCTTGAATTCTGTCTGATCACTTATTTTCTTAAACTCTAAAGCCGCACTTCCGTGAAAGCTTTACTTGACCCTATGGGCATTTATGTTCTTTAAGTCCTGGCTAAGTGCAGAAATCAAGGAGATACTTATGCCTTGTTTGTTTGTTTGTTTGTTTGTTTGTTTGTTTGTTTTAAGCTTAGGTCTCAGGGAGAGACTGAAAGTTCAGGCTTCAAGAGAGATGAGTGGCCAGGCAGGGACTAGTCATGGAATGCCCCCACTCTCCTCACTGCGTCAGAACTACCTCCCCCATTGCTGTAGGAACTCTTGTCACACCGCACAGTCCATGATTTAGGACCCTGGGCACTTCCTGCCATCTCCTTGTCCTACAGAGACACAGCTGAGATATGTCCCCATTCATTAATTCTTCCACCGATTCCCCACTGCACAGTATCAGGAACTGTGGAGAGCAAGAAAAATAAACAGGATGCAGTGCTGTGTAAACACCATAAGGAAAAAGAGAGACTCGAAACTGCCTTACAGTTTTTGATGGACAGTCCAGGTACATGAGGGAATGAAGTTGTCCAGATTTCTCAGGCAACCTAACTACAAGTTAGATATTGTCTAACTTTGAGGATGAATCTGCTAGGAATTCAGGGGTTATATAATAGGGCAAATGCCTTGAGCAAGAGTGAATCCCTTGCCATCAGAGGTCTTCAGACAGTAATTAAATGGCAATTTGTTGGAGAAACCATAAGAAGAATTCTGGCAGTGGATGAGGGAGAAAAAGAACCTCTGAGTTCCTTTCCAAGTCTGAGATTTTGTTATTCTCTGTTCCCTTCCTGTGTAGTCTTACATTTATATTTCTTTCTGCTGGGGCCGTGTTTGCAGCCTTTGAAATACTTCTATGAGGAATTAAAACTTGGTATTGGTACAACTTGTTCCCAGTATGCTCACGGTATCAGGCCGCTGACCTAACTTCCAGGGAGTCAAATGGGGACCCTGCTTAGTGAGGAGATAGGCATACTTATACTAAGACTTTGATAGACTTCAGTGAGAGATATAACCTCTGAAAATACTAATGGTAAGAATACCTACAGCTTATAAAAAAAAAGAATTAAGTGAACAAAGACAGTAAAGGGTTAACTAGGGAAAGTCTTTCTGTGGAAAGGTTTTACAAGACTGACTCACACCTCTCTGCGATGAAGTTAAGCGTTTTCTGTTAGTACAGGTTTCTTCACCTTTCTTTGATTTAAGACACCTCTGGGAATCTGGTGGAAATCATGATGAGAAGATCATTGTTAAAAGGAGTCCTTTTTGTTCTTCCCAGGAGGAAGAAAATGCCCATGGCCGTGTCGTACAAAATGGCCCCCGTTTCAGTACTGTGAGTTAAGAAGCCAGGGAGTGGAGACAGGTGGATAAACTGTGTAAATACTGAACAAAATCCTTGGCTTGCAAATCTATTTAATATGGGTGTTCGGGCCGGAGGAGAGAAGAGCAGTGGGACTCCCAAGTCATGCTTCTGAGTCTCCCCCTGGTGGGGGTTTGGTTGGCACTTTTGGAATCCTTCCTATGCCCTTCATCATTTTTCTTGAAGTTTCGCCAACCAGAGACTTATTCAGGTTAAGCCGCTGCTGTCTTTTCAAATGAAAACACGTCCTTTTTCCTAAAGGAAGAAAAGAATTTTCATTTCTTGGATGGAAGATTAGAGAAAGAAAAGGAGGCATTTGGGTTTAGGGAGACCTTAGGAGAGTGAGGGTGTTTGTGGTCTGATGGGCTGGAGCTTTGGGCGGAAGGCCACTTCTCAGAGAAATGGCAGCTGGGAGAGAAGGAGCGGATGAAGGAGGAAAGGGTCCAGAGAAGGTAATGGGAGTGTACATTTCAATTCCACAGCATTTCACTGAAGGATGGCTGTACCTCCTGCACAGTTCTATGGAGTTCTTCAAACTTGTCATTTGATAAATATTCACAGAGCATCTATCAGGGAGCAGGCACTATTTTATGTACAGGAGAGACAGATTCAGACAGGATCCTGTTCTGCCTTTCAGGACCTAGTCTAGGGACAGAGGCACAATAAACAAAGAAAACAATGTGCCACAGATGTGGGGTAGAGTCTGTTCCAGATAGAATGAGGGAAGGAGGGTAACAAAAGGATTCTTGGAGATAGTGAGCCTTGATTTGGGCCATGAAAGAGAAGTGTTTTCTAGGCAGACATTAGATCATTGTTTAATAAAATGAGAGGTTTCTTTGACTGTTTCTCATTGTCTCCATTTTATTTCCATTGCATGTGAAACATATATATATATATATATATATATATATATATATATTTTTTTTTTTTTTCCCCCAATCATTTCCCCTTTCTACTCTTTCATTGCGTGTCCTTCTTGGCCCCTTGATAGTAAAAATAAAAAAATCAAATTGAGAATATGTGCTAAGTCTAAGGCCATCAATCTATGGTGAAATCATTTGAGTACAACATCTGAACGGGGCCCCAGGTCACCTTCCCCTGGTGGCTGTTCTGCTGCCCTCCGGCACCAAATGGTTTGTCTGACTTTGCCTCAGCATTTCCTTTTTATCAACTTTTTTTTTTTTTTAACATATACATTCATAAGGATTCACTGTCTGCATTTGTGATTGCACACACCTTGGAGGGAATAATGATGAACCTGGACACTTTACATTTTGAACAGACTGACTCAAGGGAGACAGGGATAAGGAGGAATCCAGAGAGGGAGCATCTTCAAAGTACAGACTTCAACAGCTGCTGGCCAGGGCTGGCTTGACCCTAGACTACTCTCAGCTTCTCACTGCTTTCTTGTGGAAGACTTTCAAAGTTTAGTTCTGCCTCCTACCACTCCCTTTGTGACACCAGCATATACCTGAGTACCTCAGAGTAGCAGGAACCCCAATAAACAGCCTGAGAAAAGCATACCTCCGAAAGCGTAACCATGACCACTTCAGTCTCTGGCTTATGTTAAGCAACACTTTGCTGCTTTTGAACTTCAAATTCCCAAAAGTCTTTTGATATCTGCAGGACTGTTTTGGTTGGTGCATTTCCATCATTTCTGGGCTTTCCAATAATCTCTTGCTGGGAGGACATACCAGCCGGGTCCTGCTGGGCAGCTCTCCTCCATTTCAGACTAATGTGGTTATGCCACACCATGACCTTGAGAGGGCAGTCAAGAATCCCTCCTCTTCGTGTCCTCTTAGAGGAAAGTCAAAGATATGGGCAGGCACAAATGGCATCTCTAGTATCAGACAGTTAATCCACTGACCAAGGGGTGGGTCTGAGAGGAGAAATAGAGGTATGATGAATAAAACTGGATCTAGGTCATCTTTCTTATTTTTCTTCTCTCCCTTGTTGTGGATTTCTCTCTCTCCCTCTTTTTTAAATGTTTATTAATTATTTTGAGAGTGAGATAGTATGCAAGCAGGGGAGACGGACAGACAGGGAAAGAATCTCAGTCAGGTTCTATGCTCAGCATGGAGCCCGATGAGGGCTTGATCCCGTGACCTGAACCAAAATTAAGAGTCGGGGGCTTAGCTGACTGAGCCACCCAGGCAGCCCAATGTTGTAGATTTCTTATTTTGTGGTATGCTCATAAGTCCATGAAGATTGTGTCCTTCAGAGAGCCTGGGTGGCTCGGTGGGTGAAGCGTCTGACTTCAGCTCAGGTCACGATCTCATGACTCATGCGTTTGAGCCCTACATCGGGCTCTGTGCTGACAGCTCAGAGCCTGGAGCCTGCTTTGGATTCTGTGTCTCCCTCTCTCTCTGCCCCTCTCCCACTCATGCTCTGTCTCTCTCTTTCAAAAATAAACATTAAAAAAAAATTAGGAAAAAAAACATTGTGTGCTTCTAAAATCCATATGTTGAAGCCCCAATTCCTTGTATTTTGAGTGAGAAGGAAGTTAAGGTTAATTTAGGTTAGAAGGGGAGAGCCCCAATCTGCTATGGTTAGTGTCCTTAAAAGACGAGGCAGCAGTGTTTTCTGTCTGTCTCTGTCTCTCTCTGCCATGTGAGGACACAGTGAGAAGGTGGCCATCTGCGAACCAGGAGGAAAGTCTTCACCAGCGACTAAACTGGCTGTCACCTTGATCTTGCTGCCATCCAGAGCTGTGAGAAAATACATTCCTGCTGGTTGGTCTACCTGGTCTACAGTATTTTGTTATAGCAGTTCGATCAGGCTAAGAGAAAGATCAAATGAGAAAATGTAAGAAGATGTGCTTCATAGACTGTAAAGTGCAAAACACATTGTATTTTCATATTGATAATCATAATATGAGTGATCTGCGTGCTTGGGTGGGCAGAACATGAATGTTAAAGGTGGGATTCGGATACACAGAGATTAAAATTTCATCCGAAAAGGACATGAAAATCGCCCATTGCTTAGAGGCAGAGCGTCTAATGGTGGAGGAGGGTGACATTACCCTGAGGAAGGAGAAAGATGAGGCAGAGGGTCTCCAGCCTGCACCTTAGCTGCTGTCATTAGGTACAGGCATTTGCTTTTGATATACACAAGTATGAAAACCAAAAATAAAAAAAAAAAAGAAAAAGAAAACTTTAAGAATGGCTTTCTCAGATACCCTCTGAACTAGATCTTTGGGGAACTTGTCTGATGCTTCTGAAATAAAGATAAACAGACAGGCAGACAGACATAAAATAACTGAAAAGCAGGACATATTCACAGGACTCACTGTATGACCAGGCCCAGCAAGATACAACTGAGGGACATAGTCAAACTCTTGGAAACGCCCACCTCACACCTTGGCTGTGGAGCTGGCTGGACGGCAAGTGCCAGCATCGAGGAAGCCAAAACAAGAAGAACAGAGCTACTGAGTCAATGCTCTAATCCCCTGCATGAAGAGCAATAATCAAAGACTAGTATGGAATTAAGGGTAACCAAAAATACAAAATGCAATTAACTCTGCAAACAGTTATTTAATACCTCCTCCATTTATCTGCCAGGGCTGCCATAACAAAATACCACAGACTACGTGGTTTAATCTACAGAAATTTATTTTCTCACAGTTCTGAAGACTGGAAGTCTGAGATCAATGCACCAGCCGGGTTGGTGTCTGGCGAGAGCTGCCTCATTGAGTTGTAGGAGGCTCCTTTCTTACTGTGAGTTCACATGGCCTTTCCTTAGTATTATGTGCCTGAGAGAGAAAGGGAGTGTGCTCTGAAAAGGACACTCATCCTATTGGATCAAATTCCCACCGTTAGAAGCTCATTTAACTGCAATGACATTCCTACAGGCTCTCTTTCCAAATACAGTCCCACTGGGGATTAGGACTTCAACTATGGAATTGAGGGGGACACATACATTCAGTTCACAACAGCTCCCATGTGCTAGATGCTGTCCAAGGTGCTCATAATAGAAGAACAAATATGGTGTCATTGAATTGGGGAGATTCTTGACATTGGGTTCCAGGTACAATTAATCTTTGTAAGGTCAGCATCCAGCAGAGTACTCAGCAAAGAGTTGGCCTTGGTATTCTTGGATTGAATTATGTCTTGCAAGTGTCGGGGACGTCCCCCAGAGTCCATGAGATGACAGTGGGGCTATTGGGAGGCAGAGGACACTTCTTCTCAGTCCATCATGATCCAAGTAAATATGGGCATGAATATAAATTATTAGCATGCTTAATTCTGTTCTTACTGAGATTCCATTCTGTCACCTGTGACATACTTTTGAGAGGCAGGGTTGTTTGGGCAGTGGGGCTCTGGGGAGCTGGCATTCTTTTATTTTATTTTCTGCGGCCCTTTGAGATCTCTGTACTTTCCCAGTTTAAAAACCTTTTTAGAAATTTCCCAAGAATTGAGCAACTGTTTATTTTTTTCCAGCAAGGCTGGTTGCTTACGACTGTACTGTGAGAATCAAGAGAATTATTGTCTGGTCTTGTGCTTCATTGTTTGTAAAAAGAGAAAAGGCGTGCGCTTGGTGCCTTAGTTTCTTCATCTGTAAATTTGGGATAATTGCATTGGTCAAGGGTTGCACAGCAGTGTTGTTGAGGATTAATAAAATCCTGTAGTAAAACGTTGGAAGGAACTCAGATTAAAGGTCTGGGGATAAATACAAAGAAGGGTTATTATAAAACAGAGCAAAGCGCTGGCTGGTGATTGAGCCACCTTGATTTTTTTAAAGCCAGGGCTGGAGAGACCGGGGAACTGGATGGTTAGCTTTTGGACTAGAACTCTAATTAGGGGCTTAAGGATTAAGAAAGTAGTTGAAGTCTGTGTGAAGAAAGCTTTTCTCAGAGAAAAGACATGTTTTTATTCTTCTTAGAGCACTTGATCTGTAAATACTTACATCTTGAGATGTGAAACAGTCAGCAGAAAGCCCAAGCTCTTTGTTTATTCAGTTCTCTGTGCAGTTAATTACCTTTTGTGAAGCAAGTAGGCCTTGGATTATCATTATTTCTCTTCATTCAGAGTTATTGGAGATGTGTTTCCACTTTAATAAGTAACTTATCCTCTCAAAGTTTAGAAATGAGGGTCCTGGAAATCCAATCCCCTATTATAAAGCTGCACTGGAGACATGGTGAGCAGGGTTTCAGCCTTATGAGGAGTCCAGTCAATTTCTAACATCACCCATTGGAGACCTTCCATGATCTCCTGGCCCAAAAGCAACTGATAGCAGCTAATTCTTGCCAAGTGCTTCATGTGTGCGAAGATGTAGTTTTAGTGATTTTAGTCTTACAATTAGTTCATTTAATCCGTTTCACGACGGCTGTGGAGTTAGTACTAACATTACCCATTTTACAGATGAAGAAACTTAGGCACGGAAACATTAAGTAACTTGTCCGAGAAGACACAGCATTGAACCAGCGAAGCTGAAAATCAAACCCCGCTGGTCTCTTTTTAGCCTGTGAACTGTTCCGCTTTGTTCTGTGACCTCTCATTGTTCTGGGCACGACTCAAAATGGAACCTGCTGTTTTCTCTCTGGTGTTTGCTTTCACTTTCGTGGAGGGAGCGTGCTGTGTCAGGAATGCCATATTCACTCCCTGTGGTGCTTCCAAAACTCTGTTTAAATGATGGGCCAGACAGAAAGGATGGCACAGTAGAGACGGAGGACAGCCCCATGGGATATTTGGAAATACACTGCTGGTGGAAGGGGTGCCAGATAGCTCCTTCTGTTTGGCAAATTGTACTTTGATGCACCTGACTTCCCCAGGACTCTCCAGTGGAAACAAACAAACAAGCAAACAAACAAACCACATTCTTTATTGATGCCAAATTCTGTGATGTGAGTTGCACAGTACAGCTAGAGCTCCTGCAGTAAGACCAGCCAGCTAAATTTGGCAGTCATAGTCATGTGACATAAAGAGCACATGGGTAAGTGTGTGTTTCTCGGAATAAGTGATCTTATTGTAATTAATAGGGCTCAACAGAATTTTTCTGGTTCGGGAAAATCCCGTATAATAAATGCATGCTTTTATGTAAACATGAGGATAGATGCACAAGTTTATCGTTGTTCTCTTCTTAGACTCCTCTACAATTACATAAGCAAATTTAAAAATTAAAAAAAAAGATAGGAACTTAAAAAGACAAAGAGAACAGAATAGAGCTTAGGATGGGTAAGAGATATGAATACATTTTTAAAAGCTGAACAGCAATGGAGGAGGAAAGCTGGCTTGGTCCAGGTCACTACGAAGGCATGGTAATGGGAAGGGGTCATGGGACAGGCTGAGGCCTGGCCATTCTGCACACCATGGATTCTGGCATGAGGCGTGAAGTCAGGAGAAAACAAGAAGTTTTTGCAGAGAACTGTTGACCTTAAATCCAGTTTCCTTATCTGGGAAGATAAGTTCCTTGGGAAGACCAGACATTTGGTAGCATATAGAAATTGAACAAGAGTTTCTAAAGCTGAGGGTGAGATCAAGAGACAGGGTTAAAGAGAGAAATGACTTGGCATTCTGTACACTTGGGGCCTCATTCGTCCCTTTTTCCAAGAGCTCTTACAGTGAAGCCTTTCTCTCTTCATGCAGGATATGAGAGGGTTTCCCTACCGAGGAACTGAACAGACCCATGAAAAATATATGTGATGGGGCACCTGAGTGGCTCCATTGATTAAACATCTGAATCTTGATTTGGGCTCAGTTCATGATATAATGATTCATGGCTTTGAACCCCACATCGGGCTTTGTGCTGACAGCATGCGGAGCTTGCTTGGGATTTTCTCTCTGTCTCTCTCTGTCCCTCTCCCTACTCACACATGTTCTCTCTCTCTCTCTCTCTCTCTCTCTCTCTCTCTCTCTCTCTCATAATAAATAAATAAAACTAATAAAATAAAAATACGTGGATAACTAGAATTTTAGGGATGTCCTCATTGAAAGGAATGATTTACCGATATGGTCACTTATCAGAGAATCCCACCTGTTGACACACTCAGCCCGTGCACATGGAATCTTCAATCCGGTATGCAGTTCTGAGTCACAATTGTGAACAGATGGCCATGACTTACCACAACCATCAGACATTTCCATAAAACCTCCAAGATGAAAGAGAAGGATCAGGTAAATAAACATAGATAAGTGGAGAAAACAGGGATAATGCAAGAGGGGGAAGAAGCATTCAAAATCTAGTATTTCAGAGAGATAGGAGAATATATAAATCCATGAAACAAGAACATGATGCTTTAAAATGAAACTGTAAAACAATAAGAAAGAACTCTCGGAAATGTAGCAAATTGTGAACATTCTAGAAATTGGAAGATAACATTTGGGAAATCTCCCAGAGAGTTGGACAAAAATACAGAAATGTGGACAATATGAAGACAAAAGAGGAAATTAGAGAGCAAAACATAATGTTCACTATGTAAAAGGAGTTACAGAAAGGGAGAATAGAGGAGGAGAGAACATTAGCAAAGATGTAGTGAAAAATACTTTATAGAATGAAAGAACTTGGCTTAAAAGTTTGCTTCCCTCTCCAGCCCAGAAGACACACACCAAAGCAAAGGCAACCCTAACTTTGCTAAAGACAGGATCAGACTCAAGCTAGCAAAGAATCTCTTAACAAAACCACTGGAAGTTTGAAGATGATGGAAAAGCATCTTCACAAGCCTAAGGGAAAATGGTGTTCAAACTGGAATGCTATACTTAGTCAAATTATTAGTCATGTGTGAGGGAGCAATGCAAACAATTTCATACATAAAAGAGAAGAGGTATTCCAAGTCATTGTTTAAGACTCCCTAAACACCTTAAGATACGGGGCACCTGGGTAGCTCAGTCGGTTAAGTGTCCGACTTTGGCTCAGGCCATTATCTCATGGCCCGTGAGTTCGAGCCCCTCATCGGGCTCTGTGCTGACAGCTCAGAGCCTGGAGCCTGCTTCAGATTCTGTGTCATCCTCTCTCTCTCTGCCCCTCCCCTGCTCACACTCTGTCTCTCTCTCCTTCAAAAATAAATTTACATTAAAAAATGCTACTTGATATGCATGTGTTCGTTATCTAATGCTGTGTAAATAAAACACCCCCAAATTTAACACCTTATAACAGCAAAAATGTACCCCTTTATACAGTTCTGTGAGAGGTCAAGGAATCTGGAATTGGCTTAGTTGGATGTTCCTGGCTCATGGTCTCTCATGAGGTCACACCCCTTGGCCTGCAGTAGTCCAAAGGGACTGGATAATCTGCTTCCTAGCTCCGTCTTGTCACTGTTGACAGGGGCTTTCAGTTATTTGTTCTTGACTTTTCCATAGGGCTTCACAGACAGCATGTCAGTCAAGAGAAAATGATAAGGGATGACAAGAAGTTGAGAAAAAGAGATAAAGACAGAGAGAAAGGGAGAGAGAAATACATAAAAGAGAGAGTACCTAAGACAGAGAATGGACTCTTTTCAGAACCTGAATTCAGCAGGGACCCCTGCTGATGATGTGAGAGGAGGTCACATGAAGGTGTGACGACTAGGAGGCAGGAATCCATGGGACCATGATAGAGGCTTCCTGCTACAATGTACTTCACCCAAAGAAAGACATATTTAAAAAAGAATGGTATGGGCTCCAGGAAACGTCACCCACCACAGAACAAGCAAGGTAATTTCAGGATAACAACTATGCAGAAGTCCTAGTGACCAGCCAGTCTAGACCCATGGTTCTCAACTGGGCATATTTGCATCCCCCCAGGGGACATTTGGTGATATCTGGAGACATTCTTCGTTGTCAAGATGAGAAGTGCTACTGGTATGTAGTGGATAGAAGTGAAGGATGTTGCTAAATATTTTAAAGACCGAGGACAGCCTCCCTTCCCCCGTCGCCCCCCCCACCCCATCACTGCACACAAAGAATTATCTGGACCAGAATATCCGTACCTTTGAGGTTGAGAAAACCTGGTCTTGAATAAGGTATACTGACAGAGGGCTTTTGGAGAGTGGCTCTTAGAGAAAATATGTAAGTGAAAGATACCAGCAAAGGGTGATACTGACATCGGACACAAAGATGTGGACTTTGAAAACCAACCTAAGCAAAATTGTAAATTATCCAAAATCGGAGCCATATGGTAATTCCTCATCTGTCATTGTGGGAAGGCAACATATAATATTTAAATTAATAAATCAAAAAATAGCAATATATTTAATAAAATAAAGTTGAAATAAAATAACAAGAAAACCAATAGAACTAAAAGTCACTACACAGGAGGAGGAGGGCCCAGAGTAGGAAAGTGTGGGCCAGGAGTTGCTGTCTCTTGTTAAGTCTTTCTATACTATTTGACTTTTAAAAAGTATTATTTTCATAAACAGTAATTAAATGCATGAATAAATCCATTGCTTGAATGTTTTGTTAATAGAAAACTAGTTCTCCCCCCTCTAGTAAATACATGTAAGCACATATAAATATGTAAAGGATATTGGTTGAAGGCTGCTTAGATGATTATCTACACAGTTGAGTCCATGCCCCATTTCCATGTTTTCAATTAGTGAATTAAGTCCTATAATGAGTGGATGGAAGAATAAATGAGTGACATAATTTAATTGGAAATATTCAGTATAACAAATGGTTTTACTTTTCTTAACAGTTAAGCACACTTTATTGAAATGGCCCATGCCAAGACCACTAAGAGGCGGCCTCATCGCCAGATCTCTTTCAGGCCTTACCTTCTGAGGGTTTGCTACAACATGTTATGGTGTTGGCTACCTCTTCTCGGCCTTCTGTGTGATACTTCATCCTCAACCTGCCCTTTACACGTTGGATTTCCTGTGACAGTTCCAGCTTTTTCTTGGATGAAGGATACACTTGCACTGAGATGTCATCCATTTTCATGACTTTAGGGATTATGTAGATCTTTGCGGCTTTACAAAAATTGTCCCAGCTGCTTGAGGGGGGCATCTTTAATTGGCTATCCCGTAGACACCTGAAGCTCCACATTAACCCCACCTCCCAACACACATGCAATACACACAGACACATACTGCACACATATAGATACATACGCACACACACACAGACATGTGTACACACATACGCACACGCACACACATAAAGACACGCACATGCCTGCATGTACATACACATGCACACAGGTAGATCTTCCCTTGCATGAGTCTTCCCTTTCTCAAAGAAGTGCTCTGTATTCACCCAACCAGAGACATGCTTCACCCATGACTTCCTCTTTCCTACCCCGCTTACCCCCCTGCATCAATCACCAAGCTTTACTCAACCTTCTTGCACCACATTGTATTTAGTTCCCTGGTCTCTTATATCTTATATATCTTATATATCAACTTTGTATGCTCACACTATGGTCATCTAACCTCTGGCCACCCTAATCTCAGAATCAAATTACTGCAACAGTATCCAAATACTTCTCCCAGCCTCCAGGCCTGTGTCCATTTAATTCCTTCTCTATTCTGACCAGGCTGATCTTTTTTAAATTCAAATATATTCATGTCACTCATTTCTGATCTCTCCGACTACCCTTGGGCTAAGTTCCAAACTCTGTTCAACCCTAGGTCTTGCTTTCCTGTGAAGTTCTAATTCTTCTTATTCTCACACCCCACTGTCCCCTTTCCCCATATTGAATTATGTCCCCATGGTTGAATGCATCACGCTGGTTCACCTCTGGGTCTTTATACATCTTGTACCTTTACTTGAATCATTCTTTCCTTCCCCATCTTCTCCTCTTTGTTGGCAAATTCTCATTTCTTCGAGGCTAAGTGTAATGTCACTTCTGGGAAGCATTCTGGTTCCCTCCCAAAGACTATGTTAAGTACCCTTCTAATGGGTTTCTGCAGCAGTCTGTTACAGAAACTGTCACAGTCTCTGTTAACTTGTTGGATCCACAGCTATCACAGTCATTCAAGGACTCAGCACAGGCCTAGCACCATTCGGGGGCCGCTACATACTTTGCCGCTATAGATAAGATTTTCCATGTGAAATCTTGAGAGCTTTTAATGAAAACAGGGCACATTTTTTTTCAAGCAAAAGAGCCTTTTTAGAGGTATATTCTAATGGTTCATCTTCAAAAGAGTTCACTGTCATATCTTTATGGTGCACTAAAGTGCAGCTAAGAATCAAGGAGAATAAATTAAATTGGATAACGACTTTACTTAAAAGCATGAAGCTAAAATGAGCAAAAAACCTTAAGAAATAGCAGATAATAAAAATGGATTTCTCTTAGCCTCTTATCTCTAATTTTGATACGTATTTTTCTTCTCAAGGTATACGAAGGGGCCAAGGAAAGGTATCGTAAAAGAGAGACAATTTGAAACAGATAAAATACTGCATTTAAAAACCGTAGATGAAAAACCAGGACCAAGTCATCAGCTCCATAATGGTACTGCTGCTGTCGGATTTTGATTGTTTGTGTCGCCATCCTTAGGTGGGGCCCCTAAAAGACAAACGAGATTAAGGATGAAATGCCTGATGGTTCAAAGAAATGAAAGCGAGACAATAAAAATCAAAGACACAGCACACGTAAATCCCCTTTGAAGGTCCCGATTTCCAGCTCTCTGTAGCAATAACTAAGTAAGCCTGGGTGTCCTGTACCATAGGCCACCGACATTTGTCAAGCTTTCCAATAAATTGGCAATGAAAGACTAAATCCGTGCAAGGTGGGAGATGAATTAGCACACAGCCAAAGTACTGGAGAAATAAGCACTGGGTTCGTAGCTGAAATATTTTTTGATAAAGTAATAATCCCCCGTAATCTCTCTCTAGCTTTAAATAACAGCCAGTCTTTGTGCCGGCAGTTTAATTTTGTTGGCTGCCCTTGTCTTACAAATATATTTAGTGGAGTCTGGAATATCATTCTGTGCTGAAAGCTGGAGCCTTTGTCATGCTGAAGCTGGGCAAAGGCAATAAATCAAGGACGAAAGTGAAAAGGAATAGAAACGGGGTATCGGAAACTTATTCCCCCAGAACGGGCGAGCTTTCTTCTCGTGCGAGCAGGTGAATTTCATCAGTTATGTCTTCCTGTTAAGTGCCTGTGTTGTAATGATATTGACTTATATCTGCATTGCACCCTGGTTGGCATTGCTCCAAAGTACTTAAGATGCATCTGTGGGAAATACACGCTGAAAATAGCATCTTGAAAATATACAACCCCCGTTTTCTTTTCTTCTTTTCCTCCTCTAAGATCATTCTTCCCAGGAAATGCCCCGAGATGGCCAACCTTAGCTGCTTCCACTCGTTTTCTCATTTGTGTCTGACCAATTAAAAAATGGCTTTTTAAAGGTAAGGGACGGACCACTGTAGATTGAAAATGATTGAACCACGACTAATGTGCTTCATGATTTGCATTTGCCACATTTGGTTATTGTTGAAAATGGATTACGGAGAAAGAATGTTGAGTTGTTTATAGGATTTTTCTTTTACCTGAAGCAACACAAAGGAATAAAAGTCGCTGTGTGAGAAAGCCAGAGATCTGGGTTCTTATATTAGTTTTCAATTCTATTTCCAAGTTAGTGGCTCAGAAGAGCGCACATTTCTTATCCCACTACTTCCTTGGGCCAGGAGTGCAGCACAGTGTATCTGGTCTTCTGCTCAGAGTCTCGTAGGTGGGCTGTGGTCTTACCAGGTTCTCCACCAGGGAAAGAACTGCTTCAAGCTTCCTCAGGCTGTTGGCAGGGCTCAGTTCCTTGAGGTTTTAGGATGAAGATCCCAGTTTCTTGCTGGCTGTTCACCGCACCTCGCTCTCAGCTCCTAAAGGCACTGACAGGTCCTGGCCACATGGAACTCTCTATAGCCCTTCATAGCTTACTTCTGCAAGCCAGTAAGGGAACACCAGCAGTTACATAAATGGATGTATTGCAACATAGAATCCCAGAAAAGATATCTCATCACCTTTGCCAGCTATTTGCTAAAAGCAAATCACGGGTCCTCACCTACACTCAAGGGTTGGACATGTGGCCCATCTTGGGGTCTGCCTACCACATTTCTAGTCTTTTGGGGGGGGCATTAAAAACTAGGTACTTTTATATATTCACTCAAAGCAATAAGAAAGAATGACAAATGTGCATCAAACACAACTGGTGAATCTCACAAATTTAGTGTTGAAAGAAACCAAATATAAAAAAGTGTATCTCTATGATTTCAATGTTTATGAATTTTAAAAACATGAAGAAGTAATCTCTGCTAGGAGAAATCATAATAATGGTTAACTTTGGGGTGGGAATAGTGATCATCAGGGGAACTGAGGGCACTCTGCAGTGATGGAATAGTCAGTCTCCTGAACTGACGGCATTGTTGATGAATGGCTCAGTTTCATTTAGGCCCTGTGAGTGGCATCTGACCTTAGAGTCCTTCCTAGATGACAGGCTGCAGTAGAAGGCCCACCCTGTCTGCAAGTCAGGCCCTACTTCTCTCTCTCTGCCTTCTACACTGCTAAGTATTCCTTCATCATCTTATTATACATATTATACATTTGTTTGTTGCCTGTCATCAAAACCAGAACGTAAGCTCTGGCGATCACAAAGTTTGTCTTTTGTATCTCTGGCATCCGGAATGAAGCTCAGCCCGTTGTACACAGTCACTAAATTATTAGTTGAATGAATGATTGAAAGCTTAGTTAAGCTTTTACATTAGCCACATTAGCTCCCCAACATCACCACTGGGGGTTCCTGTTTTCTATTGGTAAAATTCCTAATTAATAAAATGGCAGTACGGGCCTGTTAGAACCCAGTGACCTGAGATTTGTTGGAGATTTTAATTGTCTGTCACCAGAGTTTCATCACACTTGTCTTTTTAAAAAAAAATCAGTACACAGTTGATGATGCTGTTAATGGAACACTCACTTAAATCAGCATTCGACCAAGGATAGAGTTAAAGTTGACTTTAAAGTAATAGTTCGTCAGTACGATCTGATGAATCGAGATTTGTTTGAATGATTTAATCCTCCAGCTTCAAGGCTAAATTGAAAAACCAGACTAGACACTACCGAATTAAGGGAAATAAATAAAAGCAGAAATGAAGCAAGCACAGGAAGCCATAAGAGCAAAAGAGTAAATAATAATTAATAATAATAATTATTACAATAAAATAAAAAAATAAATTAAATTAATTTTAAAAAGAGAAAGTAAAAAAAAAAAAAAAAACAATTCAGAATCAGAATGACGGACAAAAGAAGAATAGCAAGGAAAAATCCACACCACCAGTCTACATGTTCCACAAGCTTTTCTACCCGTGTTAATTCACCCCCATAAAGCTGCATACTTATCAAGTGTCCTTTTCTTGACGTTTCTTTTCCTGGTCCCCATGCTTTTCCTATATAGGCTCTATCTTATTTATTAGGCCTCTCCTGTAGGGATGTTAGCTTGGGAGGTGTAATCACATATCAACTTAGGGCCTTAGAACAACATGACTGTTGATTTGTAAACTGATAGAATTACCCAGAAGGGAGAAGGTTCTCCCCAGTGTAGAAATGGGCAGGGTCTAGACAAAGTCCTAGAACCTCTGTTAGTGCACATCACACATCATTCACATGCCTCTGTCCTGTTACACACCTAGAGTCAAGCTGTTGCTACTATAACTTCTATTAAGACCTTAGTCCATTTATTTGCTTACCCAGAAGGTAAACGTGATTTCAAGTGTTGGAGGCATTTTTAAAAATTGAGAATTAGAGATCTCACCGTCCTAATAATTGGGTAATTGTATCCATTTAGAATCAATATTCCAGTGCTTTGGGCTGATCTTATCATTCTTTGGGAGAATAATGATTTTCTTCTCTGGAATGATATCTAAATCAAGACCTGATTAGGAACCAGGAGGGGAATGTCTGCCCTCTCTCTCTGTTTCATCCCCAGCCCTACTCTTCACATCAGCTAGAGAAGTAAGGAGAAAACCAAAGTGAAAATGCAGGGAAGGTAGGAGAGATAGGAGGGGGAAGAGGGAGAGTGAACAAGAGACAAAGGAGAGAGAGAGAAAACCAAAGGTAGGCAATCTCATTAAAGAGGCACAGTTAGGAAAATCCCATCAGGGCTGCCCCTAAATTGCCTGGCTTCTTGTTTTCAGTCTTTGAAATCCTCCCCAGAAATATGGTGGCCCCTCAAATTTGTTCAGTAGGTTTTTATGTGCATTATGTCTTCTCATCTGTCCACGATACCCATGTTAATCTTACTGTCACAACGGACGCAACCCAAATCTTAGTGACTCACAAGGACAAATGTCCACATGATTTCTCTCTGGCTGTGGCTCAGCTTCTGTGATTTTCCTCCATGTGCCATCTCATTGGGAGGCCCAGGTTGAATCCATAGTTCTATTTGGGACTCTCTCTTCTATGTAGAGGGGCAAAGCAAGCATCCTTGTGGAAACATGCACTGCTTCCTAAAGCTTCTGCTCATAGGCACTTTGGCCAAAGCAAGTCAGATAGTCGAGCCCAATACGAACCAGGGCAACACCAGTCTCATGGCCACAGGCAAGGGTGTGTAAGTTCTTTACAGGAAATACAAATCTGTATTTGGGGACACTCATACAACCTACCTTAATACCTGAATAAGTCAGAAAGGCTGTAGGTCCACTCCATTTATAGGTAAGCAAATAGAGGCACAAAAAGCTGAAGTGGTATGTGTAGATGCATGAGACTGAGCAACAGAGCTTGGTGTAGACCTCAGGTTATCTGATCTCCAGCCCAGTGATTTGGACACCTATCTACATCTCTTTCTCCCACCAGCATTTTCTTTCATCCTAAGGTAATGCCTGTCCAACTTCAGTGGGTATCAGAACCACCCGTGGGCCTCCTTAAAGCACGCACTGATGGGCCCCACTCTGAGAATCTCTGGTTTGTTACGTCTACAATGGGGCCTACAGAATTCTATTTTTAGCAGATTCCCAGGTGATGATGAGGGTATTGGTCTAGGGATCATACTTTGAAAACCACTGCCTTAAGGTACCATCTCCAGGACATGGTGCAATGTACAACTCCCACATTAGATTTGTGTGTGTGTGTGTGTGTGTGTGTGTGTGTGTGTGTGTGTGCTTTATTTTCAAAAAGTAAGAAATGGATTGGTTTTATATTTAACAGTGCCTCCCTAAAACTTAGGAGAGTCTGAGGGTCTTTATAGTAGTATTTCTCAAGATGTGGTCCCTGGCCCAGTAGCACCAGCATTGCCTGGGAACTTCTTGAAAATGCAGCTTATTGGGGCACCTGGGTGGCTCAGTCGGTTAAGCGTCCAACTTAAGCTCAGGTCATGATATTGCGGTTCATGGGTTCGAGCCTCACATTGGGCTCTGTGCTGACAGCTCAGAGCCTAGAGCCTGCTTCTGATTCTGTGTCTTCCTCTCCCTCTGCCCCTCCCCTGTTCACACACACTCTCTCTCAAAAATAAATAAACATTAAAACAATTACATTAAAAATTAAATTAAAAAAAGAAAAACAGAAAAGGCAGATTATTGGCTCTGCCTTAGAGGTAGTGACTCCTAACTTCTGAGTACAGGGCTGAGGCTCCTGCATTTCAACAAGTGATCCAGGTGATTTTGACATATACTCACCTTTGAGAACCATGGTTTGGCCCTACTTCTGGGGCTACACTGTAGCACCCTGAGGAAGGTCTTCCGGCGCCTGCTCTTCGAAGTGTGGATCACATGGGGCGCCTGGGTGGTTAAGCGTCTGACTTTGACTCAGGTCAAGATCTCACAGTTCACAGTCCGAGCCCCCCGTTGGGCTCTGTGATGATAGCTCGGAGACTGGAGCCTGCTCCAGATTCTGTGTGTGTCTCTCTCTCTGCCCCTCCCCTGCTTGCACCCTGTCTCTCAAAAATAAACATTCAAAAACAAACAAACAACAACAACCACAAAAAGTAGGGATCACAGACCAGCATTCTCCTTATCACCAGGAACCTTGTGAGAGAAATGCAGGCTTTCAGGCCCCATTCTAGACCTACTGATTTCTCTTCATGTTCTGGGGTTTCCTCTGCCTGCAGAGGACCTGGCTTCTGTTTTATCATCCAGCCATTTCATCTGTTATAACTGATTATTTACTTGACTTTTGATTATGATTTTATTCCTGGATGGTCCTTGGTTTCATACTCTGTAGCACTGGGATTTCATAAGGCCTCCCATCCTCCTGACTAATATGGGTTCTCAGAACTTTATTTGCCTGCAGCCTCCAGTCCTCTTCTCTGCCAGGTTGGTGTGGGAGGTTTAGGCAGAGCCATCTTGGAGTGAGAGCCTCTGATTCTCCTGATTTCTATTTTTCCATTAAAATCCTTCACCTCCCTTCATTACAACATTATCTCTTTAACTCTTTTCTTCATCTTTTGAGACTAGCATTATGAGCAATTTTACCCAATCTATTAAACAAACAATTATAGCCATACTCTTGTGTATTCATGGAACACAAATCATCTAAAGAACCAATGTGGTGGCCTTCTCATGATTTGTTCATGGAAAAACATTATATGATCAGTAGTTCCTTTGAACTGGATGCATTATTGCCATTTTTGAAAAGCATTTCTGTATCCAAAAGTTATTTAGTCTTTGCTTCAAGTTAAAAAACAAACAAACAAACAAACAAAGAAAAAGTCACAGGCTGAAGACAATGAAATCAGAGACACAGATCAACATCTCCAGTGATTTCTAGGCAAACTCTGAGTCATTTCACTTTGAATGTGTGGTGTTTATATAGCAAATGCAGATGTTGTGTTCACTTACTTCTAGAGCATTTGCTAAAAGACTTGGCTTATATGGGAAACTTTCCTGAGATATTCTGTTAAACTGTGCGTATTTTGCCTGCTGAGAGAAATTTTAAATTAAAACAAAAACAAAAATGAAAAAAAAAAAAACAACTAGATCTTTGGCAGAAATTGAAGTAGGTGCATCTTAAGCAGAAACTTAAGGAGGATGATGTTGAGTAACAAGTCAGTATAAACTCAGCCCCAACTACACCTATGTGTGCCCAGCATTGTACTGAACTGTAGGGACAGAGAGGCGCATAAAACCTTCTTTCTATCCTCAGGGGGCTTATGATCTTGCAGAATAAAAGTAACTCAAAAAAGAAAATGCAATATTTTATCATAAATCCTGTAATTGGTGCAACCAATGATTTGTCACCAATGTAAGGAAACTTCGGACAGTAAAACGGGGAGTTAATTATATAATTTTACCCTCATAACTGGGGTAGTCTGGGGTTGTTCCCAGTACACCAGTACACCAATTATATGGTCACCCTATCTACAATTGATAAGCACAGGTCTAGTGTAGGCTTGGAACCAACCTCTTCTTGGGGGATGACTCTGGAAGAGTTACCTGGACACCAGATCAAGTGCTAAAAGCTACTGGTATGCTTCATTGTCGTATTGATCTTTAGAGACCACTCATCTATTGATGAGCTGTTGTGTTTGGTGTGGGCGTCACCTTCTAAAACTGACCAGCATCAAATGCTTAGTGTCCCCCTACTCACCTGCAGTCCCTAGCACTATCATTGTCCTTGCCACCTTCGCACATCCCACCTTGGCAAAGACCGTCACCACCCTAACCCTGTGCCCTCAGATTAAATGCAGAAAGAGTTGCAGAATAAGGTTTCCAAGAATCTGGGTTTAACCCTGGCTTTACAGCAAACTAGCCATGCTACTTTTTGCAAATCCATGAACTCTAGTCTAGAGAAGGAAAACAAGAGTTCCTGCTCACATTGTTCTTTGGTGCCCCCATCAGACTAAAAAGTGGTATAGTATATCAAAACAGGTGGACATAGGGATCAGTCTCAGCACTGACATTCCCTAGCTGGGTGACCTTGGACAAGTCTCTGAACACATCTGAATCACAGCATCTCCATTTGTAGTAACACAACCCTAGAAGGCAGTCTATATGCCAATGGCAATGATGGGTACAGTATGTGAAGTCCCAGACAGAGTGGCTAGTGCAGAGTAAGTATTCAGTAACCAATGATGAGTTGTCATCATTACTATTACTGATGTAGTTGTTGACTGAACCATGGGGGTGGCAAAGAGTGAAGCTTCTAATGTTCTTTCAGACAAGGGACCATACCCTTTCCCAGAACCATCTGGGAGTCATCATTCCTTTTTTTTTTTTTTTCATCTTTGTTTGATATTTTCAATTCACTTGCTAAAATTCCAGAAACAGTTTGCTGCTCATTCCCCTGCTGCATTCCTAAGCAGGAAGTAGCATGCTTGCTGGCAGGTGTTGGCTGTTTGACTGAAAGGAATAAACAAAAAGCTGTGATGACACAGTTTGCTCGAATGTTTTCTCCATTGTGTGCAGGGGGAGGGGGTTCGTTAGCGAGAAGCTCACTCTGAAGGGTGCCCAAGGCGGAACAGTCAGAAGAGGCATCAGTCAGTATTGGCATCTGGTAAACGTTGGCATGAGAAAACCTGTGTCGTGTCAATTATTTAAAAGATCATCTTGTCCAGAGATGGTGATTCTCATGGCAACTCCCATTGATTAGTAGTGGTGCCCTGGGAACCACTGGGAAGTTACTTGGCCCTGGCTTGAAGGAGGGTATGATTAGTGGTGTCTGCCTGGGATGGAAGGTAAAAGAGCACATGCGCTCTCTTGTGGCTGCACCTGCCCTAGTACCTGAATTGTTTGTCTGCAGGACTGTCATGTGAGCAAATGGTCTCATACTTCAGTCGCTAATTTCTCCATCTTTAATAACTCTTGTATTCCCGGATTTAGCATGTTTTTATAATAGCTCAGTGATCAAACAAAGACTTGTTTAATTCATGTTGTTCTTCCCTACCCACTCCATTTTTCCCTTCCTTGAAAACAATAGACTTCTATTCATGCAAATATTACAGCTACTTATATATTCATAACCATTGTAAAATGGGAGAATGGCCAATAAAGAAGATAATAACAAAAGCTGGAAATTATTAGATAAATGAAGATAATAATTATTTAAACCATGTACGATATATTTAGAGTTCTTGATAAAAATACTGTTTTCAGCTATGGTCTACCTACCATCTATTTTTTCTCATACAGAGCACAGGGTATATGTCATCTCTTCTCCTGTGTCACAGTTGGGATAACAAATTTATATTCTTAAAGTAATTAGAAAATAGTGATTCATTTGCCTTTGATAGGAGTTATTTACCATATTTTTTCATCTCCAACAGATACCTGTTGGTATTCAGAGATGGGTATGTCAGCATTGGGAATGTTTCCAAGTTTTTTGTCACTCTAAAATCCCACTTAAGCCAACTCTCGCTCAAGAAGGGCTCTTACAGGTAACAGAGCAAAGCTATGAGGAGCCACTACAGAAATTTGATAGTGACTATAGAACAGTTCCTGGTATGTGTGTAGAACACACAGAATAAGGAGATTATAGGACTCAGAGCAGAACGTCAGAGGGAGAAATGAATGCATCAGGAAGCTTCTTTCTTCTTCAAATATGAACCCTTCCCAACCAGAACAGCTTTTGAGATGGAAATACCTGGAGGGGGGAGGGTTATACGTTAGGGCCTGAGGGTTGCTACCCATCAGAGGTCTCCTTTTATTCTGGAATCTGGGGAAGAAGAAAGGCAATATGCTTTCTGCAGAAGACTTGCTGTCATATCTACACTTCTTGCAATGGGGTCATCAGACCACCCTCTCCAGCACATGTCACATCCAGGAACATCTGGAATCAAATGTTATGTGTTGTGTGCAAGATTCTTCTGTGGAAAGGATGCATAGCTTTCATTGGAACCTCAAAAGCATCTTGGGAAGCCTGGGTAGCTCAGTCAGTAAGCGTCTGACTCTTGATTTTGGCTCAGGTCATGATCTTACATTTTGTGAGTTTGAGTCCTATATTGGGCTTTGCACTGACAGCGTGGATCCTGCTTGGGATTCTCTCTCTCTCCCTCTCTTTCTGCAGCCTCCTGTCAAAATAAATAAATAAACTTAAAAAAATGTGTCTTTAACTGTAGAAAAACAAGAACACGCAGGAAAGAGTCCTTATAAATCACATTGGCTTATTTAATAAAAAATACTGAATTTAGGGATTTAAATCTTTCTTCTGGTTATTCTTGTATTTTAATATACTTTGGTGTTTATATCACCAAAATACTTGCATATTAATTTAGTTAACATAGTATTTGCAAATGGTATTTTTTAAAAATCTGTATTATCTGTATTTTGAGACCGCACCCAGAGATTTATGACTGTACTAAATATTAAAAGCTGAAAGAGGTACCTTAGTTTAAGAAACTTTATGATCATATTCTCACCCTGTTTAAAACCTTTTTAAGGTAATTAATCTTGTTTAATTTCATTCCCTGAGTTACTAGTGAAGTTAAATATTTTAAGTTAGTTGCATGGCTTTGCAGAATCCGTTCATGCCCCACTGATGTTCAGATCTGTTGACGGAGTGACTTAGAATTGGGAGCAGGATGCCCCCCCCACGCCCCCCCCCCAAAAGAAAAAGATATGTACAGAGAGAAGTAAAGAGAGAAGGAGGGGAGATGGTGAGCAGAATTTCGGGGCCCAATTTCCAGCCCCTCTGCAGACCCAGACTGCTTTTTAACTGTGGAACACAACCCAGAATTCCCTCTCCTCCCCATCCTCGGGACCAGAGATGTTATTTTAACCCAGAGGATCTCAAAGTGTGGAGTCTCTGGATCATCAGCATCAGCGTCACATGGGAATTGACTGGAAATGTGAACTCTGATGTCCCACCCAGACCTACAGAATTGGAAATGTGGCGGTAGGGCCCATACTTTGGTGCTTTACACAAGGTAGGTGATTCTCATGTAGGTTCTCATTTGAGAAACATTACCTTAACCAGATAATAGCTCCAGAACTTCCTTGTGAGAGGACTCACCTGGGCAGTGGATCAACATACACCTTCTCAGGTCTTTTCTTGGAGATTTGATTCAATGGGTCTGTGATGAAGCCCCAGAAATAATGATTGTTAATGAGTATGTACACGGATTCTCATCATTAGGAAGCTTTGGCTCCACCCAGCTGGCTTCCTTCCCATATCCCACGGCACATTGCCTGCTGCCCATGGGCCACGGAGATTTCCGGCAGCCTGTCCCCTCAACTCTCAGTGTCCAGGCAGGCCTGAGGCAGATGACATCTTTGGACCGGCCATCTCTGAACACCCAAGTTCGTACGCTGTGGCATGTCTATGGATGTTATGAGAAGGTCGTGACACCTTCCAGACATCACCCCAGGCCCCCGGAATAACCCACAGTAACCAAGCCCTTCTTCTCCCATCACTGAGGACCTGCGAGAGACTCAAGCCACCCAGACTGCATCTCTTCAGCCCGGCCCCCGGGCTTCTCATGGATGAAGCAGTATCTGAAGACAAAGGGAGGAAGTCAGGGAGACCATAGCCCACTTATATCCTTATTTGATTTTTACATAAAACATCACGCTTTCAGTGTTTGTTTTGTGTAATGCATTTTGTTGCTTTATTGCAATTCATAGCTAAATGTGATGCATCCCTTTGTAAGGAGCTCCATGTCAGGATAATAAACACTAATGCTCACTGCCTGCTGTAATAGAGGGGTTCTAAGGCAGCTGCTGCATTCTCTTGTCTGGGTCTGTAGCTGTCCTCCTTGCTGTGAGCTGTCTCAGATCAAGGCTGTCTGTGTCCGGGGAGCCCTTTAGCTTACTGTCTGTGGTTGGTTCTGGTCTTGGTGAACTGCACACTGTATGTCAGGGGTGGACGAGAAGTCCAAGGAAGACAGTCTCCAAGTCAGCTCCACCTTCTATTGCCCTACCTCTGAGGTGCACTCACAGCGGGCCACAGCTGGGCACGCCAACTTGGATGGAACAAGGAACTGTGTACTTGACACATCATGTCGGGAGTCCTGATGCCACATAGCAGTGACCGTAGAAGAACTATTTCAGGGGCACCTGGGTGACTCAGTCAGTTAAGTGTCAGACTCTTGAATTTGGCTCAGGTCATGATCTCGTGGTCTGTGAGTTCGAATCCTGTGTCCAGCTCTGCACACGCAGAGCCTGCTTGGGATTCTCTCTCTCCCTCTCTCAGAAATAAATAAATAAACTTAAAGAAAATGTTAATGTTTATTTTTTTGAGACAGAGACAGACAGAGCATGAGCAGGGGAGGGGCAGAGAGAGAGGGAGACACAGAATCTGAAGCAGGCTCCAGGCTCTGAGCCATCAGCACAGACCCCAGTGCAGGGCTCAAACCCGGGAACCATGAGATCATAACCTGAGCTGAAGTCGGACTCTCAACTGACTGAGCCACCGAGGTGCCCCTAAATAAATAAACTTTAAAAAAAAGAGAACTATTTCATTTCTCAGAGACCTTTTCAATGCCATCGATTTGATAGTGATGTCTACTTATTTCTTTTAATATTGTGTTGCGAAAAAGGAAGAATTTGTAGAACACCTAAAAACATACCTGCCGTATTTTCAACAAATACAGGCTCCCTTCTTCTCTTAGCTATTCCTTGGCTGTTTGCATAGTTAATTTTCCTGAGAAATGGCTTCTCTACAAGTATAGTAGAAGTATTTGCTTATCATATGTTTACCAGGGACCCACTATGTGCCTTGCACTACATTTCAGACGCGGCACCAAGTGCAGTCCTATGTAGCACATAGTATGTAGTGTCATCCCAAATCGCAGATGATGGAGCTGGGACAGAGCAGTATAAATGAATTGCTTATAAAGTAAGCAAGATCCAAGATTTGCATAACATACTCTGCTCTGAAATCTCTATTCTTGTTTATTTTTTTATTTAAAAAATTTTTTTGGAGAGGTGCCTGGGTGGCTCAGTCAGTTGAGCATCTGACTTTGGCTTAGGTCATGATCTCACGGTTGACAACTATGAGCCCCGCATTGGGCTCTGTGCTGACAGCTCAGAGCCTGGAGCCTGCTTCAGATTCTGTGTCTCCCTCTCTCTCTGCCCCTCCCTTGCTCACAGTCTGTCTCTTTCTGTCTCAAAAATAGGTAAACATTAAAAAAATTTAATGTTTATTTATTTTGGGGAGACAGATAGAATGGGGGATGGGCAGAGAGAGAGGAAGACACAGAATCCGAAGCAGGCTCCAGGCTGTGAGCCATCAGCACATAGCCCAATGTGGGGCTTGAACCCATGAAGCACAGGATCATGACCTGGGCTGAAGTCGGACACTTAACCGACTGAGCCACCCAGGCGCCCCTGAAATCTCTCATTGACTATTGATGACCCAGACTTTAGCTTTGAGAGGCTCTCCACCTAGAACCTGAAGTCTGGTGTTTTTATTCAAAGCCCTCTCCACACACACACCCACCCACACACACACACACACACACACACACACACCACATTCACAAACGATGTTTCCCTTAAAAACGAATTTTAAGACAATTGACTGTGTTGTTTCATCTTGCCAGCTGTACTTTCTCTGAAGAGTGAATTTACTGAGCACAAATCCCCAGGGAGAAACGGCTAATTAAGGCACAGGCTTCCTAGCCAGCTGTTTCACACAGAGAGAGGTAGTTCATGTTTAAATATCCAGGCTGTAAAGGGGAGGTGAGGCAGCAGAAGGCCTCTGCAAGCTGCCAAGAGATATTTCTTGTTGAATGGCACTGGAAGCAGGGACTGACAGGGTGCAATCTGTAAGTAACAGGACAGCGGGCTCCCCTAAATCACGTCAAGGAAGCTCTGGGAGAAACCATAACCATGGATTCTCATGCACTATGGCATTGAAGGTGCCACTTGGATGGATATCTCCTCAATACCTTCCTTTATTGTACTTGCTTTCAAGATATCTTTAAAACGACTTCCGATTAATACCTCCTCTGAAGGGTTATTGCGAGGATTAAGTAACGTGCACACAACAGAGAATGTAATGAAGGTGACTTTTATCTATCTATTCCTATTTAGTACAAATATAACCAGACGAGGCATACGGTTTTAGAAATATTCTCCTCTAATATTATGTTGCAGGGTCTTTCCATACAGTTATATACTAGCAGATAAATTGTGTTAGATTATAACTTGTTCACATTTTTCCTGTGGTTGAATATTTAGGTTGATTTTTCATGCTTTACTGTTTTGGTTTTTTCAATGTTAGGATGAATTACTTACCACTGAATCTTGGGGCCTCACCTGTTGCTCTGGGTAATTCCTACATGTGAAATTGCTCAATCTACATGTATGTATATATTTTAAGGTCTTAGACATACAGGGCCAAATTGTCAAGGGTGCTGCAGAACTTGGTAAAGGTCCCACGTGGCCACTCTGACTGAGCTCCTGGAATGCAGAGGGGCTTGCCTAGGAGTGAGCGTCCTCCAGGGAGGCAACATCTGGATCCACACGTAGAACTAATGAGTCTAAGTTCTACCCTGTATGGCATTTAGCACTCCTCTGTCCCCGGGCATGGAGCCAGGGGTCTGGCTTCTGGAAAAATTAGTATTTGCTGAATGTCTGTTATGCACGGTGCAAAGCCAGAGCCTACATTAGTTTCTGTTTGCTTGTTTGTTTGTTTTCAAAATCTAACAGGACATCTGCAAAATAGATGTTACTATTCTTATTTTGCTTTGGGGAACAGAGAGGTTAGGTGACTTGTTAAAGCTCACACAGTAAAGCATGGCTGCCTAATTCCTTCTGTGTGACTGACCTAGCACAGATGTACCAGGGAGCTACATCTCTTTCCAGATCACACCTGCCGGCATCGATAAGGAGGACACTAACATCATGGCAGGCACATTGATGCTTCCACTCTCTCAGTTACAAGAGGGACACCTCCCTCCTTCCACTGATCTAACTGACAGCATGAGAGAGAGGAAGGGGAGTTGGAACACAGGTGGGTAGCCCATGGTAGGAACATTCAACTTTGTTCTCTGGTGAGCCCGAGAAAGATTTAAGGATAGGGAGGGTAGAAAGTGTAGAAAGGAGAATGAAGAAACAGAAAAAAAAAAAAATAGAGTTTCCAAAGGATGATTCTTCAGAGAGAATTCTTAGCACATTTAGTCATAATGACAATCACTGCTCCTGCCTTCCAGTCCTCAAGTCAGGCTAGTGGGGTCATTTCCTGTGAGAGGGTATGCTGTAGCTTCCTGAGGTAGGGGCTGACTGAAATACACTGTGTCCTTGGTAGCCTCTATCCACACTTTCGAGTGCTGTGCAGATGAATTCTCCCTGCATCCAGAGGGAGTATGCCTTGGGCTGTTTTGAAATTGTTTAACTCTCTTCCATGAGTGTCAGTGTATAAATACACTCTTACTCAAAGAGGCCATAATCCCTACTGAAGAGTTATTAATTATACACGTACCTAGTGTTTGTATTCCAGCTTTCCCCAGGGAGCTCAAAGCACTTTGCAAATATGAATTGCAAACAATAAATAATGCCTTTGACTTCTAAGAAACCTGTCTCTGAGGGCTTAAGTTGATGCCTCCCTGAGCATTCTTACAGGAGTGAAGCCCTCCCTTCCCTAGGGCAAGAACGATCACTTCCGCTCTTCTCCAGTAAGAGAATGGTGGCTGAACAGACCCAGTTTTACCAAAGTGGCACAAGGATATGTGAGGGAATGACTTTGCAATGATGTTTTGCAAGACAGATAGGGGACACTAAGCGGCTTTTGGAAGCCAATGTGGCTTTATGCTAATATGAGACCAAATCTTGATCCTGTGTACCTGTTGACATGTTTTCTGAGAGGCAGGACAGAGTAATAGTCACAATTAGCCGGTGTTCCAGAGTTCAGACCCCAGTGCCTCTCTTCATGTTATCAGTGAGGCCCCAGGTCAGTTAAATGAACTCCCAGTACCTCACTTCCTGTGTGTACAAACTGGGTATATTGATAGCATGTACTCCATGAAATTCTGGGAATTGAAGCCATATTAAGTACTTTTAGAGTATCTGCAGCATGCCGTTCATAAATGTTCGCTCGTGTCCTAATTATTATTTTGGTTATTATGCAATCCCTGAAGCTATTTTGCAAGAATTCCATATGCTAATCAACGGTGAGCATAAGGAGAGGGGGCGTGGACAAAGCATGGGCTACAATTTGACAATCCCATGTTGAGTATTGGCTCTGAAGCACCTGAATGGCTAAATCTCACTGTTGGCTAAAAGAACTTGTTTCTTGTCCTACTGAAGGGAGTTATCCAAATGAAATGTGTGCACATAGGATGGACCTATTTATTTCATAGTTTGCTCTATTTTGAGTCCCTCACCCAGGGAAAGCAACAGAAGAATTATTTGGGCCATGTTTTGGTTTAACACAGAATCCAACTGCAGTGGAATTAGTATGTAGCAAGTGTGATATTTTAGGCACAGTTTTGTTTGCAAAACAGTAAATAAATGAGAACCACTGGTTGCTTTCTATATAAACCTGCTTCTCCTAGGAAATCATCTGTTCTGAAATTTCCCATTCACTTGGCAGAAATTTGAACTTGAGATGAGGGTCAGGTCTTTCAGAATTCTTCAAGGCTGCTGCCTACCCAGCAAATTGTACACATCCAATTGATATCAATTGGTAATGAGACCAGCTCTCCAGGTGGCTTGTTTCAGTGCTCGCCACCATTCTTGCTTCTTTCCAATTCCCTATTGCGTAAATGGAGCTCTTAAATATGGTGCTGCATTAAATCAGCTCTTTGCAGAATCATTTTGCAACCACAAAAATGATGGAGTAGTAAGCCCAAGCCAACTAAGAAGATGATGATGATGATGATGGTGATGATGGTGATAATGATGCGGCATTATTTATCTTGATCCCATATGGAATTCTTGCAAAATAGCTTCAGGGATTGCATAATAATCAAAATAATAATTAGGACACGAGCGAACATTTATGAACGGCATGCTGCAGATACTCTAAAAGTACTTAATATGGCTTCAATTCCCAGAATTTCATGGAGTACATGCTATCAATATACCCAGTTTGTACACACAGGAAGTGAGGTACTGGGAGTCCATTTAACTGACCTGGGGCCTCACTGGTAATATGAAGAGAGGCACTGGGGTCTGAACTCTGGAACACCGGCTAATTGTGACTATTACTCTGTCCTGCCTCTCAGAAGACATGTCAATAGGCACACAGGATGAAGCTTTGAACTGAGCCCCCACAGCATGGAATTCTACAATGATTCTGTCATTGGAAAGGGTATGGAACTTCTTTGAAAGAGTGTTTTTTATTCTCATACATTCTAACAAGTCTTTGAGCTGGGAAGCAATATCCCTAACTTACTATAAAGCAATATCTTATTACACATGGTTGACTGTGAATGTAATTGGGTTGCAGCCAACACAACCCCCCGTCAGTGGCTCTCAGGTCGCTGTTTCCAGCCACCACTTTTCTCCAAAATTCAGTCCCCACATCTCTTGCTGTTTGTTTGCCATCTTTAACTTTATTTTTTTTAACGTTTATTTATTTTTGAGAGAGAGAGACACACACACAGAATGTGAATGGGGGAGGGTCAGAAAGGGAGGGAGACACAGAATCTGAAGCGGGCTCCAGGCTCTGAGCTGTCAGCACAGAGCCTGACATGGGGCTCGAACCCACGAACGGTGAGGTCAGACCTGAGCCAAAGTGGGACGCTTAACCGACTGAGCCACCCAGGAGCCCCTACCATCTTTAACTTTATATTATAACCTTAATATCCCACATAAATTATAGTAGTTAAACCTACTTTTGTTCCATTTTAAAACTTGTCTTTCTTTTCTTTCCATATTGCCTGTATTATCTAAAGCTATTAATTAATTCCTTCCTTCATGCATTCATGTTAACTACCATATGCCAGATGCGTTTGATACATGCTGAAGACACAGAAGTAAATGAGATAGACAGGAACCTCTGTCCTCCTGGATCTTGCATTTTGTTGGAAGATGTGAATACACTGCGAGAAATAGAATTACAAACCATGAAGTTTCCTGTGAGAAAATACAGGGTAGTATGAGAGCTCCTACCAAAACTGGGGGAGGCCTGCAAAGAGGGATTCCCTGAAGGAGAGAGGGTTCTCCTCAAGTAGCAAGGGTGGGTGGGGCCGGCTGGTTGGGTGGGGTGGATTCCAGTAGAAGAGATGGCTCCAACAGATTCTTGGGAGGGAGGACGGTGTGTGGAAGAGCTGACCGATGTCCAGTTGGCCACAGAGAACGGGGTGAGTGATGTGAGAGGGGTCAGCTGGCACAGAGCACCCCAGACCTGGAACCCTACAGTCATGGCTCTTCTCTTTGCCTGAATACACCCAACCTTTCACCAAATCCTGCTGATCTTGGTGTTACTCTCTCATAATTATCATTTCTCTTATTCAGTCTTGCCTTGATGGTACCTAAAGGCCTTTAGATGGTTTGCAGGGCTCCCATCCCTCACTGCCCTAAGTCACTGAGGCCTGGAGTTCTCTGGAATTCTTCTCAAGTATATCCTACCATATTCTTTCCGTTAGAAACTTCACTGACTCCCCAACCCCCTGCAGTGTAAACCCGGATTCATGAGGCAGTGTACACAGCCCCTTATTAGCATGTGGCATAGCCTGGATTTACATGGGGAACTGAATTTCCTGCTTTAACATTCCCTTCTCTGAACTCGAATCTATTGTCAACCATGAAGAAGTGCTTGGGCAACTCTAGAGATCTTTGCTAAATATTTGGAGACACAAATGTAGTTACTTTATTTTTCCTCCAAGCAATGCACACTTGTCTCTTTTTCAATATTTCCATAAGTGAACAAATATGTTTGATGTAGTGAAAAAAGTAACATTAGTCTTCTTTGTAAGCATAGGTCTTCTGAAACATATTCATCCTTTCACTTGGCAAGTATCTAGGCAGCCCTTACTATATGTAAGAACAGTGGAGGAAAAACAAGAAAGGTTGCAAGGATGTAAACCTCTTTTGGCCAGAGTATAGGACTACAGGAAGGGTTGGGTAGACATGGCTACCAGATTGAGATAAGGTTAGAGAATACAAGTCTTTGGACTTGACTATGTTGATAGGTAGGGAGTATTCTTCACAGTGAAGTCACACTGTCAGGCATGGTGAAGGAAGGTAAATTTGGTGTTGATACAGGAGAAAGGACTAGAGAAAAGGCGATCAGTGGGAAGGCCATGCATGGCTCAGGCATTGTAGAATGTCGGGAGGATATCCTTGAATAAGGTGGCCACCTTTCTACCTGTTAACATGCTCCTGTCGAAGTTGGGACATTTCCTCTAGGTCATGACATTTGTTTTGTTTATAAATTTAGGTTTACTTTCCATCCTCCCGAGGAGGTGTGAGCTCCATGAAAGCAGAATCCTTTGGCTGAGCAATCCCAGTACCCCGCAAAAAATAAATAAATAAATAAATAAATAGTAAAAAAAGGCACACAGTAGACATTGATTAGGCAGAAATGTAGAGGATTCACTATTAAGTACATGGCCTCTGATTTTTTTTTTTTCTCAAAGGACTATTATTAATGTTTCCTCTTCTTTTTTTTTTTTCTTTTCTCCCATAGGTATACTACATAATGTTTATCATCCCAGGAGAGTGCAGTCTCTTGTCTTTTCTCCCCAGTTCATATGTAATGCGTGCATCTTTTTTGAGAGGTTAAAGCAAATAGTTAGGAAAGACACATGTTATGTGTAAGCGTGCATGTATCCAAGTGCATGAGTGAGAGGTTTTGAGTGCGTTAGTATGTTGTGGGTATGCGGGTATGGGGAATGATGTTCTTTATTATTATTTCATTTCTATTGGACCTCATTTTCAGAAAGGAGGGGTTGAGAAGGAAAGCAGAAAATATTCTGGGCTGCTACTGTAGTTTCTTCTCTCTTTGTGTCTCAGCTCAGGAGGCGGAGACCCTCCTCCAGCTTCTTATCTACCTCAAATCCATGGCGGCGTGCAAAGGGCATAGTATAGGCCTTGGGTTCAAAGCCCCATATTGCCACTGAGACTTCATTTTTAACTTCCCTGAGCTTCACTCCCCATTTGTAACAAAAACGGTAACTTCAAAATTGTTGTTGTATCACAACCAAGGGAGTGGCTGGTTCCTCTTAGGGGTGGGACAGGAATCTTGGAACGGGTCTTGGGAAGGAGCCAGAGGAGTCTCTTTGAGCCCACATCCTGGGACATCCCCAAGTGCTCCTCTGTTCGCTCATCAAGTGCAACGTCACACATAAATAAACAAGAACTTTCACAAGGGGAGGCACAGGATGGGCACTCCGTAAACTCCACTTTTATCCTCTTTGCGCACATCCCTCAGATGCAGGTCACTGCCACCACGGCTAAGACCCATGTTGGAATAAGAAAGAGTCGGATCCAGGAGGGACCCCATCCTGGATAGGGCCCTCACTTCTGAGCAGATGGGACTCCCCCGTTGGAGGAAACCACCCCACCGCCCCCCCGTCAGGAAAGACCGCCATCAGAGTATATCTGTGCCATTAAACAGGATCCTGTGGTTATGTCTTGATGACTTTGCATTGTAAAAAGTGCCTGAAGTTATTCATGAGCTAGTTACGCTGTTTGTTAATGATTTTAGAAAATGGTCTAGGAAATCATCTCTAATTGACCATCATTTATATTTTCATTTATGGAAGTGCCTGAAGCCAGCACTGACTGCTTCAGTTTCTGCATTTGGCAGGCTGCATGGGGCTGGTGGGTGCATCAGGAAAACACAAAGGCCCAGGCGTGTGGGTGCCATGTGGACCATGCTACTACGCCTTTCACATATTTCAACTTTGGAAAAAATCATCATTCTATGCTCAACATTTTTTTTAAATGTTCCCTCTTCACCCTTTCTAAGTGGTGCACACAGTATTAGATGGTGAAGATACTTTTTGACCTGATTATTAAAAACAGGTTGGCTCAGCACCTTGTCATATGGATGTATTTGTGCTGCTGGGTCAAATCACCACTGGCCCCCCAGTCCCTGGACTGACATCCTTAGAAGATATATCAGAGCTGTCATCCAGAGCAGTGCTTTTGACTTTATAAATACCGTTTAGAAAAAGCAGAATTATGAGTTGAAGAAATAGTGAATGGTTTTCTGTAGGCACACAGGGTTCACATCCCCAGTTTTTTTAATCTGCTCATTTTCCATGTGCATTCCTGCCTTCCGTCCGATCACAGACATGTGCATCTTCCTCTTTTTCTTTTCCCAAGGTTTGCGTGTTCTTTATGATTCCAATTCAGGTGTTATCACCACTGACAAGCTGTCCTTGATTTTCCAGTTTTTTACCTGGACGTATGCATTTCCAGAATTTGTCTTCACTCTTTCATATTCATCTTCTATGGTCCTGCGTCACTCGCTAGGCTGTGCATGTCTTGGGAGAAAGGCTGTATGTCTCTTGTCTAAGCCAGTGTTCATAACACCGTTCCTGGAACAACACAGTGTGACCGTTCTGTCCACTGTATGCTGATGGAGGGCCAGCTCTGACAGAGCTCTGCCCTGGGCACCATGGGACATGCAAACACAGGAGCATAACTTCCTCATTGGAGGCAAATAGTGGCTCTCAGTGGCATTTTAGCCAACCAGATAAGTCACAAATCGTGACCTCATATTTCTGTGAATCTGCATCGTCACTACCTGTTGTCATCAATTTTTTTTAAATGTTCAAAACTACGTGTACAACTAACGGTTCCAAATATTGTAAAGTTTTTAGTGCCATGATCAAAAGCATCTATATCCAAAAGCATTGGCTCATAAAAAGTAAACATAAAATTTACAAAAGCCGCCTCATCCTGAATTCTGTAAAGACTAATTACTATGTTGAGTTCTAATGACTATTGCCTTCAAACCCCATAAATCATATACAAATAAGAGGAGAGAGTTTTTAAATGTAAGTGAACTCTAATTGGGTCTCAGCACAAAGGAAAATAGATCTTTAGTAGCTCAATGAAATCTCTAAGCACATAAAACATAGCCAGTGTTTCCCATGGAGTTTTGTGGACTGTGCCTTTTACACATGCTGTAGAGTGAATTCGGAGAACAAGCCTGAGCCAGAGGAACCTGTTTGGTTCCAGTCATCTGTATCAACTGAAAAATAGAAAAGTAAAAATAAAAAAAAAGTAAGTAAATTCCTCATTTCATCATTCGGTGTGTCTTTCTTTTGTCAAAAAAACAAAAACAAAAACAAAAAAAGGCTGACATCCTGTGATGCAGGCCATAGGGAAACAAAGTGTCTGGACAGAGTGCCACGGAAGAGGGGTAACTGGTCTGCATTGATTCCCAGTAATGGGACTCTGTTGCCATGCAAATGACTTTTGAGTTAAAAGTGAGACAGGTTGTGGAATATTTTGTGCAAACGTAAACAGAAGCACTGAAATAGAAGATAATTGTTACTTCTTAAGGTGCTGAGAATAGGACTGAATGAAGTAAACCAGAACCCATCACTGAACAAGCTGGAGGATTTGGTACCTGTTTATTACTTCCTCTGAGGGTTTTCAAGGTTGTTTTTGAATAAGAAATGAATTGAGCCCTAGAAAACCATCATAGCTGAGTGGATCTGGGAATGCTCAGAGCATTGCAGTTACTGACTCATGAGAAATTCTCAAATAGCAGAGAATATATATATATATATATATATATATATATATATATATATATTTTAGAATAGCTGATTCTTTTCAGTGCTAATCTCTCCTCACCTTGCTCAAGATAGAACTAGGAAGAAGAGCCTTAAGGTTTAACTTTGCCATGAAAATTCACTTTATCGTTCACGGGGTTTGCAATTCTTTCAGTATAAATGTCTCCTTTTTTCCAAGTAGCTTAAAAATATAGGATTTTTTTTTAATTTAAAGACATTAAATTTAGCATTCTGTTGTGCATGCAGTGATTTGAGGACAAACTCTGGACAACTGAGTTTGGCTTCAGATTGGCCACAGATTGGTGTTTAGGTTTTCTCTAAGAAGTCTGGCTAAGTAGGATTAACATACAGATAGGCCTTCATCCCAAGGTCGTTATTTTTATATGCTGGGCTCCAAGGCAGAAGTGCAAAGCATGGCTGGTACCTTGAGGAGAAATTCAGATCACAGGTCAGAGGGAAGATCTGTGTGTAATGACTAATATCTAAATGTACCAACCGCATTAGACAAGCTACACTTTCCTTATATGTAAAATTTGTATAGACGAATAGTGAACGTGTCATAATTTTTGAGGTACAAAGATGAAATATGAGAAAAATCAGTTTAGACAACCCTAGAGCAAAATAGGCAACTGATGATAGTTTAATAGTACTGATTATACCTATAACAATAACATTTGTAGCTATAAGGGTGATAATTATTGAAACAATCATGATCAACTCTGAAATAATTGTTTGCATTATATGTGTGTAAGATGGGTGAGATAAAAGGAATATTTTTCACTCACCACCAAACCATTCACTCATTCAGTCTATAAAAAAAATTCAATAAATATTCATCGGGCCCCCACTATATGCTAGACATTTTTTTTTTTCCTCAGCCCTGGGAATACCCCAGGAAAAGATACAGGTAAAACTCTGTTATCATGAAGTTTATAATTAAACGGACAGTGAAAATCACTAGGCAAATTAAAAAACGCATGACTTAAGAAATGAGCAGGATAGTGACAAGTACTCTGAAAACTTAGTTATGTGGAAAACCAGGCCTTTCCACAATGTCTGACCAAAATCTATATAGGAGATATTTTTACATAGTGACTCAGAATGGGTTTGTATGACTGGAACAATATGTCTCCTTAGTATAGTGAATCATGTTCAGATTTTCTGTTCTAGACCCTTCCATTTTATTAAATCTATGCCTTTATGGAACTTGCATTCCAGTGCAGGGAAATAGGCAATAAGTAATAGATGTAACAATAAGCAAAATGCTGCAAGGTAATAAGCTCTGTGTGGAGAAGAGCAGGTTAATATCAGGAAGTCAGGAATATGTGTAAGTCAGGTGAGGGTCTCACATTTTTTAACATGGCAATCAGAGAAGAATTCTTTAAACAGGTGGTATTTAAGCAAAAAATTATAGGATTTGGGGGGGCAGGAGGCAGGGGAGCCATGTGTATATCCAGAGAAGAACATTCCACGCAGAGAGAATAAGGAAAGCGAAGTCCAAGACAGACATATGCTTGCTTGAGAACTTGGAAGGGAAGCATTGTGACTGGACCCCAGTGAGAAGTGATAATGGAGTAGGTGATGAGGAAAGAGAGGTAATGAAAGCCTTAGGACCCTATAACCACAACAAAGATATTGCCTTCTACAGTGGGTAAGATGGGGGGGGAGGCATTTAAGGGCTTCGAGCAGGGGAGTGATTGCTCTTTTTAATACTGATTTATAGCAACTGATCTGATTTACACTGATATATGCTTTATTTATCACAGGATTGTTCTAAATACTCTAGTAAGAGTAGTCTATATGGGAAAGCTAGAAGAGGAGTAGTTATGACTCTATTGAAATAAAATGGATAACGGAGAGAGCCAAACCATAATAGACTCTTAAAAACTGAGAATAAACTGAGGGTTGATGGGGGATGGGAGGGAGGGGAGGGTGGGTGATGGGCATTGAGGTAGGCACCTGTTGGGATGAGCACTGGATGTTGTATGGAAACCAATTTGACAATAAATTTCATATTTCAAAAAAAGAAACAATCTGGGTGAGAAATGTTGGCTGTTTGGATGAGAGTAGTAATAATGGAATCGGTGGCAAGTAAAGAAACTGATTCAGGATATATTTTGAAGGGGGTGTGTAAAACTATGTCACACCCTACTGGAAATGAGACAAGGAGAGATATCAGGAGTGGTTCCCAGATTTTTTGGCCGAGCACATAGGAGTATAGGCTTGCCGATACTTGAGGTGGAAACATATTTAGTAAAGAGTATCATGAATTCAGGCTTGGGCATATTAAAGTTTTAGGTTATTAAGCATCCAAGTACAGATGTTGAGAAGGCAATTGTAGAGAGGAGACTGCAGGTAAGGGTAGAAGACCAATTTGGAGATAGAAATTTAGAATTGTTCTACATTTAGACAGTATACTGGGCTCATAATGTCCCCCAAATTCACCCCAGAATATGATCTTATATAGAATTAGGGTTGTAGCACATATAATTAGTTAAGATCAAGTCTTGCTGGGTTAGAGTGCATCCTATATCCAATGACCAGTGTACTTATAAGAAGGAGGGATATGGATACTCAGAGATGCATGATGACACATAGAGAAAAGAAGGACATGTGACATGACAGTAGAGGCAGAGATTAAAATTATGCAGCTGCAAACCAAGGGATGCCAAAAGTTGTCAGGCCCCAACAGAAACTAGGAAGAGACAGCAAAGAGTTACTTACCCCTAGAGCCTTTAGAGGAAGTACAGAAATGCTGATGCTTTGATTTTAAATTTTAGCCTCCAGAACTATGTGTAACAACAATTCTAGGAAACCAAAAAGATAATATTGGAACCATAACACTGGATGAGATTGTCAAAGCAGTGAGCATTGGTAGAGAAAGTTCATAGACTGAGTCCTGGGACTTCAACATTAAGAGGGCAAGGAGAAATAGAGGAATCAGTGAAAGGGAAGATGGCCAGTAAAGAAGGAAGGAAACTAGGATAGGGAATGTTTTGGAATCTAAGAGTTTTACAGAGAAGAAAGTGACTGTAGACAATATTAATGGGAGTTAAAATGGGGATTTTGAGTGGAAAATTGGATTTAACATGAAAATCATTGATGACCTTAGAAATAGAAGCTTTGGTGAAGATACAGGGCTGAAATCTGACTAGAGGGAGTTTAAGAGTAAATGAGAGAGAGGAGCTGAAGATAGGAAATATAGATAAAGCCTCAGGAGATTTTTTTGTAGACCAGAAGAGAACAGAGAAATATGGCAATGGCTAAAATTAAGAAAGTTGAAGATATTTCTTTTATTTCCTTCCTTCCTTCCTTCCTTCCTTCCTTCCTTCCTTCCTTCTTTCCTCCCTCCCTCCCTCTCTCCCTCTCTCCCTCCCTTCCTTCCTATCTCCCTCCCCCTTCCTTCCTTCCTTCCTTCCTTCCTTCCTCCCTCCCTCCCTCTCTCCCTCTCTTCCTTCCTATCTCCCCCTTCCTTCCTTCCTTCCTTCCTTCCTTCCTTCCTTTTCCTCCCTTCCTCAGCCTCCCTTCCTCCCTCCCTCCCTCTTTCTTTCTTTCTTTCTTTCTTTCTTTCTTTCTTTCTTTCAGGAAAAATTCTAATACGAATGAAGTAGTACAGAGAATTAAAGAAAAACTGTAAAGGAAGGAGGGGTTGCCTGAGTGATGTGTTCAAGTACATGAGAAGGATGAGAAGGAATGCATAAAATGATACTAGGTGAGATCATAGATAGTTCTTCTAAGTTAAAGAGAAGAAGGTAAAACATACGGGTTCAGAAATTGACGGGTTAGTGTATATGATGGCAGGAGGTTGTGGTACTTATTTTCTGATTACTTTGGTTTTCTTGGCAGAGCAGGGATATCCCCTTAGAGTAGGGAAGAAGGCAGAGGTGGAGGCCAGAGGACAGAAGAGAAGACATTAAAGAGCTGTCTGAGCTGCAGATGCACCAACTTAGTAAATGCACCGAGACAGAGAGGACACAAGAAAGACCCACTTGAAGTTGGTGGGGTTGAATCTGAAGTGGCCTACCAGCGGTCTGCATTGTTTGTATTGTCTTCTGCCAGCTAAACCAGGCAGGAGTAGAGAAAAAGTCGGTTGCATTTTAGTAGTTAAAGTTCTGCCAAGCAAATATGTCCATTCAGTAAAGAGTGACCAAGGTAAGTAAGACCCTATAGGAGAGGATGATTTACAGTGATGGGCCATGTAGTTTCAGCTGGGTAAGGAGAGAAGAGAGGACATGAAGAGGTTGAGGAACAAGAAGTAGTTGGTGAAATTAGTCTTTCTAGGGATTATGGGAATCCAGGCATTAGAAAAAGGGAGCCAGAAAGGGAGAAGGTTGTATTCAGAAAGTAGGATGCGCGGGTGACAGTTGGTGATGGATTGAAGGAGGGTGTTTTAGCTGAGCTGGAAACAGGTATGGAGATGCACAGTTTACTTTGTAGAGACCAGATGGCTGCTGATAACTAGGGTGTGCATCATGTACGCAGGGGTGCCGGTGAAGGAACCCAACAAAACAAAGATGACTCCTAAAGCTTTGAAGTGAGCCCCCAGTGGGTGGGTGGTGCCACTGAGTGGGGCAGTGAAAACGGAAAAGAAGCTAATTGGTGAGAATGGTCTGGTTAGTAGAGACTAAAGGGTGCAGAGGAAGCCACATAATTCGGGATTGATAGGGATTGATAGGGAATGGAAAAGATTCAACATGTAAAAGAGCTCCTGCTTGCAAAGTGAAATGATAAAGCAAGAAACTAACAATGCTCTGTGGACAGAAATATAAGAATGGACTCCACTGCAGGGGTCCAGTGCCTTCATGGGTTTCTCTTTTGATGTTGAAGATACCACTTTTTGTACATCAGCCCAGTCACATATGTGTCTAAAGCCCTTTATGGGATCCCTTTTTAGAAGAACAAGTCCAGGTTCTTTGCCTGGACTGTCTCTTTACTGCTCTGTTCCAAGTTCCCACTCAAGGTACAGGATATTAGTTTTTGCATCTTTCAGAATGAGAAAGCTTGGTTGGGTGCAGATCTGCTAAGATTTTCATCAGCGATGCTGGTCTACAGCTTTACTGTTCCAAGCATGGTAAAATTTAGCCACAGTGCTCTGCTTAATTTCTACAACTGCCTGAGCATATCACCTTATTTTTTTTCCCTAGCTAATTTCTACGTTCCATCAACAAGCCTCTTTCTCTGAAAAGCTTTCTTATTACCTCAACTCTTTTAACCGTTCATCGTTTTGAATTCACAAAATACGCATTCTGTATTGTCTGCCATATCATTCACTTTTCCCTTTGTGCCACCATCCACTTTCTGTCCATCCACTCATCCATCTACCTGATCACATGCCTTTGGAGTCAGGGTGGTATAGTGGAAGGAACATATACTTTAAAGTTCTATACTCCTGAATTTGAATCTTCTTCTCCTTCTCATTATTATTATTATTATTATTATTATTATTATTATTAATTTATGTAGCTGTTTACCTCCCTGAAAATCTATTTCCTAATCTGGGGATTTGATTTAAAAATATCAGTATCGTTACTACCGGGTTAAATGTCTAAAACATAGAGGTGCTTAAGAGCAAGCAAGCATGATCTTGTTTTTGCTTTAAACTGGATCAAAACCTTCTTAAGGATAGAACTGTAGCATTGTAACTGTTGTTTATTTAAATTCTGACACACAGTAGGCATTGAAAAATTATTAGTTTATAATTTTGTTAGAGTGGTAATAAAATTCTCCAGAGTGGATACTTTGTTCAACAAATGCTTTCTGGAGACTTAAGACGGCAAACCCTGCTTTATACTTTGTAGACACAGGGATGAACAAGCAACTATCTCTCCTACAGGACCTTAATAAATTCAAGGAGAAAGGCAAAATAATCATGATAGATTGAGTTTGCTTGTTTGTTCGTTTGTTTTATTAAAAGTGAGCACAGTGGCAATATAGTAAAATATTTTATCAGTCTTAGGAGTGAGTAGAGACCTGGGTCACCTGAGATGGGTTTTGATGAATTAGGAGGAGCTTACTAGGCAGATAAGGAGTCAGGGGTATGATTCCAACTACAGGAAAAGAAAAACACACAAAGGTAAGAAGGAGCATTATTTGGGGAGATGCTGAGTGTTCAGGTATGATTCAGATATGGGTAATATGTAGGTGATAAAGTTGGAAGGTAAAAATAAAAGGCTTTGTATGTCAGGCCAAGAAGTTGAAATACATCATATAGAATTAAGGAGGCTTGGATTTTTTTTTAATTATTCATCACTTCCATATAACACACAGTGCTCATCATAACAAGTGCCCTCCTTAATACTCATCATCTATTTAGCCCACCCCCCACCCACCTCCCTCTGACAACCCTTAGTTTATTTGGCTTGGAATTTTTTTTTTTTTTTTTTAGTTCTAGAGTCACATAGCAAAATATGTACTATTTCCACTCATGGCTGTGTGGAAGACAGAGAAGGAAGAATGGGAAAGTGGGAACCAGTAAAATAAAAGAAAAAGAAATGATGTTTTTGAATAACTGAGATGCAAGCATCATAACCCAAAGGCTTGGCTCAAGGCATTCAACTAGAAATTTTTTTTGGATTTTACAGGTTTGAATTTCTACTTCATATTTTTTCTATTTTTATGAGAAGGAAATTGTCAAGCAGGATATGAATAATAAAATGTCTTGCTAAATGGTATATGGTATCCTTTATTGAGTATTAGAGCAGCTTTGAAAATAGGCCCAACAGAGAGACACAGGGAGAAGGTCATGTGAAGATAAAGGACATCAGAGTGACGCATCTACAGGCCAAGGATTGCCAGGATTCACAGAAACTAAGAAGAGGCATGGGAGTATCCTAGCCTCGAGCCTTTGAAAAAATATTTTTAACTTCTAGCCTCCAGAACTATTGTCGAGAGAGAATAAAATGTATGTCGCTCAATAAAAAAGAAAGAGGGGGCACCTGGGTAGCTCAGCTCTTTGAGCATCCAACTCTTGATTTCAGCCCAGGTCGTGGTCCCAGGATGGTGGCATTGAACCCTGCATTGAACTCCACACTGAGCATGGAGCCTGCTTAAGATTTTCTCTCTCCCTCTGCCCCTCTCTCTCTCTCTCTCTCTCTCTTTCTCTCTCTCTCTCTCTGTCTCAAATAAAAAATAAAAAGGAAAGAAAGAAAATATGTCCAACATCTCCCAAGGAGCACATGGCTTCTCTCTCCTCAGCCAATTACATCCACATAGATATGTACAGAGCATCTGGCATTGGTCAACTTAATGTCTATACAAATCCAACAGTAAGCTTATCAAACCTATGGGTCTATGGGTATTTGAAGTGTGGGATCCCAATGGTCAGGACTGCAGAGAAAGAGTGTTCTATGGGCTGTGTCTTATGGGATGCAGAGGACTGATACAAAGCTGTCCAGAATAGATGTGACCAAACCCTGGTACGCCAAGTTGTCACTTTGTAGAGGTTTTCCACTACACTCCTGGAAAACCAAAGAGTTCTGCTGGCCAACATGAGGTTGTGGGTTGAAGGTGGGTGGAGTGGGAGAGGACAGTGGCAGCAGCAGCCTAGAGACAGCTTCCCATTCCTACTTCAGCTCAAGAAGCTCCGTATTTTTTTTGTTTTCTATAATAGCCTTCACTATCATTTGAATGCAGTGTTCTAATTTGAAACCAATTTGAAAACGACTGGACTAGGCATATAAAGCAAATCCAGATGCTTGGGAAAGAAATAGAACCCTAAATACTAACAAGAGACAGAAGGTTCAAGACAGATGGTGGGAATTCAAACCTGAATGAATTCCCTAAAACATCAGAGACTCCGATGCAGAAGGATAAACTAGTGCAGACATTACTACATTCTAGAGGGGGCCTTCAGGAATTATCTAATTCCTTAGGCATGCAACTCTTCTATTCTCCAGATGTTCTCCCAACTCCAAGTCAAGAAATACCAGGGCAAAACAATTTCTAAGAAAAATGCATTGGTCTCTGGACTTACTGAGAATAAGTACAACCTAAATTTGTACTATTTCAGGGAAGTTATTCCTTTAGATGTAAAAAGCTTCAAGATCCCACTGAATTTTTTGACCTTCCTACCTCCCTCCCTTCGTTCCTTCGTTTGTTCATTCGTTCGTTCGTTCCTTCCTTCCTTGCTTCCTTCCTTTCTTCCTCCCTTCTTTCCTTCTTTCAAAATTTACTGAGTATTTACCATATGCCAGGCACTGGGAAAGTAAGATATGTGCAGATCATCAAGGGGTTTATAGATTTGTAAGAGAGACAGGTGAGAGATAGATAACACAACTCAGTACCTGTTAGAATAGAGATGAACACAGGGCCTATAGGAGCAGAAGAAGGCATTGATTCCATCAAAACTCTTAAGAGGATGAGATCAATATTTGCATGGCTCTGGAAGAACTTGTTGAGGTATTTTAGATATAAACTGGAATGTTGGGGAAGCTTCAGAATACTTTGATAGACAGAGTCACTATGAGATTATTGACATCTAAGGTGGATGGTTGTAAGGCAGGTGTTGGAAAAGATGTATAAAATAGAAGCTATGTTTAAAATGGACAAATGCATCCAGAATATGTATGCAGAATCTGTACATGCGTATGTATTACCCAGACAGTGGGATGGCAAGAGTCCAAATGCCCTCAAGGAATGTGGTATTCACCATCATACCTGACACAGAATTATCTGTCACATGCTGATTTAGTTTATGGGGTTGAATTCAAGATGAAAACACCAGGAGTCTGGAAGGACATGCCACCCAACAGCCCGCAGGTGCACAAGGTGGGCACTTCCCTACCAGAGCCTGGCTGTGGCCCTGTGTCTACACTGCACTACTACTCCTGCTCAACTCCTCTCAGCACCCAATATGCTACTGTTAGAGAGCTATTATTCATGTTTAAGGGATAAAAAAGTAAACAGTAATAGTTGAGCAGTAACATTTGGAAATATCCGATGATCAGAGCTAAAAGGAGAGAGCAAACCAGGAAATCCAGCATTAGCTTGTAGACTTTGTGATATTGGTGGACTCTGTTGGGTAATGCTTTCATAGGCCAAACTTTTTCTTCTATTCTGGCTTAGATTGTTTCACAGTCTGATTTCATATCATGTATTCTGAAATTTCATGAAGGCAATTATGAAGAAAACGAATTATAGGAAGTAGTAGGAGTTGAAGAGAGAATAGAAAAGGAATCCCTGCTATTAAAGTTTTCACAGCCCAATTATGGAATAGACTTGTGACTGTTTTATTTTCCAACCTGGCATTGTGGTTTCTGTACACACACACACGCACACACACACACACACACGAATGCACACAAATTTTGCACCTATACTCTGGATTTTCCATGTGGACCCAGATGTTATAGTAATAGCATATGTAATGCCTTTTAAAAATTTGAATAATGAAAAGATTGAGACATAGGTCCCTAGAAAACAGTAATGATCAACTAAAAGACAATCTGATCATACTTTTTCATTTTATGGGTCCTATTTTTAATTATAATTTCTAATTTTTTTTCAAGGAAGCTTACAGGTTCGCTATCAGCTAAGCAAGGAAGAGACCCATGTTTTCAATATGGATGCAGAGAATTTTGCCAACCGAAGGTTGCACCACTTGAAGATTAACCGGGAGGGAAGAGAGCTTACCATTCAGGTACCTTACTTCTCTTCTCATTCAGCCAAATATGTTTTGGCTGTTCAATAAAATATTCTGTGCTTTTACCCTGAGCTAAGTGTGAAGCCAAGTCCTGGGGATAGATATCAACCACACTTGGCTCAGCCTTGGACAAACTAGACAAAAGTGAACTACGGTGAGCTCCCCACCTCCTACCAGCATCCACATCACCTGAGTTCTTGCTACAAATGCAAATTCTTGGGCATTACATCAGATCTACTTAATCAGAAATGTTTTTGCAGGGGAGGTAGCAGGTGATTCTGAAGCCTAATCAGGTTTGATAACCCTGAACTTGAGTATAAGAGGAAGATGCACAGCTGAAGAGGAATCACAAGAGACTGACAAGGGCTGGGATAGAAGTGTGTACAGGTGCTTTGGGAGCATGGAAGAGAACACTGATCTCTTCTGGGTGTAAGTACCTGTTTCTTAGAGAAAGTTACTCCTAACTCTAGTTAGTTTAGAAGGCGAGGAGGAATTGGCTAAGAGGAGAAGAGAGAAGGAGGTGGTCAGGTGGTGGGTCCACATGAGCATCGGCAGAGACATCCAGAAGAGCACAGCATGTGGCAGGCACTCTGGAATTCCTGGGGTCTCATTATAAAGGGCAGCAGGAAGGGGAGGGCACATCACAACAGAGAACATGCAGAGTCCAGGTCATCCTGTTCAGAATCGTGTCCTCAGGTGAGCCTTTCCATCTGCCCAGCAATCCCCCTTTATTGTTTTAGTCCATCATTCTCTTGATCTCCTAGATGACAATTTTAAAACCTCCTTCTTTCTCCTTATACCCCAACAGTTACAACCCCATCTTCCCTTGTGCAAGATGACTTTCTTTTCTTCTTTCTTGTGAGAAATGTAGCATCCAGAAGAGAATACCCCCGTACACTCTCTCCACCCTATTTACCCACCTCCTGCATAGGTGACCAGGCACTCTATCTCCCTCATGTGGGTGAATATGAGCAAGCAGTGATTCTAGCTCATGCCAGACCGACCACCTGTGGGCCAGGTGTCAGATCCCACTCAAGAACATCACTCCAGCCTTCATATCTTCCCCGCCCTTGTCAACATTCCCCCGTTCTGTTGGATGGCTCCCCAAAACATAAACATGCAAAGATTGCTTGCATTAAGAACATAATTACAGTAATAAATAAAATAATAATTTGCATACAACATGATAAGAAAAAACGCTCTCGAGGTCGAGGGAGACCTCTGTCTTCTCTGTCTTCTCTGACTTCATATACTGCTCCGTTTCCTCTTTCAGTCTATTGCCCATGTCCTTGGAAATGTCTACCTCCTTGGTCTTCTGAGTTTCCCTTCCTTTTTCTTAAACCTACATCACAGAAGGATTTTTCCCTGTGCTGGAGTCAAATTATACTTCTCAAGACACCAATGGCCGTACAGAATCCAGCGATCTTTTCCTGACTTGGCTTCTCGTTGGCATTTGACACGGCAATTGCCTCTGATCTTGACACGCATTCTTATTTGGCTTATAGGACACGGCTTTCACCTGCTGTTTCTACTGCATCTGCTGGTTGCTCCTTCTTTTCTCTTTGTTTGCCCTCCCATCATCATTCAAACTGGAACATCACAGGACTCATTTTCATACTCCTCTTCTTTTCTGTCTACGCTCATTTCATGTCTAATTTCATTCAGACTGACAACTTCAAATGCACTGGGATGCTGATGAATTAATTCCAAAGGTGTATCTAGCTCTAAACCTTTCCCTGAATTCCAGATCTAGCACTGCCTGCTTGGCTATCTATTTGAGTGTCTATTGTGCATCTTGAACATTACATATTTCACACTAAGTTTCTGAGAATCTTACCCCAAACACTCACCACCCCCATAATCTTCCACATCTCAGTCCATGGTAGCTCCATGCTTGCAGTTTCCCAGTCTAAATATTATGGTGTCATCTCAGATATCTCTTCTCTCACATGCAACATCATGTTGATCAACAGCTTCTACCCTGCCCCAGCCACTCTCATCTCTTCCTTGGATTATTAGAGTTTACAGTTGCATCTTAATTGACAGATAGGCCCTTGCTTCACTTTTTGTTCCCCTGCAAGCTTTTCTCAACACAGCGGCCAGAGAGTTTGTATTAAAACTTTAGTCTTAGGCGCCTGGGTGGCTCAGTCAGTTGAACACCTGACTTCGGCTCAGGTCATGATCTTGCAATTCGTGAGTTCAAGCCCCGCGTCGGACTCTGTGCTGACAGCTCAGAGCTTGGATGGAGCCTGCTTCGGATTCTGTGTCTCCCTCTCTCTCTGCCCCTCCCCTGCTCATGCTCTGTCTCTCTCTCTGTCAAAAATAAATAAACATTAAAAAAATTTTTTAAGCTATTCTTAATGACGCCATTTTTGATCACCTTATTTAATATGGACAACCTAGCCCCTTGACTTCTACCCTGCAGTGCTTGAACACTATCTAACATTCAGTATAATTTATTTATCTAATTTTTTGTCCTCTCTCTCTCCCCTAGAGGACAGGGATTTTTCTCTGTTTTCATTACCATAGAACTCCCACTTTGTCAAGCAGGTGCTCAATAAATATTTATAAATGAAATGAATGAATTCCATAGGGTTTAATGTACTACGTGGGGGAGATCAAATTGACCCTGTGAAGAAGGTTTCCCATAGGATTTTAGTCATGGAATATAGCATGGTTAGATTTTCATTTTCAGGGGGTTCACTGTGGTCACTGCATGGAAATATGCATTTGATTATGAGATAGAGACCAGCCAGAAAGGGATTATGAGAGCCTCAATTAGTGCAGTGGGCAGAACCACAGAGATAAAGATGTGAAAAATAACATCAGTAGCATTGTGTGCCCTTTTGGGTGTGGGCTATGGGAGAAGTCAAGGTTGACTATTAGTTTGCTTGATTGAGTAGAAGTTCAGAAATAATTGTCAAATATATGGTATGAAAACAATCCTTGAGTGATTATAATTTAATGAGTTTACCTTTAGAATTTATTCTTGAAATAGGGGGACACATCTTTGGAGAAAGTTCAGGCTGGAGCAAGATTGGAGGATCAAATGGATGGGAATAAAGATTTCTTGTGTGAATATCTTGACTGGGGTCCTGATGGAACATACGGGCACATTCTGGTGGGCATGTGTATATATGATTCCTTTTTACTTTCTTTTTTATATTTCCTATATTTCTTTCCACAAATGAAAGACGCAGATAGGTCAGTGGGAGGACAATAGAAGGTATTTCCTTCTCTTCTCCATCAAGAGGATCTCTACCAATCAGTTTAACAATCAACAATAAGCATGTATCGGTTGATAACATATGGTTCCCAAGACACTGAGGAAGCAGAAAAAACTAGAGCTAGACTTTTTTTGAACTTGGACTCAGTTGCTTGACGCAGGAACACAACACACCTGCCTCTCAGTCACCCCCACCCCTCTTGCCCTATCTAGATCTCTTCTTCCTCCTTGTGTGGAACTCTTCAGTGAAAACAGAAAAAGGTAGGCTCCTACTCATCACCAGTCCTGCCCTTAGGCTGTGTGGAGCAGGGTGTAGGCCTTACTCAGAACCTGTTTGAGAGAGAGGGCAGACGGGCATCACCATACTCCACCAAGCAGAGGCATCCTGTACCTAAAAACAGATTCTTCCATGCCCTCCCAGGCCATGAGTGGCTATTCCTCCTCTTCTCTTTCTTTGTGATGCCAAGAAGGAGGTCATGGGGGCTGGGCCTGAAATGAGGAGCAAGTGCTCCTGGTGATGATTTGAGAATTATAATTTGGCTAGTGTTTTTTTAAGGTATAGGTGCCCACCAGCACGTCCTGGCAGTGGAGGTGAACTTCAGTGTTCCTATTTAAAATGCATCCATGACATTAAACAGATTAAGCCAGCTTACCAAAATGCCAGCTCAACAAGCTGTAAAGAAGGAGGTGCCAGGCGCTTTTGAAACCCAGTAGTTAGTTCCTTCCTCAGAGAGATGAAAATCTCAAGGTCAAGGTGTCGCTACAGGGAGACAAACTTGAGTGTGAATTCCTGTTCCACCACGTGCATTATGTGATCTTAGACTATAACTCACCTTTCTGAGCTTCAGTCTACTGCTGTATTAAAAAAGAAAAATAAAAACAGGCGGGGGTGGGGTTCAAATGCAACCGAGCTCAGTTTTCATAAAGATTAGATGAAAGAACATAGCTGAAAGACCAAGCATGAAGCCTGGCATGTAGGACGTACTCAGAAAAGGTTGGCTCCATTTTCATCTTTTTCCATCTCACTTAAAACTTGACAAGACCACTGGGTATCCTCAATTCTGAGATCAACAAGGCTCTGTAGTCCAGATGACAAACTTTAGACATCCCGCTGTTTTAAAGGACTACAATGCTTCACCCCTTACGACCTCACCAATTATAATGAAACACAAACACAATGCTAAACCGTAAAATGCACAAAAGGAAGCCTGATGAAATAATGCATTTCCCACTGAATCCCTCAATGATTGCAATAACCCATATTATAACTGCTGAAGCCCTAAAGTAAGTATCTGTGGGGCACCCCTCTTTTTTACGTGTGTGCTTCTGTCCTGTGAGTTGGCTGTTTTTCCAATTGGTGAACCAGCAGCTGAACCAGTACTACTGCTCAGGTGCCCACATCCCATGTCAGGGCTGGAGCCCGTCCCCAGCTCTCCATAGTCCACCAGGAGCCCCAGGTATCCTGTGAGCCATCTTCCTTCCTCTCTGAACCTTTACAAATACTCATCTTTTCCGAAAAACCCCTTTGATTGTCATTCACCGCCTCTCCTTCATTAGTCATCTGGTTTAAGTGCTAACCACCAGGTCAGTTCCCCAAAACAGAACAGCAGGATAGGGAGGACTCACGTACTTGACCAGTGAGCTCTCCCATGTGTGACATGTGGGCATGGGCCTGTCAAGGTTTAGGGACAACTTTCATGGGAAGCTGACCCTGGGGAGCCCGGGGAGGAGGTGAGGGGCAGAAGCAAGGGCAATCTCAGCTCCACCTTCAGTGCTACGAATCTTTTCACCCTTCTCCACTCAGCTGGAAATTCCACCCACTTTAACCTCCTCTTCAACCGGGACAAGAGCACATGAGGGGAGGCCCCCTGCACCTGCTGGAGGGGGCAGTTTTAGCCAGTGGAAGAGGCAGGGGAGAGCTGTGAAGTGGGGCAGGAAGAAAACATTCCTAGAGGCAAGGACTGAATCTGAATCCATGGGTATTAATCAGACTACGGATGGGGACCGTGGGGACTAAAACCCTATGTCGTACCTAAAGGTGAAGGAGCTGCCAGGCAGTGAGAGACATCCTGGTGCTGTGACCGACTCTGTCCTCATTACTTCAAGATAGAAAAGGGATCAATACAGGATGTTTATTCATTCACTCAGCAAACCTGTGTTAGGAGATACTTTGCCAGTTTCTCTAGTAGGTCCTACAGAAAACATATATCAGTAAGATGTATGAATTCTCAAAGAGGCAACAGTTTAGGGAGACAGGGAGGGAGAGAGAAGCAGATCATTATAATGCAGCACTTATTTTTTTTTAATGTTTATTCATTTTTGACAGACAGAGATAGACAGAGTGCAAGCAGGGGTGGGGCAGAGAGACAGGGAGACACAGCATCTGAAGCAGGCTCCAGGCTCTGCGCTGTCAGCACAGAGCCCATTGTGGGGCTCGAACTCACCAGCCGTGAAATCATGACCTGAGCCGAAGTCGGATGCTTAACCGACTGAGCCACCCAGGCGCCCCAATATAATGCAGCACTTTAAATGCAAAGTTAGAGGCAGAAAAAAAAAGACACCATGAGGACAGAAAAGAGTGTCAACCGATCCAGCAAAGGCATCAAGGAAAACTTCCTGGAGGAGGTAGCCTCTGGGAGCACTTAGAACAGTGTTTGGCATATAGTAGATACTCAAACATTTGTTGAATGAGTTTTGTAGAAAGCCAGAAATTAAACAGACAGTGATTGTCTACAATCCCTACCTAGAGAGGGATGGACAAGGAAAGCAAACCCCATAGAGAGTGACAGGTGGGCCACATGACAGTGGGACACTGCTTTGTGACACTGCCTGGCCCTGCCCAAGTTATGGATCTCTAGGACATCATCTCCTCAGTCTGTATAACAGGGGTAATAATGCCTATCTCACGGTATTCTAGGGAGGCATGTATTTTGAAAGCTGCTTCAATATGATGTCTCATACATACCAAGAGTTCAATAAATAGCAAATATGATTCCAGTCTAATTTCACAAATGAAATAGTAATAAAGCATGTAACTATGAGCCACAGTCACAGCCGGTGACTTCTCTCACAGTGGAAACCACCACAGGACCTAGAGGTTCCTGCAGGAGGGTTCATTTGCGGAGGGACAGTCGTGGCCATGGAATCTGGGAGAATCGAGTACCACCCCTGGGTCAGCTGCTCCCCAAGGGAAGAGCGGGGCTGGGCACACAGCTTGAAGGGGTCTTAGTCTCCTTTTCCTTCCACATGAAACTGTAAGATAAAGAGGATCCTTTGTAGGCACAGCATCATGTGAATGTGCAGCATAGATCCTGGGAAAACTAGACCAGAAAGGCTGAGAATGTAAGAATGGATGGGTAACACTGCCTCAGAATGAGGGGCAGGGAAGGAGATGGGACTGGGTTAGAAAAGGAGAGTCCCCTAAAGGATTATGGTGCAAAAAAAGTCCTGGAAATCCCAGTGGTGGCTTTTGTTCACCCCTATGAAGCGGGGTTATGAGGTCTTCCTGTTGGTAGCGACCATTCAGTGAGTCTCTCCTCCCCATGGTCTAACTTTCTGTCACCCTGAAAGATTTGCTGGGCAAAATCCTGCAGTCCACACCTGAGTGAGACCAAGTCAGAATTATTGTAGCAAAGGGAGCAGTGGTGGCCCTAAAGACCAAATGAGAAAGGGGGAATTGGGGAATGAGTGTGGGCTTTCTGTGTAATGGCAGGCGTGCACAGCATGTTCCCAAGAAGGCTTCATTTGTTTCCTTGTTTGCAACAAAGAACTTGGTGAGAAAATTTCAGTGGGAAGATAAATACCTGTCAAAAGCTGTACAGAATTTCCCAGGAAGAAGACTTGTGTGAAGGCCTTTATTTAACCAAGAGGGAAGAAAAAGGTATTTTACGTGCATTGTGGGAGAATTAGCGAGACGTTTCTCATCTCTCCAGAGACAAAAATCCCAAAGAGGGGTCTGCTCAGTGTGTGTTTCCAAACTTTTTCAGATGGGAAAGTGTTCTGCCCTTTCTGTGCAGACCTCTGCTGATGCACGCTTGTCTTCTGTTTTCCTGCAGGTAGATCAGCACCTGCGACTCAGTTACAACTTTTCCCCAGAAGTCGAATTCAGGGCCAGACGGTCACTCACCTTGGGCAAAGTCACAGGTTTGTTTTCTCATCCTTTCTTTTCCAGTGGGCTTCGTTGAAATAAATGAAGAAACAAATAATTTCCATCAGGCAGGTTAGTGATTCAAATCTGGAGCCTCTGGCTCACCATAGGTAAGATCTAGAACCGAGATTTCAGGTAGGGGAGTTGCTCAAGCATATGTGGCAGGGTTGGGAGCTGGCATTTATATCTACTTTATGGAATACTGGGTAAGGCAAAGTAACATAGAAATTAAGTAAGATAATGTTTACTTATGTTCTAATTAATTAATTCTCAATGTTTGTTTTTTACTTATATTTTCTTAATGTTTACTTACCAAAATTAAGGATTTGACCTACCCAATTAGTGGATTGCTCAGACGCTCAGTCCCTTTATTAATTCACCACCAACTGAAAGAGGATTGAAATCTCCTCTCATAATGGTGGATTTTCTTTTGTTTTCTACCGGAAATTCTGTGAAATTTCATCTTCTATGCCTTGAGTGTCTTTATGAGGTGCATGTAAGATTGGAATTTTTATAACTTGATGAACATTTTTTTTCATACTGAAGTGGTCTTTTTAACATTAAGTATCTCTGTGCTTAAATCTACTTTGTCTATTATTAATATAGCTGATTCACTTTTCCTTTAGTTAGTATTTGCATGGCCTGTCCCTTTTCGTGTATTTCCTTTCAATTTTTCTTTCTTTTTTTTTCCTTTTTCCTTTTTTTATTAAACTCAAGTATGGTGAACATATAGTATTATATCCCTTACAGGTGTACATTCAGCAATTCTGTACCTTTCTCCGTGCTCATCACGATAAGCATACTCTTAATTTTCCTTTTACTTTAAGCCTCTGTATGATCTTGTGCAGAACACAAGGCTGAATTTTGTACTTTATCCAATCTGGCCAGCTTTGTGTTATAAATTGGCAAATGTAAGCTTCTCTACATTTTCGTATGGTTGGATTTGTTTCTGCTTCCTTATTTTCTGTTCATTCAACTTTTAAGGCATTTCAAACCGGAATGCATTTAACGCCAGAAATGAGTTGCTTGCATAATGGCGGGACCCCTTCCATTGTTGGTAGATTCTTGTTGCAGTCTTTTAGAATGTCTCATCAGCCGTCCCAAGTGGATTTATGGGAAGCTGCTAACTTCATCACTGCCATCACATGCCATTTATGGGAAGCTGCTAACTTCATCACATGCCATCACTGATGAGATGCTAGAGTCCAGAGGCCACTGAGGCCCCAGTCCTGGAGTAGTCCTCCCCAGAAGGCAGGAAAAGATCTCTGAAAAGTGATGGCAGAAGACACAGCATGTAACCATGAGTTTGCTTGCCAATAGAAACAGCTGAAAAGGCATAAAAATGACACCTTTCTCACTGCAGCCTTCCAAATCCATAAACTTATTTAATTTCCAGAGCATAATATGTGTCCAGAAACCCAAATGCAGTTGGGTCTGAGAAATGTCAATTTTAGTCTGCAAAATGGCAGTCAAAGGAGGCAGTCAACACTGACCGACTTCTAGATTGAATTTTGTTGGTTGTTTGTTTTCTCATCCATCCTACCTCCTGTAATAATAATTATTTTATGTAGATACTTTTTTGATTTACTGACGCAGTCACTATTTGACTTGTTCCTCACTCCTCCAACTTTCTACGTATTAACAGGTTTGATTTTCTTCTTTCTGAAGTACATCCTTATGAATTTACGTTGTAGAAGTGTCCCCTCATCTGATAAAGGACTTTATTTCACCTTTTTTTCTGGGAAGATAATTTTGCTAGACATACAAGTCAATAATGAAGGGCATTTCCCCTCTGTTATTGAAAGAATTATTTAGGTATGTGATGGAGCCAGCTCACACAAGCTCCTAAGAGCCTGTTAGATACATCTTGTGCCCAATTTTGCATTCAGTGATGTTACAGTTCAGGCTGAAATTGGCTAAACTCAGACTGTTCATGGAAATCAGAAATGCTACAGGGCTTCTCTGCTGCTGGGGAGCAAGTTTTAAACCCTTACCAGCACATCCCTGCAGTCTTCTGTCTTTTACTGTTACTGTTGAAAAGGTGGCTGTCAGTCTGTCCCACCTTTGAAAGTGCTCTGACCACCCTGAGCCCCAACACCCACAAGCTACTTTTAAGGTGATCTCTTTTATTTTGGTGTTTTGTAGTTTGATTACCTTGCATCTGGGTGTAGATTTATTATTCTTAAGTATCTCATTCGATGTGTTTGTTTCCTGTTTGTATCTGTTAGGTTCTCATGTTATCTGTGTATCTGGTCCATATGTCCTATTTACCCATATATCTATGGGTTCGTTCTCAGAAATTCTCAGCATGTGAAATTGGGCTTCGTTCTTATTCTCTCTCTTCAATTATTTTAGACCTGCACTAGATAAGTCTTTGATTTTCTATCTTCATGTTTCTTACTATACTTTTGTAATAAGTATTATTTTTTGTCTATCTTGAATTCTGGGCAGTGTATTCAATTTTATCTTTAAATTCACTAATTCTTTCTTCATCTCTCCCTAATATCTCATTAAACCCATTCAATGAAATATTTTTCATAAATTATGTCTTTATTTCAAAAAATAATGTTTTGTTCTTTTTCAAACGTATCTGTTTATTTAGTCTGTTGTTCTTACTCTTTTTTTGTTCCTATATTTTTATGTCTTTAATGATTATGTTAATAACTATTGAACATAGCTCTGTTCAATAGCCAACATATATATATATACATATATATATATATATATATATTTTTTTTTTTTTTGCCTCTGGCAATCCCAATATCTGAAGTATGTAGGGGTCTAAATCTGTAATTGTTTTCCTATTTTTTTCATATGATTCTTATTCTCTCATGTGTGTGTGCACGTGCATGCATATTTTGTTGAAATTAATGTGCTGGAACCTTGATCAAAAATTGGGAAGCTTTCGTCCAGGCAAGATTTGTATTTTCTTCTGCCAAGTGCCAAAAGGTGCTACCAATTTAGGATTATTTCAAGTTCTCACTTTTTTTTTTTTTCCAAAAAGAGAGTGACTATAAATTTGAGCTGCAGGCCTGAATGGGAGCAAGCCTATGACTGAAGTATCAGCAGAAATGCTGTTCCTGTTAATATCATAGTAGGTCATGCTACTGTTACTTTTGTTGCTTATTTTTCAGTTGAGAGCCACAGTAGAAATGGGAAGGTTTTATGTGTATTCCCTTTGCTGTGAGGTGATATTCTTTTCTAGTCTACTTGTCACTAAAGCTTCATGTGAGAGTCTCAGGTTCAATGTCTTCACGTGGCAAAGGCTCAAAGCTTAGATTTCTGTTCTTCTCCGGGATGGTGCATGTATTTTCCCATGATACAACCCAAATGTTGGTTTATAGCTCACCAACTTGGTTGTGTCCTCCCATCCCCCCAAAACTTAGGATTCTTCTTTGTTCCCCAAGCTCAGTGACATAGTAAAGGTATGTTTGTTGGTATTAATGAAGCAGAATTACTTTTTAGAATATCTAGTATGTTACATGTTCTATGCTCCATAAATGTATCTAGAGTCATATAATCCTCACTGCAAACAAATAAGAAGAACCTTGGGAGGAAAGAAAATTAGAGCTGAATGATGACAAAACTCAAGTTGTTTTTCGTAGCACCTGATTTGTGCAGTGGAAACTCTAGAAACATCCACGTGTTTAAACAGCATCCCCTCATTAATCTTGTCACCATGTAGGATGTTCCTGTGGTCTTCCTGTCTTTTGAATTAAACCTGTAATACATAAGACTAAAAAGGTGAAACTTCAAATAAAGGTACTAAATCATTGAGGGATACTTTCTCATTTTGTTTTGGATACTTTGTGAGGAAAGATTGGAAAGAGCTTGGTTATGGTTGAAAAATAATACTCAGTAAAGTTTCTTCATTGTGCTAAGTGTTGGACACTCCTGCCTTCTGGTCTCTCTCCCCATCCAAATTGCTATGACAGACAGGACTCCCATTTAACCTCAATGCTTCTGGCCTATGAGAAGTCTCTAGCTGGTGGTGAGGGAGAGGATGTGAACATAAGCTTCATCATTAAGTAAGGGCACTAATTGTGGCTACTCTTTGGAATTAAGCCTAATGCATCAGAAAGAGCATGGTGCAGGGATAGAGGGTATGGGTAGAGATGGTGTGGAAATGGGTAAGTGACATTGATGACAAATGAAACCCTACTCCACAGTTTTAGAAGAGCCTGGCACTCTGTTGGACATTTTCAACCCTAAAGCAAAGATGTGCAAGCATTTTTCAGAGTAGATACCCAGAGCAAACAAGGTAATAAATCTATTGCCTCAGTCTTCTTTAGTGCCACTAATAGCATTCCATTGTGATACAAGAACAAGTTTGTTTGTTGTTGTTGTTATTGTTGTTGTTGTTTTCATTTTCTTTCTGTAAGAGGAAGGACCAATTGACCATTTTAGAGGATAATGATTTAGTACATAATCTGTACCTACCGTGGTGCTCCATGGTATGTGGTATATTTATACCATGATGAGCAAAACACTTTCCTGAGAATTCCTGTGATGCAAGAACTAGTCCATGAAAATAACAGATATAATTGTTGACATTAAAACCTGCATCGCAGGCGCTCACCTCTGGGAAGTCATGGAATGTTGCTAGGTTTATGCCTCCGTTTACTGACACCATTGGACTTTTAAGGGAGACCTTTTTTTAGCTTGGGTACTATTGCATCAATGGGTTTAAGAGAAATTAACATTAAAAAAGGAAAAACAAGTGTGTATTTAAACACCTCATCCTTTTGGACAGTATCATCTCATTCTGGAAAATAGCTTCATTCTTTAGAAAATATAGAAATGCTTTCTTGAGGTTCAAATAGTGTGACTTATCTCTGTACTTCTAAGTCTCTCTCCAACTTGGCCTGGGCATGAGAGTGTGGACATTCAGACAGATTTAGGAATTCAAAAACCTTTATACTTCTCGGGGCATCTGGGTGATTCACTTGATTAAGCATCCGACTTCAGCTCAGCTTATGATCTTGTGGTTCCTGGGTTCAAGCCCCACATCAGGCTCTGTGCTGACAGCTCGGAGCCTGGACCCTGCTTCAGATTCTGTCTCCTTCTCTCTGCCCCTCCCCTGCTTGTGCTCTGTCTCTCTCTGTCTCTCAAAAATAAACAAACATTATTTTTTTAAAAATATCTTTACACTTCTAAGAGAAACTGTCTGTTTTGGTTTTGGTTTTGTTTTAATTATTTTTTTTTCTGGTCCAGGTTTCCCCAGATTTGCTGTACCAGGATATGTCATTAAATTTGATTGTAACATTTAAAAAAAACTATTTTGGGTACAAGTAATAATTAAGGAACTGTAATTATTATTTACCTTTTTAAAAATTCTTTTTTATTTTGTTTTATTTTATTTTATTTTATTTTATCTCATCTTATTGTATTTTATTTTAGAGAGAGAGTGAGCAGGGACTAGGGAAAGAGGGAGAGGAAGAATCCTAAGCAGGCTCTATGCTCAGTGCAGAGCCTGGCACAGGGCTCAATCCTACAACCCTGGGATAATGACCTGAGCTGAAATCAAGAGTGAGATGCTCAACTGCCTGAACCACCCAGGTGCCCCCTGAGAAGAGCCTTCTTCACTGTACTCCAGATTTAGGAAGTAGCTCCTTTTTAAGATATGGAAAAATGTGAAAGTTTAAGTGGAAAGAAATCAAAGCACTGCCTTTAAACTGTAGCCACCAGATTCTGCATAGGTAATAACAGACTTGCACTCAGGGCACGCTTATAGGATTGTTTGTTTATGCAGACAGCGTTTGCTAATACCCTGCCTATTTGCCGATTTCGAAGCGCAAAGCTCACACCTGGCAGAGACATTATTATTGTGCTCTAATGCCTGTTTGCCCACCTAGCTTCAAAGTTCACTTGGTCCTAAGAAGCCATATAGAAATTGAAAGAATTCCTTCTTAACCTGCATAAAACTGAGCTAATCTGGAAATTGCAGGCCTAGCTGTGAGCACCTACAGATGCTTTTAGTCTATTAAAACGAAGTGGGTTTTGATTGTGTCTATAGAGCAGGGTTCTTGATGTCATCTAAATCCCTCACTTTTGAACTTTAAGCCTACTGTGTGTCTTCTGCAACATCAGACCATTGTTGAATGAATGCCCTGCTTGGTGTTACGGTAAATTTCTCTCAAGCATATTGTGGAAGTGCATTATGGCTGCCATTTTTAGAAAGCAAAGCAGAATTTATGCATATAAATGAAAGGTGGGTGCTTCAAAGAACTCATTTTGGAAGACTGCATACACCTTCATTTTGTTTTGATTTCGTACAGTTGGGGCTCCTTATGACTCATCTGGTACAGTTGATATTAAAGTGAGAATCCAAATTAACAAAGTAAGAAGCTCAGCTTTTTAGGGACAAAGTGACATGTGTTTGGTCCTGCAATTGCTGTCATGTGACCGTGGGGGAGTTTTCCAATCTGTCTCCTGTGCCTCATCCGTAAAATGAGGCTGATGATACTTGATTCATTGAATTCACAGAGCTGTGTACGGATTATGCGAGACCCTGTATACAAAGCATTTGGCATTTAGCACACACTCAATAAATGTTGGTTTAAGCAGTTTAAGATTTTGGCAACATTAAGAACTGATGTTTTGTTCTGTTTTAAGACTCCGGAAAGGCAGCTATAAAGGTAACTTCTGAAAAGGCACACAGACATGTTCTGAGTGAGCAGTTCTAAACCATGGTGTTGGCTGAAGATATGAGTGTCACTCACTATCGGTTAGGGCCGTTCAAGGGCAAGTTGAGTTCATACCAGCCTAAGCGGCGGTGACAGTGGAGAATATAATAGTTGGTAAAAATGGAGGGTTCTGAGTGTAGGCTTTGCTTCAGGCACAGCTGGATTCAGAAGCTCAAATGTGACCATGATTCAGTCTTTGTCTATCTGTTTCTGGCTCCACTTTTGACTCTGGTTACATTTCTCTGGGGCTTCATTCTCAGGCATAATTTCAAGAGGAACAAAGGTAGACTCAGCAACCCTGGGCTCAAATACTACCATTTCAGCCCCTCTGGTAGAAAGAAAGCCTTTGATTTCTACAATTTCCAAAGAAAGTCCTGGATTGAATCTCAAAGGATCAATTTGTGTCAGGTGACCATCCCAGATGACTACAATGTCCAAGTCACTAGAATACACCGAGTGGCCCTTCCTGAATACAAAGCAGTCCGCTATGGCCCTAGAGGGGGTGAAGGGGTCAACACAGTATTAACCACACTTGCTGAGAATAGGGAAATGGTATCTTCTCAAAAGGAAGCCGAGGCACTCTTCCCAGAACGTGCGATGGAATGTGAGGAGGAAAAATCAACAATAATTGAATAATGCCCCTGCCTTTTTCATAGGTGCTTTCTGCTTTGTGGAAGCAGGAGAGAGGAGATTCAGTTACACAGGAAAGGCTAGAAGTTGCACACGATTTGGGTAACTGTATGGTGCTTGTGGGCATTGACAGTCCTAATGCGTCACAACAGAAAAGGTATTAATTGAGAGAGATGCTCTTTTAAGACATGCATGTTACCAGGAGGTGGGGGGGCTCAGTAGGTTCTGCGTCCCACTTTGGCGCAGGTCATGATCTCGCGGTTTGTGACTTCAAGCCCCGTGTTGAGCTCTGTGCTTCAGCACAGAGCCTGCTTTGGATCCTCTGTCCCCATCTCTCTTTGTGCCTCCCTACTGGTTCTCTCTCCTCTCTCAAATACATACATACATACATACATACATACATACATAAAAACATTTAAAAAGGAAATGCATGCATGTTACCTTCCTTAGGACAAGTTTATAGCTTCCCAAGAGACTCCTTTGAGGAAGTATTCACTTTGAAGAAAGTATTCATTCCATTCATTCATTCATTCATTCATTCTGAAAGCATAGGTTTCTTAAATGTTTACTTAGTGTCTGTTCATTCCTAGTTCCTCAGTGAATAGAAAGATTGCAAACCACAATCCTTTTCTGACTTCTGAGAATGTGTGTCATTGTCTCAGACTGCATCCAGAAATTTCTTTAAGTGATAGTGTTTCTTTGATTCATAAGATATTTCAGATTCATTAACTAATCTGATCTCACGAAGTGACTGATGTGCTTTCAAGCATCCCGAAACATCAGATGGCAGTAATCATACCAATTTCTTAAATATGCACACCGTATCTTTTGTATTTTCAAGATAGCCAATATTGAATTGCAACTTGGCTATATAGAATTGGCTACTGTTTCTTTTAAAAACAATGGATGGCCTTTATTCCCCATAGAGAATTTCCACAGATGATTTCATTTCACCTCATGCAAAAGGAATGTGTGTTATCTTCTGATTTGAAATGCAATTTTATTTTGTGTTTGAAATGAATCCATGATAAGAATCCAGACCTACTCCATGCTCTGTGCTGCTCTGCAAAAAGTCAAGTCTTTCTTGTAAGAGCAAAAATTCACTTTGAACCACATGCCCCTTTGTTACTCGTTCAATGTGATCGCTTGCTCTGTCTAAACTAGTAGGTAATAAATGAATGAAAGGAAGGTATTTAAGACACATTGTTTCCAAAAGTAGACCTTCCTCAGCTCCAAGGAGCTGTTTCTAATCTATTTGAAAGAGGGGTGGCCCTTTCAAGGAAGTACTTTTGCCTAGCTTTGTTAGCAAAGCATGTTTCGTGGAGTCTACCAGAAGCCTCCTGACATGATTGTTGATAAAAGTTCAACCAATTTTTATCATACAAAAGTGAGCATTGTTATGGATCATGCAGTTTACTAGGCCATATAGATACCCCAATCAAGTTAACAGACTCTCCCTGTTACAAAGTTCCCTCTTACTTTAAAACTCTTCCTCTTGCGGGGTGACTGGGTGGTTCAGTCGGTTAAGCATCCGACTTTGGCTTAGGTCATGATCTCGTGGTTCATGGGTTTGAGTCCCGCATCAGGCTAAGTGCTGACAGCTTAGAGCCTGGAGCCTGCTTCGGATTCTGTGTCTCCCTCTCTCTGTGTTCCTCCCCTACCCGCTCTCTGTCTCTCTCTCAAAAATAAATAAACATTAAAAAACTTAAAAGAAATTCTTCCTCTTGCAAAGGAAAGTCCTCAGAGTGATCTTGGTTTTATTAAAGTTTTCAAGGGTTCAAAGTGTCTCTTTTAGACTATGGTAAATACTACATTTTCCTCACTAATCAATAATATACTAATTAATAATATATTAATTAATAATTATTTTTATAATTAGTAATGCACTCATTAATAATATACTTCTCTGTGCTCGATCTCAGTTCTTATGTTAACTCATTTTTTTTTCCTCACAGCAACTCAAGAAGGTTGAGTTTGCTGTTTTACAGATGAGACTAAGTCACAGAGGTTAAGCGACTTGCCTCATATCACAAACTTAACAAGTGGCAGACCTGGTATTTAAAGTCAGACCCTGTGAGTCCAGATTTCACGCTTCCAATCGGTCCTTCCATATTTTGGGTTTTAAGGAATGACATGAGATATTCCAGACAGTGTACATGTCTTCTTCTTTTTTTTTTTTTTTTTTTTCTGTTAAGGACTCTTGAATTCAAGCCTCACATCTTTAGGTGTTGTGGGCTTAAAAGCAGAATGTAGGGGCAGGTTTTAATCATGGCGGCGGAGTAGCATATTTATCATAAGTCAGACTTTGGGATCAGCCCTGGGTTCCAGGCATGATTCAGTGCTGACTCACTGACCTGTGCCAATTACTTAACTTCCTCAGCTTTACTTTTCTCAATTAGAGATAGGCATGTATTATGATTATACTGCCTGTTCCTATTTGAAAGATTAGGTTATAATGAAGATAAAGTGACTAGCGTGATGCTGACATAAAAAAGGTCAATAAATGTTTGCAATAATAGTAGTAATGATGACGATGATGATGATATAAGAGGCCGTGTTATCCAAACCGACACCTTTTCTCTTGAAAAATGGCTCCAGACTCTAATGTCATCCAGAGACATAAAAGAGATCTTCCAGGGAAGAGGGAAGTGTAACAAGACTTGCATTTCAGTCTTCATGCAGGCAGGCGGGGTGGGGTGGGGGATCAATGAATATGGTATTCTATAACCTTGACTCTCGTTGATGCTTGGTAAATAGCCAGTTCTTAGTTTCTGATGAATTCATCTTAAAAGAATTAAGAGTTAAACCCAGCCAAACCTACCCGATAGTATTCACATTTACATTCTCAGCAGTTGAGCTGAATTAGTGGATCAACTATGCTTAAAAGTTTGGGATTCAGTCTGATCGTTCAAAAGGTTGTCGCCATCTCCATCCCTCTCCCATTCGCAGTATGGGGGGACTCATGAAGTTCCCAAGACGGGACTTGATGGTTTTACTTCCTTGCTACTCTATCAGGAGGCACATATTAAGTTCCTTGAAGGACAAACAATGGATGATATGTATTAGCATTGTATGGGCTCAGTGCCTTACTGCTCAATTTGCCGTAGCTTGATCTTGGAGCGGGATCTCCAGCCTCCCTGTACACTCTGTTTCTTCCTTAGAGTGGTGCCTGGCCGCGAGGTGGAAAATTAATAGGTTTGGAATCAGACAGCATGGGGCTTAAGTCCTGTAACAGTCACTTATTAGCTGTGTCGCTACTAACTGCACCCCTCTGAGCCCGGTTTCCTCATCTGTAAAGTAGTAGTAATGCTTGCTGTATTGACTTGTGATGAAGATAAGAGGGAATGTGTGTAAAGGGTCTGGCATATGGTGGTATTTGAAAACAGCAGCTATTGTTAATAAGATCATACAACCATCCTGCCTATTGATTTTCTTCAGCTGGTATCACTTTTCCTTGCCAATGGCACTGCTATCGACTTGTTTACCCTTGGCCTGGGGGATCTGGGACAATGTTATAAGTGTCAGTGTTGACAGGGTAATGGAGTAATGAACTCTGCAGCAGCCGCTCAGCTACCTCTCCCACGCTGCTGGGGACAGAAGCATGCACCTGGTTAGAAGCTGAAAGAGAAAAGGGCAACAGACATGCATTAGAATTCTAGATGTTGCCTCATGGAGAGGAGAGAAAGTCGGGCCACAGGGAGGGTCGTGTGGCCCTGGTTACTCATGTAGTCTCCATGGGTTTTATTTTTGGAAGATGCCATTAAGGATAATAAATGGAGTATTAAAACAGGTTAAAATAGCATGAAGTTCATTTACACTTAGGAGTGATTATGGGCTATCCACCTCTAGGAGAGATTTGCTCTGAATCCCTGCATTTTTTTCCATTTCACTTTCACAGGGATTATTCCCAACTGATCAGTGTCAGGACTTGACACCCGTAGCTAATACGCCAGTGTTCTCTACCTTAGGTTTGAGGAAGAGTCACATTGCCTGCTTCCCAGGGGGAAGGATAAATAAGTCAATTTTCCACCTAAAAAATGTCTTAAGTTGATCCCTTAAAACGAATCACTACCCGTTGGAATCTACCCAAGACTTGGATGTATGCGTTAGCTTTCCTATCTATTTCCTTGCCTTTTCCAAAATACTTCTATAGAATATAAGCTTTGCACAGGGCATTCCACTCTTAAAATATTAATGTTATATAAATGTTTAGAATTCTAAAGATTACTCCCTAGCATTATTCCCGGGTAATTAATTCAATGCACAGCTTTTGAGCACTTAATCTGTACAAGGCAAGATTTTAAGTGAAACTAAGAATATTTTAAAGAGGGGTAGCCTAGGGATCATTGCTCCTAAAATGCTCCTAAAAATTGCTCCTACAAACACAAATCTATGTAGGTAAGATAGTTTTTTTTTTTTTTAATGATTACAATATGAGTAATTTTGATAAGTGTCTCGAGGATTCTTCAGGGAGAGACCATTTCCAGCTGGCCTGATTCAGAGCAGTGTCATGGAAGACATCACCCTGACTCTACCCTTGAAGCACAGAGGTGGTCTCAACAGATGGGATGCATTCTGGGAAGGAGCGGTGCGGTGTAAAACCAAATAAGGCAGCGGGAAGAAGGCAAAGATGGAGTGCTAGCAACAGGAAGTAGATGTCCGCCCTCCAAGCAGGAAAGGACAAGAGTCTGGACCAGGGGACAGCAATAAGACAGGGGAGCAGGTGCAGGTGACCTTCATGAAGTAGGAATTGGGGCATTTGGGTAATTCACTGGGTAGATGGGTAGAAGTATAAGGTGGACTGGAAAGGAGCACGAGAGGTGGGGGAGCACAGTTGTGGCATTGGCCAGTCATTGCAGAGGGAAATCAGTCCATTCTGGTGAGGCCTGAGCTCAGGCTTACTAACTTGAGGCACCCCTCACAATGGATTATAAAGCTGATACATTACATGCTCCTTTTAAGCCAGCACTCCAGGCCTGCTCAGCTGCTTCTGCATTTGTGAAATCCCGATCCTCAAGGACAGGGCAAAGAGCCACAGACTGGATTATGGTGGAAAAGTCCAGCCTGGACCCTTCTCAGTGTGGCGATATCCACATCAGTCCACTTCTGCACGAGACATCTCTCCCCATCCTGAGTTAGCTCGCCATTCGCAGGCTTGTATTTCTTATCTGTGTATGTACAGTTTCCCTGGGGAAGCCTGTGGTCTTTGAAAGCAGGGACTTTTGCTATCCATATTCTTATCACACCCATGTCACAGCACATGCCTTTGTGCTGTGTTGGCTCTCCATACGTATTTTACAATACAGTTCTTTTGATCAGTGTATGGCAGATAGAGTGCCTACTTTCAATGCAGGAGGAAAACGCCTGTGTTCGTCTTCCTGATTTTATAATCTGTGCTAGGGTGAACAACCACTCTCGTCTGCGGGAGACTGGGGGATTGCTAGGGACGAGGGATTATCAGTGCTAAAACTGAAACGATCCTGGACAACCCTGGACAGTCAGTCACTCTGAGCCATGCTTAGTTGAGGGGTTTTGAATAGTTTGGTGGAACTAGATTCCAGGGTTTGGATGCCACATGAGCAATCAGGTCTCCCATTTTTTGCAGTCCCAGCCAAGCCCAAAGGTCACCATCCCAGCAGGTGTATTATAGGCTGACCCAAGTAAGGCTGGAGAAGAAGTGACAATGAAGCAATCAGCCTCCTGACTAGCACTTTACCAGCCCCTGCTGTGGTGCTGATCACGGCAGCTCTGTGTGCAGAGAGGCCTGGAGAAGGTGTGAGGTCGCTTCTGCCCTTGAAAATCCAGTGGCCTGAGTGGGGACATAAAAGTGCACACAAGCAGTAATTGCACAACGATTAATCTCTAACTCATGGAAATTGGACTCTAAGGGCATTAGGAGCCCAGAGAAAGGAGGAATCCAAAGTAAACCATCTGTAGCCAGGATACTGTTCCCCTCCTGTCCTGGGTGGAGGGTCAGGCCCTTGTTTATGAGCATATCATTTTAGCTATGCTGAGCAGTGGGGTCTTTCCATTAGAGGCACCTTGCAAACACATCGGTGTCAAATGCACATAGCATGAGCTGCTCTTAGTCTCCGGATGGGAAAGCTTGTGTGCATCTGACATTCCAATAGGGGCTCACCTTATCTTGGGTCCTGTGGATGTTACTTTGCCATGAGGTAGAAGGTGTGGGGGCCTTGGTTATTGCTAGAGCGGTTCTCCTGAGGTCTGAGTGGTATGTTTTGTTTTTTTTTAATGCTTGTTTATTTTTTTGAGAGAGAGACATAGTGTGGGTGGAGGAGTTGCAGAGAGAGAGAGGGAGACACAGAATCCAAAGCAGGCTCTAGGCTCCGAGCTGTCAGCACAGAACCTGATGTGGGGCTCATACCCACGAACCATGAGATCCTGACCTGAGCCGAAGTCAGAGGCTCAATCAACTGAGCCTCCCCCGTGCCACTGAATGGAAATTTTTATACATGGGAAGCTTAGCTCTTGCAGACTAATATGGGGTTTCAACATGGAGATTTTTTCTTATTACTCTGAGTATATTAGTCTGTGTGTGTATGTGTGTGTGTGTCCCTGTGTTGTGCTTATCTCTGCGTAGTTACTTTGTCCCAAGTTGTTTTCTCTCTGTTATGTCACTTGATCTCCTTCATTGCTAGTAGAGGATTTCCTCAGAGTTCTAATGATCCCGGCCTTTCTGCCCGTATTTAAGAATGGATGGTGAGCATGTGTTGATTGGGAACCACACTGAAGGATATAGCCGGGCCTTTAATTAGAGAAACTCAACTGTGTCTTCTGGTCACTCTTCCTGGGATAGCTGTATTTCCCAGGCAAGACTTTTCCAGTCTCCTGCTGGGAAGGAGGGAGGTTCTGAAAGTCATGATGGCAAAGAATGCTGGTGGAGCTCATTATCTCTGGGGAAAATCCTCGTATTTCCTTCATTTTTCTATTGAGCACCCGTGACCTCAGTTGTGGGCATTGCCCTCACCTACGGGATTGTAGCCCTTCCTTTTCTCCAAGAACAATGGGCAGTTAAAGTTCTAAAGTACACTGTTTTGAACTATTTTCTCTTTCTTTAGGATTTCTGTCTTTCTGAGGGGATTGCCAGAGTTGGCTGAGAGAGAACAGAAGGCTTTTGGATACCAAATATTCCAAATTTAGAACCCACTCCTATCAGTCAGGGTTCAGCCAGTAAGCCTAACTGTAGGAGATACTATATTGAGACTTCTCGCATAGAGTGGGTTTACAGGAGCATGGACGCTGGGCACGAGCTCGGAAGTCTGCAGGGCAGGCCCCTGGGAGGTACAGGCTGAAACGCTCAGGCATTGGTTGTGCACAGTGGAATTTCTTCTTCAGCAAAGCTTAAATCGCCACTTTGCTCTTAAATCCTTGCAGCTGATTGAATCACCCCGCGCAGATTATCTAAGGTAACCAGTCAACTGATTATGGATTTCATTCACAGCTAAGAAATACCTTCACAGTAACACCTGGATTAGTGTTTGAAATAGTAGATTGTAGCCTGGCCAAGTAAACATATCAATAGACCATGGTAGCACCCTCTCTTTATTTGTATTTTTTAACCGAAATAAAATTCTTCCTGGGGGCCTGGATGGCTCAGTGGGTTAAGTGGCCAACTTTGGCTCAGGTCATGATCTCAAGGTTCATGAGTTCGAGCTCTGCATCGGGCTCTGTGCTGACAGCTCGGAGGCTGGAGCCTGCTTTGGATGCTGTGTCTCCCTCTCTGTCTTCCCCTCCCCTGCTTGCATTGTCTGTCTCTCAAAAATGAATAAACGTTAATTTTTTTTAAATACATAAAATTCTATAATATATAATTAGCCATTTTAAAGGGTACAATTCAGTAATATTTAGTATATTCACAATGTTGTGCAACCATTACTGATATACAGTTCTCAAAAATCACCATAAAGGGGACCCTAAACCAATTAGCAGTCACTTCTCATTGCCCCCTCCCCCCTGCTCTAGGCAAGCCCTAATCTGCTTTCTGTATCTATTGATTTACCTATTCAGGGGGCGCCTGGGTGGCTTGGTCGGTTAAGCGTCCGACTTCAGCTCAGGTCATGATCTCGCGGTCCGTGAGTTCGAGCCCCGCATCGGGCTCTGTGCTGACAGCTCAGAGCCTGGAGCCTGCTTCCGATTCTGTGTCTCCCTCTCTCTCTGACCCTCCCCCGCTCATGCTCTGTCTCTCTCTGTCTCAAAAATAAATAAACGTTAAAAAAAAATTTAAAAAAAAAAAAAAAAAAAAAAAAAAAAAAAAAAAAAAGATTTACCTATTCAGGATATTTCACATAGTAGAATCATACAATTTACGACCTTTGGTGTCTTGCTTGCTTTGCTTGTTTTCACCTAGCACAGTTTTTGAGGCTCAGCAACATTATAATATGAATTCCTTTTCGTGATTTAATAGTATTCCATTGTATGGATATACTGCTTTTGTTTGTCTCTTTATCTGCTGATGGATATTCGGCCGTTTTCACCTTTTGGCCGCTGCAAATAGTGCTGCTGGGAACATGCGTGTACCTGTATCTACGGAATACCTGTTTTCAGTTTTCTTTGATAGATATTTAGGAGTGGAATTGCTGTCTTTGGAAAGCCATCATACCCAAGGGTTAGGCAAACAGGGGAAATTGAGGCAATCCTGAATTGTAACCAGGCCTTTAAAGAGGATTCCTGCAATGTGACCATAGACAGAAACCATGAAAGTAGGGGCGCCTGGGTGGCCCAGTCGGTTGAGCGTCCGACTTTGGCTCAGGTCATGATCTCACAGTTAGTGGGTTCGAGCCCTGCATTGGGCTCTGTGCTGACAGCTCAGAGCCTGGAGCTTGCTTCAGGTTCTGTGTCTCCCTCTCTCTCTCTCTCTGCCCCTCCCCTGCTCATGCTCTGTCTCTCTCTCTGTCAAAAATAAATAAACGCTAAAAAAAAAAAGAAACCAACAAAGGAAAAAGTGAAAATTTTTATATGGGGCAAAGGAAGATTAAAAAAAAAAAAAGATTTACCTCTGATTTTAAAGCCTTAAATAACCCTGAAAAGAGAAATTGATATCCAAATTCTGTATTAGACATAGGATTAGCCTAATAAACGTATTTTTTTAATTAAAAAAAAATAAAGATCACTGCTGTTTGCTTTTCTGAGGACCCTACCTGTGTGTATTTTGGAGCAGGCAAACATAGTACCATATCTTATCCTCCTAAGCCTCAAATATCAAATAATTAAAGTAAGCGCATATGTCTTTCCCTGGGCTCTGACGCCGAAACCTCTAGAATTCTACGAGTCACATCTAGGTGATTAGCAATTGCAGCTTGCATTTTAACATGCCAACAACATTGAAAAGCACTGAATTCAGATTTTCACCTCTTGTCCTTGGACAGCTCAGTGGTCATGAGCACTCTGTTCAGGGCTTCCACAGACACTGACAGATAGTATTTCTAGGTCTGTACCTCTCATTCGGGAGTGAGCTGTTTATTAATCATCAGGCAGGGACTTGTCTGAGGAGCCGCGTACAGTGAAGCTTGCACAAATTGTACCAACACGAGAACATGAATTCTGACATCGGACAGATGGAGCCTGAAGCTTGGCTCCAGCTTGGCTCAAATACTGGTTGCTTGAGACCCTCGCCACTTCCTTATTTTATCTAGACCTCGGGTTACCTATCTGGAAAGTAGGAAAAACCATTACTATCAGAATTGTTTTGATGACAGAATAATTGTATGCGTAAGAGTATGTGTGCACAATGTATCTGCATCCACAGCGCTTAGCACACAGTGACTAGCTGATATTCCGATGCTAGAGGGAGGCACCGTTGCAGAAGGGGAATCTGAAATGGAAACACTAGGAAGAAGTCCTGTAAAATTCATGCTGGCAAGAAAACTCTGCAGATGGGAAACCCCATGCCTTGTAGCTCTCTTTTTTACATATCTTGACTCTCTGGCGGAGGTGTCCCCTCGCAAAGATGTAGTTCTGCGACACCACGAACAAAGTTGGTGATAATGGGATGAGATGTAGGCAGGTCCAGATCCTGAAAAGTCAGGACTATTTGTTTGTTTGATTTTCTGTAATGTGATACAACGCCAGCGATGGTTTTAATCAGGAAGGAGATGAAATTCTTAAATACACCATTTTGTCTTCTCTATCTAGAGAGCTCTTTTCTAAGCCATGGTATTATATTTATCGTAGTGTGAGGTATTTTTGCAGTCATAGACTGAAGTGCCCCTTGTATGATATGGCTGGTGTTTATTGATCAAATTAAAATGCAAATACTCTTATCTGTTACTGCTAATGCCAATAATTGCTGGGATAAAAATGGCAGCAGGTGCTTTCTATTATCATTATTTCACACAAGGTGTTTTCCATTGACTAGGCATATGCGTTTTGCTTTTATCAAAGTATTTGAGTGGTTTAAACTAAGACAGTAGTATCTCCACTGTTATCTTCACTGTTTCCAGGATGACTGGAGTAACTACTTTAAAGAGAGTTATGTGTTGTTATTTTTAATTGAATGAGTTCCAGGCAACTATCATCTATTGATATTAGCTATTTACCCAATTTTATTTTGTGGTATCTGTGAATTTCACAAGGACAGGACTTTGGGAGCATTACTCCTAATACTCGTAGAGTGTAAGAATAATATTCCTAAAGTATAATCCTTTTTCGGATGAGTTATTTTTATCCTAATTTGAGAGATGGGGAAATTAAGGTTCAGTAAGTTGCCTGGTCCGTTTTTTTTTTTTTTTTTTTTAATTTTTTTTTTTTTAATGTTTATTTATTTTTGAGAGAGACAGAGACAGAATGCGAGTGGGTTAGGGGCAGAGAGAGAGGGAGACACAGAAGCAGAAGCAGGCTCCAGGCTCTGAGCTGTCAGCACAGAGCCCGATGCGGGGCTCGAACCCACAAACCGTGAGATCATGACCTGAGCCGAAGTCGGACGCTCAACCGACTGAGCCACCCAGGCGCCCCGCCTGGTCCGTTTTAATGCCAGCTCATTTACAGTTTCTATCACCTGAAATCATTTTGCTGAGCATTTTCTCTGGCTACTAACTCATGTTTTGCCCCTATACTAAGCAGGTCAGGCAGGCCGGGGGTTTAATGCCTGCTGCGGAAAAGTCTCAGTCAATGATAACATGAGCTAGTGTATAAATATTCCAGCTCTTTGCCACCAGTTGGGATAAATCTGATGTGAGGGTGTGTGTTCCCCTTTTTCTATTAGAGTTTTCCCAGGAGGATCAAGTTCTAGTTGGCCTCTGGTCGGGATGGTAATGCACACATTCCCAGTTTCCTTCCTGCTTTTATCTTCTCCCCCAGCCTGCCACTGTTTTTCTTCACTTCCCAAATAAAGTACTGATACTCCAATGCTTTCCTTGGAGTCTCCTTTTGGGAAAATTCAAACTAGAAAGCTCAACCTCCCATTCATTAATTGGCTAAGGTGTTATGCAAGCCAGATTTGCCTGGCTCCAGGGATCTTATTTATTCCACGATGCCATACAGTTTTTAACACACAGCAAATAAAATATAAACCCCATTTTACAGAGCTTGAGATCTTATTAAAAAAAATTAGCACATGAAGAGTGAAGGAGTAATGAAATAGTGGAATCAAAGTAAAATATCAGCTTAAAGAGGCTAATTAGAAAACTTAGTTCTGAGGTGGTGGGCACATAATAGAGATCTGCATTGGATGGGGAATGTCCTTCTGCAGACAGGTGTATGGGATCTTAGAGGATAATATAGAAGGTAAACATGTTGGGCATTTGCTGTGTGCCAGACCATAAGCTACGAGCTTTATCTTCATTATTATATTTAATTCTGATACCAAGGAGGAGGTAGAATCTTAAGCATCTATTTCTGGGTACGAAACTATCCCATAATTCAGTAGTTTAATCCAATAACTATTTTATTTTTTTACATTTTATAATGTTTATTTTTGAGATAGGGAGATAGAGCGTGAGCAGGGGAGGGGCAGAGAGAGAGAGAGAGAGAGAGAGAGAGAGAGAGAGAATCTGAAGCAGGCTCCAGGCTCTGGGCTGTCATCACAGAGCCTGATGCAAGGCTTGAACTCATAGACCACGAGATCATGACCTGAGTCAAAGTCAGATGCTTAACCGACTGAACCACCCAGGCACCCCAATCCAACAACTACTTTAAAATATCTCATGATTCTGTGGGTCAGGAGTTTGGGCAGAGCTTGCCTGGTGGATTTCTTAGCTTCTTACAGAGTTAACTAGAGTCTGTGGTGATATCTGGCTAACAGCTGGGCCAGTCTGCAGGATCTGAGATGTATTTATTCCCAAGTGTGGTAGTTTGTAAGGGACATCTAGAAGACTGAGCTCAATCGAGCCCTTCTCTTCCTCCACTTAGTCTCAAGGTCTGTCCACATAATCTCCCTAACAGGGCAGTAGGGCTTCTTATATGGTAGATTGGGGCTCCAATCCCCCAAGGCAGAAGGTGCCAGTCCTCTTGAAGGTTAGTCCTGGGACTGGAAGAGGGTCATTTGCAATGTGTTCCATGGATCAAAGCAGTCACAGGTCAACTCATGTTCAGAGGGAGGGGAGAGAGCCTATGTCTCAGTGAAAGAGTGTCAACGATTGTGGCCCCTTGTAGTCTATCACGCAAAAACACTCTACTCTTCATTCCTATTTTATAAATGAATAAAGAGCCCCAAAGATATCATGTGAGTATCCTTAAGGGCACAATGTTAATAAGTAGGACAGTTGAATGTTGAACCCAGGTAGTTATGAAAACCTGTTTAACTAGATGAAAGTATAAAGAAGAAAGTTCGTCTGAAGGGAGTCGAGTCACAGACAGTAAAAAGCCTACATAATATTCAATATTTATTCTTCTCTTTTTAATAGAAAATAATAGTGTTTTCCGTTTTTGTTTTAGTTTGAGGGAACAGTGTTCCCAATTATTCAGTACCTTCCCAGCCTTCTTGACTTAAAAATGTCCATGGAGATCGTCCTAGATGATGGGCGTTACTTGAGTTTTCCAAAAGGCCTAACATAGCAAGTTTTTACACTTTTGCCCTTCAGTCTCCCTACTTTGTTCTGCCTGGAAGAGACTGTTAGCTGGAGACCCTCTACTTATGTTATGAGGAAGAAGACAAAGGTTTTAATCTATGGAGCGGGAAGTACAAATGTGTAAAAAAACAAAAAATTAAAATTCTGGTAATATCTGGAGCTAAAATACTAACCCTAGACTGGTTGACATCAGATTTCTTACTAACTGGGAATAAAATAAGCTATTTTTTGAGCTACTTTTTCTTTTTCTTTCTTCCTTCCTTGCTTCTTTCCTTCTTTCCTTTTCTTTCTTTCTTTCTTTCTTTCTTTCTTTCTTTCTTTCTTTCTTTCCTTCTTTCTTTCTTTCCTGATACATGCAGTTAAATACAAATAGCTGACACTGATAATTTGTGATTTGTATTCTGTGAGTCAGAAGGAGAAAGAGGAAAGGAAATGCCACTATTTTAGCCAAACCCAAAAGCTGTGGTAGAAGAACAATGATCTAAATTACCAAGAACTGATGACTGAGGGCTGGGAAGATCCCTAGTGGGTTCCTTGCCTTACAGAGAAGTCTGTGGATGAAATCTTTGTTCACATCTGGGTCATGACACCAGTTTGATCTCCATTATTTTGGAGGTCACCGCATGGTGAATTCTGTAGGTTGTGGAGTAGGGAACACATTCTGTAAACTGGCATGGACAGGAGACTGCCTGTAGGATGAGGCTTCTGTACTGGGGCCATTGCCCTACTGGTGGATGCTGCACTGTAATTGTGGTCTAACTGCTCTAAGAGTTAAGCAGACTCAACCTATAACCCATACTTTGTATACACTTTGCCCGCAATTAGTATTTACTGAATTAAATTTGTGGTATGGTTTGTAGCATGCTACAAAACACACTAGTTCTGGGATTCCTCATGTAATGAAATCTCAGAAATATGCTTCTTCTTTTCATGAAGTCTTTCATGAAGATTCATTTTATTTATTTATTTATTTATTTATTTATTTATTTATTTATTATTTTTATGTTTATTTGTTTTTGAGAGAGAGACAGAGCACGAGCAGGGGAGGGGCCAAGAGAGAGGGAGACACAGAATCCGAAGCAGGCTCCAGGCTCTGGGCTGTCAGCACAGAGCGTGATGGGGGCCTCGAACTCACAAACTGCAAGATCATGACCTAAGCTGAAGTTGGACGCTTACTGACTGAGCCACCCAGGCACCACAAGATTCATTAGAAGATACAAATATGCTTTTGGGGCACCTGGGTGGCTCAGTCGGTTAAGAGGTTGACTCTTGCTTTGGGCTCAGGTCATGATCTCATGGCTCATGGGAAGGAGCCCCACAATGCCTGGTACATGCCTGAAGCCCTAGGAGTGTTAGCGATTACAAGAGGAAGGCAACATCATGTGCCACATGGCATGTTCACTTTGGGCATATTGTTTAACTAGTTTTTAATCTCTGTTTCCCAAGCTTTAAAATGGTTGTAATAACACAAATGATATATGGTTGTCATAAGGCACTTAAAATAGCATTTGGTACTTATTAAGTAATCTTTTCATGATGAATATGATATGGGTAGCCCTCGCTTCACACAATATAGCAGAACAGTAAAAGTGACCACACATGGTCAAAAGTTCTTAATGATTCATGAGAAATTAAAAAAAATTTTTTTTAATGTGCATCTATTTTTGAGAGAGATAGACAGACAGACAGGCAGAGTGTGAGCTGGGGGAGAGGGAGACACAGAATAAAAAGCAGACTCCAGGCCCTAAGCTGTCAGCACAGAGCCGGACGCAGGGCTCGAACACACAAGCCTCAAGATCATGACCTGAGGTCAAGTCAGACGCCTAACCGACTGAGCCACCCAGGCTCCCTGAGAAAATTTTTGATAGTCCTATAAACTTTAATTTTTTTTTCACAGCATTAAAAGTGCTCATAGGGAAATAAAAAGAATAGTAAAACTAATATTTATTTAGTATACTGTAACTTAAAATATTAGAAGCATTGAGAATTAGTGTGTTTGCTTATGAAAAACAGCAGGAGTTGTTTTCACCATGCTTGCCTTCTTGTGCGGCAAAATAGGGAGGGAGTATCTTTTCTATGTCATGGTGACCTGTCCCTAAGTTTGGATCAGCTTCTAACATTTCATCCTTTATGCTTTCAATGTCATGAAATGTCTTGGAGAGTTCCTCTCATGTGAAAGTTTCCACTGGTCCCGCTGCCTCTGGGACATTGTCGTTCTTTTTGCCGTGAACCACTTCCTTATTTGTATCGATTTATATCACCTTCGCTAATCTCGTGTGGCTGTGTACCTAGACTCTGTCAAACAGTGTGTGTCCGCGTTTCTGTGGTCAGCTGGCTCTTTTTATAAATCTATTTGCATTGAACTTGACTTTCAGTGTGATTTCTTGTGTCTTTGCTGCACTTTCATCTTTGTTGAGCAGTTCCCTCTTTTGGTCATCTATTTTTTTGTCAAATGATACATGGGCTTATTGAGAGATGATGAAGCAACATGGCCCTGTGCTTTGCTGTCTGTGTGGGGACTGAGTAGTAGGTGGCCCCATGACAAATCACCTGTAGACTTTGAAAGAAATGATGGGACTGATCATGAATTATGATGAGGCTCTGTTAGTTACATGTCTGTTTGTGGACTGAAGAGCTGGCAGGAGAGTTTGTACTTTATGCAATTATTCCCAATTAATACACTGGGGCCACTGAAACTTGAACCGTGTTGCTTGGGGACTGGTATTATTTAAATTGTGGTAACTGAAATTCATGCCTATCGGAGCCTTACAAAGTGGAGACTTTGCAATTACCAGCTTTATTGAATAGAAATATTTAAATGAGAAAATTACCACTGTTATATAGCCACTAAAATATTAATAGGTAGGCCTGTTTTAAAAGTAGAAACGTAGAAGCACTTTAACATTCACAAAGAAATGTTCCTATGTGTGTTGCTTTCCTGTCGCTGCTGTAAGAAATTATCACGAACTTGGTGGCTTACAGCAAAGTAAGTTTGTCATATAGTTCGAAAGGTTAAGAGTGTTAAATAAGCCTTATGAGGCTGAAATTGAGCAGAGCTGTGTTTCTCTTGGGGGCTGAAGGGAAGAATCTGTTTCCTTTCCTTTTCCTTCTAGTGGCCACTGGCATTCTGTGACTTATAGCACTCGCCTCAAATTGTTGGAACTTCCTGCTTCTCTTATCACATCCCCTGCTGCTGCCCTTGACCTTCTTGTATCACTCTTATATGGACCTTTGTGATTACATTGGGTTTACCTGGATAACCAAAGATAATCTTTGCATCTCAAGACCTTATCTTAACCATATCAGGAAGCCCCTTTTCCACATAAAATGACCTATTCATGGTTCCAGAGATTAGAAGATGGATATCTTTGGGAGACTATTATTTTTTGCACCACCATTTGTCTTAAAAAGTGAACTTCAAAGCATACAGCATGATCAGCTCAATTTTTCCTGTCAGGAAAGTGAGGCCTAAAGAAACGGAGTGTGTTCTTCATGGTTAACATGTCACAAATGTTGTTTTAATGAATCCTATTTATTGAATATAAAATTCATCAATCACATATCGGGGGATAATCTAGAGATACAGTGATGAATATGTCCTCCCTCTCTCCCCCAGGTCATGAGAGCAGCATAGATGGTGTTGTTAGTTTCCCAAAAATTTCAGGTGCCAGGCCCTTGGGCTGTGCTGATCCAGTCACTCCTATGGACACACGGCCACAGGACACAGAGTTTAAGCCTGTTCTGGACCCTGTCTCTAAGGTGCTCTCTTCCCAACCCCAAACCCAGGCCTTGCCCTAGTAGACCTGAAAATGTCCCCTCCTTCTGGAGGTTTTCTGTAGCCCCACCATACCTCAATATATCTATAGTCTACTAACTGTCTAAAATTACAAAATAAACCATTTAGTACACTAAGCAAGCTATGCTGCAGGGCTTAGCTCTTAAGCTCTGGTATGTGTGTTCAAAAGACTAGTATGATGCCTGAGAGGAAAAATGTAATTGAAGAGCTAGATATTCATGCTACAGATACTTTGAATCCCTATAAATTTATTTTCCTCATTGCAGAGAAACTATAATTCCATACTACTCTGTCTTTTCCAACTCTTAAAGCTAATGTGTGCCATTTGTCTATATGATGCTTTACCACTTAATCTGATAGATGCTCAATAATTAGTATCCCCTACTGTTATTATGCGACAGCATTTCAAAGGTCGTCCTGAGTGACATATAATAGCGTCTAGTGTTATGAGGTGTCTGTTACAGGTTAGCACCAGAATAGAAGATAATTGGCACAAAAAGAAAGAAAGAAAGAAAGAAAGAAAGAAAGAAAGAAAGAAAGAAAGAAAGAAAGAAAGAAAGAAAAAAAAGGCAGCAACAAATATCATCATCACCAATGGGGCAACTTTGCCTATGGCTGATCTCTATTCAATCCCTAAAGAATAGCTCTGTTTTTCCTTATTTAGAGCAGCCAAATTTAGGTCATTCAACCTAGACATCAATATCTTTATAAAAGGTGAATATATAGCACATCAAAAATAACTGCCTTTTAAATTGAATGTGTGTGTGGAGGGGGTAGGATTTTTAAAAGGTAAAACTTTTGTTTACTGAAATGACTTTGTTCTTTAATGTTATTTAAATGGCTTCTTATAGGGGCACCTGGCTGGCTCAGTCTATAGAGCATGCAACTCTTGATCTTGGAGTTGTGAGTTCAAGCCCCACTTTGGGCATAGAGATTACTTAATAAATGGTTGCATATGAATATATGTATATGTATATATGTGTGTGTATGTGCAAATATATATGTATTATATTATACATTATGGTTTCGTATGTGTGTGTGTGTGTGTGTGTGTGTGTGTGTGTGTATGTTGTGTGTATAGATATAGACAGATACAACTTGGCTTCCAGAGATTGGTTTGTATGTATGCAACTAACAGTATTGGTTGCCTACCCACCACTCACTGACTTCTTTCCCACTTCCTAAAAAAAATTCCAGTTTTATTCAAGCTTTCATGTTCCCTCACGACATCACGTGCTCCTGGAAGTTTTCCTCCATTTGCAACCCCAGAGGATGCCTCCTAACTGATCTGAAGCTGTGGTTTTCAAAGTTCGGTCCAGGGGTCACTGGGAGTGGGGTTTGGGGGATCCTGGGACCATTTCAGGGAATCCACAACATTGAAACAATCCTCATTTTTGTACTAGATATTACTGTTTTTGTTATATTCCTTTACACATGTAGAAAGGTGTTTTTCAGGGGCTACAAGATGTGTGATGACACCTCCACTCAGACAGCAAGGAGAATGTGTGCTGTGAGTTCTTGTTTTAAAGTTTCCTCAGCTTTCATTTTGAATACAGTGGATATGGATGGATATAAGACGGATAGAGATATCCAAAAATCTCCTCAGAATTTTTAAGAGTGGAAATGGGTCTTGAGACCAAAAACAAGTCTTAAGAACTTATGGTCCAAGCAAATGACTACAGTCCATTTTCATTGCCAGAAATTTGAGTAGGCATAAACACATGACACAATCTGGCCAATTAGAGGAATTCTGCAGGGTAGCTGAGTAGCTGATGTGTTTCTGAGAAAGGATTCTTCATTCTTAAAAAGAAAAACAGCAAGAGGCAGCCTTTTCTTCCTTCCTTTCTCCCTTCCTTCCTTCCCTCCCTCCCTCTTCCTTTCTCTTTTTCTTTCTTTTCTTTCTTTCTTTCTTTCTTTCTTTCTTTCTTTCTTTCTGTCTTTCTTCTTCTGGATGTTGTTGGATCTGGATATGTCTGATGACCTTGGAGCTCAGCCACTTTGCTCCAGCTAGAAGTTGAGACAGCAACAGAGGGGGGGGGCTTACCTTGCCTCTAAACACCTTGTTATTTGACATAATTACTCCCTGCGCCATTTAAATCTATAAACAACAAAAAAAGAAATAGCCATCAAAGCACTGAAGTTGCTCAGGATGGCTTTTACTTTTCTGGACGCTTGTAACTCCACAATTAGCATTTCCATATCAGAGTAGAATATATTTCTATAGGTTATTTTGGGACCCTGTTAAAAGACTTTCTGTTAGGACAGGCAGGACCGCAGTTTTGCTTATTTCCTTTAACAGAATAAACAATATAGATATAAATTAATACACATAAGTTTGGTTCTGACCCCACATCAAATAATCAGTACCCGAGGAGGAATTATTTTTGTTTCTTTGAATCCCAAAGAATGGATTTATACATCAGCTTATCCCAGTCTTAAAGTCAGAAAAGTGAGTTTTCTAAGAAAAACCAGCAGAATTGGCATTGGGGGTATGATGTCTAGAATTTTTAAATTTGGTTATGTTGCTGAGGTTTTACGGAAGTCACCCTTCTATATCCATAGCGGTGCCTTTGCATAATGCACATAACTAAACAAATCAATTTAGAAATGAAGAATATAGTTCAGCTACTAATTCAGTTCAAATAATAAATTTTTATTTTATTATTTTTTTAATGTTGATTTACTTTGAGAGAGAGACAGAGCATGAGCAGGGGAGGGCAGAGAGAGAGGGAGACACAGAATTTGAAGCAGGCTCTGGGCTCTGAGCTGTCTGCACAGAGCTGACACGGGGCTGACACGGGCTGACATGGGGCTTGAATTCACAAACCGCAAGATCATGACCTGAGCCAAAGTCAGATGCTCAACTACTGAACCACCCAGGTACCCCAAATAATAAATTTTTAAATGGTAAAACTTTGGGGGTGCCTGGGTGGCTGACTTTGGCTCAGGTCATGATCTGACTGTTCGTGGGTTCGAGCCCTGCGTTGGGCTCTGTGCTGACGGCTTCCAGCCTGGAGCCTGCTTCAGATTCTGTGTCTTCCTCTCTCTCTGTTCCTCCCCTGCTCATTCTCTGTCTCTGTCAAATATAAATAAACGTCAGTTTTTTTTAAATGATACAACTTTTGTTTATTGAACTGGCCTTGTTATATTTTAGTCTTTTTGTATCATTAGCATATGTTTTTATGTATGTATGTATGTATTTTTATTTAAAGAGTCATGGGAGATCTTTATGGGACAAACCCTTTGCAATGCAGACTCACTCAATCACCCAAAATATTCATTTAATGATTTCTATGTCAAATACTATATCAGAAAATAGGTAGTTAATAGTAAGCAAGTAAGTACTGTTTCTTCATAAAACTGGGTCTGGAGTGGTGCATAAAAGGTAAACCAATAATCACACATGCATAAACACACCCATACAATTGCAAAGTTTGAGAAATGAGTTAGAAGGGAAGTCATCTGGTTTTAGTGCTGGGGAATTAGAGAGGGAGAAGAGGGCATGTGTTCCTTGGTAAGGTGTCTAAGGAAGTGTCCACTGATGAAAGGACTTTCCGGCTGAGACAAGAAAAGGAGGCTGTCATGCAGTATTTGGGACATGCTTCCTCGGCCACGTGAAAAGCAAATTCACAGGCCCTGCCTCTTAAAGCCTGCGGGGTCATTATGAACAGGACAGACCCTGTGACGTACAGCAGCCAATCTTACACGGCCATTCTGACTCCATACAAATAGTAGTACATTTATAAAGCTCCAGGTAACAATGTGCTGAAATAATAGGGGCAATTCCATGTGCACTCCTGGCAGAGATGTACGGAATGTAAATGAACTTGGCCTGCCTCATCAAAGAGAGTTCCACATAACGTGTCCTGAGTGTGAATGTAAAAGGCAAGAAACTATATGCTGATCAATGGCCAGAGTGATGCAGTTTGAAATGTATGTAAATATCGATGATTAGGCTGCATTACTGCTCATAGTAGGAAACACACATTTTTTTTTCATTCATTAATGCCTTTTAGTGTTTACTAAACACGCACTCTATGTGTTGGGCACCGTGTCTGGGTCTGGTTAATGAGGGTGGAAATCTGTAAAAGACAGGTCTCCTGAAAGTAAGAAGCTTCCGATATTGTTGGGGGACAGACTTATAAACATGATCATGAAATAAATAAATGTCATAGAAGGTAAGCAAAATACCTGTCCCTGGCTCCTCCCTATCTTTCTAACTATCTTTTGCTTTATTTTAAGGCAGAGTTGACTTGAGTTTTCTGTGTTTTAAATGTGATGGACTTTTTCATTGTAGGCCTTATATAGGCTTTGTGTCTGTAACACTCTGCCTACCCACTCATGTGTCGTTATTGTCTATTCACCACTTAAGCTTTGATTTAAATACATTTATTCTAAGCTATCTTTCCTAAATCAGTGTTTCTCAAAGAGTAGTGCGTGAACCCTCCCTATCACAAGTGTCTAAGAATGTACTTTAAAAATGAAAATTCTTGGGTACCTCCACACCAGACCGACCTACGGAATGATTAGAGATCTAGAAAAAAGGCATTTTCGTGCATTTCACTGGAAATTCTTTTGCACCTTCAGTTTGCTCACCACTGTCCTAGATTGTGTCCAGGATCTTTTCTGTGCCCCCATAGCCACAATGATCTGCCCCTACCATTAAGTCTTATGGCCTGAAACCATAGGTTGTCTGATAACTTAATCCTCCAAAATGACTGAAAACTGAGAGATAAGGAAATGTCTGCTTACTAGCAGTTGTGAAATCCACGGTCTCACACAGAGCATGGTTGCCAGAGGTGGCCCATAAATAGATGAATGTTTTACAGTAATGAAGCAGATGTTACCCGGTAGTTAAGGGACAGAAAGGCCTTCTAGGCAGAGTGTATGCCTGTTCAGGCAAGACAAAGCGGTTCAGGTTGTGTGCAGCACAGATGGGGCTGGGTGGGTGGGTGTAAGTTAGCTCATGAATGGCTGTAAGGGGGGGTTTCTCTTCATGTTATCAACAGTCAATACCTACAGGTGTTATGTATGATGAAGTAGGGGGCAAAACAGGAGGATAAGGTCCAAGAGACCTAGGTCTGAGGCCATGGACTGTTTAATTTTCTTAGGACTTGTCCTTGATCTTATGTCTTAGTTTGCATAACTGGTAATTGAATAGAACTATTTCCCCCTTTCTCAGTTCACAAGGATGAATATTTACACAGAATATACAAAGGAACATGCCATGGAAAACATAAAAGCATTAAGTAAATGTCAAGTTTTTTTTTTTGTTTGTTTTTGTTTTTGTTTTTAAATACAGTTTAACATTCCACTTTAAGGATTAAAAGCTTTATCTGAGGGATACAGTTCTCGGCCTTGGAATAGTCACGGTAGTTAAATTTTCAGGCTACTTCTCTCTTGCCTGAAAGCCACAAAGGACTCTGGAGGCAAAAACTTTTCACTTGTATACTGTTCATACCTTCCATTAACATCAGCTTCCTTTATTTATATTTTATATTGGTACAACATTTTACTCTTCTAAGCCCAGGTTAGATGGGTCTGCATGGCTTGTACTTTGACACTTTAGGATTCAAAAGTCATAATGGCTTTTGACATATAGCAAATGTCATGTTACATCCTAGAGCCATGTCTATTTTTAGCAAATGGCTGATCTTTTCTTCTCCTCCTCCTCCTCCTTCTTCTTCTTTTTCTTCTTCTTCTTCTTCTTCTTCTTCTTCTTCTTCTTCTTCTTCTTCTTCTTCTTTTAATATCCAGAATAAACTTCCTACATAAAATTAGCCTGGATTGGCTCAACCATGATCTTAGTGTCAAACAATTTTGACCATGTGAAGTATTGTGCTTTCTGTGGCTAGAAGAAGCCACTTGCTTTAATAGAGGGACTAACTTTGATTTGAAGAGATGAGTGTTTCTAAATTACTGTAGAAAGTCCAGTTTAAAAATGCTTGAAGAAGTTAGTCTATAATAACTTAACCAATCAAGTCATTCAGAGTTTTGGTACAACATGCATTCAGTTTGTCTGTGTGAAGTGGAAATTTAATGCAAAGACTTTACAGCAAACAAATCAACATTTACATCTTCATTCTCTCATAAAAAATGCAGTTTATTTGAGCATGCTTAGGGCCATTGAATCTAGGCAAAGGAGTCTGGAATGGATGAGTAGTAGGAAGAATAAAGATAATAATTAATAATAGCATTAATAACAATAACAATAAATGCATTTAAGGGCACTGAACTAAGAATCAGAATTTTTATATTTAATCCAGCACAATCCACGTGCCGAGTACTCCTTGTCACTGTTTTACAGTGGACAGAATTAAAACTCAGAGATAAGAAACACAAGTCATATGTGCAAGTGCACAATCCACCAACAGGCACATCTCATTTCCAATCTGTGCTTTATTTCAACACACCATGCTGCTTCTACCTCAGTATTTGAGGGCAGTGGGGATAAACTGTAATGAGAATCAGAAACCATATTTCAATGATGTTCGAAGCGTACTGAGAGGGAGAAACTAAGTCAGTTTCAAACAAGACGTTCTGTAGGTTTTTTTCTTTGTAAAATACCTGCGGTTCCTTCAGGTGGTGGTATGTAGTATAAGGAGACACCATGTCATTCTCCTTGAGTGGATGGCACTCTTTAGTGGGAGCAGAAAATTGTGAAAAGAGTGAGAAAGAGACCAGCAGCATTCTTCACTGGTGGGGCCTTTGTATTCTTGTTCTGTCATTTCGGAGGAGCCACATTCATGGTTGAGTTCGTCTTCTGTTTTTCATTCTGTAGCCCACACATGCTCTAGTTCCTTATGATTCTAATGCAACTGTAACCTAAAAATAATAAAATGAATTATGAAACGCATTATGTATTTAATATAACACACAGTTCAGCAAATTCTAACGAGCAAATTCAATCAAAACAACTTGTGTTCTCCTTAGTTTTTGCAACTTATTTCTTCTTAATAATGTAAAAAAATGTCTTTTTCTACCCAGGATATGTTTGGGGAGTTTTGGGGGAGGCAGCATAGCTTAGGTAAAGAATTTGGCATTTCAAATGGAAATCCAAAGCACAATACACCTCGTACCATTCAGAATGTCAAAAATTTAAAAAGGCAAGTAGCAAGAATTGGCGAGGATGTGGCGAAAGGGGACCCTCACGAACTGTTGGTGGGAATGTAATTTGGTGCAACCAATGTAGAAAACAGTTAAGGAGGTTCCTCAAAAAATTAAAAAAATAAAACTACCGTATGATCCAGTAATTGCCCTGCTGAGTATTTACCCAAAGAAAACAAAAATGCTAATTCAAAAGATATATGCACCCCAGTGTTTATTGCAACATTATTTACAATAACCAAGATATGGAAGCAACCCAGATGTCCATGGACAGTTGAATGGATAAAGAAGATGTGGTGTATACAATAGAATATTACTCAACCGTAAAAAGAATCAGATCTTGCCGTTTCCAACAAGGTGGATGGACTTAGAGGGTATTATGCTAAGCGAAATAAGTCAGAGAAAGACAACATGTGACTTTACTTACATATGGAATCTAAAAAACACAAAACTAATGAAAAGACAAAAAAAATCAGACTCATAAATACAGAAAACAAATTGGTAGTTGCCAGAGAGGAGGGGGTGGGGGGATGGATGAAATAGGTGAAGGGCATCAAGAGGTACAAAATCCCATTTGTCAAATAGTCATGGGGAATAACAGGGAATAGCATAGGGAATGCAGTCAATTATATGGAAATAGCATATGGTGACAGATGGTTCCTACACTTATGGTGAGTATTTTGTAATGTGTGTAATTGTCATCCCTATGTCATATACCTGAAATTATTATACTATTGTACGTCAACTAAATTTCAGCTACAAATAAAAGGAAATGACAACACAGGAAGTTGGTACTGTTGTCTCCATTTTCTGGTTGGAGAAACTAAATCTCAGAAAGGTTAACTTACCCAAAGATCTGCAGAAAGTGGTGGGGATGGAACTCAAAACAGCAGGGGGAGGTTAACTGAATGGGAAGAGTTAAAAAAATATATAGTTTGGCATTTCAAGTTATAACCTCAACTTTGGTGGGGCCTCAACTTTGCCACACAATCGTTTTTATCTCTTTTAACTTTTCGGTGTGTCAGTTTCTTCACCTGTAAATTTTGGAAGAGAGTAACAAATATCTGGAAGAAACTTTGAGGGGAAAAGAAATAATACTTTACAAAGAATTATTGCATAGTTACATAATAGGTACTTAATACATGGTGAATATCGAGTCCTTGTGGCTTTTGAGGTTTTTTTTGTTTTTGTTTTTGTTTTTCTTTGGGTTGTTTGTTTGTTTTAGCAAATGATTTTTCCTTACTGCATATTACTTAACAAGGTTATAAGAAGGAAAAATAATCCTAACTTTTTTTTTTCTGTCTCCATATATGTAAAGATATGAGAAATCGTTATATCAGGCCTCACACTGGGAGTATTTTCTCCTATAAGGGATTCTTGTCCCTTTCATTTATTTTCATAAGCATCCCCAGGTTTCCATCTTTATTATCCATCTAGAATAAATGCACTTTCCTCGACATAAGACTTTGTCCAAAACATCTCTTCCTAAGGAGAGAATGTCATTTTCTGGCATTATCCCCAATCTCTCCACGTGCTGATTCTTGTACCTGGAGCATGTATTCCTAGCAGTCACTATAGTGATGTCCTCTAAAGACCTTGGGCCTGATATAAGCTTCTTTCTAACTGGGTTCTGGAAATGAGATCTGGCACTTTTGACTTAGACCCTTAAGACATAGTGACATTGACATGTCACTTTCAGCTGCTTTGAAATCCTACAAGGCAGAAACTTCATGCCAGTTTATGCTTTTCTGCTCTTGTCTTCTGCCTCTTTTGCTAAATGTTCTGATCTCTAATTGAACCCCTTGATAACTTCCACTCAGTAGTGAAAGTGCATTTGGAATTGTAGCTGCGTAGATCGCATTCTACTGACATTTGGGCAGGAGCAACTGGTCTTCATTAGAGAAAGCTTTTTGGCCTGGGAGACTATTAAATAACAATGTTTAAAAAGTCTCTTCTGAGACAAAGTCTTTTAAAGCCCGTATTATTAAGAAATAAACATACGTATGATCCTTTAATGAGTAACAAATACATACAGCTACTATAGGATGTTTTTTAGAATCTATAGGTTATTTATTGGAATCTTTGGAAATCAGCAGTTTCCTCCCCTGCCCCAATGTTCTGTTACATTCACAGAAGCGTCACTTCACATCGCTATTGAATTTTCATTATCATTGCCTGGACAATTCTCATGAAATCTCCGACATGCAGGGGTAAAAGAATGGCCCATGGAGATATCCAAACCCTAATCCTCAGAACCTGTGAATGTGTTAGGTTAAGTGGCAAAGAGGAAGTAAGGTTGCAAATGCAATTAATGTTGCTAATCACCTAGCTTAAAACAGGGAGATTATTCTGGAGCATTTGGGTGAGCCCACTGCAATCACAGGGGTCCTTAAAGTGAAAGAAGAAGGCAATAGAAGCGAATTAGAAGCAGATGTAGCTGTGGAGGAAAGACGTGCACCATACCTGGCTTTGAAGATGGGGGGAAGGACAATAATCTAAGGACTGGGTATCTCAGAGGGGATAGGAAAAGATGACAGATTACCCCCCTAGGACCTCTGTAAGAACTGCAGCCTTGCAGGCACCTTGATTTTAGCCTGGCAAGATCCATGTCAGACTTTTACAGAATTATAAGACAACAAATTGGTGTTATGTTAGGTTGTTTAATTTCAACTGTCTAGGTTTGTGGTAATTTGTTTTAGTGGCTACATAAAATTAATATGCATGGTTTCTTTCCTTTTTTTGGTAAGAAGGGAGGGACGATAGACTGGTGATGTGTACATGGGTGTCGAAGGCGGAGAATATAAGGGCAAAACTGGAAAAGGTATTGTTAAGGGATATTAATTTCTCTTTTTCTTCCATATTCTCATCACATCTCTTTCTGCATGCTGCCCAAAAAATTCTCACCTGGAGATACATGGAGGCACTCTTTGACCATACATGGATTTCAAATAAATTTAATCTCCAATGGGTACAGAGGGAAGCACCTGCCCTCTTCCAGAAAATAAACCGAGTATCATAATAAAATAATGATTTGAATCATCTAGGTAGGATTAAACTATTGCACCTTAAATAGAAGAAACAGCTCATGTGTATTGTAGTTGTATGTAATTGTATCATAGCAATTTGTTTAAATGATCTTAGCTAGAAGAGAGAAAGTGGCTGAGTAATCTTACTACAAATCTTGAAGAGAATAAGGCATTTGATCTTGCTGTGAATCAATGATTGCCTCTTCACCTTTCACAAAGAGTCAAAGATACTTTGGAAGACTGCTGTCAGAAAATCCGTGCTCCCCAATCAGTACCATGAACAGAACTAAGCAGGTGAAAATCTCGAATCTGGTCAGTTTATACAGACCGCTTAAAACACTGAACATGAGAAACTTCTGGAAGTGCCACTTTGACTTCTATTCCCTCTACCTCTTTTCATTTTTTTTCCCTTGTGACACTTTTGAGTGTGATGTTGTAATGAGCATTGTAGTGTGCTTGAACTAATCCCTGGCATCCATAGATTAATGGTGATGGGGATAATGAAATAAATTTTATAAAACATTTAGAGTGTAGAACAGATTTATTAAGTCTTTGTCACAGTGCATAAAATACACAAATGAGACTTTGGAAGTTTGAAATGTTATCTCAAAGCAAAGATAGCCCTAACAGTTTCCTATGAGAGGTGGTTGATATATCGATGATAATCATGGGGATAAGGTTTGGGAAGAGGAGACAAAGAAAGACCTGGAATGGTTTCCCTTAATACAAAGAATTACAAGGCAATTTCTGGAATTTCAGACATTATTTAAAGAGGTTATGAGGCATAGTTTGAAAAAGAGAACACACACACACACACACACCAGCTTGTTTCCCATCTTGCAGAGCATCTTGGATTGGATTCTGAAGTCGCCAAAGCAAACATCATGGGTTTTGTCGGATGCCTGTCTTCAGTCCAATACAACCAGGTAGCACCCCTGAAGGCAGCCCTGCGTCATGCCACCATCGCACCTGTGACTGTCCAAGGGACCCTGACAGAATCCAGCTGTGGCTCTGTGGTGGATGTGGATGTGAATGCAGTGACCACAGTGGACTCTTCATCAGGTACAGTGCAACTGCCCTCCTTTGATAGTGCTACTTTTTTTTTAAAAGAATGAAAAATATTTTTAATATTTATTTATTTTTGACAGAGAGAGAGAGAGAGAGAGAGAGAGAGAGAGAAACGGAGAGACAGAGCACAAGTGGGGGAGGGTCAGAGAGACAGAAAACGAAGCAGGCTCCAGAGTCTGAACTGTCAGCACAGAGCCCAATGCGGGGCTTGAACCCATGAACCGTGAGATCACGACCTGAGCCAAAGTCGGGCACTCAAGAGACTGAGCCACCCAGGCACCCCCTGATAGTACTACTTTTGATATCTTCAAGAATTTTCTAGGTTAAAGGGTAGTATTACTCAAGTCCTTATTTTATATGATCACAGGTAGTTAAGAATTATGACTGATTTCTCATGGTTGAACTTTATATATATTGAATATAATCCCACTTTTAATATGATGAGTAGTTAGAACTACATGCATATTTGTGCATATACGTGTGTATATATATATATATACACACACACACACACTATGTATATATACACATATGTATATATACACACTGTGTGTGTGTGTGTGTGTGTGTATATATATATATATATATATATATATATATATATATATATACTACAGTTTAAATGACTACCACCCACCACTCTGAGGATTAAAGAGTTTAGGGTCAGAGAGGCAGATTTGTTGTTGAACTAATATAATTCATGTGATATAATCAGCCTTCCTTAACAATAGGAAAGTCCCACAGCAGTATCACCCATATATCTTCTCTCACTTTACCACTCCCTAAAACACCTCTTCTGTCTTTCCTTAGTCACCATCATCGTGGGGAACTTAAAGCATCCCTGGGATTTGTTTTAATATAATCAAGTGTGGTAATCAGTTGCCAAATTAGTTATTAATTATGAACAAAGAAAGCGGGTTGAGTTTTGCTGTTGCCCACTCGTCACCAAGCTTGGTGTCTTCCTGGCAGCAGTGAGGCATAACGGAAAGAAGCACAATGTGATAGGTGACTAGCCTTGATTTGAATTCTGAGTCTGCCATGGATGAACTATAGAACTCCAAACAAGTTACTAAATGACTATGATCTAATCTCCTTATCTGTGAAACGGGAAAAATAATACTCATGTTGTAGGTATTTCCTAAGGATGCAGTGATAATGATGACAGCTGTTATAGGTCTGAAAATGTCACATGCACCATATGCATACATATCGGTACCATTATCCCCTTTTAATACATTTGCAGATTTGTTATTTAAAAAATGTTTTCTGGGGGTGCCTGGGTAGCTCAGTCGGTTGAATGTCCAACTCTTATTTTCAGCTCAGGTCATGACCTCACAGTTTGTGAAATCGAACCCCACATCAGGCTGTGCTGACAGCATGGAACCTGATTGGGATTCTCTATCTCCCTCTCTCAGCCCCTCCCCCACTCATTCATTCTCTCTCTCAAAATAAATAACATTTTTAAAAATTGCTTGCTTTCCAGCTCAATGTCACCAGGCCAACAAGTGGCAGAGTAAGATTCAAACCCAGATCTACGTGCCTTCAAACTTGATTGATGTTCGTTTTTCTTTTACTATATATGTAAACATACATATAGTGAAATCCCCCTCCCCGACAGTGAGGGTTCCGTGGGGGTGTTAATCCTCCAGCACCCTTGTCTTTTCTGTCAATGGGCCCAGAATCCTTAGGCAGCTAAAGAAATCTCTGAAGCAGACAGAATATGCATGCTTGAAGTAAGAGGCCATTGTCATGAATAGCGATGGTCCAGCAAAGCAGAGAGGGACATCAAGGTTAATCTGGGAGGTAAACTGTAGGCAAACGCAGATATGGGTGGGTTCCACCATCTTCTGTTTTAGCCCCTACAGCTGACATAAAAGCCAATAGTCATGGAGCTATGGGATGGAAGTTGTGTACCTCGGATGCTTTTTTGTGTGTATGTTTGTTTGGGTTCCTAAAAAAAACCCAAAAAACTGCAAGCTTTTGGGAGCTCTCAACTGTTTGAGAGCACTTGGTCTAACCCACAGATGTGTCTTCTCAAGTCCGTATTGTTGACTGCCTTCCAGGACTCTGAGTGAGGAATGAAGTGCCATGTGTTTTACTCCTTGCAGATCCCTTTGGGAAGACAGATGAGCGGGAACCGCTCACCAATGCAGTTCGAAGTGACTCAGCCGTCATTGGAGGTAAATCATTCCTTGTTGCTGAAAGCAGAGAGGACATAAATGATTCTGTGCTTGGGAGAGATTTATTTGATTCCTTCCTTAATTATGGCCATCTAGCATCCAGAGCCCCGCATGATCTGTGAGACTGGGAGGGAGCCTTTTCAAGAATAGTCATGGGTGCTGTTTGATCAAAGGCGCCCTCTTCCCCCAGCATCTACAGTCCCATGGATGCATCCTGCTCCCGATCCATCAGGCAGCCGACTACTGAGTCAACAGCTGGGACATTTACTTAGTGACAGGCAGTGTGCACCCTGTTCATCTCATGCAGTTGTCAGTTTTCCTAAAGCACAAACACAGCACACCAATAAAACATATGGGAAGAAGCCATGTTGGGGCAGACAGATGGGTGAAAGCCCCAGACCTGTCAGCTTTCTCCAGCAAGTGATTTGGGTTGGATCTAATGAGCAGGGTGAAGCCCACAGGACTGGAGTTTCAAATCCAGCAGCACATATGGTTACAGATACAGATCTTGTCTACTCTGCTGTGAGCTTCCCTCTCCCTCCCCCCTCCCCAGCCTTTCCATTTTCTTCCTGCCTGTTGGTCTCACCCCTTTTTATCCTGCCTCAGCCTGGCTGCTTCCTCCGGTGGCTTGTTTCTTTCCGCCTTGGCCTTGCAACACAGAACGATCCCCAAACCTTGTTTAATTTTAGACACTTGTGAGAGACTAAATTCGTTGTCATCCAGGAGCCATAGCCCTAGCCGGTGCCCCCATCGCTGCCTTCTGGCAGGCCAGATGAACTGATCCACACCAGATGGAGTTCTGTTAAAAGTCGGCACTATCCATTCATTTAACTTCTATTTAATGAGCCTCAGCTATGGGTCAAGCCCTGTGCTAAGTATAGGGATACGTGGATGCTTCCCTCAAAGAACTCACAGCCTGGTGTGAGAGGGGACTGGTAAGCAGAAAACAAGGGACTAGTGAGTAGTGTTTTGAGGGAGGATGTATAAATGGCTGTGGAAGCACAGAGGTGCCCCATTACAATATGACTGTGAGGAACGGACACTGTGACCTTTCCTCTTTAAGGAAGTTCTTAAAATGTCTGACCTGAGTTTCTGCTTCAGGGAAGAGAGTCCAATTTGATTTTTGTTTGGCATCAAGGAAGAATGTATTGTCTGTTTCTCTTCCAACAATTTCTCATTTGACATGTGGAGAAGAGACTTTTGTGACTGCTGACATTTCCCACCCAGTTATATGCTTCCATGAGTCTCTAAGAGCAGGAAAGGCATCCTAGCCCCTTGGGAAAATCCCTCTAACAGTCTGTGTAAAAGAAGTAGAAACTAGTTCTGTATTTCATCTCATAAAGCTGCAGCCCGTTCTTGGGAGTCCCTCACTGCCACCCAGTTTATTCATAGGTTTGTTAACTTACGTGGCTTTACTCCGCCTGATTCTAAAATAGTCAGGGAAAATGCTGTTTAAGGGTTTAGGAATATATTTTTTTTAAAGTAAGCAATCTTAGTGATGGCCCCAGCTCTGATACAAATCGGTAGAAGATGTGCACTCAATATTTTTAACTCTCAAATATCCATGCTTATGTAAATCACAGTGTGCGATGTCCAAAACTAATGTTCTAAAATAAACACATTTTGTCACTCTCCATTCTACTCAGAAAGAGAAACAAAACAGCAGAATACACACTTTCTTGGGAATAAGCTTATATGTGAATGTCATACATACTTCTCAAATATTTGAATGTTGGAAAAACTTACATTCATGTATAGATGCATTCTCCCGTTTAAAAGTCACCAGATTCTACATTTTCACCCTCTTTTTGCTGACTTTGCTCTTTGCATCCCGAGAGGCTTCCTGGCAAAGGGTAGGGACGAGACCTTCGAGTCAGCGAGGGCAACTTGCCGAGTAGATGCAGTAAAATCACATGCAGTGAGAGCAGGCGGGAACCTGACGTAACTGGAAGAGGTCTGCCATTTCAGCTGACTCGGCGTCTCCGGAAAACAGAACATACCATCTCTGCACCGGCCCATGCCTAGCAGAGCACGGAGCAGTGGAGGAGTGCCCTGTATGTTTGGGAAGCGTCCCATTACATAGCAAATCATTTTTAGCAAAGCAAACATACACCCTAAAGGAATTTACATCAGGAGAGGGTGTATTGAGGTGTGTGATGCTTTGGGATGGTTCTCTAGGGTGCTGAAGTAGTTCTAAAATATTTCGTTGCAAGGGGACAAAGAAATTACAAGCGATTACAAATGGCACATGTGCTAATTGAAAGATTCTGTTGCATCTTTAGGCCTAAATCAGGTCTTGAAGAAATAACTAAGAAATCCTTGGCCAGGATGAGTCCATATTTATATGATGGCATTCTCTGATTTAGAATGGCTTTCTTTCTGGCTTCTTAGAAACTGAAGACTGAAGGCATTTCAGCTGGTCTTCATTTCTGGGCAAGAATCTGTTGTTCCTTGTTGGGTTAGTTTTGTTTCGTTCTACTGAGTGCCTTGCCTGCCTCGACTGAATCATCTCTTCCGAGTAGATGGTCCATGATGATTTCCTTCTCTCTTTCTTTCCTCTTTCTCAACAGGAGTGATAGCAGTGGTGATATTCATCATCTTCTCTATCATCGGCATCATGACCCGCTTCCTTTACCAGCATAAGCAGTCACACCGCACTAACCAGATGAAGGAGAAGGAATACCCAGAAAATTTGGACAGCTCCTTTAGAAATGACATTGACTTGCAAAACACAGTGAGCGAGTGTAAGCGGGAATATTTCATCTGAGAAACTGCAGGGTCACCTAATATTCTTTGGGTTGTTGTTAAATTTTTTCTCCTTTCTCCTATCTTTTCATTTTGGTCATCCTCCTTTTCTCATTTGTTTGCCAATTATGTTTGGCACACCCCTGTATCAACCACAGCATCTATCCTCTTGACCCAGCCCAGAAGACCAGGCAGCTATGGCCACTGCCTTCCTTTCCGACAGAGTTATGGTGGTGATAGTGACCACTCAACAGACTGACTTTACTCTAGACAAAGAAGAGACACATGGGTGTACATGTGCATATTTAGTTCTATACTTCCAGTTTCTAAGTAAGATGCACTCTTTAGTTTCGCAGCTGTCCAGTCTTGCATTAAATCTCAGGCTTATGTTGAACCTGAGCTCTGTGACTTAGGCATATGACAGTCACCCTTGACATCCTCCCCCATCTCAAGTTCACTCCTACCAAGGAACTCAGGGTAGAGAAAGAAGATGCTAAAAGCCTGGTTTGCTTCAGTGGCACTTTCAAAGGATTAAGAGAGGTTTGTTTTGTGTTGCTTTTCCTTACCACAGGACATCCATTGCCCTAACCCATCACCCTTTTTCACTTTGACTCTTCTCCCCTGAGTATTTCAAATATAAAATTCCTTATAGTAGTGAGCCATTCCTTTGCTCCTTTCATGCCACTCTCTCCTGGGGCCGACACTTTAGAACTGCACACAATAGCATAAACCTAGGGGAAGCATGGAAAATAGTATCTTGAAACTAGGAGGTAAAAAGGAAAGCTGCTAGGAAGTAGATGTTCTATAACTTCAAAAATGCCTCTTCCAATTTTGTAAGAAATGTTAGCTAGGTTATTCCTGGGATTATTATACTAAGGTATATATATATATATATATTTATATATATTTATATATATATATATATATAAATATATATATATATATATATATTTATATATATTTATATATATATATATAAATATATATATAAGTTGCTGCAACATAAAGAAATTCAAATAAAGGTCTAAAATAGTACCTGGTTCCATGAAGAGCTTTAAAAATAAAAATTAAAACAAAAAATTTTAAAAAAACCAAAACTGCACGAAAGAAGAGAAATATCAAGCAGGATTCTTCCCTTCTATCTACTCACCAACGATCTAGTGACTAAAGTGAATGAATGCAGGTGTCATGTTTTCTAGCAGACACAATGACCCACCTCTGTCCATAGAGACATTCTCTGGGAGGTTCAGGGCGTACTGACTGGGGCATTATGGTTTCCCTGTTGAACCCTCACTGCTTAGTTTGAGAGGCCCTCTTAGGTTCTACAGTGAATCACATTTTAAAGTCATCTATATTCCATGTATATAAAGGCCCCCACACACATCTTTTTGCAGGCATAGACTCTCACATGAGGTGATGTGAAGTTTCAGGGTATCTGTCCCTCCCGAAAACAAAGCATCGAAGAAACATAGTTATTCCTTCAAGAAGGCATCCCTAGCTCATCCACGAGGTGGTAGTAAGAATCCTAATGATTTTACTATGGCGATGGGTCTCACTCTGCCTCTGGGCCATCTTGGAGAAAAAGAGAAGGGGAAAACAATATAAAGTCTCCGGTATGCTGAAAATACCAATATAATGATCCACAAATGTGGAAAGTCCTTGCTGATTCTCTTTACGAGACAGATTCGGTTTGGGAAACAATTACCACGTTGCAGTTTGCCAGCCTCAACAGTGAGCAGACATTCCATTTTCTTCGTAGTGTGTCTATCTCCCCTGGCGTGGCCAGGCTCACGATGAAGAACTCATTAGCTCCGTCTCATCTCAAATCCGTTTCAGGCTTTCCTTTCAGGGTCTGAGCACGTGGGCAAGGATCAGCTTGTAATCATATTTATCAACTTGAAGATGTTGTTCTAAATATACATTCTCTTCTTAAAACTATCTGCAGATTCTTAATCACATCATCATGATATCATTTTGCTAGTAAATGTATTTAAAGGATTCCAACGCTGGCATCTTTGTCTTTTTGTTTGTTTGTTTTTTGTTGTTGTTTTTTTTTTCTTCTAGCATTTTTAATAAGATGAATGAATCATCAATAAGAGGAAAGATCTTTAAATATTATTTTCTCCTGCCCCTTCCACCCCTGTTTCCAATGTTCACTTTTGAATTGTTGATTTCCATAAAAAAGGCTGTATAAATCAGCCTCTTGCTGATTTGGACTACGGGGACACAGTCCTTTCTCCCCTCAAATAAAAGTCACCACGAAGCACAGTAGGTTTAGCCTGAAGAGTCTCCAATAATGAAATGGAAAAGCAAAGGAAGGTGTGAGGAATAAAACTGGAACCCCTCATTATTCAAGTCTCTGAGAAGCAAGGACTATATTTTGCTGGCATAGCGCTGACAGAAGAAACGGAGAACTAGCAAAGGCCAACTCCGAGTATTTGCTTTCCTCATCCACTTACAAACGCTTGTAGGTAGTTCTATAGGGTGAAGATTCCGTGAAGCTCTCTTCTTGCCCCTCCCACACTGCAGAATCCACCAGCATGCCTCCCCACATATGTAGACTGTCTATACGTACGCGCTCCGTATCACAGGCCGAGAAACCAATGCCAAGACCGTGCAATCAGCACATCACTCTTGTAAGTAAAGTCTCAGGGCTAAACCAGAATTATTTTTACAGGGTTGGATTGTTTCGTAACCCCAGAGAACACTGACTTTCACTAGATGTATATGGAAACAAGCAAGCAGCTCCCTCCAAAGCAAAACACAATTTTCACTTAGAAATAAGTGCTAACTCTGCCTGTCTTTCCTCAGTGGTACCAAACCCAGGTAGTTTTGTGCAACTGTTGAATCTGTTGCGTGAGTGTTCTGACCTTTGAGCGATTATAATCTAAAACAAATCGTCATTGAAAGCACTCTGCCCCCTCCTTAACCCCTGTTTTCTGCTTCGGTAGTCAGGTTTCCTGACTGCATGCTCTGAGAGCTGGACCACCATAATCCCCCACTGTAACCCTCGGTCCTTGATAGCTGTGGATTACAAAAATATTTCATGGAATGTGGTCGCTTTATAGCACAACCGAAAGCACCCGTGCAATTTCACATTCTAAGGGGGATACTTAATTGATATAATTTCTACCAAGCAAACCTATTTACATAAGCAACAGTATGTATGCTTACCCTAAAAAATACTTCACACCCACTGCAACATTCGCTGGGTGTATAGGTTAGACTGCCGTGGTCTCTATGAGAATTCACCTAGAGAATTAGACATTTGTCGCTTCTCTGGATAAGGGTTTATGGATAACTTAGCCTCTTCTGTTCAGTCTCAGCTGCATATGGGAGATTTATTTTAAGGATCCGGGACTGATTTTTTCAAACAGTTTCTGTTCCCTCTTGTAATCACAGACATGGCACTAAACCTGACTTCTACCTTTTGTTAGCTCCATGACCATTGCAGGGTAACAGGAGCAGGATCAGAACAAAAGAAATAGATTGTTCCCTTTCCTTATTCATCATGAAGTACATACTGAATGCCCAGTACCCCAAGGGTTGAACTAGACATTGGCTGCACAAATATAAATTATACCTTGTTCTTGCCCTTAGAGGAGCTCCAAGTCTATCAGGGCAAGAACAAGGTATAATTGTTGTAAAAGGGCTAGGCAGAGAGTGTTATAGAATACAGAGCAGAGGTCCTGCATGATTATTTTTGCAAAGCCTTGGCTAGGGACTGAAGCAGATAATTTTCTGGAAAATGTTCATAATTTTTCTTGTATATTCCACTTTCAATATGCCGCCGTGTTTCTCTTCCTCGAACCAAATATCTGTCTATGCAGATATATTTCTGTAGAGGGAAATGGACTAACTCTTTAGGAACGGCAAGAAAAGATGGTCCTTGTCTCTAAAGTACTTTGGGGAAGGCCTGATTCTTTCCATTCTTGCTTCTTTTCTGGTTGAGGGATTCTGAAGCCCCTTCCCATCAGTCAGACCTAAGCGATGGATTGGGGGCCCTCTGTGGGGGAGGGACAGCGACCTCCACTTCCACTCCCCTCCTCCTCTCATATCAATTCCTTCAAGGCCATGTGGTTATAACCATTTGCTCTTCCAAATGCCCCTTAACGTGTCTGCTGTCCTCTTGCCCCTCCTAAAACCCTTCTTTGTCCCCACGAACCATTTGACTCTACTTAGAAAGGTCTCTGAGAATGAGATGAAGTAGCTTCGAGTAAATAACTGACTAAAAATTGTTGTCCATCTAAGTGAGGTCTCACTTCTGTGCCCCGGGTGAGTTTTTCTCCAATCCTGAAAGTCACACCTGTCTCTTCTCTGCAGGAAGCTCATTCACTTAGAGGAGCCGCACCGGGAGGCTACGAACAGAGTGTCTCCTCCAAGATATTCAGGGAAATAGGAATCAGGCTGTTGAAATCTTTCTTACAAAAAGCCTTGACAGTTTGTCCACCAACTTGCCCTGGCTTCCTTTGAATTCCCCCACAGCTGCAATCCATCAAGTCCACATTGCAACCCCGGCCTGCCAAGAGGAATTTGAGACAGTGTGTAGCTCTCCTCTTCATTTTTCCTTAGCCTAAAGGCTTTGACATAGGCTCCTGTTGTCCTACGGGTCACAAGCGGACCAAAGGAATAAAGAGGTTTCCTTGTTCCCCAAGATGCAAAAATGGTTCATGGGAAAAGGCGAAAGCAAACCCCAAACTTTCAGAAAACATGGAGGCTGACTGGGTGCTACTTCATGTCTGTCATGCAGTTGGAAAATGTTTTCTTTAAAAGACACGCAGTGTAATTGAATTACTTCCACACACTGTTCTTGGTTCTTTTCTCCGCCCTTCCTCCCACGCTCCCACCCCCACTGTTGTTGAGCCCATCCAGTTTGCAGATTTGGGTCCCTGGTGTGCATCGTTGCTTCCACAAATCCCAAACAGTTAAACCTCTTAAAGGGGGAAAAAGCAGCGTAAGCAGACACATACACAAAGATTTTGTAAATAGGGCTGATAGTCAGACTTTCTCCAGGACATCCTACATACACGGCTCTTCAGTAGGGATAGACACATCTCCTCTTGAGTTGGCGGTTGTTTGAAACCTTCGTATAAGGTTTTGATACTGAACTCTTGCTATTTTTGAGTGATTTTCTCTTATTTTGCACTATAGAGCTCTGAGAAAGAACAGAAAAGCACATTTTAGTTTTTTTAGTGAAATATTGTACTTTGTCGGCTAGTTGTCTGTCTTTTGTAATGTTTATAGACTACAAAGTGGCTGAGTAGATGTGAGCAAGGATGAAGGCAAAGCTTGGTGTGGGTGTTTCCACCACACCTGCTGAGAACACGTTGAGGAGGAAAGGAGGATCTGCGGCAACAGTCGGTGGCCATCTCAGGTGTGGAGGGTCATTGCTCCCACCATGGAGCAGGGGCAGCAACTCTTCCCTCTTTCTTGGCTCCTAAATCAGGAGTCCCTTCAGTGCATTTGGATCACTGTCTTACACATTAGGGAAAGAGGCAATATCATGGGCTTCACATGACGAAGCCCTTACCAACCTTGGCATGACATTTTTTTACACTTCTCAGCCCTACTCCAACCACGTCTCCCTCCTGTCCCCAATATTTTTATTTCAACAAGATTTTCATTGTGTGCTATCACCACAGTGACCCAACCTGCCCAGGTTGAACACCCAGATACAATTTTAAGGACAAGAAGGTGTCAAAACAACTCTTCGAATCCACTATCCCAAATCAAAAGCCCCATGGGTGGGATGCTTGAGGTCCTGAAATCAGTCTAGTGGTCCTTCTTTCCCCTTCATTGGTCCTGCCATCCATGTGGCATGCCACATTATAAGATGATGTGATACTGTCCATCCCCAACAACAGATACTGCCAGGGACCCACCATCTAACACTATTTAGGAACACTGGTTTTCTCAATCCTGACCACTGATGCAGAATACCAGAACAAAATTAAGAGAGCAGTCCTAAGCCATGACCAAAGGTGAATCTAATTGTTTTAACAATTAAATGTTGGTCTTATTTTCATTCACATCATGTTCTTCCATGCCTCAGATGCCAGCGGTAGCCTCAGAGGACATGAAAAAGGTGCTGGGCATTCAAGAGGAACATTGTATTACCCTGTAGATTCTTTGGAAGGCCCATAAGTAGAAACTTTCAGTGAAAATTTAAGGGATAATACTTAACAGGCTTCTGCCTAGTCATACTTTTCCATTATAGTCAACCCCATCCCCAAGGCTTTACATGAAATATTAACATAGTCTCTTCTATCTGAATGGCAGTGTCAACCTGTGTAACCTTGCCCTGCCTTAAATACTCATGCAAAAAATACCAAACCTTGCTTTAAAGCAGCATAGTTATAGTGTGAGAGGGTCTTATTTAGTGAGGTCCAACACGAAGACTTTTCTCCTTCTGAAGCTGGTAGTTAACATGCCTCCTGATACCATGTGCTGTCTTAAGCTGTCCCTTCCTTCAGTCAACTGGAAGAGGCAAAAGGGGTGCAGGGTTGTCACTGGGAATAGAAGGACAGGCTGAGGGGGAACCAGGAGTCTGCCTCCAGGATTTGATAGCGAAAGAGTCAGCAAACTTTTTCTGTAAAGGGCTGGATGGTTTAATTTAGGCTCTGCAAGCCAGACAGTCTGAAAGTTGCAAATACTCCCTTCTCCTGCTGTGGCAGGAAGTGGGCCATACACAGACAAAGAGGCATGGCTGTGTTCCAATAAAACTTTATTCACAGAACAGGCCACATGTCAGATTTGGCCCATGGACTGCAGCTTGCTGATCTCTATGATAGCCCATTGCCATGTCCATTTCAGATGGGAAATCTCTCTCTGGCACGCAGTGGTCCTCCTTTTTGAAGAATGAGAAAGAGTGGGGGGATTATTTTTAACAAGTAAATAATAAAATGCAAAATAACTTCTCCCCCCCAAAAAAACTATATGTAGACTTTCTATTATGGCAAAAGCACAAAACAGGTCACCTCTCTTTGTAGATCTGCCAGAGTCTTGCTTTTTCCTTTGGATCTTCTCATTTTTGTTCCCAAAACAGAATCTCAAGTGATGTTGCCTCGTTCCAAGTCAGTTTTGTAGACCACGTAACATGTCTTAATAATACACTGTATGGGGAAAAATAAAACGTTAGCCTTAGATTTCTTTGTTTTCTATGGTTACTGTTGTACAGAAGAAAGACTTAAACTGTAAATAATGTATATTTAATAAAGAGAGAATTTTGTATGATTTTGTGTGGAAGCCAAATGTGTCTTGCTGTGTTTTCTTGGGTTAATGAAGAGTCTAACAATTAATCCCTTAGCTCTCATTCTCATCCCTTAGACCATTAACTCCAAGACAACATGACCTGTGGTGTTGCTGGAGAAACATGAAACTCCCACTCCCTGGGTTTATTGATTTCAGCGGGCCTGAACGTGCTGTCATGGGCTGTCTCGTCACTAGGCTGAATTATACTCGCCTGCTTGCCTGGCTCAAATGCTTATGACAGCAAGCTCAGTGACTTGGTCAAAAGGCACGTTCAGGGCTCTGGAACCATCCGGGTTTCATCTACCTGTATGAAACCCTAGGCCTCTCCTAAACCTTCATCCCTGCCAGCTTAACAGCAGCCACTTTGCTTATCTTGCCTTCCCCTTCTTCCCAGAGAAAACCCCAACCCCAACTAGACTTTTATGTGTTTAGGATATTAAACAATCCATAGTGATGAATTAGAACTCACTTCATATGCTGATTAAGACTTCTATGTATGGGGTAGTCAGTCAACAAACAGTCAAAAAACTGGCAAAGGTTTTAAACAGGAGACTGACACTATCAGATTTACCTTTTACAAAAATCTCATCTAACTTCTCAATGAAGAATGGGCCATGGAGAAACAAGAGGGGAGGGGGAGAGAACAGTTAGGACCCATTGCCCAGAGGGAGGTTGTTTGGACTACAGCTGTTATAGAAGAGAATATAATAGTAGAGCTGGGTCCAGAGAGAACCAAGAGGGTTTGCTTATGGACTTGAAGGAGATTATGAGCAGAACAAAGAACCAAGAAAGATTAGAACTTGGGGCTTAGGCCACTGAATGGACAGGAGAAAATAAATAGCTTTGTCTTGGAGAATGGTGGCTGAGAAGTAGGAAGAGTGGATCCTGAGCTCAATTTGGGATTTTGTTAAGTTTAGGATTCCCATTGGGCAATAAGTGTAGGTGTCAAGCAGGTATCTGGGTATATGTCTGCAGTTCAGGAGTGTGGTCTGCTCTAGAGAGATACTTGGGAGATATTTGAATCTGTATCTGCATTTACAGATCTACACATCTGTGTGTATGTGTGTGTGAGCGTCTGATTGAGATCATCCAGACAATGAATGCAACTAGGGAATAGAGCCTGGAACGATGGTCTGTTAGAGGAGAAGGAGGCAGACCTCGAGGAAGGAGGAAGACGGGGTGAGTAAGTTGGAGCCCAGAAAACAAAGTGTGTAATGAAGAGGAAGTGAACAGCTCTTAAATGCTACTGAGAAACCAAGTCAGATGAGAATAGATAGTGATCATGGGCTCTAGCAAGATCAAAGCCCTGACGACCCTTAGAACCACTTAATGAAGAAGTGGCAAGTCCATGTGATTTCGAGTCAGCTGAAGGGATGGAGAAGCTAGGGGGAAGCATGGGATAAGACTCAGAGCAATAATTTTATGGTACAAACATGGACATTGGAGCCAGGCAAGCCACTGGGGCTCAAATCCCACAAAATCCCATTGTCTACTTTTGTGACTTGAAATAGATTAACCACCATAATCCTTGGGTTTTGAAGATGTAAATTGGAAAATTAAACACAAAGACCTTTAGAGACCCTGAGTATCAAATACATGCAAACCACTTAGCCAAGTACATGAGCAGTGGGGCCCTTCGTAAATGCTTCCTGCCATTATTTATCTCTTTATCCTTTCCAAATGTATTGAAAACAAGTGACACATATCACACATAATTTACTAAAGCTAGCCATAGAAAAGTTAGTCATGCTTTGCTCTGCAAGGAGGCTCAGTAATGGCTTGTAAGCAGATTGGACTAGGAAGAAGTCTTGAGTTCTAGCTGTGGCTCTGCCATAAATGAGATTTTGAAATGCCCTGTCCCTGCAAAAGTGGGGACTGATTCTAAATAATGAAACAAATCCACTATCTTAAACATTTACAATAATTCTGGATAGCAGAGAAATTGACCTATGGGCTTTTGGCCAGACACTCATGGCTTCAAATCCCAACTCTTCTAATTAGTAGCTGAGGGACAGTAAATACATAAATCCTTTCTCATCTCTGAGGTTCAATGAATTTTAAAACAATATTCATGTACTAAAAATATGTTCGTTTCCCTATGTCTTTTTCCTGAGCTGCTTTCTAGTCACATAACATAACCAGAGAGTACCATTCAGAGTTAATGAAGGACTGTGTTAATCTTATCCACTTTGCCATATTTGTATTGGTTTAAGCCTATAAAATAAAAGAGAAGGGGTGCCTAGGTGGTTCAGTCGGTTGTCAGACTCTGGATTTTGGTTCATGATCTCACAGTTCATGGGTTCGAGCCCCATTTCACACTCTGCATTGACAGTGAGGAGGCTGCTTGGGATTCTCTCCCTCTCTGTCTGCCCCTCCCCTATTCGTACGTTCTCCCCCTCTCTCTCTCACAATAAGCAAATAAAATTGAAAGAAAGGAAGAAAAGAGAAAACAAATGACTTTGAGTTCAAACAGACATATACTGTGTTGTGGGGAGGACTAACCTCATGGTATTTTTTCCTAATACAATTTTTAAACTGTATGTGAATTGATTTCATTGTTCATGACGGTTCAAAATGAACAAATTTCCGTGGGCCTACATTTGATGGGGTCGATGAGCTCACAGCGTCTGCACATCTGAGACCGGCCAACAGGATCTGACACCAGCGAGCCGGCTGCTGAAAGCCCCGTCTGGAATGTGGGATCCATCCTTGGGGAGGAGACACCAGCGCCAGCCGATGACAGTGTTGAGCAGCGGAAGAAAAGCAAATCCACTTTAGCCGCTCGCTCTGAGGCACTCCAACTGTTCAAATAGGCCTTAGAGAATTAAAGGCTGTCTTACAGCATAACTTTCACCGAACGGAGGAGAAATGCCAGCAAGGGAGAGCGCAGGACGGTGCTCCCTGAAAAGGGCAGGTGGTGGTCCTCACGACCCCCCCCCCCCACTCTGTGGTTTGGAGAGTGTGACAACTTGTCCACGTCTCACAGGGCCCTTTGTTGTGTGCACAGCTCTCATTTAAAAGATACTGGCTTTATGAAGAGAAATGGTATGAGTCAAATATTCTCCTAAATAGAAATGTAATAATAAAATAGTTAACAATTGTTGCACACCTGGTGTATATCAAGTACTTATACGTGCTACCCCTTTTTGTCCCAATGAAACCATCAGAGGAGGACTGTCCTTCTCATTTTGCAGAAAACTATACCTAGCATGAGCAAATTAATTTGCTAAAAGAACTGCACAGTGTTTGAGGTCACAGATGCTTGGAGTCAGTTCCCACTCTGTTATCTGTGTCACTTCAGGCCATGGTCTTACCCTACCTGTGACTCAGCTTCTCATCTGGAAAATAGGAATGGTAACACCTGTTTCCCAGAATAATATAGCTAGTTAGTGGAAGAGTGAAGATTTAAGCAATATCAGCCTTAAACCACATCTAGCTGCACCGAGCTACAGCTAAAACAAATTCAAATAATGTTAATTTTGCCATTGTACAGCTACTCTGTTCCTGGCCTCTATGGCTCAATGAAACTAGAGGAAAATCTCCAACTAAACAAGATAAACCAAAAGGCCATAAAGAGAAAATCAAAGGGTTCTCTGGCTATACATGGTTACGCTTCAAAACACCAAAACTGCGCTACCAGTAGAATATGTAGGAATCATTTTGTGTCTGCAGGAAAACCTCTGTGATGTACCTGTCTCAGGGTCAATCCCCTGTGCATAGGGAGTGTAGCTGATCTTTACTCTCCAGAGGTCTAAAGAGGCAGAGCCTCTTCTTTTTTTTTTTTTTAATTTTTTTTTAACGTTTATTTATTTTTGAGACAGAGAGAGACAGAGCATGAATGGGGGAGGGGCAGAGAGAGAGGGAGACACAGAATCTGAAACAAGCTCCAGTCTCTGAGCTGTCAGCACAGAGCCCGACGCAGGGCTTGAACTCACGGACCGCGAGATCATGACCTGAGCCGAAGTCGGCCACTCAACCGACTGAGCCACCCAGGCGCCCCGAGGCAGAGCCTCTTCTAGAAGAGAATAACATTATTCAAATGCTCACTTAAAGCTGAGCCCACAGAAAACATTTTTCAGCACATAAACTTACAACCAAGTAAAATCAAGTGCCCCTTCCCAATAAACAGGCAGAGATCTTCCACCATCCATGACACCACTTTGGAATTTTGGTGGGACATTCATGTTGTGAAATATTCCGATTCCTGTGGCTCTTCCCTTTGGGTGTCTCTGAGGGAGCCGGTGAGCGTCTTAAGAAAACCTGATGATGTGACATTAATAGAGAGCCTGCAGTGTGCTAGATGCTGACCTTCCTGTTTTTGCCTGTAGTTATTGAAATTATAAGGAAACGCAAAGTTAAAAATCAAATTGCCAGAAAAAAAACATCAATATCAAGCGGCCAGAAATCAAATAAAAGGGGATCAATGTCATGTGACGTGTATATAGGTTCTTTAGCATTTTATCTTGTACAAAAAGATATCTTAATTTATCACCCTTTACATTTTGTAAGATAACTTTATAGTATTAATATTATAGTGTGTAATATCAACTGTTGTATATTCTGAGACTAACCATTAATTTCCTAATTCATTCATTCAACAAATATTGATCAGCAATTTTGATGTGGATTTTGAGATGTTGGGAATAATCACATAATAAGATATAACAACTGCTCACAAAGGGCTGTACAGGGTTTACTTAGGGAGGCTAGTACATAAATGACAATCCTGTACAACAGGTGCCACAGAGAAGGGCCCAGGCACCAATTAACACACATGAGCAGGGAGCAGGCATTTGACTAAAGAAGGTGTTGTTTCAGTTGTGTCTCAAAGGTTTAGAGGATGATCACAAGTTAAGTTGAAAATGGCAAGTAAGAGAAAGGAAACAGGCACCGAGGCAAGAGTGTGTGTGCCAATTCAGGAAACCGTACATAGCTAAATATGGCTTAGAACAAGGGCTAGAAAGTTCTTATTCAAAAATTACAGGCAACTCAGTAAATATGTGGAATGGCCTTTTAGATCAAAGTCTCCTCATTGGGATGAGCAAAGCAAAAATGAAACATAGGGGGTGTGCAGAAGTAAAATAGAATTATATTTTGGTTACCTCATGTTTGAAGCAAGCATTAGATGGGATTTGATGCCAGAAGATTTCCATTGGGTCCCAACCCTCTCTTTTCTGACTGTGGACACCACTATTTTGAGCCTTGGGCATCTAATTTGAGTTGTTATGAGTAATTAACAAAAGAACTATGAAAGTATCTTTTAAAACTACAAAAGAATACAAATATTAGTTATTATTATTGCACCTCCAAACCCAGAGTGGGAGAAAATATCCATCAATTACAGCAGGGCCAGGGAGGAAATATTTTAGGCTTTAAGGGCCAGTGTCTGCCATCAACACTCAGCTCGGCTGTTTGGTACTAAAACAGCCATGGACACTGTGTAAATGAGTAGTATGGCTGGGTTTCCATAGGACTTTATATATGGAAACTGCAACTTCATAACTTTAGTTTAAATTTAAGTTTCATGTAACTTTCACATAACATGAAATGTTATTCCTCTTTTTATTGTACTCAACCATTTATAAATACAAGAAATCATGCTTAACTCACAATCTACGCAGAAACAGGCAGTTGGCCAGATTTGACCCAGAGGTCATACCCTGTAAACCCCTTAATTAGACAAACATTCACTGCATTTGAAGTCTCTCCTCTCTTAGTGTGGAAAATGGAGATATAAAATATATGCTTATTTTCTTTTGGAGACCAGTATCATGAAAATGTACACACATTTTAGAAAATAAGGCTGAGGATGTGGAGAGCTTAGAGAGATTCAAGAGATTCAACTCCAGGTGTGGGATTTAAGGGATCAATACTGCTCTTGAGTTGGTTGAATGGGAAAGGGTTGTAAAACAGAGGTTCCTTGGGCCACAGCTTGGACAGGAATGGACTGGATGACCTCAGTTTCCTGCTTACCAGTTGACATAGAAACAAGAAACAGAAGAAGCTATGAATAAGAAAACACCTATTATCTATAAAACATATAAAAATGTCAGTTATGATAACGATGATGTCTTTCCTTTGTTGTCATCTTGTTTGTTCAGTTTGAGAGACCCAAAGGAAGTTAGCAACTTTTGCAGAAGTCACAGGATATGACCAAATTACACATTTTACTTGTGATCAAATTGAATAGGCCGAGCCACTTTAAAGAGAAATAAACATTATTGTGGAGAAAGGGAGTCTTGTTTGCTCAACATGGATGATGTTAAAGTATAATAAGATCAATAGGACAATGTTAAGCTTCCAAACCTATGTATTGTTTGTGGGTAATTCCTGCCTCCCTTGGTGAGGAATGGCAGGGCTTTGGGTGGCTGGACACTCCAGCTGGTGACCTTACGCAAAACTCCTAAAATGATGGCCTGTTTAGGATGGCATTGTAGAGATGGTGGATCAAATTCTATAATCCCATATCTCCATTTTTGTGTTGGGACAGACAATACAGACTAAATAGCTAAGCAGAAAGCATAAAGAAAAGCTATTTAAAGATTAAATTTAGGAAGGCTATAGCTAGCAAGACAATACCGAGCAAAGGGAATGGAAGGGGAAAAAAAAGATGAAAATTTACATAATTGTTCAGAAAGTTTTGTGTTCTTCTAGAAAAGAAGAGCTCTTAACAGAAAGCCATAAAAATCTTGAGGGTTTCTATGACTTTTTCACTTCTCACTTTTAGCAAAACTGGATGTGAATTTTTGAGTTGAATAACTGTCATTTCTGTTGCAAGGTCAAATCGAAGTGTTGAAAGATAAAGAAGAACCAGGAACACTGTCATATTTAAATCAGAAGAATTGAATGCCGTGCCCTTCAGGCTTTCAATGGGCTTGGCCATGGTCCCTGGCATTGACCCTAACTACCTGTTCTAAAGAAGGAAACATTCAGAAAAGAAAGAGAAAGAAAGAAAGAAAGAAAGAAAGAAAGAAAGAAAGAAGAAAGGAAGATCCTAGCGAACCATCAAATAACCCATCTGAGATATTATGGTATTAGAAAACAAGAGTCTGGAAAAAAACAAATCTTTTTAGATGAATTTAATTTATTTCAGCAAAAAAGTTACAAGAATGTAGGAATAAGATGGAAACAATAACATACAGCTATCTTCTTTTCAAGAAGGCTTTGATCAATTCTATCTCAAAAGACATTCTTCCAATAAGTGATGACAGTGCAGACCTGATTATAATATTTTGGTACAAAAATAACTGACTTTAAGAGTAATTATTTATAACTCAATTTCAACCAGGGCCATAAATATTATTTCACAATAATCAGTCCTAGAATATGTTGCATTTTACAACTTGAGATAACACCTTTCAAGAATTGAGAGGAAGCTTACCAAATATATAGATAAATCTCTCTAAGCAGAATTATTAATAAAAAACAAATAAATATATTTCAAGATGATATTACATACTAGCCAAAGTCTACTGCTGAAAAAAACAAAAGGTGACAAAATTTGACGAACCTGAGGGAATATAGCCAACACACTTATATCCAGAAAGGGGAAGGATTTGTATGGGGGAAAATAAACTGAGGTCAAAGAGGACCATACTTTTAATGTAAATAAAAGTCAAAACGAAGGACTCTTTCTCCATTGTGTATTATTCATGTATGACATAAGTGTTGGTCCCTCGGCTCTTCTCCTATTGTAACATAGGTATGCCTCTCTGATTAGGATTTTGCCTACCGATGATCTGTTTCCATCCTTACCTGTCAGTTTCTGAGCCTTTTGAAGGCAGTGACCAACCCCCACTACCCTCCCCTATACACACGAGGGAAAGTGTAGAAAGCACAAAAGGTTTTGAGCCACTCCACTCATATTATTGAATGGATCGATGGTTAAATGTCAGACTAAAATACCATGACAACTTTATGGAGAAATGTCGGACAGAGAAGTTTATGATGAGTACTCAGAAAATAATAGAAAGTATTTAAAAATGTATCCCACAAAATATTTGGGGTTTGAAGAAAACAAAAATACAGTAGAGCATAAATCTCCAAAAACCTTGAAGAAAAGAGAGTAATTTATCCTAGAAAACTTAGCTATCATCTCTACTTTCTTGTTATCAAACATGTATTGAGTTTCCTTACGTTCCGGAGTCCAGCTCCAGCAGGTCCAGAGATTCCTAAAGAATGAACGGTGTCAGTGAAAAAGTGAAAATAAAAAATAAAATGGACACAGACAACAGCAGTGTGTTGGACTGGCCGCTTTATTGTGGCAAACGTGGCTTTATATATTAGTTAGCAATTTTTTTATAGCGCACGTCATCTATGTTTTCTGGCATTACCTAATTCTAAAAATGTTCTTATGTGTAATAACCCTTTAAGCAATAACATGGTTATTTTCTCATAACGTTCCCTCCTGCCCTTTGCTTATTGATTAATTTCTTACATTATTTTCATTGTTTCTATGTTTATCTATAATCTATAGAACATTTGCTTTGTTGCTTTCATGAAAGGTCATCTATTTCTCAACATCTCAAGTGGAACAGTTACAGGGACATGACCTCTTAGTTGTTTCCCTGAACCATTCGTGGTTCAATACAAAAGTATTCACCTCGGTCCGAGGTGCCAGGAAGGGGCCAAGAGGGCCTTAGGAACCCATGCCTTATGCATTCTCAGAGAGACAAGGCACCTAGAAACTAATGAACCATTCTGTACTTTAACCGACTAGGTTCAATCATCATCTGGAATGCTTCCTGGGGGCCAAGTGGGCCTAGCGGTTGGAGTAACGTGCGCCCATAGATACACTCCTTTGTTACCGGAGTGGGGCTTTCAAATCCATTTGTCCCTCCTTGGCTGGGAAATATATGAGGCTATCCTTCCTTTCGGTAGAGGAGTCTTTATAGGGGGTGGCAAGGGCTAAATGTAGGGCCGCACAATTTCTTTGCAGAACCTTATTTTCTTTCCCCAATGGTTCTTTTCCCAGGGGGCCTGTTGAGGGCAATTCCCCAACAGACAATTCCCCAGGTACTTTTATTAAGGCCAAATTACATAAAAGCAGGAGTACAAGGAGCTTCACTGTTGGTGAGCCGCCCTGCAGTCCCGATCTGTCCACCGCCAGGGCCCTGTCATCAAGCTGGCTGGATAGCTGGGCTTCCAGCACTTACATTAAGTTTCATAAATGTACTTTAAATGTAACCTCATGGTAGGGGCACCTGGGTGGCTCAGTCAGTTATTCGTCCAGCTATCGATTTCAGTTTAGGTCATGATCTCACAATTTGTGACATCGAGCCCCGCATTGGGCTCTGCACTGACAGTGAAGAGGCTGCTTGGGAGTATCTCTCTCCCTCTCTCTCTGTCCCTCCTTCTCACACGCTCTCTCTCTCTCAAAGTAAATAAATAAACGTTAAAAAAAATGTGACTTCATGGTAAGGAAAGCATTTAAAAAAGTTTCAGTTGATTATTAATAATTGATGAAGAGACAAGACTTGCATCCAATTTTTTAAATACATTCTAATAATAACATGGCAGGCTGTCACAGAAACATTAGTTATTGGGCTAACTGCTCATTGGTATAATTTTTTTTTTTTTTTTTTGCTGATGGTAAAAATAAGCACTAATATTAAAAACTCACATAATAACCATGCCTGCCAGGTCTTCAATAGTCTTGAGGATACAGGATGACTGAGGGTGGTCCTGGGTCTGAGGGCATTAAAATGAGGTTGACTTATGGTTATGGGTAGTTAACGCAATACCATCTGAACTGTGGTTTTCAAAAGACTTCCAATAGCTGTGCACATTATATTCTATAGCTGATTAAAACACTATAAAAACAATTGAAAGAATTACATGAGTAAATAATAGTTGAGGGGAAAAGTATATTCTCCAAATCTGGTACTTCAGTGCATAGGCACAGACTGTAGAATCTTTGCCGAGAAGAAATACGATGAACTTTGTTTACCCCGTATACACCAATGTTTTGGGGCATGGAATATTTTATTCTCAAACTCCCTCAGTAGTTCTTATTTATGAAAGTGGACAGTACACTGGCACAGGAGCCAAAATCTCAGCTGGATCCTACAGTCAAATCTATTCCTGACATATTATTTGGCCTTGAACACGACACTTGTACTCTCAGCGACACAGTCCAACGTAAAGTAAGAGAGCTGGTCCACATGTACCTCAGAGCCTTCGCAGCTCTCAAGCCTGATGATACTAACAAAGGTCTTGACATAGAGGACACTGTTTCCTCCATATTGATTTCTCACCATTAGTCTAAGTCAACCCTAAGAACACAGAGGGATAATATTAATGGAAAATGAGAGTGAGGACTGACAAAATTAGTTACCTTAAAAAAAATAGCACGGGGGCACCTGGGTGGCTCAGTTGGTTAAGTGTCAGACTTCGGCTCAGGTCATGATCTTATGGTCTGTGAGTTCAAGTCTCTCAGAGCCTGGAACCTGCTTCAGTTTCTGTGTCTCCCTCTCTATGCGTCTCCCCCGCTCATGTTGTCTCTCTCTGGCTCTCAAAAACAAATAAATGTTAAAAAAATTGTTTAAAATAAATTTTAAAAAATAGCGTAGATGAAAAATCTGAAGCGTTTTAAACTCGTGTCCTGAATGTGATAAAGAATTTGAACCCAGCTCAGTCTGAAGGGATGACCAGGGAAACTCAAGAAAGGCATATGGATAAGAATGCAAGGCTCAGGATTGTAACGTTTTGGCAGAAGACACCAAGAAATGCTTTGTGCAAGACAAGATGTCCTCCACAAGGGGAAATAACCTCCTCCAGTCCTAGTCTACCAGTACCACTATTGGTAATCTCCTAATCGCCATCTATTATCTGTGGATTAGTTAACCCTTCTTCAATTACATCTGAAAGAGGACTTCAACCACCTCCATTGTGACCTCAAACTTTCTAATAGATTAAGTTCTTCTTTCCAGGTTATCTCTGAATTCAGGCCAAAGACCCTGTAGGCACAGCATCCCCTCCTAAGAACTGGGAAGTAACGACAGCCCAGAGCCCCCAGGACCCTGCCCCATGATCCAAGACAGTGATCAATTTAACCTTCACTGCCTACCTGGAGGTGCCCACCGATATTTTACTTATATAAAGCTGGAAGTATTTGGGGCACTTTGCAGATAGTCTTTGAGAGACTATAGTCTGCTGTCTTCCCAGTGTTGGCCTCTCTGAAATAAATCCCCTTCTTTTATCACCACCACTCATTTCTCTGACTTTGGATTTTGTCAGCTCCGCGTGGCTGAATCTGGTCTGTTTGGGACCCCTACAGCCATGTTCTCCTGCACCCCTGTGCCCATCTTTATGGGCCCTGTCCCCTGTGGCCCTGTCCCCTGTGGCCCTGTCCCCGTGCTTTAATAAAATCACCTTTTTGCACCAAAGATGTCTTCAAGAATTCTTTCTTCGTCATTGGCTTCGCACCCCATGAACCCCACCATCACCCCAAAATTTTATCAAGCTTGCAGAGGTGAGCACAGAAATCTGAGAGAGGGTAATGTGTGGAGAAGTTGAGGCTTGGCATCACCAAGCCTTCCCAAGCTCTGCCTTCCTTGTTTGTTACACCTCCAGGCAGGGAATGATCTTAGTTACAAAATACCTGTATGAACCACAGAATGACTCCTTTGTCTCTTTCATTCCTCACAAATGGAAGCACAAGACATCTATGCAAGACACTTAATTGTCTTAAATGTTGCAGCCCATCTTCACATCCTTTTGTCCTAGAGAACTTCCCCACTGAGCCCATTCAAGTGAATAACATGCCCTTCCACCCTGAGAACCTCCCTCTGGCAGGGGAAAAGACAGGACACTGAGGAGATAATGGACCAGGGAAATGGACCCAAAAGAAGGAATTAAGAGAAGTAGCAGCATTCAGATGAAAATAGAGAAAGGCTTAGTCAATGTGGTGCTGTTTTCCAGTTTCAAAAATCTGAATACTCAGAAATTTGTCAACTTGATGAGACTTCATTTTAAGGGATATTCTTCTGAATGAGTAGCTCTGTGAAAGCCGGAATGAGCTGTTGGATAAGATCACTGTCCCTGTAACTTGGTTTGAAACAGATCAGAGACATTAACTGGGAAGATGAAGGTGCGTTTCTTCACAGAGAAGATGCTTTCTTGAGGCTGGAGTGATGACAGGGCTGTGACGTAATTGTTAGAGTTTACTTCACAGATTTCAGTGATCACAAATGCTAAAGAGATGTCAGGAAGCAGAAGATAGTATTAAACCTTATCAAAGAATAGATAATGGGAGCGCCTGGTTGGCTCAGTCAGTTGAGCCTCTGACTCTTGATTTCGGCTCAGGTCATGATCCCAGGGTTGTGGGATTGAGCCCTGCTTTAGGCTCTGTGCTAAACATGGCGCCTGCTTGGAATTCTCTCCCTCTCTCCCTCTGCCCCTCCCCACCACTCGCACTTGCTCTCTCTCTAAAAAAAAAAAAAAAAAAAAAAAGCATTAAAAAACAACAAAACAAAACAAACAAAAAATAGACAATGAACACTGCTCCTGAGGCAAGAAGCCCTCTGACTGGGCAGAATTCTCCTCAGGAGCCATGCAGGTCCCAGCCAGGCTTGTACCATTCTGGGCTTCAGTTTCTTCCCCCTTGAAATGAAGGGAATAGACAGGATGTGTTCTGGGGTTCTCTCCCCGCAATTTATGAGTCTGTCCTCAGAACTCCATTGAGACTTGAGAAATATTTTCAGAATAGCTGGGGAAGAATCACAGGATACAAATAGAACCACCTCCCATGAAAAATAAAAAATAAAAAAACCCCATACACATTAAAATAAAATTTCGTGCCTCTCGTGAGCAAATTCTGAAGTGAAAATAATGATCAGTTAATATTTTCTTCTAGCTAGCAGCCATAACAGTGACAACATCTATGGAGCGTAAGGTTCTAAGCGCAGAATGTCATGCATTGTCACTAATCCTCAGGGATTACTTGACATTACTTGACATCCCTGCAAGGTAAGGCCTGCCATTCCCAGTTTGCTGATGAGAAAAGCGAGTCTTCAAAAAGATTACATAACCGCTCCAATTTCTGCTCTTCTAGCCATTGTCGGAAGAGGAAGAAATCCAATATGAGGTGATTTGATTCCAAATGTTCTTCAGAGTCATCAACACCACTATATTCACCTCTTGGTCCCATCTTAAAAAGAGGGTCCCAATAGTAGAAAAAGACAAAATCCAGGGATGGGACAAAGTGACTGGTTAACATGAACTTGATAGTTAGTTCTGAAGTTAGTACACTCAGGAGTGATCCCAACATAACCAGTGAGTTAACTGGGGTTTGAATGGAAACAAAGTTTAAAATAAATTCAAATCAAACTGAATCAAAAACAATATTTGATATTTGTTGAAGGCTTAAAATGTCAAATATTGTGCTAAAACCTTTATGTTTATTGTCCCTTTGATCATCAGCTCTGTAGAATAGGCATTATTTTTTTCTTTCCTATTTTGTAGATAAGGAAGAGAGTCTTAAAGAATTTAAGAACTGAGGTCTTAGAGCAAGGACACCAGGACAGGTCTTGAATCCAAATCCCATGATTTCGACCACTGCATTTTATTCCATTCAACAACCAGGATGAAAATATATGCAAGGAGAAAGCCTGGGCTGAGCCTGGTAATATCAGGTTTAGCTCTTAATACTGAGTAAGCACACGCAGACTCAAATACCCTCAGTGTATGAGATGTGAGACTGGTAATTCATAAAGAGAGTAAACGCTTTGCTCTGGGTCAAGCATCCAGACAATATGCCCATCTCAGAATCCAGGTTAAAAACACTTGGACCTGTAAACTGGGCTGTTTTCCAAATGCAGAAGTCACTGACCTAGAAGCCAGGCAATAGCCACCTTCCAACAGTGATGGAGAAGACCTGTAGTCACAAGAGCAAACTAGCTGGTGCATTATTGAATTTTTGAACATTGGGGCTTAACCACCACCCACTTTTATTTTTCTTCCTTCCTTTTTAAAAAATATTTATTCATTTTTGAGAGAGAGAATGCAAGTGGGAAAGTGGGGGGGGGGGGGTGGGGACGGGCAGAGGATCCAAAGTGGGCTCCAGTGCTGACAGCAGAGAGCCTGATGCAGGACTTGAACCCAAGAACTGTGAGATTGTGACCCGAGCCAAAGTCAGGCACTCAACCGACTGAGCCACCCAGGTGCCCGCCCCCTCTTTTAAACATGGAGCAAAATGGTTACTATTACCCAAGTTGTAAAAACAAGACATAACTATGCTGGGTGCTTGCTGCTCTGCCTACCCCATCCCCAGTCAAGCTCCAAATAAAGTCACAATTCAGGTATCATAGGATCAAATAATCTTGGGGTTCATATAACCTAATATATGTATTTTCAAAGGAAAAAACAGAACTCTCATGCAACTTGTTCATTCATTCCAAAATTGTTATTTACAATTTATGTGGGTTTGAGGAAGACTACTCAATTTGTCTAGATGCTCAGGCATTTCATTTATAACAGAGGGATAATAATAATCAAGCCTACAGCATGGGGTTGAGTCAAGAATTAAATGAACGAGGGGCACCTGCGTGGCTCAGTCGGTTGAGCGTCCGACTTCGGCTCATGTCATGATCTAGTGGTCCGTCAGTTCGAGCCCTACATCGGGCTCTGTGCTGACAGCTCAGATCCTGGAGCCTATTTCAGATTCTGTGTCTCCCCCCTTCTCTACCCTTTCCCTGCTCACGCTCTGTGTCTCTCTGTCTCTCAATAATAAATAAACGTTAAAAAATTAATACAAAATGAATGAACGAATAGATATCATCAAGGATAGTACCTGGACAGAGGTTAGTAAATGCTGGTAAATTTCAGTTCACATCAAATATCTCCTTCCAAAGTCTGTTGAAGTTGGCATCTCTTTGTGAAGCACCCATGACTAAAGTCCATATGGGATTGCCTTCTCTAGCTACATATCACTCCAGAAAACTTACCACTTAATTATAAGTTAGTAAGTAGTGTATTTATATATGGGCCTTCAGCTCTTAATTCCCGAGTCATTGAAGAATGTGTACTGAAATGCCTCTAGTAACCCCCATGTCCCCACAGGGCCAACTTCAATGTTTAGGTCCTAGTAAATACCCACAGCTAACTCTTAACTGAATAATTAACTTTTAAAATCAACTAATCAACTTAAAAGCCACAGCTATTTTTAGAAGTAAAGTTGTTTGATAAGTCTTATAATTAAAATAATCATTCTCTGTTCTACCCACCTCCTTACCTGATTTTAATACCCTCAAAGAGAAGACTTGAATCTATTTCAGTTATTTCTTCTGGTATCACACCCCATTTTTCTAAACCACATGCTTATGCTGCTAATTTTGACTCTTTAGTTTAAGATATCGCTGTGCTTTCCCTGCTACAGAAGAGAAGGATTTAGCTCTTCTTCATACACTCTCTACCATCCACTCAGAAAAATTAATGCACAATTGTTGGTTACATCAATATTCAGTGTTCGTATAGTTGTGACTACATAAATATTAGCCAGCCTAAGGCAATTACTGTGTAATAATTGCATTTATTCTCTTATAAATCTTTATTTCCTCATGTTTTCACTTGCTCAATTGGCTATATGCCTATCAAAAGTTTACCATTCAACTGCCTGGAGAGTGAATTTCCTCTCAATATGCTAAAGCCCATCAGGTATGCAGTTTCATTTCATCCTTCCCTTCCGAAGCCTTTGATCTGCCTGCTCTAGTCAAGACTTTTGCTCTCAGGCCTGTTGCTGAGCTATTCTCCTGGGGTTTCCCTTCACCCTCATGTAGGAAATACAATGTACTGCACTTTATTTTGCATTATATTCCCTTTGCCTGAATACCATGACCTCCCTGCTTTTTTGGTTCTCTCTCTCAATTGGGGAAAGTGGAAACTGAGAAAAAAAAATGTGACAAAGATGAAAACAAATTACTCCTTGCTTAGATATAAAGTCTTAACTTCATGCTTGATAACTAGCTAGGTGAGGGACAGGTTTTTTAGCTTGAGAATATTTTCCCTGAAAAATTTGAAAACGTTACTCCAAGGCAATTTTAGCTTTGATGTAGGGACTCAAGTCTTATACCATATAAATTCCTCATTCATTACAGGATGACTGCTTATTTACACTTTCTAAAACCTTTCAAGATTTTCCCTTTGTTGGTGTTCTGAAATCCATCCATGATATTTCTGGGTGTGAGTGCTTTTCCATTCATTGTGCTTTGCCCACAGCAAGTCCCTCTAGGCTGAAGCTTGAAAAGCTCAAGTATTCTTTGATAAAGTCCTCCTTTCTGACTTCTCTGTCTTTGTGAAACAAAATGATTTGGGGCATCTGGGTCTGATTCTCAATTTTTCCATCATCTCACTCTTCTTTCTGAGTTATTTTCCTCAGTTATCAGCCCTGTTTTTTGAGCTTCGAATTTCTACCATCATAACTTTGCTTTCCAAGAGTCCTCTTATATTATCTTAATGTTTCCTAATATTATAGCATCCTGCTCCTTTATTTCTTCATTTTCTACCTCCATTCATCAAAACAACTACATTACAAATATGAGTTTGAGTAAGTCTACATTGAAAGTTTGAATGAATGCAACAGTTTTGTTCAGTTTGATGTTGTAATGTCGTTTTGAGAAAGACTCATGAGTGGAACTTGCTTTCAGATAGACTGCTCTGTTTACACTAGATTTGCTGAAACATATATGTGTGAGGAAATGTTCTTCTCCAAAGGTATTACTGAGAAAACGGTAGGACCGTGGGGAGAGTGGGCTAACCAGACCCTGCTGCCCCTGGGCCTGTCTCACTGCCCTATCCTCCCCGAGAGCTGTTAACCAACCGCAATTCACCCGATCTCATTAGCTGACACGTTGCTGTCACACACTCTCGAAATAAATGCAGTTCTCAAGAGTACTTACCAGTTGTCTTTACTAGAATTATTTTCTGGACTGAATTTTGTCACCGCTTCCACAAATTCATATGTTAAAGCACTATCCTTCAGTGTGACTGTTTCTGGAGTTAGGACCTTCAAAGAGATAATTAAGGTTTAAATGAGGTCATAAGGGTAGGTCCCTAATCCAATAGGACTGTGGTCCTTATTAGCAAACGAAGAGACACCAGAGAGCTCTCTCACTCTTCCTGTGAGCACTCAGGAGAGGTGATGTGCCCCTGCCATCTGCAAACCAGTAAGAGAGCACTCACCAGACACCAGCCCTGACTTCACCTCCATCTTGGATTTCTAGCCTCTAGAACAATAAGAAAATAAATGTCTGTCATTTAAGCTACCCAGTCCGTGGTATTTTTTCAGCAACCCTAACACACTAACAAAGTCATTTGATAATCAAATCAAACTTTCACAAACTACTTTATGACTGTTCTATACTGGGTCTGTGGAATGGGGGTGAATCCAACCACTAATTTCTAGGAATTATCAGCTTGGAACGAAAGTGAGAACACCCATTCTCTATTCCTGGTGCAAAAACTTGTCTCTCTGACTTTCTCATGGTCTTAACTGAAATTCTAGAGTTACTTTAGATCCCAAATCGTCTCATTTCAGTAATTTAAAATGTTCAGAATCCGTTATTAATCAAAACTTTACTAAATTTACCTTAAAATTCCTCTCCTTTACAAGCTGCTTAATTTGAGGGGATGATGGTGATTTTTTTTTTTTGTTTGTTTGTTTCCAAATATCCCAGCATTTAAAGATCCACAAGCTGGAGTTTCCCACTCCACTAGGGGAAGACAGAAGAGGTAAGCAGCCAACATGAATCCTAAATGGACTCACTACACACATTCACTTGAACAGAATAAGTTTGGAATGGGTTGGAATTATTCATGCTTTCTCCTGGTGTTGTGTCTCCAATGCTTGAGGTACCACACAGATTCCTATAGAAAATAAACAATGATCACATAGTGATAAAAACATGAAGACATAGAACTTCAGCTATTTCAATGTGACCAACTGGAATCCTTTTTGGATTAAATTTTTCTTCAACTTTATTGAGATAAAATCGACAAATAAAACTTGTATACATATTTAAGGTGCACAGCATGATAATTTAATATACATAAATTATGAAATGATTACCACAATCAAACTAATTAACATATCCATCAAAAAGTGGGAACTGTGTTTCCTAAGAATATGATTTAATTCATCCATGAAATGTTATACCTGTACAAACATTAGCTTTAAAATAGAAATTCATCCCTGTAATTGATCTGCCTTTTTTTTTTTTTTGGTACTGCAATATTCACTTTATTTTATCTTTTTTTTTTTTTTTTTGGTTTTTATTGATATGATTACACAAAGTTCATTGAAAAGACATTTTTGTTGTCCATATTTCCATTTTGTCTTGATATTATTAACTTTAGTGAAATATTAATACTGAAAATAATTGTGTCTAATAAAGGACGGGATTAATTAAAAAAAAAAAAGGACTTGTCATGGTTATAAACTAAGCTGGTTATGCCACTGGGGGTAAATATAGAATTGTCCCTGACCTAGCAGGGGACCCAGAGATGTCTATGCCAGAGGAGCTCATGAAGGCATTCTGTCCTCTGTTTGCTTCAAGCACCAGCCTTGCCCTCCTCTAGCCATGACATTTCCACAGCAGCGAATCTACACAGACATACAATTGCTCATGCAATTTCTTCTAACTAGAGTTTCTGTTCCCAATGTGCATCCCTCATGAATCCTTACAAGGCATTAAAGATTAGAGGTAGTTCTATCTTCTTCATGAAATCATTTTTTGTTATTACTCTAAGAGTACTGTTCAGTCCCTTATCTGAGCCCCACTGCATAACAAATAATTCTCTACTGACTCCTATATAATTTGCACATTTTTTGGTGAAATACTTCAAATATATCCTGAGATCACATTTATGATATTCTTTTTGTGAAATATTTCAATATAGATAAAAGTACAGAAAAGTGTCAAATTCTTAAGTGCCAACCAACCAGATTTAATAAATTGTAACACTTTGTCATTTGGGTTAGATCTTTTAGTTATTATCATTTAATAATAATAATAATATTATTAAATACATAACATATAAATCATTGAAGGCCATTTTTCTTCTAATGCCCATTTCCATCCATTCATTAATTAAGGTAAATAATATTCTAAAGTTGATGTACACTTTTCTGGATGATCTTCTATACATTTGCTATACATGTGTGTGACCATAACATACATTATTTATATGCCCATATTAATATATATATATGTGTGTATATATATATATATATATATATATATATATATATATTAGGTAAATGTATAACATTTATAAAAATTGGTAATTTTTTTATTTTTTATTTTTTAATGAAAATAAATGGTATCATAGTGCTCATATCTTTCTACTACTTCTTTATTTCCACTTACCATTAAGCCTTTAAGCTTTATCCATTTGGATCAGATTTATCACTGAAAGCTGTTGTGTAAAATATTCTGTTATATATGCCACAACTTACCTATTTGTGTAGTGATGGAAATATCTACAACCAATCTCTTCTCACATCTTCAAAGCATGAGAGTGCCTGCTTCTCTACATTTGTGCCAACTTTAAGAAACTGTGTTTTTGTAAACACCTGTGACTTGATGAGTGTGAAATGAAATCTTGGTATCTTAATTTGATTTGACTCTCTAATTCCTGGTAAAGTTAATTTATTGCATTGAACATCTGCTACGTGTCTATCACTGTTCTTACCTCCTGGGATGCCTCAGTGAACAAATTAAAGAAGGATCTTGCCCGGTGAAGCTGATATCTGGTGGGGGAAGGGGAGACAAAAGATAAGCAATATCAACAATACATAAGTAAATTAGTAAGCACACAAGACTCAGAAGTACACTGTGCCACTCTTACAGTCACAAAATGTGAAATATACTAATCAAAACTTAGGGAAAGAAAGACTTAATCAGATACACCACTTGTTATCATCCACCTGGAATGATTGAGAGAGGTTTCTCTGCCTAGTCAATTGCTTCCACACCAGATGAAACCACCTACTTAGATGTGAAAAATATTGTCTCATGACTTCAGTTGGTCTTGATACTTTGGGATTCTAGTCTTAGGTTACCTGTGAAGAACATTGTTTTTATTTGTGGATGCACATTGTTCCAGCTACCTATTGCTATGTATCAAACCACTCCAAAAGAGTAGCTTAAACATTAGCAGCAATCTCTTTGGCTCACTAATTTGGGAGCTGACTGGACTCAGCTAAGCAACTCTGACCTGAGGTTTCCCCATTCCATTGCAGTCACATAGTGGCTGAGGCTGGAGCCATCTTGGAGGCTCCTTCTCTTGCATGCCTGGCTCCCAGGCTGGAGACTCAATCATCTGGAGGTTGGAAGAGCTGGGGCTCCCTGGGCTTCTCCATTTCTAAGAGCGCTCTCCACTTTGTTTTTCCAGATGTCTGTCTTAAAGTAGCAGTACATCTTACATGTTGGCTCAGGGCTTCTGAAGAGACTGTCCCAATAGAAACTAGAATAAGCTGTATATCCCTTTTTAAACTAGCTATGGAAGTCACTCCATGCCATTTTTTTTTTTTTTTTTTTTTTTTTTTTGCCATTTGCTATTCACTGAAACAGTCTCACAGATCCACTCAGGCTCAAGGAGACAGAATGTAGACTCTGTTGATAGCAAGAGCATCAAATAATTTGCAATTTTTTTAACCATTGCAGTACAAAATCATGATCACCTATCAAAACAAACATATTTTTACTTAAGCTACTCATTTTACAAAATACCTTAAAAAAAAGTTTAGAACTATCAACTACATGCACAATGAAGGCAAATAATTTAGCTGAAATTCTGTTTCTAAGAATGTTCTTAGCAAAGAGAATGTGTCCACCCTAAAATAATCACTATGAAGAGCAATATGGTGAATCATTTTACTGTCAGAGTTTTATCTCAACAGGATAAAAAAGGGAAAGAAATAGCCCAGTAAGCTACAGACTGCCTGGATAGACTTCTATGAACAAGGGCCCTTGAAAAATACACTGGGGACAAAACAACTTCAGAAAAGATAGATCTATCAGAAAAAAAGGTACAAATATTTTACTAAAAAGATACTTGTCTACCAGAATATAATATCACATGCTTGAAAATTTCCACTGCACAAATCTCCCAAAGCAAATGATAGCAACTGGGGATATTAGCTCAAAATTTATTGAATGTCTTTGTGTAGCCCCTAGCTGAAATGTAGAGATTAAAATGTTATCGGTTTTGCCTCAAAGGATTCATAGTCTAGTAGGAAGTTCTTTATGCAAATGGTTACAATACAGTGTGATCAATGTTATAATGAACAAAAATGTTAAGACAAATGTTACTTAGACTTGTATCATCTCGATCTGATTTGCAAAACAAGGAAAACTTTCGATGGGAAAAGTTGCTTAAAATGCTTGTCCATTATGTAATCCTTACTCCCTACCTGCAATATTTGCATCATGGAGAATTTCTTTTTGACACATTTAGTTGTATTTTTCTTCCCAAGCCCTCTTCAGAACAATAGTGTTTGAACTAACTTCAGTGAAACAGCATGCTTGGAAACCCTTGGTAGTAATAAAACACCAAAACTCCAGGTATCAAGTTCAAGGTATTGATTTAACCACAGGGAGTGTGATTGTTGCTGAACAATTTCACAAGCCCAGAATTGGGCCAGCGTCACTGGAGGTCACCAGCAGGTGCTCTGCGGTCTCCAAAAGAGGCTCACATCGTTGACATTTAAATGGAATTTTCTTGGAAAACGTATTTCTTTGTGTCTCTCAAAGACAAGGGAAAGAGTAATGTGCCTGTTTATGGTGAGATTATCTCTGAGTTGAAGTGATATTTTCAAAGCAAGGTCAGTCTATGGAAATTCATACTCGACTGTGGCATGACCGGGAGCCATTTAAATCTAAGCAATGAGGACTCTATAGCCCCCCACACCTGCCCTTTTGTGTTGGCTTCTTAAGGACTCAAAGTTTGGAAGTTCAACTAGAACAACAATCACACCTTAGGTGCCTGAAGATGTACACTCTTTGAATCTTTTATTTCTTTCTTGTTCTCATTTTATTTGTTGCAACATGTTGTTACGAAAAGTCCCAAACATGCAGAAAAATGGAGGGAATTTAACAGTGAACGCCCTCTACATTCTGCCATTCTCATTTTACTGTGCTCACTTTATCACATTGTTCTATCCACCTCTTTCTCCATCTATTAATTCATCCTTTTCAATATGTTTCAAAGTAAAGTAAATAAATTTGCATGCCAAATCCCAACCCATGTACATCCTCGGTTAGAGGACAGTTTTGCTCACGGTGATCTCCCCTTGGAGGCAACAGTTACAATGATCAACTGCAGATATTTTATTTCATTTCTCTAGGGTTTGGCAAATGCATACACTTGAGTAATCAAACCTCTACCAATACACTAAACTTACCACCGAACATTCCCTCATGATGCCTCCAGTCATTTGTTACCACCACCACTTCAGGCAATCACAATCATGATTTCTTTTTTTTTTTAACCATAGATAGATTTGTGCATTTTAGGAATTCATATAAATGGAATCCTACAGTGTGGAGTCTTGCGTGTAGAGTTTCTTTTACTTGGCAAAATATTTTTGAGATTCATTCATGTTGTACAGAGTTCTTTTCTTTTTATTGCATTATATATGTATATATATATATATATATATATATATATATATATATATATATTTTATAAATATACCACCACTTATCTATTCCTGACACAGGCTATTTCCATATTTTGCCTCCTCAGCCATACAGTTTTATGAATGTATTATTTAAGCACTTTTGTGCATATGTATTTTCATTTCTCTTGGATAAATACATGGTGTTAGAATTGCTTGGAAGGTATATTGTTAGTGCCATTTTTTATTCATATGAACACTGTAATAGAATTACTATTCCATATACCTGTTAACCTTTGTTTTTATTCATCATTAATTTTGCTGTCCTAGTGGCGGATAGTTGTATCTCGCCATAATTTCATAGTTTTATATCTGTGGTATAATAATTGTGAACAGTTTTCCCATGCTTATTGGCTTTTTTATACCTTTTTTATGAGATGCCTGTTAAAATGTTTTGCTCATTTTTTATAGGATTGGTTGTCTTTTTATTATTGAAATGTAATACAGACTTTTAAAAAATACATATTTTCACTGTTTGTGTTTTATCCATTTATTTTCTTAGTGAAAGTCTCTAGTTTGACAAAAGTCTGACTTTTTTCATGATTCTGCTTTTTTTTATTAATAGTTGCTTACATTGTGGTTAGCTTTGAAACTGCCTTAATCCCTTTGAAGCACAGTCAAACGTAAGATAAACTGGTGGAAGTAGATATCTGCTGTGAGAGCGATAAGTCACTTATTCACTTTTTTTTTTTCAAAAGTGAAATGCAGATACCAGTTACTTTGCAGGATTACAGTGATAAACAAAACAAGATGTCTGCCCTCATCGAGCACTGGGATGGGGCAAGTATAGAGAGGAAGGCAGTTAGTAAGTGATGAGGGAGGCTATTTTAGATAAAATGGTTAGGAAATACTTCTCTGATGAATTAATAAAGACTATCATAATAACCAAAGTGCTAGAGCACATTGTGGTGTCTTTTCTATGAGCCAGACAGGCAGTCTGGCTTCACACGCTTTACTGTGTCATTCTTTACACTACTCTACAAAACACTCATCAACTCACCATCCTTAGAAGTGAGCAATGCTGTTATCCTCTTTATTAAAAGAAAATGAAGAAAGAAGAAGAAGAAGAAGTAGAAGAAGGAGGAGGAGGAGGAAGAGGAGGAGGGGAAGTGAGTATGAAGTTTAAATCAACTGTATCTTGGTCTACCTGAGACTAAGGTCCAATATATATATATATATGCAAATCTACACACACACATTTATGTATATATATACATATAATTAGAAATTACTTTCTTCTAATAATTAGAAATTATTAGAAATGCATATATATACATTGACATATTATATACATGCACATATTACGTCTGTGTGTCCTGGTTAATTTTATGGGTCAGTTTGGCTGGGTCTCAATGCTCAAATATTTATGTGGTTGAACCAAATTTTCTCTTTCTGTGGATCTGGGGATGTCCCTGTGAAGGTGGTTTTTAAATGAAAGTAACATTTAAAATTGGTAGACTTTGAGTAAAGCAGACTATCTTCCGTAATGTGGATACGCCTGATCCAATTATTTGAAGGCTTTGATAGAACAAAAACTGACCTCCCTGAGCAACAAAGAATTCTGCCAGCAGGCAGCCTTCGGACTTGAATTGTAACATTGGCTTTTCCTTGGGTCTCTAGCCTGCAGGCCTACCCTGCAGATTTTGGACTTGCCGTGTTCCATAATTACATGAACCAATTCCGTAAAATAAATCCTTTTCTCTCTCTCTACAGATGCACGCGTAGATATAAATGAAGACATACACACACATATGGACTCTGACTAGCCATGATTAACACAATATGCATACGTACGTGTCTATGTGTGCAGAGCTCTCTCTGTATATGAGAAAACCCGATCATTGGCATATTCATGTGCATGTCTGAAAATGGACAGATCGAATTTGCTTAAGTGACCTGTTGCTCAAGGTTATTAACTATGACTTAAACTAAGCAGCATTTGAAATAAACACTCAACCAAAAACTATTCTGTGGTTTATGGATAAATGTAGCTGATTGTCCATACCACGTCTAACACATCCCTCCCTAAAACTCATTAAACAGTAATACAAGACTTTTTGTTGCTGATGTTAATAAACCTACAAAGAGGATGAGAATGGTAGATAAATACAGTGATGGTAGGTATTTTGAGGCCTTGGAAAGTGCTAGCCCCAACGGGCTATTCACTGAGTCCTGAGAAAGCTGAGATGTGAGTTCCATGGGTGGATGGGTTTGTGGGTGGATGTGAGGAATGTGGACAGAAAAGCAGTATGATTTATATGGCAGTATCTCCAATAGGCTGGTATCCCTTGAAATTGAGGTAACGGGTGAGAGGGTGAGTAAAATGAAAGATGACTGGTCAGAAATAGTTGGGAATTAGATCCCCAGATCTGATCTCTGACATTGTTTCCCTGGACTGGTGTCCTCTTCTCCCCCAACCCCAATTGCAGGAGAACATTCAAACTTTTTCCCTGAGGAAGGTAAAATAAAATATCTCTACACAAGAGGAAGCTAAGATATTTGAGGGCAGGGACGCTACTTTGGAACCACAGCCATTAAAGAAATGCACACCTATTGTATGAAGACAGTCTGAATTTCAAGTGCACTCTGCTTCCAGAACGCTGGCAGACAAGCCTTTATCCCCTTGACTGGAGAATACAAGTGATTTCTTGAGGACTCTGAGCGGCCCAACTGAATGGATCAGTCCAACTCCCATCAGGGAAATCCATAGCACCTATACTCTGTGTTTACAAAAAAGTCTTACTCCTCTGCACTTCATATAAATAGGCAGTCTGAGATCATTAGGCATCTGAAGAAAGCCTCCAGCATGAAAGAGAGAGATAAGATACAAAAAAAGCAAATTTTGAACAACCTTTTCAAGAAGAGCAAGGCTTCAAATAAATATCAATAAATGTCCTTAGAGAAATAAGAAACGTCTTTGCAACTACGAAGCAAGAAAAGGAAATTAGGAGGAAAAGGAATATTCATGGGACAAAAGAACACTTAGAAATTATTCATGAAAAAACTCGATGCAAGTTTGAAACATATAATTGGATGCCTAGTGGATACAGACATCTTTCCGAAGGTAAGGCAGAATAAAAATGAAATGCATTACAGAAAATAAAGACCAAAAATAACAGAGAAAACATCCAAGAGTTATAATATGTGCCTAAGATGTATTTCACAATAGTTGAGAAAAGAATCATCAACAAAATTATTGAAATCTTTGAATATGCAGGACACGAGTGTCCAGAATAAAAGAGCTCAATAAAGAGTGTTATTAGCTCAATAGATGAAAATAGATCCATGACAAGGTATATCATTAGAAAACATCTGAGCGTTGAGAACAAAGAACAAAGAGAAAAAAAATCCCCAGAGATCATTTTTTTTTTTAAATCAAGAGTCAGTCAGAACGGCTTGAGACTTCTCTACACCAAAAACAAGGAACAAGACTTTCCATTCTTAAGAAAAACAATTATTTGTGATTTACAATTCTCTTCTAAGCTAAATTACTAACGAAATGACAACATATAATACTTTTTATTAATAAGATACAATATCTCCACAAGAGCATAATAATTATTCCTTCCAAAACAAGTTGTGGTGGAAACTAATAGAAATCAGTTTACTATGTGGCTGTGAATAGCACTTGAATTGTAAAAACGATGTAGGGGTGCCTGGGTGGCTCAGTCGGTTAAGCAACTGACTTCGGCTCAGGTCACTATCTCACAGCTCCTGGGCTCGAACCCCATGTTGGGCTGTGTGCTGACAGCTCAGAGCCTGGAGCCTGCTTCAGGTTCTGTGTCTCCCTCACTCTCTCTGACTCTCCCCTGCTCTTGCTCTGTCTCTTTCTCTCTCAAAAATAAATAAACATTAAAAAAAAAACAAAAAACAATGTAGATACCGAGTACTCAATCGACCCCAATTACAATACTGTTTTGTTGGCGAGGTGACAGGAAAGAAGAGATGTGAAGGGAAGAGGTGTTGTGGGATGGAGGAGAGGAAGGTGAGTCAACAACAGATTGCTGTGGAAAATCAATAGGTAATACTTAAAAGTGAAAACCTAAAGTAAAAATAATAGCATGTTGTTTGGAGATATTGAGGCAAATAGGAGAAGAGTCTGAGAAGAAGTTGAGTGAGTTGGCATAGGCAGGAGGAGGAGACAAAAGGAGAGTATAATGCCATTTTTTTGGCAACAAATTATAAAGAACACCTTGAGTCTTTACTGCATTAAAATATTGAGTAAAGTAAACGTTTAAAATAAATAAACAAAAATGAACCTGGTGCCAGTCTGCTTTCCCAAGCAATCTCTCAAAATTTTTAACTCTTTATTCTACAAATGGTCTCAAGAGTTCAGTGGCTATAGCGTCAAGGTTTTCTGATAGTTGTTTATTATATATCTGCCAGAGGCACACTCGGATTTTAACACTTTGGTTGTTTTTTTTCTAAGTTTACTGATTTCTATATTTGTAGTCATCTCTGCAGTCAACATGAGGCTTGAACTCACGACCCCATGATCAAGAGTCACATGTTCCTCCAACTGATTCGACCAGGCTCTGCCACTTGGGTTATTATTGATCTTCCTTACATATGAACTTCTTCCTGCAATTGCTTTTTTCCCCTCCATCTGTTTCCTTTTTACGTGGGGGATCTCATAAAAACACCACTTATTGTACAGATGGGCATTACCATTCCTTTTCCCATTTGGCAGCTATAGCCTTTGTGACGGGTCTTCAGAAGACAGGGATTGCTACTGAATGCTGGACATGAGCAGAAATGTAAATGATCAACCTCCAAGAAATTCCATACAAGAACCTGGCAAAACACCCATTTTACTTCTGTCCATTTGAAAACATTCGGTCACCGTTTACTGATCTCACCTGAGGTACTGAAGGATAGATTTGACCTCAACACCTTGTTCCCAGAATGGGGTGCATTATAACCCTCTTTGGAAGGCCCTCTTTCACCTTCCAGTTACATTTGGTATCTTCTCCTGGTCCTGTAGGGAAGCACAACAGCATCCATATATTGATTAGAACACAGTAATAGTCTCCTAAACAGTTTCTTGTGTTCCCCAATTTTTCCAATGTTAAATTCAGCTTCCACATTGCCATCAGAAAGACTTCTGAAACCCTAATATGATGATGTTCCTCCCTAGTGTTTAAATTCCTCCTTCAGGGTCTACCCGTTGTACTCAGAGCAAACTCCAACGTCTTTTAACAAGTATATCCTGATTTCTGATTTATTTGTATATCTCAGCCTCACATCTTCTACCCCTCCCACACTTTCTCTCCTCTAACCACACTGAATCCCTTGCTATTACTATCCAGGCCTACTGAGTTTCTCATTCCTTTGTGTTATTGTATACACAGTATACCTGTCAGAATTCCAATGTATCTATGGCCAAATGTTAACAAAGTGTTTTTTCATGCACACCAAACAGGAAATATTATGGGCAGGAATTACATTTTATAATGCAAACATATATTAAGAGACAAAAGCATGGGTTTAGGGGTTTGGAAACATGTCTGATCTGGGATATGGCTTTTATTAGATGCCCAGGTTAATTTGTCCCATTCTTCTTTTCAGGCCACATGGTCCTTTCATGTCCTGAAATACTAATAAGGCAAAAATCAAGATAACTTCAAAGAAGGAACCTGGCTGAAGAAAATGATTTCTTCCTAACCCCGGGGAAAGATATTGGAGATTCCAAAAGTCCCCATTATTCTAATGAAGAGTCCTAATTTTGCAGAAAAGTGAACGAAGTGATACCTTCCCTCTTTTGACTGCAATGAGAATGAGACCAGCAGAAAGAATAGAAACAAAAGCTAGATTAGCAAGCAGCACTGGAGGAAGTGAACATGACTTTCTCACTTAGGGGCACTGACTCCAAATGGACCAGAGAACAAGAAAACCACATGAGTATCTTCCCAAGGAAATAAATACCCTCCTTACCAATAGAGTAAATGTAGGGCAGAGTATGATTGTTTCACAAAGTTCTAAACACAGCTACAGCTGAATTTTTGACTTCTCTTTCTTCCATTACAGCACAGTTTATCAAACACAATGTGTCCTCAACCATTTTTGAGAGGTGGATGCAGACACGTGCAAGAAAAATAAAAAAGGAATTTAGAAGAAAATGCCTAGAATCCCTCAAAGTAAATAGTGTCAGAACAAAGTTTCTCATAGTAAATTTGACTAAGAAGAGAGGAAGTGAATCACAGCACATGTTGGATAGACAAATGCAGAAGACATTATAATAAAAAAAGAAAGAGGGAAATTATAGCATGCAAAAGCCAAAAGACTCCATTATTACAAAAACAAAATCCAAGAGATAGAATAAGATATTTGTTTGTGTTTCATACCCCAAATAATTTATTACTATTACATTCACAACACTTAGAAGATCAATAAAGAAGTTGAGGACTACAACAACACTATTAAGAAACAAAACAAGGTGCACTGGGATGGCTCAGTCGGTTAAGCACCCAACTTTGGCTCAGGTCATGGTCTCGCAGTTTGTGAATTTGAGCCCAGTGTTGGGTTCTGTGCTGACAGCTCAGAGCCTGGAGCCTGATCAGATCTTGTGTCTCCCTCTCTCTCCACCCCTCCCCCACTTATAATCTGTCTCTCTCTCTCAAAATAAATAAACACTAGAAAAAATTTAAATAATAGAAAAAAATAAACAAAACAAAACTAGATCTAACATGTCCATAGAACAGTTTACCCAATAACAGGAGAAAGCACATTTGTCTTAAGTGCACATGAAACATTTCCCAGAACATATGTTAGGCCACAAAACCATTCTCAATTAATTTTTAAAATATTGAAATTAGAGTATCTTTTCTTACCACAATGAGATAAAGTCTAGAAACCAAAAACAGAAGAAAACCTGGAAAATTCACAAATATGTAAAATTAAATAAATGCTCTTAAACAACCAGTGGTCAAAGAAAAGTCACAAGGAAAATAGAAAATATTTAGAAATAAATGAAAATAAAACTATGAGATACAGTTAAGGTAGGCTCAAGGTGACATTTATAGCTGCAATGCCTAGATTAAGAAGAGAACTACAAATCAAGAAAGACCACAATGAGGTATCATCTCACACCTGTCAGAAAGGCTAACTAAAATGAATAACACAAGAAACAAGTTGGCAAGGATGTGGAGAAAGGAGAACCGTCTTGCACTGTTTGTGGAAATACAATTTGTGCAGCCACTCTGGAGAACAGTATGGAGGTTCCTCAAAAAACTGAAAATAGAACTACACTAAGATCTAGCATTGTTAGGTATTTACCCAAAGGATACAAAAATACAGATTTGAAAGATTACATGCACCCCAATGTTTATAGGAGCATTATCAACAATAGCCAATATGTATATATATATATAAATATATTTTAAATATCTATCTATCTATATCTATATCTATATATCTATATCTATCTATCTATCTATCTATCTATCTATCTATCTATACACACACACACACACACACACACACACACACACACTATATTGGAATATTCTTAGCCATCAAAAAGAATGAAATCTTGCCATTTGCAATGATGTGGATGGAGCTAGAACATATTGTGCTAAGCGAAATAAGTCAGTCAGAGAAAGAGAAATACCACATGATTTCACTAATATGTGGAATTTAAGAAACAAAAGAGATGAGGGACATCTGGGTGGCTTAGTCAGTAAGCATCTGACTCTTGATTTCATCTGAGGTCATGATCCCATGATTTGTGAGATCAAGGCCCACTTCAAGTTCCTTGGAACCTGCTTGGGATTCTCTCTCTCTCCCTCTTTCTGTACCTCTCTCCTGCTCTCTCTCTCTCTCTCTTTGTCTCAAAACAAACAAACAAACAAACAAACAAACAAACAAACAAAAAAAGAAACAAAACTGATGAACATTTGGGAAGGGGGAGAAGAGAAAAGAGGGAAACAAACCCCAAGAGCCAAGAGACTCTTAATGATAGAGAACAAACTATAGGTTGATGGAGGGAGGTGGGTGGGGGATGGGCTATATGGATGATGGGTATTAAGGAGGGCACTTGTGATGAACACCAGATGTTGTATGTAAGTGATGAATCACTGAATTCTACTCCTGAAATCAATATTGCACTGTATAACTAAATAAAATTTAAATAAAGGAAAGAAAGAAAGAGAAAAAAAGAAAGAAGAAAGGAAGAAAGGAAGAGAGGAAGAGAGAAAGAAAGAAAGAAAGAAAGAAGAGAAGTCTAAAATAATAACCTAACATTGCACATTGAAAAACTGGAAAAAGATGAGAGAACAAAGCCCTCAGGCAGCTGAAAATAAATAAATTAGAATAGATTAGATTAGAGCAGAGATAAAATAGAGAGTAGAAAATCAATAGAAACAATGAAACCAAAAGTTAATTTTTGAAAAAGATCAGAAAATTCATTTCCTTTTAGTTAGACTTAAAAATAAAAGTAGAAAGAAGACAATAACTAAAATAGTAAATAAAAGTCAGGGCAGTTGAAAAATATAAAAAGATTATGAAAGAATACTGTGAACAATTGTACGCCAACAAATTAGATAGCCTACATAACCTTGAAAAATGCAAATTGCCTAAACAGACTAAAAATGAAATTGAAAATCTCAACAGACCTATAATAAGTAGAGAGATTGAATCAGTAATTAAAACTCCCTTAGCAAAAAAAAGCCCAGGACCAGATGGCTTCACTATAGAATTCTATCAAACATAAAAAAGAAAAAAAAAAATTAACGCTGATCTTTGTTAAAGTCTTCCAAAAAATAGAGGAAGAAACAATTCATAATACATTCTATGAGGCCAGTATCACCCTGTTACCAAAGTCAGATAAACACATTATAAGACAATTACAAAGGAATATATCTTATGACTATAGATATAAAAATTCTCAGCACAATACTAACAAAGTAAATTCAACAGCGTATTAAAGGGATTACATACAATCTGTCATAGTTCACACAAGAAAAAATAAATGATCTGGATAGATCTATATCTACTAAAGAAATTGAGTCAATAATTAATAACTTTCCAAAACAGAAAACACCAGGCCCAGATGGGTTCACTGGTGAATTCTATTAAACACTTGAAATTGTGCTTATTCTTTACAATCTCAGAAGATAGAAGCAGAGGAAATATTTCTAATTTATTATGGGAGGCCAGCAGTATCCTAATACCAAAACCAGACAAAGACATTACACAAAAGAAAACTATAGACCAATGACTCTTATGAACATAGATACCAAAATCCTCGACAAAATATTAGCAAATCAAATTCAGTAATGCATGAAAACAATTATGTATTATAATGAAGTGGGATTTATTTCATACAAGGTTGATTCAACATTTGAAAATCATTGTAATCTATCACATCAACAAGCTAAAGAAGAAACATCACATGGTCACATCGACAGATGTGGAAAAATAATTTGACAAAATTCAACACCTATTCATGATAAAAGCTCAGAGGAAACTAGAAATAAAAGGGGCATTTTCCAACTTGATTAACATCATCAACAGAACACCCACGTATAATGCAAGTAATAATGAGAAACTAGAAGCTTCCCCACTATGTTCGGGAACAAAGCAAAGATATGCCTTATCACTATTCATTTTTAACATTATATTGGAAGTCTTAGCTAATGCAACAAGATGAAGAAAAAATAGAAATGATAGTTATACAGATTATAAAGAAAAAACAAAAGTGTATTTATATATGAAGATGATATGATTGTCTATGTAGAAAATTAGAAAGAATCAGCACCAGCAATAAAATCTCCTGAAACTAGTAAGTGATTATAGCAAAGATGCAGAGAACAGGTTTATATACAAAAGTCAATCTTTTCTACATGCAAAAAATGAAAAATTAGAGTTAATTTAAAAATTTTTTAAATTATTTTTTTAAATGTTTAAAAATTTACATCAGTGTTTCCACATAATTAAATACTTATACCTACATCTAATAAAATGGGTAAAAGATCTATATGAGGAAAACTGCAAACCTCTAATGAAATAAATTTAAGAAAATTAAATAAATGGATAGATATTCCACATTAATGAATAGGAAGTCTAAATATTGTCGAAATGCCAATACTTCCCAAAATGATGTATGGATTCAAGGCAATCCCAGTCAATATCCTAGCAAGTTGTTTTGTGGCTATTGACAAACTGATTCTAAAATTTATATGGAGATGGAAAAAAACAGAATGGCCTACATGATATTGAAGAAGAACAAGGTTGGAGGAGTGACATCGCCTGATTTCAAGACTTACTGTAAAGCTACAGTAACTGAGACAGTGTGGTATTAGAGAAAGAGCAAAAACAGCAACAAAATAATAAATTAATGGCACCAAATAGAAAGCTCAGAAATACACTTACACAAGACAAAGAGCAAAGACAATATAATGGAGAAAAGATAGTCTTTTCAGCAAATGGTGCTAGGAAAACTGGGTGTTCACAGGCCAAAAACTGGGATTTAGACACATACCTTACCTCCTTAACAAAAACTAAATCAAGAGGTGCCTGGGAGGCTCAGTCAGCTGAGCTTCAAACTCTTGATTTTGGCTCAGGTCATGATCTCAAGGTTTGTGACTTTGAGCCCCGCCTGGGGTCCAGCGTTGACATGGTAGAGACTACTTGGGATTCTGTCTCCCTCTCTCTCTCTCCCGCTCCTTTTCTCTCTCGAAATAAATAAAAATAAATTTAAAAAATTAAATCAAAATGGGTCATAGATCTAAATGTAAAGCACAAAGCTTAAAATTCCTTGCAGGTAATTGCAGAAAATCTAGATGGCCCTTGGTTTGATGATGACTTTTGGGATGCAGCATCAAAGGCATGCTTTATGGAAAAAAAAAAGTATTTGTAACTTGGACCTCATTAAAATTAAAACTTTCTGCCTTGCAAAAAGCACTTTCAAGGGAATTAAAAACAAAAAATTCCATAGACTAGGAGAAAATGTTTTCAAAAGACATACCTGAAAAAGAACCTAGATCCAAAATATACAAAAGACTTTAAAACTCAACAATAAAAAAAGTAACAACCAGATTTTAAAAATAGGTTAAAGATCTGAATAAACACCTCACAAAAGAAGATAGACAGATGGCAAATAAAAGTATAGAAAGATGCTTAACATATGTTATTAAGGGATTTAAAAATAAAGTAACTAAGATGTACCACTACATACCTACCAGAATGGCAAAAATTGCGAACATTGATAATACTTAATGCTGGTGAGGATGTGGAGAAACGGAAACTTTCTTTAATTTCTGGTAGAAATACAAAATGGTATAGCCATTCTGAAAGACATTTTGACAGTTTCTTACAAAACTAAACATACTCTTAGCATATTATATAGTAATCACATTCCTTAATATTTACCCAAATGAGCTGAAAACTTATGTCTCCACAAAAACTTGCACCTGGATATTTACAGCTTTATTCATAATTGGCTAACTACACTTAGAAGCAACCAAGATGAACTTCACCAGGTGATGGATAAATAAACTGGTACATTCACACAGTGAGCACACCAGTTACCACAGCAAGTAGAATCATAACGTATCTGTCCTTTTTAACTAGTTTATTTCACTTCACATACTGTCTTCAAGGTTCATCCATGTTGTAGTGTGTGCCAGATTTCTTCTTTTTTGAACCCTTGTGCATGTGGTGAGAATGTCAATTGATGCAGCCACTATGGAAAACAGGGTGGAGGTACCTCAAGAAATTAAAATAAGCACTTCCATATCATCCAGCAATTCCACTTCTGATGATTTATCTGAATAAAATGAAAACACCAACTTGAAAAGGTACATGTGCCCCCATGATTATTGCAGCATTATTTGTGACGGCCAAAATATGGACAGAACCTAATGCCCACCCATAGATGAATAAATAATGAAAATGTGAGATATATATATAATGGAAGATTACTCACTCACAAAAGGAAATTAAATCTTAGCATTTATGACAACAAAAATGAAACTTGAAGGCATTATGTTATGTGAAATAAGTCAGATAACAAATGATAAATGCTATATGATCTCACTTATATATGGAATCTAAAATAGCAACAACCAACACTGTGATAAATACTGAACTCATGGGTATAGAGAACAGACTGATGGTTGCCCGAGGCAGAGGATGGGGGTGAATAAAATGGGTGAAAGGAGTAAAAAGGTACAAATTCCCAGTTACAAAATAAATAAGTCATGGGGCTGTAACGTATAGCATAGTGACTGCAGTTAATAATACTGTTTTGCATATTGGAAAGTAGTGGGAGAGTGGATCTTAAAAGCTCTCATCATGAGAAACAAAATTTGTAGTTATTTAACATGATGGATTTTAACCAGACTTACTGTGGTGATCATTTTGTAATATATATGAATATCTTTATGTTGTACACCAAAAACTAATATAATATTATGTCAATCATACCTCAATAAAATAAATATATGATTTTTCCTTTATAAGGCTTAATAATTTCCATTTTATGTATATGCCATGTTTGTTTATTCATTCATCCCTTGAATATTCTCTACCTTTTGACTATTGTCAATAATGCTGTTATAAACATGGGTGTGCAAATAAATGTTTGGGTGCCCGCTTTCAATTCTTGAGGAATATATCCAGAAGTGGAATTTCTTGATTATATGGAAATTCTGTTTTCAGTTTTTCTTGGAATAACCTCAAGTCTGTTTTCTTTTTTTTTTTTTAATTTTTTTTATCGTTTATTTATTTTTGAGACAGAGAGAGACAGAGCATGAACAGGGGAGGGGCAGAGAGAGAGGGAGACACAGAATCTGAAGCAGGCTCCAGGCTCTGAGCAGTCAGCACAGAGCCCTATGCGGGGCTGGAACTCACGGACCGTGAGATCATGACCTGAGCCGAGAAACAAGACTGTTTCTATAGTAGCTACACCATTTTATATTCCCACAACAGTGCACAAGTTTGCCGATTTCTCTACATCCTCACCAATGTTTTTGTTTTGTTTTGTTTGTTTTGTTTTGTTTTGTTTATAGCTAAATGACATTTGACAAGGTCACTAAATATATTCCATGGGGGAAAGAGAAGTCTTTTCAATAAATGGTCCTGGGACAATTGGATTTCCACATGGAAAGAAATGAAGTTAACCCCTACCTCACACCATATACAAAAATTGTCTCAAAATAGATTAACAATCTAAATATAAGAGCTAAAATCATAAAGTTCCTAGAAGAAAACATAAGGGTAAATACTTATGATTTGGGTGTTGGTAATGGATTCTTAAATATGACACTAAACATGAGCAATAACAAAAAAAGATAAATTGGACTTGATCCAATTTAAAATCTTTTGTGCATCAAAAGACATCAAAGAAGTTAAAAGACTCTACAGAATGAGAGAAAATATTTGCAAATTATATATGTCCTAAAGGCTTAATACCCATAATATAGAAAGAAATTCCCACAATTCCTCAATAATGCATGCAACCTGACTAAAAGTGGACCTCAGGCTTATATAGACATTTCTCCATAGAAGATGTACTCAGAATGGCGAAATAAGCACAAAATAAGATGTTCGGCATTAGTCTTTAGGGAACTGCAAATTACAACCATGATGAGCTCTCACTACACACCTCTCAAAGTGGTGGAAGTGAAAAGTAGGGAGAAGAATAAAGTACTGTGCGATGAGACACTGGTCTCTTACACACTGTGGGGGAAATGTGAAATGGTGCAGGCTCTGTGGAAAACACATAGGAAGTCTCTTAACAACAAGCCAAAACAACCCCCCTAAAACAACCTGGGCTTTGACCACAGATAAATAGGTTTATGGTCACATGAAAACCTGTACACAAATGTTCTAACAGCTTTATTTGTGAAGTCCGAACACTGGAAAAATCCAGATGCCCTTCAATGATTGAACAGTGAAACATATTGTGGTACCTCCATACCGTGGAATACTCCTCAGCAATAAGAAATGGATGATTGACCTAAATAGCAACTTAGGTGGATTTTCAGAGAATTATGCTGATTGGGAAAAAAATAATCCAAAAGATCGCATGTTATATGAGTTCATCTATGTAGCATTCTCTCAATATCAAAATTGTAGATCTGGACAACAGGTTAGCAGTTGTCAAGGGTTACGTAAGTGGTGATGGGAGAAGGAAGCAAGCATAGATTTAAAAGGGCAGCATAAGGTATCTTTACGGTGACGAACAGTTCAGTGTGGTAACTGTATCCATATCAACGTCCTGGGCATGAAATTATACCATCGTTTTGATGTTACTGTATGGTGAAACTGGTAAATGATGTAGAGGATCTTTCTGTATTACATCTTACAACTGTGTGTAGATCTGCAGTTTCCTTAAAAATATAATCAAAAGGAAAAGAGTACCAAATCTATGAATACTTCATAATAGAACACAGGTCATAAAGAGAAAATGTATTTAAATGAGGACCTCAGAACTATAGAAATTATAATAAATGGAGTGATAGAGAGCATTAATTCCACTTCACTTTATGGGTCATTATGTTTCAGATGTTTATTTGGTAGGCAACTAAAAAACTGAACAACTAAATTAAATAGGATGTTTTACATAGACTGTGGATTGTTATCACTGAAAAGGCACGTATAAGCTATTTGTAATTTTTTGTAAATATTGGTAAATGACACTTGTTCCTCATATAATTCTTTATTAAACTATGAACTTGAAACATTATTCTTTCAATTTTATTTTATTTTAAACATTTAAAATAAAATTTGAATTTTAAACATTTAAAAATTTTAAATTTTAAACAAAAATTAAAATTTTAAACATTATTCTTTCAATCTGTCCATTAAATTTATCAGATTTATTTTATTCCTTTGTTCTGTCTCTTTTCCCTTGGTTTTGGAAGACTTTCTGGTATTTGCCTTATTTTTATGGTTTTCCTTACAACATAACATGTATCACAGAAAGTTAAGAGTTAAGTGTCACCCTCCTTACCAACAACAGAGAAAACACAGTGTTTTATTTGTACACTGTGTTCTCAAACTTCAGTTCTGCCTGCTTTAAAATCCAAAATTAGTCATTATTTTTGTTTTTCAGTAGAGACCTAATTAGTTTTCCACTTACGTCTATTTATCTATTTGCTCATGAATACATCTTGTAGTCCTTTCTCTTTGTTCCAATATCCCTTTTCTGCTGAACTTGTTTCCATGAAGATCTGTGAACTGTAAACTCCCTTTGACTGCAAATAGCTTGAATTCATCATTCTGGAATGACACTTTGCAGTGCAGGGAATTCTAGATTGACAGTTACTTTCCATCAGTACAGTGAGAATAACATTATCATTTTTCTGTTGTTTTTTTAACTGTTATCCCAACATGTAATATTGTATTATTTCACTAAGAATCTGTGAGTATGAATTTCATTTTATTTATCTTGCTCAGTACTTGGCACGCTTGTACAATCCAAGGCTTCGAGTCTTTCACGGAATCTCAAGAATTCTCAACCATTATTTCTTATACTGTATTCTCTTCATTTTCTCAAGGCACTTCTCTATCTCTTTGTGGGCATTTGACGAATTACTTTATTTTATCATCCTTCTATCCTTGCTGGTCATTTATATATTACTATATCATCTCCATCCCTCAGCACTCCATTTCAAAGTGTTTTCTCATATTGATCAGCTGTGTCTACTCTTGAAACTTACCTATTAAGTTTTTAATGGAAATGATTACATTTTCCTTTCTTAGCAATCCCGGTTGGTGCACATTAAAAGTTGCTCTATTTTATTTTTATAGTCTCTTTTTCTTTCATTTTGCTATTGACTTGCATTCCTATTTTTAGCCCTTAATAATTTCAAAGATATTTATATTGTCTTTCAAATTGTCTTATTATCTTAGGTTCTTGGGACTGTTAATCCTTCTGACTCTTTTGTTTGGTTTTCCCTCACACACAAAAAAGGAAGTGGGTTTCAGGCTTTCTTTACTGGCCCAATAAACCTGAGGATTACTTTTTCTGAAATATTACTTTACCCTGGGTTTATGTAGGTGTCTTTAGTGAGCTAGGGGCAGCGTTCACAGATCAGTTTTTGTGTTAAATTCCTAGTTTGGAGATACATTCCGTGTGTGGCATGCAAATTCTGCTTCTCTATTCACAGGTGCATAGATTTGTGTCTTCCTATCTCACAAGAGGTATTAATTTTTACTTGACAATTTCCTCCGGCCTGTACATGATGTGATTTGGTTCCTCTCTCAGGAAAAGGCAGTTACTCCAAAGTTTCTTTTGTTTAGGGTCCCTAGTCCCAAAGTTCTTTTCATATAGACCGTGTGTTTTGTCCCAAAATGATGAGACATCCCTGTCCCCTGATTATGAAAACCCACATCCTCACTGAATAGCATGCCTGGCTCTAGCACATGCCTCATCAGCATAGTGTATTGGAAACTGGAGTCACCTCAAAACAACATCAGGACTACAATAAAAGATTGGTTAGCTTTGACTTGCGTCCAAGAATATTAATTAACAAAATGCCAGAGACTGCTGAATAGTATGTTCTCACCTGTCAGCAAGCTTTTTGTCACATCATTAACACAAGTGTTAACAGGGAATAGCCATTGCAAAATATTTAATGGCAATTTTTGGCTGATGGACGCTGCTTTATGACTAGTTATCTTGGAAATTCACAGGGGAGTGTGGGTGATGGGTATTGAGGAGAGCACCTTTTGGGATGAGCACTGGGTGTTGTATGGAAACCAATTTGACAATAAATTTCATATTTAAAAAAAGGAAATTCACATTTGCTGCTTGACATTTTTAAAAAACTATGTGCACCTAGATTTCCAACAATAGACTTTTTTTCATTCCCTTGCAATTTGTTGTTGTTGTTCTGTTTGCATGTTCACCCAAAGCTCAATTAGGACTCATTTGCAGTTGTGTATTTTGTATTTTTTTGTATTTTTTTAAACTTTATTTTTATTTACTTTGAGAGAAAGATAGAGAGCAAGTGGAGGAGAGGTAGACAAAGAGGGAGACAGAATCCCAAGCAGGCTCCACGCCAGCAGCACAGAGTCCGATGCAGATGTCAAACTCACAAACATGAGATCATGACCTGAGCCCAAGTCAAGAGTTGGATGCTTAACCGACCGAGCCCCCCAGGCTCCCCGGCAGTTGTGTATTTTTTAAAAGTAAAAGAAAACTAGTCAATTTGGAGATCTTGTTCTTCCCGTGTTTTCAAAGTGATACAGGTCCTTAAATTTTTTTTAAAACCTACCAGCAGTTCATAAAGCTTGAAGGTAAATAGGTTAATGTTAATATCAAGGTCATGACATCAAATCTTTGAGCTTTATTTCAACAATTCTGGAACGGGTAATCATATACTCAGGATACTGTGCAGATTATATTAGATGAGGCATTAACTCTTTTTAGTATACTAATTTACATTATAAATACATGTTGCAGCAAAGAATTACTATACAATAATTAGCTGGTAATCATCAATAATCATAGCCGGGGTGAAAAATCGGAGATTTTTTTCTACCGACATTAGAACAAGAGGATGTTTTCTTTTATTTCACTGGATAAAAAGAAAGTGACCACATTATAGTTTTGATGAATAACATTAATCTGCATAGAACATTTCCCTCTAAACCTGTGAGTCATTGTATAATGCTTTATGCTCAATTCTTCAAAACAGACATGGACCCTATAATCTCCTTATATGGCATGTGAGGGGACTGCAGCCAGAGAAGACATGAGGTCCCCCAAATCTGCTGACCAGCAGAAAAGGTGGGGCGAATGGAGGAGTCACATCACCAGGCGTTGCAGGAGGACTCTCTAGGAAAGTGTTATACGTTCAATAGCGTCATCAAAGGAAAAACCAACATCCAACAGGTAGCTAGTTCTGTGTGATGAATCAGATTTCCAGTTAATAGGTAAGACTTCCAAGATCAGAAATAGAAGAAACAGCGTCAAACTCAAGGCACTGGTGTTTCAGCATTTGAGTTTCCTTTCCGTTTCCGAGGTACCATGACTCTTGGGGAATGGTATCAAGACAAAATTAACAGTGAGGTAGATGGTACTGTGATTCCTTTAATCCTTCCAGCAACTCCACCAGGTCGGTAGCAGTGCTTCTTTCTAGGCAGAGAAACAGAGGCTTACTGTTTAAATAGCTTTCCCAGGATCACAAAGTGAAGCGTGAACGCAAATCTACACCACACTTCCAGTACACTGTGGTCAATTATCTGTCTTGGTCTAAGGGCGCTAACCAGGTAGGAGATGGTTTTGTCGGAGTTTGATTGATTGATTGATTGATTGATTTTTTAAGTAGGGATAACACAGGAATTAGAAAATCCAATACAGAGAAGCATGGAAATATTTCATATACTATGATAGAAATAAAACTTGCTGGGGCGCCTGGGTGGCTCAGTCCGTTGAGAGTCCGACTTTGGCTCAGGTCATGATCTCGCTGTCCATGAGTTCAAGCCCCGCATCCGGCTCTGTGCTGATGGCTCAGAGCCTGGAGCCTGCTTCAGATTCTGTGTCTCCCTCTCTCTCTGACCCTCCCCAGCTCTCACTTTGTCATACTCTGTCTCTCAAAAATAAATAAATGTAAAAAAAGAAAAAAAAAAAAAAAAGAAATAAAACTTGCTAAAGCAGGAGTCAGTAATTGAGACTGATTACTTGTTCTATTCACTCTGGGGAGCAGAAAATTTATTCTGGTAGCCAAAGGCGACCTACCAAGTCCAAGCACCAATCTCTAGCAATGTTAGAAAACTCAGTACCTTGAAAAGACAGTAGATTTTAACGCGAGTGTCTGACTTCACATCTTAGAATAAATTATTCACAGATGTCAACAATAAACCTAGTTTATTATTAGGCATCAATAAACATAGGAACATCAGTAAATATAGTTTATTAGTAAACATGAATAATGATAGGCACATAGCTCTGACACAAACTTTTAGTGCCTCCTCCTTAAGAAACAGCAGCAAATAATCCCATTTAAGTGTTCTATGTTACAGTCTTTTTAAAGCCTCTTTTCTAATTTGTTGTATATTTATTTGGTTTCACTTTGGTCTCAGAATGGATGGCGATAAATCTTCACTCTTGTATTAAGCCTCTTATTATGATTACTTGACTGATCATTCTCGGGTTTTGTGGTAACTTCCACAGAAACTTGTTTCTGTCAATGAGAGTCTGGCAGAACGCGTAACTTAGCCCAACGTGAGCATCTCTTTTGTGTGATGATGGCTTTTCTGGCCGGTTGTAGTAAAAGTGGGAGGGATTTTTATACTCTTCATGTGCAAGCCCTTCCTACTCAGGTCAGTTCTAGAAGCAAACCCTGGTATGGGAGGGCACGTGGAGACCACAGCAATTCCTCGCTCCTTGCCCCTCTCTCTCTCTCTCTCTCTCTCTCTCTCGATTCTTATCATCACACGTCCCTGCAGCCTCACACTTTTGACAGAAACTCTGTAAGCAACATTCCCACTTCAATCAGAATCCATTGCAGTGAAATGACAATTCCAAGGAAAGCTCATCAGTCACCAAAATTTTGTTATGGCTTGATATCAAATACATTAAATAATTAAGTGGGGCTCAAAGGTTTCACTCTTAGTTCTGAACTCAAAAGAGGAAAGAGCCTCAGGTCTGACACAGGGTACAGTCTCTGCTTGATACACGCAGGGGTGGGATCACCACCCTGGGGTGGCAGAATCGTACGCTACATCATGATGCTAAGATTTTTATAGAATGTAGTGTTGAAATCACTATATTTCAACTCTGCCTCTCTTTCTTGTAAGGTCACTGAATCAGACTTATAATTGCTCTGGAATTGGGAAGAGATAAGCCTTGAAAAAGTAGCAATTTATCCCCCATCCATAGAGTAATCTAAGATAGCTCTTTTGTGCCATCCTAAGTGTAAAATATTGCAGTTTACATTTTATTTATGGGAATATAAGTGTGCTGGCAATTTTCTTTGCATAAAACAGATGTGTTTTGAGGAAAATATGTATTTTTCATGTACCCATTTATAGATATATGGTTTCTCTTGGGAGCTGAAAATATTTCCTTTTTTTTTTCTCTCAAATCCCCTTAGTGTTAATTATCTGCTTACAGTTCTTATTTGTTTTTATAACAAAAGTAATACAGGTTCCTAAATCAGTTAAAATACTTAACTTCCCAACTTGTTAAGTGTCTCGTGTTACTAAAAAGCAAAGTTTTAAGATTCAACTTTTTATCCTCTGATCAAACACTGTCTTGGAGTAGAATTTCAGTTCTCTCATATTTCAAGATCGAAACTCTAAGTCTATTTTTAAGGCCATATACATGCAATCATTTATACATGTGTAATATGATGAACTGTATGCATGTATAAAAATAGATGGAAATGTCTTCTTTTGTTCTGACAATGTTCCATCTGTGGTCTTATTTTCAAATATGTGGATCTTATGTGGACCTATGTAAGTAATTTTAAATTCCTCAAGGACATGATGAGTTGTAAGTATATAAATTTTATATGATATTCCAATTTGGCTTGGATTTTCGTGTTGAGGAACTTGAAGAAATTTGGTCATCAGTACAGTCAGAACTGGTTATGGCAGTGAAAGCGGAAGTGGAATGTGTCAACTCAGTGCATTGAATTTTTCCCTCCTTGGGAATTTTATGTTCTTATTTTATCAGATACGGAGGTTCTGGGCTTTCTGTTTGGAGACTGCAGAAGTAACTTCCCTCCTGACTCAGCACTCAGCAGGGGTCCTCACTTCTTACCTCTGGAGACTTGTTCCAAGAAAAGTCATGCTTGAGATCAGTGTCTACCTGAAGAGGGAGTACCTGGGGGTCCTTGGGGTAGGACAGAGTGCTGTACTTCAGTTACTCAAACCCTGGACTAAACTTGTGATTGGGTTTGAACTCAGATTTTCCATGTATCATGTCAGGTTGCTCAAGTTCCTTGTTGGCTTTCTTTCCCCCTCACTTTCCTTCCCTTTTCCCCTTCTTTCTCTACTTCCTTTCTTCTCCCCTCCTTCCCGAAATACATGCATGGAGATAACACACGGACAACAAATGAGACCTGCTACCCATTCCCAGACTCTCCCTTTCTCCCCTCCAAACACCTGAAGTAAACTATTCAGACAGTCACTTTGTATATGCAAAGATACAGAGCAGAGTCTTTAATTGGAGGACACCAGCATTATTTCCTCTCCTTGTTATAGAATGTAGTACCTGTTAACCCTTCTGAGAGAAAAGGGCTGCTACTTTTCTTGGGATCCCAGTGGAAAGGAAAGTTAGATCATGTAAGAGCAAATGAGTATAAAGATTTAAGACCCTGTAGGGAAAATGGAATTGCAGTGCTTTTGTTTTTCTGTCTTTTATCTTAAGAAATCTTCATTGTATTCTACAGAAAGCTTTAGAAATGTCAGCTCTCCCTAGACTTGAATTACCAAAAAGCTGGCATTCTATGGAGACAGATCCGAAATAATGCGCTTCAGGAAATCACTACCCAACCCTAGCTTCCCCACAGAACACTCTGCCCTCCTATCCACACTCATCTGTAGGCAGAAGATAAAAAGCTTCATTTCTTTTTAGTGGTTGGTCTGTGGCAAATTGTATCTTAGTGTTTTAAGGGGCAATCCACAGGCAATGAATGCAGCATTTAAGTAGTCCTGGGGAGCAGGATGAGTCTTGTGTTCTGTGCACTGCATAAGGCAAGCTTTACATGGCCTGCAGAATTCCAGAGACGGGGGTTACAAATGCTGCCATTACCTTCTGATTCCAGCTGTATGGGGCTGCCTCTACTAAATGAGTTTGGACATGAATAAAGCCAGTCTATTCTCAGCTTGCCAGCCAAGCCTGCTGCTCAGCTTTTGGGTGAAATGAGGTGCTTATCTGCTCTCTTCTGTCCCTGCAGGAGCTCCTTTCACACGAATCCCGTGCGTGCATTTCCTTGTACCATTTCCGATTCTTTCTCTCAGCTCCACTCTATCTACATCCAAGGAGTCTTCACAGACTGAAAGACCTAGGATGGGATGGGAAGGAGAAAGTTCTAGAATCATAAATGGACTCCATACTGGATTTTGGGTCAGGCTGTCTCCACTGATAACAACAAACTTGACTGAACGGTGAGCCATCTCTTGTTCAGGGATTCATTGATGCAAGAACCCAAATTTCAGTTTAAGTATATTTCTGCCTGGGCAGATGAAGTGCTCACTTCTGGAAAAATTCCATAGTCAGAGCAATTTGTCTGCTCTCCTTTTCCTCTGCCAGCACCCCCCCCCCCCTCCACACACACACACTGGAGCTTTTAGAAACCCCAGTGCCCGGCAATTATATCAGAATCTCTAAGGATGAAATCTTGGCATAAATATTTTTAAAGCTAAGTGATTCTATCCAGCAGACATTTTGAGACATTTTGTGTTGAAGAATTTCAGGCATTTGTGGTTACATGTGGATGAATTGTGAGGGACATAAGAAATTTGCTGAAGGAGTTGAACTCAATATTTCAACAAGTTTTTACTTCATTTAGAATAAAGCCAATATCCCCACTTTGGCAGGAGCTAGCACATTGTTAAATTCTTTACAATTTAGAATCTTGCTCTTGTCCTTGTTGACTGGAAACTGGGCTTCTTGTGTATCTACAGAAAACAGGACAGAAATGTCAAGTTATCAATATAGCATCAGTGTGTCAATGGTTCTTTTTATTGATGAGGATGTATGTGGCTCCTATGCAGGGATTGGTGAATGTGAAATTATACAAGAGAGGGGGAGATAGTTTTCTAAGAACTTTCTTCTAAGAGAAGGTGGGACTCAATAATCTAGTGCTAAAACAAAGTCCTTTATCAGGTCTAAATTGCTGATGACAGCTGGTTTATCTCTTGCTCTTGGGATGTCAGAATAAATATTGTCAGTTTTAACTATGGTAGACATATCAATTATCACCTACTTGTTCACATGACTTCTTAGGGACTCTTCCTTACAACCTTCCTTTTTATTTTTTATTTCTTCCTTTTTTCTCACAGTCGTCCTAAAGGCATGCTCACGGACCATCAGCATAGCATAGTGGGCTTCGATGGTCAGCTGACTGGAGAAGAACTAATCAGACCACAATTTAAGAATCTGGAACTGACAGGGTGACTTAAGTATAACTGAGAAGACAGCTGATGACCAAACAGATATTTTGTGTGTGTTTATTTTTATTTTTATGTTTTGCTAGAGTCAGTGGCCCTAGAAGGCAAGAAGCAGACCCTACTGAAGTCACTACAAGAGTATGTAAGCAGAGAAAGCTGGTCTACAGAGAAGAGTGCTGGAGTAAAGTCACTGTGCAGAGGGAAGCAGATACACAATGCAATGCACTCCCATGAATGATGGGGGCAGGGTGGTGTATGTCCCTGACTTTTCGTTACAGTAAAACCTTGGATTGCGAGTAACTTGTTCTGTGAGTGTTCCGCAAGATGAGAGAACATTTGTAATACCTTTTAACATGAAAAACGAGCGATGTCTTGCAATAGGAGTAGTATGTGACCCTGAATGTCACATGATCACAACTGAGCCAATGGTTCTTCCCCCTCCGCCCCCTTCTCTCTCTCTTGCTGCAGGATTGTGGGTGATCATCTCCTTTGCTTGGATGCTAGGTCCCAGGCATCCAATCACCCTCCTCTCTCTTGTCTCCCTCATACCAGCCACGAAAGTTTTCAAAGGCAAGTGCAGGTAAATTTGTGTATTTTTGTATATATTTTGTATTTTCTTCATTATTTTGTATTATATTTCAGTATTGTAATCATTTTATATGAATATTTTTGGGTCGTGTAACAAATCATCTGAGTTTCCATTATTTCTTATGGGGAAATTCGCTTTGATATACAAGTGCTTTGGAATACACTCAAGCTTCTGGAATGAATTATGCTTGCAAACCAAGGTTTTACTGTATATGATATTTTACTTACTTTGTTGGTATCCATAAGGTTGTGTACTGTTACTTTTCAGTCATCTTCTTCTATGTTTCAGTGGCACTCTGTAATTAAAAATATTAATAAAAGCATTATCCCTCAATACCTCATTGTCTATATGTTACTCCCTCTCATCCTACAGATGAGTGTTAGTTTTCTGTGGCTACTCGAACCAAGTACCAGAAACATCGTGGCTTACCGGCACAGTAATTTGTTCTTTCACAATTCTGGAGCCTAAAAATCCAAAATCATAATGTTGATGGAGCTGTGCTCCCTCTGTAGGCTCTCAGAAAGAATCCTTCCTTGCCTCTGTTTGCTTCTCTGGTGGTTGCTGCAATCCTTGCCTTTACTTAACTTGTAAACACATTAATCCAATCTCTGTCTCCATCTTCACAGAGTGTACTCCTCTAAGTTTTTGTATGTGTCTGCTTTTTCTTCGTCTAAATCATTGTATTAGAGCCAACCCTAATCTAGTATGACCTCATTTTAACTTAAATACATCTGCAAAGACTCCAAATAAAGTTACATTCTGATGTTCCCAGTGGATGTGGATTTTGGGGAGAACATTATCCAGTCCAGTTTAATGATATAGTTTATGAAATTTCTCTCCCTTGAATCTGGACATTTTGTTTTGAAGAGCCTCACACAAGGTTCCTCATATGTTGTAGAAGTAAATGACTCTCAGACATGTTCATTCACATCACTGTACTAAGATAGAGAGGAAGGCATTAGAGGATAATGAAAAAATCGTGGTTAGTTTCTGCTTGAGGCCAAGAATATAAAGTAGAACTACTAGATCCTGGATATTAAAGATCACGAAAATAAGATAAGGCTTGGGAAGATCTTCTCAGAGGTTATGAAATGGTGAATCTATAGTCTAAAAGCATCTAAGAAGCTGCAATAAATTTTCTCTGACAGAATAGAATTTAATCAGATGGTGGTGTACTGGGCAGAAATGCCCTCCACCTCGCAGATTTTTCTTTCAGTATTTAATATTCTCCACTTGGATGTGCCACTGTTCATAGACTGTCCTGATGACAGAGAGCAGGGGAAAAACATCTACCCTCCATAGTGAGACAAGGTATTCTTATGGTCACAAGCATGATGGCATATCTAATACTAGGTGGTCCCCAGCCATTTTGGCTTGAATCCCCTGGCTAGTTCTCCATCTACCTAAATTTGAAAAATCAGACAGACAATTATTGGAAAACCTCAGCAGAGCCAACTTTGCTTCTGGGGCCCATTCCTCTGTCTGATACCTGTATCCTTAATCTATATTGGTATTTGCAGCACAATTTGATGATGCTTTGTTCTTTTGCAATAATGATCTTTTTTTAAAAATAAATCCCCAACTAGACTATTTGTCTTCTCAGTGTCTTTCTGCATCTGGTCCAACCCTGAGAACTTAGTAAGCTTTCATTGACTTTCTGACTTACATACAAGGAATAGAAGGCCCTATAAGTCATTAAACATGAGGAACTTGATCAAGACATTGAATATCTCCAAATTCTTGCTCTGAGGAGTGCCAAAGGCAACACTGAATACATGGAAACAACACAGGAAGTAGTTCCAGTTCCTTTTCTACTGGACCATGTGACCTGGAGCAAAACAATTAACAACTTGACCTGAGCTTCTTTTTGAAAAACATTCCACAATAGAACACCACCTCACACCTGTCAGAATAGTTAAAATTAACACTTCGGGAAAAACCAGATGTTGGCGACGATGTGGAGAAAGGGAACCATGTTTGCACTGCCGGTGGGAATGCAAACTGGTGCATCTACTCTGGAAAACAGTATGGAGGTTCCTCAAAAAACTAAAAATTGTACTACCCTATAACCCAGCAATTGCACTACTAGGTACTTATCCAAATGATACTAAAATGCTGATTCAAAGGGACACATGCATCCCAATGTTTATAACAACACTATTTCCAAATTATGGAAAGAGCCCAAATGTCATTGATTGATGAATGGATAAAGAAGATGTGGTATATATACACAGTGGATTATTACTCAGCTATGAAAATGAATGAAATTTTGCCATTTGCAACAACATAGCTGGAACTAGACTGCATTATGCTAAGCAAAATAAGTCAGACAGAGAAAGGCAAACATCGTATGATTTCAGCCACTTGTACAATTTAGGAAACACCACACACACAAACATAAGGGAAGAGAAGGAAAAATAAGATAAAAACAGAGAGGGAAACAAACCATAAAAGACTCTTAGACCGAAACTGAGGGTTGTTGGAGGGGAGGTGGATGATGGACATTAAGAAGGTCACTTGTTGGGATGAGCACTGGGTGTTATATGTAAGTGATGAATCACTGGGTTCTACTGAAACCAATACTACACTGTATGTTAACTAACTTGAATTTAAATAAGTAAGTTTTAAGGAAAGACCACAATGAAACATGATAAAATATAGTAACTTATGTATTAAAGAGTCATTATAGCTACCTATATCAAGGTTTACTATAGAAGGACCTGTGCTATTCAATTTACCCAAAATATCTCATTTAATCTTGACATTAATCCCTGGGTTATGTGCCATTATCAGAAATTTGAAGATGATAAACCTGGGATTCAAATAAGTTGAGTAGCTTGTCCAAAGTGAACAAGGCAGTGAGTAGCATATCAAGGATTCAGATGTAGTTTGTGGATTCAAAAATGTATTCTTTAGCATTCACTGCTGTCTTTATAGAGCTTGTGCTAAATGATCAGGAAGTTCTTTCTAGTCATAGCATCTATAATCCTCCAGCGCGATGCTGGTACGGCAAAGAGGGTTGATTTTTGTCACATGCTTGGTAACAGTTTGCAATGGGAACCATCTATTTTTATTACCACTGTTTTCTTTAAGAAATCTGACTTCACGGATGTAGTATGTCCAGCTTCTCTCCCTTGTCCATTGTCTTCCTGCCACCGTCTATTACATTAAAGTTTATTCTCTACCTTTTTCACATGAATTCCCTCTCCCCTTTACCCCATGAGTATAAAAACAGAAGATCTCACTTAGCTGTTGGTGGGGTGTCTGTATTGTCTAGAACAAGTCAGAGAAGTATGACATTTTATGTAGCATCTTAAGAAGTAAAGAAAATAATACTCATTAAGTGCCAACTCATCAGGTATTCTGTCAGAATGCTTTTGTATATAATCTCACCTAATTTGCAACACCAAAGGCACCAGCTGGCTTTGTGATAATGCGTCTTCTGAATGCAGCAACAATCTTAAGCAGAAACCAGAAGGGAAGGGAAGTGGCAAAGATAGTTTTGGTGACTGTTCCCATCCATAGGGAGCTCCAGCCCCCAGGACAAGTGCTCTTTTCCCAGATGGGGCACTGAAGTCCAGAGAATTTAAGCATTCTATTCAAGATCGAATAGCTATTCTGTGAGTCTGGATTCAAACCGAGTTTTTTCCAGCCCCAAACTAACCACACTGTCTCTACTCTTCCCAACCCCCTGGTCTAGTTCACTCTTGGAAGGTATTTACTCTGTGTCAGGCCCTGTCCTTCGTGCTAGAAATAGAGATGAGAAAAAACCCGTCTCTACTCTGTAATCTGATATTTGAGTGGGAAGTAATTGACAATCAACAAGGAAACTAATATATAATGAAAGGCAACTTTGTGTAACATTTGTGTGTGAAAGAGTAACAGGTCTTAGAGTGAGCAATTTAGATAAGGTTAAAGAAAAAGTATTTATTTATTTTTTGAATACAGTTTATTGTCAAATTGGCTTACATACAACACCTAGTACTCATCCCATCAAGTGGCCTCCTCAATGCCCAATCACCCATTTTCCTTTTCCCCACCCCCCACCCCCATCAGTTTCTTCTCTGTATTTAAGAGTCTCTTGCCCTCCATCTCTGTTTGTAACTATTTTTTCCCCTCTTCCCTTCCCCCATGGTTGTCTGTTAAGTTTCTCAAGATCCACATATGAGTGAAAACATGATATCCACATTTCTCTGACTGACTTATTTCACTCAGAATAATACCTTCCAATTCCATCCACATTGCAGCAAACGGCATGATTTCATTCTTTCTCATTGCCAAGTAGTATTCCATTGTGTATACAAACCACATCTTCTTTATCCATTCACCAGTTGATGGACATTTAGGCTCTTTCCATAATTTGGCTATTGTTGAAAGCACTGCTATAAACATTGGGGTACATGTGCCTCTATGTATCAGCACTCCTCTATCCCTTGGGTAAATTCTTAGAAGCACTATTCCTGGGTCATAGGGCAGATCTATTTTTAATTTTTTGAGGAACCTACACACTGTTTATGAGAGTGGCTGCACCAGTTTGCATTCCCACCAATAGTGCAAAAGGGTTCCCGTTTCTCCACAACCTCGCCAACATTTGTTTTTTTCCTGAGTTGTTCATTTTAGCCACTCTGACCGGTATAAGGTGGTATCTCAGTGTGGCTTTGATTTGTATTTCCCTGATGATGAGTGACATTGAGCATCTTGAAGAGAATCTATTTAAAAGGAGGTCCTTATGCTAGAAAGCAACAGACAGAATACAGCCTGGAGGACAGTGTTCTGTGGAAAGGAAGAGCAGCACAATGGCCCTGGGACACAGGAGGAAGCTGGCACGGTCAAGGCAAGTTCCCAGAGCATGGCGAGTTTCCTCTCTTGTCCATTTGTCACTGATGAGAGCTGCTATGGCTTGGGCGAGAAGGAAGCCAGTGCCTTGGACCAGCAGAAGGGTGGAAATCCCATATGGGAGTCACAGTGGCATTCATCACCCCTGAAAGGGGGCTGCCTTCTCTTTGCTGGGCAAAGGTCAGTCCTGCATGCCCAAATGAGTTCAGGCCCTCTGTCCCTGAGGGATCTCTGTAACCCACAAAGCAATTTGGTTTTGTTTTTAAATTACAGAAGTGGCCTTTCATTGCATAGATTCTAAACAAAAGTCATGAAACTACACAAGGAATTGCCACAGCGACTTGCAGAAAGTTCCAAAGGGGAAAAGAAATAAACATAAGGGCTGGAGGAAAAGAACAAGGCATTTCAGTTGACGTTAAGCTGACTTTTCTTCATTTCCCATAAGGTCACATTCAAAACTCTCTGTGCACTTGGAAGGCTTATAGTGGTTGAGGGTTTATTATGGGAAAATCATCACCTTTTCTGCTACTCCTCCAGTCGAGTCCATGCAGTTGATGACAAGAAGGAAGACAAATGCAAAACCATCTGAGACCTTGCTCCCCTGGTAAGCATAGGTATTGGTAAATCACATTAAAAAGAAAGCATAGAGGATATATATTTAATTTTGATGAAATGATCTGCTCCTTCCTCCTCCCCTAATCTCTACTATCACTGCCTTTGCAGGAGGGTGATGGCTAAAAAATATGTGCTGGTGTTTAGGGCAACAGAACCCAGAGTATTTCAGGTAACATTTACCCCGAGGGGAGTCATATTTTTCCAGGTCTAAAAAAGTGGATGGTGTCCTGAGGGAGAGTTTATGTTGCTGCACTGGACAGTAGTGTTTTGTTTTTATTTCTATTTCAACACAATTTCCCTGTTTAGAAGGTCATGCACACAATATATGACTTACACAACATTATTAGAAATTCCCCACCCGCCAGCCACCCCAAGGACTGGGTAACTCAGTAACCAGTAACAGTGACACATTTACTGAGTACTCAGTACATAAAGGCACTGTGCTTCTAGGGGCATCTGGGTGACTCAGTGGGTTAAGGGTCTGACTCTTGGCTTCGGTTCAGCTCATGATCTCATGGTTTGTGAGTTTGAGTCCTGCATTGGTCTCTACATTGGTAGCACGGAGCCTGCTTGGAATTCTCTCTCTCTGCCTTCCCCCAACACCCCTCTCTCTGTCCCTCAAAATAAATAAATAAACTTTTAAAAAAGCACTGTACTTCTTTATTTAAAAATTTTTAACATTTATTTATTTTTGAGAGAGAGACTCACAGTGAGAGTGGGGGAGGGGCAGAGAGAGAAGAAGACACAGAATCTGAAGCAGGCTCCAGGCTTCAAGCTGTCAGCACAGAGCCAGATGCCAGGCTCAAACTCACAAACTGTGAGATCATGACCTGAGCTGAAGTTGGATGCTTAACTGACTGAGCCACCCAGGTGCCCCAAGAGCACTGTACTTGTTGAAGGAACATTCACTCTTACCCTATTATTATGGATTGCTAAGGTTGGGGGTGACATATAGATACAAGAAAGTGAAGGTATTATCTCAACTCATTTGTGCTGAAGAACATCTCCTCCAAGGCAAAGTCAAATCCAGCCAAGGTGGTGAAGGGGAAAGGAGGGAATCACAAATAATTGTTCAATGCACATGGCCCTCATTTTTTTTTGTTGTTTTTTTCCGGGAAAAATTCCATGGTTTTGGCATTTTGAGTGTTCACGATCAATTAAATGTTTTCCAGTTTCACTTTCTAAATCATCTTCTGTCCCCATATGTCTTCAGACCTCTCCCACTGTCTTAGTTCTGGGTTTGGACAGCAAAATAACCAGGACCCTCTTTCTGCCTTTAGCGACTCACCATATCCACTAATGAACAGAACATGTCTGCATGGGATACAGAACATGTGGTCTATTCCTGCTTGATGATTACCTAGCTGCCAAGAGCATATAGAGTCCAGGAGTCAAAGTGAATGTGACCCACACAAGTTCCTAAGCTGGGACAGTCACGTTCTGCTACAAACTAAAAAGCAATGGTAAGAAGGAAGTGAACAAAAAGGTCTGATAGTGTGGAGAACCCGGAAATGTGAGTAGGAGTGCAACACTGGAAGAAAAGGGGGCACGTTCAGTCAGTGATTTCAGAACAGACACTGGAGCGGCTGGGAGGGATGAGGCAGATATGCTCATGTGACACCTAGGCAGATGTTGCTGCACAGCTGAATCACCATTAGCAATTTCAGCAACTCCTGACACTTGAGCTGCACCAAGAGCAATTAAACCAGAACCTCTGGGCTGGGGCCCCAGCATGCTGAACGTTCCCACTGATTACAAGGAGCAGCCAGGGCTGAGAACCTACAAAGGAAAGGGTTGGAAATGGTGGACCAACCCCACACAGGATACTGTCCAGCATCAGGCTAGCCTGTTTTCTTCTGTTCTAGCCCCCAGTCCGGAGAAACTGGCCAGATTTCCTCCCCTCCAGAAAGTGTTTCTGCCCACTCTAACTTGGGAATCCCTAATCTCTTCTAAACCTGAATTCTTCTTTGCTTCTCCTAAATACAAGCCCATCAACTCTTCTTAATGGTACACACATAGAGGACAAACAGTGATTCCTGATGGCAAGTTAACAAGTGTGCGTATGCTACCAGGCTTTAGGATCTGGGAACCCAGTTCCAGGTGCTGTAAAAAAATGCTTCCTGTGCATGACTTTACTGAATCCTCACAACCATCACATAAAAAAAAAAAAAAAAAAAAAAAAAAAAAGAAAAGAAAACCATTGGTTCCTTCTTACAGATGGGAAAACAGAAGATTCAAAAAGTTGAGTAACTTGGCAAAGATCCTTTGGCACGTCTATGGTAAAGACTGAGCATGAACCCAGGTCTATGTGATTAAAGACCATCACCTTACTACAGGATGACACAGCTGTATGGCAATGTCACATAGTATGATACTGGACATCGCTGTTCATTATTTTCCTTTGGCATAAAGCAGTGTGGGCTTGGGACTCAGAGTCATCCATTTGAAAATTGGACCTTGTGACTTACTTCTTTATCTCTTTGAGAGTTAGTGCTCATGTATACAATGAGAATTGATTTTAATTTTTATTTATTATTTTATTTTGAGAAAGAGAGAGAGAGACAGCATGAGCAGGGGAGCAGCAGCAGAGAGAGAGAGAGAGAGAGAGAGAGAGAGAGAGAGAAAGAAGCCCAAGCAGGCTCCTTGCTGTCAGCACAGAGCCCGATGCGGGGCTTGAACTCATGAACCGTGAGATAATGACCTAAGCTGAAATCAAGAGTCAGATACTCAACCAACTGAGCCACCCAGATGCCGCTGCAGTGAGAATCTTTTTTTTTTTTTAAGGAAAAGTGCTGATAATGAAGACTAAAGGAGAAAACACATAAAATGACTATTAAAATGCAAAATTAAAATACATATTCCTAATAGGTGGGGGGTGAGGGAGTGGATAGTTTGTAATTCTGAGATGCCATACACCCAAGACCCTCCGGACACGGAACTCTCTGATCTGCTTCTGTGATGCTTTGGGACATTGCCTTCCATGGGGACAGAACGGAAGTATGTACACACCTCAGTCCTCGTCCAAACAAGGGACTAGTCCCCACAGTACTTGCTCCGCTCAGTGAGGCCAGCCCAGCCCTATGTCATTTCTCACGTTTACCACTGTGGCTGCTCTGACCTGGCTTCTTCCTGCTTCCTTCTCCTGGGCCACCTTGACCATTTCCTACCTCGTTCATAAAACTGGGTTATTAAGTCTGTAAGAATTGGTTTTAAAGAATAATCTATCCTGAACGAACACTCTGGGGATTCACACCCACGGTCAAGAGCAGAGCTTCAATGTAAAATCTCTGTAACTGTCATTTTGATACTTCAAAGTCTTGTATGCTGTGGAAGGGTGGAAGAGGCCACCATGCTTCATAAATCGAGGACACCTTGTCCCTGGGGTATCTATCTGTCCCTGTGCCTTGAAAGGTATAAGGCAACAAGGCAAACATGGCCTGTCTTCATATACTCAAATTTTAATGGGAAATTAATAGTGTTATTATTATTTAAAATAAACTCACACACCTATATCCCCCCACAGACATATACACAAATATACTCACAGAATTTCATTAATATTTAAGATAAAATGAGACTTCAAATATATTTGCCATTTGGAATGGGTTATTTATGATTAGGACGCCATGCTCAAACTGAGTTTATATTCAATCATCTTGGACTTCAAGAGGGCTTAGGTAGGAAAATATGAGAAGCTTTGGGAGAGGTATATAGAGGTGGAGGCTTGGTGGGCACAGAAAGAGAATGTGTCATGTTAGTTCAAATTCCAGTTCTTTGACCAGAGAGCCACATGATTTCCAGAAGTCACTTTGAACTTGAGCTTCCCACATGTGAAAAGGACCATTGTACTGGCAGTTCTGTTTGCTCTGTCTGTCTTCTTTGTCATAGCTTCTCTGCCCTGCTCTGGGTTCTGGAAGGCTGCCCCTATAGACTGCAAGCTGGGAAGGCCATGACAGAGCAGCTCAGAGAAGGAGAAGAGGGACATTGGAGGTATAAGCCTTGGCTGGGTCCAGAAACACTGTTTCCTCTTTGCCCCGTGATGATGGGGATGAGGGCTTCCCCTGCAGCCAGTCCCAGAGGCTGCTTCCTTCACCCTCACTCAGGGGTTCCCTTAACTTCACCATCTGCACATTGCCATTCATAAAGCTCTAGTAGGTTCCACAGGTCCAGGGCCATTACTTTCCTGCCCCACCATGACTAATATAATTTCAGTCCCTAAAAGGGGTGGATTGCCGAGGCTATGAGCACACATGTGTGCACTTAACAAGCATCGAATAGGTTACTCTTCATTTACTTCTGGATATGGAAAGGTTACCAGGAGATCCTGTGCTAGAAGTCATGTGTGTTAGAATGTCCACACTGTTTCCAGAGGTTTAGCGTCCCAGATAGCTACCCCTGCCCACACCTGCACAGGAAAACCACATGTGTGACACCATGTTTTCCCTTACTCAAACTTTGTCACCTCAGGATTTATAGATCATCATTATAGAACCAGAGACATATTTCCTTCCTGAACCCTATACTCTCAAAGCCCCAGTTACTGAGTCAGTGGCTGGCAGTGATCACACTGGGTCATGAACAAATGTCAGAAGAGAGAAAGCCATGTGACAGAGGTTTCTGGGGACTCAGGACAAAAAGGCAAAGCATTGAACACCACAAAGGCATCTGTAGAGAGAACTGACCATCCCCGTGACCTGTGCCTCCCTGAAGCTGTGTTAATGCTAGGTGCTAATTAGGCTCCCATGATCTTTTTTCTTGCTAGTTAAAGATGTATATATTTCATGAATTTCATGTTTTAATTAATGATTTTATGTTCTATATATTACCTTGGCTTATAAATTCAAATGGGCTCTTGGAGATTCTTCAAGTGGGAAATGCATTCCATAAATGTAAGATTGTTATTAATCTTGATTATTAATATTTAATTTTAAAATGAATAATTAACCTCATTCTAATTCCACCTTTTTATGGCGTTTCTGAAACTCTTACTTTCTTTCATGTCCGACCCAGAGGTCCTCACTATTTTGAGGCTGTCATTGGCTTTGAAATGTCAAGATCTCTATCCTCTTTGCATTCAGGTTTTATCTTCATGAGGGCTCCCAGAAAGCAAGTCAAAGACACACATTAGGACTAGTATGAGCAAAACTGGAAATTGGTGAATGGATGTCAGAATAGCGAAGGTGGAAAACCTGGCTCATAAATGGGCGAGAGCAAAGTGAGGTCACAGGTCAGACCACCACCCACATCCCAGCACTGTGTGAGTGAGGGACACCACTGCCCTCATCCACTGGATACAGGCCACCACCAAAGGCACCGCCAAGACTTCTGCACTAGACATGGGCCCAGACCCCACTGATGACCTTGACACCATCCTCAGTCACCAGAGAGGCTCCTCTACAGTAGCTGCTCCTCTGTGTCACAAACTCCCAATCTGATACAATGGCACATGCATCTATCTTACTGAACCTTGGTCATCTGTCCATGTTCTGATGCAAGAGAGGCTGGAAGAACTTTGAGAGCACTTACATCTCTGGCATGACTGCACTCCAAATAGGCAGGAGTTTCCTCTGTGGGGTCTCCAAATCAGACAAATATGCTCAGTGCAGGCTCCATCCTCGTCTTCTTTACCAAGTGGTGAAATAGTGCAGCCCCACTGCTGACACTGCATGTTTTCAAAATTACTCCCATGATTCCTTGTAAAGGGAAAATTCTTTTTCTCTGTTTTTTTTTAAATTTTTTTAAAAATTTTCTTTAATCTTTACTTATTTTAAAGGAGAGAGAGACAGAGGGTGAACAGGGGAGGAGCAAAGAGAGAGGAAGACAGAAAACCTGAAGTGGGCTGCATGCTCTGAGCTGTCAGCACAGAGCCCAACACGGGGCTCAAACTCACGAGCCATTGAAATCATGACCTGAGTCGAAGTTGGATGCATAAATGACTGAGCCACCCAGGTGCCCCTCTTTTTCTTTGTTGAGATATTTTTTCCCTTTTTCCTCCTCTACTTGGGCAACACTGGGTATTTAGCAATTTTCCAAAATTTCCCTTTCACTGCATAGGTTAAGAATTTGGGCTTGAAGGGCTGCTTGGGTGGCTCAGTCGGTTGTGTCTAACTCTTGGTTTCAGCTCAGGTCATGATCTCGAGGTTCGTGAGTTCAGGCCCCACAACGGGCTCTAAGATGACAGTGCAGAGCCAGGTTGGGATTCTCTTTCCTTCTCTCTCTGTCTTTAGCCCTCCCCTGCGTGCTCTCTCTCTCTCTCAAAATAAGTAAATACACTTAAAAAAAAAAAAAGACTCTGGGTTTTAAAGCCAGATTGCCTGGCTTCAGATCTATCTATTCACTCACCAGCTGTATTCATCTCAACCATCTTGTTTGTGCTTCACATTTTTCTCCTAAAAATGAAGGTAATGATAGTAACTATCTCATAGCTGTTTCTAAGAATCCAATGTGTTAATACAGGGCTACTCAAAGTATGGTCCGTGGAGAGGACCAGTTACACAGTTTCCAGGGCTCAGTGCAAATGAAAATGAGGGGTCCTTGTTCACCAATTGTTAAGAATTTCAAGATGGTGAGAACAGAGCATTACTGTAAGCCTGTGGCTCTCTGGAGCACATGTCCTATGCAACAGCACAAGTCACATGTCCATGAAGGGGCTTTGTGCAATATTGTTAAGTTACTGCTCTAGAAAAGATGCAGAAATGAGAAGGAAGCATGTAAACATTTTTATAGTAATTTGATACCACACTTCAGAGTGTGATCGGTGGGAATGTCTTGTCGACTGTGGCAGATACTGGTTTGGATATTGTCCGACTTAAGTACTGAGTTGCATGTGTTACGAACTGTGCATAAGTCCTGCCCAGTGTGGTGATTATCCAATTGGGGTTGATTAAAAATTAGACAATAAAAAATGGTTCTTTGTGACAGATTGTCTGAGAAGCACTAAGCTAAAAAAGACTATAAGCTTATGATGGTACCTGACACATAATTGTATGTTCAGTAAATGTTAGCTATTATCTGTGATTATTTTTAACATACATCATTTTCTTTATGGAGTGTGTGTGCGTGTGTGTGTGTGTGTGTGTGTGTGTAGGCATGAGATGCGCTTTTTCAGAATCTTTTGTTTCAACTTTTATCTATCTAATCCTGACTAATTCTTTATGACTGTCCACTTCCTACTGAAAACCTTCTAGTCCCCTTACCTGCTAACTAGGTAGTTGGCCTTCATCCGTGGCTCTCACTTCCCATTAGCATCTTTAGTGCTAATCCTTTTGCTGTATTTATCTCCTTCTCCTGAGATGTTTTCCTTCACACTTTTTCTGTTTCTAGGAGGTCCTGGAGGTTGAAGAGGGAATATTCTAATTATTTTGAACATATGCAAAGCAGCCCGTGTGACTCTTCTGGTAACAGAATTAACACTGACTTGTTTCCACTGGTCCGAGTCACACATTTCTCCTAGACTCTGCCCCACGTGACTCTTCCTTTGACTAATTTTGATCTGTACCCTTTCATGGTACGAAATAGTAACTGTGAGGGTAATCACTTTCAGTAAGTTCTAGGGTTCTTTTAGTCAATCATCAAACATGAAGGTTGTTTTTGTCTTCAGAGCTTCCAGTTACCAAGATTAGAGGGCACAGAGTGCCCCAGAAGACTGCTGTCACTTCTGACAAAACAATTGTGATGCTAAGCCATTGTCAAAATACTACCCACCACAGGGAACTAATAATTGACCTCATTGCTCTCCAAGAGTCTTTACATATGAATGCCCATTTGTATCAAAGAGACACCCATGGAAATGATTTATATACCCTTTCAGAGGAATTTTGTTCATTTGCATTTTCTTTCTGTTTCTGTTTCCTGTTCCATGGATCTAACCATGTAATATCTGAACATGTAATAACATATAAACATGTAAAATGAAATAACAAATATTTATTTAAAAGATGGTTGTAAAACTGTTTATAACAGAGAATACCTTGAAACAATTTAAATTCCCAACAACAAAGGGATTATAAAATATATTATGGTATAAATTTCTAACAGAATAATACATAGCCATTTTTAATACTCTTTATTGAAAAATTTTAGATACATATGAAAATGCCCATGATAGAGTATTAAGTAGAAAAAGTAGAGTGCCAAATTTTATCAGCAATAGGGCTCTGAGTTTTACTTCAATGCATTTTCTAAATGATAAGTAACTAGAATGTCTATTTTTGTAATAAAATAAGTCAACTTTATTATTGTAAGAGATTTAACATTGTAGAGTTATAGTGAGCTTGGGGAACCAGGGATGGATCATTTTTGTGCCTCTCCAACTTTTCTATGCATTACAACACCAGGAGTCTCTGGAAATACTTGAAACACTATATTAAGATTTTTTTATTCTCTTATATGTGTAAAATATTTCCTCTTATTCAGTAATATATTTATGCTTCTTTAAATTAAAAAATCAAATTAGTTACCATCAGGAAAATAATTACAACAGAAAAGACCACAACCCAAATTTCCCATTTATTGCACACGCAAGTTTTCTGTTCTCCCAGCTTTCACAAAATCCATGAGTTTCGCCAATGTGAAATTTGTATCCAATTAGATGGTGCATGCATAGCATCTATTAACTTTAGCATCTTTAGATGCTTTAGAAAACATTAGCTTTGTATCTAATAGCATCTATTAACTTTTTTAATTAAAAGTTAAAAGTCTTCACCCAATGTTTTATTCAAACAAAAGTATTAATCTACAAAGATTACTCATGTTTATCCTGTGGCTTTGGGTGCCCTTTGCCATCTTGGGATGTGCCCTGGTGTAGGGACACATGCCCCTTTTTGAGGAACGAAGTCACTTTTGGAGTCCAGTTTTGAAAGATGGCATATAGAAGAGTGAACATATTTTTATTTTAATTTCTGGCTTTTCATAGTTTTCCCTAACACTAGAGAACAGAACTTGTCAGCTGGTTTGTAAGAACCATAGGAACATTTCAGGTCAGGATAAGGAGATAAAATAACCAAAAAAAGTTCTCTTTAGAAATTAAAGAACTTGAAACAAATAAAGAATATAAAACTATAATATAAAAAGATAAAAAAAATAATTAAAAATATATTAAAAGAATAAATTCCTGTGCCTCGGGTGTTTAAGCAGAAGGTAGATTACATCTCTGAGAGAGGCGCTCAGTACCGGATGGAGTGTGGCTAAGACGACTTCTGAGTCTCCTTCTGAACCTGGATTTGGGTAGAGGATGCACCCTTAGCTGTTGAATGCTGACTGACACCACCAGCCATGTATGCATCACGACATTCTTCCTCATATCAACATCTTTATCTCCACTACTTTTTTCTCCTTCAAACAGTTCCTCTTCCTCTGAGGATGCAGCTTTTAACGCTATGTTCCATTTCCCGATATGCCACCCCACACTCCCCCATCCTCCTTTCACTGACAATTCATTCAGGCAGTAGCTGGTAGGGCCGCTGTTTGTTCCACTCCAGATAGTCACACACAGTGGTCTCTCTGGTAACTTGGCTGAGCAGTACTTGTCCGGTTTCCATCATCCACAGCACTTTGGTGCGCCCTTTCAAATGCCTTTCTTCCCCCCTACTGCCACTCATTAAGATAATTGCCTTTGTTAATTTTTATTTTAGCTACAGCATAAATTTCACTCCTTCAAAGAATGTGATGGCCTGACTGGGTTTTAATGATATTAAGGTGATTGTAATGACAAGTGCTCTCACTAGAAGAGGACGTGGGGTGAATGGTGGGGAGTAGCAGTTTCTACTTCAGTGAACAAGATCAAATAGGCTGGCCTTGAGGGAGTGACTTAGAAAAGACACTCCCGGGAAACTTCTGTGAGTAAGAGATTGGGACACAGGTTAGAAAGGCAAAGAGAAGGTCTTGGAATATAATTCCTAGGAAAGGAGACAACAGCAAGAACAAAATTTCCAGGAATTCACAAGCAGGTAAGGGAAGCAATAAGGAGCTCTGAAGTTATCAGAACTGGGTTTGTGCCCTCGCTCTATCCCTCATTTGCTGTGTAACATCGAGTTTGAGGACTAAACTCAGGGTCCGGTGGGCACAAATGTCAGTGGCAGGGAGGCAACAGTTGAGAAGATGAGTCTGCAGACATCATATAGTCTTAGATTATGAGGGACTCTGGGAGTTAAATAAAATTTTAATTCCATTAATGACAGAAAATCACATCGTCAGAGGTGCCAGAGAATTTGTAAACCAAGGGAAAAAAAGAGAGAGAGAAAAAAAAGAAAAAAAAATAGAGAGAAAGAAAAAGGGGACAAATTAAAAGGTTAGTGCAACAATTTAGGGGTCTAAATAAGTTAATGACAGTGGTAGTAGCAAGAATACAGATAGATGTAGGGTCGCCTGGGTGACTTATTCTGTTAAGCGTCTGACTTCAGCTCAGGTCATGGTCACACAGTTTGTGAGTTCAAGCCCCCCGATAGGCTTTGTGCTGACAGCTCAGAGCCTGGAGCCTGCTTCATATTCTGTGTCTCCCTCTCTCTCTGCCCCTCTCCCACTCACACTCTGTCTCTCTCAAAAATGAATACATGTCAAAAAAAAATTTTTAAAGAATACAGATGTAACAACGTATAAGAAAGATCAATTGGATTATTATTTTTGACAAAGGTTACCCCTTGTTGTCTGGTTTAGCAACTGGAAGTGTCAATCATAACACTGGAAGAAGGTGAGCCTTTACGGAAAAAAATAAGCAATTCTCTTGAGGTCATCTTGACTCAAAGAGCTTATGTATGCCATACCGGTGAAAATGGTCTATAGATGGTCTTATTTGGATCTGGAATTCAACTGAAGGTAGCAATTGGAAGTCATTCCTTATGCAAAAACGTAGCAGGTGAGATGGCAAGTGGGATCAAGAGGCCACTGATGGTTATCATGGTGACTAATATTTCAGTGGTGCACTTTACAATATAATTTTCAATATACCATTCATTTCATTCCACCACAATGAGTGAGATATAAATGACTAATATCATTATCTTCATTTTTCCAAGTATAACAGCAAGTTCTGAAGGTTATATGTTTTCACTTGAAAACAGCATAAATTAAGAGATTCAATGCCTTTCTGCTACCCTGACCTTGAGCTGCCCAACCACAAAAGGCAGCAAAAGACTAGAGCTAGCTGTCAGAACATCTGAACATCTGTGAAGCAAGAACACTCTTTGATGCTATAAATTATGGTTTCATTCCTCTTTTCCTATTCACACTTGAGGTCCTATAGCTATTGACTCTCTTGAATTTGAGCTCCTCTTCCATTAAGAAGATAATTTCATTTGGGGTGCCTGGGTAGCTCAGTTGGTTAAGCATCCGACTTCGGCTCAGGTCATGATCTCACAGTTCGTGAGTTCGACCCAGTGTTGGACTCTGTGCTGACACCTCGGAGCCTGGAGCCTGCTTCAGATTCTGTGTTTCCCTCTCTCTCTGCCCCATCCCCACTCATGCTCTGTCTCTCTCTGTCTTAAAATAAATAAAATAAAAAAAGAAGATAATTTAATTTACCCTATCTTATAAATATTGAGTTCCTTACATTTGGCAAAAGTTATTATCTTGACTTTGGTCTTAGGCAGAACTCACATCATCAGATTTCACCTAGTTTCCTAAGCAAAGGATGGAGAACTCTAGTGCGTCCCTCCCAAAAAAAAATCAATTCTATTTAAAATGTTCTATTAATACTCTGAAGAGATTCTAAGTATAGCAGTGATTAGCCCCTTCACCCAGGAGAGCTGACAAGTCGCCATATTCCTCTCTTGTGGACAAGAGGCACAGATGAATGTTTCCTGACCAAGACTTTTGGCCCTTTGATTGAACCAGCCCCAGTCAAATGTGGACCCAATGTCAAAACAGCTGTGATAGAAGGGCAAGAGGACACTGAACAAGCATGATGACCAAGTGCTCTATCTATCTAACCAAAAGATGGGCTAGAAGGAAAATAAGTTAGCATTATAAAATCGCATGCTCACAATTTCCTAAAGACCATTAACATTTTTTTAACCTCAGAAAATTATTCATTTGAGAAATATTTATATAACACCTATGATGTTGTAGGAATTGCCTACAGCATTGGCTGTGTGCTAAAACCCTTGGGAACCCATGGTGATACAAATATCAACCAAAGCCAACACTCACCAAAAGTTTATAGGTAAGGAATAAAGAGAGGGCAATGTGGAATGCCAGGGATAGCTCTCATGACCCTTTTTTATTTCCCTTTCTTTTTCTAGCCCTAAAAAATTTTATAAATGTTTATTTATTTTTGAGAGAGAGAATGAGAGTGAGCAGGGGAAGGGCAGAGATACAGGGGGAGAGAGAATCCCAAGCAGACTCTACACTGACAGTGGGGCTGGATCCCACAAATTATGAGATCGTGACCCAAGCAGAAATCAAGAGTTGGGAGCTTAACCAACTGAGTCATCCAGGCACCCCTGATCCTGATTTTCTTCCTTCCTTCCTTCCTTCCTTCCTTCCTTCCTTCCTTTCTTTTTTTTTTTTTTTTTTTTTTTTGTTAAGCTACTTTCTGGAAGGTAGGAGAGAAATTTTGAGGTAATAGGAGTCTAGAGTTTAAGGAAAAACAATACAGGTTTGAAAAATAAAGCAAAAAACCTATCTACTGTGCTTTGAGAAATAAATATATAGGTGACCAGGAATATCCAAAACAAAAAAGCATCCCTGGAAATGAGGGGGAGGAGAACATACTTGGCTAGTCATGAATATACTTGGTTCTTTATTTTACCTTTTCCCCTGAATTCCATATCACATTTTCTGGTATTTCCAATTAGACCTTCATCTGCATTTCTCTTTGGATGAATTGTTTTATAATAAACTTTGCTTTTAAAATAGTGTGACCCTGGGGAACATGGGTGGCTCAGTCAGTTAAGCCTCTGACTTCAGCTCAGGTCATGATCTCATGGTTTGTGAGTGAGTTCAAGCCCCACATCTGGCTGTGTGCTGACAGCTCAGCCTGGAGCTTGTTTCAGATTCTGTGTCTCCGTCTCTCTCTCTCTCTCTCTCTCTCTCTCTCTCTCTCTGTCCCTCCCCCACTCACACTCTGTCTCTCTTTCACTCTCAAAAATAGATAAACATTAAATAAAAATTTTAAAATAGTGTGACACTATGCTTTTGGTACCGTATGAGTTACTGTTTGTGTTCTGTTAGCCAGTTCTGAAAGCTAACCCTGATTTATATATTGCTTCTATGAGCAGATGTGTTCTGAGTGTCAAATGTAGACCCTGTCTCCGTTGAGGGAAGTCTTGGAAAACTTCTCCAACTGGAAATCTGTCCACCTCTGGCAATCATGGGTCAATTCCCAGCCCTCATGGCAGAGATACCAATTTCTTCTCATTTATTTTAGGTTTTGTTAGTGCTCTACAAACTCTCTTTCCATGTGAATATATGCTCCAAGGACAAAATTGATGTTGCCCAGATATAGTCTAAGAGAATAAAGGGAGCTCCCATTCCGTGAGCAACCAAAGTGGGAATATGTTCTATGGGGACAAAGGGAGACCACTGAAAGCCAATTGACTGGTCCCCAATTCATAAAGAGTCATTAAGTTCTGGGCACTGAGGCTGCAGGTGATATCATTGTTTTCAATTGTTTTTCAATTAACAGTTTATTACACTTTCTCATTTTTAAACTGGTACAGTATTTATTGCCTGGACTCTGAATCTGTCACTTAACATACGCCAAACTGCAGGAATCTGAGCAAAAGTCTCCTTTCAATTGGCTGTAACCTTCTGGAAGGCAGAGCTCAACCTTGGCCTTGATTTCCTCACCCATGGAGTCCAGTTCAGTTTCTGGCACATGTGCTCAGGAAATGAGTGAAGCATGAATGAAAGCATTTGCCAGAAGCTACTACATTTCTAGGATATTTCATTTAGTTTTCCACCTATTTCAGGAGTAATTTCCAAATTCCGCAACTTCTACTAAAATATATGCAGGCCTGATATAACTAACCCGTTGGTGAAAATTGTTATTACTATGAATCAGCTAACAGATGGAGAGCTTTTCTAGCTGGAAAGGCACAGATAACCCAGCTCCATATTAGAAAAGACTCCGCCTTGTTTTTATTTTGTTTTGTTTTTTAATGGCCAAGAACTATACCATAAAGAAATAAGTCTTTGAAAGACGAGTAGGAAAATAGACATCCAAGGAAGAATGGGGAAGAGACATGAAACTGGAGAGTGATCTGTTTGACTTCTTATTCCGTAAAATCAAAATGAAACTGGGATAAAAGTAGAGGCATTGACATTGGCTTCAGATACTTGATAAGCAGAGTGATTGCAGAGGAAGCATCCTTGTTTTCAAGTGGAGCCACTCCTGTATGGGGACAAAAATCAGAGCAGCGAAAAGGAGAGATTTGCCAGCTTCGTCCCAGCTTCTGCAATATCGTGAATTTGTATGTTTTTGTTGATTAAACATGTTAATTTTAATCTGTGACAATAGTACACACAAGATGTTTGCTTCAGAGATGACTATCAATTGGATCTGTAAAACATGAATACTCATATATAGTACACACTAAACAATGCAGAATCAGACATCCATTCTTTACTGGTGGCTTAATACACCTAGGCGTAGATGTTTATAAGGATGTATGATTTGACTCACTTGATACCAGTTATTCTCGACCAGTGGAGAAGAAACCCCCCTCCTCAAGGGAGATCAGCATTTCAGAGGCAATATGTCAGTGAGGTGGTGTCAAATAACATAGTCAATATTGTCCTATGATTTCGTATTTAGACAATCAATATTCGTGGTCTCATAATACAAACTGTAGAGATTCTGTCCCTTAAAATCTTGATTGGCAAAACAAGGGATAAGTGTGGTGGAGAAGCACTGAAATAGGCTGATGGTTTCTTGCATGCTGAAACCATGTCTCCTAGTCATTTTTATCTCTTTTCTTCATTCTTCTTTCATGGTCCCTGCACAGTAAACCCTCTGTAGTTGTGATTTATTAAACGTAGGCTCTGCATTGCTTCCTTCCCAGGCTCTAGACGGGACAACGGTAGCTACTGCAAAGCCTCTGGCCTCAGGATGTTCACACTCTAGTGAAGAAAACAGTTAAATATACAGACAATTGAAACCAAGTAGCCAGGCTTCATCACAGGGTGTTGGGGGAGGGGGGAGGGCGGTGGTATACGAAAACCCAGGCTTCAGTTAAACAGATACATAAAAAGCTGATAAAATACCTTGACAAGTATTCAGTAGAACAATTACTTGAGCAAATAGGTATTGGTAAAGACCACCTGTCCTCAGATATTATCTCACAAGGAGATTATGTTTATCTGGCTTCTTTGTCCCTCTTTTGCTGGAAACAAGCACTTTGTTCTCAACCTACACATTTAACTTCTATTGAATTTATTACTGGAAATTCAGCAAAATATTTTATGAGTAAGATGTTTTCAAGTGTTTAATTGGAAAGATCTCCCCTTCTGCCTTCATTACACAGACTATAGGGGCATTATTCAGAACCCTTTCAAATAAAAATATTTCTAAATCAAATTACTTTTAAATGCAATGAGGTTTTTTTTCCCCCCTCAGTGACTTTTTTCCACATGAATAAATATCTCAATTGAGATGTAGAAAACCAGTTAAGTCTCTATTTATTTCTGCTTAGCCCCTGAGTACAGACTTCTCAGCATGAGGCTGAGAACCATAGTGTGAGGGGTTACCCCCATCACAGTAAGGAGGGGCAGTATGTTTCACTTTCTGCCCCCAGCAGAGATGCCAGTGGTCCCAGGAGTCAGGGAACTGCTTTATGCTGAAAAACAATGGTGTTTCATAAGAAAGTGATTTCCAGGAATCAGCCATTTTCTTTTGCTTCCTTTGATGACTATCAAACAGCGCAGGGGAATGGCAGCTGTCTGTCCCCAATCTCAGATTGCTTCACTATCATGAACAAAGGGGCCATGGCCATATCACTTGGCTTCTCTGAAATGTCATCACCGCCTTGGTGAGATGTTAGCCATACTTCATCTCCCGCCTAAGGTGCAATGAGCTGTGGCCTTGAAGCAAGTTCTGTCAGCTGTCTATTTAGACTAATAGCTGTAAAATGAAATAGTAATAGTACTTATTTCAAAGGATTGTGGCAATTGGATGTGTTAACATATATCACATGCATTCAATAAGTGGGATTTTTTTTTTAATGTTGTATTAGTACACTTATTAAATTTCTTGACCTACTAGTATGGGTCATACACTTTACATTGGTTATTTTCCATTAATATTTTATTTTCACAATGGCCTTGTGAAGTAATAGCATTCATATCACAGATGCCAAAACTGAGGCTGAAGTTTAGTGGAATCCAGTTAGAGAGTATCACTCAGTGAGTGACTGAGACAGAATTTACCTGGAATTGGCATCTGAGGTTGTGTTCTATTTTGAACCCTGACTGGAATCGCTCCATACAATTCCACTTGCAGTAATAAAAAGTAAATAAAACTGTTAGCTGCTGTTGGGAAAACTTCCTTTACATGGATTAAACATGATATGGACAATGGAAGGAAGCCATATTCACATGAGTCAGCACTTTGACCAGGTCCTAAGACTGACAAAGAGACCAAGTTGGTGCCTCATATCCAAGGGGAGTATTCCTTAGTCAGGAGAATTGTTGGCTTGAGTATTTGCCTAGAATAATTCACATTATTTAAAGATCCCATCCACCTCCTATGTTTAAAAATGATCTTTATTTGTGCTAAAATGCTTGTGTGTATGTGTGAGAAATGTGCATGGTTTTCATGTGGTGTCATCTGTAAACAGGACCCTAGGCTAAGCCATGATGGTTGCATTTAGTGAGTAATGGATAATAAACCAGGAGGGAAAAGTTGACAGGGAAAAAAAAATCCGTGAATTCATATGTACAACCAAGTCTCTCTGTATTTAAGTGTACTCATCATACAAAATTTAAGACTTATCACATAGACAAAGTTATAATAAAAAAAGTAGAAACTACCATGTGCTGGTGTCCTACCATTAATCACCTCCTACATAGTATCTCACAGGTCCTCTACAACAAACATATAGGACAGATAATTCATTTTGCAGATGTCAAATTAAAAAAAAATTACACTAATTAAACAAAGCCATAGAACAAGTAATGGTAACAAAGACTACCATTTTTTTGAGCATTAAGTGCATGTCTGATTCTGTTTTAAGTGGGTTTTAGGTATTGGGGCCCCTGGGTGGCTCAGTAAAGCATCTAAGTTCAGCTCAGGTCATGCTCTTGCAGTTTGAGTTTGAAACCTGCGTCGGGCTGTGTGCTGACAGCTCAGAGCCTGGAGCCTGCTTCGGATTCTGTGTCTCTCTCTCTCTCTGCCCCTCCCTTGTCTCTCTCTCTCTCAAAAATAAATGAACATTAAAATGTTTTTGAAAAGTGGGGTTTAGGTATTATTCATCATCAGGTTGTTAAATATATATTTATGGCATGCCTACTATGTACCAGGAACTTTTCTAAGTCCTAGGGATATACCAGGGTGCAAAACACAAAGCCCTCCTGGAGCTCATGTTCTAATGTGTGGTGGGAGGGACGGTAAACAAATGACTATCATTTATGACATAACATTATAATATATTAATACATGGAGAGTAGTACCTCAGGAGAGTGGAACCCAGGGCTGGTGGGTTGGGAGTCAAAATAGGATGAAGGATGGGGCACCTGGGTGGCTCAGTTGGTTGAGCTTCCGACTCTTGACTTCAGCTCGGGTCATGATCTCATGGTTTGTGAGTTTAAGCCCCACTTGGGGCTCTGTGCTGTGGCCTGCTTGGGTTTCTATCTCCCTTTCTCTCTGCCCCTTTGCTCTCTCTCTCAAAACATGAAAAAAAAATGTAAAAAAATAAGAAAAACATGGATGGAGGCGATCCCTAGAAAGTGAGTAGAATGCTCATTCATTTTGGTAGTTCATTCATTTATGCCTAGATGAAGCACTGTCAGGTTGCACTTATGTAAACCTAGTTGATGCCCATCACTACAGCAGACACCAAAATGAGCAGCTGGGGTCAAGAGCAGGAGAGGAGGTGCGTGATGTCATCACAGACACTCTGTGGGCTCACGCGGAATCAGGCTGCTATATTGCTTTCACTATTCACTACTACAACATAGTTGTTGTGAACACATTTTAGAAATAGCCTTCCTTGGTTTGAATACTATCTTTAGAGGACTCCCCTTAGGTAAGCTATTTAAACTTGCTATAAGTCTCCTTAAGCTGTAAGTTGAAAAACATGGTAGACCATGTCTCATAAGGTTTTTGTGAGGATTAGTGATTCCCTGATCTCACTCCCTGCCACTCTTTCTCACAAATGTCTCCATGCACTCTGCCCAGTCCCTCAAGCCCATCTGATTCCAACAGCTACATTACATCTCTGTTCTGGTGGTTTGCCCCTCAGGTAGTCTCTACCTTTCACTCTTACTCTAAATTTCATTATGGCATGTTTAGCCAACTTGTTTCATGTGTTTATTCAAGGGTCATCTTTTTCATTGAGGCCCTTAAGGACCTCACCCAAAGCTAGTGTCTTTCAAGATGATTCTTGTCCTTCTGAAGGTTCTCCTCTACCATCCCTTATTGTCTTCAGGCTGGTTAGCAGCATCAGGTCTCAGCACAGTGCATATTAGGACATATAGTCCAAGATCCAGAAGGATATAACTCTAAAAGGAAAAAAAAATCAGGATGCACATAATGAGATGCCAGTAGGAATCTGGGAAGATGAGTAGAAGTGGATTCTAAGGGGTTGGAGTAGGAGGTAGAGTGAAGAACAGGACCGTAAGTGTGAATAGGCAAGAATTTATTGATATAAGATTAGTGACCTCTGCTGTGGGTTAGCAGCCTGGCAAGTCAGCTAAAAGTAACCTAATGTGCTATGGGAATGGTTCCTTGAAGTTCTTTAAAAAAATTTTTTTAATGTTTACTTATTTTTAAGAGAGAGAGAGGGAGAGAAAAAGAGAGACAAAGGGTGAGTGGAGGAGGGGCAGAGAGAGAGGGAGACATAGAATCCGAGTAGGCTCCAGGCTCCAAGCTGTCAGCACGGAGCCTGATGCAGGGCTCAAACCTATGGACCATGAGATCATGACCTGAGCTGAAGTCGGATGCTTAAATGACTGAGCCACCCAGGTGCCCCAGAAGTTCTTATATAATGATAGTTAGCAGCTAAATGCCATAGAGATGGAAGGACTGCAGAGCAGAGTATTGAAGTAAAGGCCAGAAGGCTTAAGGAAGTGGGAATGTGGAATAAGTTTATTATACAAAACTAGAGAAACCATCACTTGACTGTTTTCTAGATAGGCCAATAGAGTAGACCTTTAACTAAGAGAAGTATATACTGGAGAGGAGACCTGAGCTGGCTCTCCTCTGGAGTCTGGAGCTGACAGCAGGGCATGTTACCACGGAACTGGGCTCCCCAGTAACAATGCAGATGATGAGCAGATAGTACCAGTGAGAGCACTCTGTAATGGCAGAGGCAAGGTAATGACATTCAATCATCAAAAGCAACATGGAATTACCAAAATATACGGAGAAGGTAAAGTGACACTGAGAATGTCTTGTCCCCTGGGATCTGTCGTGGTGATTAATAGATTTTGGCGGGCAATGAGACAACAGGTCAACACCCCTTTGAGAGGAAGCTGCTTCCCAGAAGGCATGTGATAGCCCTCAATGGAAGACAGGCCTGGGAGTCATCCATTGAAATGGAGACCAGAATTTTGGAAGGACGTTACCCAAATTCCTTCTGACAGAAACCTGTGGTAATATATTTGGCTAAATTGTACCAGAGAAAAAAGAATGCCAAGACTTTTTTGGAATTTTGCTGTAGGTTTTGATATATGATTGATACCAGGGGACCAAAATGCCATCAGAATGCTCTGACTAGTAAGACCCCTATTGAGGCCACTGATAAATGGTATTCTAGGCCAAGTCAACTCCCAATGGATTCATTGTTTCTTCATACCCTCCCTGCTATCGTTTCCCTACCCTCCAAGTGTATAATTGAGAAAATATATTTAGTAGCTGGCAGAACCTCATTTTGGTTCCATGATAATATAGAATAAGAGCCATGAAGATAGTAAGGGTCAAGTTCCTGAAATGGTCCTTTGTGACACCCTCCTCCCTCAACAATGGTGGTAAATCAGAAGTAATAATGTACACTATAGGAATTGCAGAGATTAAAGCCACCATTAAAGATTTAAGGCTTTAAGGGACGCTGCAGTGGTTCTGTCCATTATAATCACATTCAATTAGTTTGTATGGCTTCTGCAAACAAAGATCACTCTTGGAAAATGACAGTGGTCTACCATAAACTTAGCCAAATGATAGCCACAATTGCAGCTGCATGTATGATGTGATATTTCTACTCAAACATATTAACACAGCCTCTGGTACATAGTATGTGGCTATTAATCTAGTGAACAGACTCTCCTCAAAACACATCAGTAAGGAGGAGCTGAAGAAGCTTTTCTGTCAGCTTTATTGAAGGATAATTGACGTATAGCACTGTGTGAGTTTCAGAAGTACAATGCGATGATTTGATACATGTATATATTGCCAAAGGTTTGCCACAATAAAGTTAATTAACACATACTTCACCTCACATGGTTACCGTCTCTTTGTTGTTGCTATGGTGAGAACATTAAGGCTCTAGTCTCATAGCAATTTTTGAGTATAAAGTACAGCATTGTTAACTATAGCGACCATGCTATACTTTAAATTTTTGGAATTTAAATTCATCTTGTTGCTGAAAGTTTGTATCCTTTGACAACTCCCCATTTTCCCACCCCTCAGCTTTTGGCAACCTCCATTCTACACTCTATGAGTTCAATGATTTTGTATCCCACATGTAAGTGAGAATGTGCAGTATTTGTCTTTCTCTGTGACTTATTTCACTTAATATAATGCCCTCAAGGTCCATTCATTTGTCACAAATGGCAGGATTTCCTTTTTATGGCTGAATAATATTCTATTGTGTATATATAGCACATTTTCTTTACCCATTCATCCATTGATAGATACTTAATAGTTTCCATGTCTTGGTTATTGTGAATAATGGGCCACAAACGTGGGAATGTCGATAACTCTTTGATGTTATGATTTCATTTTCTTTGGATGTATACCTGGAAGTAAATTGCCAGATTGTATGGTAGATCTATTTTTAACTTTTGAGGAACCTACATACTATTTTCAATAGTGGCTATACTAATTGACTTTCCCTCAATGAGTGTACCAGGGTTTCCTTTTCTTCATATCTTCACCAATATTCATTGTATCTTTTCTTTGATGATACATTCTAACAGTGTAAGGTGATATTTTATTGTGGTTTTGACTTGTGTTTCCCTGATTTGTGTTTACCTAGTGATACTGAGCACTTTAATAAATGTGTTTGTCATTTGTATGTTTTCTGTGAAAAAAAATGTCTATTTAATTCCTCTGTCCATTTTTAAATAAGATTATGGGTTTTGCTATTGAGTTGCATAAAATCCTTACATATTTTGAATATTAACTCAGCAGCAGATATATGGTGTTCAAGTATTTTCTCCATTCAGTAGTTTGCATTTTCATTTTGTTGATTGTTTCTTCTACGGTACAGAAGCTTTTTAGTTTGATTTAGTCCCACATTTTTACTTATGCTTTCATTGCTTGTGTTTTGGTGTTAGGTCAAAAAGAGTCATTACCAAAACAAATGCCAAGGAGAATTTTACCTATATTTTCTTCTAGGATTTTTATAATTTTATGTCTTATGTTTAAGTCATTAATCCATTTCAATTGAATTCTTGTGTAAGATGGGAAATACTTGGGGTATTTTGTAGTTCCTTATAAATTTTCAGATTGCTTTTCCTATTTCTATAAAAAATGTCGTTGGAATTTTGATAGAGATTGCATTGAATCTATAGATAATTTTGGATAGTAAAGACATTTTAACAATATTAACTGTCCCAATTCATGAAAACATAGTATCTTTTGTTTGCTTCTGTCTTCATTAATTTCTTTCATCAGTGTCTTATGGTTTTCAGTATACATATCTTTTACTTCCTTGGTTAAATTTATTCTTAGGTATTTTATTGATTTTGATGTCCATTGTAAAGGTGATTGTTTTCTTTATTTCTTTTGCAGATAGTTCTTTTCTATAATATAGAAATGCAGTTAATTTAGAATGTTAATTTTGTAGCCAACAACTTTATGGAATTTGCTTATAGCTCTGTTTTGAGGGGAGTCTTTAGTAAGAGTTTTACTATATAAGATCATGCCATCAGCGAAAAAAAGATAATTTAACTACTTCCTCTTAGAATTGTATGTCTTTTGTTTCTTTTTCGTGCCTACTTTCTCTGGCTAGGAATTCCATTATTGTGTTCAAAAGGAATGGTGAAATTGAGTGCCCTTGTCTTGTTTCCAAACTTAGAGGGAAAAACCTTAAAATTTTCACTATTGAGTATGTTAACTGTAGGCTTGTTGTATATGACTTTTTTATGTTCAGGTATATTCCTTCTATGTTCTATTGTTGTGAGTTATTATCAGGAGAGAATGCTGAATTTTGTAAAATGCTATTTCTACATCTATTGAGGTGATCACTTGATTTTTCCTGCCATTCTATTAATGTGACATATCACATTTATTGATATACTTATATTGAAGCATCCTTTAATGCCAAGGATAAAGTCCACTTGATCATGGTGTATGATCTTTTAAAAATGCTGTTGAATTCTCTTTACTAACATTTATTTTGAGAATTTTCACATCTATTGTGAAAAGAGGATATTGTATTTTAGTTTTCTTTTTTTGTTGTTGTACCCTTACCTGGTTTTGGAATCAAGATAATGCTGATCATAAAGTAGATTTAGAAGTGTCTCCTCCTCTTCAACTTTTTGAAAGAGTTTGAGAAGAATTGGCATTAATTCTTTAAATGTTTTGTAGGATTCACCCATGAAGCCATCTGGTCCTGGGCTTTTCTTTGTTGGGAGTTTTTTGATTACTGAATCAATCTTACCTGTTTTTGGTTTGTTTGGATTCCAATGTCATCATGATTCAGACTTGATAGGTTGTACTTCTAAGAATGTAACAATTTTGTTTTATAGATTGTTCAATGTGTTAGTGTATAGTGGTTCATAGCTGCCTCTTATGATCCTTTGTGTGGTATCAGTTGTAATACCTTTTCTTTATAATTTTATCTATTTTGAGTCTCAGTCTCTTCGGAGGGGCATTAAGCAAATACTAACAGAACTGGAGGAAGTAATAGACAATAATACAATAATAGTAGAAAACTTCAATACCCCAATTGCAAAAATGAATAGATCCTCCAGACAGAAAATCAATAAAGAAATGTCTCACTTGAATTATATTTTAAGCCAATGCACCTAATAGACAGATACAGAACACTCGATCCAACAGCAATTGAATAAAACATTCTCACCCTGCCTATGGAACATTATCTAGGAGAGATCATAGGTTAGATCACAAAAAAAAGTCTTAGGAAATTAAAAAAAAAAAAGAAATAATACAAAATATCTTTTTTGACCACAATGGTATGAATTTATAAAGTAATAACAGGAGGAAAACTGAAAAAAAAAATGAAAAATATGTGGAAATTAAACAATACACTTCTGAAAAACCAATGGGTAAAAAATGAAATCAAAAGAGTAATAAAAAAAATCTCAAAACAAAGATGGAAATACAGGATTCTAAAACTTATGGGATGCAGCATAAGCCATGCTAAGAGAAAACTTTATAGTGATAAATACCTACATTGAAAAAAAAGAAGATCTCAAATAAACAACTTAACAGTACACTAGAAGTAGGAGTTTCTAGTACCTCGAGGAACTAGAAAAAGAAGAATAAATTAAGTCCAAAGTGAGTAGAAGGAAGGAGATAACAGATCAAAGATCAAAGCAGAAATAAATTAATTAATAAATTAAATAAAGACAGGGAAAAACCAAAGAAAACAAGAAAAAAAGGAAGAATTAGTTCTTTAAAAAGGTAAATACAAGGGACAAAAAGAAGTTATAATTTATGTGGGAAGGACATCAATATTAACTCTCCCTGGACATGGTTAAATCTACTCTCTTTCACAATCTAGTCCTAAGGGATTTTGATCATTTTGATGATCTCTAGAACATCTTGCTAATCCAATATGCTGATGATATAATGTTGAAAATGATCTGATGAGTAGGGTAGCAATTACTGTTGTTGTTGTTGTTATTATTATTATCATCATTATCATTTATTATAGTAGTGGTGGTGGTCGAAATATTCTGACTGCTTATGTACTTGTGTTGAGGGATAAACTGAAGACATACCTTGCTGGACTGCTGATAGAGCGTTAATCAGGGTTCGTTGAGACCAAGTTTAAGAATTCAAGAGCAAATTAGCATGTGGAGTAGTATAGGGAATGGTTTGAAGAACAGTGTTGTCTGACAATAAAGCAGGTTGCAGGAAGTAAGAGTAGGAACAGTGGGTACTTAAGACTTTGGGCTAACCCAGGTTGGAAGCCTATTGAACTCTCCATCAGCATTTGCCTCCTTCATGGGAAGACACCTGGGTGCCTGGGTGGCTCAGGCAGTTAAGTGTCCGACTCATGATTTTGGCTCAGGTTATAATTCCACAGTTCGAATCAAGCCCCACATTGAGCTCTGTGCTGATAGTGGGGAACCGTCTTGGGATCCTCTCTCTCTCTCTCTCTCTCTGCTCCTCCCTCACTTATGTGTGCACACGTTCTCTCTCAAAATAAACAGATAAACATCTTAAAAATAATGGCAAGAGGTCAGAGCTCTGCTAGTGAAAAAATGTAGGGGTTAATGTCTGAAAGAATCAAACATCATCCTTAGCTACCAAGACCTCCATTTTCATGACTTCCTGATGAGTTATGATATTCAGGGATGAGCAGCTCTCAGTATATATGATGCTATTCTCTTTTTTTCCTTCCAAGGTAGACTTCAATAATCAGCCATGACACCCTTTTGAAGTGTTTAGATGTGGCTTCCAGATCATTCTTCCCACCATCATCTGGGCAGCCACAGCAAATGAAGGAAGATTTTTATCTAGGAGAATCATCACAGCATTGTGATTAAGAATATAATAAATACTCTGGCAGTATTATAATGAAGCACCTACAAGAAAAATACAATACCTAGCCTAGCTCTGTTTTTTTTTTTTGTTTTTTTTTGTTTTTGCTTTTGTTTTTAAATTCACAGATGCTATTAAAAATCAGGTAAAAAGAGATTTAAGAAAATAAAGTTTTAAAGCCTATCTATCAATCACAAGTTCTGGGTTAGTAATTAGATGCTGTTGGAATTTTAGATGAAAAGATAATGAGGAGGATGTTATTAGAAAATCTGTACAAGACATTGCGCTAAATGCCGTCATATGTCAATAGTCAAACAACCTTATGAATTGGAAATCACTATTCCTAATTAAAAAGAAAAAAGAAGAAGAAGGAAGAGTGAAATAGAGATTAAATAACTTGTTGAAGGTGCACACTCAGATGAAGGTAGTCTGTGAATTCAATCACAATACTTTATCTGTAGAGAAAAAAATTAACTGGAAGATGTGTAAGTATATAATGGAATTTATTAATCATTTCTTCAATTATATTTTCAATTAAGTTTTCTTTTACAATGTGAATACAATTTATTCAATAAACAACTTCTAATAATTCTATCTAGCCATGGAAATAGGGACATGAGTACTTTTCCCTCTGGGAAATAAGTCTATCTGAACATATACCTGGACAGACAGGTATAAAAGCAGTAATTACTATAGTTTGAACAAGCTTATAATATCAGATACTTTAGAAACCAAGAGATATTGAGGGGTCATGCTGATATGCAACGAGTTTAGGGAAGGTTGATTTAACAGAATGGTGGAAGAAACAAAATGGGAAAGGAATTGGAAGCTAAGTGCAGAAGAAACATGGCATCTTGGAAACTGGAGGAGGACTTTGGAACTGGACCATGTGGGTTTTAACCCTCCCCTTCACTTACTAGTTATGCCACTATTGACATATTGTTGAATGTTTCTGAGCTTCATGTTTCTAACTATAAAATGGATATCATAATAACTAAGAGAAATAACTAATCTTCTTAAAAAAACTTTCTATATTCTGGGAATGTTGTTAAAGGCTTCAAAGATAGTATTTGACACAATCTTCTCAATTCTCTTACAATCAAGAAAACAGTCTCAAAACATTTTGGCAAGTTGCCCAGATCACAGAAATATTATTCAGTAGAGTAAGATTTGAACCCACAACCATCTAACCTCCAAGTTTATGCTTTTCCCTCTATACCACTCTCTGCTTGTCACTGGAAAGTTTGCTTTGGGGATTCCAAAATATAACACATGAAAAAAGAAAAAATGAACACACAAACTAGCTATCAACTTTGCTGAGTGACTGACATAAAACAGGAACAAAACAAATGCTGATCATTAAACCAACATTATCCCTATTTTCCTCCAGACCAAACTCAGGAATTTGCACAGAGTACACAGTGGTGAAAAATTAGTACCTATTTAGCATGGCAGCAACATAGGAAAAGGAATCTGTATGTTCTTAGTGGACAGGAAATGTATATAACCCATTCTGGGTCCCCAACCCTAGAAGAGCACCTTGTCAAGAGACAAAGTAAATAACTGGGGAAAAAATGAATAACCACATCCACGCACACTACTCCAGGTTAATGTGCACCGTGATTGTATAAAGAAATAATATTTGCAGTTTTGTTTCAAAACCTCTTTCCTGATGACAAATGACTTTCAATTGTGGAGTCTCAGGTACACTGGATATTTGTCTCCAGGGAACCTGGGCTGTCACTTCATGGTGGTTTTTAGGGTTAGACACTAAACACCTGGGACTAATAAGTACTGAATTTCCTTCTAGCAGGAAACCCGAATAGACTAAAACGATTCATGTTTGACTAAATTATGACTTTATTGTGACCCGACTGAGTGAGAAGCTTAATAACAATGAATACTGGAAGGTAAGCCTAGTAAATTTCATAAGAAACGTGTGACTTTAAAACGCACTTTCTCAGTGATATTTTAAATCTCTGAGTTTATGCTGTTTAAATTCTTGAGACGTTATCTTTTAAAGACACCTTCAATTTCAGGGTTGGAAGCTGCCAAAGATAGCTAAAACTTTGTTGTCCCATACCATAATTACCTAAAATAATCCAAAATGGCAATCTCATTACCGCTTCATTGAACAGACTTTGGCCTTTCTAGATCACTAGGAATTTGGATCAGAGCTCTCTTTACCCAGAGAAATTTTAGTGTTTAACTCTGGACCCATGATAGCCTAAAACAACAGGGGTTACTTAAGAGGATAGGATAATATGTACGGTATTGGACCCGGGAATAGGAGACCTGAGTCTTTATGAATACTGAGAGAATATCCTCTGTTTCTCTCTGGGACAAGTTAGGAAGGAGTTTGTGGGGAAGGGATTCTCCTGCATGAAGTCAGGTCTTTCCAAAAATCAGGAGTGTGTCTGGAAGGAAAAACAAAACATTATCATAGTGATCTCATATTCTATATCAATCCAGGCGAAGAAGAGGCAAAGCTTAACACCCAGGTGTTTATGGTGTTATGGCAGATGCCACAAGCAAGTTGTGTGACTTTGGGGCCCAAGCCCAATTGAAGAGCCAGAGAGATGTTCGTAATTCTTAAATCTGCTCATTGTCTCTGTCATTTTGATCAGATTCATCATGTTTTGGGCCAAGTCACATCTTTTTTTTTAATGTTTATTATTTTGAGAGAGAGACAGATCGTGAGGAGGCGAGAAGCAGAGAGGGAGACACAGAGTCTGAAGCAAGCTTCAGATTCTGAGCTGTCAGCACAGAGCCCGATGCAGGGCTCGAACTCACAGACTGCGAGATCTTGACCTGAGCCAAAGTCAGACGCTCAACCGACTGAGCCACCCAGGCTCCCTGGGCCAAGTCACATCTTAAACATCACCAGCTACTGGCAATTATTTCTATTCTATATGTCTTTCCAACTAAACTGTTTTAGTTTTCAATAAAAAAAATTGCATTTTTTTCCTCTTTGGATACACTGCAAGAGTTCTGTAAGTTAAAAGATGCAAATCCAGATGTGAGCACTACCCACTTGCTAGGTGTCTGATTTTTGGCAAGCCACACACTTCAGTATCAGTTGATTGCTCCCGCTTTCTCTTCTCTTCTCCCCCTCCTCACCTCCTTTTCTCCTTCACTTCCTCCTCTTCAACCTCTTCCTTTGTCTACTCTTTACTTCTGTGTCCAAAATCAAGTGTGAGGATCATTATACCAGTCTTATCTGACTAGAAAATAAAGATCAGACTAAATATTGTAGATAAAATCTGGAATGGGGAACTATCTCAGACTGTTTGGGCTACTATGACAAAATACCACAGACTGGCCAACTTAAACAACAGAAATTTCTCTCTCATAGCTCTGGAGTCTGAGAAGTCCAAGACTAAGACTGATTTGGTTCCTGGTGGGAACTAACTTTCTGGCTTGCAGATGGTCAACTTCTCACTGTGTCTTCACATGACACACACACACACCACACACACACACACACACACAGAGAGAGAGAGAGAGAGAGAGAGAGAGAGAGAGGGAGGGAGGGAGAGGGAGGGAGAGATAGAGAGAGAGAGGGAGGTCTTGTGTCTCTTTTTCTAAGGATCAGAATTCCATCATGAGGGCTCCACTTTCATGACCTACTCATATCCCAAAGCCTCCACCTCCAAATACCATCACATTAGGAATTCAGCATATCACTTTTTTGGGGGACACAGATATTCAGTCCATAACAGGCAATAGGAACCTCCTCCGTAGAGGGGGATAAAACCTAGCAAAAAAAGAAAAAAGTCAAAATCAAGTCATTGAGGATATTAATCAATTAATTAAAGTCTTGCAACAATATGAGGACTATTTGTTTCAAAAAAAATCACTGAACCTTGGTAAGAACAAGAAGATTTGGGACACCTGCGTGGCTCAGTCAGTTAAGCATCCAATGCTTGATTTTGGCTCAGGTCATGATGTCACAGTTCATGAGATCAAGCCCTCAGCGTGGACTCTGCCTAAGATTCTCTCTCTCCCTTTCCCTCTGCCCCCTGACCTCTCTAAAAGCAAAGAAACAAACAAACAACCAGAAAGCTTTGTGTCTTTTTATTGGCTTCAGTTCTATCTTCCTCTCCCACCTCTGCAACATCCTTGATAACCAACATCCTGCAGACGCTGGAGGAATAGGCATTTAGGAGACTGGATTTAGTTGTGTTCTGTTGATTTATGAAACCCTTCCTATGTGCATTCACCTTTTAAGGCATGGCAAGGAACCAGCAGTTTTTAGTAGTGGAAACCACACGTCTAACACCTTCCCAAGAGACAGGCTGACTAGGGGGCTATTTCTATGTAAAAAACAAAAAACAAAAAACAAAACAAAAAAAACACCTATTAAGGATGACTCTCTGCTCTTAGGAGCTTAAAATTTTTCTCATTTAATTCAGAAGTGGGTATGTGCACGTTTTGAAAATAGGAATCATTGGAAGACTTCTCAAGAAGTGAAGGTCCTAGGTGGTGTCGGTGTCTTGACCGTGTAGATGTATGAGCCAAGGTATAGAACAGAGAAATGAAGAGGTAATGTTTAAGGACTATTTTAAATAGTCCAATTGGGTTCATGATCTCATTACGGATTTTTCTTTTTAAATTTTATACTATTTAGGTTTCACCACCGTTTGGTGCTAAAAGCCAATTCCCTTAGCTGTGTCACAATTATCACCTCTTTATGCACTTTTGAGCAATTTCTCAGTCAATATGGGTTTTTGTCACACATCTGGAGATGTAACTTTAATTAGTCTCATATTTATTCTCTTTGCTCTGCTATGAATGGAGACTTCCCCTAAGATAAGCCTTCATCACATGCACTGGAACAGAGTCTATTGCCTGCTCATATAACTTATTTCCCTTTGATGACTGCGGCTGGAACAATAATTTAATTCAGTCCTTCCTCAGAGATTCTGATCCATCCAATGGGAAATAGGACAGTTGTTGCAGGACAGTTGTTGATCCCCTATAACTCATGGGGCCACTCAATCTGCCACTCAATGCCAAGTTTGCTTGACCTTCCCTTTACATAATCCTTTTATGTCATGATTTTCCACTCACCCTTGACTCTTCATTTTTTTCTGGATCTGCACCCTGAATATCGCTCCAGAGTCATGCCTGCCCAGCCCCATATTTTCTTCTCCTGTTCTTTTGCCCACACAGGTAGGGTCAGCTATGAGTGTGTGTCACCTTTCATCCAGTGCTATTTTGTCTTTCACCTCCATGCATGTTTCCATAGGGGTTAGAATCTACTGCTCTAAACCAAGAAAAAAGCATAGTCAAAAGCACTTTACCCAATTTGTGTCTTTTTCCTCAATTTACAGGAACAAAGTCAGACACAGAAATTCTCTTGCAAAAGACATACTATTTTTTTCCCCAGTAAGTCTCTCATTCCAATGTACACTTTACTTCCTCACCTTTTATTAATGAAGAACCAATAGGCCCGCATATTTCCCAGCATTGTTGATATGACAAGCTTTCTCCTCTCTCTTATTTTTTTGCTGATGGTACTTGCCATGGGCATTATTGCCATCACTGCTAATCAAAGTTATTGTGCATTTTTGTTGTTCGTAGCAGTATTCTTCTAATTGGGCAGGTCACACTTCACGGAGGCTGAAATTCTTGTTAATAGTATTGCCTCTCTCAAAAAGCACTTGGCTATCAAGTATTACATCCCATTTGTGAAGATCACAGTTTAAATGGGACTGGCTGAGGGGCGCCTGGGTGGCTCAGTTGGTTAACTGTCCAACTCTTGATTTCAGTTCAGGTCATGATCTCATGGTTCATGGGATCGAGCCCCACAGCAGGTTCTGCCCTGATAGCACAGAGCCTGCTTGGGATTCTCTCTCCCTCTCTCTCACTGCCCCGCCCCCCGCCCTCAAAATAAATGAACTTAAAAAAATAAATGAAACTGGATGAAAAACTATGGTTCAAAATACAGAGGGAGGCAGTGTGATAAAGTTATGTTCTGTGAGTTCCTTCTGATTTCCTACCTCCACTGCCTTGGTTCAGACTTCTTTGCCAAAGAGACTGGCCAAAGTCATCTATGTGGTCTCCCTTTTCTTATCTAATCCACTCTGATCTATCTTCCCAATTATGGAAAAACTGATTAGTGCTTAAAATATTTCTTCTGATTGTATCTTCTTTCAGGGTAAATAACTAATGAATTTTCTAGTTACATTTCATGTATGAGAGCATACTTTGTGTTATTCCCATGCTTTTAAATTTATAGAGGCTTGTTTTATGACCTAGGGCATGACTTATTCTTGAAAATGTTTCATGTGCAATTGAGAAGTATATATTTTCTGTTGTTTTGGATGGAATGTTCTATAGATGTCTGTTAGGACTAGGGGGTTTATAGTCTTATTCAAGTTTTCTATTACTTGTTAATCTTATTTCTAGTTTTTCTAGCCATTTTTAAAAGTAGGATGTCGAATGCTCCAATTATTATTGTTGAATTGTCTATTTCTGCCTTCATTTATGTTAGGTTTACTATGTGTACTTTGGTGCTCTGTTTTAGGTGTATATATGCTTACAATTAGTATTTCTTCCTAATGTATTTGGAGTTTTTTGTCATTATAAGAGGTCTCTTTTTAAAATTATTTTTTAATGTTTTTGTTTATTTTTGAGAGAGAAAGAGAGAGAGAGCAGAGGAGGGGCAGAGAGAGAGAGACACACATACAGAATTTGAACTAGGCTCCAGGCTCTGAGCTGTCAGCACAGAACTCAATGTGGGGCTCAAACTCATGAACTGCAAGATCATGACCTGAGCCAGAGTTCGACACTTAATCGACTGAGCCACCTAGGTGCCCCAAGCGGTCTCATGTTATAATACATATTTTAAGACTCTGTTTTAAATTCTGTTTTTAGTTTTAAACTCTATTGTGTTCCATATTAGTGGAGTCACTGCAGATTTTCTGTTGTTGCTGCTTGCATGATGTATGCTTTTCCACCCTTTTCTTCTCAACTTATTTGTCTGTGAGTTCAAGTCTGTCTTCTATAAACACAATATAGTTGCATCATGCTTTTTGTCTGCTTCAAGCTCTCCTATTCTCTGGTTCTTTCCTGCAAACTAGCTGGCTTACAACCTAGGCCATATCCTCATTAGATCCATAGGTCTCTTCCCAAATGCCCTCACCAGAAGCTCTGCATTCTTGAGAATGCCCTTGGGTTAATACTCTCCACACTGTGTTATGAATGAAGTAAGTTCCTTTAGGAGGACATTAGGAGGTATATGATTTATGCTTCTCTTTTACCTCAAGGCAAAGTCTGGGACCAAAGGCTCTGGAGCTGGAGGTAGGGACAATGGAAATCTTCTCTGAGTGACACCCCTACTGTCTGATCTGAGTCCTCTGGGGGAGGGGAAAAGTCAACTTCCTGGCTTGCATTTTCCTGACCTGTAAGTACTGTCCCACAAGCTAGAGGAAGGGCTCTCATGGGCTCAGTATCCTCAGCATATCATGCCTCAGGCAGAACTACTGTTCCAGCAGTGTGGACTGGGCAAAATAGGGACCTCCACACTTCTCAGTTGCACTCATCTGTGAGAAGTGAGATGATTCATTTTCAGAAATACCAAATACAAGCTGTGCTGTCTAGTTAACAATAGGTTTACAACCTATTGAGAATGTGTGCGAATGTGTCCGTCTGACAATGGAGTCCCAAACCTGTAGACACTTCACTTGCTGGTTCTTCCCCTGTCCATTTCACGGGCTTATTTTTCATAGGTTTTGCAATGAGCATGCGCCAAAGAACTGAAGTCTCTGTGTCACCTCAGGAAATGTACCTTTGTTCCAATCAGACTACTTTTTGCCTTACATGGGCATAGGTGACTTCTGGGTAACCTCTGTAGTGTCAGCCAAAGAGGTCTCAGGGGAGGGACTTCACACTAGGTGGTCAATTGCCTGCTGTAACTGCCTGGAGTTTGCCTGTGCATCAGACACCTGCTCTTGCAAGAACGTTGATTAAAGCTTCATGTCACTGTGCTCTGAGTCTCCGTGTCCCTCCTTTGATTGGGTCAGCGGTCTCATTTCTCACATCACCCAAGACAATCTCAGCAACAGTCAGCTGGCAGTAGGATAAGAAATGTTGAGGTCTTGTTTCTTCCAGTAAGAAATCCCTGTGGCCAGGTCCTGAGTCGGGAGGCAGCCATGTGTTCTTGGCTGCAGTATCCTGGAGAGGAGTCTCCTCTTTCTGAGCCAAGAGCCTGGAGGGATGTAGCGGTATTGCTTTAAATACTACATACTCTTACCTCTCTTAACAAACTTTCATATATTTGCTTGAAAATATCTTTCTCCATTTGCTGTTGCCCTTAAGACCATTTCTAGAGTCTTTAAATATTTTTTTATTTGTTTGATTTTTGTTTTTGTTTTACATTTTCAAGTTTATTTTATTTATTTTGAGAGAGACAGAGGCAGTATGAATGGAAGAGGAATAGAGAGAGAGGGAGATAGAGAATCTCAAGCAGGCTTCATGCTCTCAATGCAGAGACCGATGCGGGGCTTGAACTCACAAAACCGTGAGATCACGACCTGAGCTGAAAACAAGAGTTGGATGTTTAACTGACTGAGCCACCCAGGCACCCTTGTTTTTGTTTCGTTGTTTTTTTTTTTTAAGTAATTTTAACCAAGTTTACTTGGAGTAACCAGAGTTCCCCATGTTCTCATGCCTAAAGCTGATCTCCTGATGAATCTCAACACCTTTAATATTTGTGTGATCCATCCCTATCTTCAACCTCTTTGCATGCAAACAGAAACATCACTCAAAGTACCTGTTGATCTCTATTTGAACTACATTTTCATCTGAATCTTTTATTCTTTTAGAAAGCAGAAAATCTACTCTAGTGAGTTCTAGCAAACTCAATTACTTCAGAGTTTCTCAGTTATTTTAACTCAAAGACCCCATTCTCTGAGGTGTTTAGTCTTGTCTGCTCTCCGACAAGTCTTGTCTGATCTATAGCCCATCTCCCCACCCTGACTTCTTCTGATGCTACTCTGTCCACTCTGTTCATCCCTCCAGCAACCCAATGTCCTGATGGTGTCATAGGAGTGTTCAATATTCTCCTTCATAAATAATGAGAATTCTACTAAGAAACTAGGAAACACAACCGTTCCCTCATCCTTTTCTGGGACAATAGGAGACATGGAGCTACCACTTTGGGTCCTTTCTTCCCCAGCAGATATCTTGCTTTTTCTGTTTCCAAACCACAATGGAGAGAGAAACCTCCCAAAGGCTGATATATCTCAGGATTGTATCCCAAAACAAGGTAGAGGTGACCACTGGTCTCAGATCTCCAAACTTCCTCCTTGGAGTTCTCCCTAAGGAGAAGAGGGGACAGGCACATGATTCTGTTGGAGATCCTAACAATTGCTCTATTTCACCTTCTTTTTAACTCTTCTTCGGTCCCCTGTCCCAGTGATTTCAAATCCTTTCTGAGGTGTTAACATTACATCTGGAGGTTTTTCGTTTTCAGAATCTTTCAAGTGTTAGGCATTTGTTTGTTTGTTTGTTTGTTTATTTATTTATAATGTAAAAGCTAAGTGTTTGAGGTCTCTGTTCCCTGATGTCTTAGTAATGATACTACTTGGTTTTAGCAGCCTGGACTGTAAGAAGAAAAGATAAAAAGGGTGTATATTTCAGGAGTGAGTATGCCCATTGATTAAAAAAAACAAAAACATTTGGATAGTCATACATGTTTTTATTTCTTCTTCCTGGAATGCATTTCCCAGTCTATTGGCAAACTTATAATCACCCTATAGGATCCCAAACCCCGTAAAACATAATGCCTGCCACAGAAAATCAGATCATTTCTTTCAGGTCCCCTCATGTGTGTTTATATTCGTTGTTATATTTATTCTTTTGTATTATTCGATATTATTTTTGTCATTATTTTGACTTGTCTGCTTTCTATTTTGGGCTATGGACACTGTGAGTGCTAGTTTTGAGATTCTATTAGTATGTAATACATGTTTTATGAGTGAATCAAGGGGTGAAGACATGAAGGAAAGAATAACACATGGACAGAATAGATTTCAAGAGGGAAATGTTGGAGACAGGTGTGAGCTACTGATCTAGAGCACAGTTGGTATTAAGATTCTCCCATAGTGAGAAACATCGCAGAACCCCTGATTTCTGGCACAAATGGTTCCAGAGAAACTTAGTGCTATTCTTGTTTGGTAACAAAGGTCTATTCAGGTCAGTAGCAAGGAGTAGATTTGAATGTTTTTGGAAGTCAAGAGACAAGATTCTAGTTCTTTTCTGGCCAGTATGCTTTAGACACAGACTTCTGGTTCTCACCCATTGAGGGGAAGAATAAGAAGGCTATATTATGTGATAAACATTGTGATTAGCTTAAAATATTCACTTATACAACTTTTATAGATTTGATACTCTAAAGTATACATTGAGACATGACTCGCTAGCATATTACCTTGTATCCAACCTAATTCCTAAAGCTAGGGAGGCAATTTTGTCCTTCCCACCTATTTACTAAGGACTTTTTTTTTTTTTAACATTTATTTATTTTTGAGACAGAGAGAGATAGAGCATGAACGGGGTGGGTCAGAGAGACAGGGAGACACAGAATCTGAAACAGACTCCAGGCTCTGAGCTGTCAGCACAGAGCCTGACACGGGGCTCGAACCCACGAACTGCGAGATCGTGACCTGAGCTGAAGTCGGACGCTTAGCTGACTGAGCCACCCAGGTGCCCCTACTAAGGACTTCAAAAGCAAGTAATTAAAATTGCAGGATCAGTTCTACAGATTCTTTGCAGCAGCTAACCTTTGTGTCTTTCCAGCCAACTTTATTTGTAGACTTAAAGGAAGGCTTTCTTTGTGCACACAAGGAATCTGAGAAAGCAAGAGGGGTTATAGATGATTGTCACAGACTAAGTTAAACACTGGATGATTTTCATTACAGCTGTTTATGCACATCTCTTCTCTAGTGTCCAGTGATATCATTTTGGTAGCTTGAAATTGTTCATGGTGAACACATTTATGAATAGTTACAACACAGAAATCAACAAAGCTACAGATCTGTTGTTTCACTGCCCCCCACCCCTAGTTTCTTATACAACTATATGGTACAAAGAGAATTTTGGTATCTATGATAAATAAATGGAAGTACTTCTTAATTGCAATCAAATGAAACATCGTATCCTGGGATATTACAAAGTATGCTGGCCTAGGATTTCAGACCTGAGTTCTTATTCTGATTCTGCTGTATCTGTCACCTAATATGAACCATTTTATTTCCTTTGGACTATCTATCATCAGTTTTATTTATTTATTTTTTCTAAAGTTTATTTATTTTGAGAGAGTGAGCATGAGCAGGGGGTGAGGGGCTGCAGAGAGAGAAAGCAGGGCTCGAGCTCACAAACCATGAGATCATGACCTGAGCTTAAATCAAGAGTTGGACGTTTAACGACTGAGCCACCCAGCTGCCAGTTTTAAAATTACCTGATTGGACTAAATGGTGTCCTAGAAGCTTCCAGTTTTATTTATCATGACTTTGGGCTTAGAAAAAAAATATATTCTGGAGTCCACTTGCTTGATAACATATATAAAATTATTTAGTAGAAAAAAGACTGGTTAATGTCTCAAAAGAACAGATATTGGCCTATATTGATACAAGCATATTCTCTTTAAGCATACCTAGTTATCCATATGGCAGGAGGAGTCCCCCCTGCCATGGCTTTTAATCCTTTGAATATTTATTTCAAGTTCAATATTTCACCAGCCTCTTATCTGTTTATCTTGATGCCTTTGAAAGCACTTTGGTATTCACACCCCTCTTCTAGTGTTTGTGTTCCCCGCTCTGCAGATGGCCCGAATCAATTCTGATCTGTGCTGCAATTAAAACAACAAATCATCACTTATTCTCAAATGCTAATTATCTCAGTTTTTATTATCATTCCTAATTTCTTTTTCTTACGTCCCCATGTTTGCATTGGTGTAAAGATGTGGAAGAAAATTTGGTCATTTATTCCTTATTTTTGCTTAACCACTGATGCTAAGCAATTTCTTCGTGGTTTGTTCAGGCAGGAAGACTGGCTCTAGGCAGAGTTAAGCTGATCAGAGTGAAGCTGATCTTCACTTCTCCCACTCATTCTTTTATTTTTGATAACAATGTTAATGAAAACGACAAAAAGCACTATAGCTATCAGTTTTTTATTTCTTACTGTGTGTAAGGCACTGTCCCATGGCAGTAAGAGAGAGAGGGGGGATCTTTCTCACCCTGCCAGGCAGTACACTCTATCCCCACCTTGATCTCCACCATTTAAGTCCCTTGAGCCCACCCCACTCAGGGAATGACCACATTCCTGCCCTTGCTACTGATTTCAGGCCTTTCCTGCTTCATAGCTTTTGAGTCCCTCAAACAACCTCCCCACCTTGCCTCAGTCCTTCTATGCCCTAATCTCAGCTGCCTTTCACTTAAAAAACAAAAACAAAAAACCAAAAAACCTACCTGACATACTAATGGAAAAAATGCTGTAAAAGACAGTTTAAATTGTTATAAGAGGAGTTTTTATCCACCAAGTAAGATCGACTAAAACTAAAAACAAAAATAAGGTAATAAAACAATAGATATTTTCCAACAGGATATCACATAGCCAAAAGGCAGCTAAATGCCCACCTTCTTGCCATAGTTTGGGTTTTCCAGAGGCATCCACTGACAGAGTTTGAAGTGTAAGGTGTTCATGGGGATCAATACTTATGAAAGGAAACATCAAATTGTAATGCAGGCTCACAAAGTTCTAGCCAACTGGTGCAAGCACTGGAGAGAATATTGGCTGATGGAATCTTTCACTTTGGGTAAAAGGGCAGGACCTGGGTATCCCTAACTTGCTCAATCAACACGTGTGGGCCACTCCAGGAAAAGCATGTCCTCAGGTGAGGCTACTCCCGTGGCTGAAGCACACCCAGAATGGTGGACAGCTGTCTCCTGATGGCACCTGCGAAGCTGGTCAGATGCCTGTCCTTAAACAGGAATCAGGCCATGTATCCCCATGTTGATCACACCTCATACACATCTTTTATTGACAATTTCCTTGGTTGGATGATAGAAAAATGAGGGTCGCTGGGTGGCTTAGTTGGTTAAGCATCAGATTTTGGCTCAGGTCGTGATCTCATGGTTCGTGAGTTCAAGCCCTGCATAAGGCTCTGTGCTAACGGCATAGAGCCCACTTCAGATCCTCCTCTCTTTTTCTCTCTCTGACCCTTCCCCAAGATGACAGAAAATTTAGTCCATTGTGATCCAATCCATCTTCAGAAGAGTAATAATTTAAAAATTTATAAATCTCCACAAATGTTGCCATTATACAACTCTGAGAGTTTAGAATGCTTGTTTTCTCATTCTGGAATTTCTTCTCTCTTTTTTTAAGTTTATTTATTTATTTTGAGAGAGAAAGAAAGAGAATGAGCAGAGGAGGGACAGAGAGGTAGAGAGAGAGGGAGAATCCCAAGCAGGCTCTGTGCAGGTCAGTGCACAGAACCTGATGCAGGGCTCAAATTGATGAAACTGTGAGATCATGACCTGAGCCAAAATCAAGAGTTGGATGCTCAACCGATCTTTTTGGAATTTCTAAAATGTACCTTCCCCATCTCTTTAAAAACCAGTAGAGAATTGAGGGTCCCAGGATACCTGTTTGAGGTTGCGATGGTGGTTGATACCTTCCACTGTGGAACTCTGAAACAGCTCCCTCTTAATTTGGCTTGTCTGAGACATTTAGTTGTTTGTCTATCAATGTTGTCACTTGTCTGTAAGCCCCCCCACACACACAAGGTTGAGGTCGTGCCTTAAATGTAAGTATTGCACAGGTATCTATTGGACATAATGGAGAGCAATTGACCGAACTACAAGCCGAAGTCACTAAAGAATGAAATCTCAAATACTTTACTTATCTGTTCCCAATAATATTTTTACATTTTCTAATTTTCTGCAGACTTTTGGTATCGACATCGCCTCCTGAGTCCTAGGGCTTCATGGATTTCTACTAAGCACAACAGTTGGTGGCTTCAAGGGGTGCCAGGTGGTGCTGGGACAGCCATCACACCCTGAAGAAAGTCACACCAGGAAATCCAGGGCACCAACTGTGTTCCAAATTGTCCTGATATATGAGCTACTGGCAAGTAGCAAGCCATGTGAAGTGAAGCACATGGTTTTCTCCTCCAGCAAGACTTTTTTACTGTTGCCAGTAAAATAAATTGGGGTGCTGGTGGGGGTGGTGTACAGAGATACATTGGCACAGGAATGAGAAAATCCTGCTGACAGCAGTCTGATGGAAAGCAATCATAGCATCTTGCATGTGGTAGACAATTTTGAACTGTTCAAACTACACTTTCCTTGGGTCCCTGTAGTGTCACAAGCTTATATAAAGGCACGTAGTGTAGCAAGCATTTGACAGAAGAGGGAGTTGGAAGCCTGGAACACTGTAGTGTTTAATCCATGCCATTGTCCTTTATATTAGTTTGCCTACCCCTAGCACAGGCAGATGATCTCCCTTCTACACATTGTGAAGAAAGTTCTTTGATATGTAAACCTAGCATTGTTCCTGTTTCTTTTCAAGGCCAAACCTATAGGGTGAAACTCATCCCCTTGTCTACTTAATGATTTTGTTCCCACAATTACTCCCTTCTTTTAAATATTATGGTTTTCTCTTTTCTTTAGGACATTATAATCGGCTTCTGAACAGATCTTCCACTTTAAAACAAAGTTTCTTCCTTAACTCATCCCTTATTTGTGAATGAGTGTGTGTGTGTGTGTGTGTGTGTGTGTGTGTGTGTGTGTATTATCCTTTATTTTGTAAAACTCCTCAAAGTCACAAAAGATAACCTCTACTTCCTCATCTCCTATCTTCTCTAAAGTCACTCCAATTACACTGTGTCTCTGCCTCTCCCAAAAAGTGTTTCTGCTTTTGTCAGGATCACTAAAGTCTCACAGTTTACCAAGTTCAGTGGTCAGTCCTCAGTTTTTATGTTATTTGATCTTTCAGCAACATTTAACCTGGATGATTATTTCATCCTTCCATAAATACATTTCTCTTATTCTGATTCCTCTTTCTTCCATTTTCCATTCTACTCCATTGAGGACTCTTGGTTTCCTTTGCTGACCTCACCTTGTCTTTGTGACTCCTAAATGTTGGCATGCCACAGGGGTAAGCTTTAATTGCAATGTCTTCTTATCTATATTGATGTCTTGGCGCATCACTTCCAGTACTATGGCTGAATGTGCTATTTACATGCTGAGGAGACTCAACTATTTCTGATAACAATAAGAAAGGCATTTCTGTAGTAAAGGACTAACATTGCACAGCAAGCATCTAACTGAAGTCATGACAATATGAAGAGCTGGAGGTAAGTTTGTCCATGATCAGACAATGTCAATGCCATCACCACCACCACCTGACTTCCAGTCACTGAAAAGAACATCAGTTGTGTGAGACATTTCTATTTTACAAGGATGTTAAAGTATGAAAGAACAATGAACACTGGGATCAGTTGAAATAAGGCATATTCCTCTGCCTGTTGTACATCCTTACTTGTATGGCTAAAAGACAATTCAGATTTAGCATGCCCAAAATAAAATACATTTTTTATTTTGTTTTGTTTATTTATTTATTTTGAGGGCAGGGACAGAAAGAGAGGGAGAGAGAGAATTCCAAGCAGGCTCTGCACTATCAGCACAGAACTGGATGCGGGGCTTGAATTCAGGAAACTAACTGAGAAATCATGACCTGAGCCTAAATCAAGAGCTGGGCGCCAACTGACTGAGCCACCTGGCTGCCCCCAAAATAGAATTCTTAATCTACCAAATCCACACATCTGCTCCTTCCCCCATTTTCTCCAGATCATTTATTACATCCATTTACCCAGTTGCTCAGACAAGCAAAAAAAATAAGTAGAAACGAGCTATTCTTGGTTCCCCCATGTCTTCCTCACCACAAATTAAACTAATCAATGGATGTGGTCAGTTCTTCCTTTACTAGGTATCTGAATGTGCTACTTCCCACTACCTTCGTTGCTTTCCTGTTTTTGACAGCATGATCTCTTATCTAGAGAGCCCCTTCCCATGGTTCTCTCTGTTTCTACTTCTGAATGATAATTTTAAATTTCAAATGAGATCATAACCCTCCACTGGTTTACCCCACAGTTAAAATTAAAGTTTGAGTTCTTACCTTGATTGTCAAATCCTATGTGGTCTAGATCTGCCAATCTCCCCATCTCCCTTCTTGTTCTACCACAGCTAAACCAACTTTCTTGCTCTTTCTCAAATGTGACAGTCTAATTGCTTCTTCAGGGTCTAGGGTCTTTGCACTTACTGCTACCTCTACAAAAACACCCCTTAGGCAAGTCTCTATTGGTTTTATTCTAATTTTTGCAAAAATATCTTCTTGGTCACATTTTTTTTTTTTATTGATCATATTGATGAGGGAACATAAGGCAAGCTGACAGGTCTCAAACACCCCCTCACCCCCCCACTCCCAGGTGGGATATGTGGGATATTCCTAGGGCACTCCTGGCTGCTGAACAACAAAGGAAAAGGAGGAAAAAATGGTTAACTGATAGAGATCATGATCCTGCAGGACCTAAGTCTCCATCACCCCTCCATAGGGATGTGGGAAACAAAGGCAGAAGGAAATGGCAGATAGAACTAAATTTCCTTATAAACTGCAGCCCATTGACAAATACTTGAGGCAGGCAGAGTAACTCCCTATGTCTTAATGCTAATGCTCTGCTAGAGGGTAAACAACCCTAGTTTGACACTAGCCAGGCCTCCACTATCCTGGGAGTTTAGCATATGAAAATCTCACTGGAAACTTCCCCTGGACTTTCCTCCCCACAACCCCAAAGTATAAAACCAGTCTCTCCTCATGGTCCCAGGGCAGCTCTGCCCGCCTACAGGTCCTGTCCCCGTGCTTTAATGCAATCACCTTTTTGCACCAAAGACGTCTTCAATAATTCTTTGCTGTTGGCTCCAGACCCCATGAACCCCATAATCACCCCATAAAACCTCATCACCATTACATAAAATAGTGTCCTCATCACTCAATCAGTTTCTGACTCCTTTCCATGTTTTATTTTCCAGCATAATGGCTATTTTCATTTGAGGTTCTATTACATACTTCTGCTTTTATTTGTTTATTATGCTCCAAGAATGTAAGCTACACAAGTGATGGATGTAGTCTGTCTTGTTCATACCTGTATGTCTAGTTTTATCAATTTTAAAAAATCAGCTTTATTGAAGTAGAATTGATAAGAAATTATATGTATCATTATATATTTCAAAATTGTATTTAATACATTTAATTTAATTCAATAACTTTAATATTTAAATTATATTAAATAAATTATATATTATATGCATAGTGATTAATTATTAAATGTAATTGTTTATTGATTCAATAATTAATTTATTTGATACTTATTAATAATAATTTTAATTAACTTAATATATTGAATTAATATAAATATATTGAATTAATGTGTGTATGTGTGTGTATATATATATATATATATATATATATATGAAATGTAAAACATGATGATTTGACATACATGTATTCTGTGAAATGATTACCACAATCAGGTTAATTAACACATCCATCACCTCACCTAGTTACAAGAGCACTTAAGGTCTACTCGCTCAGCAAATGTCAAGTACCCAACATAGTATTATTGACTGTAATCATCATGCTGCAACTTATATCTCCAGAGCTCATTCATCTTATAACCAAAGGCTCATTTCTTTTTTTTTTAATTTAATTTTTTTTAATATGAAATTTATTGTCAAATTGGTTTCCATACAACACCCAGTGCTCATCCCAACTGGTGCCCTCCTCAATGCCCATCACCCACTTTCCACTCCCTCCCACCCCCCATCAACCCTCAGTTTATTCTCAGTATTTAAGAGTCTCTTATGGTTTGCCTCCCTCCCTCTGTAACTTTATTTTTTTCCTTCCCCTCCCCATGGTCTTCTGTTAAGTTTCTCAGGATCCACATAAGAGTGAAAATATATGGTATCTGTGTTTCTCTGTATGACTTATTTCACTTAGCATAACACTCTCCAGTTCCATCCACGTTGCTACAAAAGGCCAGATTTCATTCTTTCTCATTGCCACGTAGTATTCCATTGTGTATATAAACCACAATTTCTTTATCCATTCATCAGTTGATGGACATTTAGGCTCTTTCCATAATTAGTCTATTCTTGAAAGCATTGCTATAAACATTGGCATACAAGTACCCCTATGCATCAGCACTCCTGTATCCCTTGGGTAAATTCCTAGCAGTGCTCTTGCTGGGTCATAGGATAGATCTAAATTTAATTTTTTGAGGAAACTCCACACTGTTTTCCAGAGTGGCTGCACCAGTTTACATTCCCACCAACAGGGCAAGAGGGTTCCCATTTCTCCACATCCTCACTAGCATCTATAGTCTCCTGATTTGTTCATTTTAGCCACTCTTGGGTGAGGTGATATCTCAGTGTGGTTTTGATTTGTATTGCCCTGATGAGGAGTGACGTTGAGCATCTTTTCATGTGCCTCTTGGCCATCTGGATGTCTTCTTTAGAAAAGTGTCTATTCGTGTCTTCTGCCTATTTCTTTACTGGATTATTTGTTTTTCAGGTATGGAGTTTGGTGAATTCTTTATAGATTTTGGATACTAACCCTTTGCCTGATAGGTCATTTGCAAATATCTTTTCCCATTCCGTCAGTTGCCTTTTAGTTTTGTTGATTGTTTCCTTTGCAGTGCAGAAATTTTTTATCTTCATGAGGTCCCAATAGTTTATTTTTGCTTTTAATTCCCTTGTCTTTGGAGATGCGTCAAGTAAGAAATTGCTGCGGCTGAGCTCAGAGAAGTTTTTTCTTGCTTTTTCCTCTAGGGCTTTGATGGTTTCCTGTCTCACATTCAGGTCCTTGATCCATTTTGAGTTTACTTTTGTGAATAGTGTAAGAAAGTAGTCTAGTTTCATTCTTCTGCATGTTTCTGTTCAGTTCTCCCAGCACCATTTGTTAAAGAGACTGTCTTTTTTCCATTGGATATTCTTTCCTGCTTTGTCAAAGATTAGTTGGCCATACGTTTGTGGGTCTAGTTCTGGGGTTTCTATTCTATTCCATTGGTCTATGTGTTTGTTTTTGTGCCAATACCACACTGTCTTTATGATTACAGCTTTGTAGTAGAGGCTAAAGTCTGGGTTTGTGATGCCTCCCACTTTGGTCTTCTTCAATATTACTTTGGCTATTCGGGGTCCTTAGTGGTTCCATACAATTAAATTTTTTTAAATGTTTATTTATTTTTGAGAGAGATAAAGACAGAGTGCAAGTGGGGGAGGGACAGAGGGAGACAGAGAGAGGGGGAGAGAGAGACACACACACAGAATCTGAAGAGGCTACAGGCTCTGAGATGTCAGCACAGAGCCCAACATGGGGCTTGAACTCACCAACTGCAAGTCGGATGCTTAACCCACTGAGCTACCCAGGCGCCCCCAAAGGCTCATTTCTTTTGCCAGCATTTCCCCCTCCCCCCCCATACATCAAACCTTGGTTAACATACCATTCTACTCTGTTTCTATGAGGTCAACTTTTTTTCTTTTTCTTTTTCTTTTACTTTTTCTTTTTCTTTTTCTTTTTCTTTCCTTTTCTTTCTTTCTTTCTTTTTTTTTTTTTACATTTCACACGTAAGTAAGATAATACAGTATTTCAGTATTTGTCTTTTTGTGACTGTCTAATTTCACTTAGCATAATGGCATCTAGGTTCATAGCTGCAAATGGCAGAATTTCTTTCTTTCTGATGGCTGAATAATGTTTATTGAATATATATACCACATCTTCTGTATCAATTCATCCATTCATAAACACTTAGGTTGTTTCCATGTGTTAGCTATTGTGAATAATGCTGCAATGATAATGGAAGCACAGCTATCTTTTCTAGATGCTGATTTCACTTAATTGGGATGTATACCCAGAAGAGGGGTTACTGGACCATATGGTCATTCTATTTTTATTTTTTCTACTGTATTCCATAACAAATGTACCGATTTGCATTCCCACCACTAGTGAAAGGGTTCTATTTTCTTCACATCTTCATCAACGTTTGTTGCCTCTTCTTGATAAAAGCCATTCCAACAGGCATGAGATGATATGAAATTTCCTGATGGTTAGTGATGTTGAGCGACTTTCCATGTACTTGTTTACATGTATTCTTTGAGAAAATCCTTATTCAAGTCCTGTTCATGTTTTTAAATTAAATATATATTTGTATTATATATCAATATATAATATAATTATATATTAATATACATTATATTATAGATGGGATAATATATTATATTAATTACATGTATTAATATAATGTGTATTACATATTAATATATATTAATAATATATAATATATAATATAATGTGTATATACTATATATTAATATACATATTATATAAGTATATTATATGTATTTATAATATAATATAATTATACATATACATATAATATGTATATGTGTATAATAAATATAATATATATATGTATATCCAATAATATACATATTGTATAGTATATATTATACAATATATATATTAATATATAATATACATTATATAATGTATATCAATACATAATACACATTATATTAATATATGCAATTAATATATATAATATATAATATAATATAATGCAATACAATACAATATATACCAATAATATTAATTAATTTTATTAATGTTTGTATTAATATATTAATATATTATAATATAATATTAATATTAATACTATATTAATTATATAATATATATTAATTATATATTATTAATAATATAATAATATAATTATAATAATTATATAATTAATTATATAAAATTATATAATTAATTACATAATTATAATAATTACATATATTATTAATTACACATTATTAATACACATTAAATTAATATATGCAATTGATATATATAATATATAATATTAATAATAATTAATAATTCTATAATATATAGAATTCTATTAATATATATATATATTTGCTATTGAGTTACATGAGCTTCTTCTATATTTTTGATAGCAATCTCTCATGAGGTACAACAATCACCTTGTTGATTGTTTTCTTGTTGTGCATAATCTTTTTAGCTTGATATAATTCCACTTGATTTTTGCTTTTGTTGCTTGTGCTTTTGGTGTCATATCTAAAAACTGTATTCCAAGACCAATGTCAAGCTTATATTTTTTTCCAGTAGTTTTATGGTTTCAAGTCTTCTCTTTAAGTTTTTAATCCATTTCAAATTAATTTATGTGAGTGGTGAAAGGTAAAAGCCCAATTTCATTCTTTTGCCTGTGTATATCCAGTTTTCCCGTATACTTATTAGAGAGACTATCCTGTTCTTATTTCATGTTCTTGACACCCTTGTCAAAAATTAGTTGACTGTACATACATGGGTTTCTATCTGGGTTTACTATTCTGTTCCATTGATCTATGTGTCTGTTTTTATGCCTGCACCATATTTTGTTGATTACTATAGCTTTGTAATATAGTGTGAAGTGTGATACCTTCCAGCTTTGCTGTGCTTCCTCAGGGTTGCTTTGTAGGGTCTTTTGTGGTTTCATATGAATTGTAGGATAGATTTTTCTATTTCTGTGAAAAATGTCAATGCAATCTTGATAGGGATTTCATTGAATCTATATATTGTTTTGGGTAGTATGGATATTTTAACAATATTAATTCTTCCAGTCCATGAATATGAGATATCTTTCCATTTATTTGTGTCTCCTTCAATAAATTTTATCAAATTCTTACAACTCACAGTGTACAGGCCCCTCATCCCATTGGTTGGACTCATTCTTAGGCATTTAATTGTTTTTGAAACTATTATGAATGGGAGTGTTTTCTCAATTTCTCCTGATAATTTGTTGCTGGTGTATAGCAGTGTAAGTCTTTTTTGCATATTGGTTTTGTATACTTTATAGAATTGTTTATAAGTTCTAAGGATATGTATAATTTTCAGAAACAATTTTAAAGCTTCTTTTCTGATTTGGATTTTTTCCCCTTAATGTTTCTGGCTAGGAATTTCAGTACTATGTAAATAGAGTGGTAGGAGTGAACAGATTTGTCTTGTCTTGTTCCTGATCTTAGAAGACAAGTTTTCAGCTCTTCACAATGAGTATGAAGTTAACTGTGGGCTTGTTGCATATGGCCTTTATTATGTGAAAATACATTCCTTCTATGCTTAATTTGTTGAGAGTTTTAATGATAAAATGAAGTTTAATTTTGTTAAATGCTTTTTTTTTCCTGAATGCTTTTTTTTAATGTATTGATATCATCAGATGATTTTTTCCCTTCATTTTGTTGGTGGTGATCACACCTATTGATTTGTGGATGTTGAACCATCATTGCATCCAAGCGAAAAAAGAAAGCCAATTGGTTATGCTGTTATGATCCTTTTAACATGATGTTGAATCTGGTTTCCTAGTATTCTGTTGATGACTGTTGCATCTATATGTATCTGAGATACTGGGCTGTAATTTTTTTTCTTATGCCTTCCTTGCCTGACTCAGATTTCAGGGTAATGCTGATCTTCCAAAATGAGTTAGGAAGTGTTTTATCTTTTTCAAATTTTTTTGGAAGAGTTTGAGAAATATTGGTATTAATTCTTCATTAAATATTTGATACAATTCACCAGTAAAGCTATCAGTTCCTATTTTGTCAGGAGGTTTTTGTTTATTGATTCAAATTCCTTGCATATTATTAGTTTGTTTAGATTTTAAATTTATTACTGATTCAGTCTTGGAAGATTGTTAAGTTTCTAGGATTGTATCTATTTCTTCTAGGTTATCCAATTTGTTGGCATAAAACGGTTCATAATAATCTCATGATTCTTTGCATTTCTGAGTATCAGTTGTAACATTCCTCTGTCATTTCTTATTTTATTTATTTAAATCTTTCTATATTTTAGCTAGTCTAGCTAAAAATTTGTCAATTTTTTAACCTTTTAATAAAGCTAGTTCTTGGTTTTGTTGACCTTTCCTATTGTTTTGCTAATTTCTATTATATTTATTTCTGCTCTGATCTTTATTATTTCTTTCATTTTGATAACTTTGGGATTAGCTTGTTCTTTTTATAGTTCTTTGAGAAACTATAGAGTTTGAGGTAAAGTTGTAAAAGTAGGTTTTTTATTTGAGGTTTTTATTTTTTTATTAATGTAGGCATTTATCTCTATAAATCTCCCTCTTAGGACTGCTTCTGTTACATCCCATAAGTTTTGGAATGTTGTGTTTTCATAGTCATTTGTTTTGGGATTTTTTTTTTCAATTTTTATTTTGATATATTATTTGGCACTTTGGTTGTTTAGTAGTATCTTGTTTATTTTCCCCATTAAAATTCTTTTTTCAGTTTTCCCCTTGTTATTTATTTGTAGTTTCATGCCATTGTGGTTGGAGAAGATATTTAGTATAATTTCAATTTTCTTAAATTTGCTGAGACTTGTTTTGTGATCTAACATGTGATAAATCCTAGACAATGTTCTCATGTGTGCTTGAGAAGAATGTGTATTATCTTGATGTTGGATGGAATGTTCTGTATATGTCTGTTATGTTCATTTGAACTAAAATGTCATTGAAGTCTATTATTTTCTTACTGTTTTTCTGTCTGAATTATCTATCCATTATTGAAAGGGGGTATTGAAATCCCCTGCCATTAGTATATTGTTGTCTGTTTCTTCCTTCATATCTGTTAATATTTGCTTAATATATTTAGGTGTGTGTGTTGGGAGCACACACATTTACAATTGTTACATCATGTTGACGAATTGACTCCCTTTTCATCATGTTATGACCTTCTTTGGCTCCTGTTACAATTTTTGGGTTAAAGTCTATTTTCTCTGCTATAAATATAGCTATTCCTGCTTCCTTTGATTTCCACTTACAAGGAATACCTTTTTCTATCCCTTCACTTTCATTGTATGTGTGTACTTCAAGTGTGTTTCTTGCAGACAGCATATAGTTAGGTCTTTTTTTTTTTTTTTAACAATTTAGCTACTTTATTGCTTTACATTGGAAAACGTTGTCCATTTACTTTTAAAGTGATTATTGATAGTTTTGGACTTACTGATGCCAACTTACTGTTTTCTGGCTGTTTTGTGGTCCTTTTATTCCTTTCTTATGAATTCCTTCCTTATGTCGTCCTTATGAATTGTCTTTATGTCTTCCTTATGAATTGATGACATTCCATAGTGGTATGGTTTCATTCCCTTCCTTTTATCTTTTGTGTATCTACTGTAAGTTTTTGATTTGTGGTTACCATGAGGCTTACACAAATTATTTTGTAGTTGTAAAAGTTATTTTATGCTGAAAACAACTTAATTTTAATCACATAGAAAAATTACACTCTTTTATACATCCCCCACATTCTATGTTTCTGATATCACAATTTACATATTTTATATTGTGTATCCATTAATACATTTTGTAGCTGTAGTTATTTTTAATGCTTTTGTCCTTTAATCTTTATATCACAGTTTAATAATGAACACACCACCATATTTCAGTATTAGAGTATTTTTTTTCTTTTTCAATTTTTTAATTTAAATTATAGTTAGTTAACATATAGAGTAATATTGATTTCAGTAGTAGAATTTAGTCACTCGTCACTTACATATAACACTCAGTGCTCCTCCGAATAATTGCCCTCCTTAATACTCATCACCCATTTAGCTCACCCCCCCACCTCCTTCCATCAACTCTGTTTTTTCTCTAACATTAAGAGTCTCATGGTTTGATTCCCTCTCTCTTAGCATTATATCTAATTAGTAATTAGAATCAAATAATCTAATTTTATTCTATACTTACCTTTACCATAGTGATTTATATTTTCAAGTGTTTAATGTTACTGATTAGTGTCCTATCATTTCAGCATGAAGAACTCCTTTTAGTATTTCTTATAAATCAGGTCTAGAACTGATGGAGTTTCTTTTTCCATTTGTCTGTGAAATTTCTATATCTCTCCACAGTTTCTGAAAGACAGCTATGCCAGGTAAAGTATTCTTGGTTGCCGGTTCTTTTCCTCTGAACATATTATCCCATTCTGTGCTGGCTAATAAGGTTTCTGCAGAGGAATCCAGTGACAGCCTTATGGATATTCCCTACGTGTGAGGAATTATTTTCATCTTCCTGCTTTTAATATTTTTTGACAGTTTTATTATGTTTTGAGGGAGATTATCTTTTTGTTGAATCTTTTTTGAGAATTACAAGCTTCATGAGCTTGGATCTCCAAAACTCTACCCAGAATTCGAGAGTTGTAGCCATTATTTTCACTTATTTTATTGTTTTTAACTTATGTTTTTGTTTTGAAAGAGACAGAGAGAGAGGGAAAGCAAGTGGGAAAGTGGCAGAGAGAGAGGGAAAGAGAGAACCCCAGGCAGGCTGTGCTCTGTCAGCGTGGAGCCCAAAACAGAGCTCAGTCCCACAAACTGTGAGATCATGACCTGAGCAGAAATCAAGAGTCGGATGCTTAATCAACTGAGCCTCCCAGACATCCCTGTCCACTTATTTTATTTTATTATTTTATTATTTTTAATTTAAAATAAGCTCTATGCCCAACATGGGGCTTGAACTTACAACTGAGATCAAGGATCACATGTTCTACTGACTGAGCCAGCCAGGCACCCCTTAGCCATTTTTTTTTTTGAGAGGGAGAAAGAACACACGTGGTCAAGGGACAGAGAGAGAGGAAGAGAGAGAGAGAGACAGAGAGAGAGACAGAGAGAGAGACAGAGAGAGAGAGAGAGAGGATCCCAAGTAGGCTCAACACAGTCTTACGTGAGGGTGGGGTAGGGACTCAATCTCATAAATCATGAGATCAAGACCTGAGCTGAAATCAAGATACTTAACCGACTAAGACACCCAGGCACCCCAAGCATTATCTTTAAATGAGTTTTATGTGTTCTTTCTTGCTCCCTTCTTCTTCTGGGACTCCATTATATATGTAGCTTTCTTATATGGTATCTTGTAATCCACATGCTTTCTTCACACTTTGACATTATTTTTTCCCCTTTGTTCTCCTCTATTTGGATGAGCTATCTTTGACTTCACAGTTTCTTTCTTCTGTTTGATCAAGAGTGATGTCAATGCTCTATTGTACTTTTTATTTTATTAATTGTATTCTTCGGTTCCAGGATTTCTGGTTGGATCTTTGTTATGATTTCTATCTGTTTGTTAAATTTCTTGTTTTGCTCATGTGTTGTTTTCCTGATTTTACTGAATTGTTTTTCTGTGTTTTCTTGTACCTCACTGAACTTCCTTGAAATGACTATTTTGGGCAAATTGGGCAACTATGATGGGGCAAATTGCAGATTTCCATCCCTTTCTCGTTCTCTAGAAAATTATTGTTTTCCTCTGGTGGTGTTATATTCACTTAATTTTTCATGTTTGCTGAAGTCTTGCCTTGCTTTCTTTGCATTTAAGGAAGTAGTGACCCCTTCTACTCTTTTGTGGGCCTGTGTCGGGAGAGAAATACCCTCTGTCACCCTTACTGGAAAATCTGAGGTTTTCTAAAACCTTTTCTATGGTGTGCCTACTCCACATATGTTCCCTAATAAGGGAAACAATATATTAAGATTGAATGCTTCCCCTCAGTTCTGCAAAGTCAGCCTGGGTGCTGACAGCCTTCTGTATGCTTTCCCTAGAGCAGCACTAAGTTCTCAGTTCTGTGTTCTTTCTCCCTCAGCAGCCAACCTTCTGTGCATGCTCATTAGCGGTCTGCAAAGGTTTGCAGTCATGCCCCTGGGGACATGGCACATGGAGTCAGTCACAGGGTGGGTGTGTGTGTGAATGAGGCATGTGGAGCATATGGGGTGTCTATGGGCCACTGAGGGGGAGGGAGTCTAAGCCAAGGCATCCCAAGAAGCTCATGGTGAGCTTTTCAAGGGAGTCTGCATAGTGGTTAGTGGGATTCCTATTCCTTTCATGCCCTTGGAGAACCATGGCTGTTGTTCTTCCTGCACTTCTACACTGCCCACTCTCCCTTCCCCAAGTCATACAGACACCTCAGCATCATGAACAGGACAAGAATGAAGTGGCAGCACAGCTGGGGAAGTCACATGCTCATGTCACACACCGTGGTACAGTCACAGAGTGAGAAAGATTCTGCTCTGAGCTGAGCTGGTTTAGAGGAGGGATGCCCCTGGTGCAGTGAAACTGTTCTTACAGTTTTGAAAACATACTAGTTGGCATTCTTTCTCTACAGTGGGGTTCTGGAACTTAAATGGTGGGCTCACTGACTTCCACAAAGATACTCTTATCAATGGGCTATTGTCAAAGTTGGTGGTATTTGGGGGAAGACATCAGAAACTCTTCTTCTGACATTTTTCTGGTGTTGCTTCCCCACATGCTCATGTATATAACTTCTAAATTAGTGTCTGTTCTAAATTAGTATTTGCTCAATAGGTGCTTATTTAATAGATATAGAAATACTTCTTTAGTATAAAAAGAACTTGGGTCTACATTTTGGCAAGTTGCTTTCCACTTTATGATCTTTTAAACTTTGTTTCCCCACGTGGTAAGGGGAGAGAAAACCTAAATGGCAAAGTTTAGGTAAGAATTACAACAGATTGTTGATGTTAAGTAAGTACGTATTGTGCAGAATGACTAACAAATGTTAGTTTTTATTTACCTTTATTTATGTGTAAGTGATGGCCTTCTTGTTATTGCTGCGAAAGGCAAGGTGAACACCATGCAAAATTAGCGGAGCCTCTTCTGTCTCGTTTTTCATAACGTTCAGTTTGGTGACCTAGGCCTCCACCTGGTCACTGGTGTCCTCTAGAGCAGCCCACCTACTTGCTGCCATTTTTTTCTCTGCCAAAGCAGGCTTCAAGCACCAGGTGAGGTCCCTGCCAGGAGCGGCAGAGGTCCGCGTCCCGTTGTGTGTCGTGACTAAGGATGGTGGCCCCTCCACCTGGGGTGCCCTGCCTCTAGTGGCTTCGGGAGCAGGCACACCAAGCATCAGCCCAGCCACAAGGCTCTCAGGAAACCTCAGACGAGGCTTGGGCTGAGAGGCCACTGTGTGCTTCTGCCTCCAGTTTGATTGATTGATTTCTAAGGTGAGGAGCATTTATTCTGCCTGTAAGCACACCGTCTGCCTCCAGTTCTTACCTTTAATCTCTTCATTTATAACATGGAAGTTGGAAACTCTTTTTCCCTCTACTGTAATACAAATTGAAAATAGGACCAAATAAAATAATAAGAGTTTTGTATGCTGGTTCGTGAAATATGAGACCTTCCTCCAGCACACACACACACACACACACAGGAAAGGTAAAAGAAGACTGGAGACCATTTCCTTCCAGTCTTTTAGCAAACTGTCCTTTCTTCCAATAATCAAGGAGAAACAGGAATTTACCTTGCTGTTTGTTTGTTTTTAACTAGGTAATCGTAAAGGGCAAAGTTTAAGTAGCATCATGATGCAAATCATTTTCTACTGAAGCCAGAAAAGTAGGCAGAGTGTATCCTGTTCTGTTTCTCCATTGGTTGGCCCTTAAAAATGAAGAAGATAACTAAAGAAATAGCAGGATTAAAGCATGTGGATTCAGATTAAGAAATGTGTGACTTTTATTGAAAGTGTGCCAGATAAGTCTCCAAGCCCTCAAATATTTCTCAAAAAGCATCTCAGGTTGACTAAGCTCTATTATTAAAAATGGATCCGCTTTGGAGTTTGATATGTTTCCTGGGTTTAATATTGCAAATTAAATGGAAATATACTCTCCCCTGCCTTATAACCAAGTATTTCATATTTATTTGGCTACACCCAAATAACCCAGGAGTAACCTTTATTATTTGGAATGAGATAAATGAATATTAGAAATTGTGTTTATTTTTACCTTTTCTTGCTTATATTTTATGGTTTATAAATAATTTTAAAATATTGTGAAATGGGGTGCCTGGGTAGTTCAGTCAGTTAAGCATCTGACTTCAACTTGGATCATGGTCTCACAGTTCATGAGATCGAGCTCCACATCAGGCTCTGTGCTGAGAGTGTGGATCCCACTTCAGATCCTCTGTCTGACTTTCTCTCTCTGCTCCTATCCTGCTCACACTCCCATTCTCTCAAAATTAAATAAATAAATAAATGCACATTACAAAATAAAATAAATAGAATATTGTAAAATGCATAAATGTGCTATTAATCCAATAACAATATATATTATATTTTATAATTAATAACTATATAAGTACATATATAGATGGAACGTGGTCAAATATTTATATCAGTTAACAAATTAAAATCTGAACTCCTTTTATTTGAATAGAATGGGATTCCTAACAGACTCTTTATTCTTTCTTCAATGCCATCACCCATATTTTATTCTACTTTACACTTAGTACAAAACTGTTTGGGGTTGCTGGAACACTTGGTATGACCTCGTATCACTCTGCATTTGTGCCCTTAGATCCTTCTCCTGCAATCCCATTTTCTTCTCATCTGCCAAATTCTCATATCAGAACTGTATCAGACCTCAGCTTCTCTGTGAAGTATTCCCTGTCTTCTTAAACATCTTTATTGAAATATAATTTAAATACCATAAAATCTACACATACAAAGTGTAGAATTCAATGGTTTTAGTACATTTACAGAGCTGTACCCTCATTACTACTACATAATTCAAGAACATTTTCATCACTCTGAAAAGAAATCCCAGGGGCTCCTGGGTGGCTAAATTAGTTAAGCGACTGACTTCGGCTCAGGTCATGATCTCATGGCTCCTGGGTTAGAGCCCTGTGTTGAACTCTGTGCTGACAACTCAGAGCCTGGAACCTGCTTCAGATTTTGTGTCTCTTTCTCTCTGCCTCTCCCCTGCTCATGAGCTGTCTCTCTTTCTCTCAAAAATAAATAAATACATTAAAAAAATTATTAAAAAGAAATCCTGTATCTATTAAAAGTCACTCCTCACTCTTTTGATTTGAAAACATATACAGTGGCAGTAATCAAAGCAATGTATTACGAGGTTAATGAAACTATATATAGTTCAATGAAATACAATTGAAGTTCAGAAATAAATCCTGGCGTATATAGTCAACCAATTTTCAACAAAGGTGCCAAGACAGTTAAATGGGGAAAGAATAGTCTTTTCAACAAATAATGCTGATGTTAACTGAATAGCCACAAAGAAAAGAATGAAGTTGGATCCCAACATCATATCTTACACAGAAATTAATTAAAATGGATTATAGACATAAACAGAACAGCTAAAATTATACAACTCTTAGGAGACAATATGAATGAATAGTCATGATCTTGGATTGGGTAATAATTTCTTAGATAGGACCTCAGAAATGCAAACGACAAGTAGAAAAAATAGATAATTTGGACTTAGTCAAAATTAAATTTCTGTTTTGCAAATGCTGTCATCAAGAAAGTGAAACAACAACCACCAGAATAGAAGAAAATATTTGAAACTCATGTATGTGACAAGAAACAAGTATCCAGGATACAAAAATAATTCTTTAATGCAAAAATAAAGATACATAACTCAATTAAAGTGTGCAAAGGATTTGAATAGATATTTTGCAAAGAAGATATAGAAATGGTCAATAAGCACCTGAAAATATATGCTACATCATTAACCATTAAGGAAATGTAAGTCATAACTGAGATACGACTCTATATCCAATTAATGTGCCTATAATCAAGAATACAACTAATAACAGGTATTGAAAAGCATGTGGAGAACCTGGGACCCTTATTCACTACTTGTGGGAATGTAATTGTTACAGTCCTTTGGGAAACTGTCTGGCTGCCCCTTGAAAGGTTATGGAACGTAGTTACCATATGACTTAATGATTCCATTTCTAGGCATGTACCCCAGAAAAATTCAAGAAAAGAAGAGAGCAAGTGGAGGAATGCTTCAAAGGATGATGTTGGGGAGTGCAAATCATATTTTCAACACCAAGACATTTTGAGCAAAGTTACTCATGAGATGACGCACCAGGAAAGGATTGTCAGTCAAAAGTCAGGCTAACTCTGCTTATGACCACTAAGCAATGTAAAGAGGTGTGATGGCTCTAGCAGATCATAGAAGGATCATGCAGAGGAGTAATATAGTCTAAATGTTATCTTATCTTATCTTATCTTCATAGACACAAAAATGAGATTTGACTCTGGATTGGGGTGAGAAATTTTCCTTCTCCTTTGGGTATACTGCTGCCAGGGGGATGGTGCTCAAGGCCCGACCACGGTACCTCTGATGCCACAAATATCACAATTTAACAGCTATGCTTCTGCTTTACAAGGCTGTTGGCCAGTCACTCTTCCACTGCAAATGTCAGCTGCATCTGAGCAGAAGGAGCAAGATAACACCCTTTGTCACCATGATCCTATGATGCAGGGGCCAAAGAGGTTTTTAGCCATATTCAGGCTTTGTTCAATCTCAGCGACTTACTGGATATTGATTATCAATACTCTTTCATATCTCCACAAAATGTCGTACTCCGGGAGCAAAGAGTGTGTTCTACCAAAGAATAGCTGATGACCACTGACATATACAAAGAGCTTCAAATTCATTTGAAACACAAAATTATGGTAAAGACTTGATCTTCAGGCTCTTCTTATGAGCAGGTCTAGGAATAGTCTACTTCATTTAGCTTTAAAAACTTCTCATTGTGCTCCTCCATATCATTGGGCAATTTCAGGATCCTTATAGATACCTAGAGTAAATTCTAAAGTGTGTTTCAAGGTAGCTTTTCAGGATAAGGACAGAAACAAGTGCCGCTTTGGTGGCCGTTGAGTCTCTAGTACCACACATCATTCCTGAATTAGCTATTTTGTTAGGCTTCTCTTCTACCATGGTTTTTCCCTAGAGCCATACATTTCATACTCTCAAGCCTAGCAGCACCATCAGAGACAACCAAGTGTAAAAGTCAAACAGAAAACTTTAAAGGAAAATAATATGCCCCAAGTGACCCTGTTTTCCACATACTGAGTCTGATTTGTCTCTTAGAATTCAAGAACTTCTGGTCAAAATATGAGCTTTTTTGGAGTGTCATCATTCCTTTAATAAAGTCTAATCAGCCTGGGAAATTCCTTTTTTTTTCCTTTTTACTAATAGACTGGAAAAAAGACCTTCACCCATGAATTTACAATAACTATGCTTACATTTCTTTGTGTTTCTGCACACATATATTGGCTCCTGATATCTAGTTATGGACCATTTCTTCATGTGAGACAATAGCGAAGTTTTCCTTTAATCCTTTTCATAACTTTGACTTTCTCAATGGCCTTCCTTCTTTATTTGCCATCATTTTGTTCTCTCTTCTTTATTCGGGCTCAAATCCATTATCAGGAAAATTGGTCAAGAGTCACTTCTAGTGATTAAGTCATTGTGCTCACTCTCCAAGGGGACTGGAGTTTGTAGTTGCTTCTTAAAAACAGGGTCTCAGACTTTGTCAAAACAGTGGTGGGAAAGGACACTTGGGTGGCTCAGTCGGTTAAGCGTCCAACTTCAGCTCAGGTCATGATCTCGTGGTTTGTGAGTTTGAGTCCCGCCTCGGGCTCTGTGCTGACAGCTCAGAGCCTGGAGCCTCCTTCAGATTCTGTGCCTCCTCCTTTCTCTGCCCCTCCCCTGCTCATGCTCTGTCTCTCAATAATAAATAAACGTTAAAAAAATTAAAAAACACAACATAACACAACAAAACAAAACAATGGTGGGAAAGTTAGAGGGCCAGTGCCTCCGAACGTCCATACAGAGGACCATAATTTTTCTGCTTAATCATAATGGTGGCCTACACCCTTGTCACAAAATATCTCACAAGGATATGTTCAATTGCCAAGCATAATATAGAGCTCTCCTGCATATAGCTGGCAAACTTAAATCAACAAAAGAATTCAAGAAAGAAAGGTAGAAGGATTTGGTTTATTTCAGACATAATGCTTGATTTCCAGTAGGCACATATGCCTGAGGACTTTAAATCTGTGGTACATGGAATAGATTTATTCTTAAGCTTGTGTCAAATAGTACTTGAAAATTTCTATTTGTTCTTCTGTTTGGAGCGTATATGTATGTTTTTGGAGTGAGTCTTGGGTGAATTTGCTCTAGTTTCAGAATCCAAATCTCATACCAGTTTTACCCAGGCATGAACACTGGCCAATTACAAAACCAAACAAGTAAAACAATAACAAGATACTTTTAAAATAACTTGTTTTCTTCTTTATTATTATTTCTGAAAAATACGATATTGAAATCTGGCTAAGGTGAATTCTTAGGTTGAAGGCGTTATGGTCCTTATTCTTGGAATTGTGCTCAGTGGAGGAAATTCCTTAACAGAAATATCCCCTTCATATTTATCTCCAGGCATTTGTACCTCACCGTGAGCTTGCCTGGTGATTGTCGAGCTCAGAAACACCACGCACTGACAGAATGATGTATGTGCTTCCCCGTGTCAGCAAAGTAGCATCTGCAGCAAACACCCAATCTGCCCGCATTTACTGTGCTTCTGACACAGACATCTCTTTCCTTTCACTTGACTCTCTCCTTTGTACAGACTCATGTTGTTTGTTTTAGATAAGCCCTGTATCAATAAGGGCCTACACACTTTGAAAAAAGGAAAACAAAACAAAATAGCAGGGGGTTTATTGAAAATGAAAGCTGGCCTCTTAAAGTAAAGGTAATCCACTTAAGAAGCATAAATATTCGGTATTGATATGGGGATCAATTGAAGCAACGAATAAAGTTATTAGGTCTGATACTGCTTATGGAGAACACAATAACAGCTAGCATTTATTAAGCCACTATTGTGAGTTTAACTTTGTACCAGTAGCTTTACGTGGATTCTAAATCATCCCTGTTATCGGGTGGTTATGAAGAGCCTCCTATGCATGTGCTCCTAACCTAGATGACCCTCACCTCTTCTTGTGGAAGAATAGTCTTTAGTTTATTCATATCATGCTGTGCATGCTATCACTTATTCTGTACCTGTCGTATAGAATATATATGACACTATATAAGTATATATATAGTGTTGTATCTAATGGTCTACCCCAAATATACAAAGACAAAAATATTCTGCACTCTTTGTTAAATAGTATCTATGTACAGGCATTATGCTAAATGTTTATGCATATTGATGATGATAATATTGACCACTACATGATATATACATATGGATGATAATAATATTGGCCACTGTATGATAAACACTTTCTGTTTGCTAGAGAAGCCACCAGTTTTATGTGTGTAAAAGTTTTACAGGTAAGGAGACTGAGGTTCAGCGACATTAAATACATTATCCAAGGTCAGCTGGTAAGTTCAGGGGCTTTGAACTGAATCAGGGTTAGTCTGAGCCTATAGCATGGTCTTGTCCTACTCTGCCACAATGCATGTGTGCTTATTAACACAACGAAGTTACACATTTTATGCTAACATACACATCTGAAATAAAGGCTCTTGACAAAAGACCCGCAACTCACAGCTGACCTTTTTAAGACAGCCTTTTAAGAACTAAAATTACACATTATTTGTAGCAAAAAGAATCCTTAAAAACTACATCCGATTTAGTCACACCGTGATTAAAGTGATAGATGTGATTTGTGCTTACAAATACATTTTTTAAAATTTTTATTCAAGGAAAGTATGTTTTTCTTACCTATTTCATGTATGGGAAATATGAACCAGAATTCAGCAGCCAAAAAGATAGCAATCAAGTCTATTTGTTGGTTAAAAAAAATCCCACAATGAAACAAATAAGTGGAACTGAGTTTATTTAAAGCAAGGAAAGTAATCAGAGACCACCATTATCTATAGTCAGAAATAAAACAAAGCAAAACAAAAGACCACACACAGTTGTGGCTGCTTCAGGCACTGATGCACTAATCACTACCCTTCTGTTTTATGGACTCCGCTCCAACCAATAACTTCATTATTTATGGTTAACATGCCTGGGATAATTACAGTGGAGGCATTTAGCCCAACCATGCATATTATTACATTCCTAGTATTTCTAGGTCATGAAAAAAAAAGTGTCTTAATGAAAAGATAGAAGAAATTGAACTACCATGTTTCTTTGGTCATGGCCAACATGGGGTATGGTTAAAAGAGTATTTGTTTTGTTGTTTTCTCTCTGTCTGGACCCTTGTAGGATCCCACTCCCCATACCCAGAGACCACTGACCATTAGCAATGCAAGTCTAGCACCCCTGCTTTGAATCCTTCATTTCATATTAACTCCTGTTTCCCAGCACATTTCTTAATCCCCATGACTCTCTTCTGATTGTCTTATTCTAGCCAATGCTTTGCCATGAGTCTTGTGCCCTGACACTTGGTATTATTCTTCTGGTTAAGTTTGAAGTCTTTCTCAAACATGAGTCTTTCTTCCCCTTTCTTCTGTTACCTTTGGAATGCCCATCTGATGCCAATTAGGTATGGGTCTGGTCCATGCTAGTAGGTAAATACTTCAGGTTTTTTTCTGGGGACTTTCCAAAGAGGACCAAATAGTCTCTTTTCCCCATTATCACCCATTCTGTAGCTTTCCCATTTACCAGGCATGCAGAAGCATCTTTCCTGAGCTGACCTTCTCTGGATGATCAGTGACTCATACCTGCGTCTCTGCCTTATCTACCTTCTTACACTTTCCCCTACACTTCCTGGTGATTCAGCTCTCACAGAGAGATTTGAAAAATTACTCACAAGGGAACATGACAAAATGGCAGTGAGGTGGAAGAGATGCTTTCAGGCAAAACCACTTTCATTTCCCCTCAAATTACAATTCATTGGCATTCATCTAGTCCTAGGGTAAGGTCTGAATTAAAAGTAATCAGTTATTATAGATTTATCTGTAAACTTAAAATTTTTCATGAATCATATTTTAGGTATTAGGAGGAAGAGGAAGTTACAGTGCCTATATGTAGAGCTCCATACCACAAATCGTGTTCATCAATTTAGTACATTATTTTATTTAATTATCTTTTTAATTCTTTGAAAGTAATTGCTGGAATTGTCTCGATTTTATAAAGAAGGGAATTAGTATTGGAAAAAAAATTGTAATTGCTTTAAGTTCACATAACAAGTAGGTGAGTGAGCAAGGATTCATGGCCTGGTTTACTTGTCTTCGAAGATGACACACCTATCTCATCACACATTTCTCAGGAAAACGATTTTAGGAGACAGTGTGTAAGTTAACAAAGTGCGTTTTTTGTTACACATGTATATTCTCCTAGCCCTCTTTCCTTTTTTACACAGAATTGCCATTTATTAGGTTCCCCATTCACCCATCAATGATCTAATAACTATCTGTATCTTCAATTGATTTTATTTTATTTTATTTTATTTATTTATTTTTTTTTTTATTTTTATTTTTGGGACAGAGAGAGACAGAGCATGAACGGGGGAGGGGCAGAGAGAGAGGGAGACACAGAATCGGAAACAGGCTCCAGGCTCCGAGCCATCAGCCCAGAGCCTGACGCGGGGCTCGAACTCACGGACCGCGAGATCGTGACCTGGCTGAAGTCGGACGCTTAACCGACTGCGCCACCCAGGCGCCCCTTCAATTGATTTTAAATCATCATATGCTCTCCACTAAGAGACTGTGGGATAAGAAATTAAATGGGAAAAGATTTTTGCAAATGACATATCAGATTAAGGGTTAGTATCCAAAACCTATAAAGAATTTACCAACTCAACATTTGAAAAACAAATAATCCAGTGAAGAAATGGGCAGAAGACATGAATAGACATATTTCCAAAGAAGACACCCAGATCACCAACAGACACATGAAAAGATGCTCAACGTCACTCTTCATCAGGGAAATACAAATCAAAACCACACTAACATATCACCTCCCACCAGTCAGAGTGGCTAAAATGAACAAATCATGAAACTACAGATGCCGGTGAGGATGTGGAGAAATGGGAACCCTCTTGCACTGTTGGTGGGAATGCAAACTGGTGCAGCTGCTCTGGAAATCAGTGTGGAGGTTCCTCAAAAAATCAAAAATAGAACTACCCTATGACTCATCAATAGCACTACTAGGAATTTATCCAAGGGATACAGGAGCACTGATTAATAGAAGCACGTGTACCCCAATGTTTATAGCAATGCTTTCAACAATAGCCAAATTATGGAAAGAGCCTAAATGTCCATCAACTGATGAATGCATAAAGAAGATGTGGTTCATATACACAATGGAATACTACTTGACAATGAGAAAGAATGAAATCATGCCATTTGCAGCAACGTGGATGTATCTGGAAGGTATTATGCTGAGTGAAATAAGACAGTCAGAGAAGTACAGATATCATATGTTTTCACTCATATGTGGATCTTCAGGAACTTAACAGAAGACCACAGGGGAAGGGAAGGGGAAAAAAATAGTTACAAACAGAGAGGGAGGGAGGTAAGCCATAAAAGACTCTTAAACACAGAGAACAAACTGAGGGTAGATCGGGTAGTGGGGGAGAGGGAAAAATGGGTGACGGGCATTGAGGAGGGCACTTGTTGGGATGAGCACTGGGTCTTGCATGTAAGCGATGAACCACAGGAATCTACCCCAAAACAAAGAGCTCACTTTCCACCCTATATGTTAGCCAATTTGACAATAAATTATATTAAAAAAATAATACCAATTTCTAGAGTGATCAGAAATTCAGTAGGGCAATTGTATACACCTGAAGAATCAAAATGTGCATATTAACCATCAACTGTTTGATTTTCTGTGACAAGAAGATGGGTCTGTCAATAATCCTCCAAAGTATGGTTTTTGTTTGGTTATAGATTCAGAGCATGGCTAGTGATGGTCAGGAGGCCATATTTATAGCCTGAAAAGTATTTTCCTAAGAATGATAAAGTTTTTGATTTTTGCAATATATGCAATAAAGAAGTACAAATTCAATTTTTAGTCAGCTTTTTCACTGATGTTCACATTCCTGGATTAATTAAATTGTGTTCTGATGAAAAAACAATAAAGTTTTATGTTTTTGGTTTTGCTTAAATATTATTGAGGCACCAGTGATCTCTCAATGAGAAAAAAAGAGATTTGAGAGGAGAAGGGACCAAATGTTATCCTATGTAGGTAACCATCATGAGACAAGAGAGGTTCTAGAAGAGCTGTTGTTGTTTTTGGCAGTAGAACAAACTCAGTGTTCAGCACCAGCTGGTAATGGTACCACTCTGCTTCATGAGAATTGAGGGACAGTTTAGAGTAGTGGCAGACTAAATCCTAGAAAATACCTTTTGGAATGACGAAGATAAACTGGATATGAAGAGATAGACGGAGGCCAAGAAAATGGTGGGTATGCAATTGAGGACATATCAAGAGAAGAGCTGAGGAAAAAAAACATGGTATTTAGCCTGTGACTAAGACTTAGGTCAACACGATTGCTGTCTTCAAATATTTACTGGGTGAAAGAGAAATTGTTGGGCTCCTTTCTATTTCATAGCCACAGAGTGAAAAACTAAGACCTACAATTGGAAATTATTAGGAGGTAGATTTGGGCTTAATGGAAGACAGGACTTTCAAATAATTTAAGATGCCCTGGAATGGAATGAACTGCCTAGTGAGGCAGTGAATTCTCCGGTATTGGAAGTGTGCAATAAGAAGATACACGACCACTTATTTGGAATTTATGCATCTAGTTAGAGGGTTAATACAGATGACCTAATCTCATTTTCCATTCTGGGAGCCCATGATTCGATATTTGGCTGTGTCTGTTCCAAGAATGTTTTAATGTGATTACTATAGCCTGAGCCAATACAATTTGGTGGATCTATGACCAACTCAGCAGCATCTTGATTTTCTTTTTTGTATTTTGTTATTTGTTATATACCTTTTTGAAGTTTATTACAGTTGGAGTCAATAAATTGACTCTCTCGTGTTGATCAGTGGCTCTAGTCCTGGCTTAGCCCCATCTTCCCACAGAGAGAGAGAGAGAGAGAGAGAGAGAGAGAGAGAGATAGAGCAATCAGCCATAATGTGTATCGAGGTGAGGGCCAATCATTATCCTCAAGAGTCTTATTTTCTTGCACACAGTCCTGACTTTTCCCCCTTATTTTCTCATTTGCCATTCAAAATGTATTAAATCATAAAAATTGTTGCATAGACGGAACAGCTGAAAGATAATTAGAATCACATAGAAGGCAATTCTGAAATGGGCCTCTAGTGTTGAAAGGTTCTGAGTTTGTGGGAAGTGACCACACATGCCTACAATAAATCTTAATTTATTTAGTCAAGAATACATAACTAAATGAGACTCTACAGAGCAAGAGCAGACGGCATGATTCACTAGGCACTTTACTCACCTCTCCTGTCCAAAAGAGGCATGACACTACCACACTTTCCACACTGGTAGAGTCCTGAAAAAACATCCGAAAAGAAGCTGAATTCTTTCTAAATCCCTGTCCTTCTTACTTTGGTTCATAGCATATTTCCGGGAAAATCTATAACAACCCATATGTTGTCAGTTACGTACACATCTACAGTAAATATTAATATAGTAATCTGACATTACACCTGTGATTAATTAAAACAAAGGGGAAGTACGTATAGTATTAAGAGACCCCTTGATGCTTGAAAATATTAAAGCTGCATATATGATTTACTCTACACCCGTCAAGTTTTAATTATTTCAACTGGATTCTTTTTAGATTGATTTAGTTTTGTGTTTCCTGAATTTAAGTGTTTGTTTTTATGTGCATTTTCTTATTTTCTAGATTAAATATTGTTTAGTCATCTCTTGGGTGCATTATAGATTTTCAACTTGCTTTGGGCCCCATCACTGTATTGCACTGACATGCAACTATTTCCAATATTCTATTGCCTCCTTATTTAATTTTTCTGCTGCTTATCCTCTGTTCCACATCATTAATAATAATGACAAATAAAATGCAACCAACTCTCATCCCCATGGCACCACGCAGGGAAGCCTCCTGGCTGAATAAGCTTCTATTTATCATGTAACTTTAGATCTAGACTGTTGGCCATTCTTCAGTCCATTAGACAGTGCTTCAAATATAAGCCAGACTGAATTCACGATTTCCAATTATCTAATAGAACCCAGACGTTTTGGATCTTTTTTTGTTCATTGTTAATGTTAATTATAAGAAATCAGGAATGAGGCAGTTGGCTCTGTACCAATTTGCATTTTCTTCATCACAAATGCATTATGTCCTTGGAGCAAACATATTTGATTTCATGCATTTCTCTTAACAGGTCCAATGGTGGATATTAAATATTACAGATGATGAGGGTGAGGATCAGATATTATTTCTACAATTTGAAAGCAGGTGTCCCAATAGGCTTCTCATGCAAGTTTTTTAATTGTTTCTTGAATTAGAGAAATTCCTGATGCAAATAACAGAGGCTTGCGACATGCATCAGTCACAGCCTTTTAAGACAGTTTCTTGTCCCTTCTCTAACTCTTAGGGAAGGTTCATCTGTAATGTATCAATGTATTTGGTCAAAGAATATTAATTATTTATAAACTATCCAAGCCTTATGGGAGAAAGGTTTTTTTTTTGTTTTTTGTTTTTTTGCAAAATATAGTCTTATTGAGATATCTCCCTGCAAGATTGTTCTTTATTTTCTCTTCAGTTTGATAAATCAAAATTGTAGGCTTCCATGACCGACTTTTCTCTTTTCAACCTCTTTTAAAAAAACTTCCAACAATCCACCAATTTGCTTAGCAAACTATTTTCCAGCTGGTATTTCTCTGTTCTCAGACAAAATTATAATTGATTTGAGGGATGATCTTATTTGGTTATTGCCTTTGATTATAATACCAAAATTATAATCACAATATTATATAGCTGATGATACAGACTTTTGTAAAGCTTTGAGATGCTCAGAACATGTAAATAAAACAGTAATAAATTCAACATCACTTGTTCATAACTTAAGCTCTCAACTGGGTGTTAAAGGGGGACCTTGTTTGAATTTTATGAAATATCAGAATAAATTTCATGACAGTTAAAAGATAATTGTAAATCACATGTTTTATATTTTATGTAAAACTGGCCAGAACATCAGATCATAACATCTATGAATTTTTCAATGATTCTATGATTATGTGGTCTAGTCATATCAATTTGTGTCTGATTTGCTTACTCTCATAGAATATCAGAAATATGTAACTTTGCACGGGGAAATAAGAAAATAGTCCAATTCCATCTAAGACTATCAATAACTTCCATGCTATCTGGAATCCTGGAGTGCAAAGGCGATAATTCTGGTCAGCTAAGTTTTCCATGTAAACAAAACTTTAAAAAAATAATGATGATCCTTTTAGTTTCCTGCAGAGTCCTATGCTTATATTTCTCTGAAATATTATGTGATATTAAAAAGTGCTCTATAATAATAATACTTATGTACAAAACATAGCAAATCTGAAAGGTCAAAAATGAAAAGGAGTTATGTATATCAGAAACTACAACAAAGCACAACATACAAAGACATATGTTTAAATTAGAAATTTTACCTTATGGCACAGCATTTTATATGTTAATGAAAAATGAGGTCTGATAACTTAATCAAGTTTACTTACTAGATAACATTGATACGAAGGCTGAGATGTAGAGATTGTTATAGAAGGAAATAGGGAAACCTGGATGATTTTTGATGAGAGACCCAGAAAAAAAAGAGTATAGAACAATAAATCAGCTTGGGAGAGTGATGTATGACAGCCTGAGGGAGTGACCAGTAGTCACGGAGATGTTTTTGTAACATCTTTTAAATTTTAATTGTTTGGGTAGGGTTGGTGATCCCACTGAGACTTTGAGATCAAAATCTTCAAGACTTCATCAAGACTTCATCAAGACTAAATCAAGACTTCATCAAATATATGAAGACGAAAACACCAGACAAAAAGAGAAAAGGGTAAGGTGATCTTAGCACAAAAAATTACCACATTTGTTTGGTTGAAGGAAGACTGTAGTTCAAAGATGATTTTAAATTTGGGCCTATATGAGTTAAATAATGTTAGGACAAGTAGAGAGACTCAGAGGAAGTCTTACTTTTAGGTTTTGACCAAAAGTTCAATTCTACATTTGTGGAAATTATTATAATGAGGAGGTACATATGATATGAAAGCAATTATAATAAAGGACAATTATAACCAACACTAACTGTTTCTATTACAGATACTGTTGTAATGTCTTTGTTTTCATTAACTCATTAATCTCTCCATTAGTCCTAAGAGATAAATAATACCACTATCTCCATTAATAGATGACAAAACTAAAGTACTTAGAGTTAAAATAATCTCTATGACACAGCCTGTTAATGGCAAACTTGAGATTCAAACTAGAAAGTCAAACTTGTGAGCCTGCACATTTTTATCCCTGAATTACATATACAAGGCTAGGATTTATTTTTTAATTCATTTTTTTATTATTTTGAGAGAGACAGAGACAGCATGGAAAGGGGGCGGGGCAGAGAGAGAGGGAGACAGAGAATCCCAAGCAGACTCTGTATTATTAGCACAGAGCTCAACACGAAACTTGGACTCAAGAAACCATGAGATCATGACCTGAGCTGAAACCAAGAGTGTCACACTTAGCTGACTGAGCCACCCAGGCACTCCAAGGCTAGGATTTAAATGGGGAACTAACAGAGACAGATTAAGAGTCAGGGCTGAGGGCAAGTGAGATTCCAATGGTCCAAATTTATGGAGACATGTGCATGATCCTGAGAGAAAGAGTCTCCTTAAAATTTAATCCTTAGGAGACTTGCTCCCAAAGAATTGTGGTCCTGAGACAAAGGCTTGAAGATATTTAGCATGGACATAGACTCTACAAGATGAACCGGGTACAGGTGAGAGGAAAGATCTAGGGAGAAAATCTTGGGGTCAATGCAGAGTGGAGAAAGAGCCAGAGCAGAAGAGAATTGAAACCCTAGAAGGCATAGGGGTGAAAGTGAGACAATTTTCAGAAGCAAAGATTGGTAAGGAGTATATTCCTGTTACCAGGTCTGTGTTATAAACACCTCAAAAGTTTGTCATGTAAAGCATTGATTGAGTTTATAGAATTCATGGTTCAGAAATTAATACAAGGCATAGTGGGGTTAGATCCTCTTTGCTCCATGATGTTGCACCTCCACTGGGAAGAAGCAAAGCCTGGAGGAACTTATAAACTAAAAGCTAGAATCACCTGAAGTCTATTTACTTGTATCTGGCAGTGGAATGGGGCTGTCAGCTGGGACATTACTTGGGCTTGTAGTCTGGAACACCATACACAGCCTTGAATTGTGGTCTGTCTTCTTTACAGTATGGTGGCTGGGCTCAAAGGGAAAACAGCCAACACAGAGAGCCAGGAAAAGCTATGTTTCTTTTATGCTCTAGCTTTGGAGGTCATATAGCATGGTTTTGTCATTTTTTGTTGGTCAGGGTAGACATAGGCCCGCCCAAAGGGAGGGAAATAGACTATCTCTTGATGGGGAGTGAAATGTCCTCAGAGAGCATGGAGGACTAGAAACATTATGGAGATTTTTGGAAGATACATAATCCGTATAATCATCCACAAAGGATGGCATGAAGTGTTGAAAAGAATGGCCAACATGGGCTATTTGGCATTTGATTTGAATTAATTTACTTCAAGATTATGATTGATAGAAGGCTCGGGCTTAATAAAATTCATTAAGTTGGGCACCTGGGTGGCTCAGTCAGTTGGGCATCCGACTTCAGCTCAGGTGATGATCTCATGGTTTGTGAGTTCGAGCCCTGCATGGGGCTCTCTGCTGTCAACTCAGAGCCTGCTTTGGATCCTCTGCTCCCCTCTATCTCTGCCCATCCCCCACTATCTCTCTCTCAAAAAACGAATAAACATTAAAAAAAAACTTAAGAAAACTTAAGTACTGGGGCGCCTGGCTCAGTTGGTTAAGCATCCAACTCTAGATTTCCACTCAGGTCATGATCTCACAGATTGTGAGTTCAAGCCCCACTTCAGGATCTGTGCTGATAGTGCAAAGCCTGCTTGGGATTTTCTCTCTCTCTCCCTCCCTCTCTCTCTCTCTCAATAAATAAATAAACTTAAAAAAAAAGAAAGTTTATTAAGTAATGTACATTGGTCACTCATTTGAGAATTCTGGTGACTAGATTTAGGAAGAAACATAAAAGCAGTTGGAAAGAAGGGCAAGAACACAGGGCTGTTTCTCGATGGTGCTCAGGAAGTCCTCAAATAGCTAAAAACGAACTTTGTGATACAAATATTAGACAGAAAGAAGAGGTGAGGGGCACCTGGGTGGCTCAGTGGGTTAAGCGTCAGGCTTCATGGTTTGTGAGTTCAAGCCCCTCATCTGGCTTTGCGCTGATAGTGCAGGGCCTTCGTGGGACTCCCTCGGCCCCTCTCCTGCCCACCTGCACACACGGGCACACAAGCTCTCTTTCTCTCAAAATAAATAAATAAAGATTTTTAAAAAAGAAAGAAAGAAGAGGTGAAGTTTTCTGGAGGAAACAAAGTTTTTTGTACACCTACAATAGACTGATAGGTGTTTCAAGTGTAATCTCATTGGATCTCTACAACAGGATAGATACATATTCTTTTATTTTTTCTTTTTCAAAATTTTTATTTAACTTCCCATTAGTTAAGGGGCACCTGGGTGGCTCAGGTGTCTAACCTGTTATCAGGTCATGATCTTAGGGTCCATGAGTTCAAACCCCGTGTTGGACTCTGTGCTGACAGCTCTGAGCCTGGAGCCTGCTTTGGATTCTGTGTCTCCCTCTCTCTCTTTCCCTTCCTGTGCTCACGCTCTGTCTCTCTTTCTTTCTCAAAAATGAATAAACTTAATTTTTTTTACATTACAGTTAGTTAACATACAGTACAATATTAGTTTCAGGTGTTGAATTTAGTGATTCATCACTTGCATACGACACCTGGTGTTCCTCCTTCACACCTATCAACTATTTAATCCACCCCTCCCCCCTCCTCCTCTGGTATTTATTTTAAAACTTATTTTATATATAGACATTCCATTGTGATAACTTTACTAATTTATAGACTAAGCAATAGAGGTGGATTTAAGGTGGGCATGCTTTTGAAGTTTGCGTTCTTTTCCAACTGATATGTGAGGTGCCTGAAGATAACAACAGTGAGACTGGATCTCTGTTGACAATGGCTTTCCTAAAATTATTTTGCAATAAGGTTTTCAGTTCAGCATGTCTGCTTTCTATGCCTCTGGTTCAGACTATATCTCCTTTTATTTTTCTGCTTTGATTAGTTAGTCAGAGAATAAATTGAAAGTAAATAGCAGACCAGTGAGGTCTTCTCATGAATATTTAGAATTGGGTGAGAAGGCTAGTGTGCTTTTATTTATAGGAGTAAACACTTAGAGTAAGAGATGGAAAGAAGAATGTTGAGAGGTGAAATACCTAGTGATTTCCTTCAATTTCCAGACATTGTGCTGGGAGATTGGTTCTGCAGAAATGCTTCTATGCCCTCCTTACTTTTCCAATGTCTGAGGTGTAAACAGGTAAGGTGTATCGTCCACAGAGATTCGTCTAGCTGTAGCTGAGCCACAGTTAAATTCAGGACTTTCAAACTCCAAAGCTCTCATCATGCTGCCCTTTTTGCGAAATAAAATAATTACTTCTCATGGTGACAGATGTCCAAATGAAATTTTAAAATACTCTTTTATATTTGTCAACTTGGGGCTATGTCTTACATCTGAAAATACAGAAATCAGTTTATGAACGTTGGGAGACAACTGGCCATGGATGTCACATTTTATTATTATGTTATTATTATTATTTATTATTAATGTTATTAATAATAATATTATTATTAATATTATTTTAATATTATCATATTACCTCTTTTAGGCAGTAGTACTGGTAGCTTTCTGTGCAACTGTGTTTTCAAGAATGTTTGTGTAGGGAACTTTCTAGGAAGATGGAGACTTGGCAGGCTTGTTTACTACCCAGTATAACAAAGATCATTATCTCCCACCAGGGTAAATGTTGGGCAACTTTGCTTGCATCCTATTATAAAAGATTCGGATGTCCTGGGACACCTGGGTGGCTCAGTTGATTTAGCGTCCAACGTCAGTTCAGGTCATGATCTCACGGTTCCTGTGTCCGAGCCCTGCAACGGGCTCTGTGCTGTGCACGGAGACTTCTTGGGATTCTCTGTCTTCCTCTCTTTCTGCTTTTCACCCATTTGTGATTTGTCTCCTCTCTCTCTCTCTCTTTCTCTCTTCCTCCCTCTCAAAATAAATAAATACACTTAAAAAATATATTCATATGCCCTAACCTCAGAGTTCCTCAGCCATAACATGAATTTACTGCATGGACAGCATCTGGTTCTACTTCACCCCTGAGGATCTATGGTGGGAGCAACACAGAAAACCAAAACGGATAGGAAGCTCATGCTGTCTCCTTATGCCAGGAGTAAATGTGCTTTGTTTCTGATCTAGGAATCTTGTATCTTCTCTCAGGACACTGAGACTATGGCAGGCAAGTTTGTTAGCTTCCAAGTATAGCAAAATCATGGACCTTTCACAGGTTTTTGACAACAGATCTAATGGATGTTTTCCATTGGGAAAAAAATATTTCACTAATTTTCTTTCTTTTATAGGCATCTAAGTTTTTAAGAAAAATGTGAAGGGTATTTTGAGTAAGCAGATTCCATGGAAGGCAAGAAATAGGTCCGGAAGATAAAAAGGAATAAACATGAGGTAGGAAAAAAATAAAGGCCGCAAGTGACCATGAAAACATATTTTACAATCAAATTAAATCTCTATACATCCACTATTCTTGCAAATAATACACAGACTTTGTGTCAGATAATGAAGGAAAGAGTAACTTTAGGGAATAGCTTGACCCAATTGACAAACATAAAATTTTCCAAGGGTTTCAATTTTCCTTTTGTTCTTGCAAGAATGAATTCATTCTAGAAAATAAATATCCACTAACTCTGTAACCTAAACCTAATGACTGAATTCCACAATATGCACGTGTCACCGGAAGAAGATGGGCACGTAAGAATACCCCTCTCACTGATATGTCTTGACAAGAGAGGAAAAAGAAGCCTCCTCACATCCGTGTTTAAACATAACCGTTTCCAACAGTTAAACAGGTTGGAAAGGGACGCGTTTAATTTGCACAATCTTTTCAGGTTGGAGTAAAAACAGTTCTGTGAGTACTGGGAAAAAAAAATGTGTTGTTACTCCTTTATCTGTTTTCACATTTCTATTAGAGAAAAACAGTTGGAGGCACAATGTCATGAAATAGGTATTTATATGAAGAGACGCTTTGAGTAGAACATATCCTTGATTCATACAGAAGAGAAAACATATGGTCTACTGGTCTGTGTGAACATTCTTAGATGTTTGTAGCAGTTAATAACTGAAATTCATGTGTGCTGCATCTCAAGAATATAACTGATCAGGAGATCACCTAGTAAGGAGCCCTCAATAGACATATAGCAACAGCTACGGAATATAGGTCAGGCCATCATCATGTCACCAGGGCCAGAGAAATGATCTGTTCACCATCTCTGTTCAAAGTGCTGCCCATGGGCCAGCAGGCTGGTATCATCTGACTGTGAGAAATGTTATGAATGTAGAAATGCAGGCTCCACTCGGACCCATTGAATCAGAATCTTAACAAGATCTTCAGGGGATTCACACACACAATAAATTGTGAGAACCACTGGGATAAATAGAATGGCTTGGTTCTGTCTCTCTCTCCTCTTTCTACCCTGGCCACTGTAGGGAGAGATCTTTCAAACTTGCAAATTGTATCACAGATCTTCTAACGACACGGAATTATTAGATACAGCCTAGACCCTGTGGTTTTATTCTGTATAAGATCATCTAAGATTTGGCTCCTACCTGTCTCTAACTTTGTGTCCTGTTAAGTTCCCCCAACACATGAGTGGTATCATCTTCCCAGCATGTCCAGCCCAAATAGACATGTGCATGTGCTTGCGCACACACACCTGTCCCATCATTCCAACCCGCCCTGATTACTTAGAGTGCCATGAATATGATGTGCCATTTTGTGCCCGCCCATCTTCACACAAGATAACCCTGCTGTCTGAAATGACGTCTTCTTTTTGTCTCTCTGTTGGACCTCAGCTCAACTATCTAAATACATATCTTTCTTACATATCTCTCCTGCTCTTACAAACCCTTTCGACCCTCCCAAGTCCTGATTCCCATTTCCTCCCAGCCACTCAGCCCACTTCTTCTGTGACACAGCTGGCCCAATTATCTCATTTAACCCCATTCTGCCTTCAGATTATTTCTTCAACCAACCTTCTTTCAATGCCTTCTACTACAGTACCACTCATATACCCAAACAAGCGCTTCTTCAAGAGGGTGTTAGCATTCCACACCCGTTTCCTGCTTATGTGCTCTGTTTATTTAGCGGGTATCATCTTGTCTACATCCCGAGCCCAAACCAGATTCATTCCAACCCCATTATCCTGATCGATTTGTTCCCCATAGCTGAAAGCCCACCTTTCTCCTTTCTGGGAAGCTAAATATTACTTGTTCTTAAAGATGCAATAAAAATTCCACCTTTTCCATAAAACAAGTGTGTCTTGAATATATTAGCCTTATAAAAATGGTAACACTTATAAAATGTGGCAGAGTATTGATCGCAAAACAACTCTCATGTAATAATATACTCTCTTAGATTTTTCCATACTTTTGTGCGCATGTACTGTATATATAGTCACGCATATGTGCTCACGGACACACACACACACACACACACACACACACACACACATATTTTATTTTCCTGCTTTGAGATTGAAAGCCATTTGAGGTTAGGATTTGAGGAAACCATGGTCAGGATTATACTTCTCTGCATGCTCTTAACTGATCTTCCGTATTTTCTCTTAAATCCATCAGGTTATTTTTTTCCCTCTTGATCCCTTTGCCTTGGATCTAACTATCAGTGCCTCTTTCCTATACTATTAAAACCAACTTCTAATTTTCCATGTTTCTTCCAACCTCTAAACTCCTCCTCAACCCTGTCCTTGTTACTTCCTGGCCCCAAATCTTGTTGTCACTTATTATTTCCAGAATGTAGCACCAATTACTTAACAAGAAACATGAAGCCCAGTATGATGTGGTTCATGTCCTAGGCCTTGTTTCTTTTCTATGTGTGTAGCCACCATCTCAACTGCAATAACCTTGAGTTCTCAAATTAAGTCAAACAATTTTTCAAGTTTTTTTCCCTGAGATCATGTGTTCTTTGTTGTTGTTTGTGGTTTTGAAACAACCATCCTCTCTCTATTCTCCTGTGAGTGGTTTCTATTCTTCCTTCAAGATGTAGCTTAATTGTCCCTTGAGAACATTTTTTGTGCCTTGCAGGCTGTTATGTACACTTCCTCTGTTCTCTGATGTCCTAATGTGTCACTGATTTTTTTTACACTCGCCATACTGTTGTGATCATTAATTTCTAGGCTACGGAGTCCTTGCCAGCTGGGAACATGTGTTCCGTTCTTAATACTGTAGAAGGCGGGGCAAAGTGTTTGCTGAATGAGTAGGTGAATGAATGAAATTCCTTTCCTACATTCTTAGACTTTATTCCCCTCAGGTAAAGCATTCAGCAATCTAAGTTTTGTCTGATGCATTCCACTCTGAATGTGAAGGTAAGGGATGTTTATAGTTACCTTCTTTTTATCCGTCAGTTTGGCTGATTAAGTTTCCAAGCAGAGTTCACCTGCCTCATGAATGCATGAGTCAGCTTCTCTGAATACTATTTTTTCTCAATCTCTCTGTCTCTCTCTTCCCTCTCCCACCTCCACTCTCTCTCTCTCATCTACCTTCTTGTTGTCATTCTGCCATGACAAGACGGCACTGAATTTCTTGTTTGACTCAGAAAATTCTTTTCTCATTTTGTTTCATCTGTCTGCTTTCTGAACATCATATCTGAACTGTTCTCATCTTGTCATTTCTCTGAATCAGTGAATCTCAAAATGTAAAAGATAAAAGTAACATCAGCAATAATTGAGTCCTAATCTTTCATTTCGAGATGAGGGAAGTTAAACACTGAAGGCGGAAGAAGATGGAAACATGCCCTAGAATTGCAGCTGGACCCACCACAGTGGCTGTGTATGGTTTGTTCTGCTGGCCACCATGTGAAACGCTTGTCTGTGTATCTGAAATCCCACCTTTCAAAGTCAGAGTGTGGGGTACCTGGGTGGCTCAGTCTGTTGAGCATCCCACTCTTGTTTTCGGCTCAGGTTGTGATCTCACAGTTCACGAGTTCGAGCCCCGCATGGGGCCTTATGCAGACAGTGCGGAGCCTGCTTGGGATTCTCTCTCTCCCTCTCTCTGCCCCTCCCCCACGCATGCTCTCTCTGTCTCTCTCAAAATAAATAAATAAACTTCAAAAAAAAAAAAAAGTCAGTTTGGAGTTTGCCTCATACTCCAGAACTGAAAATTCCACATACTTTCAATGCCTTCCTGGATGCTAGGAAGGTCAGGGCCCCAGGATCAGATGCACCCACCTTAGACTTTAAGTTGGAAACTAGTGATAGGATTAAAATAGGGCTCCCTAGTTTCTTTGATGGAGTGAGCAATTCCACTGACTGTCCCAAAGCCACAGCTGCAGTCATTTCTAGGGTAAATATTTCTGCCTGGGAAGCATTTATTATTTAGTAATAAATTAATAAATAAACATAGTATTTTTTTTCTCTACTAGGTTTTTTTTATAGTTCTCCTTTTCCTTCAAATATCTTTTATCTGCCTCCCCTCCCCAATTTGGGTATACACATCTTATTTTTTTTTTAATTTTTTCATTTACTTGTTGCTATTGTTGCATTTGTTTTTCTCAAGTGTGTGTGGAATCTCTGGATTTCATTCATAGTTATGGATTAAAAGCAATGCTCAGTGGTCAGAAGATGCCATGAACTTCCTCTGCTCTTGAGAAGAAGCTAGCTGGAGGCATCGTGCTTCCTGATATCAAGCTTTATTACAAAGTTACCTTAATGAAAACAATAAGGTCACATAAATACAGACATATATATCAGTGGGATAGAATAGAGAGACCAGAAATAAACCCATTCATACATATTTAGTTTATTTGTTATAATGGAATCAAGAATATACAACAAGGGAAGGATATTCTTTCCCTCAAATGGTTATTGGGAAAACTGGATATTTACATGTATTGTAATAAAACTAGACTCCTTTCTTACACCATTCACAAAAATAAATTCAAAATGGATCAAAGACTTGAATGGGAGACCTGAAACTACAAAATCCTTAGAAGAAAACACATGGGGTCAACTACCTGATATTGGTCTTGACAATGATTTTTTGGATATGACAGCAAAAGCAAATGCTACAAAAGTAAAAATAAACAAGTGGGACTACATTAAACTAGAAATCTTTCACACAACAAAGGAAAATCATCAGCAAGTGAAAAGGCAGTCTATGGAATGGGAGAAAATTTTCAGAAACCATATATCTGATAAGGGGTTAAGAACCCAAAGTATATAATGAGCTCATATAGCTCATTGGCAGAAAAATCCACACAATCTATAAGTGGGCAGAGGAACTGAATATAATTTTTTCAAAGAAGATTTAGAAATAGCCGATTCATGCATGAAAAGGTGCTCACATCATTAATCATATGGGAAATGCAAATTAATATGACTTCACACCTATTAGGATGTATACTATCAAAAAGATAAGAGATGGCAAATGTCAGCTAGGATGTGGAGTAAATGGAACCCTGTATATTCTTGATGGGAATGTAAATGGTACAGCCACTATGGAAAACAGTATGAAATACCTTAAGGAGTTAAATAGGGAACTGCCATATGATCCAGTAACCTCACTTCTGGGTGTATATTCAAAGGAAATGAAAGCAGGATATTGAAAAGATATTTGCACTCCCAGGTTACCTCACTGTCCATCAACAGCTGAATGGATAGGGAAAATATGGAATAAACTTACAATGGAATATCATTCAACCATGAGAAAAAAGGAAATCTTGTCTTTTGCGACACCATAGTTGGAACTTGAGCTGTTATACTAAATGAAATGAGCCAGAGAAAGACAAATAGTGTATGAGCTCATTTGTTTGCAAAAATCTTAAAAAAAAAAGTCAAACTCATAGAAACAAAGTAGAAAAATAGATGAGACAGTGACGAGGACTGAGAGGCAGGGAAAATAAGGAGAGGTTGGTAAAGGGGTGCAAACTTTTAGCTGTAAGATGAATATATCCTGGGGGCCCAATGTAAAATGTAGTGACTTGAGTTGATAACACTGTATTGTATAACTGAAGTTTTCTAGGAGAGTAGAACTTAAATGTTCTCACATATATACAAGAGATAAATATGTGAGGTGATGCATGTATTAATTAAGTAGATGTGGGGAATCCTATCACAATGCACACATATATAAAATCACCATGATTTACACTTTAAATTTCTTGCGATTTTATATGTCAATTATACCTCAATAATGCTGATATTTAAAAGTTAAGATACATAAGACGGCAATATATAATTTCTGGGATTCTTTTCAGCTCCTCCTTTCAAAGGAAATAAAAAAAAAATGTTTTCTTAAATTGGAAATCTTTTGCAACTCATGATACTTGTATCTGTTAATTCAGAGAGTAATTGTCCCTGCCAAGATGGATTGTAATAATTTCACCTTGAGTATCAAAATCCAACAGGAAGCTAAATGTCTTGGAATCAAAAGACCCAAAGACATTCAGTGTCACTGCAGCAAACATCAAATGCCACCCCAGGAAAATATTTGATCATGAGTCATAAAGATCTGTTCTGAGCCATAAATTATATTTAGAGGGAGACGGTAAACACAATTTGCTTTCAAGTTCAAGTGTGCTTTCTTCAGCACACTCATTTTCTCAGGTGTTAATATGAAGAGATGTAAATAGCCCAGGAACTACTTTTCGAAGCACAAGCTATAAAATTAATGATCTCTGCCAAAGATTTCCACATTTCTCATCATGATAAACAAATTGGACATACAACAGCCTGGCTGGATGTGCCTTTGTTGGTAGAGGAGTGTGTATGGGGAGGGGGAGTATTGGGTAGTAGGTAGTGATATCACCTTTTATTAAAAAAAGGGGAAGAGGAGAAGGAAAATAAGCAAATAAGGCTTTAAAGTATATTGGTCTAAAAATGACAGGTGCTCATGAGAATACCTGAGGGACACTGGCCAAGACAATCAAACTCACAGCTTCATTGTAAGGTGAGTGTATAAAGGTTTAGTTTGAAAAACATACCATTGGTGAAATAATAGGAAGCCAAATCTAAGGGAGGTGAGGCTGTGGACCTATCAGCTCAGGACTGATTGCTCACTGTGATGGGGGACTCTCCCAGGGTAACTCATTTACAATTTATTTCTCTCCTTTGCAATCTACCAATTGCATGGAATGACAGTGGCAGGACTGCATAGACTTTACTCAAGGCAACAGTGAGGGACCAAAGTTCTTTACAAGAAGAGACAGTAAAGAAAACATATCAAAAACATATTAAAATATAAATTTAAGTTTCCATTTTCTGCAAAAAATAAAAGGCATATGTTAAATTAAAAAAGACTTAAATTTCCTAACATTTATTACATTAGGAAAGAATTCACACAAAGATAGTGTATGTATTTTAAAATACATAAAGATACACAGTGATAGATAAGATTTCTATTTTCCCGTGGGATTCAATCAAGTCTGGGTTTATTTTTATACAGGTGTCTACCATTTATTGTAGGAAAGCCATCTATAAAATAGATAAGACCTATTGGAACTATTTGTGGCCTGCATCTGGGTAACTGTACGTGCATGTGAATTCTTCCGTGGCAATAAATGTGATGCAAAATAATCTCTAAAAGTGAGTAAAAGAATCAATGAATGAATGAGTGAATGAATGGCGGAAAATTATCCCAGTAAGGGATCCGCATGAATATTAATTTACTTGATGGGAAATCTAAAAGTTTCTCTGTGAAACCGAAGGGTAAAATAATTCAGTCTCTAGTGCTTGCCACATGCAAGACTTGGTTCCAAGCATCTTATGTGAATTCACTTCTCACAACTGTGAATGTAAGAGGTTAAATGATCTTCCCAAAGCCCCTTGGTTGTCAAGCTGTAGAGCCAGGCTTTGAAGCAAAGCAATTTGGTCTCTGGTCCTGGGCTCTGGAAGGATGTGCACAGTGAATGCTCAAGGAATGGTGATTATATACAGAAGGGTGCAGAGAAAATTGGAGCCCATCATGTAAATGATGCCTCCTCCCCACTGTTCACCCTCCGTAGCCTCCATGTTTAATATTCTGAATAACTATCATGTGACTGCTAAGGAATGAGCATGGTAAAAAGAGATGTATGGATAAACAGAAATTCTCTTTGACACAGATTTAATCTTGAAAAAGAGATTTAAGGTGGGTTTTGTCCAATAGATGAGCTTCTCCTAGATGGAGGGGAGATTCAGAATATTCCAATAAATTTAATTATGGAAAGAAAACAATAGCTATCAAGCATCTACCTGGTCCCAGGGGGGAGCATTAACCTTGTGAAAGCCTAAATGACTGTTATTGCTATCCTGAATTAACAAAGAAGTCATTTCATTTCTGAGAGTTTAAATAACTTGAAAAAGATTGTGAATATTGAAGAGACAGCCAGATTTGCATTAGAATACACCCAACTTCTAATTTTTATCATTGTTCATTAAGAAAAATGCTATTATTACCTATGAGCTGTCTAGTGGATAGAACCAACCTGTGTGGCAGAATCTGCACTTGGTCCGACTGCCTTGGTCAGGTGCACTTGGACGATTCTTGGCAGTCTGCCTAATATTACACAAATAAGGCTCCCTCCATGTAGGTTGGGGGAGCTCTGTGTATTTATGTTTGTGTGGGGAGAGGGGTTGGGGTGAGAGGGGAGAGGATGAGAATAGCTGGCTTCTTGTGTTCCCTCTCTGAGGTTCTTCTTCCTCCCTTCCATATTGGGTACCACAGGGAAGATATACGAACACAGATTTCATCTTACTGCTGTGGTTGTTCTGGACACTTTGCCTCAGTCACATTCTTCAGCCTTCTGTGCACTGAAATTCAGGGTACTAGAGCCTGTTGACTGTATAACCAGTGAGGGTTTGACTTCTGGTGGGGCTTGACCATCAGAAGGCACTGAGATGATATTGAGGACAAGAGATGGGGGAAACCCATAGTGTTTCTTTCCCTTATTTTTGGCTCAGGTGACATTGCTTCTGTAGCCCCATCTCCTTCCAACAAGACCACTGAGCTTACAGAGTCTGCCTAGTGACCCAGGAGCTTGGGCTCAAAGCCCCCACCTCCTCCCACTACCCCTGGCACTGTCAGTGGCTTCCAGTTATTGTTATCACGGTGGCCCACATAGCTTCTCAGATCTCTAATTCTCCCTTGGTCTCTGTTTCCCAGTTGGCTCCTGGGAACACATTTAGGACAGATATAATCTACTGTGCAGACTGGATTCTGAGTGAGGATGCTTTGCTTTGTGGCTGCTGGAGCTCCAGGAAGGATATAGCTTCGCTGCCTCTTTGATGGCTACCAATGTACCCCCTAAGTTCCCACACCTGAAAGCCTACCCTCTTCAGACTGACAATTTCTGCTCAGGTTAACTGTCAGCAAACCCTCTTTTCAAATTGGAAGTTTTCCTCAAAATGACCCAGTCAAGCTTCCATCTGTGGAATCCAAAGCCAGCCCTCTTTCAAACATTTACCTTTGCCCAAAATAATTTCAAGAGCTGCTTGCTCCCTGTCAGTCCCCTTCAGACTCTTGTACCATCCTCTCAAAAATAAAAGTCTTCAGGGATCAAGATGGCATTACTACACACTCCAAATTTCAAGGGGCAAAGGTGAAGCTTTGTGAGGTTTGTTGTGAAACTCTCCACAGGTGCATTAAGGTGAAGGGAAACCACCTCTCCTGTTCCTCAGGAGGGGTTGTGCGGGGTGAGAAGTTACAAAATACTACAAAATACCAACAATTCTTGGGAAAAACAGACATGGAAACAAAGCTAACACCTCATATCTGCCAGTCTTCTGAAAAAAAAATCAAAGACAACTGAAAAATTGGGAAGAACATCAGAATGAAGTAGAGATAAGTAGCAACATCTTTAACAAATAGCCATATAAATTAATGTCACTTCATCAGTGGTCTAACACATTGCTTTGGCATGTGGGCATATTTGGAAATTCTTGGTCTTAGACCTTTCGTTATCATCTAAAACAAGGGACTAAGACTCTTATTCTATTATCCATCCTTCATATTTTTAAGTTAATTTATTTTATTTAAGTTTATTTATTTTGAGAGCAGGTGAGAGAGAGAGAAAGACAGAGAGAGAGAGAGATGGAGAGGGAGAGAGAGAGAATCCCAACCAGGCTCCACACTCACTGCAGAGCCCGATGAGGGGCTCAATCTCATAACCTTGAGATCATGACCTGAGCTGAAATCAAGAGTCAGAAACTTGACTGACTGAGCCACCCAGGCACCCCAAGTTTATTTCTTAAGTCATACATGAACATATTATAAAATCGGTACATTCGAAAAGATACATAGTAGAAAGTTATCCTTCCCTGCACCAGCCCCAACCTTCCCTCCTACCAAGGTAATGTTCCCTATTGGTTTCTTGCGTCCATCCAGGAATATTCTATGCATTGAATATAAATTTATTTTTGTGGTTTTTTAATCAATGCAACATATTATACAAATTATTCTATCCCTTGTTTTATTTTTAGTTTGTACTGTATACCTTAGAGATTCTCCCACATCAGTAGAGGAACCTCATTCCTTTCCACAGCAGTATGACTTTTAGTTACATGTATTTACCATACTATTTTTTTCCTTAAAATTTTTTTATTTTGAGAGACAGAGAGAGCAGAAGAGGTGCAGAGAGTGGAGAGAGAATCCCAGGCAGGCTCCATGCTGTCGGTGTAGAGTCCGATGCAGGGCTTGAAGTCATAAACCATGCGATCGTGACCTGAGCCAAAAGCCAGAGTCAGATACTTAACCTACTGAGCCACCCAGGTGTCCCTCACCATAACATCTTTAACCAGTACTCTACTGATGAACATTTAGATTGTTTTCATTTTTGGTAATGTACACGCAGACTCCACATGCGACCTGTCCCTTCGTCAATTTGCATGTATTTGCAGTAACCATACATAGAAATTGAAGTGCATACCAAAGCTGATGTGCATTTTAAAGGTTGAGAAAGGTTGCTAAATTGTCCCAAGAATTATTGTTTTATGCTTCACCCAGAAAAGTAGGAGAATTTCTGTTCATCAAACCATGAAGTGTGTCATGAACTTGTTTGAAAGTCACCACTCCAAGTGATCCTGAATACCATTACAATTTGAATTTGAACATTTCTGATTTTGAGTTAAGTTCTACATCTTTTCAGCCACCAAGAGCCGTTTGTATTTGATTCCCTGAGCTGTTTGTTCACATCCTTTACCATTTTCTGAGGGGATTCATTAAATTGCTCTAATAACTCTTAGGGCTGTTTACTTATTAAAAATGTTATCTGGGGTGTGTGGGGGGCTCGGTTGGTTAAAAGTCCGACTCTTGATTTGGGCTTAGGTCAGGATCTCATGGTTTGTGAGTTCAATCCTGGCATTGGGTTCTGTGCTGACAGCACGGAGCCTGCTTGGGATTCTTTCTCTCTCGTTCTCTTTCTGCCCCTTCCCCCCCTCACACGTCCTCTCTATCAAAAATAAATAAATAAATAAATAACCTTTAAAACAACATTAAAAAAATAAAAATGTTATCTGCTGTCTATACTATGTATTGGAAAGGTATTCTTCAACTTTTAATTTGTCTTTTGGCTCTGAGTTTCTTAAATATGTGGAATCCTTTTTAAGCTTCGAATTGATAAAACTTCATTAATTTTGTAAATCTGTCATAGTTTGAAAGGGCTTCATGCTAACTCATAAAAATATTTTTACCTAAAATGTTTTATGACTTTATTTTTCACATTTAAATGTTTGTTCCATTTGGAATTAATTTTGCTATATGTTTATTTTCTGGATGTCTGCTCAGTGTTTCAAAATCGTTTATTTAATAAAGCATTTTTAAGTCACTAACATTTCATTACCCTTTTCATACACTAAATTTCTATATTTATTAAGTTATATTTCTGGACTTTCCATTTTGTTACTCTGATGTTTTATTTATTTCTACATTAGCATCCTACTTTTAATTGTTGTAGCTGTGTAATTGGTTTTGGTATTAGCTACGGCTAATTTCTGCTCACAACTCTTTAATTCAGAATGTTTCTGGCTATTAAGGTGCTGAGCTTTTTTTAAAAATTTGTATTAATTAAGAATAGTTTAGTTCTTTCCAGTTCCACTTGTAAATTTAACTAGGAATTTATTACATTTATGGATGAATTTAGGGAATATTGGAGAATAGGGTATTATTTTCTTATGTAAAGAAATAGTATGTCTTATTGTCCTTCTTTTTTTTTTTCTCTTTCTTTTGGTCCTCAGATTAGAATTTTAAGGGTTCATTCATATAACTCTAATATATTTCTCATTAAATTTATTCCTAAATTTAAAAATTGTTTGTATTATTTAAAATATTTTAAAGTACTTAAAAACAAAATAATGTATTGAAAAATACATTGGACAATGATAAACTCCCATGATGCATATAAGTAATGATTCCATATCACTTAAAGCTTCCTGTCACCTATTTTGTGCCTAGATTTTTGCATTTATGATATTTTTGAAATGCATCTATGTATGGCATATGTAAGAACTTGGTTCATTTTTATTGCTGAATAATATTCCATTGTATGAATACACATTTTAGTTATCCGTTTATGCTCTGACAGCTGCTGTAATGTTTTCTAGTTATTGATTACTATAAATAATGTTGTTATGATATACATCAATGTGTCTTTGTGTGGATATATATATTCCCTTTCCCCCTCGAATAAATTCCTAAAATAGAATTGATGGGCCATTTGGAAAATTCATATTTGGGCTTTTTAAAACTCATCAAATGTTTTCCAGTGTGGCTATACCATTTTACATTCCTACCAGCAAGGAATGAGGGGCCCAATTTCCCCACATTCTTATCAACACTTTGTACTTTCCATCTGTCTGATTATAGTCATTATCATTGACATACAGTGGTCACTTATTGCGGTTTTAATTAACACTTCTCTAATTAATATTGATTTGGGACATAATTCTATGCACTCATGGGGTATCTATGTATCTCCATTGGTGAAATGTCTATTCAAAATTTGTGTTCATTTTTTAAGTGGGCTATTTTATTATTATTAAATTGTATGTTTTTATATATTCTGGATACAAGGCAAATATATAATTTGAAAACAAAATTATTCCTCCAGTCCTAGGAGACCATGGTTTGTCTTTTCATTTTCTTCATGGTGTCTTTTGAATCACATATTTTTTTTCATTATTATGTAGTCCAATCGACTGATTTTTTTTCCATTTATAAATCATGCGCTTAGTGTTTTATCTATGAAATCTTTGTCAAACCCAAGGTCAGAACATTATCTCTCTACAAATTTTATATTTTTGCTGGCCTATTTTACATGTTGGGTTAATTGGTGGCACCAAAATCTAAGGGGATGTTTTTACATGTGTATGTAATTATCCCAACACCATCTGCTACGTATACTCTTCTTTTCCTATTGAATTGTCTTGGCACCTGTGTCCAAAATTAAATGATAAACATAAGAGTTCAATTCCAGAGTCTCAATTCTGTCCCATTGACCTGTCTAAACCTATTAACCAAGATCACATTGTCCTGAATACAATGTGTTTTTAATTACTTAAAATAATTTAGTGTAACTCCAAATTTGCTTTACTTTTTTAAAACTGTTCAGCTCTTTTTAGTGACATTATTGTTTCATGTATTTTAGGAGCATTTTGTCAATTTTTACAAAAAAATATCATTTTGATGTGTAGTGCATTGAATTTGTAGACCGTTTTGCACAGAATTGCTGATTTGGGAATTTTTAGCCTCCTGACCTATAAATGTGAAATATGTTTCATTTACTCAGAAATTATTTTAAATTTCTCTCAGCAACGTTTTGTAGTTTTCAATTTATAAATTTTAACGTTTCTTTTGTTAAATTTATTCCCAAGAATTTTATTCTTCTTGGAGTATATTGTGAATGTAATTGTTTTCTTAAATTTATTTTTAGATTGTTCATTGATAGTGTATAGAAATACAGTTTATTTTATTTTTTATATATTGATCCTATATCCTGCCACTAAATAAACTTTTTTAAAAAATTTTTTTCTAGCATTTTTTAGTATTCTTTTTTCCTTTCCCATATTGATACATTTCCTTTTTTCCTCCTCCCTTGTCTTCCCTTGCCTTCCCTTGCCTTCCCTTGCCTTCCCTCCCCTCCCCTCCCCTCCACTTCTGTTCCCTTATATGTTATTTTGGTGCCTAGAACTTCCAGTACAGTGTTAATTAAAAGTAATAAGAGCAGTCTTTTATCAGTACGTATGATGTTATAATAACATAACACTTTGGCAGGTAGAAGTTTCTTTACATTCCTAGTTTAAGACTTTTATCATCAATTTGTATGAACTACTGTCAGTTTTTTTCTGCATCAGTTGAGACACTGATGTGTGTGTATGTGTGTGTGTGTGTGTTTCCTTCATTATATTAACTTTATGTATTACATTAATTGATTTTCAATTGTTAAGCTAACTTCTCATCCCTAGGATAAATCTTAAACTTTTTTTGTGTGTGTTGCTATATTCAGTTTTCTACTGTTCTGTTAAGGATTGTTATATATGTGTTCATGAGGGATGTTAGTCTGTAGTGTCCATTTGCTGTGATCTCTTTGTCTGGCTTTGATATCTGGGTAACACTGGGCTCACCAGTAAGTTGGGAAATGTTCTCTCATTCTCAGTTCATTGAACATGTTTATGAGAGTGATTGGTATTTATTCTTTAAATAACTGGCAGAATTTATCATTGAAGAAATCTGGGTCTAGATTTTCTCTTTGGGGAAATGTTTTTAATATAATCATTCATTCAATTTGTTTTCTTTGTTTTTCTTCTTGTTTTTTTTTTTGTTGTTGTTGTTTTGTTTTGTTTTGTTTTTCTATTTTTCCTATAGTCTTGAGTCAGTTTTGGCAATTTTTTTCCCTATGACTTATCACTTCATCTAAATTGTCTGATTTGTTGGCATATTTTCCCCGTATTCCATATTCCGAACTGCTGGTAATTACATTAACTTTTTCATTCTTCATTTTTATAACTTGCGTCTTTTTTTTTTTTTTCTGGTTCAGTCCAAATCAGGAGTTAGCATACTCTTTCTGTAAATAAATAGGTAATAAATGTTTTAGGACTTACAGACCAACCATATAGTCTCAATTGCAACCAGTTAACCTTGTTATTTTAGAATGAAAGCAGCCATAGATACATAAATAGGAACTGCTGTTTCCAATAAAACACTAGTGTAGAAAAAGTCTATAAACCAGATGGGCCAGAGTTGGCTGACCCCTCAACTAGCTATAGGTTTATAACGCTGTTGATATTTGCAAAAACACAATTTACAGTTTTGTTGACTTTCTCTACTTTTTTTTCCATTTATTCCTGCTCTAATTTTTGTTATTTTCTTTCTTTTGCTTGCTCTGATTTCAGTATTCTCGTGTTTCTCTACTTTCTTCTGGTGACAGCTTAGTTTTAAATCCTTTCTTTTTTCCTCTATAAACATTTGAAATATAAATGTTGCTCTAAGTAGCGCTTGGCCTGCAATCTATGAACGTTGTGATGTCCGATTTCAGTTTCCATTGAGTTCAAAATATTTTCTAGCTTAGGATGGAATTATTTATTCACACACACAATGTTCCATTAGTGTCAAGTGTACAAAATAGGGATCCAACAACTCTATGCATTATGCTGTGCTCACCACAAGTGTCGCTGCCATCTGTCCCCATGCAATGCCGTCACGATTCCATTGACTATACTCCCTAAGCTGTGCCTTTCATCCCCATGACTTATTCCGTCCTGTACCGTCCACTCCTCTTCACCCCTTTTTGTCCGTCCCCTCCACCCCATTCCCCTCTTTTATGTAACTGTCAGTGCATTTGGTAGCTAGCTCCTTCTGGAAAATTATCAAGACTTTATGTGTAATTTCTAGTTTCATCGAAGTTTCAACCTTTGTTTTATTTTTCTAATTGTTTTGGAATTTTTTTTTAATGAGCAGGGTGTAGCAGAAATGTCTTTACATGGTCTCTTAAACATGAAATGGTAATTAATGTGTAAGATTTAATGCCTTTACTGTGTTCCAGACATTGCTTCAAATGCTACCTCTCTACTAACTCATTTAAGTGAAAGCCCCAGAGCACCTAATTTTGTATATCTTCATGTTTCTGCATTTTCATGGTGAGAGAGCACTACAAGCTTTTATAATAAGTCCTAAATGATTTTAAAATAGTGATTCCAAAAGTAATCTGATCAACAAATTAAAAGTTTGTGAATATAATCATGCTAGATATGTGTGTTCTAAAGCCCAAGGGACCAAAAAAATATTGAAATCAATCTCCGCATCCAGATGTGCAACAAACATGATTTGCAGGCTGTTCAAATATCTCATATGCTCATTAACTATTGTTTCCTTCTTTTAATTTTATGCAGATACATCTATGGTAAACAAAATACAAGTGTATATTCTGTCTTCATGTTAGTGCATGTTTTCTCAATTAATAGTAATTGTTAATATATGTTGATCATTTGAAATGAGTTAGCAGCATTTAGATGTCTTTTTTTTATGTTTCATTTAAATTCTTAAAACGATCCTATGAAGTAAGTTCTGTTTTGAGAACTTTTAGAGATTAAGATTTCTGTTTTAGAGATTAAGAGATCACAGTATAACAGAGTTAAGTGACTGGTCGATGGATATATAGCTAGTGAATGGTGGAAAGAGATCCAAATATAGGACATCAATTTCTGGAAACGTATTCTTAACTATTAAATTGAACTGACTTTCAGTATAATCTAAAAATCATCTATTAACATCTGTGAAGTTTTGCTTGTTTGTTTAAAATATTGAAACAGGCTCTTGATTACCTAAAAATACCAAGAAACTCTATGTGAGATTGAGTTTAAACTTTTTCTGATAGTAAGTTATCCCTGGGAGTTTATTTACTATATGTCATAGTAAAGCAGTGTTTACAAAATTAACCTGATGGTTTATAGTGAAGAGAGGCCAGTCAGAAAGACTTAGTAGCATCTCCCCTAAAATGGAGCTGGTCTGGGGTGCCCAGGGGGCTCAGTTGGTTAAGCGCTGACTTCGGATCAGGTCATGATCTCCTGGTTTGTGAGTTCAAGCCCCACGTTGGGCTCTGTGCTGACACCTCAGAGCCTGCAGCCTGCTTTGGATTCTGTGTCTCCCTCTCTCTCTGTTCCTTCCCCATTCGTGCTCTGTCTCTCTCTGTCTCTTAAAAACAAATAAACATTATAATTTTTTTTTATGGAGCTGGTCTAAAGTGAAAGAACGGAGAATAAAACTTTAAGAATTTTTAGCAAAATTTTTAAAAATTGTTCATTTATTTATTTTGAAAGAGAGAGAGAGAGAGAGAGAGAGAGAGAAGGGGAGGGGCAGAGAGAGAAGGAGAGAGTTCCAAGCAGGGCTCTGACAATGGAGAGCCCAGTGTGGGGCCCAGTCTCATGAACTAGGAAATCATGACCTGAGCCAAAATCAAGAGTTGAACATTTAACTGACTGAGCCACCCAGGAGCCCCAACAAGACTTTGAACAGAAGAATCAATGCAATATCTTTTAGATTTTGTTCAGTGGACAGTGGGGGAATGTGAGGGTAAATTATGGTTCTGCTGTGTATCAGTAAAGCAGGACAGTCCACAGCAGGATGAGTGGAATTTGTCTTGAATCTAGCTGCTAGTTATCAATGTCAATTCTGTTTCTGCCATCTTTGTTTGAACCTCCACTTCTCCTTGACTACTTGACTGCTCAGCACTGCTGGTTGGCCCTTCCAAGGGATCAACAGTTTCTTCATCTTTCTAGTGCATTTTTCAATCATACCACATGTTCTGGTTTTTGAATCCATACTTGTTTTGGACTGTTCACTGCAGAACGGCCTTAACAGGCCTGCTTGTAGTGGCATAGCCTTGCATGTCTGCTCAGTCTCTTTCCCCATTCTGGCACCTGAGACAGAGAACTGGAAAAGAGTGAATATGTTTGATACTAAACATCTTGAGAAGGAATCGACATTGAAATTTTGTGCGAACATAAGATTACAGGCTAATTGAAAGAATCCAGAGTTATTTAAAAATTTCCTAGCTTCATGAAACTTTTTGCTTTCCTTTCTTGAGTTCTATCAGTCGATACATCATAGTATAAACTATTAATAGCAGAAAACAAACAGTTTTATAAAGTACTGAGATTAGAAAGTACAAGCATATTACAATTGAATCTGTAGTTCAGTTGTGAAAGAGAAAGTTGAGTATTACAATCTAGAATACTTCTTTCTGGGGCGGCTGGGTGGCTCAGTCGGTTAAGCGTCCAACTTCGGCTCAGGTCATGATCTCACGGTCCGTGAGTTCAAGCCCTGCATCAGGCTCTGTGCTGACAGCTCAGAGCCTGGAGACTGTTTCAGATTCTGTGTCTCACTCTCTCTCTGACCCTCCCCCGTTCATGCTCTGTCTCTCTCTGTCTCAAAAATAAATAAACATTAAAAAAAACTATAATACTTCTTTCTGTTTGACATTATCTGGTTCTGTTTCTACTGTGTCTTATCCTTAAGATGTTCAACACAGTTGTTCAATTTATTTTTATGTTTTTTTTTATGGAGTTTGTAGATGTCAGATATCGTTCCAGGAAAATACCATATCTAATCTTCATAACAACTGTGTAAGGTAGATACTATTATTTCTACTTAAAAGATGAGAATATTAGGGTTTAAAAACAATTGGAAGATTTCTTAGTTAAATTGGTAAATTAGGGGAGCCTGGGTGGCTCAGTGGGTTAAGCGTACAACTTCAGCTCAGGTCATGAATGCACAGTTCATGGGTTCAAGCCCCAAGTCAGGCTCTGTGCTGACAGCTCACAGCCAGGAGCCTGCTTCAGATTCTGTGTCTCCCTCTCTCTCTCTGCCCCTCCCCTGCTCTCTCTCTCTCTCTCTCAAAAATAAATAAACATTAAAAAATAAAATAAAATAGGTAGATTAAGCATATTCTATCCCCAAATCTCATGATAATTATATTAAAAGGGAGGGAGGGAGGAAAGAAGGAAGAAAGAAATGAAGGAAAGAAGGTAATGAAATCCAAAATATCCATAATCTAGTACTAGCTGGTACTCATAATAACAGGGATGAAGGCAGGTCTAGGAACAGTATAACTTCTTATAACTGAAGGCATTATTCCATCTCTCTCAGTCTTCCAAGTTGGACAATTGCTTCATAAGAGAAAGAGGAAATATTCACCCTCTAGAGAAGACAAAAGAGAGAGTTTCTGGCCTTGGGGACATCAGGCATAGGTAAAGGTAGTGATGCTAAAGGGAGAAATTTAAATGGATACTTGCAAATAGGAAATCAAATGAAACATTATAAAAACCCTCAACATAAGCTTCCAGACAGACAGACACACACACACACACACACACACACACACACATACACACACGTGCACACACAGAGTTTCATATAAAAAAATCAGGAAATAAAAAGGGATGCCAGATTTTCAACATCAGCTCTGAATGATAAAAAATCAAGAAACTATGGAGCATCTGGGTGGCTCAGTTGGTTGAGCATATGACTCCTGATTTTGGCTTGAGTCATGATCCCAGGGTTGTGGGATTTAGCCCTATGTTGGGCTCTGGATTGAGTGTGGAGTCTGCTTGAGATCTCTTTCCTTCTCCCTCTGCCACTCTCTTTCACTGCTGTTTCTAAAATAAATTAATTAATTAATAAATGAATGAATGAAGAAAGAAAGAAAGAAAGAAAGAAAGAAAGAAAGGAAGAAAGAAGGAAAGAAAGAAAGAAAGAAAGAAAGAAAGAAAGAAAGAAAGAAAAAGAAAGAAAGGAAGAAGCTACATTTGAAGCTTAGGACAAATACTGCCCAATTTAAAATTCCTTTTTTATTATTGTTTTATTTTTTAAGTTTTTTTAACTCATTTATTTTGAGAGAGAGAAAGCAGGGGAGGGGCAGAGAGAGAGAGAATCCTAAGTAGGCTCTGCACTGTCAGACGCAAGGCTTGACTCACACACTGTGAGATTATGACCTGAGCCAAAATCCAGAGTTGGACTCTTAACCAGCTGAGCCACCCAGCACCTCCCTCCTTTTTAAAAAAAAAGTTTATTTATTTATTTTGAAAGAGAGAGGGAGAGAGAGAGAGAGAGAGAGAGAGAGAGAGAGAGAGATCAGGGGAGGGGCAGAGAAAGGGAGAGAGAAAAAGAGAATTAACCTAGAATTGTTAACTAACCAGTGTACCAATTTATTTTGAAGGCACAGTAAGCAGGTGAAAGTCCGTAAGTGTTCACTTTCCATGTAGCTTTTTTCAGAAATATACCAGAAGATGTTCTCTATTTGCCAAAATATGGGAGAAAAATGCGGGTTGAGGCAAGGAGAGAGTAGAACAGAGGACTATAAGGCAAGAGAGAAAAGTGAAATCACCGCCTTTATGTTGAAGGGATTTTTAACATACCACATATGGGGACTGAGCACTTGAAATATGGTTGGGCCAAAATGAGATGTGCCCTAAGACAGGGGTTAGCAAACTTCTTCTGTAAAGGTCAGATTGTCAGTATTTTAGGCTTTGCAGGCCAAGCAATTCTGCCATAGTAATAAGAAACAGCCACTGATGGTAAATAACAAATGGTGGAGACCTTGTTCCAATAAGACTTTATTTACAAACTCAGGCAGAAACAAAATTTGGCCAACAGGTGTGTTGACCCCTCCTCTTAGTATAAACTATGCTATGGGTTTCAAAATGTAGTACACATTTAAATGAAATATATCATGTCTCAAATTTTTATACTGATTATATACTGAAGTGTTCATTTTGGATATTGTAGGTTACGTAGGATATATTAGGAAAATTAAATTTTCCTGTTTTACGTTTATATATGTGGCCACTAGAACTTTGAACTTGTGTGTGTAGCTCGCATTCCATTTCAGTTGGACAGTGCTGCCTAGGAGGATGGCTCTGTGTTATGCTTAAGGCTTCCAGTCTAGACCAAAGTCTACTGGAGGACTCAGGAGTCATTCATTCAAAAAGATAAAAGCAGCATAGCATCAAATATGATTAAACAAATGGACAGGAGAATTACATAAGAGAGGTGTTTTAAGGTTGAACTGCCTATAAAGTTTACAAAAATCTAGGCAAATGGAAACTAGAGAGCAACAATAATCAAACCTCAAATCCAGGAAAGTGAGAAACGATACAGGAAAAGACAAGTAAACATGTCATAACATGTGCAAATATGTGCTTTGAGATATGCCACAGTATCAAAAAGCTCAAATACTGATTTTTTTATTTAATTACGATCCAACTGTTTTGGCAAAATGGAGGAGGTGGAAGAAGGGTAGGTGTGTGTGTTTGTGTGTGTGTGTGCATGTCGTAGAGGCAGAGCGCCAGGTGACAGAAGACTAAATCCTCATGTTTTATGGAGGGATGCCACTAGAAAACAATTTTAAATGAAAATTAAGAATGATACATTTCAGCAAGGTATTTAGAAATAAAAACCAGAAGAGTCAGCTAAAATAATGTTAATTTTTTTGCTTGGAGAAATGGGAATTGGCACGAGCAAAGTGGGGGGGGGTCTTTTGGTTTTAATAGCAATTTTAATAGAATTGATCCCTTTAATCTATCTGCATGCATAGCTGGAAAAATAAACCAAATGATATCAAAGATGCCTAAGAATAGAATTTTCAATATGGGGGAAAGGAAGAGAGGGAAAGAGGGAGGGAGGGAAGCAGGTCCTAGAATTTGCCCCATGTCAAGTGGCTGGTGACAGGGCTGCAGTGTAATCTGAATCTGACCTGTCTGACTTCATTACAAGATGCTGCCTGAATACAGAAATGATTAAACCATGATCAATGGCAGACAGATTAAATGCCAACTTGTTATACAGCCAGGACTTCCATGCCCTCATTTTAGTAATATCTTTGTATCCATTAATTCTAAAAAAATACTCAACAAAGGGTCCCTGCTCTAACCCTGGACCACTCCAAGCATGACTTGGGCTGAGTCCCCAGAGGCTCCTACTGGATTGCAAAGCCAATGTCTCTTCTTGGCTAAGCACACTTGCCTGACTCCCACCACCTCAGGAAACAATTGCAGGTGCGTGGATCTTTTGGATCTAGCTCGTTCAGTTCTTGCATGTTGTTTTGTTTGTTTGTTTGTTTTGTTTTTTGTAAAATTCTGTTTTTAGGGGCAGCCACAGGGGCTGACTCTGGAGAGGCCTGTGAACCTTTGTTCTCTCTCTCATATTGTCTGTCAGAACCAGTGCCATTCTCAGTAATTTTTACTAGTGCGGAATGGGCTACATGATGGCCCAAAGCACCTGGAGATTCACCCTGATGGCCCCATCATGGAGGCTAGTGACAGAAGGCAGAAGTGGGCAAGGATGACAGAACTGTGGGGGATCTGGAAGTACTGCTGTTTGAAACTGCACTGCTCTCTTCTGGCTTCTCACTTGAGGATCCCCAGACCCCCTCCAACCATATCTATCACACAACTCTGCTAGGCTTGGGCACCGATAAAGATGAGGGAACCCCGCAGTGTCCGGTTCCTCTGATGTCCCCTGAGGCTGAGGAGGACGCCTCTCATATGGAAGAAGTCGATGAGGAGTTACACCTGCAGACCTGGTGCCCTCGTGTTTCCTTGGTTTTCCCAGCAGCCGTGAGTGGCTCTGGCCCAGCTGGTTCCCTCTGCTGATGTCTAGTGGCTGTTTTTTTCTCCTGTCTTTCTGCCTAAGGCAGGATATAAGAGCTCCAAGCCCTATCCCTTCCCTCATTTGACATTGGGTTTGGATGTGTATTGTGGGGTTTCTGTTTGTTTTTGGTGTTGTTATTTATTTTCTTCTGAGATTAAAGTATGCAAAAAAATAAAGAAAGAAAGAAAGAAAAGAAAGAAAGAAAGAAGAAAGAATTATTAGTAGTCTATTTGTGGGCAAATTCAATTTCCAGAACATTCTTCTCATTACACCTTCCCCATATTGCTACTCCTAATCATGGAGCTGTGTTCTTTAAGCTTTGGCTATTCTGAAGGCTTTCAGTCTCCTTGACACATCATGAACTGTCAGAGTCTGGACTTACGTGCATGCTGTTTTAACTTCCTGGATGTGCAATCATCTTAACCTGCCTGACGAGCTAGCATATTTCAAAGTACCATTCATAGCTCTCCTTCCCTCTTGAAGGTTTTCTGCATTCCTCTCCACTTCATCTTCTACAGTGACTGTCCCTGTCGTGAGCCATAGAGAGCAGGAAGTATTTCTCATTCCTGTGTTTGTCCCCAGTCTCTAGTACAAGCCCTGCACAGTGACAGCATTCCAAAGACTTTCTCCAATGTCAATAGTGAAGACAACCAGGTAGGAATGGCACGTGAGTTCGCAATTAGTTAACAGCGTCCATGGTCTGCTTTTAACTTGTAGCAAGTGGGGGCAGAGATGAAATTCATCAATACCTATAGTACGAAATGTTGATGACATACAACATTTTTAAGACAATGGTACACTTGTTGAATAATCAAGTATGCAAGTTTAACTTTAAATAATAATAGAAAGAATTGTGACCCTACATGCAAAAACAACACTGTATTATTCCGCATTATCAGGTAACTGCTTTAGGTTTGCACCCTAGACATGAAGTAGGACATTAAATGAATGGTATGCACAGTGTCTGAAATTCAACCCAAAAGCAAATCCCAGTATTTATTTAAATATTATGCCTTCCCCAGCTTAAATCAAAACTGGGAATTTGGGACAGGCAGCATGCAATTCAGCAACGTAGAGACAGGCAGGGTTGAGGCTTTGCATTCCTAATGTCAGTTCTTATTTTGATGTCTAAACCAAAATAAAAATAAAGTAGAAATGACTAGAGCATTTTGTTCTCAAGCCAGTAAATAGGTTATTCCTGTTATTTTGCGTTTCTGAAACAAGTTGAAGACACGGCCCACACACCTTTAATGTCTTAGCCTCTATGTTTAACAATCTTGGCTGAGACAATTTGGGGCCTCTTGCAAAAATACAGCAAAACTCTGATAAGTAACAAATGGCCTAAGCATGAAGTTCACTATAAACCTGCCACCTGTTTCTTCATATGAGAGCACAGGCTATAAATACAACAGTGCTATTGATTCTTGTGGATATGCTTCTGTTCATGATTTTGACATTTAGAGAACATGGTTTATTTCTTTTCCCTTTTGTAAGTATATATTTTTTAATTCCTGAAAAATGACAGGCTTTAGAGGATTTTAGCTTTCTTTTGGGCATAAACAGGTGCAATACCCAATTATGTCAATTTTTGTTTAATTATTTTAACAGAGCAGAGCTCAAAGACTCTCATGTAGAAAGCAGTTCATTTATGAATATCTACACAAACACAGAGACCAGTCAATTTTCCAACCAACATCTAAAATATTTAGAGTTCATGTTTTAAATTTTCAACTGTTCTTTTTCCTTCCCTTTATTCATCCTCCTATGGACATAGATATCTCTTAATTTCATGATTTGTTCAACAAATCTTCATGTCTTCCCAGGATAGCATTCATTGTCTTCATATTTCTTATTCTAGCAAAATGTTGGTGGTACTCATTCCCTGGCTCTCTATAATCACCCATCATTCCATCACTCACACCCACCTGATTCTTGCCTGAACCACCATGCCGTGAATGACCCATATATTTTATTCACACAAATCTGTTGGTCTCCTGCTAGATCTGATCTTTAACTCGTCAAAACATTAGAGTTGATTTAACCCTTGTTGAAAGTTTTTTTTTTTTCTTTTGCCCTTGACCTGGAATCTGTTTATACTCCTGACATTTTCTTCCCACTGCCCCTTGCCTTCTTCCTCTGCTCTACATGGAAGGCTTTACCTATGACATTTTATAATCTTCCTTAATTTTTCCACCTGCATTCTCTTTGCAGAAGATCACATCATTTCATCAAGCGCTCTATACATGTAATTGTACCAAAGTGGTTTTCTGTCTTTCACCTATGGCTTGGTGATTTCCAAAACACCATCAGCTTATTGCCAATTTCTTCTCTCCATCATATCAAGAACAAACATTCAATGTGTCTTTTCATGGAGATGGAGGGGAAGAGATGACAACAAACTCTGGCTCCAAGAGTGAAAGGAATGAGAATAAAATAGTATTCACTCTACCACTCAAGTCATTGAAACGATTGACATTTTTTTCTTCCTTTTCCTCAAGCTCAGTCATCATTCTGTTGGCCCTGGCTTAACTTAATTCCTTTCTTCTCACTAACATCTTTTTGTGATTTTTCCACTGCTACCACTCATTCTGGTGCTCTGCTTTATTGCAGCTCAGTACCCAAACTGGTCTCTCTCATTTGCAATATATTTTGCATGTCACCAGAATAACCCTCATAAAACACAATTTTCCTTAATCAAAAGCCTTCCTTAGTCCAGTGGTTCTCAGCCAGGGAGATGTGGCCCCTCACCCCTCTCCCTGGGACCTTTGACAATGTCTGGAAGCATTTTTAGTTATTACAGCTGAGGGCAGAGGTGCTACTGACATCTAGTGGGTGGAAGTCAAGGATGCTGCTAACCATCCCACAATGCACAGGACAACCCCGAAACAAATAATTATCTGATGCAAAATGTCACAACTATCAAAGTTGAGAAACCTTCCTTTAATCTAACATACATGCCCTCTGAATTTGGTTTGAAGGTACCCTCGCAATTGTATCATCCATTATTCCCTAATACCAGTACTACGCTCTCACCATCTGTCCATCACCCTTGAAACACGCCTGAAATATTTTGGTCTTCTGCTAGACAGGCACTTCCTTTTCTCTGCCTTTGGACATTAAAAAAATCTTTTTAGGGGCGCCTGGGTGGGTCAGTCGGTTAAGCGGCCGACTTCGGCTCAGGTCCTGATCTTGCGGTCCTGTGAGTTCGAGCCCCGCGTCCGGCTCTGTGCTGACTGCTCGGAGCCTGGAGCCTGTTTCGGATCCTGTGTCTCCCTCTCTCTGACCCTCCCCCGTTCATGCTCTGTCTCTCTCTGTCTCAAAAATAAATAAATATTAAAAAAAATTTTTAATCTTTTTAATCTTCTTCATGAAACTTTAATGTAGCTACCATGTTAAACAGTGATCCACATTTTCCTGTGCTGTGGGGAATATAAGCCCTTGCTGGTGGATCTGATTCTCTGGAGCAAATCATCAGTCAAAGCTCTGTCATGCTCTCCCAAAGCACCCTACATATCTACACGGAAATCATCTTGGACACATTAAAATACTAGGCAGATTTATCTAGCTGTTCAGATACAATCAGAGTGGACTATACAGAATTCTTAGGTGGGGGTGGGGGTGGGAGTGGGGAAAGTGATCTTAAGTCTACCAGAACTTTCTTTTAAATTCTGAAGTACACTCTATAAAGCCTAATGGCCCATTCTCAGTTCCCTTGTTTTTCTAATGAAGGTCTTCAAGGTGGAGGCTACCATGCCCTTTTACCACAGAGATACCTGCTTGGAGGCATTCACTTTACAACTCTGATGTGATACTTACAGACTTTTAATGTTCCCACCTAACATTTATGGTGTCTACAGTTTAGAATTTTGGATGCCAGACATTAGGATAGGGCATCTGATGAAACACTCAGACCTAAAGACTAGCAACCATGATCCTGAATGAATTGGGAGAGCATTTTATAATCATACTTTTATTCAGTGTTCTAGCAATTGCTCTCTTTCTTTCTTTCTTTTTCTCCTCTTCCCCCATCCCCTCCTTCTCCCTCTCGCCCTTCCCCTACGCTCCCCTCTCCTCCTCCCCCTCTGTTACTCTTCCTCCCCCTTCTCCTTCCCCTCCTCCTTCTTCTTCTTCTTCTTCTTCTTCTTCTTCTTCTTCTTCTTTCTTCTTCCTTTTTCTTCCTTCTTTAATTCTCAAAGGAAAAAAATAGGTCGAAAGAATTGCACAGACCAATCAGTTTTAGAAATGCTAAATAGTATATTTCACATTTGATAATTCATAAAACCCATTTGAGCGTAATGGACTTTGTGATATCCTGGGTTAAAAAGCAAATGCTACAAAGCTTAAACTATTCGAAGGTTTCTATATCTAGATAGCAGTGAATTCATATCAAAATTTCTCTTCACAGGATGTAGCCCGTTCAAGAGGAAAGAGGAATTTTTTGGTGTTGAGAAGGAGAGACCAGGAGACAAAAGAGAGAATGGAGAAGCCCCTGGGGAAATCAGAAATGGGACAGTAACATAGAAGAAATGAAATGCAGAAGCGAAGGCCTAATTATGGTTGGATAATCTTATGGTCAAAAGAAAAAGGCAGGAGGTTAAGACTATTGACAAAAGATGGTGAAGAGATGAACCTATACTGAATGGAATTCTTCCAATAAATTAAGAAAGAGATTAATTGAGACAATGTTGGAGCAGTGGGGCATAACAATGGCTGCACATTAGAAACACAGGAGGAGATTTTTACGACATGTGGATACTCAAAACTCTTACCAAATCAACTGAATCAGAATCCCTGAAGACTGGACTGAGGCAAATGCATTAAAAGGGAACATTTTTACTGATAACTGTAATATGTGTCAGGATTGAGAATCATTGTGATGTAAAGTTCATGAAATTTGACATGTTAACGAGGCTTAGAAAAGAGTGGAGGTGATGGAATAAAGTACCTGGAATGATATGAGGTAGTAGGGGAAAGTGGGATGTTTGAATCTGATATTTAATTAGTGGAGCAGTTCAGGTCACTGAAATTGAAAAGTTACGTAAATGAGAGATTTGTGCATGTAATGGTGAACACAATGCTTTCATGAACAGAGAGTGACTTTTCAAAATAGTCCATGAAAGACAGGCCATATCCCATAGAATGAAGTGAATTAAAAACATTCAATATTTTTCAAGGACCCTGGGACAAAGGAGAACAAAAAGTAACCATTTTAATATGGTTTCCTAGAAGTGGAAACAGAACAAGAGTTGCAGAGTGGTTTGTAAAAAGAAGGAGGAGGTGTTTGTTTACCAAACTGGTTTTGAAGGCATAGTAGAAAAGGCTGTTGCCATCATACTTGGTTAGTTATTCTGTATGGGGCATCTAAATTGGGAAGCATCAATCACACTAAGACCAACTTAAGGATGCTTGGGACACTATTAGTGATCACCTAGCATTCTTTGTCATACCATGTAACTCTAAACAAGTCATTTAACCTCTATGCCTCAGTGATCTCTTCTATAAGATGGAAATAATTTTAATAACCCCCAACTAGAATTGCTAGAGGTTATTGGTTAAAACCTTAATAATGCCTATAGTATAGTAAAGAAAGAGTCCATATTATGTGTTAATATTGAATATACATTATATCATGGTGTCAGGCATCTAATTTTGAGCATCAAGTATAAAATTTGTCCTACAAATGTTTATACACATGTTATATCACCCACAATGCCCCTATAAGGTAAATTCCATGAATATATTCCATAATAGAAAAAGCAAGTGCTAAGATCATGTAGGGAAAGAATCTGAGGATGAGCTGACTCTAAATCCATGACCTTCTAGTACCAGATTGCTTCTGCATCCAATTCCCTTGTAGATAAGGTAAGCTAAAGGTGTGTGTGTGTGTGTGTGTGTGTGTGTGTGTGTGTGTGTGCGCGCGCGCGCACGACCATGTAAGAAACAGTCTATATGCCTCTATAAACATTATAAAATTGCTACCCAGTGTTCTACATTCAAAGAATGATTTTCATGCCCTGCTACACTTCTGCCAAACAGTTCATATATTATAATTATAATGGGCAAAAGCATTCATCAGTTCAGAATTGACTTCACAGAATGATAGTGGAAATACCTGTAAAACAAAATTCAATTAAGCCTAAGTAATATACCCCAAATTTTTAAATAAATAACTAGTGAAGAAAATTATTTAGTCAACTATGGATAGTGTTCCTGCAAAAGGAAATCTGAAGGGCTTCGGTGTTAATATTCCAAGCATTCTACTATAATTTAAGCAAACAGAGCAATTCTAACAAGCTTTCAACATAGCACATTACTATAAAAATGTAAGAACACTTTGAGTTTTTAGCTTACCTTAGGGGAATTAGTAATTTGCTAATACATGCTTTGTAAATGGACACCAAAAGGGCAAATATACTAGGTAGACATCTCTTTTTCTCTCTTTCACTCACACACACACACACACACACACACACACACACACACAGTATTCTAGAATTTTAAAATACCCTACATCTACATATTTAGCGTGTTATTTTCTTTCTGGTATGCCTGAGTTCTCTTAGTTAGAAATCTGTTCTTAAGCCCTTCTCTGCTGAATAGTCCAAACCTGAATCCTATAGCAATGTGAGATGACAAGCTGTGTTCTGTGAATTTGTTGTAGATGCCAAGCTGTTCACCTCATCATGGAAGCTCCCCAGAAAAGGGTGAGAGAAACTGGGACACATTCTCTTCTAAACCAGTGTACCATGCAAGTATTACTTTCTAAAGAGGGCATGATGTGAAAAATTTGGTCAAGCACTGATATACCCCACGCTGACCCTCAAAGGTGGCTGCTTTTCCAACCATCCTCCCCCCCCAGTCTCACTTGCTGGACCGAACACCACATTTTGTAATTTCGTCAGTAGAATCAAAAGTCCTTGTGTCCTTCAATAACAGTGTGACAGTTCATGAAAATAGAACCGTGGTTGACCCTGCTAAGCTTGGGACCATAGAAGCAGGCAGCCCATTATGTCTGCTAAAACTTTCCAGATCACCGCCCACTCAGTCTCCTCTCTGTGAAATCTCCATCTTCAGTTCCTGTTCATTGATGTTACCACGATCAGTCTGTTTGTTTTTAATAAATGCATGTATGCTTTTACTTTTTATTTTTTTATTTTTTTAAGTTCATTTATTTATTTTGAGAGAGAAACAGAGACAGAGCATGTGAGCAGGGGAGGGGCAGTTAGAGAGCAAGAGAGAGAGAAAGAGACAGAGAGACAGAGAGAGAGAGAGAGAGAGAGAGAGAGAGTGAGAGAGAGAGAGAGAGAGAGAGAGAGAATCCCAAGCAGTTTCTGCACCGTCAGCACCGAGTGCAAGGTGGGGCTGGAACTCACAAACCATGAAATCATGACCTGAGCTGAAACCAAGAGTCTGATGCTTAACCGACTGAGCCACCTAGGCACCCCAGTAAATGAATTAATGGCTTAATTGGTCTAAATTTGTTTGGAAAAAGTGAACATTCTGTTTGCTGGGTACAAAATTAGATATTTGTGTTTTTCATTATAATTAAAAACTTCACCTGTTTTTATTTTATTGTAGTTTTAATGTTCATGATTGAATGTCACAGAATGATTATAGGTTTTTTTGAGTGTTTTTAAATTTGTATTTGGTTTTTTTTCTACTTTAAAATTTTTTTAATTTAATTTATTTTTTTAATTTACATCCAAGTTAGTTAGCATATAGTGCAACAATGATTTCAGGAGTAGATTCGTTAATGCCCCTTACCCATTTAGCTCATCCCCCTTCCCATAACCCCTCCAGTAACCCTCTGTTCTCCATATTTAAGACTCTTTTATGTTTTGTCCCCCTCCCTGTTTTTATATTATTTTTGCTTACCTTCCCTTATGTTCATCTGTTTTGTCTCTTAAAGTCCTCATATGAGTGAAGTCATATGATATTTGTCTTTCTCTGACTGACTAATTTCACTTAGCATAATACCTTCTAGTTCCATCCACATGGCAAGACTTCATTCTTTTTTGATTGCCAAGAAATACTCCATTGTATATATATACCACACCTTCTTTATCCATTCATCCATCGATGGACATTTGGGCTCTTTCCATACTTTGGCTATTGTTGATAGTGCTGCTATAAACATTGGGGTCCATGTGCCTCTTTGAAACAGCACACCTGTACCCTTTGGATAAATACCTAGTAGTGCAATTGCTGGGTCATGGGGTAGTTCTATTTTTAATTTTTTGAGGAACCTCCATACTGTTTTCCAGAGTGGCTGCACCAGTTTTCATTCCCACCAGCAGTACAAAAGAGATCCTCTTTCTCTGCATCCTCGACAACATCTGTTGTTGCCTGAGTTGTTAATGTTAGCCATACTGACAAGTGTGAGGTGGTTCCTCATTGCGATTTTGATTTGTATTTCCCTGATGATGAGTGATGTCAAGCATTTTTTCATGTGTTGGTTGGCCATCTAGATGTCTTCTTTGGAGAAGTGTCTATCCGTGTCTTTTGCCCATTTCTTCACTGGATTATTTGTTTTTTGGGTGTGAAGTTTGATAAGTTCTTTATAGATTTTGGATACTACCCCTTTATCTGATATGTTGTCTGCAAATATTTTCTCCCATTCTGTCTGTTGCCTTCTAGTTTTGCTGATTGTTTCCTTCGCTGTGCAGAAGCTTTTTATTTTCATGAGGTCCCAATAGTTCATTTTTGCTTTTGTTTCCTTTGCCTCTGGAGACGTGTTGAGTAAGAAGTTGCTGCAGCCAAGATCAAAGAGGTTTTTGCCTGCTTTCTTCTCAAGGATTTTAATGGCTTCCTGTCTTACATTTAGGTCTTTCATCGATTTTGAGTTTATTTTTGTGTATGGTGTAAGCAAGTGGTCCAGGTTCATTTTTCTGCATGTTGCTGTCCAGTTTTCCCATCACCACTTGCTGAAGAGACTGTCTTCATTGGATATTCTTTCCCGCTTTGTCAAAGATTAGTTTCCCCTACATTCGTGGGTCCATTTCTGGGTTCTCTATTCTGTTCCATTGATCTGAGTGTCTGTTTTTGTGCCAGTACCATCCTGTCTTGATGATTACAGCTTTGTAATACAGCTTGATGTCTGGGATTGTGATGCCTCATGCTTTGGTTTTCTTTTTCAAGATTGCTTTGGCTATTAGGGGTCTTTTGTGGTTCCATACAAATTTTAGGATTGTTTGTCCTAGCTCTGTGAAGAATGCTGGTGTTATTTTGATAGGGATTGTTGCATTGACTCCGTAGATTGCTTTGGGTATTATTGACATTTTAACAATATTTGTTCTCCCTATCCAGGAGCATGGAATATTTTTCCATTTTTCTGTGTCTTCTTCAATTTCTTTCATAAGCTTTCTATAGTTTTCAGTATATAGATTTTTCACCTCTTTAGATTTATTCCTATTTTATGGGTTTTGTTGCACTTGTAAAAGGGATTGATTCCTTGATTTCTCTTTCTGTTGCTTCATTATTGGTGTATAGGAATGCAACCGATTTCTGTGCATTGATTTTATATCCTGCAACTTTGCTGAATTCATGGATCAGTTCTAGCAGTTTTTTGGTGGAATCTTTTGGGTTTTCCATATAGAGTATTATGATTATAGATGTTTTAAACGTGTACTTTCATTTTTTATCAACTTATACTTTAAGTTTGGGTAAAGAAAATGTTTTTATATAGGTGTAGAAATGAACGTGACTGCTGTGTATTTATGGTTAATTGAATAATTTATAAATAAGAAATCCCTCTGGTCCTATTAATATCTTCAACTTGAATTGCATTTTGTGTCATATTAATATTGGTACATCTATTTTTTGTTTTTATTCTTAGTGATATTTCATATTTCCTACATTTCTACTTTTTATTTTGCTGCCTTAAACTTTTGAGTTTTTTATAGAGAATGCAATCGTGATGTTTTCTGATTTCTTGTATGCATACTTTTTTGTGTAAATAATTTTTTAATTTAATGCTAGTATTTCTGGGTATGAGATTCTAATTCACACAGTAAGTTCCACATATACTTTGACGTTATTGTTCAATTGTATTTTTACAATAGATAACAGATCTTTTTATCATTTCAGAAGTTTGTTTTCTTTATCCTAAATTTTTCAGAATTTCACCACAGTGTATCTAGATATTGATCTTTACTATATTAACACTGTTTTGTACTATGAAGTGATAACTTGATAATCTGTGAAGAAAGTATACTTTCCAATTTAAATATTTTTTAGGTTAATATTTTTTATTCTATCCTTATCTTTTGACTTTTCTTTCCCAGATGATACCATTTTCCCTTTTCTGCCATGTTTTAGGACTATCTAAAATTAATCACTGTCCGACTCTCTTTTATTCATCTGCTTTGTGAGTGTGTGTGCATGTGTGCACCCACATATATTCGTGTATGTGATTATGTTTCAGGTGTCACACTGATCTTTTTGCATTGCTGTCTTGTATGACACAATATTCTATTTAAATTCTGAGGATAGGCATTATCCTTATTTTTAAATTTCTTTATTTGAACTTCTGATTCATTTTCTCACTTACTAGTCCTTTTACTAATTTTCTTTTGGCCTTGGTTCTAATTCCCTCAAATGTTGGCCATTTGGGCTATATTTGCTGTCTTTTGTGTCCTAGAATTCCTATTTAATCACGACTGTAGGGACAAGCTTTGATTATACATGACTGCCTCTAGTGATGGTTAGGAGTAGGGTATAAGAGCTATACTAAAAGTTGGGGAAGTGCTAGAGGCTCGTCAGCTCATTGCATGATCACTACATCCCTCATGAGTCATGGTCTCCAAGGAGATATGTCTCTGGGGAGAGTAAGTACGCCCTCGAAGTGTCCCACATCACCACTTTGACTATTGCTCCTGGGGTCTTTTCTCCTCTCACATCCACTGGCTGTGATCTTGCCCTCCACAAGAAGAAAAATATCTCTTCTAACAGTCATATTTTTCTGTTTCGCTTTCAAAGGCTTTTGTCATTCAGAAATACCTCAACATTTTGGTTTGCTAATAACATCCTTCATCGTCTTCCAGAATATTATGTATCATGTTTTCACTTGTTGAAAGGATTTTTTTTTACAGAAAAACAATTATAGACTTAGGCATTCAACTTACATTCTTTGTTCAATTGTAAATGTTTCCTTAAGTCTTTTATGTGCTTATTAAAGGCATTTTGTTATCTATCTATCTATCTATCATCTATTTATTCTGCTAGCAATTGCTTCAAATATTGGCTCTTTTACTATCTGTGTTAATTCCACAAATCACATACCTTTTGAAGCTTTTACTTCCACTCTTGCAAAGTGGGAATAATTCCCCACACTTTAGAGCCTTGGGAGGAATTTTAGGTTAAGAATGCCACGTGAAAATACCTAGTGCCCTGACCTAATTTCAACCCTCAACAGATGTCAGTTTCCCACTGTGATTTCTCCCTGTTTTGCATATGTACATGCATAATCCACTACAGATCGGTCTGTAATTCTGGGAGGCAGGCATCACTGCCTTACATTGTCCGCTCTGTAACACTCAATGTAGGACATACCCTTAAAAAGGCCTAGTTCAGTAAGTACATTATGTAGAAAGCAAGAGTTCTAGAAAGTGGCTGTATGTGCTGAATTCCCAGCATTCCAGAGATGACAGAACCAGATGAGAAAAGCTGCTTCTCGCTGCTTCTTGACAGGTTCTTCTTTAAACACCTACCTTTCTCCTTTTCCATCTTGCCCCCTTGTTCATGATCTCTTTTCACTAAGTAATTAAAAAAAGATATGATCCGACTTCTAATTCCTATACCCTTTCACTGTTGGGAAGTGATAAAAGTACACAGGAGCATTTAGGTGTTTGGTGGGGGGAAAGGCAAGAGCACACGTGAAGATGGCAAGTCGATTTTTATCACTTGCCCTTTTGAAAGGTTGCCCTGTGAGCGGAGCTCCTGATAGAAGGCTTGCAGGTTGGATCTCAGAAAGCAGCTTTAACGTGTCTATTTCTAGAACTCTACCTAACGGTGAAAATGTTTAGTTTTAAATGTCAGACAACTTGTTCCAAAATGCTTTAGACAATTATGAATTCATTAATGTATGTAATAGGAAGCCTAGAGGTAACATAGCTTTAAGACTCACTGAAAATCTACGTTTTTGGACCTCTCTGCTCTGTAATCTGCATTATTGGCTGTATGTTTTTCCTTTGTGCATAACTTACATTAAGCATGTTGTTGTATATTACTTTGTTGATATCCTGATGGAAGTAAAGCTTGTGTTCACTTAATCTTTGTTTACTGTAAGAGAAACATTTCCTCCTATCTTACAGCAACCTTCCTTGTATGTTATCTGCTAGCATGCAGTTACATGCTTAGCCCTGAACTATTCGCTGTTAATAAAATTATTGTGAGACTAATCAGGCTCCCTTCTGAGCAGTTTCCCCAATGGCATTGCTTGCTATTTCATGTGGCTTAACCACAATATCCACCGTACTCATGATAATGCCTCATTATTATCTCCTTACCTATAATTTGAATGCCTTTATTTCTGTTCTTGCTTAAACACACAATATAAATTTAGAATAGTAGTTAATCAAACTTTAGAGTGCTGGGTGAGTTTTTAGATATTTGCTGATCCTGAAATTCTTAAAAATCCATGAGTTGGCAGGCGAATTTTGATTCAAAATTTAAATGTTGTGCAATTGCAGATAACTCTTTTCAAATGTGACATCGATACAGATCCTCTTGTTAGCATCTAAAAATAGTCTTTTTAGGCAATAAATTCATTACAGTCAAACTCTACTCTCCTATGGAATGTAAAATTTGAATATTATTAATACCATGATGTTGTTCAATGTTTGAGTAATTTTGAGAGCAGGAAACTTGAATTCCATAGTCGTCATGTAAGCACTGAAGTACCCTTGGGGTTATGTGAGGTGGAGAACTGTTAAAATCTTCTGGGATTTGATGCTTACGTAATGGTAAATCCAACATACCCCTTAATCTCTTGGGATTCTGAAAAATACACCAAAGTACACAACACAACAAGAGATTCTTGGATGCTATAATCCTGAGACTTTCTTTATCTTTCATTAGTTCTTTCTGGAAGTAAAACTTCTGGATACTTGATGTGCTAGTTGCCAATAAGAAAATTGTTTCTTGTGATTTTTTTTTCAAGTATTCAACTCCCTCTCACAAACTGCCTAGAAGGGACATGATCTGAAAAATCATAGGACACTTACTAAAGGAATAGATATCACTGAATATATATTCCTCTTTCACATATCACTTCTGTTTTTTAATTTTTTGAGTACAGTGTGTCTGGGTGGTTCAGTCAGTGAAGTGTCCAACTTCTGCTCAGCTCATGATCTCACAGTTCATGAGATCGAGCCCCGCGTTGGGCTCTCTGCTGTTAGCACAGAGCCCACTTTGGATTATCTGTTTCCCTCTCTCTCTCTCTCTCTCTGCCCCTACCCCACTCACACTCTCTCTGCCTCTCTCAAAAATAAACATTAAAAAATAAATAAAATTTTTGCGTACATTGCAAAATGTATTATATCCAATACTATTCTGGGCACTGAACATAATGAATAAATAAGAGTTTGTATCTGCTTTAAATAACTTATAAAACTGAGAAGGAGAAAAACATTAACAGATACATGTATTAGAGAAATGGAAGAAACGTCCTGTTACAACAGCAAGAGGGTTGAGTCTAGGGTATATACCTAAGAGTGGAATTGCTGGGTCGTGAGATGTACAGACACTCAACCTCATTGCTCTCTGAAATCCTTGGATCACTTCATGGTCCAAAAGCAAAGGGAAAAATCAGTTGTAAATGTTTTAAGATATTTATTAATTGTAGAAAATAAAGGATTTCAAATAAGCTTTCTATTCAAGAGATTAAAAAATACTCTCAGAAACCCAAGTTAAATATGATGGAAAAATAATTATACAGATAAAGAAAGCAATAGAAGAGAACATTAAGAAAAACAAACAGTCAAATTCCCTATATCACTCTGGTGTCAGTTATCCTGGGCTCACTTCTCTAAAAATTCTCCAAACACATCCCTGACTCAGTGTCTATATGACTAAGGTCATGAACCCTGGAGCCAAATTGCTTTGACTGGAAAGTGAGTTTTAATTATTCATCTCTAAAATCGAGGTATTTATAGTACAAAACTTCTGTAATAGAGTGAGGATGAAAATAGTTAATGCAGAGTGAGTATCTGGAGTATTTCTTGGCATACTTTGAACACTCAACAAATATCAGCTAAGACAGTACTAACACTTTGGTAGCCCAGTTAAGAGTACAGATTCTGGATCCAGATGGCCTGAGCTCTAACGCTATCCTTGTGGCAAGTAAGTCAATGTCTCTGGACCTCAATTTTCTTACCTATAATATCAGGGTACATAACAGTACCTGCCACGTAGGGCTGGTAGGACCAAGTCAGATGGTGCATATAAAATATTAAGAATAATGCAACAACCTATAGTAAGCATTCAGTGTATTTCAGTTTATAGTGTTAGCATCGATATAGCTTGCTATTTTGGCTCTTTCTTGCTTTCTAAATAGCTGATCTTTCCTACCTTCCAGATCTGACCTCAGATGTAGTTTTCTGATGCTCAGAATAAATGTATTATTGCTAACGCTGTGGCAAGCAGGGTTTTGGGCGAATGTTAAAAAATAATTTAACTGTTGTCAGAAGAAAAAAATCTGATTTTTAAACATATTTTAGAAATATTTTATTTTGAATAATATATGAGTGATTGGTCCAGAGGATGGTCCCGAGGATTTGTGGTAATTAGTTTGAAACTAGCATGGCTGATAACTGGTTAATACTTACCTCCTGCATCACCTATGGTGCCTCACAAAGTCACTCTATTTTAACATCTGACTCATTCCCTTCTTATCATTTCATGTCATATAAAATTACCATTTTGATTACTTTACCTTCTTATTGCCTATCTTTTCCCTAGAATATGAGTTTAATGAAGGAAGCATTTAATTTATTTTGTTCATCACTTGACCTACCTCCTGGAACAGAGGCACTTAGATGCTTCTGTTTAGATTATAGAGTAGTTGCTAAGAGGTCACCACAGGACTTCCATAGACCCCACACCCAGTTGCCTATATCACTGATACCTTACATGATACATTTGATAAAATTCATAAACTAAATGGTACACTATAATTAACTAAAGTCCACACTCTATTCAAATATCCTCAGTTTTTATGTAATGATGTCTTTTTTTCTATTCCAGGATCCCATCCAGTATAAACATAGCAGTTGAGTTTCTTTAGGAACCTCTGGTCTGTGAAAGGTCCTCAGACTTTCCTTGTTTTCTCGGACTTTTCCTTGTTGATCTGGATTTTGAGGGGTTCAGCTTAAGTATTTTGTAGAATGTTTTTCAATTGGGATTTGAGGTGTTTGATGTTTTTCTCATCTTTAGACTGGAGTTATGGGTTTTGGGGAGGAAGGCCACAGAGGTAAGGTGCCATTTTCATGATATCATATCAAAGGCATCTAACATCACCACATTCATCTTGATCACAATGCTGAGATATTGTTCGTTAGATTTCTTCAACAAGCACTTACCCTTTTTCTCCCCTTCTGTACTGTATCCTTTGAAAGGAAGCTAATGTGCATTGCTGACATTTATGGTGTGGGGAGGCATGCTCTATCTTTTTCAGGGCAGGATCTTTAAGAAAGTTATTTGAAATTCTTCTGCACAGGCTTGTTTTCCTAAATATTTATGTATTTCATCATTCGTTTATTTAAAGTATTATCAGTACAGAGATATATAATATACTTGATAAACATACTTTAGACTACAATCCAAATCTATGTTATTTATTTTGAGGCTCAAAGTATTCTAGCTTGGCCTTTGGAGTAGTTTTTTTTTTTAATTTTTGCAACCAATTTATTTTTTTTTATTTTTTTTCAATATATGAAATTTATTGTCAAATTGGTTTCCATACAACACCCAGTGCTCATCCCCAAAGGTGCCCTCCTCAATACCCATCACCCACCCTCCCCTCCCTCCCCCCCCCCCCATCAACCCTCAGTTTGTTCTCACTTTTTAAGAGTCTCTTATGCTTTGGCTCTCTCCCACTCTAACCTCTTTTTTTTCCTTCCCCTCCCCCATGGGTTTCTGTTAAGTTTCTCAGGATCCACATAAGAGTGAAAACATATGGTATCTGTCTTTCTCTGTATGGCTTATTTCACTTAGCATCACACTCTCCAGTTCCATCCACATTGCTACAAAGGGCCATATTTAATTCTTTTGCCTTTGGAGCAGTTTTGGTTGGTTCCTGTGCTCCCTTGACATAGCACCATCTCTCTTTCTTTCTTTCTTTCTTTCTTTCTTTCTTTCTTTCTTTTGGCCTGCTTTCTGGGATTACATGATCTTCCAAGATCCTCTGGAGTATTTCCCGCCTCAGTCCCCAAATCAGTAATTTCTGAAAAGAGGTCTATTTCCTTTAATTGGAGAATGGCCATGCAAACCAAGATCTGGGCATTGAGTATGTTCAGTGCTGCTGGGATGTCATCACTTCTAGACTTTCTCACCTGACACAGTAAGGAAATACACCTGTGTACACTAACCATAAACACATCCACCAATACTTTTATGCCTAATCATCTATGTCTTTATTCACTAACCATGCATTCGTAGTGATGTATTCAAGTCAAATTCATAACCACATGAATCATTCTAGCCTCCCGCCTTGTTTCTCTACAACTTTCCTCTCCTGTGAGGAGAAGCCTGTCTTGCACTTTCTGCCATCCATTCATCTAATCTCTCAAGTGCAGCAACATTGTATAGAAGTGTCAGAAATGTTAGACTATACCCCCATGGGAAACAACTGTATTGGGTAGATTATAGTGCTTACACATTGTTTCTTTTAGTTCTATAGACTCTGTTCCTTTCCAGGGAAACTTAGGTCAGCACCTTCCTCCCCACTCCCTTCAGTTAGCAGGCTGCATGCATTTGCAAGACTGCTAGATTGTCATGTCATAGTCTACATCCTCTCCTGGTATCTCCCAACCCCCTTAACTGAGTCTTTGGAAGTTTGCTCACTTTAAAGTCCATACTTTATGCTATAAAGTTCCCTTCCTCCAACTGAACCACTAACAGCTGCTGACCTTTGATTTTCCTGAATGTCCTATAATTGGAATCATGCAGTATGTAGCATTTTCAGGCTAGCTTATTTCATTTAGCAACGTGCATTGAAAATTCATCCACCTGTTTTCATGAGTTGATAGTTTACTTCTTTTTATGCTTAATAATACTCTATGATGTAGATATGCTGCACTGTATTTATTCGTTCACCAATGTAAGGGCATTTTGGTGGCTTCCTGTCTTTTTTAAAAAGCTTATTTATTTATTTTGAGGCAGGGGAGTGTGTGCAAAGAGAGAGAGAGAAAGAATCCCAGGCAGGTTCTGCATTGTCAGGGCAGAGCCGGACAGGAGGCTCCATCTCACAATCTTAAGATCATGACCTGAGCTGAAATCAAGAGTCTGATGCTTAACTGACTGAGCCACCCAGGCGCCCCTATGTGGTGGCTTCCGGTATTGAGTGATCAAGGAGAAAGCTGCCGTAAACCTTCCCATGCAGCTCTTCGCGTAAACAATTTTTCGAGCCAGTTGGTAAATACAGACAAGCACTATGGCCACATGATATGGTGAGACAATGTTTAGCTTTGTGATTAATTGCCAAATTGTCTTCCAAAGTGGCTGTACCATTTTGAATAGCCTCTCATAAGGAAGGAGAGGTCCTTCACATTCTCATCAGCAATTTGGAATGTCAGATTCGGATTGTAGCCTTTCTCGCTGGTGTGTGTTAGCATATCATTGTTGTTCTAATATACATTTCCTGAATAAAAAAATCATGTTGAACTTCTTTTCATATGTTTATTTGGCATCTGTATATATATATTTTAATGAAGTCTGTTCGGATCATTTGCTCTTTTTTTTTTTAAACATTTTATTCATTTTTGAGAGACAAAGACAGAGTGCAAGTGTGGGAGGGTCAAAGAAAGAGGGAGACACAGATTCCTAAGCAAGCTCCAGGCTCTGAGCTGTCAGCACAGAGCTTGATGCAGAGTTTGAACCTCCAAACTGTGACATCATGACCTGAGCTGAAGTTAGACGCTTAACCAACTGAGCCACCCCTGACTTGCTCTTTTTAAAATTGTGCCCCTGACTTGCTCCTTTTAAAATTGTGCTGTTTCTTTTCTCATGTTTCATACTAAGTGATTTTTTTATGCATTTTGGATAGAAGTTCTTCATCAGTCATGTGTTTTGAAAATGTTTTCTCCCAGTCTGTAGCTTGTCTTTTGATTTTCTTAACCGAGACCTTCATAGAACAGTTTTTATTTATTTTATTTTTATTATTTTTTTAAATTTATTTATTTAAATTCAAGTTAGTAAACATACAGTGTAGTATTATTTCAGGAGTAGAACCCAGTGATTCATCACTTATTATAACACCCAGTGCTCATCCCAACAAGTGACCTTCTTAATGCCCATCACCCTTCTAGCCCATCCCCCACCTACCTCCCCTCCAGCAACACTCAGTTTATTCTCTGTATTTAAGAGTCCTTTATGGTTTGCTCCCCCACACCCTGTTTTTAACTTATTTTTCCTTCCCTCTCCCTATGTTCATCTGTTTGGTTTCCTAAATTCCACATATGCGTGAAATCATATGATACTTGTCTTTCTCTGACTGACATATTCACTTAGCATACTAACCTCTAGTTCCATCCACATTGTTGCAAATGGCAAGAGTTCATTTTTTCTTTAAAAAAATGTTTTAATGTTTATTTATCTTTGAGATATATATAGAGAGACAGAGTACAAGTGGGGGAGAAGTAGAGAGAGAGAGGGGGACACAAAATCCCAAGCAGGCTCCAGGTTCTGAGCTGTCAGCACAGAGCCTGATGCAGGGCTCAAACCCAAGAGCCATGAGATCATGACCTGAACCGAATTCAGATGCTTAACTGACTGAGCCACCAAGGTGCCCCTAGAGTTCATTCTTTTTGATCGTGGAGTACTGTTCAACTATCTCTCTATACCGCATCTTCTTTATCCATTCATCACTCGCTGGACATTTGGGCTCTTTCCATAATTTGGCTATTGTTGATATAGCAGCAGCAGTTTTAATTTTAATAAAGCCCAACCCCAATTTTATTTTCATGAATCATGTTTTGATGTTGTGTCTAAAAGCTACCACCAACTCTAAGGTCAAAAGAATTTCCTCCTACATTTCCTTTTATAAGTTTCATAGTTTTGCACTTCACAATGAGATCTGACATATTTTTAGGTAATTTTTTGTGAAAGTTTTGTGGCTAGATTCACCTTTTTTTTTTCTTTTTGCATATGTCCAGATATTACATTTGTTGAAGAGATTGTCCCTTCTCCATTGAATTGTCTTTTTTCTTCATCAAAGATCAGTTGACTCTACTGGTGTGCTTCCATTCCTAGGCTTTCCACTCTGTTCCACTGAGTAGAAGACATCTATATGTCTTTTCATTTGTTAATACCACACTGTCTTAATTGTTACAGCCTTATTAGGTTTGAGGATTTTCTAGTGGTCTATATTCTAACATTTTCTTTTCTGGGCTGGGTGCATTCTAGTTAAACTCTTGAATGCATTTTTCATTTCTGTTACAGTGTTTCTCATTTGTAGAATTTGGTTTGGATTCTTTCTTGGATGTAAATTGCATCTATTTTATTACATTACTCATTCACTGTTGCGTGTTGTCTACTTTCTTCATAAGAGCTCTTAACGTATTAATCATAGTTATTTTATAGTTCCTGCCTGATAATTCCCACATCTGTGCCATATCTGAGTCTTATTTTGCTCTTTGCTTTTTCTCTCCACACTCCCATATTCCTCCATCTGGCATGCCCCACATGTTTGTTTGTTTAATATTGGCCATCTTTTATGAGGATAGTATCAAAGGTAAATAGTGTGTTAGATCTTATGTTATTTGGGTAAGAATTGGGCCATATTTAATGTTTTCTTTAGGTTCCAAAGACTTCAAATTTATCATGTCCTTGTATTGACATGATCCAAATCCTGATTTGCATTTTCCTAAGGACTACTTCTTTTTTTTTAAATGTTTACTTATTTTGAGAGAGGGAGAGAGAGCGCATGCAAGTAGTAGAGGGGCAGAGAGAGAATTTCAAGCAGGCTCCACACTGTCAGCATAGAGCCTGATGTGGAGCTTGAACTCACATACCTGGAGATTATGACCTGAGCCAAAATCGAGCGTCAGATGCTTACCTGACCGAAAACCCAGGCACCCCCTAAGAACTACTTCTTAAATAACATCTGTGCTTTACAGCAATCTCAGGTGTAATCCCTCCTACTTCATTGGAGCTCTGTTGGAATGGTGGTCAGGTATGGCAAGGGGAAATCTTCTTTGATCTTGTGATTAAATCTCAGTCTTTTACTGGGCCTGTGTCTCTGGGCTATAGCCTTCACAAAGACTTCTCTAATGATATAGGGCTACAGTGGGATACATGCCCTTCTTCCATCTGGGATAAGGTTCTGGTACAGTATTTTCTCCTGGAGAGTAGGCATTTGCTATGGAAAATACTTTAGGTATATTACAAAATGGTTACTCCTTTCTTCCCTTAGCCTGAGACATGAGGAAATCTTTCCAGGATCCTTACTGTGAGAACCTGGTAGGTTTCATGGAGGTAAAACCCATGAAGGTGAGAGAAGTCTGTAAGGCTGCCACACCAGGAGCTTCTCATTTTCAAATGAGTCCACACTGAAACTCCAGCAATTCATCAAAATTACTGTTTCACTCTTCCTACTACTTGAGAGCTCTAGCAACTTCTGCTACAGGTAAATAGACCTCATGTATGAGTCTCTGGGTTCATTTGTCTCCAACGGTCGGGAAAGCAGTTTGTCCTGTGACCACAGTTTTCTGATCAGTCAAAAGAAACTCCTTCGCTTTAAGTTTTTCACCACATTTGTGTTGTAATGATGGAGACGGACCTTCCATGTTCTTTCCAGAGCAGGGTTAAAACCGAAAGTCTCCAGTAATGATGTTTTTTAAAGCTCACGAAAAATGTGACCTTAAACATACCAATATAAACATACCTTTTGAGAAGTATGACCAAGAATAAATAGAAAGGAGACACAATTTAATGAAATCAGTATGAGAGAGTTTAACAGCTACAGATGTGTAGGGTATTAAACTACTACTTACAGCTTCTTAGCAAAATTTGAAAATCTACATAAATGGATGATTTCTAAGAATAAATACATTTGTACAGTACAGAGGTAATTTTAGAAAAGACATTATTACTTTGGGTAAGTAATGGTGGTCAGGTATGGCAATGAGTATTCTCCAATGAGTATAAAAGATACTAAGCTGTCACTCTATCCATATAAATGAGACAACTTTTGATGGTTTTACAAGTGATGGCTATCAAATTTCTATTGCTAGATAATTTTCATATAATATAAACTCTTCCAGGTGTGATGGAACCTTGCCCACTCATTTTAATTTTTATTTCCAAATCAGACAACTCTACCATAGGTATCTATGAATGTAGACATAATACATATTCACACACAATCTACTCATCTCTCATAGAAGAAGCTCACTTATAAACATTAGTTCCAAAATGTTGTTAAATCCTGTTAAATCTTATCAATCAATATTGGATTGGAAATGCTAATGTAATTACATTTAAAAATCAGATATGTAAACATGAGGAAAGAAGGTGAAACTGTCATCCCAGTATATTATCATAAAACTACAAAAAAATTTATTAGTTTACCATACATACAATAATGAGATATTTTTCTATAGATAACACTTGTCATAGAAAACACAACTTTTCCCTGTATTTTAATAGAAATCAGTAGCAAATGTAAGTGGAAAGCAAATCTATTTTAAATCAAAATCAAAGTCTAGAAAATACCCACTCGTGACCAGCAATAATAAAGATCTACATGAAATGGAAACAAACATGTAAACAAATACTAATAATTAGGGATCACAAAGTTGCTGGCCCATCAGTTTAAAAAGTTTTTTGAACAGTAGAATGTTTAAAAAAAAAAAGCAACAGATTATACGACTAATACAAATACACATAGCACATGTACTACAATTCCTACAATCTATCACTTCCTATTCTTTTACTCCTGGTCAGTTTCTTTGTTTGACATTATACCTTCTCATTGAAGGTATTGGTATTAGCCATTCCTGCTATAGATATTTTCTAGAAACCTAACTATTGACAGAATTGTGTAGTATATTTTAAAAAAAGACTTTGTATTTTATAAGCAATTCCCCTTCAAATTAATCTATAACTTTTATATAATGACAAATTTGTAATTCCTAAATGTAATAACCCCAATCAGTAACCGAACATGGTTTTTCATGCAACTTTAATTTTTTTAATGTTTATTTAGTTTTGAGAGAGAGACAGAGTGTGATCGGAGCAGAGGCAGAGAGACAGGGAGACACAGAATTCAAAGCGGGCTCCAAACTCTGAGCTGTCAACACAGAGCCTGATGTGGGGCTCAAACCCGCAAGCTGTGGGATCATGACCTAAGTGGAAGTCGGACGCTCAACTGACTGAGCCACCCAGGTGCCCTATGCAACTTTAAAAGTTGATCTTAAATATCATACAGAAGGGAAAAACATGCACGTATAGTTATGACAATTTTGAAGATGGCTTGTCATAGAATTTGCATGACCAGAAGAAGGCACATTAGAAGTTAATCAACTGAAAGCAATGTGGCATTAGCATAGCCAATAAATTGACATTGATATAATAAATAAACCATCTCAAATATGTTGGGGACAATATGTCCTTTTCAATAAATTTGGGATCATTGATTGTATATAGTTGATAAGATATTCAATTACTCTATTAATAAAAAGAAAGTTGTTATGGTGAGATTTAAGTGTACAAAAAACAAAACAAAACAAAACAAAAAACCCACCCCAACCCCTAGCCTTAACAAACTAAAAAAAGATATTTAAAGAAACTTTAGGAGAATATATTTGTAAGTTTGGGAATGAGATGACATTTTTAACACAACATAGAATGAAGAGCCACAATTGGCTAAAATTACCATATTAAAATTCAAACATTGTATTCAAAAAGACAATAGATAGATTGTGCAAACTTACTACAAACACATATAAGTGACAAAGAATTAATATCCAGAATATATGGAAGGTTTCTTAAAAAAACAATCCATTGAAAAAATACCAAGAAAGCAGGGTGCCTGGGTGGCTCAGTCTGTTAAACATCAGACTCTTGACCCTTCATTTTGGTTGAAGTCATGATCTCAAGGTTTGTGAGATCAAGCCCTGTGTAGGCTCTGTGCTGACTGTGCAGAGACTGCTTAGGATTCTTTCTCTCTGCCATACTCATTCTCTCTCTCTCTCTCTCTCTCTGTCTCTCTCGAAATAAATAAACTTAAAAAATATCAAGAAGCCTTTATTTATAACAATAAGGTAAAATATTCACATACATGTAATGTAACAATATAATATATAGTATAATATAATATAATATAATATATGATATCAATTGAAATAATACAGAAAAACATGCATTTATAACATTACTTCATTCTAATTTGGTTAATATAAAATGTTATCATGTATATTTGAATACACTTTTGTGATTTCAGTTTTCTTCTTCATAGGTTTTAAAGTATTTTTGAAATATTCTAAACTTTAAGTGATAACTTTTATAATAACCAAAAATATAAGAAAAAAGGAAGAAAGGGAAAAACTCTGGCACATGAAAAAGTTGCATATAAATTCTGATTTTGTTTGTTCCCAGCTTTGCACTTTGGGGAAAGTTAATTAGATGCTGACTTCCCTCATCTCTAACGTAGAGATAGTAGGAGTTTCCTGTCTTCTTCCTGTTCAGATTAATACAAAATAATGCTGATATGTACTAGTCATTGAAATAGAACATGTGTTTCTCTTTGTCTTAAAGTGTATACCCAAATCTTGACCAGAGCAATGTGCTTAGGTCTGGGTTACATAACTTCCTTCAGCATTAACTTCCCCTTAACCTTTATTCTTTTCCAGTGAGAGTGAGTTCCCTGAGCGTCCACTAGCTAATCAAAGGTCAAGGACATTTTAACCTTTTTAAATCCCTTCAACTCTTTTTCACCTAATAGAAGAGGAAACAAATATGGAAAATGTCTGGCAGCTTTTCCACTTCCACAGCTGTCTCTCCCCAGGACAAGCATTCCGGGTGCGGTGTTTGTGTGGTGATGTTTGATCTCTGTGTTTGTTTATAAGTTTTCACTAATGTGAGGTCATTATTATTATTGTTTTTTCTGATGAGAAAAGACTCACAACTTTCATACTTATCATATGTAAGCATATATATCAAATCATATCATACATAATACATATATGTATTAAATTAGAAAGAAAAAATTAAACTTGCCATTATTTCCCTTATAGAGATGACATTTTTGATCTGTTTGTGTGGATTTCTCACAGAAATGAATTTTATCTTCATATGTTTATAGAAATGCATACATACACTTATACACACACATATAAATATATGTATTTTTTCTTTTTGGTTTGTCTTTTCACTGTGGAATGTTACGTATGTGTTGGTATTTGACGTGTGTATCATGTACTTGGTAGTTTATATAATTTATTTTTTTAATGTTTATTTATTCTTGAAAGAGAGACAGAGCACAAGTGGGAGAGGGCAGAGAGAGGGAGGGAGACAAAGAATCTGAAGCAGGTTCCAGGCTCTGAGCTGTCAGCACAGGGCTCAACGCGGGGCTGGAACCCACAAACGGTGAAATCATGACCTGAGCCAAGGTCAGATCCTTAACTGACTGGGCCACCTAGGGTCCCCAGTACTTGGTAGTTTTTAATTAACAAAGCTGTGGATCTAGCAATATATGATCAATAAACTTATTGCAACTCTGTGCAAATTAGTCCATGTATTTGGTGAGGAAATGCTTTATATTTAGTGAGAACTTAGTGCATCTGTATAATGAAATCCTTGCCTGCATTAACTCACACAGCTCACACAACATCTCTAGGAAGGATGTATCTTTATTATTTTTGTTATATACATTGGGAATCAGTGGCCTTGAGAGTAAAACACCTTGCCCAAGCTCATGTAGCTAGTAAAGAGTTGAGTTAGAATCTAAAAACAGACATTCTGATATTGGAGCTATGCTCCTAACCATAATGCTATGCTTTCACTCACTAACAGATAATAATTCAAAAAAAAAATTTGTGGGGAATCATTAAATTCATCTGTTGTTCCATTTTAATTAATTGTTTATTAAGAAAGCTTTACTATGTCAAGAAAATATTTTTCATGAAGATACATCCATAGGGGCACCTGACGGCTCAGTCGATTGAGTGTCCAACTCTTGATTTCAGCTTGCGTCATGATCCCAGGGTTGTTAGATGGAGCCCCACTTCTGGCTCTGTGCTGAGCCTGGAGCCTGGCTAAGATTCTCTTTCTGTCTCTCTCTCTCCCTCTACCACTTTCCCCCCTGCTCGTGTGTACTCTCTTCTCTCTTTAAAATAAAAAACAAAAACAAAAATAAAATATATACCTAGAACCATATCACCATTTTTTCCCCTCCATTTTCACTAACTTCATTGGTGATAGCCAATCATTTGGAATTTTTTCCTTAAGTAAACTAGATTGATGATGTTTCTAAAACCCATTTTCCAGAATATTTGTCTATATTTTGCTAAGTGCTGAGAGTGTGAATGTTGATTTGGTAACTTAACTTTATTGATTTTTTAAAATGTTATTTATTTTTAAGAGAGAGAGTATGCATGAGTGGAGGAAAGGCAGAGACAGAGAGACAGAGAGAGAGAATCCCAAGCCAACTCAGCACTGTCAGTGCAGAGCCAGATGTGGGGCTGGAACTCACAAACCATGAGATCATGAGCTGAGCTGAAATCAAGAGTCAGCTTAAATGACTGAGCCATCCAGATTACTGAATAAGGTACTTAACTTTAATACTGCTATTGTCAGATAATTACCCAGGCTAATGTGTGTGTGTGTGTGTGTGTGTGTGTGTGTGTGTGTATATATATATGTAAAAGTCTGAATGCTTACATATTCAGTTCTTGAAATATGTCCTATCATTAGTCACACACTTTCTCCAACTTTAGTAAAATTAAATCTAAAACCTGTATTCATGTGGATTTTGTTCCCCTACCTAAATATTCCTCTTTGTCAATATTCCAAAGATACATTTTAATAAATGAAAACTGATAAATTTTGAATTTGTGAAAAGTAGTACCTTCATTTTATTCTTAAATATTTCACTGCATATATTCTAAGAACAAGACCACTTCCTTAAATAACTATAGTAGGTAGTCGAGGTAGAGAAATTTTATGTTGATACCCTAAATTATCTAATATGACTTAAAAAATTTTTTTAATATCCATTTATTTTTTAGAGAGACAGAGACAGAGCATGAGTGGGGGAGGGGCATAGAGCGAGGAAGACATGGAATCCAGAATCTGAAGCAGGCTCCAGACTCTGAGCTGCCAGCACAGAGCTCGACATGGGGCTTGAACCCACAATCCATGAGATCATGACCTGAGCTGAAGTTGGACACTTAACTGACTGAGCCACCCAGGTGCCCCTAATCTGACTTTAAGTCATCTGCTTTAAATATGCTCAAAGAGTAAGGGAAAATATGGACAAAGAACTAAATGGATTGGGGAAAGAATATAGAAATTAAAAAAAAGTATGTCAATAAAGAAATAGACTTTATAAAAACTAAACATTCTGGGGCTGAAAAGCCCAATAAATTAAATAAAAAATTTACTAGAGCAGGTAAACAGCAGATTTAAGCAGAAGGAAGATGCAGTGAATGAACTGAAGATAAGACAACTAAAATTATTGAGTTTAAGGACCAGAAGAAAAAAGAATGAAATAAAGTGAGTACAGCATGATGGACCCGTGAAACATTGTCAAGCAGACCAATATACATTATGGAGCTCCCCAAATGATAAGAGAGAGAAAATGAAACAGAGACACTATTATAAGAAATTATGATCAGAAACTCCCTAATTTGATGAAGTTCAATGAATTATAATCAGGATAAACCCAAAGAAACTCACAATGAAACACAGTATAACCATGTTAAGGGTAAAGAGAGAGAGGAAAGCTTAAGAACAATAAAAGAGAAGTGACTTACCACATACAGGGGATTTTTAATGAGATTATCAGCTAATTTCTTATCAGAAAGCTTAGAGTCCAGAAGGCAGTGAGATGACATATTTAAATTTTTTAAATGTTTATTCATTTTTTGAGAAGAGAGAGAGAGAGAGAGCATGAGTGGGTGATGGGCAGCAAGAGAAAGGGAGACACAGAATCCAAAGCAGCCTTCAGGTTCTGAGCTGTCAGCACAGAGCCTGATGCAGGGCTTGGATCCAGGAACTGTGAGATCATGACCTGAGCTGAAGTCTGACACTTAACCAACTGAGCTACCCAGGTGCTGCTAGAAGGCAGTGGGATGACATATTTAAAGTGTTGAAAGAAGAGGAAAGGCAACTTAAAATATTTTAGCCAGCAAAAAACTCCTTTAAAAAATGAGGGAGAAAATAAAATAACAAAATGAAATAAAATAAAATAAAATAAAATAAAATAAATAAATAAAATAAGGGTGAAATGAAGACATTTCTAGATAAGCAACATCTGAGAGAGTCCATAACCACTCACCTGGCTTAAGAAACACTGAAAATCAGAGTCCTTCAGGTAAGAAAAAGGGCACTAGCTGATAACTCGAAGCCATATGAAGTTATAAAGATTTCTAATAAAAGTAAACACATGAGCAAATAAAAAGCCAGTACTTTTGTAATTTTACTTTGTAGCTCCTTTTTAAAAAATATTCTATGGACTTTAAAAGAGAAATTAAAAAATAAGTATAAGTTTATGTTATTAGGCACACAATGCATAAAGTTGTCATTTGTATTGTGACTAACATAAAGGGGAAGGAACAATATAGGAGTCAAATGTTTGTATATGATTGATTCTAATTTTGTATCAATTCATATTAGATTGCTGTATCTTTAGGATGTTATGTGTAACCCTCCTGGTAATCACACACCCACACACATAAATACACACAAACTAAATGGAATATACAGAAAAGGAAATGAGAAATGAATCAAAATGTACCACTAGAAAAATCAACTGAACACAAAAGAAAACATTGATTAAGAAATTTGGGACAAGGGGGGGGCACCTTTCAGTCTCAGTCAACAGAGTATGTGACTCTTGATCGTTGGGGATGTAAGTTTGAGCCCCATGTTGGGTGTAGAAATTACTTAAAAGTAAAATCTTAAAAACAACAACATGAAATGAGGGATTAAAACATTATAAGACATACAGAAAACAAATAGAAAAAATATAGAAGTAATTCCTTTCCTCTCAAACATTTCTTTAAAAAAAGATAAAAATAGTCTTTAATAGAGTAGACATGATGTATGTATGAAGCAACAGATAGAATTGAAGACAGAATAGATAGTTTTACAATAATAGATGAAAGATTGAATATCCCACTTTTAATACTGGAAAGAATAATCGGAGAGCAGGTCCGTAAGAAAATAGAACCCTTGAACAACATTATAGACCAACTGGATCTACCAGACATATATATAAAAGTCCTTCCAACAAGAGTATTACTATAAAAAATTGAAATCCTGTATAGTATCCTTTCTTATCACAATTGAATGAGACTAGAAATCAATAATAGGAATACTAGGAAATTCACAAATATGTGAAAATTAAACAACATACATCAATGAGTCAAAGAATAAATCACAAGAGAAATTAGAGAATACCTTGACAGAAAGAAAGATGAAAACACAATATACCAAAACTTATGAGATATAGCCAAAGTAGTGCAAAGAAAGAGATGTAAAGGCATACATTTAAAAAGAAATATCCGAAATCAGTAACCTACTTTACAATTTAAGCAACAAAAGGAAGAAGAGCAAACAAAATCAAAAGCTAGCAAAAAAGGAGAGAATACTAAAGATTTAAAAGCAAATAAATAGAGAATAATAAAATAAGAGAGAAATTCAACAGAACACAAAATTGTTTTGTTTTTTTTTTTTTCAGAAGATTGACAAAATTGACAAATCTCTGGCTTCAAAAGTTAAGGGAAGGAAAGTGAACTCAAATTACTAAAACCAGAGAGTAGGTATATTACTAAAATTTTACAGAAATAAAAAAGATAAGAGAATACCATAAACAACTGTATGCTGGCAAAATGGATATCTTAGATAAAATGAGCAAATTCCTATAAACACACCATCTACCAAAACTGACTCAAGAAGAAATAGAAAGCCTAAATCAGCCTATACTAGTGAGAACATGGAATCCATATACAATCATAAACCTCTAAATAAAGAGAAGTTCAGAACCTGAACTTGATTTTGCTGGTGAATTCTACCAAACATTTAAAGAAGAATTAACACCACTTCTTCTGAAACTGTCCCAAAATATTGAAGAGGAAGGAGCACTTCCAAATTCATTCTATAAGGTCAGCATTACCCTGACACCCAACCAAAGACATAAAGATTTAATACAGGAAATGAAAACTATAGACCAATACTCCATATGAAGATAGAAGTCCACATTCTCAACAAAATGCTAGCAAACCAATTGCAGCAGCATATTAGAAGGGTTATACACCATAATCAACTGGGATTTATTTATTCCTGGATAAAAAAAAAAAAACCAAAAACAAAACAAAACAAAAAACCTCAAGAGGTACCTAGGTGACTTAATTGGTTAAGTGTCTGATTCTTGATTTGGGTTCAAGTCATGGTTAGTGACTTCAAGCCCCAAGTCAAGTCGGGCTGTGCACTAACAGTGCACAGCCTGCTTGGGATTCTCTTGCTCTCCCTCTTTCTTTGCCTCTCCTCTGCTCTCTCTGTCTCTCTCTTTCTGTCTCTCAAAATAAATAAGTAAACTTATAAAAAAGAACACTCAATAAACTAGGAATAAAAGAAAATGTCCTCAGAGCACCTGGGTAGGTGCTCAGCAGGTTAAGCATCCAACTTCTGCTCAGGTCATTGTCTCAGGGTTCCTGAGTTTCAGCCCCACATTGAGCTGGATGCTGTCAGTGCAAAGCTAGCTTCGAATCCTCTATATCCCTCTCTCCCTCCCCCCCCCCCATTCTCCTTGTCTCCCCAAAAGAAGTAAGCATTAAAAAAAATCCCCAATTTGATAAATGTCATAGATAAAGCAACCAAACAAAACAACACACCCACAAGCACACACACACACACACACACACACACACACACACACACAGCTAACTTCATACTTACTGGTGAGAGAATGAAATATTTTTCCTAAAATCAGAAACAAGACCACTTGTCATTTCTGTTCAATAGCATTGAATGTTCTAGCAAGAACAATAGGCCACACAAAATAAATAGAAGTTTGCATTTTTAAAATGTTTATTTATTTTTGAGAGCAAGAGATAGTGCAAACAGGGGAGGGGCAGAGAGTGTGGGGACAGAGGATCAAGTGGGCTTTGTACTGACAGCAAGAGACCAATGTGGGGCTTGAACTCACCAACCATGAGATCGTGAACTGAGCTGGTTGGACGCTCAACCAACTGAGCCACTAGGTGCCCACATTTTTTTTTTAATTCAATAACATGAACCAGAGTATCTTATAGCAAATTTGTAAAAAGTAAGAATAGCAATAATAGTAATAAACATTATAAAATGGGATATTATTTTTAGAAAAAAATGTGACAGGTGAGAGAACTTGTACAAAAAGTTTTTTTTAAACAAAACTTAGGAATACTTATATATGTGTATGTCTATATATATTTATATACATACTGATGTACTAATGAAAGTAAGAAGAGAGCCATATGTACACATTGATTTTTTTAATATTACAGATCTTGAAAGCAATTTGACAATATATATATCAAGGAATTTCAAACATATTACTTTCTTTCATTAATTAAACCATTGAGATGCTTAAGCAATAATCCAAGATTTGGCTACTTGTAATTGCTTTAAACCAGGGGTCAGGAAACTTATGTTTGGCCCCCTACAAGCCAATTCTGATCTGCTGCCTTTTTATTTTCAAATAAATGTTTATGGAAAGACAGCCACACCATCAATCAGGTGTTTTCTGTGGCAATTCTTGTGGTACAAGGGCAGAATTGAACTGTTGGATCTGAGATAATATAGACAACAAAACCTAAAAAATTTACTCTCTGGCCCTTCACCAAAAAGGTTTGCACCCTATTTTTTTATTGTTTACATTTAAAATTAAGACAATTAATTTGGAACAGTTTTCTGCTCACACCAAAACTTGGATGGATGGATGGTGTTACAGCGATACAGATGCACTTTTTAAAAAATTTTATTTAAATGCAAGTAGTTAATAATGTAATAATGTGTAATAATAGTGCAGTAATGGTTTCAGGTGTGAATTTAGTGATTCCTCACCTACACATAACACCCAGTGCTCATCCCAACAAGTGCCTTCCTTAATCAGTATTTATTAGGGAAAACTGGGAACAAATTACATATCTGAAAAGCTGCTACGTAGGCAAATTATATGTTTCAGATGTATAATGTTAAGAGGAAATTTAGGTCCAACAAGGGTTTTATTAATATAAGCAATTATACTTGGTGCTTCAGTGTTTTCTTTGTTACTGTGTATTGTGCTCCCTCTGTGCCTTAAAGTCATAAAATTGTTGAGTGTCTGCCCAGGGCAGGTCACTAGAAGAGACGGTGGGATCCCAGAAGGATACGGGCAGGGGAATCCAGAAATTAATACACCGTGGCCATGGCTGATAAGAAAGGCTAGACACGGTGAAATAGTTATAGTGAAGGAAATTTTGGTGATTGTCAATGTTCACTGTGTTGACTCGTGACTTTTTTTTTTACTTTCTTTTATTATTGTTATAAGATTTTATTTAAATTCCAGTTAGTTAACATACATATTATATTAGTTTCAGGTGTAGGATTTGGTGATTCAATACTTCCTACCCCCCCCACTGCTTATCGCAAGTGTCCTCCTTAATCCCCGTCACCCATATCAATCATCCTCTTTCCTCCCTGCTGGTAACCAGCAGTTCATAGTCCCAAGTGATCTTTGCATTTGGATAAGGCTGTTTTTGATCTTTTCTCTTCGTCCTACCTTGGTGATATTGGTCAGTGTTGACGTCAAGGCTGCAACAAGATTCTGCTGGTCTGCTGGCATCATCAAATGATTATCTGTCCTGTGGTGTAAGCCAGAGAAATAAAACCTCTGACAGAAAGCACTCCAAACCAGGCTTTGAGGGGAATGGTTGTGTTCTGCATTCCAGACTCTGCATGAGTGGAGTGTATTTTTTTTCTTTGAGCACACTGTGGCTCTATTAACCTTAACCTAGATCCAGTCAGGGGTTGGATGGCAGATAGCCAATGTCAGCAGTGGGGAGGTTTGCATTTTAGTGACTAAATGAATTTTTTCTTTAACTTCTGCACCTGTGTACACATATGAATGTAAGCAGGAAGTGGAGAAGATTTAAAAAAAATGCTCAAGAGTCAAGAAAGCCATTGATAGCCATTTCGAGCTCTGGGAGATATATCCTTTGAGTTACCAACTGTAGACATTATATTTGTTTGCTCTGGGGAATATTGTAAAGCCTGATGCCCTAGCAAACTGGTGATATGGGTTTTTATACAGAATTCACCTCTTCAGACCACGAGGAATGTTGAAAATCCCTGCCTCCAGCCCTCTCAGCCTTCACCACTAAGTTACTTCCCCCCCTACCCTGTGGCTTACCTGCATGTCCCAGACACTTTCTTTCTGTTTCTGAAATATGCAAGGCTCCTCTCTCTTGGAATCTTTGCACTTCCTGATTCCTCTGCATGTGGCAGCCCTTGCCAGAAAGTTTTCTTCCATATTCCATTTCATCATTTAAGCTCTCAGTTCTAATGCTCCCTCTTCAGGGAGAGAATGCTAATATCTCTATCAGGGTGACCTGCCTTTACCACTGCCTACGGCCACCATTTCCTGTCCCACCACTTTTTTTTTTAAGTTTATTTATCTATTCTGAGGGAGAGAGACAGAGACAGGGACAGAAAGAGAGTGAGAGAGAGAATCCCAAGCAGGGTCTGCACTGTCAGCGCAGAGCCCGACGCGGGGCTTGAATTCAAGAACTGTGAGATCGTGACCTGAGCTGAAATCAAGAGTTGGACGTCAACCAACTGAATTACACAGGTGCCCATCACCACCTCTAATTTTAGCCATTACTGATATGTAAAATTACCCTATTTGTCTATACATCGATTTATGTCCTTACTAACTTTTCATTTCTCCCCACATGACTTTGAGTTCCATTAGGGCAAGGCCCTTGACAATGCCTCCCTGTAACAGTGCCTGGCATTTGAATCAATTTGGTCATAGAGGGAAGACCTTTTAGGTTAAATACAACAATTTCCTTTTCTCTTTAATAGACGAAGAAACTATATCTCTTGAACATTTTACCCTTTCTTGGGTTTTTCAGTCTTTTTTTTTAAGTTTATTTATTTTGAGAGAGAGAGAGAGAGAAAGCACAAGCTGGAGAGGGGCAGAGAGAGAGAGAGAGAGAGAGAGGGAGAGGGAGAATCCCAAGCAGGATCTGTGCTGCTTAGAACAGAGCCCCACACAGGGCGTGATCCCACAAAGTGAGATCATGACCTGAGCTGAAATCAAGAGTTGGACCAACTGAGCGACCCTAGTGCCCCATGAGTTTTTCACAGTGTTACCCAGAGGACTTCCCACCCTCTAATTCCCACCCTTCTCTTGCAGGTAGTACTCAGCAACCTGACCTCATGACCCACTGGCACCTCACATTTGATCAGTGATCTTAGTGATTTATTTGCATTTGTAGAAAAGCCAGGATGTTAACCATCCTGCCCCATCCTTTTTTTGCCCATACCATGTTGGCTTCCTTATGTATTATTTTTTTCTTTTGGGTTTAAGTCCTCTTAATGCATTGCCTGCGAGAAAGAGACCTTTTTTCATTGTAGCCCTCACACTATAAGCAGCATCTCTTCTACAACACGCCAATAATTATGTACCTGCAGTGGTTTTTTTTGTTGTTGTTGTCTTTCTTTCTTTCTTTCTTTCTTTCTTTCTTTCTTTCTTTCTTTCTTCATTTCTTTCTTTCTTTCTTTCTTTCTTTCTTTCTTTCTTTCTTTCTTAGCAAAGAGGCAACCTGTACCTTCTTTAGGCTAACACAAGCATAGCACCTCTGTGGCATGTAAAGCCATATTCTTAAGTTCCCCATCCTCATTTCTGGTTAATTTCCTGCTCTGCTTCCACACACAGCGTGCCCAGTGTATGGCACACAACCCTCATTGCCGATGTCACTCCTCAGTCCCTTTACACACTCTGGTTTGGTGACACCATTCCCTCTGGTGGAGGCTGACCCAGTTCCAACATAATAAGCTTTCAGGAACTTTTCCTAATTTTTCACTTAGACTTAACCACTCCCTCCATTTTTTTGTATTGTTTTGGTTTTTTTTAAAACTACCGAAGGTATTCTTTTGAAAACTAAATATTTTCTTGCAACAAATCAGAGGAAACCCATTTAATAAACAGAGATAAGGGAGGTTCCCTCACTTTAGAGACCCCCAAAGCCAGGACACCCTAAGAATTCTTGATTCTCTGCCAATGGATATATCCACTCCCTTTTGTGAACTCCCAGAGCATTTTACATACCTTGTACAGCTTTCTTCATGGAGTCTTACCTGTCTTATGAATTCCCTTCTAGAAGATTTAAAGTTATGTTGAGCATGTAACAGTATTTCTAATTTTGTTTTCCTCTTGTTACTTAAAGAATATATACGTACATATAAAATCACTGAGCACACACTGTATCAGTCACTGAGATATAAACAGGGAAGATGATAAATACACATGTTGAACATGAAAAATATAAAAGAACAATTGAAATGAACTTTTATTTATAATTTGTAAGTACTGTTTCACAGATTATCATTAAATTTTCCTCATCCAGTCTTTAATCTTTGAATTTTTGCACTTTCCTTATGATGAGGGTTTGGGGTGATGTTGGGATGGTCTGGAGCTGATAGTCAAGAAAGAATTTTTGAAGATGTCTTTGGTGCAAAAAAGTGATTTTATTAAAGCATGGGGACAGAACTAGTGGGCAGAAAGAGCTTCACTGGGGTTGTGAAGAAAGGCTAGTTTTATACTAAGGAGTTGGGGAGGTAAGTCAAAAGTGAGGCTTCTGGAGGGACTTTGATGTGCTAAAGAGGACTCGTAAGATACCTGAGGCCTTGCTATTGTCAAGCTAAACTTGTTTTTCCCTCTGGCAAAGTATTAACATTAAGACAGGAGGGAGTTCCTGGAGAAACTTTTACACTACCTGCCTCGAGTATCTGCCAATGGGCTGCAGGTTATAAGGAAATTGAATTTTACCTGCTATTTCCTTCTTGCCTTTGTTCCCCATATCGGGATGAAAGGGTCATGTTGGGGCTCTAGGAAACTGCATAAGTTAAAGGAGATTAGGCTATTGATAAGATTGTCTTTTCCTTGTAATTTACTAAGGTATTTGCAAGCTGAAGGAGACCCACATCCTGTATGATGGTGACCTCTATCAGTACTATTTGTTTTCTTTCCTTTCCTTTGTCCTGGGGCAGCCAGGAGTGCCTGAGGAATATCACACATCTCCCACCCGGGGTGGGGGGCTGTTCTAGCTTGTACTTTGCCCTCAGCCTGCCTTATGCTCCCTCATCACTTACTTACCTTGTCTAGTTCTTCATCTCTTTACTCTGGGCCAGCACGGGAATATTTTGAATCATAGGGTGCAGCAGAAGTGATGCTCAGATATTTCTGGGCTTAGTCATAACAAACCTACTGTTTCTACATTGCTCTCTGAGTTCTAAGCACCAAGTGAGAAGGCTGATTGCAACACTGGAGAGATACCACATTGATGAGGAGTCCAGCCTTCTAGCTATAAACGCCGACACAATAGGTGCTAGAGAGAAGTTGTTTTCCGTGCTCTGGACTGGTCCAGCTGCCAGCTGACAACCACTAAATTTGTTCTGCTGGTACCATGTGTAGAAGAATCTCCCACCTGAGCCCTACTCATATCAGTAGAATCATGAGATATAAAAATACTGATAAATTATTTTTTAAGTAACTCAGTTTTAGGTAGTTTGTTTTTGGTCAATTGCCCAGACAATTCCCATGTATAGTAAACAAATTAGGTATTAAAGTGCCTTGCTATTTCCTAAGGCTATCCAGCCAGCTAGTAGCGAAAGAGGCTTATAGCTCCGCCTTCTGTTTCTAATTTATGTGCACTTTGCCATGTCTATACTAAATATCTATTTCTATTTTCCTCAATTATATAGCCAATAATCGAAATACAGGGGAATTCTAGTGAAAAGTTCTGGGTATAATTGTAAATAGGATTGCCTGACTTGGCAAATGCAAACACAGGCATACAATTAAATTTGACTTTCAGATAAACAAAAAGTATATTTTTTCAATAGGAGTAGGTCCCATGTAACATTTGGCACTTACTTACAATAAAAGAAAAAATTGTTGTTTATCTGATACAGATTTAAATGGATGTCCTGCATTTTATCTAGCAAATCTAAACATTAAAAAAACCACAGTAAGACTTTGGAAAGACTCTAAAACTCAATAATCTAATATGAGGACATTACTTACCATATAGGAGAATTAAGAAAGTAACGTGAGATACTGCTTTGAGGAATTCTTACCTTTATGTCTGCCATAACTTTGATTCTTGGGAAATGTTAGTTCAACTTTAAAAAAGTCTCATTCAGGGGAGCCTGGGTAGAGCACTTGGTTAAGCGTTCCGCTCAATCTCAGCTTGATCTCAGCCCAGGTCATGAGTTCGAGCCCCGCGTTGGGCTCTGTGTTGATGGTGCAGAGCCTGCTTGCGTTTCTGCCTGTTCTTCTCTCTGCCCCTCCCCCAATTATGCATTTATATATATAAATATATATATATTAAAGGCTTGCTAAAATGTTGCACTGTGTTTGGTAAAATTATATTGACTAATATAAGCGTATTCATACACATATATATTCAATTTCATGTAATACCGTATAATTTGTACTTTTGTATTAGTTCTTGGCAGTATTTGATATGACAAAACAGAGGTTCATCAAACCTAAGCTACTTGGTAAGACCCCACGGGTAGTAAATACCCTTTGAGGAAGAAATGAAAGAAAAAAGAGGGTCTTTTGAAATCTGTGCAATACAAAATGGAAAATAAATGCCAATCTTCATCACTACCTTCTATTTGGAAAAATCACCTTTTTTCCCCCTCAAAAAAACCCTTTGAGTGCAACCCTTTCAAATGTTTGCTACCAAAAGAAGTATTTTTCAATTGTATTCTATTCTGTGAGACATAACAGGTGAAAAGTCACACATTCATAAAAGTCGCCTCAAAGAATTTGTGTCATATAGATAAAACAGGATGAAACATTTAGTGCTATTTTTCAATAAGAAAACCAACCACTTGAACCAAATATGTTTCCTGACCACACAGACTTTTGGACAATAGAATTATTTTTAGGGCATAATTCAAGCCTTTCTTGGCTCATCCAGAATGACAACTAGAATATCTCACTTAATCATGGGCTTTTGAAGATCCATCTACAAGCATTTAATAAACAGTCAACAAGAGTTCTACAGTACAATTCAACAATACATAAAATCAGAGCTTTAGACTTGACAGTAACTGGAAACAGTGTCTAGTTCAGACCCCCATTTTACAGAAAATAAAACTTGAAGCCCATAGAAGTTGAATGAGATAAGGTCACACAACTTAAAAGTGTCAAAGCAAATTAACTTAATGTATATTTAGGGATAATTGCTATATGATTAGTCTAGAGTTAGTAAGCAGTGTTGGTGGTCTGGGTTCCTCAGAAGTTTTGTTAAGAACTTTATCATCTTCTGAAACCACATATACAGCAAACTATTATGGAGAATGAACGTGGGATTGTTTGATTGTAAGCCTAAGGGAATAGTCTTAGATATCGTCTATATACTAGTGTCTACAGAATCGATAACTCCAGAGCCTCTGTATAAGTTCCAGAACTGTAAACTCAGCTCTGAATTTGACATTTCCATGTCAGTGTACTGCAGGTGTTTCAAACTAAGCATGCACAAAATTCCTGTATTTCACTTTTCTGCTACAATGCACACTCATGAGTTTTCTTTGCCTTTCTTTCCCAGAGCACTTAGGCACAAAACATAATAAATTGGATTTAAAGAAGATAACATTTCCAGCCTGGGGTCTAAACTATTTTTTTTCCTTCTATTTGAAGCCTTCGCTTACCTAGTAACTATGTATTTTCAGAGAGATCAGCTCTGCTCTCCTCCTGGCCTATTCATGTATTTTATTCCTGTTTTCAGTGAATCTTAATGCCTCCCAGCCTGATCCTCATAATGACAGTTAGAAGCAGGTTCATGGTCCAAGAGAAGAGAGGAAAAACAGCAAAGAAAGGTCTAAGTGATAGGGAAAAATCTGTGATAAGATGGCCAACTTATCAGGACTGAAAGGAGAATTCCAGTCCCTGCCAGAACACTCCCCTTCCAGGTTTTTCTTCCCACCCAGCTTGCCCACGCAGGAAATTACTCCTAATGCGGAATAAGGAAGTAACAGACTATAAATTTTCCCTCTTCTTAAGCTTGGAACTCAGACCTCTGGAGAGTGATCTCTTCTGAGCCCATTGGTGTAAAATAAACCTCCTGCCTTCCAAGATTTCTGAGTGCCTCTTGGTTCTTCCACTGGGTGATCCAGACCAGGTTCCGTAACATAAGAACACCAAAGGAGGGGCAGGAGAATGCCGAAACAGTCAGGTGCTATTTATTTGCCTTCCTTTTGCAGATTTGTTGAATTATATTTACTTAGCTTAACATTTCTCTCATTTAAATGTCTTCTTCCCAGGAACTATAAGGAAAAAAAGAGACTTCTCACTGGGAAAAAAAAATACCTTCAAATATGATACTTCCCTGAGGCGCTAACGTGTTTGCAGTTGCTGTAGATAAAGTTCATTACACTCATTTGCCCAGTGAGTATAAAATATAATAACAATAACAACAACAGCAATAACAACAACAATAATAACAACAACAATAACAACAACCTTGGATCTTATTTTTCTAATAAAGTAATTGAGTTGTTTTAAAACTCTGGAGAAAAATAGATTTGGGATTCAGATGCCTTTTCTGGGAAATTTGGTATCTTGGCCTGGTGCAGTACCAAAACAAAATATATAGAATTTATTGAGTTCCTAATGTTTGCTTGTTATTTTACCCAGGTTGTACCATTTAATTCACTCATACTGTCTCTTGGGTGAGAAGAAAATATTATCTCCTTGAAGAGAAGATAGAGATCTAGTGAGGGAACAAACAGTAAAAAACAGAGAAAAGTAATTTAATAAATGAAGGACACATAAAATAAAATTTAATAAATGAAAGTTTGATTAACTTTGATTTTTACTAGGTAAAAAATCCCATCCAGTAGAGATACTGGTTGGGGACAAGAGTAACATAAAATGAATAGTGGTAAAATAACTGATAAATAGACCTTTATCCTCATGTTAATTTACAGATTTGTGTGTGTATATATAATATATGTATATATTATATATACAGTAGAACCTTAGTTTGTGAGCATAATTCATTCTGGAAACATACTTGTAATCCAAAATACTTGTATATCGAAGCAAATTTCAAGAACCATTGGCTCCCTTGTGATCATGTGATGTTCAGCATCACATACATCAAGTTGAAATTTATTAGAAATATTTGCTCATCTTGCAGAACACATGAAGAACAAGTTAGTCACAATCCAAGGTTTTACTGTGCATATATGTATGTATATATACATATATATGCATTTTTAAAATAAATCTTTATCTTGGACTTTATGAAAAGCAATGCGGAACCCATAAACTGGTGTCAAATGTTATAAACATACATCAACAAGTAATTTTTTCACTCCATTTTTACAAAAATTATCTATAAAAAACATTAATGGTGTTTATGCAATTCAGCTCGTAGGTATTCAGACCACAAGTCATTTTGGGCCTACCAAAAGTAGACAGCGAATCAACAACCATCACTTGCTTTGGGCTATGACTCTAAAAGTGCATTGGAATTAAATCCGCCTATAGACTATAGCTTGGCTAGGCTCTGTCTTTTCTGTTTTGTTCAGAGAATCTCAAGACTGGGGCATGTTTTAAGATGATCCTCGACATGAGGCTTTGGTTTTTCATATATAATGTCCAACATACAGATGCACACACACACACACACACACACACACACACACACACAACACAGAGGTGTACACACACATACACACACTCACACACACACACTTACATACATACAATAAGTGTCTTGGACTTTATGAGCAAAAGCCAGAAGGAATACTGGACAACCGAAGTATATCCACTGGAACTCCAGTTATTAGAACTAATGCTATAAAACCACACTTAACTCCTATTAAAAAGCAAGACAACAAACACAAAATGGAGTCATTTATGGTGAGCTCTATGTCACGAAACTATAACACACCTAACATAATTACAGTTTGGGCTCTCCCGGAAATAGAATCTTAAACCAGTCAATCAGAAATCACCTCATCAGCATTAGGTCTGTAATCTGTCTGATAGATCCATGATGTCCCCCTAAAGGAATGTGATCTTACAGTAATCAATCAGATTTTTATTTAGTAAAATTTTGTTGCCACTACTTTCTGCCTATAAGGGTCTTTCATTTTGTATAACTCCTTGGAGCCTTTTCCATTTCTAGATTGGAGGCTGCTCGATTTGCAATCTGTGCTCAAATAAACTCTTAAAATTTTTTAATAAGCCTCAGTCTATGTTTTTTACACTTGATTCGTGATTATAAAGTTAAACTTGATAATTTGGGGAAGGAATAGAAAATATACAAATTTGATACTGATTTTTTAAAACATATAAACATATCTTTTAAGTTTTTAATCTCATATTATATAACAGCAGAAATGGCAAACTGAAGACTATTGTGGACCAGAAGACAGGTCAGGAGATGCTATCTGGAGTGAACCATACAAACAAATTGATGAAAAGTGTAGAAATAAATGTAAGCAGTGTAGAAAATAGAGTGTAACAAATAGTTAATTGGATTTTCAGAGGAGACAAAGGAGAAGAGAGGGGCACAGGGAACATTTTCAGAAAAAATAGCTGAGAAATTTAAGGAACTGATTACAGACATTAATGACATTAATTTACAGATTCAAGAAGGCCAGAAAAATGAGAAGGGTATATTTTTTAAAATTCATGTTTAAACATGTAATTGTGAAAGTATAAAAAAAAAAAAACAAATATTACAGACACAGAAAAATAACTAAAGCATTTTCAACTGTAACAAATGTACGATACTAATCAAAGGGAATATAGACTTAAACTAACTTCTCAACAGCAGTAATGGAAGTCATAAGACAGTAAAATGATGTCACTAATATGGGAGAGGTAAAACATTCCAAAATTAGAACTGTATCATAAATGAAAGAAAAAAATCAAAAATGAAAACAAAATACTTTATCAAGCAACTGAAACTTAGATAGTTTGCTGCCCGCAGAGCAACACAGGCAAAAAGATAATGAATCCAGAATGGAGGTCAGAGTTATAAGAGAGAATGAAAATAAAATTTGTGTTTTATTTACATGAACTTTGTATTGGCCTTAAAAAAGCATTGAAATGGAATTCAGCTACACTACGGCAGTACATCCTAAAGGAGTAATACTCAGAGTACTCTACAGTCCTGCATTTTCAGTAAGAAAGGTAGATATGTCCGTTAACAAACTTTCTTAAGTCAACTCTGTATTTTTAGATTTCTAAGGTATCCATTCAAACATATAAGTAAATATGTTATAAAATGAGTATGTTACATTCATGTTAAGAGAGAGACAAAAACAAAACAAGCGCAAAATAATTAAGTTAAGTCCAAAAATGACAAAAGAGAAGTAAGAGAGGCCCAAAGAATAAGCAGGACAAAGAAAACTCTGAACATATCAGTAATTAAATAAAGTACAAATGGAGAAACTTCGCTGGTGATAAAGTAAATCTTGGCAGATGAGGTTAAAATCAAACCATAATAATCTTTGACTATACAATAGGCTATTGCGATAAGTAACACTATAAACATATTGAATAGAAGCATGAGAGTATACCTATATTAATATCAGATGAAGCAGCCTTTCAAAAAGCAATAATACAAATGGTGATTATAATGGTAGCAGGTTGATAATTTAAAATGAGTGTAGATCGAATTATATGGCTTCAGAAGTAGAAAGCAAAAACTCACAGATAAACAATGATAAATAAATATGTCTACATTAACTCACATTAACTCTCTAGGTAATTAGTAGGGCAAGCAGGGAATACTCTCAATAAAAGTAGGAAAACAATAAAAGTAGAGAATTGACACAAATAGAAAATATGAATATATGAAATTTACAACTCAAAAATTGGATTAAAATTACCTCAGTTTTTCTGGCAGTAATGCAATAATGCTATAAATAATGTAAATCAATAGCAAAAGTGCAAGCATTAACTCGAGGTTATGTTCAGACATACCTTACAAATCAGTATATATATATGTGTGTGTGTGTGTGTGTGTGTGTGTACCTTATAAATAAATCATGTACCAAACAGAATTATATTGAAAATTGGAAAATACTCAATGATTAATAAACTGAATGACTAATATTGAAAAACTGCATATCAAGAGTATAACTAATGATATATTTAAAGGAAAATATATAGCCTTAAGGGCATATGTTAAAAACACAGAATACAATGAAAATAGTAATAAGAAAAATATTTATCTCAATAAATTACAAAAATTAGCTAAATGAACCAAAATGACATAAAAAGGAAGATATTATGAAAGTAACATCAAACATGATATTTAGAGGAAATCCAAAAATATGAAAGTTAATTTTTTAAGAGTTTAACACAACTGATAGATCTAAAACCTAATTGACCAAAATGAAAGGAGGGATGGGGAGAGAGAAACATAGAGAGAGAGAGAGATGGAAAGAGAGAGAAAAACAAGTAAATTAATCACCATCAAGAATTAAAAATGCAATACCACTCTAGTTTCTGCACTATTAAAATTATCATAGGAGGATATTATAAACAAATCTATAACAAACTATACAGATGCTTATGAAAGGTACAAATTGCTAGAATCATATCACATATCGAAATTGATACAAAAAGATAAAGGAATCCTGAATGGTCATATAATGATTAAAGTTATTGATTTATTCATGAAAACCTTTCCATAAAGATTTTTCAAGACTAGGTGACTTTACTAGTGAAACTATCAAATTGTAAAGTGATAGCTTAATTTTAAATTAATTCTTCTAGAAAAGAAAAAGAAAAGCATCCTTCAAGATCATTTTATGACACTAATAATCCTCAAATATGACAGTCAGTATGAAAAAGAGAAAATTATAGGTCAATCTCATTCTTGAAAACATTTAAAAATTCTTAAAAGATATTAGTCAAGTAAATACATTAATATATAAAAGTTAATCAAAGATATCCTCACCAAGTTGATTTTATATTAGGAATTAAAAATTTGTTTGAACTACAATTGATCGATTTTTCTGTATGAATATATTAAGGAGATATTTTAATGAACATTAGAATAGATGCAGAAAGCTTTTTGATAAAATTCAACACCTATTCAGGACTTAAAAATTACTCAGAAAATCAGGAACCAAGAGGAGATTTATCTATATGGTAAGAGTATATAAAAATGAGACATATTATTTGCTATTGCAGGAAACTTGATCCGTCCTGCTGATATCCTGTGGTATCATTATGTATGGGAAAGGACTGTAGATCTTGTCAGTGAATTTATTTAAAAACGCATCCAAATTGTAGTACTTGCCATATGCTAAGTGCTGTGCTTTAGATTTTGCGTGCTGGCTTTAGCATTTAATATGTGTGTGAGTTAGGATAAAATTGTTGAATTTCGTTGAATTCTTGTCATCATTTAAAAATCTGTTTGCTTGTTGTGCCCGTGTGTAAATGCACATAAAGATTAATTTACCATATAATTAATTGACTCAAACTGCATACTTTTGAGAATGAGAACAAGTACCATTATAAAACACACTGGTATATTTGGCAGTATTAGTGATCCTAATTAGAGAAGATGATTGAAAGTGCCTGGCACTTGAACAAGTATTCAAACCCCTGTTCCATCCACTCATGTGACAGGAAACAGCACAGACAGTGAAGCATAGTCCTTCCCTTACATATTTGCAGGAGGGGAAAGTACAGGATTCATTTCTTGGGCAATTGCTTGAGTATGCAAAAAACACTGGGAAAAAGTTTCAAAGTCTGTGGAAACCAATAATAACTAACTATGAATGCACAAGGGCAGGGAAGGAAAAATAAGATAAAAACAGAGTGGAGGCAAACTATAAGAGGCTCTTAAATACAGAGAACAACCTGAGGGTAGCTGGTGGGGTGTTGGGTGGGGGAATGGGCTAAATGGGTGATGGGCATTAAGGAGGGCATTTGTTGTGATGAAAACTGGGTGTTGCATGTAAATGATGAATCACTAAATCATATTCCTGAAACCGATACTGTTGACTAGTTTGAATTTAAACATAAAAAATGATCAGTCGTAGAAACGGCGTACAGAATGAAGAACGAGTTGTAGGCACGGCAGAACAAATCGAGAAAGGTGCAGGCTTAGGAGTGGGGAAGGGTAGGAGTCTGTTGTATACCTATGGAGGGATGCTGGAAGCCTTAGGGTCCCAGTGTGCTGGAGACTGGGGAGGGGTGAGGAGTCAGTCAAGGTGCTGTTGAAGGAATAGGACGCAGGATAGCACCTTCAAATCAACATAATATGTTATATAATAATTGGTTCTGATCTTGGTATTGGATGTGGTCTTTGAGGGTTAATACTACGCAGTTAGGGGGATAGCATTCGTTAATTCTCTAAGCTGCCGTGCTGGGTGCTTAATGTGCATTATTTTTTTTTAAATCTTCACAATGACGCTGTATGTTCTTATTTTACAAGTGAGGAAATCAGGTTGTACGTAGATGTTCTGACATTTCCAAGATCACAATTTAGAAGAGCTGGGATTTCAAACTAGGTCTCTCTTTCCAAGGCTTGTGTTGATACAGTTACCTAACAAGGTGATAACACCTGGCATGAAAGAAAGGCCTTTGGTAGAGATGAGGGGCCCTTTGGTAGAGTATGTAGCCATGACTACTGCTTTGCTAAGTGATGCTACTTAGAATTTCATATCTGCATGTCTCATTTGTGATAATGGAGTCACTGGCCGCAGCCTTCTTTTACGTAGAGCTGTTATGAAGACCAATTAGATATGTTCACAAAACTCCTTTAGCTCTTTGGAGATTTTTTATGTAAAACCCAGTCATTATTATTCAAACAATATTGCAACTCAATGCAGATTAATTCTGAAGACTTGCTCAGACAACGGTTTGTCAGCTAAATGGACAATAACAAAAGCAATATGTTTGCTTATCTTTTATTCTTATCTTAACTCCTATCTTAATTATGTAACACTGCAGGAAAGGCAAAACAGCCTCCTTACTGAATATTAAATGTATTTGCTTGCTTGACTTCTAGCACCTGCACGGAGAGCGTGACTTCTTGAAAATTAAATAGCTAAATTACTTGAGGTTGGTTAAGATCAACAGCTTCTACCTAAAGGGAAAAATATTGTTAATCACAAAAATGCCTTCTGTCATCCTTCCTATGCTATTGCCCTGTAAAATTCCTGCCCATTTCCAAAATCTTCATCAAAGTCTTTCTTGTCTACCCCAGGCACTCTTAAGTTTTCTTTCTTCTGAACTCAAGCACCGTGGGTGAGCTCCTTCAGAGACTCCAGTGACAGTAATTTCTGCACAATGATGAAGAATTGGGCTAAAACACAACGGAAAGGACACTTTTTGTTCATTTCCTTTTTTTGTAGGGACTGTCCGCCACCATGCCATCTCTATTCACCTTTATAGAATGAAGGTAAGTAGACCATGGAGACCACAGTCTTTTTCGAATAAATCCTTGCCAGTATTATAAGAAACAATATTACTCATCTCTTTATAGACCTTTGAAAACTACTAGTGTATTTTTTTTATTTCAGGAATTATGTATTCCAAATATCACTTTGTGAAGCCACTAATTGCCATATATGCACACATCCCTAGACTAGATATTGTTTATTTTGAACCCCACAGTGTGTGTGTGTGTGTGTGTGTGTGTGTGTGTGTGTGTTACCATTTGTCTGTATACCCTGCTGGATTGTGAGACCCATAAAGAACAACTAATCATTTTTGTCACTAACCCATAAAAGGTGACCAGGAATGAATGACTAAATAAGATGTCTAAATGCATTGTATCTTACAGAATTACCTTCCAGTCTTAAATACCTAAGTATTTTCTCAAAACTCACTGCTTCATGTATAACTCTTATAATCATGACAGGAAAGAATAAAATTAAAAAATAGTACGTAATGATTAAGGGAATACCATTAATCTTGAACTTAGTTTTTTGTTTGTTTTTATTTCTCATAGTGTATTTTATTTAATTATGTATGAAATTAAAGATCCCTGTATTTTAGGGCTTGGGAACTTAAATTTTATAAATAATTGGGGTTTGATTTCCTCTCATATTTTTCTCAGTGTTAAAATCCTTTAATTTAATTTTTGGATAGGCAATACATTCACGGGGTTCAAAATAAAAAATTATACAAGAGTATTATTGAGTAAAAAATTTCCCTCTCACATCTGTGTCTCTCAACCTTGGTTCCTTTCCCCACAGATTAAAAAACAACAACAAAAACAAAGCAAACCAAACCAAACAAAAAGTTACATTTCTTTATCTATTCATCTGACAATGGACACTTAGGTTGTTTCCATATCTTGGCTATTGTGAATAATACTGCATTAAACATGGTGTGCAGATATCCTTTTGATATCCTGTTTTCATTTTCTTTCAATATGCAGAAGTGGGGTTGCTGGATCAAATGATAGGTGTAGGTTTAATTTTTTGAGGAAAATTCATACTGTTTTCCATGGTAGCCACCACTTTTCTTCACATTCTTGCCAACCCTATTATTTCTTATCTTTTTGGTAATTCTAATAAGTGTGAGATGATGTTTTATTATATCTTTGTAGTTTTGATTTTAATTTTCCTGGTAATTAGTGATGTTGTTGAACACCTTTTTGTATGTCTGTTGGCCATTTGTATGTCTTCTTTGGAAAATGTGTATTCAGATATTATGCTCATTTTTAAAATTTTTTTGTTTTATTTATGAGAGAGAGAAAGACAGAGCATGAGTGGTGGAGAGGCAGAGAGAGAGGGAGACACAGAATCAGAAGCAGGCTCCGGGCTCCAAGCTGTCAGCACAGAGACCAACGTTAGGCTCTAACCCACGAACCATGAGATCATGACCTGAGCTGTCTGACACTCAATCGAGTGAGCCACCCAGGTACCCCGCTGCTCATTTTTATTCAGATTTCTTGTTATTGAATATGAGTTCTTTATATATTTTAGATATTAACTCTAATCAGGTATACGACTTGCAAATATTTTCTCCTATTCCATATTTTGCCTTTCCATTCTTCGATGGATCCTGAATTTGATTTTATTATTCTCAACTATATGTATATATGTATTTTATCATAAATATGTATAGATGTGCATGCATATAATAATATATATGTGGAAGTTATGTGTTATATGACTTGTTTTGCATGTTTATCTAAGTGGTTAATTACTATATGTATTTTTACCTCTTGTTTTTTACAATAAATAGATTTGTAAAATTCCCCATCATAACATTTGTTACCCCAGTGTTTCTAGCTTCATTAATTCATAGTGTTCTATTGTACACGTAAACCACAATTAATACAGCCATTCTTCTGCTGATGAGCATACAGTTGTGTTAGTATGCATGTATGTGTGTACATGTACACATACATATGTTTCTGTATATACACACACAGACAAAGCACTGTTATGGAATTATACAAATCAAGAAATGTGTCTCTTTGTAAATACGTGAGAAATTCTCTAGGGTATATATTTAGGAGTAAAATTGCTAGGTACCAGGACATGTGCATTACCAACTTCAACATGAAAAATGAAACTGCTATTCAAAGTACTTGTAACACATTAACATCTGTAATCACATTAAGAAGGGGATTATACTAAGAGTCCTATTAATCTACATTCCTCATCTAGACCTGGTGACTGTTCTCCAACCCCCCATTCAAAAACAGAATAGGAATCTGAAAGGGTGGTTTACTGTAGTTTTAACTTGTTTTCTCTCTTCTCCTATTTTCATAAATTTGTCATGAGAATCTCATCTCTGTTAATCATCTATTCACAATCTTCCTCTATTAGACAGTTTGTTTTTCTTTATTTGAAGCTCTTTAATTAATTTTGGGTACTTATCCTTCATGTAATATATTTGTTGCAAATGATTTCTTTTTTTAAATTTTTTTTGATGTTTATTTATTTTTGAGACAGAGAGAGACAGAGCATGAACGGGGGAGGGTCAGAAAGAGAGGGAGACACAGAATCCGAAGCAGGCTCCAGGCTCTGAGCTGTCAGCACAGAGCCTGACTCGGGGCTGGAACTCAAGAACCATGAGATCATGACCTGAACCAAAGTCGGACGCTTAACCAACTGAGCCATCCAGGCGCCCCTTTGATTTTTTTTAATATTTATTTGTTTTTGACAGAGAGAGACAGAGTGTGAGTAGGGAGGGGCAGAGAGAGAGGAAGACACAGAATCTGAAACAGGCTCCAGGCTCTGAGCTGTCAGCACAGAGCCGGATGCGGGGCTCAAACTCACAGACTCACGACCTGAGCTGAAGTCGGAAGTTCAACTTACTGAGCCACCCAGGTGCCCCACTTGCAAATGATTTCTTACAGTCTATGGTTTATATCACTTTTAGTATTGGGGATGAACAGAAATTTATACATATTAATTAGGTACATTTAACAATGTTTCTTCCATGGTTAGTGCTTTCCGTTAATTTGATAATTCCTTGTTTACAGTAAGATAATAGACATATTTTTATATATTTCCTACAAAAAATTTTAAGTTTTACTTCCCATTTTGAGTTTTAGTTAATCTTTAATTTATTTTTCTACGTTACGTGAAAGATTCATTTCTATTTTATAAAAAATAACTTGAGCATTCCACCTTTTTTCCCATTGGTTTACAAAGCCATTTAAATCATTTAACAAATTTTCATGAATACATCTGTCCCTTTCTGGCCTAACAATTGTTTTTCATTGGGATATTTGTCAATCCTGGTATCAAAGGCATATTATCATAACTTTAACTTGTTTCTCCACAAAATTGTTGTAGCTAATTTTTTGGCACATCTTTATAAGATAAAATTTACCTACTATAAAATTCACCCGTTTGAAATGTAAATTTGATATTTTTAGTATATAAACAGAGTTGTGCCACCATCACTGTAATATAAGCTTAGAACACTTTCATCATCCCATAAAGAAACCCTGTACTCAGTCACGTTCCATTCTCTGCCACCCACAAAGCCATAGGCAAACAGTGATCTTTCTTTCTCTCTAGACTTTCCTGTAATGGATAATTTCAGTGGACTCATACAATACGTATTTTTTTGTGTCTGGTTTCTTTTACTTAACATAGTTATTTCAAGGTTCATCTGTGTTGTAACACGTATTAATATTTCATGATTTTTACTAACAAATAATCTTCAATTACATGGATGTATTACATATTGTTTAGCTACTCATGGGTCGATGGACATGTGAGTTATTTTCACCTTTTTTTTTAAGTTTATTTATTTATTTTGAGGGAGGAAGAACAAGCAGGGGAGGGGTAGAGGAAGGAGAGAGAGAAAATCATTGACATGGGGTTTGAATTCATGAACCATGAGATCACGACCTGAGCCGAAATCCAGAGTCAGATGCTGAAACAACTGAGCCATCCAAGTGGCTAATCTTGATCCTTCCTTTTTTTACATACAATTTTGAAATTATATGTAAAATTCCATAAAATACCATTTAGTATTTTGTAATTAAATCTAATTTTAATGTGAAGATAATTAATATATCTAAAATGTTGGATGTTTTATTAAAAATAAGTATAAATACATATACATATAGAATACATATGTATACATTATAATTTCCTCTTTAATTAGGGTCATGTTCAGATCTTATTAGATTTATCCTTAGGAACTTTTATTTTAACGTTACTATACATATAGGACTCTTAAAGGTATATGTTCTATGAGTTGATAAAATGATAATTAATACGTGTATATTGATCATATAATCTAGACCTGCTGAACTTTATACTATATATCTGCTTTTATTTTTTTTTTTAATTTTTAAAAAATTTTTATTTGTTTTTGAGAGAGAGGAGACAGAGCAGATGCAGGGGAGGGGCAGAGAGAGGGAGACACAGAATCCCAAGCAGGCTCCAGGCTCTGAGGTGTCAGCACAGAGCCCCATGCGGTCTCAAACCCACAAACCATGAAATCATGACCTGAGCCAAAGTCGGATGCTTAACCCACTGAGCCACCCAGGCACCCCTGTATATCTGCCTTTAAAACACCTGTGTTTACATATGAGGAATCATATTGCATTCAGTTAATGACAGAATTGTTTCTTTTTTTGAAATTTTTTTCCTGTCATTTATTTGTTAGTCCTCTGGTCTGGTCAGAGATTCCATTTCTATACTGATAGAAGATATAAGAAGTAATGTATTTTTCTAACCTATATTTCTTATTTGAATTTTAAATAACAACTTCTAGGGGTGCCTGGGTGGCTCAGTCAGTTAAGCATCTGGCTCTTGATTTCGGCTCAGCTTATGATTTCACAGTTAGTAGGATTGAGTCTCCTATTGGGCTGTGCTCTGACAGCACAGAGCCTGTTTAAGATTCTCCCCAAATTGTGTTCTTTCTCTCTCTGTCTCTCATAATAAATAAAATTCAAAAAATAAAATAAAATAATAAAAAAAACTTCTAACGTTGTACTATTAGTCATGATGTGTGATATGCTGATAATCTTTATAGTGCAAAATAAGTTTTTACTATTTCTAGTTTCCTCAGGGTTGTAAAACAAATGTGAGTTGAATTAGACCATATAGCAATTTCTACATCTATTCAGTTAAATTTCCCAGTTTAATTAATTATGTGGTAAAGAACAGCAACAGACTGTATGCTACCTAATTATTGCATTCCTAGAAACTTGACTTTGTCATGTGATATTGTCTTATACATTACTGGATTTGGTTTGCTGAACAGTTTAGAATTGTTGCACTTATATTTATGAATGAAAATAGCATGCAAATATAGTACTTGGTTGGTTTGTTGTAAAGATTACAGTGACTCCAGAAGATTTTGGGAGAATTCTTTCTTTTTTTCGTTATTGTATGGCACTAAGGATCTAATAATATTGTCATTATCTGATATTTGAAGCTCTCTTTAAAATGCTATGGACCTATTGGGGGAGAATTCTATTATCTTTAACATTTATAGGTCTTTTCGTATTATTTACTTCCTATTGAGCATATTTCAGTGGCTACAAGGTTTTAGGACATTGTTCCTTTTTGGAGTTTTCAAATGTATCATTCTATTTTGGGGATTAGACATGTCTCATTATTATTTTTTTCTATTATTTAAAAAAAATTTTTTTAACGTTTATTTATTTTTGAGACAGAGAGAGACACAGCATGAACGGGGGAGGGGCAGAGAGAGAGGGAGACACAGAATTGGAAGCAAGCTCCAGGCTCTGAGCCGTCAGCCCAGAGCCCGACGCGGGGCTCGAACTTGCAGACCGCAAGATCGTGACCTGAGCTGAAGTCGGACGCTTAACCGACTGAGCCACCCAGGCACCCCTCATTATTATTTTTAATATTTAGCAAAGTTAAACATATGTTTCCTTTTTATACATAGGATTATTTGTGTGTGTTTGTACGTTGATCCTTTGTCTCTCACTCTATTATTTTTTAACAGTTATGTCAGAAGTTTGCTACTTTGCTAAACCTTTCAAAGAAATGCAGAATCTTTGGGCTTTATCATTTCCATTTTGTAATTATTTGTAAAATTTAAGAGTTATTATACAAGAAAGGATCATATAACAAATCAAAAGCAATGTTTTATCCCAGGAGAAATTCAAAAATTAGCACCACCATCAGTGACTTAAATTACAAGAGTACTGATCTCTATCAAAACTGCAGTCAATTTGCTTTTATTGCCTTCAAAAATCTATTCGTGGGAAACTCCAACTGGTTTGTAAGTTACAAGTTGTAATACCAGTAGCATAACATGTGTCTCTACCAGGAATATATCTGCACATCCTCTGGCCTTTGGAATATAACTATTGATATGGTAAATATATTTTATTTCCAATCTGTATCATTGAAGTGTATCAACAGCAGTTTGCATTTAAGCGTGAAAGATGACAGCACACTGTTTGTCTTGCCTCAGGATCAAGTCCATTATGTTTCCCTCACAGTTTTGTCCACAAGTATATAACAAGTGTAAGATTACAAAGGATATCAAAATGACCAATAGAGATACTGAATCTCAATAGTAGTCATTAGAAACCAAATTAAAACTGGGGTGTCTGGGTGGCTCAGTTGGTTAGGTGTCCAACTTCAGCTCAGGTCATGATCTCACGGTCCGTGAGTTCGAGCCCCGCGTTGGGCTCTGTGCTCAGAGCCTGGAGCCTGCTTCAAATTCTTTGTTTTCTTCTCTCTCTACCCCTCCCTTGCTCATGCTCTCTCTGTCTCTCTCTCAAAAATAATAAACATTAAAAAATTTTTAAAAATAAAATTAAAACTATAATATCATTTTTAGTCCATCAAATTGATAAAAGTTTAGAAAGTTTATGGGGCTGTTGATAATATTGTTGTTCTCATCCATTACATGTGGAAATAACAATTGCCACAATGTGTTGGGGATTATTTCATAATACCTGAAGTAAAATAATAATAATAATAATAATAAGCTTTGATATAAGAATCCTAAATGTGTAAATCAAGTTTAGGTAAATAAAGGCCATGTGGGAAACATAAGAATATATGTATAGTTTTTATTGCAGAATTGCTTGAGTACCAAACAACAAAAACATAAAAAAATTCTGAATATCCAAGTATCTAATATCTTTTACATAATGAAATTGAGATATATCTATGGCTATTACCTTGTAGAATTCTCCCTGGTGTATCATTAAATAAAACAATTAGGCAGTGCGAATATTTAGTAACAACCCTGTATTAGAAAATAAAAACATGGGCGCCTGGGTGGCTCAGTCGGTTAAGCATCCGACTTCGGCTCAGGTCATGATCTCACAGTTTGTGAATTCAAGTCCCGCATCGGGCTCTGTGCTGACAGCTGGGAGCCTGGAGCCTGCTTCGGATTCTGTCTCCCTCTCTCTCTCTGCCCCTCCCCTACTCACACTCTCTCTCTGTCTCTCTCTGTCTCAAAAATAAATAAACATTAAAAAAAATGTAAAAAAAAGAAAAGAAAAACAAACAGTAACAAAAGCCTTCTTTGTGTTTATATGTTTGCATGAGGTTAGAAGATGTCTGTGGATATACTCCAAATTGTTCATTGTTAGTTTGAAGAAGAGTAAGATTGTTCAAAATTTTTATATGACTCTGTGTTTGGAATTTCTATAAAAAGGTTGATTTATTTTATTTAAAGATAATTAAAAAATAATGGATTTGCAAACTTATGCCGAATGTGTATTCAAATTGGATGCAAACGAAGTCCACATCTCCTACCTCCCAGTTCACTGTATTTTCCTAGATATTCACTTTTCATTCCTATTGTTGTATATAATTAAATACTAAGAAATTTCCACTTCAAAGAGAATGTTTCATGACTATTTCTTTCCATTTATTTTTTTAAATAATTACTCTAAAGTCTGGGGATAGTGTTTATTTGGCAGGCAATAATTGATGCGTCCATCAAGGAAACAATTCCTTTTTCTGTAAACTTGTAGAACAAAATTTGGAAAAGAGAAGGAGGCAAGAAAAATTTCTGAAGATGCAGAAAAAGTCTCTTACAGCCCAGATTCTCAACATTCTGTATTTGATTCCTAAGAAAATCCTTGAACTGCTTCATAGAACTGAAGTATTTATTATTGCCTCATGGCATTAATAAATTAGATTTATGAAGAATGATGGCTATTAAGGCAGAGCAGCAATGTCAAGTTACAAAGCAAAACTCATCTTGAATGAAGCAGGAAAGACTGAAAAAGAAACTGACAAAACAAGAGCTGAAAGAGTCAACAAAATAAATAACTCCCTGCATGTTCAGATGGTGTATGCATGTAGAAACATGGGCCAAGGTTAAGTGGAAATTTAAGATGAATCTCCACTTTCTGCTTTCAATCCCGGGTCATAGTCCCTCCTGAAGTTAACAAGGAAAAGCATGGGGTAATTTAACGCATAGGGTTATTACTCACACCTTACCTGTGTAAGCCAGAATGGCCAAATGGCAAATAAAATGGAATGTACACATACTTAGAGTATTTCCCTGGTGCTCTCCAAAAGGTAATGACCCCTGCTTGTATTCAGGGATATTGCACACAATGAAAGCAACATAAGAAATGAGTTCATGGCTACTGAAGACAGACCTACAAATCCAGGAAAGGGACAATAAAAAAAACTTTTAAAAACCAGAATCAAAAACCACAAAAGGTGCCAGGCTTAGAAATATTTAGTGAAGTATGGGGCGCCTGGGTGGCTCAGTTGGTTAAGCATCTGACTTCGACTCAGGTCATGATCTCACTGTGAGTTTAAGCCCGGCGTCGGGCTCTGTGCTGACAGCTTAGAGCCTGGAGCCTGCTTTGGATTCTGTGTCTCTCTCTCTCTGCCCTTCCCCTGCTCCTGCTCTGTCTCTCCCTCTCTCTCAAAATAAATAAAAAGTAAAAAAATTTTCAAAAAAGAAATATTTAGTCAAGTAACACCAAAAGTGAGTTAAAATGTATTCATAGAAATTTATCAAAATATGAACATGTATATAAATATAAAGAGATGATTGTTTTAGGAATGAAGAGTGAATGAAATGAAGAAAATCAGAAACTAGTGTTATACACCACATTAACAGATTGAAAAGACAAGACTGCCATCATCTCAATGGGTGCGGAAAAGTATTTTGATAAAATAAACAATCATCCAACATGGAAATTTTTAGGAGATAATGAACAAATATTATCTTCTTAACTTTATCATATATATCTCCCAGAAATTTATAACAACCATCATACTTAGCAATGAGACTTTAATATAATAAGGAAAATGACTAGAATCACTAATATTTTGGCTTCTATTAACCATTGTTCAAAGGGAACTGACTAATAGAATGTAAAGGAAAAATAAAAATAAAGGAACAAACAGAGAGAGAGGGACAGAGCGGTCAGAGACAGTGAGGAAGAGGCAGAGAAAGAGAGGAAAAAGAAAATCAAAGCTATTAACACTATAATAATTTATCGACCGTTGGCAATTCTTGGCAGACAGTATGATTGTCCACACATACACAAAAAAATCAAGAACACATAATGAAAGAGGCAGAAGATTACTGGTAGGAGTCCAGCAGACAGACATGACTATCATTTCTCGGTGGTGGTCCAGGGGTCAGTTATCTGTGTGTCACCATGTCCAGGGGAAGAATTTCTAAATTTTAAACTGGTTTTCCATATGGTTATGAACATATGTTATTCAAAGTTGAGGGGCGCCTGCGTGTGGCTTAGCCGGTTAAGCATCCACTTCAGCTCAGGTCATGATCTCTCAGTTTGTGGGTTTGAGCCCCACATCAGGCTCTGTGCTGACAGCTCAGAGCCTGGAGCCTGCTTCAGATTCTGTGTCTCCCTCTCTCTCTGCCCTCCCCCCACCCCCCCGCCGCTTGTGCTGTGTCTCTAAAAAATAAATAAACATTCAAAAAATTTAAAATTAAAAAAAAGAAAAGGAAAAAAAGTATATATAGTATATTGGATTTAATTATTTGCAATCTATATGACAGACAAAAAGGTGCGTGTGAAGGTATAGATACACACACACACACACACACACACACACACACATATATATTCATTACAAAAGTAGTTTCTAAAATTATAAGAAAAAGATTACACATGGAAAAATTGGCAAAGTTTGGGGGCAGGCTTTGCATAAAAGAGAAAATCCAAAAACTAACCCCCAATTAGCCCTGGCAAGGAGTCAGAGAGTTGGTTGTTTTTATACATATTGCATATAGCAGGATGGTAGATTTCTATAGTATTTTTTGGAAAGAAATCTGTCAAAATCTATTAAAATTTAAGTGCCCATAAACTTTGACCCAGTAATCTTACTCACATGGATTTCTTTTTAGAGAGTTTAGAAGTGAAAGCATTGGTAAGTAGTTTTATGTACAAAAATGTACAATACAGCATTTTTTGTGTTGACAAAACAAAACAAAACAAAACAACAAAACAAACACCTTGGAAACAACCTTGAATACCTATTAAGAGAAGAATAAATTTGGTGAATTCATACTATGAAATATGAAATAGCTGTTATTTTATTTATTTAAAAAAATTTTAACATTTATTAATTTTTGAGAGACAGAGAGAACAGTGAGTAGAAGGGCAGAGAGACAGAGACACAGAATCTGAAGCAGGGTCCAGGGTCTGAGCTGTCAGCACAGAGCCCGATGCGGGGCTCAAACTCACTGACCGCGAGATCACGACCTGAGCCAAAGTCAGATGCTCAACCAACTGAGCCACCCAGGCACCCCTCTCTTAAATTAACTGTGAGGTCCCATTAGTCTGTAAGCCCCTCTCAAGATAGACTACTTACTGTTGTATTTCTGGTTTCTAACATCTTCGTGCACAGTAAGTACCTAGTAAATAAATGACTGATGAATATTTTTACTTGTTTTATACATTTTGGGGAATTTGGTCTTTGGCGATTCTGAAGATTTAAATACAAAGCTGAGGAGGCATGTGAAGGGGAAGAGACAGAAACAGACACCTTTCTTAAGCCGTTGTTCATTTATTTTTATTTTATTTATCTATCTACTTATTTATTATTATTATTATTTATTTATTTATTTTTAGTGTTTAAAGCAGAGATCCCTCACAACCTTCATGGAGTATCAAAATTCTGGATAAATGGGAAAGTTTTTACTCTAAAAATTTTTTTGTTTTTTGTTTTTAATTCTTGTGCAGAGAAATAAAGTGTAGGATATGGAAAAGATTAGAAGTCTTACAGCCCCCCTTACCAGGCAAGTTTCAAAATTACTAAGAGCTTCTATGTCCTTATTTGGAAAATGGAGGTAATATTACCTCATATTATAGCAGTCATTGGCAATGCCTTGCACATATTCCCTTGGTCTACTTCACATGGCTTGCATTTCCTGTGCATGTCCATGGTGTCCTCAGTGTCTTTGGGTGGCATTCTTTGGCCTGGGGAGTGTGCTTGGCCCATGTACACAGGAAGGCAGTAGTGTAGAAGACTTAATTCTCCAGGAGCAAACCTTACCAATAAGGGAGGCAAGGTGGTGAACATGGTGAATAATTACACGGCCTTCCTTGCTCTTTATTGGACAGATTAAAAGAAAAGGGCAGAGTTTCTCAGAGGGTTCCCCATGAATCCGGCCCAGATTGACCGCAGTGGCAAATTATTGCCTTTTATTTCCTCCCTGTCTCATTTCCCCATATCCTCATAATGGATTCTGGGATCATTTGTCAAATGAAGTGTTTGCACCCAAATCTTTACACAAAGACTTTTTGGGGGGTAACTCAAACTAAGACGATATATATATATTTTTTTGTAATTCAATATTAAATCATTTCTGTGGGACATAAAATGCTGCTCTATTTGCTAAACATAGAGGCTATATAACCATTCTTAGCACCACATTGTCCTGAAACTCAGAGAATTTAGCAATAAACCAAGAAAGGAAGGCATCCTATGCACCTCAAATATCCATTCCTACTTCTTCTACAGTAATAGATCCCCCAAATGTTGCTGGAGACATAGCTGCTGAATATAGGTACTACATTTCCCAGCTTTACCTCAATGACATGTGTCATATGATTACTGGGATAGGTGGGCCATTGGTATGTAGCTTCTTGTCTTCTTGAATGGAAAGAGTTGTGCCTTCCCTTTTCCTCTTCCTTTCTCTCCTAGAGGAATATGGAAGCAATGGTGATTTGTTCTTGATCATGTAGGTAATGGAATGGCTGTAGGGATGCTGAAGAGATGTGAGAGTAGGAGCCTGGCTCATCAACACCTTGTAGCTGGCAGGGCCAGCACGCCAGCCTAATCTTTAAATCTCTACTTTGAGTCTCAGTCACAACAGCTTCACCCATAACCTAGCTAATATTCACCAAAACCTGAGACGGCAGACATTTAGGATGTCCAACATTTATGAGAATCCCTCACATCTTGAATAGATGGCGGAAATGCACCTGAGAAAACAACCACAGCAATGCATGTCTTTATGGATTTCTCTCATAAAGTATGACATATTTTGTGGGCATTTGCTTTTTTTTCCCCTGTAAAACAATGGCTTGCTTTGCGATTAAAAAATTTCAAACTCAGTTGTGATTATAGGCCCAGTTTTTATTTATTTTCCTCAATGCTGATACTGCAAACTGTATATTCGCAACGTTAAAATAGTTCATCTTTAAGTTCCATTTCTGACACATTGACAGTAATGTGGGATTCCCAACCTAAAAACATTAAAAAAATTAAGCAAACATAAAAAATCCCAGGTCCTATGTCACAGATATTTTTTAAAGGGATTGAGGTGAGGGAAATCTCTCTAGACCCTCAGAACAAGCAGATTAGAACAAATTATGAAAATATGACATTGGAATAGTGTACCTTGATGCAAACTGCAAGATGCAGAGAAAATGTTTACTTCAGCACCAGGAGCTGGTAAGTAAGCACTGGGCCAGACATAAGGCGATTAAGTCTGGAACCCTGGGGCCCAAGGAAAGAGACAACAGTGACCTCAGGTCAGTTTCATTTACTGATTTCCAAGTGCCTGAGAGGGTGTAGCATCATCGATTTTAGCTACCCAGGATTCCTGCAGATTAATATTAAGCAAATATAGCTGGAAAATGAAATAATCAGATCTAAAGGGAATAAAGCACCATAAATAGGAGTCAGCAGTAAAAACCAAAGTCAGTGTCATAGAATCCAAAAGTCTTCAGATATTAAGATTTTTAGGCACATTTTTAAAACACGTTTATAAAATTAACATGGTAGTAAGTAATGGCTGCTGCAAATAGTAATGAAGATTAAAAAAATAAAAAAAAATATACAGCCCCAAATACAATAAATGGGCTAAATAGAAACTTAGACACAGCTTAATAAAAAAAATAAAATAAAACAAACATGCAAAATCCTAAAAGTTTTAATCTTTGGTAGCTGATAAATTTGTTAACATGGAAAAGATGAAATAATTTACTGACAAATTATTCAAACTCCAGAAAGGTGACTATATATAAAAATAATAGTGATAACCTATATTTCTAGTTACCAACAGTTAAGATTTGGGAAAGATGATTTGTAAGATATTATTTACAATAGCAACAAAGGTATGCCACAGAAACAGATAACCATATTACTTTATTGAACAACAAACAGTTTCTTTAATACTGAAACCCTAAAAAACTGGGAAAGCACACTGGGTTCTTGGATAAAACAATCCATACCATAAATATGTTAATTCCCTTCAAATTTACCCATAATTTTTTGTATTATAATCAACACAAGTATTATTTTTGCAAGTGAATTGACAGACTGATTCTACAATTTGTGTCCAAGAATAGGGTATTTGAACTCACTTACCATACATTAAGACATATAATGTTGTAACAATTAAGATACTTAATACAGGCACAGAGATTGATAAAAGGAACAGAAAGAGAAATCAGACTCAGACTCACAAATGATACAAAAATATCAAATGATGGACATGGCTGTATAGATCAGTAAGGAGAATGGTCTAGTTATTCACATGAAAACATTAACTGGATCATAATTTAAAAATTTTTTTAATGTTTTTATTTATTTTTGAGACAGAGAGAGACAGAGCATGAGCAGGGGAGGGGCAGAGAGAGAGGGAGACACAGAATCTGAAGCAAGCTCTAGGCTCTTGAGCTGTCAGCAGAGAGCCTGATATGGGGCTCGAACTCACAGACCGTGAGATCATGACCTGAGCCGAAGGTGGATGCCCAATGGACTGAGCCACCCAGGCGCCCTGAATTGGATCATAATTTTATACTACACGTAAGATTAATTCTGGTGTGTTAAAACTTAAATTTTAAAGGCCAAACTTGGGGCAGCTGGGTGACTCAGTTGGTCAAGCATTTGACTTTGGCCCAGTGATCTCACAGTTTGTGGGTTTGAGCCCGATGTCGGCTCTGTGCTGACAGCTCAGAGCCTGCAGCCTGCTTCAGATTCTGTATCTCCTTCTCTCTCTGCTCCTCCCCTGCTTATGCTCTGTCTCTGTCTCTCAAAAATAAATAAATATTAAAAAAAATTTAAAGGCCAAACTGGGACGTTTTGAAAGTCAATATAGAAAAATATCTATCTTTGCAGAGTAATGTATCTTATGCAAGATATAGAAACTATGGGCACAAATGTAAAGATTGAGATTCAGGATATCGGTTAGATAAATCACCATAACAGAATTTGAAATGCAAATACTGAATTGGCAAAAGACATGTACAATAATGTGTTTTTGTCTCTGACATTTGAATAGCTCAATACAAAATATGCAAATTGTCCAATTAAAAAATAAGCCACGCTTAAGCAAGTATTTCAAAGAGGAGGCTTATAGACATAAGAAAATGTGTTTATCCTGATTAATAATCAGATAACTGGAATTGAGATTATAATTAGACATAATTTAACATCCACCAGATTGCTAACAATTATAAAGTCTGGCAGCACCAAGTATTGAAAAGCATAGCTGTCAAAATGAATTTACATGAACTGCTAGAAGTCATGAGTTGGTACAACCATTTTGGAAAATGTTTGGCCTTTTCTTGCAACATTGCATAATCACATATGTGTTGTCTTAACATTTTCACTCCTAATTATATCTTTTGGGGTGTTTGTGTGCCTGGACGCAGGAACAAGAAGGTCCACAGCAACTTTCAACGTGATCGTGCACATGTGCTATTTGTTTAAAAACAAACAAAAAAATGGAAAATGATCCTTGCCAAAAGAATAGATGAAGTATAGTATATTCATTCAGGAAGTACTATATAGAAATAAAATAAACTACAGGTATGCATGGTATGTGCTGGAAGACTGCTTTAGCAAGCACACACTGAATATCCCTCTTAATCACTGCCTTGAGAATGTAGAGATCCAGTCCTCTCTCCACACGCCCATCAAGCAGGATATGTAGAAAAACCATGCAGAGCATTCAAGGTCAGAGGCTCCTGGGGTTCCCTACCTGCACCCTCTCTTTTGTAATGAAGAATGTCCAAACAGCTGGCTTTGATCTTGGAACACTGGTCAGTGCAAGGTGGGAGAGGTTTCAGATAGCTTCTAGGCTAGTTGTTACTCTATAAAAGCTTCCTGCAGGCAAGTTCCAGCAGTAGATACTTTGTAACCAGCTGCTCCTTGACTCCCTGTACTTAGGTTCCCCTAATAACCCTGGGTCTCAGTCACTTTCCAGGTCATTTATTTGGTATCTCTGTGTTATCACCCACCTTCAGTTTAGAGTCTGCTGGGGTGTGGCTGCACAATGTACAAGCAACAGCTTGTAATTTGACTCTCGGAAGCATAAGTCGCTATTGCAATGAAGAATACTGAACCGTATGTTCTTTAGGCTGCCATCCATTCCAAAAAGAGGAGGGAGACTAACTTTCTCCTGCAAAAATGGCACACAAGTAAATCACACTTTAAAACTTTCGATGCTATTCTATCTAGATCTTAATATGTGTGGTGGATTCAGGGGTTTATTTTGTCTTTATACTTTTTATCTCAGATATGCACTACATACATCCTTCAGCATATGTTATACATAAGCTACATTTACAACCCATTTTAACGAGATTCAGTAGTACCCACCTTTTGTGGCACGCAGTGTGACCTGGGACAGAACATAATTTGTCTTTACTACAGCCTCTTTAATTGTAAAATGAAGATAATGATCCCTACTGACTGGGAGGACAAAATGTGTGTACGCCTTTGCACATATGCTGAAAAAGTTGATAATCATTATTGCATTAAAAATGCCCTGTTACCAGCTACTTTGTACTGTCTTTCCACCAGCCAACATGATGAAGGGTTGGTTAGAAGTGATAGCTAAAAATGGCAAAGAAAGTAAAGTAAAAGTGGAGTTTCCTTCCTTTTAAAAATCTTTTTATTTATTTTTTAAAGATTTACTTGTTTATTTGCATACTTTCTACACCCAACATGGGGCTCGAACTCACAATCTGGAGATCAAGATTTGCAGGCTCCATCAACTGAGCCAGCCAGGTGCCCCTCCTTTTTTTTTTTTTTTTAAGAGATGTGTTTTTTTAATGTTTATTTATTTTTGAGAGAGAGAGAGAGAGAGAGAGAGACAGAGAGAGAGACGAGCATAACCAGGGGAGGGGCTGAGAGAAAGGGAGACACAGAATCTGAAGCAGGCTCCAGGCTTTGAGCTGTAAGCACAGAACGCGACTCAGGGACAGACAGTGAGATCATGACCTGAGCTGAAGTCTGACAACCGACTGAGCCACCCAGTGCCCCAAAAGATGTGTTGTTTTGCTGTTTCCAAAATTAATAATATCTGGTTTTGTAATCCCTTGAACTGGCAGAACCTAATTGGTCAGCTCAATAATCTCACTCCCTAGGAAAGCATCTGGCATCCTGTTATTTTATTTTCTTTATGTAATACACATCTGTCAAGTACCTACTGTATTCCCGGCCACATGTCAGGCACCTGGCAGGCAGTCAGATATCTTACTGAATAATTAAATGAGTGAACGGACCTTTGATATACCAAGCGGCCAACATTTGTCATTGAAATGTCTTAGCTTAGTTCAACTGAGGATGTTTCGTTAATTTTACATATGAATATAGAAATTGTATAATACAAAGTGGTAGAGAATAGAATCTAAAGTATATTTTACAGTATACAGCTTTTACAGTAAATTTTTCTATTTTACAAACTCCAGTTATTTAAAATACAGCACATGAATTGAAACTGAAAGCAGGAAAAAAAAAAAGCATTCCAATACCTAGAAACAATCTCTGTTACTGTTGAAAGTATTTTCCTTGTCTTATATGCATATTGTGATCTCATAGTTATCAAGATAATATATAAGCATTATTTTATTCTTTAGTGTCAATATGCCCATGCCTTCATAGAAGGCATATTTTCTGTTAAATGAAGAGAGTACTTCCAGACATAGTAAAATGTACCTGGGTTTAAAGAATTTGGTATAGAGAGATATAGTGCACTTTTTATACACCTAATAAGTTTTGAGCATTTCTAATAGAATGGATTCCCATCTATTTTCTCTGCCTTTGTTTCATTCCTTTTTTGGATCAGGGGAATGGACTGATTAACTCATAAGGTCTCAACAGCCTGCAGATTTTACAATGCCCAGGGCAGCTGGACATGGTCACAACACATTGATAAATAGAAATCCTCAACACCCAATGGGAACGTGACCTTAGACACATTTGGGAAATTCGGGCTGGTGGCAAATTTTTAGAGGATTCCTAATTTAGGTTTCAGGGCTTGGCAACCTTCCATTGAACACTCCATTATGCCTAATATGAACGGATTAACATTAATGAAGACGAAAACTGAGAGGAAATGTCGAACACCATTGTACTGTTTGCTGGGGCAAGAGTAGGAGTGTACTGGAAATGTGGAGGCCATAACAATGAGACCTAATTTGAAAATGTGACACTATATAAACAAAGAGGAAAAATCCAGTGTAACAGCTGCTTGCGAAAAGACAGGCTAAGGTTTTCTTTTGCTAGCACTTTTTTCATTCTCCAAATAAAAATCAATTGCTCTGGGCTTTATTCCCTTCTCCCAAATATTCTCTTGGTTTCTGTTGTTATACTCAAAACACTGGATGTAAAAAAAGAAGAAGAAAAAAGCTACAATTCACATAATACACCAAACTAATTTCATTTGGAGGGTGAACTGAATTGGAAAAAATCTCATTTTCTTAAGAAAACTTTGTGTCTCGTAAAGTCTTTATGTGCTTTGGAGGAACATGCCTTGCCCTAAGGAGATGTCTGTGTCTTGCTGTCGAGGCATCGAGAGAGAAAGGACAAAAAGAATAAAGAAAACAGCTTTTCGACAAAGTGCAAAGGCCTAGACATTTTAATTCCATCATTTCCCCATTATTTCTTGGTTGATCAAGCATTTTTCCCTAAGCAAATTCTCGCTTATCTACTTTTGTTGTGCCTCTGCCTATGCAAATTACAACCTGCTTTTAATTATATGGGGGCCCACTCTCAACACCTGATGATATTGGGAGTGAAACTAGAAAGTGCATTAAGCAGCTTCAGTGGGATTTTATATGCACCATAATGACCTTTCAACATGAATTTTTAGCCAGGAAAGAAGGATTTATACTTTTCATATTCTATAGGAAGTTGTTCTTTGTTATAAGATGTCACTTGCAATCTGTAGTGACATTTGACTAGAGGTGTAAAAATGTCATATTTTACCATTGACAGATCCAGTCTGTTCTCTCTTGTCATGGGATAAGGGGCTTTTTCATGCATATATATGACAGCTTGAGATGTTCTTTCAGTTGGATTTTCTTTCCTTTGGTTATTAAATATTCAGGATGTTCATTTTGCACCAGAGCCTGAATAATATAAGATTAGTGGGAAACCTTTGTAGGAGCTTTCATTCTCATTATTAATATTAATCATGATGTATGCTGCACTCACTTTTCTACTTTGCAAACTCAAATGTCAATAGAATAAGCAAACGTCCCCCTCCCCACCCCACTCTGGGAGGTAAGGACACAAAAGCTTCGGCGCGAAAACAAGAAAAAATTTTATCTTAGTTTTTAAAACAATAAGAGAAGGAACAAGAGCCCAACTTCTTCATTTCTCCTGTTGAACAGAACTTGGCCAATGGAAGCGAAGCTCAAGAAGTGAAAAAAAGTCCCCCAAGTAACACAGGTTGGAAGTGGAAAGGGTAAAACTGAAACCCAAGACTTTTACACCCACCCACCCACCAGGGTTTTTGCGGACATGTAATTGACATGTAACTTGACACCTTCTTGACCTGGAGACCAGCAGGCACTTCCAGTATCTCACTCCGATTTGATAGAGTTGAATAAACACCATTGCTGTGTGGGCTACTTAATGACAATTGAGTGTGGGAATCCCAGCCATCACATTCAATCATTACTCAGGATCCACACCGTGGCTATAACACATAATCGAAAATACTATTTCCCTTAAATAGAACTAAAAAAATGTCTAACAGATGTAGCATATTCTTCATCCTATCAATGTTCTCACATACACTTCTACTATAGCATCTGTTACATGCATGAATGAATAAATGAATAAAAGCTTTCTCGTTTAATCCCAGACATCTCGTAGATTCTCTAGTGCCTATGAATATGAAACAAAAAGTTTTGGAATAAGGGGCGCCTGGGTGGCTCAGTGAGTTAAGTGTCTGACTCTTGATTTTGGCTCAGATCGTGATCTCGGGGTCAGTGAGATTCAGCTCTGTGTTTTTCGGTGTTGACAGTGCAGAGTCTACTTGGGATTCTGTCTCCCTCTCTCTCTCTGCCCCTTCCCTGCTCGTGTGCTCTCTCTTTCTCAAAATAAATAAATAAACATTAAGAAAGGATTTTTGGAATAAATAAAAGTTAGGTTACCTGCTGCGATGTAACTAACGGCAAAGATAATAAAACGGAGGATAACGGTAAGTCTCTCGTTTTGTTTAGTTTAGAGTGGTGGAAACGGTAGCGTCTTCAGAACAACACAGAGTCATTGGCATTCACCAGCACTGTGACTTTAACTATACTGTGTAACTAAAAGTGTCTTTCCTAATCAGCCAAATGGAGATTATAAACTCTGTAAGATAGAGTTAATGAAAAGATGAAATGGAATAATATATGTAAGTTTTCTGACACCAAGAATGCTCCGCACATATTAACTATTATGAGTATAGTTTTTACACCTGACCTTTAAACGCTGACACACTTCATGTTCATGCCACAGGTCCCTTACATCTCTCAATATGCACACTGACCTTGGATAATTTCGTCCATCTCATGCCTACAGTGATCATCCTTCTGGTCAGGGCGCTCACTTTCGTTTCTGAATGTTACTACTGTGTATTTCATTTCTCTTTGGATGCCTTTCCTTGAATGACCCCAAAGAACTTTAAACCTTTTAGATTAGTATAATCTAGAGGCCAAGAGTCTTTTTACCACACTTAGTGTAAATATGCGTATGTGCTTCTGCAAAAATGTTAATATTCCTGTGAATGGGGTGCCATCCCAGACACAGATGGGGGCGCTGTAATAAATGACAGGTTTGCCATATGAACAACTGTGACAAGAATTTTGAAAAGGCATTGTGAACTTAATAGCTTTTTATTAGGTTGTTATGGGGATTAGAATTAATTCATGTAATGCATATATTTTTAAGTTTATTTATTTTGAGAGAGAGAGAGCAGACAAATGATCAGGGGAGGCGCAGAGAGAGGGAAAGAAAGATAATCCGAAGCAGGCTCCGTGCTGTCAGCACAGGGCCCGATGTAGGCTTGAACTCACAAGCAGTGAGATCATGACCTGAGCCAAAAACCAAAAGTTGGACACTTAATCAGCTGAGCCATCCAGATGTCCCATGACTGACACATTTTGAGGAGTGAATACATTTTAGCTTTTATTATGATATCCAGAGTTGAACTCATTCCATGTATGCTCAAATTATTTCTCCTGCGTTCCCTTAGCCCGATGTTGATATCTGCCATCTTCTTGGTTTCTTGGAGCATTTGTAGTTCATCATCAGCGTTCATTCCCACTGAACCCCACTCCTGTGCTACCAGCCACAGAGCGGGGCCAAATGTACTTGATAAATACTCTCACTCAATGTTTTCAAATGTTTAATGTCTCCATCATGACTCCTGTCTCTTAAGTTTGGGTCACATTGCAGATGTGTTTCTAAATATCTTTTTAAATTAAAAATTTAATATGCACATGTGTTAAAAAAATCTGATACAAAAGTGAAAAAATGTGTTTCCCATCCCAGATCTCCAGTCCCACTGTCCAGATTCCCACGCAACCAACTCTGTGAATATTGTTTATGGGTTGTCTCATACACACATACACACACACACCCATCAGCATTTTTTGTTTTTACACAAAGCAAGACATATTTGTGTTATAATAACGACTTTTGTTCCTACAAGTACATGTACAAGTACTGGGCCCATCATTCTTCCTATGTCTCTGGAGTACATCCTTGTATTGAATCTCACATTTCCTTAGCCCATCTCTACATTGGGCAATTAGATTGTTTCACTCTTTTGCTTTTGTAAATGAATATGTCACTGAATATCCTTTCATAAAATATTTATCATGGATGAAAGGATCCTTATAATTTTCTAGAAATAGCACTTTAGTGTCAAAGGGTATATACAGTAAAAATTTTGGTAAGCATTCCTAAACTGTCTAAATATATTGCAATAATTTATTTTACTGCAGTACATGAAGGGTTTATTTTCCCAACATGTCCAAATTTGGTATTTAAAAATATTTTTCACCAATTAAGAGGGTAGGAAATATGACATTTTTTATGTTTAAAAATTATTTTGCATTTTTTATTATGCTTATGGTTGTGCATCCTGTCCTAGATTTGTGAACTTTTCATGAGCTATTGATTTTTTATTAATCAAATTTTTTTGTATCTTAAATGAATCTGTACTTTTTTGTCACATGCACTTCAATTTTCCACTAGTTTTTAAGCTGTCTGTCAGCTTAGGGTAATTTTTTTATGTAGAAATTGTACATTTTTTTGTTGTCATATTTATCTATCTTTCCTTCTTTTGGCCTCCATATTTTGCATGTTAAAAAGTCCTTCTCTACTCAAATTAATTTTAATATAAAATATCTGTTTTATATTAGTGTTTTATAGTAATTGTTTCAAAATTTAAACCATTGATCCATCTAATTTATTTTATTGTGCGAAAGAGCATATAATCCCATTTTTCACAATATTGTCTGATATGTTGAGTTCTTTAATTTTTTTTTTTCAGAAATACCCTGGCTATTATCACACATTTATTTTTCATACAGACCTTTAAATGAGTGTTTCCATATTCCTCTCCCCTTTCCTATGAATCTGATGTCTATTCAAAACCCACAGAATTCCCCAAATAATTTTTTAGCAATTGTGATCTTTATAAGATTAAGTCTCTCTAGCCAAGACAGTATACCATTTTTATAGTCAAGATTTATTTGAACTCTTCAATAGTTTTCATATATTATTGTTTTGAAATGGAACTTTTTACTATAATTCATGGTTGCTTTTATTTGTATCTAAGTATGTTATCAGAATAGATTTTGTAAGTAGATGGATGGTGAATTATCTTATAGCTCAATCCTAATAACCTGCAGTAAAGGGCAGGGATAAATCTAACCAGCAGATTTTCACCATAGCTAAAGTTACTACACATGTAAGAGATAGTGTCACTGTTTTCAGTCAAATTGTTTTCAAGCAGCACTACAAATTGGTAGGACAAGTATTGTGATATGAATCTGCAGATACAGATTTATTTCCATTTGTCACATCTAAATCCATGATAATAACACGTTACATGTGGTACTTGCTATGCACTCAATCTTTTTATATAATTCTAGTTTTTCCCTTCATGATCTAATCCTTTGCAGTTGTCACAAATCCTTCTCAAACTCCTCCCCAAACTTCTCTCCAATACGGCACTAGCTAGATCACATCTTGCTGTGTTTCAAGACAATATGTAGTTAATTTTCAGGTTTATTTTCTTATTACACAATGATTATCATAAGGTGAGGGCCCTATTATTCCTACAATGGGGAGGAAAGCCTGCACAATTTAGCCATAATTTAAATATAAAATTTATTTTTAAAGATAATTCTTTAAGATGGACTCTCTCATTTCTGAAAGTGAAAGAATATAAATATTCTACAATTCCCTATTATTCTATCTTGATGTATTTTCATCCTGTATACTCTTTCTTAATTTATTTTTAAATGTTTATTTATTTATTTTGAGAGAGAGAGGATTAGAGACAGTGACAGAGATAGAGAAGAAGCCCAAGCAGGATCCGTGCCACCAGTGCAAAGCCTGATGCACAGGGCCTGATCTTGCAAATCTTAAGATCGTGACCTGAGCTGAAATCAAGAATCAGACTTTAACAGACTGAGCCACCCAGGTGCCCCTCTGTCCTAATTTATTAACATTTCCCTGTTTATGTATTTTAATTATCATTGCTAGCAAAGACTCCAACACAATATATATGTCCTTTGATCATCCAATCAACACTGAAATTTAATAGACTTCTAATTTATTGGAATATTATTATATTATATTCACTGTTTTTTAATAAGGGCATTTTTTCTTTTATATAATTTTCCTAAATATGCAAGTTGAAGGTCATTGCGAATTATTGCACTCTTGCATTCTGTTAGCATTTATCTAATATATGCTTTCTCATTATTTTTCCTTCAATGATCTTGGAAACATCATCAAAATATACCTAAATTTCTGTTGATCTTCAGCAATTTTCCTCCTATAACCCTGTACTCCCTTTCTACTTCTTGATGTATACTTTTCATCTATTTAAATAAGGTGTTTTCATTACATATTTGACTATCTGTTCTTGCATCTGATTTATCTTTTCTTCTGGAGCTATTCATTTAAAGATTGTACATATATCTTCCTGCCTTCTTTATTGCCACCATTTAAGCCATTCTTTACACTGAATTAGGGATTATATTTCAAAATATAAATATATAAATCATTGACTTGAAACACGGACAGCTTGAATGAACTAAAATTTGTGTATTGGGGGGCGCCTGGGTGGCTCAGTCGGTTAAGCGTCCGACTTCGGCTCAGGTCACGATCTCGAGGTATGTGAGTTCGAGCCCCGCATCGGGCTCTGTGCTGACTGCTCAGAGCATGGAGCCTGGTTCAGATTCTGTGTCTCCCTCTCTCTCTGACCCTCCCCCATTCATGCTCTGTCTCTCTCTGTCTCAAAAATAAATAAGTGTTAAAATTTGTGTATTGGAAGCTATGAAAGAAAAAGTAATAAACAGATTCTACCACATTCTTCTCAAGTACATATAGAACATTCTTCAGGATAAGTCATATGTTAGGCCACAGAACAAGTCTTAATAAATTTAAGAAGATGGAAATTATATACCAAGGATCTTTTCTGACCACAATGGTATAAAACTAAAAATAAATCACGAGAAGAAAATTGGAAAATTCACAAGTATGTAGAGATTAAAAAACTTGCTAGTGAACAACCAATGAGTCAAAGAAAAAAATAAAAATAAAAAATATCTTGAGGCAAATGAAATGGAAATACAAAATACCAAAACTTACGGAATGCGGCAAAAGCAGTTCTAAGAGGGAAGTTCATAAATGATAAATGCCTACTTAAAAAAAAGAAAGATCTCAAATACACAACCCAACTTTACACTTCAAGAGACTAGAAAAAGAAGAACAAAGTCCAAAATTAGTAGAAGGAAGAAAATATCAGAGATCAGAATGGAAATGAATGAAATAGACACTAAAAAGACAACAGAACATACCAATAAAACTAAAAGTTAAAGTTTTTTTAAAGATAAAATAGAAAAACCCTTAGCTAGAATTGCTAAGCAAAAAGAGAGTACTCAAATAACTAAAATTAGAAGTGAAGAAGAAGATATAACAACCACAGAAACACAAAGGATCCTGAGAATACTATGAACAATTACATGTCAACATCCTGCACAATTTAAAAGGATGAAGAAATTCATAGAAACATACAGTTAACCAAGACTGAATTATGAAGAAACATAAAATGTGAACATGATTACTAGTAAGTAGATTTAATCAACATTCAAAAAACTTCCAACAACCAGTCCAGGACCAGATGGATTCATTGTTGAATTCTTCCAGATATTCAAAGAATTAATATCAAATTCCTTCCCAAACTCTTACAAAAAAAATAGAAGAGGCTAGAACATTTCCAAACTCGGGCTCCTAGGTGGCTCAGTCAGTTAAATGTCCAATTCTTGATTTCGGCTCAGATCATGATCTCATGGTTTCATGAGTTCGAGCCCCACATTGGACTCCATGCTGACAGTGTGTGAAGCCTGTTTGGAATTCTCTCTCTCCCTTTCTTTCTCTGCCCCCCCACTCATGCTGGCTCTTCCTTTCTCAAAATAAACAAGTAAACTTGGCCGTCATCATCACTATGATACTAAAACCAGACAAAGACACTACAAGAAAAGGAAACTACAGAACAATATCCCTGATGAACACAGATAGAAAAAATATCAATGAAGTGTTGGGAAACCCCATTCAATAACACACTGAAAGTACCATACTCCATGATCAAGTTAAACTTATTCTAGGGATGCAAGGATGGTTCAACATCTTTAAGTCAAAAAAAGGTGATGTATTGCATTAACAAAATGAAGGATAGAAATCATATAATATTCTTAATAAATGTAGGAAAACCATTTGACAAAACTCAGCATTTTGATAAAAACTGTCAACAAACTGTATATAGATAGAATGTACCTCAACATAACAAAAACCATATATAAGGCCATAGCTAACATTACATTCAATGGTGAAAAGCTGAAACTTTTTCTTCTAAGGTACGTAAAAGACAAATATTCTCACTCTTGCCATTCAACATAGTATTATAACTTGTAGCAAAAGCATTGAGGCAAGAAAATGAAATAAAATATATTCAAATCAAAAAGGAAACAGTAAAATGTCACTATTTGCTGATAACATGATATTACATAGAAACCCTACAGGTTCCACCCAAATTGGTTAGAACTAATAAATGAATTCAGTAAAGTTTCAGGATACAAAATCAATATATAAAAATCTGTTGCATTTCTAAATATTAATAAAAACTATCAAAAAATAAGAAAACAATACCATTTACCACTGCTTCAAAAAGAATAAAATATCTAGAAATAAACTTAACCAGGAAAGTGAAAGACCTATACACTGAAAACTATAAGACATTAATTTTTAAAAAAGAAGACACAAATAAATGGAAAGATATTCTATGGCCATGGATTGGAAGAATTAATATTGTTAAAATGTTCATAGTCCCCAAAACAATCTACATATTCATTGCAAATTAAAATTCACATGGTAATTTTTACAGAAATAAATAATCCTAAGTTTTGTATGGAGCCATAAAGATACCAAGTAGCCAAAGTGCTCTTGAGAAAGAGAAACAGAGTAGGAGGCATGACAGTTTTTGATTTCAAAGCTGGAATATTCAAAACAGTATGACATTGGGGCCCCTGGGTGGCTCAGACGGTTGAACGTCTGACTTCGGCTGAGGTCATGTTCCCACAGTCTGTGAGTTTGAGCCCCGCATCAGTCTCTGTGCTGACTGGAGCAGAGCCTGGAGCCTGCTTGGGATTCTGTGTCTCCCTCTCTTTCTGCCCCTCCCCGCTCATGCTCTGTCTCTCTCTCTCTGTCAAAAATAAATAAACATTAAAAAAATTAAAAAAAACCAATATGACATTGACATGAAAACAGACATATAGATCAATGGAACAATAAAGATCCCAGAAATAAGCACAAGCACATATAAATTAATTTACAACACAGGAGCCAAGAATATACAATGGATAAAATACAGTCTACTCAATAAATGGTGGTGGAAAAAATGAAAAACCAATGAAAAAAATGAAACTGGACCACTATCTTATACCATACACAAAAATTAATTCAAAATAGATGAAGACTTGAACTGAAGCTATGAAAATATAAAATTCCTAGAAGAAAACATAAGTGATAAGCTCCTTGATACTAGTCTTGACAATGACTTTTTTTTTTTTTGGATTTGACACCAAAAGTCAAAGGAAACAAAAGCAAATATACACAAGTGAGTTGACATCAAACTAAAAAAAAAACTTCTGCAGAGCCAACTATCAGTAAAAATGGAAAGGCAATCTACAGAATGGAAGAAATTATTTGCAAATCATATATTTGCATATTAATGTCCAAAATATACAAAGAACTCATATGTTGCAATAGAAAAAAAAAAGCAATTGGAATTAAAAAAGCAAAGATGATCTGAATAGACATGTTTTTCAAAGAAGCCATACAAATGGTCAACAGGTGCATGAAAAGGTGCTCAATATCACTAATCATTAGACAAATGCAAATCAGAACCACAATGAGATTTCACTTCACACTTGTTAGAATGACTATTATCAAGATAAGAAATAATAAATATTGACTAAGATATGAAGAAAGGGAACTTTGGTGAACTATTGGTGGGAATGTAAATTGGTGCAGCCACAGTGAAGAATGATATGGAGTTTCCTTCAAAAAATTAAAAATAGAACTATAGCATCCAACAATTCCACTTTTTGGAATTTATCTGAAGGAGACAAAATCCTTATCACAAAAAGATATACACAGCCTCACGTTCATTGCAGCATTATGTACAATAACCAAGATATGGAAACAAAGTAAGTGTCCATCAATGGTTGAAAAAATAAAGGAAATATGATATATATATGTATCATACTTATAATATATAATACTAATATAATATCAATATATGTTTTTATATATAATATAACATCAAGATATCATATTATATATAATTATATTTTCATATAGGATTATTTTATATATGTTACTCAGCCACAAAAAAGGAAATTTGCCATTTATGACAATATGGATGGGCCTTGAAAGCATTATGCTAAATGAGCCAGACAAAGACAAATACCAGGGAATTTCATTGATATGTGGAATATATAAAACAAAATGACACTGAACTCATAGATAAGGAGAATAAATTGGTGGTTTCCAGAAGGGGAGCTGGGGCAAAATGGGTGAAGTTAGTCAAACGGTACAAACTTCTAGTTATCTATAAGTTCTAGTGATGTCCTACGTAGCATGGTAACTATGGCTATCATGTATACTGTAACACTGTAGGCTGGAAACTTGCTAAGAGAGTAGATCTTAAAAGTTCTCATCAAAAGAAAAAAATCTTTATGTTCGGTAATGAATGTTAACTAGGCCTATTGTGGTAATCATTCCACAATACACACAAACGTCGAATCATTATGTTATATATCTGAAATTGAGATTGTGCTATATTTCAATTATATCTCATTACAAAAAAGGTGAGTGATCCATGGGGTGGAGAAAAACCTAAAAACCTTTGAATTCTGAACCAAAATGTTCTAGATTTTTCTAGTGATCCTAGAAAGCATTGGGTGTTTTTTCATTAGGGAGCATGGTCATGGGAAAATGTAGGAAGAACAATCTGGTGGTGGTGTGGAGGAGCAAACACCTAGAAGCACAAAGACAGATAAAAAAAGATCAGGTGATGCAAAGATGGAGAGAAAGAAATAATATTTTTGAAGAATCAAGTCATTATGAAAGCACGGCTTTGTGGATTTTCATCTAAAAATTAAAAAAAAAAAGTTCCCATGAAACAGTAAAATTCTAACCTAATTTTAACACACGTTGCATTGCTTATTTATTCACTGAATTCCCATAATAAGAAGGTTCCGTCTTCTATGGAAAAAAAGGCTAAAGAAAACATGGAATTTTACTCTTTTTTGACTAATACATTATTTAGGAAATGGTAACTGAAAGAAACACATTCACTTAATTTATTATGCATTTTTGCAACCTCACACGCTGGGATGAAAAGCACATTGACATAAAGGAAGAAACGTGGTTAAGACTTTCTTTTTCATTTTTACAAGCCCTAAACAGACTCTGAGCGATTTGAATTTTATCTTCCGAAGTATTTATTCCTTCTCTTCTTAAGTGAACTATGTTTTTTAGATGCCTTGCTGAACTGAGTAACATGTAAATGAGGACTTAACAGTGATTTTCGAATTGAGAGACCTGGGTCTCCTACTGCTGATTCTATAATCAAGCATAATTCATTTAGAACTTTTCTGAAACAAAACTTCTAAAATAAAGGTTATTAGTACATAAACATAATACAGATTTATTATATGGATTGATTCAATTCATTCAATTTAGCATAATTTAATTCATTGTAGTTAAATGCAATAAACAAACATTAATGGCAGCCTAAGAATTAATAGGAATATGAATTCAAATAAAAAGTAGTACTCTTTACCACCCTAGCCACCAAGACTCACACGCTGTGATGTAGTTTAAACAAGGCCACATCTAGTCAACTGGCTTTCAGGATCAGCTTAACATTTTATGATGATGATGGATGTCACAGAATTATCTGTAAGTTTAGGTAGTAACTTCTACTTACAAAAAAAAAAAACATACTTAGAGTACTCACAAGAGAATAAACTATGAATGTACATGCCAGTCAACTCATTTACTCTGAGTAACATAACTAAACAGAGCCAGAATCTTGTGTCAAGTTTACCAGAAATTTTTATTCTATTGAAAGACTACTTAGGAAACGAAATAATGTAAAGATGCTAGGTAAAGTAAAATTAAAAAAGACTCTTACTGAAATATCTCATGTTTTTAAAGGCATTTTAATGCCTTTAGTTCTGCCAGGAAAATTAGAATACAAAAAATAATTGGTCATCTGGTAATTCCTGCAGTGTGTTGATTACATACAGTCTATCCCAATGATCTGCAATGCATAGTAATTTGGTATTTTTCTGAGCCTGGAATTTTCATCTTTAGTGCTGACAAATAGATATGCTTTGACTATGCTTTAAACTTTTTTTTTTAATGCTTCTTTATTTTTGAGAGAGACAGACAGAGAGAGCGTGAGTGGAAAAGAGGCAGAGACAGAGGGAGACATAGAATCCAAAGCAGATTCCAGGTTCTGAGCTGTCAGTGCAAAGCCAGACGTGGGGCCTGAACTCATGAACTGCGAGATCATAACCTGAGCTGAAGTTGCACACTTAACTGACTGAACCACCCAGGCTCCCCTTGACTATGCTTTTTTTTTTTTTTTAATTTTTTTTTCAACGTTTTTTATTTATTTTTGGGACAGAGAGAGACAGACAGAGCATGAACGGGGGAGGGGCAGAGAGAGAGGGAGACACAGAATCTGAAACAGGCTCCAGGCTCCGAGCCATCAGCCCAGAGCCCGACGTGGGGCTCGAACTCACAGACCGCGAGATCGTGACCTGGCTGAAGTCGGACGCTTAACCGACTGCGCCACCCAGGCGCCCCCCCTTGACTATGCTTTTAATAACAAAGCATAGTCACATAGTGGTTAAGCATATTTGCCCTGATCAACTAGACATTAATTTGAATTATAGATCTAGAATTTGTTAACTGTATGATTTTGGACAGGTTTTTTAACCTCCCTGACCTTCTGTTTCCTCATTTATAAACAGAAAAATTAGAAAGCTGCATCCTAATTTCTTGTCTGGTTTCAACGACATACAGTTTGTAATTTTTTAGCATGTGTTTGGAACAAAGGGCTCCACATGTTAACTGACTGCTTGTTATCTTGTAAAGCCAGAACAATAACGAACATGATTACAAGGAGACATATGACCTAAGAAAAGATGGACAGCTCTTCACAGTGAAGACCCGGATATCTCTGTAAAGGGCTTGCACTCATAAAACCTTAGGTCTGTAAGTTGAACATGACTTGTAACTTAACTGAAGGTAACTAATCAAAATAGCCATGGGTTCAGGATATTCTTTGGTACCTACACCTATTTAGTGTGTATTACACATAGAAATCTAACCTTTCTCTCATTATTTAAGGAGGAGTTATAAAATGAATCAATTAAATTCACTAGGCATCAGATATCCTGCTGTTCACCTTGACCACAACAAAGGCAAGCAAGACAGCACCCTGCCTTAAATGTTGAGCTCTCATCAGAAATGGTAACGACATACTACAATATTGCAATAACAAGAGCAAGTGCAAGATTTTTTTTTGCCAACAAAGGGAACACTGGAAAGATCGTGTGAGAGGAAATAATGCTAACTTATCATTTAATGAGTTTAATTGAGCTAGAAGAATACCCAAGGAAGAAAAACGAGGAGACAACATTATGGGAGGAATCAAGGAGAGCTGAAAGCCTATGCTGCCTAGATTCATGGTGGACTCTTAGTGTTGGGTGGGGCGTATTGTAAATGGGTGAGGTCCTGAAGAGCCTCTCATACCAAATTAAGGAGTTCTACATTTATAATAAAGGCAAAAAAGAGAATCTGAAAAATATTAGCAGTGTGCAGATATGGGGAAAGTTGCAGTATACAACAAACAAGTAAGACTCTCCTAGCTAATTTTGAAAAAAACATCAGAGGAGTTATACTAACGATTAGAAAAGCATTTGGGACAGGAGAGAATGAGGAGAATGGGAACCATAATGTATAGAATACAGAACAAATTCTGAAAATCATACAATGGGTCATTTTATGAAATGTTTTTCTTATTGTGACCATGGGAGCATTTTTCCTTCTCCAGGTCCCATAATATAGTATTTACATGTAATGGAAAGAGACAGGAAATAAGAATTAGGAGATATGTGATCTTGTCTCATATCCTACTAATACTCTTGGGGAAGTCACTATTGTATTCAAATAGGAATGATAATCATATTCCACCTACTTGTACAAAACACCAATCCCCACCCTTACCTAAAAGAGGAAAAGCGATAAAAGATATGAAAAGAATTCTAATCATTTCAAATGGCAGTGAGTAAATACAAGGAGTTATTACTGTTGCGCGCGCGCGCACACACACACACACACACACACACACACACACACACACACGAATCACCTAAAAGTTTTGCTGTTGCCTTCTTGGAGCAAAATATCGAGGTGTTTATATGTGCTTTGAAGTGTATTGGTACATAATGATCAAGAAAGCTAAAAAAGAACAGGAAAGTCCAAGTTCTCAAGTACACTATTTCTAATCCTAAAGTAACAATCTGTACTCATTTTCAAGCATCTTTACATAGGTATAAGGATTAATTGACATGACAGTTTCCAAAATTAGACAACCTCCACCATATCCTGACCATTCCCTAGAGGCCACTAAAATGGTGCGTGATCCTCAATGAACCGGATTGCTCCTCTCAGCCCAAGGAAACAGTTGTGTCACCTGCACAATAAATACAATGAAACTTCTTCCCTTGTAGACTTGGGAGGACCAAATTAGATAGTTACCTGCAATGTATAACCTAAGATTCAGGGTCTACATGGTAAGCAATAAATATAGATGGCATTGCTACCATCATTAGTTTCATGTTTTTGAATTATCAAATATCAAGCATGTTTTTTTATTAAGACATGTTTGAGATGAGTGAATTGAAACGCAGAAAGGCCAAATCATTTATTCAACATTGTATGACAGCGCTAAGACCGGAAACCATTGCTTTGATTCTACATCTAGGGCTGTACCTGTTATACCCAGGCAGTGGGAGAGACGGAAACACCTGCTTCCGGTAGGATGCCTCCTTAATATAGCAAATGTGCTACCAGAAGGAACATGCACATTTTCATGATAAATGCCACAACTTATCCCGCGGACCCACCAATTGGTCAATATTGCTTATTTTGCTGTGTCAAAACATCTTGGGACTTCTTGTTTCACTTCACCTGGCTCTAAAACCCAAATGGACGTTTCAAAATAAATTTTCTTCAGTCTTACAGAGAGAAGATACCACATTAATCTGAAAAACAAAATGCAAACATAAATGTGGGGTAAAAAGATATCCTGCCCTGACCTACAGAAACAGGTTTTGGATTATGTGTGGCAAAAATTAAACTCTAAGATTAATGAAGGAAAAATGAGGTCAATCCTATTTATAAATATAGCTGAAAATCTTCTTGGATTCCTGGAGTGGAAATAAAATATGTGGGGCAATTCTCCTTTTGCTTTCCCCATATCATCTGGGCGTTGTTTGGGGATCGGAGTTGGAAATGATATAGACAGTAAGATAACAAGAAACCCCATTCATCACTCTGATGGCTGTTTCACTTTATCTGTGTGTAAATTTCCAGTGATAGAGTAGCCTGTCTCTCTCTCTTCTCAGCCTTATAACCAATGCTTCAACCTAAGTAAAGTTCTTGTTTTTTTTGTAATCAAGTTTCGGGGAACTGCATTGTTATTCATGTATTCTAGAAGAGGTAAGGTTTCCAATTCGGTAACACAATTCTATCGTAGCCAAAAGTAACTGAGCATAACACCACAGTGGAATAGATATTTAAACATTTCATTGTTAGAATCAAGCAACTATTTATTAGCATACAAACTATGTTGATGCATAAATGCATGTGAATACATATCTATGAACATACATATGCATATTTAAACAGTATCTAATGTTTGATACTCCAGTGCAGTGTTTTCCAATAGAACTTTCTGCTGTGATAGAAATGTTCTATATCTGCACTGTTCAATATGGTAGCTACTAGCCATATGTGACTATACAACATTGAAATGTGCCCATGTAACTAAGGAACTGCAGTTTAAAAAAAATGTTTATTTATTTTTGAGAGAGAGAGAGAGAGGGAGACACAGAATCTGAAGCAGGCTCCGGGCTCCGAGCTATCAGCACAGAGCCTGATGAGGGCCTGAAACTCACAACCCATGAGACCATGACCTGAGCCAAAGTTGAAGACTTAAGCAACTGAGCCACCCAGGCACCCCAGAAACTGCAGTTTTAAGTTCATTAATTTAATTAATTTTAATTTAAAGAGCCACATGTGGCTATTGACTACCATATTGTTCAGTGCTTTCTAGAAAAATCACTAATTCAAATTGACCTCAAATTAAACTGTCTTTGTGAAAGAACATGTCTTCTGATATTCTTATAAATATCTTGTAATCTTGTACGTTACATTCTTATAAATAATTGATGTTTTAAGGCAAAAGCCAAAATTCACATTGCATATTTAACCAGTGGATACACTTATGTTTGGGGAGAATAATATCAAATTGGAGGGTTTTTTTTCTTGTTTTGTTTTAATTTTTTTTTATACTCTATTTACTTTTGATAGACAGAACACAAGTGGCGGAGGGGCAGAGAGAGACAACGGAGACACGGAATCTGAAGCAGGCTCCAAGCTCTGAGCTGTCAGCACAGAGCCCGATGCGGGGCTCGAACTCACAAACCACGAGGTCATGACCTGAGCCAAAGTGGGACGCTTAACCGACTGAGCCACCCAGGCACCCCTCAAATTGGAGGCTTTATCTGAGGTGCTAACTGTGGTCCTGTTTCATTGCTGATACATTTTCTTTTTTTTTTTATTTTTTTTTATTTTTTAATATATGAAATTTACTGTCAAATTGGTTTCCATACAACACCCAGTGCTCATCCCAAAAGGTGCCCTCCTCAATACCCATCACCCACCCTGCCCTCCCTCCCACCCTGCCCTCCCTCCCACCCCCCATCAACCCTCAGTTTGTTCTCAGTTTTTAACAGTCTCTTATGCTTTGGCTCTCTCCCACTCTAACCTCTTTTTTTTTTTTTTTTTTTTCCTTCCCCTCCCCCATGGGTTTCTGTTATGTTTCTCAGGATCCACATAAGAGTGAAACCATATGGTATCTGTCTTTCTCTGTATGGCTTATTTCACTTAGCATCACACTCTCCAGTTCCATCCATGTTGCTACAAAAGGCCATATTTCATTTTTTCTCATTGCCACGTAGTATTCCATTGTGTATATAAACCACAATTTCTTTATCCATTCATCAGTTGATGGACATTTAGGCTCTTTCCATAATTTGGCTATTGTTGAGAGTGCCGCTATAAACATTGGGGTACAGGTGCCCCTATGCATCAGTACTCCTGTATCCCTTGGATAAATTCCTAGCAGTGCTATTGCTGGGTCATAGAGTAGGTCTATTTTTAATTTTCTGAGGAACCTCCACACTGCTTTCCAGAGCGGCTGCACCAATTTGCATTCCCACCAACAGTGCAAGAGGGTTCCTGTTTCTCCACATCCTCTCCAGCATCTATAGTCTCCTGATTTCTTCATTTTGGCCACTCTGACTGGTGTGAGGTGGTATCTGAGTGTGGTTTTGATTTGTATTTCCCTGATAAGGAGCGACGTTGAACATCTTTTCATGTGCCTGTTGGCCATCCGGATGTCTTCTTTACAGAAGTGTCTATTCATGTTTTCTGCCCATTTCTTCACTGGGTTATTTGTTTTTCGGGTGTGGAGTTTGATGAGCTCTTTATAGATTTTGGATACTAGCCCTTTGTCCGATGTGTCATTTGCAAATATCTTTTCCCATTCCGTTGGTTGCCTTTTAGTTTTGTTGGTTGGTTCCTTTGCTGTGCAGAAGCTTTTTATCTTCATAAGGTCCCAGTAATTCACTTTTGCTTTTAATTCCCTTGCCTTTGGGGATGTGCCGAGTAAGAGATTGCTACGGCTGAGGTCAGAGAGGTCTTTTCCTGCTTTCTCCTCTAAGGTTTTGATGGTTTCCTGTCTCACATTCAGGTCCTTTATCCATTTTGAGTTTATTTTTGTGAATGGTGTGAGAAAGTGGTCTAGTTTCAACCTTCTGCATGTTGCTGTCCAGTTCTCCCAGCACCATTTGTTAAAGAGACTGTCTTTTTTCCATTGGATGTTCTTTCCTGCTTTGTCAAAGATGAGTTGGCCATACGTTTGTGGGTCTAGTTCTGGGGTTTCTATTCTATTCCATTGGTCTATGTGTCTGTTTTTATGCCAATACCATGCTGTCTTGATGATGACAGCTTTGTAGTAGAGGCTAAAGTCTGGGATTGTGATGCCTCCTGCTTTGGTCTTCTTCTTCAAAATTACTTTGGCTATTCGGGGCCTTTTGTGGTTCCATATGAATTTTAGGATTGCTTGTTCTAGTTTCGAGAAGAATGCTGGTGCAATTTTGATTGGGATTGCATTGAATGTGTAGATAGCTTTGGGTAGTATTGACATTTTGACAATATTTATTCTTCCAATCCATGAGCAGGGAATGTCTTTCCATTTCTTTATATCTTCTTCAATTACCTGCATAAGCTTTCTATAGTTTTCAGCATACAGATCTTTTACATCTTTGGTTAGATTTATTCCTAGGTATTTTATGCTTCTTGGTGCAATTGTGAATGGGATCAGTTTCTTCATTTGTCTTTCTGTTGCTTCATTGTTAGTGTATAAGAATGCAACTGATTTCTGCACATTGATTTTGTATCCTGCAACTTTGCTGAATTCATGTATCAGTTCTAGCAGACTTTTGGTGGAGTCTATCGGATTTTCCATGTATAATATCATGTCATCTGCAAAAAGCGAAAGCTTGACTTCATCTTTGCCAATTTTGATGCCTTTGATTTCCTTTTGTTGTCTGATTGCTGATGCTAGAACTTCCAGCACTATATTAAACAAGAGCGGTGACAGTGGGCATCCCTGTCGTGTTCCTGATCTCAGGGAAAAAGCTCTCAGTTTTTCCCCGTTGAGGATGATGTTAGCTGTGGGCTTTTCATAAATGGCCTTTATGATCTTTAAGTATGTTCCTTCTATCCCGACTTTCTCAAGGGTTTTTATTAAGAAAGGGTGCTGGATTTTGTCAAAGGCCTTTTCTGCATCGATTGACAGGATCATATGGTTCTTCTCTTTTTTTTTGTTAATGTGATGTATCACGTTGATCGATTTGCGAATGTTGAACCAGCCCTGCATCCCAGGAATGAATCCCACTTGATCATGGTGAATAATTCTTTTTATATGCTGTTGAATTCGATTTGCTAGTATCTTATTAAGAATTTTTGCATCCATATTCATCAGGGATATTGGCCTATAGTTCTCTTTTTTTACTGGGTCTCTGTCTGGTTTAGGAATCAAAGTAATACTGGCTTCATAGAATGAGTCTGGAAGTTTTCCTTCCCTTTCTATTTCTTGGAATAGCTTGAGAAGGATAGGTATTATCTCTGCTTTAAACGTCTGGTAGAACTCCCCTGGGAAGCCATCTGGTCCTGGACTCTTATTTGTTGGGAGATTTTTGATAACCGATTCAATTTCTTCGCTGGTTATGGGTCTGTTCAAGCTTTCTATTTCCTCCTGATTGAGTTTTGGAAGAGTGTGGGAGTTTAGAAATTTGTCCATTTCTTCCAGGTTGTCCAATTTGCTGGCATATAATTTTTCATAGTATTCCCTGATAATTGTTTGTATCTCTGAGGGATTGGTTGTAATCATTCCATTTTCATTCATGATTTTATCTATTTGGGTCATCTCCCTTTTCTTTTTGAGAAGCCTGGCTAGACGTTTGTCAATTTTGTTTATTTTTTCAAAAAACCAACTCTTGGTTTTGTTGATCTGCTCTACAGTTTTTTTAGATTCTATATTGTTTATTTCTGCTCTGATCTTTATTATTTCTCTTCTTCTGCTGGGTTTAGGCTGCCTTTGCTGTTCTGCTTCTATTTCCTTTAGGTGTGCTGTTAGATTTTGTATTTGGGATTTTTCTTGTTTCTTGAGATAGGCCTGGATTGCAATGTATTTTCCTCTCAGGACTGCCTTCGCTGCATCCCAAAGCGTTTGGATTGTTGTATTTTCATTTTCGTTTGTTTCCATGTATATTTTAATTTCTTCTCTAATTGCCTGGTTGACCCACTCATTCGTTAGTAGGGTGTTCTTTAACCTCCATGCTTTTGGAGGTTTTCCAGACTTTTTCCTGTGGTTGATTTCAAGCTTCATAGCATTGTGGTCTGAAAGTATGCATGGTATAATTTCAATTCTTGTAAACTTATGAAGGGCTGTTTTGTGACCCAGTATATGATCTATCTTGGAGAATGTTCCATGTGCACTCGAGAAGAAAGTATATTCTGTTGCTTTGGGATGCAGAGTTCTAAATATATCTGTCAAGTCCATCTGATCCAATGTATCATTCAGGGCCCTTGTTTCTTTATTGACTGTGTGTCTAGATGATCTATCCATTTCTGTAAGTGGGGTGTTAAAGTCCCCTGCAATGACCACATTCTTATCAATAAGGTTGCTTATGTTTATGAGTAATTGTTTTATATATCTGGGGGCTCGGGTATTTGGCGCATAGACATTTATAATAGTTAGCTCTTCCTGGTGGATAGACCCTGTGATTATTATATAATGCCCTTCTTCATCTCTTGTTACAGCCTTTAATTTAAAGTCTAGTTTGTCTGATATAAGTATGGCTACTCCAGCTTTCTTTTGGCTTCCAGGAGCATGATAAATAGTTCTCCATCCCCTCACTCTCAATCTAAAGGTGTCCTCAGATCTAAAATGAGTCTCTTGTAGACAGCAAATAGTTGGGTCTTGTTTTTTTATCCATTCTGATACCCTATGTCTTTTAGTTGGCGCATTTAATCCATTTACATTCAGTGTTATTATAGAAAGATATGGGTTTAGAGTCATTGTGATGTCTGTATCTTTTATGCTTGTAGTGATGTCTCTGGTACTTTGTCTCACAGGATCCCCCTTAGGATCTCTTGTAGGGCTGGTTTCGTGGTGACAAATTCCTTCAGTTTTTGTTTGTTTGGGAAGACCTTTATCTCTCCTTCTATTCTAAATGACAGACTTGCTGGATAAAGGATTCTCGGCTGCATATTTTTTCTGTTTAGCACACTGTAGATATCGTGCCAAGCCTTTCTGGCCTGCCAAGTTTCAAAGGAGAGATCAGTCACGAGTCTTATAGGTCTCCCTTTATATGTGAGGGCACGTTTATCCCTTGCTGCTTTCAGAATTTTCTCTTTATGTATTTTGCCAGTTTCACTATGATATGTCGTGCAGAAGATCGATTCAAGTTACGTCTGAAGGGAGTTCTCTGTCCTTCTTGGATTTCAATGCCTTTTTCCTTCCCCAGTTCAGGGAAGTTCTCAGCTATAATTTCTTCAAGTACCCCTTCAGCACCTTTCCCTCTCTCTTCCTCCTCTGGGATACCAATTATGCGTATATTATTTTTTTTTAGTGTATCACTTAGTTCTCTAATTTTCCCCTCATACTCCTGGATTTTTTTATCTCTCTTTCTTTCAGCTTCCTCTTTCTCCATAACTTTATCTTCTAGTTCACCTATTCTCTCCTCTGCCTCTTCAAGCCGAGCCATCGTGGTTTCCATTTTGTTTTGCATTTCGTTTAAAGCGTTTTTCAACTCCTCGTGACTGTTCCTTAGTCCCTCGATCTTTGTGGCAAGAGATTCTCTGCTGTCCTGTATACTGTTTTCAAGCCCAGCGATTAATTTTATGACTATTATTCTAAATTCACTTTCTGTTATATTATTTAAATCCTTTTTGATCAGTTCATTAGCTGTTGTTATTTCCTGGAGATTCTTCTGAGGGGAATTCTTCCGTTTGGTCATTTTGGAGAGTCCCTGGCGTGGTGAGGACCTGCAGTGCACTTCCCCTGTGCTGTGGTGTATAACTGGAGTTAGTGGGTGGGGCCGCAGTCCGACCCGATGTCTGCCCCCAGCCCACTGCTGGGGCCACAGTCAGACTGGTGTGTTTCTTCTCTTCCCCTCTCCTGGGGCAGGATTCACTGTGGGGTGGCGTGTCCCGTCTGGGCTACTTGCACACTGCCAGGCTTGTGTTGCTGGGGATCTGGCGTATTAGCTGGGGTGGGTAGGCAAGGTGCACGGGGGCTGGAGCGGCAGGCTTAGCTCGCTTCTCCTTAGGTGATCCACTTCAGGAGGAGCCCTGTGGCAACGGGAGGGAGTCAGATCCGCTGCCGGAGGTTTGGCTCCGCAGAAGCACAGAGTTGGGTGTTTGCGCGGAGCGAGCAAGTTCCCTGGCAGGAACTGGTTCCCTTTGGGATTTTGGCTGGGGGATGGGCGGGGGAGATGGCGCTGGCGCCTTTGTTCCCCGCCAAGCTGAGCTCTGCCGTCCGGGGGCTCAGCAGCTCTCCCTCCCTTTGTCCTCCAGCCTTCCCGCTTTCCGAGCAGAGCTGTTCACTTATGACCTCCCAGACGCTAAGTCGCGCTTGCTGTCGGAACACAGTCTGTCCGGCCCCTCCGCTTTTGCCAGCCAGACTCGGGGGCTCTGCTTGGCCGGCGAGCTGCCCCTCCGCCCCGGCTCCCTCCCGCCAGTCCGTGGAGCGCGCACCGCCTCGCCGCCCTTCCTACCCTCTTCCGTGGGCCTCTAGTCTGCGCTTGACTCCGGAGACTCCCTTCTGCTAATCCTCTGGCGGTTTTCTGGGTTCTTTAGGCAGGTGTAGGTGGAATCTAAGTGATCGGCAGGACGCGCTGTGAGCCCCGGGTCCTCCTACGCCGCCAACTTCCGGAACCCCCTGCTGATACATTTTCAATGAAGGATTCATCAAAGGAAAAAAAAAAGAACTAAAAGAAAGTATTTGCCTCCTTATAGAGAACTCATAAAACTTTTGGAAAATTTAACTCCTTAATGAGGGTCTGAATAGTGAGTTAAAAAGAAACAAAAGAATATGTTTTCCTGCCATTAAGTGAAATGCAGAAATTGTAATGCAATTAGAGAATGTCTAATCCCTATGTGTATCAGCACTCTGAGGTTTTATTGACTAATATTTACTACTTGGTTTTTCCTTTGACTTCACACATTTGGAAAGCTAACTCAATTGCCAAACTCCCACTGGTGATGTCATTTCAATTACGGAAGTTGTCAACATGTTTAATCAGTGCTTCAAGGTTTGTCATTTATATGCAATTTGTAATACTTAAATATTCACCTCCAAATACAGGGAAGCATTCTAAACAGGACTCAAATAAAAATTGCCATTTCTCTTTTACTCATTGGCATTATATCATTCATTGAACTACCACGTATCATTTTGAAAAAAATTTTTGAAAAAAATTATACGTACATATAATTTTGAGAGTATAATCCAATGTAATAATTTATTGTTGTGAAAGCTGCTAATTTCACACACAGAAAGTTATTAACACACTTAATATAGTGTAGAAAGTTGATTAGTGACCCACCAGAAGTCACATTCACCCAGAATTTCAGAATGTGACATTATTTGGAAGTGGGTTTTTGCATGTATAACTAAGATGAAAATAAAATTAAATTATACCAGGTTAGAGTCAGTCTTAAATTCAGTGAGTGTCCATATTAAATAAACAACAACAACAACAAACAAACAAACAACAGCAATACACAGAATACAATGATGTAAGCATAGAGGCAGGCATTGGAGTGATGTGTCTGCCAGCCAGGAATGCAAGGATTGCTGGCAACAAATAGAAAGTAGGAGAGAGGCTGTGTGAAGTTTCTCCTCTAGACTCTCCAGAGAGTGTCAGCTCTGCCAGTGCTTGGTTTTGGACCTCTGGTCTCCAGAAGAGTGAGGAAACAAATTTTTTAAGCCACTGAATTTGTAATAATTTGTTGTGACAATCGCGTGGATTAATTTTATGTATTAACTTGACTGGGCTAAATGATGCCTGGATAACTGGAAACATGTTACTTCTGGGTGTGTCTGTAAGGATGTCTCTAGAAGAGATTAGCATTTGAACCAGTCAACTGAGTAGGATCTATTTACCAATGTGGGTAGATGTTAGCCAATCCTTTGAGGGACTGAATAGAAAAAAAGGCAGAAGGGGAGATTTACTTTCTCTGCTTGAGCTGAGACATCCCTCTTCTCTCCCAAACACTGGTGCTTCTGGTCCTCAGGATTTCAAACTCAGACCTGGATTTCTAACATTGCCCTAGCTCCCACCCCCATGCTCTCTGATTCCCAGAACTTCAAACACAGACTTAGCTGCACCACTAGCTTTCCTGGTTCTCCAGGTTACAGGTGGCAACCTATTGGTTCTGTTCATTTAGTTTCTCTAGAGAATCCTAACAAATGCAGAGTTTGGTATTGGAAAGTGGGGTGTTACTTTAATAAACACCTATAAATGAGGATAGGGCTTTGGAATTAGGTAGTAGGGGGAGACTGGAGGAATTTTGAGAGCATGATAAAAAAAGCTGAGGTTGTCTTGAAGAGACCGTTTATAGAAAATTTGATGTCAAAGGTGGTTCTGGAAAGATCTCAGAAAGAAGAGAAGATGATAATAGAGGGAACTTCTATCATCTTAGAGAATACATATATTATCATGAACAGAACATTGATTGAAACATGAACATTAGGGGCGCCTGGGTGGCTCAGTCGGTTAAGTGTCCGACTTCAGCTCAGGTCACGATCTCACGGTCCGTGAGTTTGAGCCCCACGTCGGGCTCTGGGTGGATGGCTCATAGCCTGGAGTCTGCTTCCGATTCTGTGTCTCCCTCTTTCTCTGACCCTCCCCCGTTCATGCTCTGTCTCTCTCTGTCTCAAAAATAAATAAACTTAAAAAAAAATTTATAAAAAAAAAACGAAACATGAACATTAGAAGTGTTTCTGTTGAGTTGGCAGAAGGAAATAAGGAGCGTGTTTATTGATTACTGTAAGAAAAATCATCTTTGTTCTAAACTGGAAAGTGTAGTTGACTTGTCTTCTACTTTTGTGTGGAAAGCAGAACTGGTCAGTGATGAACTTGAATATTTAGCTGTAAAGATTTTTCAGAAATGTGTTGAATTAACAGTCTGGTTTCTTGTTGCTTATTGTAAAATGTGGAGAAACAGATAAATTGAAGAAGAAGCTATTAAGCTAAAAAGAAAACAGACATTGATCTTTTGGAAATTTCTTAGCCTATCCAGAAAGAAAGGGTCAAGGTTGAGGCTGGATGACAATTTGCCACAAAAATTAGATAGGTGATGATCAATCCATCTCAGCAGAAACTAGGATCAGAGATAGGGTTATCTAGGAAGAATCTGTGGAGAACCCGCTGTCTAATGGCACAGAACATTTGACATATAAGAAGACCCAAGATTTCCAAGAATATCAGCAAAAACACTGCCAGCTGGGACTGATAGGGACAATGAATAGACATAATGAAAGATTCTCCATATTGTACAGGCAGTAAATGGAGCTGGCAGCTTACCCAGTTGTAAGCATATGTAACACCTCCAGAAAATGATGGAGGAGGGGTAGGAGGAAGGAGAGGGAGAAGAAGAAGGGGAGGGGGAAGAGGAGAGGAAGAAAATGTCTTACTAGAAAATCTTCCTTACAGGGAATACTAAAGGGAGTCCTTCAAGAAAAAAGTGAGGGACAGTGCACAGAACTTAACATGACATGAAGTAAAGAACACTAGGAAAGGTGCATGTGTAGGTAAATTAATTTAAATATTACAAGTGTGCATTATTTAATTGACATTGCTCTACACATCATATGATATTTGAGAAAAATATTTAAAATTTAAATAACATCCAAGGCAGAAAAATCAATATTTTGATTACAGTACACTTGCATTTCTTGTAGAATTGAACTGTGTGTCACCTAATATGAATGACATTAAGAAAAAAAATGGTAAAAATATGTTCAATTGGTACTGATTTAACTCTGTGCAGGCACTGAATCTTTCACGTGAATATTTCCATATGAAAATTTCTCATAGATCACAGAGATATATGGCTATCTACATATTATATATAAGAAAAATAAATCTGTCAACTTAGGCATCTAAATATTTCATGTGAATAAAAAATTTAGGTAGACCAATATCCATGATTAAACACCTTAAATAATATATATATATATATACATATATACACACAAATCAGAAAAAAATAAAATATAATAGAAATTAATGTAGTTTCCACAAAATGTCTTTCTGTGAACTTCAAGTGAAACTTTGTTGTTATCGACGGCAGAAGCTACACAGGGTTGTTGAAGTAGTGTGCCTGGACACAAATGAAAACTTTGGAAACGTGATGACTGAATTTATAATGATAAAGAGATAAAATAGTAATTACTGCCTAAAATGTATTTATTCTAGGGGCGCCTGGGTGGCTCAGTCGGTTGAGCGTCCGACTTCAGCTCAGGTCACGATCTCGCGGACCGTGAGTTCGAGCCCCACGTCGGGCTCTGGGCTGACCGCTCAGAGCCTGGAGCCTGTTTCGGATTCTGTGTCTCCCTCTCTCTCTCCCCCTCCCCCGTTCATGCTCTGTCTCTCTCTGTCTCAAAAATAAATAAACGTTAAAAAAAAAATTTTAAATGTATTTATTCTTAAAACCCAGTCCTTAATCAAAAAAAAAAAAAAAAAAAAAACTTATTACTTTCTTTCCACTTTGGAATCTGTCAAATATTAACTGAAAGTCTTTGGTGTTCATATAAAATATGTCTTCACTAAATTCTTTTATATGTGATGTGTGAAATTTCAAGAACAATTGAGTTTAACTCTTTCAACAGTTTATTTAAATTTTTCTTTTAAAAAATATGTTTTTATGATATCTTAAACTGAACATTTGATATAGATCTTTCTTTAAATATTACGCATTGTCCAGCCATACTTAACAAAGAATATACAATATAAAGAAGGGATATTAAATACTATTATTTAATTTTCACTTGATGGTTGTTTTAATTTCATTTGATTTTTATTATAAAGTGCAGTAATTGTACTGTGTCAGAGATACTGAGAAGAATACAGGAGTAAATGAATACGTATCCTAAGAATAATTGGAGAAATGGGGTGCCTGGGTGGCTCAGTCTGTTGAGCGGCTGACTTCGGTTCAGGTCATAATCTTGTGGCCTGTGAGTTCGAGCCCTGCATCAGGCTGTGTGCTGACAGCTCAGCCTGGAGCCTGCTTTGGATTCTATGTCTCCCTCTCTCTCTGCCCCTCCGCTGCTCTCACTCTCTCTCTCTTTCTCTCTCTCAAAAATAAACATTAAAAAAATTACAAAAAAAAATAAAATAAAATATTTTGTTAGGTTTTGCTCACTTGATTCTTTACACTAAAGATAAAGTTAAGGACACAGAATTTTTATTACATATAAATAGAAATGTAATATATATATTATAAATATAAAATACAATACAATTATAATATAATATACAAATGTATAAATTATACATATAATGTATAAATATAATATGAATACAAATGTGATATCAGTATATAAATAGAATATAAACAGAACACAAATATATAACACAAATTTATAAATCTAAATAAATATGTACATATCTGTAAATATAGGATCTTGGGCCGTGTTTCCTTTTTTTCCTTAATGTTTATTCATTTTTGAGAGACAGAGAGAGACAAAACTTGAAAGGCAGAGGAGCAGAGAGAGAGAAAGAGAGAGAGAGGAGACATAGAATCTGAAGCAGGCTCCAAGCTCCATGCTGTCGGCACAGACCCCAAAGCGGGGCTCGAACTCACAGACTGTGAGATCATGACCTGAGCTGAAGGTGGATGCTAAACTGCGCCCCCCAGGCGCCTATTGGTTTGCATTTAAAAATTTTTTTTCTTAATGTTTTTATTTATTTTTGAGACAGAGAGAGACAGAGCATGAGCAGGGAAGGGGCAGAGAGAGAGGGAGACACAGAATAGGAAGCAGGCTCCAGGCCATCAGCACAGAGCCGATGTGGGGCTCGAACTCACAGACTGTGAAATCATGACCTGAGCCGAAGTCGGACACTTAACCGACTGAGCCACCCAGGCGCCCCTGGTTTGCATTTTTATATCCACATTTAGGCTGAGTCTAAATTTTTCTCCCAGAACATTGGTGGGAATTTCTTGCTCAATATCTATAAACCTGAAATCTATTTCAGCAAACAAAGCAACACACAAACACTCACAAATAATAATTAATAATGATAATAGTAATTATATATTCTAAAGTGAAATAGATGCTTCTTCATCCGGGAACCAGAAAGTTAAATATACCTTTAAACTATTAGTATCCCTTTTAGAAATATTGAAGGCCCAACTTCTCAGAGTGGCCAGTTTTGTAAAGTTAAAAAGAAATAAAAACAGGTAGCAACTGTACATTAAGACAGTAAATATCTTTTTTTTTTTTTAATTTGGAAGGTATCTATGGATAGTCCTTTCAATGACCAATAACATGCCAAGTGTTTTTGCAGCTTACCTGTGTCGGAATTAAAGAAATAAAACAGTATTGCCTAGAGGCATTGCTTCAGGAGGGCCGTTTGATGGAGTTTCTCAGAAACTTTCAGGTTATCTGTATTTTGCTCAATGGGGAAGTTATTTTCAATTTCAGCTGCAAGAAGGCAGAGACTCTTCCTTTCAAAGCATTCCTTTAGAAATCCCCGTGATTGCCACAGCAGGTGGAGAATCTGACTTGTGGAGAAGAGAGGTATAAGGTTTTTACATTAAATGGAGAGAGTCTTAGAGCCACAGATAGCATTTGATAAAGTGGCAAAGGGAAGGCTAGCTTTTGTAGAAATCGGCTGATACTTTTAGGTTTCACATTGGTACAGGGAGTAAGTAAACAAATTTAGTGGAACACAAGAGGGATCAGTGGTTAAAATCACATATATAAAAACTATATGTGCCTTAAATATTTTACTTTTACCAAAAACATGTAAAGGATAATTAATGTGTTAATCCTGGATCATAAGGCCAAGCCTTTTTCTTTAATATAAGTCCTTGATGGGTGCTGCAAATTTCTTTTTTTCATAAAAGGAGTCCACGATGAGGCTTTTGCTATTTCCAGTTACTTTGCTTTTTGTTGTTTACATTTTGAGAGAGAGAGAGAAAGAGAGAGAGAGGCAGCACAGGTGGGGAGGGGCAGAGAGAGAGGGAGACAGAATCCTAAGCAGGTTCCACACTTTCAGTGAAGAGCCAGATGCTGGACTTGAACTCATGAACCATGAGATCTTGACCTGACCCAAAGTCAAGATTCTGCTACTTAACCAACTGAGCCACCCTGGCACCCCTTGCTATTTCCAGTTTTATGTCATTAAAGTAAAAGCATAAACCAGAAGCAAAAGATACACAATTGCCCTTATTTCAAAATAGTTCCTTTTTTTAAAAATTTATTTATTTTGAGAGAGAGAGAGAAAGAGAAAGAGAGAGAGCATAAGCAGGGGAGGGGCAGAGAAAGAGGGAAAGACAGAGCATCCCAAGCAGGCTCTGCACTGTTAGCGTGAAGCCTGACATGGGGCTCGAACCCAGGAACTGAGATCATGATCTGAGCCGAAACCAAGAGTCAGATGCTTAACTGACTGAGCCACCAAAGGGCCCCAAAATATTTCCCTTATTAATCTTATGTCATCCGTACCTCAAGTGACTGACTTATGTTTTGTATACTCATCTTTACTAATTGTTTTCTAAAAGATATTGTTTATATATTACGGAATAGATATCATTTTTACACTTACGTTAATTGGTTTACAGGATAATTAAATTGTATTATGGAATTAACATATACAATTAGAATAGAATTGGGAATAGATAGAATTGGGAACAAGCCAAACCAACTCTTGATAAACACACGTGAGTACCGAAAGCCTAAACTGAAGAGTACTCAATACAGCATGTCATGAGGACGTATCTGTTTTTTGCAGAAATCAGAGAAGCTATTAGTTCTTTGGGCTAGTGGGTAAATTGGATATCATTTAAAAGCACTTACATCCCACCAATAATTAGAAATAAAAAAAAACATAAAGCCTGAAACTAGAACATATAAAAGCTGAGAATTGCGTAGGTGTAGGTCCCTGTCACGGACTAGTATTGCTTGGATGCCCCCAGTTCCAGGGAACGCCAAGCTCCTTGGTTTCTCAGCTGAAAGTGGTCTTCTTCCTTGTTTAGGTTTTCTTTCAAAAATGGTAGGACACCTTACATGATGAAATCTCAAGATTGCCAATGCTTTTCTCTAAAATATTGCTTGGATGTTGGCTTACAGCAGGAACATACAGGCAGAATAACATAGAACAGATCATCGCCGACGATGGTACTTCAACTCACAATTCTTTGGCTTTACCGTGTTGCAAAAAGTGGACACCTTCAGGAAAAACCTTACTTTGAAATTTGAAATTGGCTAGTGATAGGAGATACGATACTCTCTTGTTTTGCCGGGCTGTAGCAGTCACACACTCAGACCCATTCTGTACCCATACAACCATTCCGTTTTTCACATTCAGTACAATAGTCAATAACAGACGTGAGACGTTCAACACATTATAATAAATAAGCTCGTGTTAGATGACTTTGCCCAAATGTGAGTGTTGTGAGCACATACGGAGGAGTGCTAAAAACACTGACTCCGCTTTTGGCCCTCCACCTTGTTCACACCTGGGCAGTGACTTTCCTCGGGGCTAATGTTCCAGGGGCCCTTGGAGGTTGATGGATGTCCTGACTCATGTGGGATCTTTCTTAAGCAGTAGAGTCCTCTGACACACAGCACGGAATGCACCGTTTTAGACAACTACCCTGTGACCTCATCACAATGCCACTCACTCTATAAAAGCTGTGGATTAAGATCCGGACTGAAGCAGAGAATAGCTAATTAGTGTCTGGGTCCTCAGTCCACCCACCTCAATCTCCCCTGTCAGTAACTTATCTTGAATAAAACTGTGTAGATGGCATGGAGTGTCTTGCTTCATTTTTTGGTCTCAAAGTGCTTTTGCAGTTTGAAAGATACTTGACCGTCTCTCCTCCACCTTCTAACAACCTATAAAGTGGGCTAGGCTGTGCTTCGATGTTTCGGAGGTTATGTGTATTGAATGTATTTTTGACTTATGATATTTTCAACTTTTGATAGTTTTATGGGGAGGTAACCCCACTGTGAGCGGAGGAAGATCTGTGTAATGTTAAACCATTTAAAAGAAAATGCAATGAAATGTGCCTTCTTCTCAAGAGCATAAAGACACCCATCCTAACCAAATTAATACATAAATGAAATGAATTCCCAACGAGAACCTAAGAGAATATTTTAGTTTTGAAATTGGCAAGTTGATCCTGAAATTAATGTTAAAGAACTGAAGCTGTAAGTAACTAGAGAAAATTTAAAGAACTTAAAGGATGCCCTTCCAGACTTCACAATGTATAAACTTCTCTAAATTAAAACAGCATGTTATCAGAGTAATATACATGGATGAATAATCCAGTAAAATAGAAAAAACTAGAAGAAGTGCTTTTATATGGAATCCTTATATGTGAATTAAGTGTCAAAAGTAATCAAGACAAACATAATTCAATAAATTATTGTTAAACAAGAGGCAATGCACAAAGATTAAAAAAATTTTTTTAAATAATTCTATCCACCTTCCATTCTATATCCAAGCCTGTGCATGTACACACACACACACACACACACACACACACACACCAACTCCAGCTGAATAAAGAAAAAATTGTATTTAAATTTACAATTTTTTAAAAATTGTATTTCCAGCTAAATAAAGAAAAAAATTGTATTTAAAGAAAATATAGGAGCACATTTTTATGATCTGGTATAGGGAATATTTCTTTAAAAAGCACAAATAACCTGATGTGTAACTGCATTAAAACTTAAAACTTTGGATCAATAAAAGTCACGATAAAAGAAAAGTTAAATGACAAGCCAAAGCCTGAGAGAGGATAGTTGCAATGCATATTATTCTTAAAAGTTCAGTAATCAAAATACATAAAAAAACTCATAAAAATCAGGAGACACAACCAATGTAAGAGAGAAACAATGGCAATGCAGTTCAGAAAGGAGGAAGCCAAAATAGTCAACAGGCATTTTAAAAGACGCTCAACCTCAGTAGTAATCAGATAGATACCTAATAAAACCATAATGAGATGCCATTCGATATCCATTATATTGGTGAGGTGTAAGAAGTCTGACACCAGCGATGAGAATATAGAGTAGCAAGTATAATTGTGGGAATATAGATGTATGCAACCACTTCGTAGAGCAATCAGGCAATATAAAGTCAAATTAAATAAATACATCCCCTTTGAACCAACATTGTTTTTTCTTTAGCCATAAACCATAGAGACTTCCTTGTGTACATGCCCAGGAAAATATAGAGAGACTATTCCTAGCAACTTAGGTATCCTCAAAAAAGGCTGAGAAAGTTTCTGCGCTTATAAAAACAGTAAGAGATAATAGTAAATACTTTTAGTAAATACAGTATGGTATGTTTCCAAATGTGGGCTACTGCAGGGTAATTATGATGAATGAAATAGGGCATTGTGCCTCAACGTGGCTAATCTTTCAAAATATAATTTCAAGTAAATGAAAACAAGTTAATTGCTAATAGAAGATGATGTGATTTATTTTGATTTTCTCCCTTGAAATGCTTTTTATGAATTCATAATGATAGTAATGACATGGGACGTGCTGTGCTACATAATCATGATTAAGACAACCAATAATAATTCCTCATATTTAAAGAAACCACATAGATTTTCCTAATTCAGAGGTTCCCCAATTTACTCTGAAGTATAAAACCTTCAAAACAGTATATTGTTTAGAAAATAGAAGTTTAGTAAAGTATTTTTTGTGGTGCATAGGAATAATAGTCACCTATTTGATATATAGTTTCTCTGAAGACATTGAAAGATAAGTGGCCTTCAGGAGGCATTTGCGTGGTGTCAGTCAACTCTAGATTGTTTTTTATGTTTTTTTTTTTTTTTTTTTTTTTAACACCAGATTTAAATTTTAAAGAGGAAAAAAAAGAGTAAATCTGTTTCCCACCCTTAGAAGCCAGTCTCGTAACCCAAATCATTTAATAATTGCTTGGGTATCCTTTTAATAATTTAAATAATTGCTTGGGTATCATTTTAATAATCGCTTGGGTATCCTTTCTAATCTATGTCTATATACACACATATATATAATAGACACCAGAATGGAAGTTTGACCAGCATATTGGGCACCTTCAGTGCTCAACCTGAGTTGCCTTTGATCTCATTTATCTTTTTTCAGCTATTTCAGTGTTGGCATAACTGATGTTTAAGTTCTTTCTTAGGCCATGACTGCATTCTCTTGCTTCATGCCCTTTGACGTTTTTTTGTTTTGTTTTGTTTTTTTGTTTGGGGGGGTGGGGACATTGCTTGGGAAATTTAATTGGTACACTTGAGTTAATTGAGAATTTTGAAAATTTTGACCAGCTGGGCACTAAAAGTCCTGAAAAGTATATCACATGATTTGTCATCTGTTGCCATGGGATAGAGTAACAATTAGCATGTAGTGGTGGCAAGGTCCATTATGCTTCCTTGTGCTCATTCTTCTTTCTTCCGTTTCTCCTCCTGTTTCTCAAACCAGCTCCCTGGGACCCTTGTCAATCTAATACTTACACCTTAGCTTGTTTCAGTCTCTCTGTTTGGAGAATGGGGGATAAAAGATAAAAAAAATAATAGGATAAAATATGTGTGAAATACACATAGCCAAAGCAGAATTTACAAAAGAAATATCTCCTAGAAACAGATCAACTTTTGCCTCCTGAGCCAGATAAGGGTTATGAACCCTACTGTGTGGACAGGACCAATGAAGGATTTCTTTGGGGAAAGCTGCAATCTTGATCTCCCAAGAAGAGAACATCTGGGGTTGATTATATCTTCTAACTTTAGGCTCAGAGACTTGGGACTTCAACAAGACTCCTTGGAGAACCTATTATGTGTTTCTGTGCAGTTTTGTGACGTGGTATCCTTGGTCTCACTATTTTCTAGAGAAATCTAGAAGATGAGAAGCCCATGGAGTACTCTCAGCATTAGTGATGGATCCAGGAGAGACCCTCAGAATTAGAATCCAGTTGCATTCCAAGGATTTCTTTTGGGTGAAAGATAGAGGAGTCTTTCCAGTTACCCAGGAGTGTGCCATGAGAAACAGATCCAAAGCAGAAACAGAGAATGTACAAATATGGCTACTTAGAAAGGCAGAGGAACAGCAACAGTTGAAAGCTACATTGTTAACAGAGGCAGAAAGCAAATACAACCCCCTGCAAGAGACATATGTGCACCAGCACAGAGGACAGAATCCCAGCTGTGAAACTTTTCATGGAAACCACTGATAGAAAAGCACTTACATTTTTTTCCCATGTCCAAAGAACATGAATCTGGGTTACTATGCTACCAGTTCAAGAAGGAACTTCAATTTGCCTCCTTTCTCACAGCCCACCTGGAGAAAACTGCCAGCCAGCCTCTAGACCTTGTGTGGTGGTGGTAGTCAGGTTTTGCTGACATTTACAAATGCAAAGTTTTTTTGCCTTGTTTTTTTTTAATGCTTATTTATTTTTGAGAGAGTCAGAGAGAGAGTGCAATTGGGTGAGGGGCAGAGGGGCAGGGCACAGAGGATCAGAAGTGGGCTCTTCGCTGGCAGTCCATAGCCCAACATGGGGCTCAAACTCATGAAACATGAGATCATGACCTGGGCTGAAGTTTAAGCGACTGAGCCACCCAGGTGCCCTTACAAACTCAAAGTTCTTATTAGAGTTGTACACTGGGCAGCCTAGACTCTGCAGAGGCTGGAGTCGCACTCCAGTTTACCTGAGAATGAGAAAAAACAAAATGTCGCGGACCCTGAGGAAACGTTATCTGAGGACATTGTGAGATATTACTTTTCCATGGTAACTTGTGAAAGTCAAAGTGAGAAAATTGGAACCGTAGGTATCAGGACGTACACCTGTGTGTGAGTGTGTAAATGACTGTTTCCTCACTGCTTTTATAAATAAAATATACATTTATTTTGATATATATGTGAAATATATATCTTATTAATCAAAGTGGTAACTATTACTTTCCAAATATTAGCACATTTAGGTCTATTTCATTTTTAATTTTAGCATAATTATTACAAAGCAAATAATATTAATTCACAACCATTGTAAAAACTGTTTCAAACAGGATGAATTAAAAGTGAAGCCACTGTTGACGGCTTACAGTCCTGTTTTGGTCCTTAGAGGAACAGTATTAGTTTGGGTGTGTATCCTTTTAGTAAAGAAAAATATAGATTCACTTCATTTGTTTTTACCAAAATGTTATGTTTCATTCATTAGTAGAAACTTTCAGTATTTTCAAATAAAAATATGTCTTGGAGAACATTATAAGCTGACAATTACATAATTATAGAACTGCTTCATTGTTTCAATTTGTAATATTTTATTCCATAGCATAAATGGCACATGGTTACTTCATACAGTTTGTTTTACAACGAAGTCCTAATCCTTGAGCTGATGTTCAAAAATATTTATTGATTTGATTGGCACTTGAAGCCAAGGATGGTTTTGACATTAAATTACTTTGCAGCTTTCAGTCTCACAAGCTACTCTTTGATTTGCACCCCAAATTCGAACCCACATACAGAAATTTTGAAAGCTCTTTTTTCCTTGTCATCAAAGATTTAATATAAGAAGGCTTTAGTGAGGGCTCATGTTCCTAAGAATTCATTACAACAAGAAAATATATTGAGCGATACCATCACAAGTAATGAAAATCAAAAGATGATCAGATTAGGTGAGCAAGGTATTCTTAGGGGAGTAGAATTTTTTTTTTTGCATTTAATTAACCTAAACAATTCACTTCCTTGTCCATAATCTATTGTGTGTTCTTATCAGTGGATTATTGACAAAACAGATTGCATTATTTTGCTGTGTTTACATCTAATAAGTACATTATGAGTGCCCTTTCTTCTACTCAACTACCACTGAGGGCATTTGAAGTTCATGAGAGTTCAAGTTTTACTTTGACAGTCTGTGCCTTATGTCACCTCAGAAAACATAGGGGGATAAAGTCCGTCCTTACAGATTAAAAAATCGAAAAGTTTAGAACTAGGAGAAACTGTGGTCAAGTCTCAACTTCTCATTTTATCATAATAATGGGGAAACCAAGACCTAGAGAACCAGTTCATGTAGCAAAGTTGAGCCCCATTATAGACACATATGCCTGCGTCAGAGTTTTGTGCAGATGCTTTTTCACCCTTCTTGCCTATACTGAACAGCTTGCCCTACAGTCTACTCCAGTGGTAAGTGCTCATTTTCTTAAGACTTAAATACCACAAAGCTGGGAGCTAGAGCCCAACTCCACAGTCTCCCCCATTTCAATTTTAAAACCCTTATTCTCTTCTCTTTCAAAGCTTCTCACTTTTTTGAAATGTAAGCCATAAGGCATTACCACTCTCCAATCCTCCTCTTGCCATATACTGACTTGCATTTCACTATTTCACTTTTATTAATACGAGAAGTAGAGGACCATGGTTTTCTTCTCCACTGAAATACCTGCCATTGGAAATGCCCATATATCCTGTGGTCAACGCATTCTAACACAGTGTACATTTTTAAAAAATTATTTGTTTATTTATTTATTTATTTATTTATTTAGAAAGAGAGAGAAAGAATCCTGAGTAGACTTGCTCTGTAAGCACAGAGCCCAGTGGAGGGCTCCAACTCAAGAACTGTGAGATCATGACCTGAGCAGAAGCCAAGAGTCGGACACTCAACCAACTGAGCCACCCAAGCACCCCAAAGACAGTGTCCTTCTAACCTTCACCTCTACACCAGTTTAACCACTCACCCTTAGAGCACATGGTGGATCTAGCCACCGTCAAAAATTACTACATCTTGGGAGTTTAAACACTAATTCATCTCTCTCAGGCATTCATGACCAACTCATTTCTCATTAAAGCATTGATATCTAGAAACTGATCATTGCCTGGTTTTTATTGCTATTCTGTACTCATTTATTTTGCTAACCAGCCTCAACCTCAGGATTGATCCAATTCAGGAATGACTCTCTTACCAGAATTATTAACACTCTTGTTATTTGGACTTTTGCCATTTGGCCTATGACATATAATCCTGTGTCACTCCTAAAAATCTCACATCTCTAGTTCTCTTTTAGATCAAGGGAAATTTTTGATTAAAATCTCCTGAGTATTAAGTGCCTCATGACCAACATAAGTGGCATCCAACATGGCCCAGCCATCTGTCTACATGTTACAATTTAGCTCTTTCCAATGTGAGTGACCGCAAATTGAAAACCTTTGATCACATATAATACCCTTATATTCTTATTTTTCATGTACTTATAGCAGACAGAGATTTCACTTTTTATAGTTTGTGGGTTTGGTTTGGAGCAGTTTATATGTTGTAATAAGCAAATAGTTTTAAGGAAAAAAAATACTGTTGTAGCTGAGAGAGACCACAGAGATCATCCAATCCAACATTTTAAGGATGAAGGAAATAATTCCCACAACAGCAAAGCGGTGTGCCTTAAATCTCACTGCTTTCTACAGACACAGGAAATATAACTGAATTATCATTGTGCCTGTGTGCCAACATGTAGCATATATTGAGCTACCTTACTACGTTTTCTATGAGTATTTTCTCTAAACTAGTCATGGAAGAGTAACAGCTGAGATTAATCTAACTTCAATAACTTAAAACAAAGCTATTTCTCCCTCAAACGTTCCCAACGCAGGCGTCTCTTGCCATGACCATTCACATGGCAGAGGAGAAATAGAAGAATATAGAGAATCCCAAGCCTGAAGCATGTGCATTTCCACCTCTATATTATGTCCACCTGCAATCTACTAGTAAGAGCGTGTTGTGTAGACCCACCTGAATATATGGGGGCTGGTTGTATGCAGCCCTTGATAAGGCATCTGCTTCTGGCAACAAATCTACATAGGAAGAAGAGCAAGGATCTGTTTTAGTCTGTTCTCTGCCACACTCCAATTTAGCCTTTTCACTCCAGTCCCATGTGGTACTACCATAATTATTTTTATCCAAAAAAAAAAAAAAAAAAAAAAGAGGAAATCTAGGCTTTCGAGGTTTGGAGTTAGGTCACCTGTCAAAGGTGAGGCACTCTGTGGGATAGAGAAAAGTGTCAAACCAGGGGCTTTATGAATTCAAACACCAGAGTTGTTTCTACTGTATGACACCACCTTGCAAAAGTGTGTATCACTGTTGACCCTCTTGAAAGATATGGACGTGGGTTTCTCCATGTGATTGTCTTTTTTGCAGTAATACAAATCTGGATAAGTCCTGTTCATTTAGCATGTTTTCTCTCTCTTTAAAGATAGGCTCCCTGAAAGCTTAGCCTTTCACTTTGAAAACCTAACTTGCATTATTCACACCTCTTAATTGTTTCAACTGATGGAACAGTCCGAAAGATAAACCCACATAATTAAACAGAATTCTCTTTAGCTTTGGAGTACATTTGCAAATTTACTTGTAAAGTTCTTCTGCTGTACATCCTGTAGGTCATTATTCAGATGAGTTTGCTTTGAGAAAGCCTCAAGCAGTCAGTTCCATTCTACAAACATAGATCGTGCCTGCATGTGCCAGGCATTGTGAAGATGCCAAGAACCAAAAGATAAAATACACAAAACCCACCCAAATTGTCACATACAAGCAAAAGAGCCATAGCAATAAAAAAATTTAGTGCACTTTTCCTTTGTAAGTGACAGGAGTTAGAACAGGGCACTATATGATCACATAGAGAATCTTTTAGTCTGGTTAAGGGTGATGACATCCGAATTGAGTAAAAAAAAATAAGGGTGCCAGGTAAAGAAAAATAGTGTTTACATAAGGAGACAGACACCATGTGTTTTGTTTTAACCATTAAAATCTTTTTAATCTTCTTATATCATAAAGAAAGAGCATAGTATTTCACAATATATGCACTTAAAATTTTAAGTCTCTGCTCTCTTACTTTTGCACTTTCCAACTATTGAGCACATACCTTGCTCTGTCTGCTCTTTAGGTTCCCTCATTTGTAAAATGCAGTTGATGATCTCATGTAATAAGAATGTTGTGATGACCAAACATAGGAAAAAAGCTCACTGAATGTCAATTTTTGTGAAGATAAAGCAACAGATATTGGATCCACACTCCCCGATGAAACAACCAAAAATGGAATGTCTGACTATATAACTATAACTGTATATATAATAACACTGGACATAGACGACAAAGGCCAGTGGTATTGGATAAATGGGAAATACAGGAGGTGACTCCTTGGTTTGACCCAATTTAGTGCTGCCTTAAGAAGGTCTGCAGGCAACTGCAGGGGGAACACTCACTGGCTAGAGAGCTCAGAGTCTGGGGAACCCATGGCAGCTAGAGTTATCAAGACGGAGGGCCACCAAGAGCAAGTTGCACAATGGAGGAATTAGAGAGATGTATAGAGTCCTCCTTGAATATTCAGCAGACAACTGATCTGCATGTGCCTTTGAAAAAGAAACTACCTAAAGCAAAAAAAAAAAAAAAAAAATTAGAAGTAATGGTGCACAGAGCTCACAAAGCCAGGAATAATTACTGTTTCTACCAGGAATGCCCTATGATTTATAGGACAGTGTATAGAATAAACAGAATGGTCTTGCTTCAAGGATGGATATAATTAGCCCTAGACTGAGTAAAGTTCCAATAGTGACTAAAAAAAGGATCTAAAGCATCTAAACATCTAAATCCTAAGAGCAAAGCATGAAAGGATCAAACTGTTTCCTAGTAACTTAAGTACCTACTTGGAAAAAAAATATCTGAAGTATATTTATAGAGACACAAAAACATCTAGCACCTAACAAGGCAAAATTAAAAAAAAATAGTCATATTCCTCCAAAATTTACCGGCATTCAAAGAAACATGAAATATAAACTACAGAGAAATGTAGAGAAAACTAATCAATGGAATCTGACCCACACTTGACACAGCTGTTAAAATTATCAGACAAGGATGTTAAATGTTATTATAAGTGTTTTCCATACTTTCAAATGTTTACATAGAGTCAGAGTGATATAAAACAGATTAAACTCATTAGAGAAATCTGTAAGGTTTGAGACAAAGCATGAACTAGCTGCTCTTGATAACGGTTTAGATGTTAGCAGATGAAAGCTTAGTGAACTTCAACACATAACAAGTAAAACAGAGAAAAAAAATAATTAAAATAAAAACGAATAAAGCATCAGTCAACAGTGGGGTAAGTTCAAAGAGTCTAGTTTAGGTATGATCAATGTCTTCTCGGGGGGACGGAGGTAAACAAGAAGAAAAAATAAACTGAAAAAAAAAATTTACAAATTTAATGAGAAAATATAAACCCACATACCTAAGAAGTTCAATTAAACCCAAACCAAGATAAATGAGAAGAAAATTACTGAAATAAATACTAAATAAATAAAAAATAAATTACTGAAATAAATTACCAAAAGAATATTTAAAGAGTGAGGGGCCAAGATGGTGGGCAGAGAAGCACGAAAGTTCTCTGCTTCTCTTGTCCCTGAAATGCAGCTAGATCAGCAACCAAACCATTTTGTCACCTAGAAAATTGATCTGAAGATTAACACAACAATTTGCATAACTTGAGCCACAGAACTCAGCAGGTATTCTGTGCAGAGAGGTGAACTAGGGGAGACAGAAGCCACAGAGGGTAAGGAACGGTTTTTGTGGAGAGAGGACAGAGAAAGGGGGGAGAGTACAGGAAAAACACTCCCCCCAAAAGTAGCTGAAAAGAAAGAGAGTGGCAACACCCACAAGTGATGGAACACGAAAGGGAGAAAGGAGAAAGAAGAGTTTCATTGCCATTAGGGTTTTATAAACAGGAGAGAGCAGTGTCAGAAATTTCAGAACTCAATACCTGGTGGGGCTCTGGTGGGAAGTGTGAATCCCTCCAAGGGATTTGAAGGGTCCAGGGGGTCCGAGGGGTCTTTGGGGACACACGAGGGAGAAGTGGTTCCCCTGCTAGGAGGGTATTTGATATAGGCTGTGAGGCCTCTCTGCAGACAAAGGTCCTAGCAGACTTTAGAGAATAGTCACATTTGCTGGCATTGGAACAAAGACGCCAAGGTGTGGTGAAACCTGGTGCAGGTTGTGTGTTGTGATTTACCATAATCCCTGAACCACTGCCACTACTTGATCGCATGAATTTATTTTGGGGCATGCTAGCACTCAGCTACAATCTCTGAGCCTCTGTGGCAGTGTACTTTCACAAACATTATCAGAGGCAAGCCGGCACACAGCCATTGTTCAGGAAGACCCTCTTCCAGAGGGTTGGAGTGGTCCAAGACACGGGGCTCTCAGAAGTGAGGAGTTTGGAAACACAGCCCCATCTGAGATAAAATTTGGGAGGGAAGCACCATCTGACAGGCTGATGGCTCACATGCAGACAGTGTAGAAGCAGGGAGTGGGAAGCCAGAGACAAAGGAGGGATGCTTGACTCCTGGTTGGTAAGAGGGTAGAGTTCTAGAGACAGGGAAGTTGGGTGACAATATTTTCACCTCTCCTGTGCATGCGAATACACGCACACTCATGGCACACGAATACACCAGAGTAAACTAAACAGCTCCACTTAGTGGCGAATGGAGCCATTACACCAAGCCCCGGCCAACTGCACCAACCAAACCCTAGAGGAACACCAGGAGTCTGTCTGCCTCTTAGTGTATGGGATATAAAGTGCTTCATAATTTGACTTCTAGGGGAAACTGGATATAATCTCATTCAGTTTTCATTCTGTTCAGTAGTCCATCAATTTGTTTCTTTTTCTTTTTCTTTTCCTTATTCTTAGGTACAGAAAGAAAATATGTTTATTTTCTGTTATTACATAAAATTGTTTTACAATTTTTACTATATTTTTTATTTCTTTGTAAATTTATTTTTATTCTATTTTAGCTTCATTTCATTTTTTCTATTTTATTGTATACATTTTTAAAATTTTTAAACATTTTCTTACCTTTTTCTTTTCTTTTCTTTCCCTTTTTTCTCTGTTCTATCAAGCTTTTTCCAACAACCACACCAAAATATACCTAGGACCTAACTTCCTTTATTCAACTTTTTTGTGTTGTTTTTAATTTTTAGTTGTTTTATTCTTTTTATGCCTCCAAAATGACAAAATGAAGAAATTCACCCCCAAAAGAAAGAGCAGGAAGAAATGACAGTCAGAGACTTAATCAACACATATATAAGCAAGATGTTTGAACTAGAATTTAGAATCATGAAAATAAGAATACTAGCTGGGTTTGAAAAAAAGCATAGAATCCCTGTCTGCGGAGATAAAAGAAGTAAAATTTAATCAGAATGAAATTAAAAACATTATAACTGAGATGTGACCTGAAAGGGATGCCACAGTGGAAAGTATGGATGAAGCAGAGCAGTGAACAGTGATATAGAAGACAAAATTATGGAGAATAATGAAGCAGAAGAAAAGGAGGGAAACTAAGGCAAAAGAGCATGATATAAGAATTAAAGAACTTAGTGACTCACTAAAAAGGAATGGGCAGATCATCTAAACAGAAAATTAACAAGGAAACAATGACTTTGAATGACACACTGGACCAGATGGACTTAACAGATACATTCAGAACATTTCATCCTAAAGAAACAGAACACACATCCTTCTCCAGTGCAGGTGGAACATTCTTCACAATAGATCACAAACTAGGACACAAGTCAGCCCTCAACAAGTACACAATGATCTTGATCATACCATTCATATTTTCAGATCACAATGGTATGAAACTCAAAATCAATCACAAGAAAAAATTTGGAAAGACAATGAATACTTGGAGATTAAAGAACATCCTACTAAAGAATGAATGGGTTAACCAAGAAATTAAAGAGGGAATTAAAAATTACGTGGAAACCAATGAAAATGATAACACCACAGCCCAAAACCTCTGGGATGCAGCAAAGGCAGTCATAAGTGGGAAGTATATAGCAATCCAGGCCTTCCTAAAGAAGGAAGAAAAGGTCTCAGATACACAATCTAACGTTACACCTTAAAAAGCTGGAAAAAGAAAAGCAAATAAAACTGCAAACCAGCAGAAGCCGGGGAAATAATAAAGATTAGAGCATAAATCAATATTATTGAAGACACACAAACAAATAAACAAAATAAAAACAAACAAAAAAAACCCCACAGTAGAACAGATCAATGAAACCAGGTGCTGGTTCTTTGAAAGAACTAACATAAAAAAGGAACTGAATAAATAAAATCAAGAATGAAAGAGAAGACATCACAATCAATGCTGCAGAAATACAGTTGGGGTCATAATAAGAAGAGAACATTATGAGAAATTATATGCCAATAAATTGAGCAATCTGGAGGAAATACACAAATCCATAGAAACATATAAACTACCAAAACTTAAACAGGAAGAAATAGAAAATTTGAACAGACCCATAATCTGTAAAGAAATTGAATTAGTAATCAAAAATCTCCAAAAAACAAGAGTCCAGTGCTGGATAGCTTTCCAGGGGAATTTGATCAAACATTTAAAGAAGACTTAACACCTATTCTTTTGAGGCTGTTCCAAAAGATAGAAATGGACAGAAAACTTCTAAACTCATTCTATGAGGCCAACATTATCTTGATTCCAAAACCAGACAAAGACACTACCAAAAAGGAGAACTATAGACCAATTTCCTTGATGAACATGGATGCAAAAATGTCAAGATACTAGCCAACTGGATCCAAAAATACATTAAAAGTATTATTCATCATTATCAAGTGGAATTTATACCTGGGATACAAGTTTGGTTCAATATCTGCAAATCAATCAATGTCATATATCACATCAATAAAAGAAAGGACAAGAGCCACATGATCCTCTTAATAGATGCAGTAAAAGCATTTGGCAAAATACAGCATCCTTTCTTTATAAAAACCCTCAAGAAAGTAGAAATAGAAGAATAATACCTCAAGATCATAAAAGCCATATACGAAAGACCCATTGCTATTATCATCCTCAACGGGGAAAAACAGAGCTTTCCCCCTAAAGTCAGGAACATGACAGGGATGTCCACTCTCACCACTGTTATACAGCATAGTGTTGGAAGTCCTAGCCTCAGCAATCAGACAACACAAAGAAATAAATGGCATCCAAATCAGCAAGGAGGAAGTCAAACGTTTACTCTTTGCAGATGGCATGGTACTCTATATGGAAAACCCAAAAGATTCCACCAAAAAACTATTAGAACTGATCTATGAATTCTGCAGTCTCAGGATATAAAATCAAAGTACAAAATTGGTTGCATTTCTATACATCAATAATGACACAGCACAAAGAGAAATCAAGGAATCTATCTCATTTTCAATTGCACTAAAAACTATAATGTACCTAGGAAAAAACCTAACCAAAGAGGTGAAAATCTATACACTGAAAACTATAGAAAGCTTATGAAAGAAATTGAAGAAGACACACACACACACACACACACACACACACACACACACCAAAAAACAAAGAAACAAACAAAAATGGAAAAATATTCCATGTTCATGGACTGGAAAAACAAATATTGCTAAAACGTCTATACTACCCAAAGCAATCTACATATTCAATGCAATCCCTATCAAAAATAACACCAGCCTTCTTCACAGAGCTAGTTTAAACAGTACTAAAATTTGTATGGAACCAGAAAAGACCCCAAATAGCCATAGCAATCTGGAAAAAGGAAAGCAAAGCTGTAGGCAACACAATTCCTGACTTCAAGATGTATTACAAAGCTGTAATCATCAAGACAGTATGGTATTGATGCAAATCAGACACATAGACCAATGGAACAGAATAGGAAACCCAGAAATGAACGCACAAACATAAAGCTAACTAATCTCTGACAAAGCAGGAAAGAATATCCAATGGAAAGAAGCCAGTCTCTTCAGCAAATGTTGTTGGGAAAACTGGAAAGCAACACGCAGAAAAATGAACCTGGATCACTTTCTTACACCATACACAAAAATAAACTCCAAATGGATGAAAGACCTAAACATAAGACAGGAAACCATCAAAATCCTAGAGGGGAAAGCAGGCAAAAACCTCTTTGACCATGGCCACAGCAACTTCTTGCTTTTCCCTTGCCTTTCTCTGGAGGCAGGGGAAAAAAAGAACAAAAATAAAATGAACTACCTCATTAAGATAAAAGGCTTCTGTAGAGCAAAGGAAACAATCAGCAAAATTAAAAGGCAACCAATGGAATGGGAGAAGATATTCGCAAAGGACATATCAGATAAAGGATTAGTATCCAAAATCTATAAAAAAACTTATCAAACTCAACACCAAAAACCAAAATCCAGTGCAGAAATGGCAAAAGACATGAATAGACACTTTTCCAAAGAAGACATCCACATGACTAACAGACACATGAAAAGATGCTTGGTATCACTCATCATCAGGGAAATACAAATCAAAACCACAATGAGATACGACCTGACACCACTCAGCATGGCTAACATTAACAACTCAGGCAACAACAGATGTTGACGAGGATGCAGAGAAAGAGCATCTCTTTTGCACTGCTGGTGGGAATGCAAACTAGTGCAGCCACTCTGGAAAACAATATGGAGGTTCCTCAAAAAATTAAAAATAGAACTACCCTACAACCCAGCAATTGCACTACTAGGTATTTATCCAAAGGATATAGGTGTGTTGTTTTGAAGGGGAATACTCACTCCAATGTTTATAGCAGTGCTATCAACAATAGTCAAAGAATGGATAAAGCCCAAATGTCCACTGACAGATGAATGGATAATGAAGATATGATAAAGAAAATATCACACACACACACACACACACACACACACACACACACTGGAATATTACTCGGCAATCAAAAAGAATGAAATCTTGCCATTTGCAACAATGTGGATGGAATTGCAGGCTATTATGCTAAGTGAAATTAGTCAGAGAAAGACAAATATCATATGACTTCATTCCTATGTAGAATTTAAGATACAAAACAGATAAACATAATGGAAGTGAAACAAAAATCATATAAAAACAGGGAGGGGGACAAAACATACGAGACTCAAATATCGAGAACAAACTGAGTGTTGCAGAGGGGTTGTGGGGTGGGCTAAATTTTCAAGGGGCATTAAGGAGGTCACTTGATGGAATGAGCACCGGGGTTATATGCAGCGGGTGCATTACTGGATTCTACTCCTGAAATCATTACTGCACTATATGATAACTAACTTAGATGTAAAAAAACAAACAAAAAAATTAAAAAAAAAAAAACAAATCAACTATCAGTTTAGAATTTTTCATAAATTAAAGATTTTTGGTTTTTTAAAGCAAGTTAAGAGGCACCTGGGTGGCTCATTCAGTTAAACAACTGACTCTTGATTTCAGCTCCAGTCATGATATCCTGAGTTCACAGTTTGTGAGTTCAAGTCCTGCATTAGGGCTCTAATGCTGACAGTGCAGAAACTACTTGGGATTCTTTCTCCCTCCCTCTTCCCTCTGTCCCTCCCTTGCTTGCACTCTCTCAAAATAAATAAACTGCAAAAAGTAATCTTAAAAAAAAAGCAAGTTAAAATAGAGATTTTTTTCAGACATAAAAAACCTAAGGAATTTATCAGTAGCAGACCCCTACACTTGCTGTAAGAAAAGTTAAATGAAGCACTTCAGGATGACAATATTATTAGCAGGTGATGGAATAGTGTTAACTCTCATTTGAACTAAGACAGGTTAGCTTCCTGTTCTACCACAGATGAATAGAGTTTTTATGTTGGCACTGAGGATAGTTATCCTTAAGAGGGTAGAATCTGTAATTGTCTAGGAAAGAGGGCGTTATCAGATATTTGGTGCTTCCAGAGTTAAGAAGCAAAAGAGCTGCTTAACCTCCAGGTGAGTGGCAATGTATAAAACCGAGGAGAATAGTAGTCGGTTATATGTAGCTATATTTCTGCTCTTTTCATTCCTATCTTCGTTTCTGATGTTACAAGAGTACTTCTTGTGCTTTTTAAATTTATTTTTTATTTAATTTTAAAAACTTTGTAATGTTTATTTTTCAGAGAGAGAGAGAGGGAGAGGTTGAGAGAGAGGGAGACACAGAATCTGAAGCAGGCTCCATCACAGGGCTCAAACTCATGAACTATGAGATCGTGACCTGAGCCCAAGTTGGATGCTTAACCGATGAAGCCACCCAGGCGTCCCTTTATCATGCCCTTTATGATGAATTTCATTTAATTAATATTAAAGGATCCATCTAGAAGTGAAAACTTCTTATTTTTTCCTGAGTTGTCTTAATCCCCTCTTCCTTTCTGAAATATAATTTTGCTCCTGGAGAATTTCTGGCTGGAAGTTCTTTTCCTTCAGCACTTAAAACTTTTTATTCTGTTCCCTCTGTTTTCTAAGATTTCAAGTGAAAAATGCGTTGAAGTTCAAATTTGTATTCACCTATATATCGTGTGTGTTTTCTCTTTGGCCGCTCTGAAAATTTTTTGACTTTAGTTTTCAGTGGATTCATTATGATGTGTCATGACTGATTTATTTGAGCATATCCTATTTGGGGTTGACTCAACTTCTCAACTATGCAGATTTGTGTGTTTTGCCAAATTTGGAAGGTGTTTCATTGTTTTGTTGCAAACTCTTATAGTCCCACACTGTTTCTTTCTTATTTCTGGGACTCCACTAAAACAAATTTGAATTTTTGTTATTTTCCTCAAAATTCCTTGTATTTTATTTATTTTGGTTTACAGAAAGAAAGAAAGAAAGAAAGAAAGAAAGAAAGAAAGAAAGAAAGAAAGTCTACTTTCAGTTTTTCAGGTTTGGTGATTCTTTTCCTTTGTCTTCATATTTACTAATATTATGTTGTTTCCATTCAACTATTGAGCAAATTTCTACATGGTTTTCTGTTTTTGATTTCTATAGTTTTCATCTTTTAAATAAATAATTTGTGGTTTCTATTTCTTTCTCTTTTTCAGGAGAAGGCACTATTTATTCTTGAAGCATTTATGATGACTGCTTTAAAATTATTTCCAGGTAATTTCATCATCTGATTCATCTTAGTAAGGTTTATGTATAATTTTCTCATTTTCTCATTCAAGAACTTCATTATGCTTCATTGGTTCATAGTATGCATAGTGATTTTCAATTTTCTTTTTGTATATGAGATCAATATTTTGAGTTTTTGTTTTTGTTTTCATCTTTTAATAGACTTTATGTTTTTAAAATGTTTAATGTTTATTTATTTTTGAGAGACAGAGCAAAAGTGGGGGATGGGCAGAGAGAGAGGGACACACAGAATCCAAAGGAGGCTCCAGGATATGAGCTGTCAGCACAGCCCGATACAGGGCTCAAAGTCATGAACCACGAGATTATGAACTGAGCTGAAGTTGGATGCTTAACTGACTGAGCCATCCAGGTGCTCCAATAGACGTTAGTTTTTAAAGCAGTTTTAGGTTTACAATAACATTTAGCAGAAAATACAGAGGTTTTCCCTATAACCTCTGCCTTCATATTCATAGATGTCTCCATTATCAACCTACCAAGCTAGAGTAATTTATTTGCTACAATTGATGAACTACATGGACACATCATTATCACTCAAGTCCATAATTTACATCAGGGTTTACTATTCGTGTTCTATATCCCAGATGATTGCACAAATTTACTTAAAAACTGAGAATAAACTGAGGGTTGATGGGGGGGTGGAAGGGAGGAGAAAGTGGGTCATGGGCATTGAGGAGGGCACCTGTTGGGATGAGCACTGGGTGTTGTATGTAAACCAATTTGACAATAAGTTTCATATTAAAAAATTTAAGAAATTAAAAAAATATATAAATCAACAAGAAAATTTACAATGAAGTATATTTACTATAATAATCCCAGTATTATATGGGATAGTTTTACTTCCATAAAAATTCTCAGTAATCTGCCTATTTATCTCTTTTTTTTCATAATAGCTGTACGTGGTGTACTGGGTGAAAAGAACTGCCATAAATGAATTTTAGTAATGTGGTGGTACGGTGTAGAAGAAGGGAAAGTTTCTTCTATAGTCTTATATTTAGGTCTCAGCCATTTAGTGAGTGTATGCCTCTGGACTGAGAATTTCACAAGACTCCATCAGTTTTTGTTCCTTCTCTTACAGGGGGACAGGTTGAGTAGAGTGGGCTGCTGTTGGGCATTTCCCTTCTCCCACGTGGAAGACTAGAACCTGCTAGAATCTGATGCTCCCCTTCCTCCAGGTCAGTTAGACTCTGATACTTTCTCAGCAGGTTCAGATCTGATTAACTCATTGCCCCCAATGATAGGTCTTGTGATGAACAGAACGCTCTGGCATATTTCACCATAGTTCCATTTCTTTCCCCCGCCCCCTATGGTTAACACATGGGAGGGGTTCTTTAAAATTATTGTGGAACCTTACTAAGATTATGGAGGTAAGTCCCACATTGCCCCTCCCCACCCTGGAGTTTTTAACTGTTAGAGTTGTTCACACTGAACTTCCAGCATTATGTAGATTACAGTTCAGATTTTCCTACCCCGGAACTCATTCCTGAGGTGGATTTCTGCTCATGAGTTTCTGCTTCAGTAAGCTGTTATTTTCTGTATTCACTCTGCTATTTCTCTAGTCTTAGGGGCAGTGGTTTACCCTATGTCCTTTCCTTTCTTATGAATCCATGAAGAGTTGTCGATTTTTTAGTCTGTATATCTTTTTGCCAGTTGCTAGGACATAATAGCAATTTCTATGATCCTTACATGCAGAATTGGCAACTGAAAGTTCTCAGCTTTGTTTTTCTTGTGAATTACCTTTGCACTGTGTCCTTCGATGAAGTAGATATCAAAATAGAAGGATGCATGTATGTCTAACATATGTCAGATTTTCTCTCTCGAAATGCACACCTATATGTATGTCCATATGAAATCTCATTTCTACTATGTCACCATGGCCAGCGTCTTTATAAATATATAAAATCTTTTATATATTTCAATGCTTAAAGCGATGCAATCTTTCCCAAACTATCCTTGATTGTAAAATGAAAAGTTTTGTTTGATAGTTCCCAAGATTAGTTAGTTGCCATAATTGTATGTATAGTACTTGGGGATAATTTCTTGGCTCACTGGCAACCTTGTTTAATCAGAAAGTTTTGAAGATGGAGTCAAGAATTTTATTCTTCTAAAATTTCTTCTGTGTGCTTCTGACAATCACTCAGATATATAGGAGTGAGAACTGAAAATTTCTCTGGTTCTATATATATAATCTTATTTATTGTTGACCAATCTCTGCGGGGAAATGGAGATTAAAAAGCAATGCAGGAAAAAAAAAAGTAAAACTTGAAGGCCATTGTAACTCAATGGAAAACTATCATAGTAAAGAAGGAGTCAGAGTAGACATATTGAGCTCTTTAGCATTGTGCCAAACAAGACAAGGTGGCCAGAACCTCCTTCCACATCTCACAGCTATTCCCTTACATTTGCTGTTCAACAACGTTTTTTTAATTTTTTTATTTTTTTTTTATTGCTGTCCACAGCCAGCTGTTGGAAGAATGAAGGGATCTGTTTCATTTTCTACTTTGTCTACTCTTTTTATTCTGTACACCCTCCCACCCCCAATAATGTGGGTAGTTTCTCTTTACATTTTTTTTTGGAAATTTACAAAAGCTATTCCAAGAAGGATCTGAAATAGCTTTCAGTACATGTAACATTATGTTTAAAAATAATAATTGTAAACACACAGCACACAAATATCAGCAAATGTGATAGGCAAAAATCTAAGTGAATGTCTTCCAAACTTCTAGGTAGAGAATATTTTTTTCAAGTAAAATATAAAACATCTCAGCCATCAAAAATTGTTGATAAATTTGAATATCCCCAAAAGTATAATTTCCATTTGCTCTAAGGTACATCAAGTAGAAAGATAAACTACAAATCTCCAGAAGACATTTATACTCCAGAAAACCAATAAATGATTAAAATCAGGAATATATAAGACACTACTATAAGATAAGAGCAAATAACCCAAGACAAAACGAACAAGACAGAAAATAGAATTCTTCCGTACATTTGTAACAAGATATTCTACCTCACTAATAATTTGGGGGGAAATAAGAACATGGTAATTTCTTATTTTGCTTATCATACTGGAATAAAATAAGAAGTGCTGAAGTCCCAAATACTGTGAAGGATCTGAATTATATTAGATCCTTTAATAATTGTTTGCTATTAGCAGCATTTTCATTTGGGAAATTTGACATTATTTTATGAAGTTGAATATCCAATACTCTTAGACAAGGTTGTGCTAGTGATAATTATATAGCCAAGACTTTCCAATCTTTATGAGGAAGTGTATGCAAGAATGTTTATAACAGCAAAAACTGGACAGAACTGGAATGTCCATGGTCAGAAGAACAGATACACTTTTTGTGGTTTATTCACAGAATCGGTTATGTTTCAGCGATTCAACTCAATAAAACACAGTGAAAATAAACTGAAAATGAACATCATATGCACAGTGACCTATAACAATAATTTTGAGTGAGAAGGTGAGTACCAAATTACTATGTATAACATAATGCCTTTTTATAAGTGAAGTGTGAAAACAAGCAACACTAAACCATGTATTTTTTTTTCTCATCATCTGGTGACCAAAGAACAAACGACAATGTATTCTCTCCCACACAAATGCATCCCATATACAGCAGTGGCACTGGACCTATACATCCATAACCACAACCACATTTGAAACAGGAGGAAACAAGAAGCTTACCGGTCCATAAAAATGATGAAATCCTCCCAGGCAAGTGTTGGAAGAGCTCTCTGACCTGGCAATAAAGAAGGTCTTGGATTCAATCCAAGTTCTTTTCTCTGGAATATTTGTTCTCTCTATGTTACTCTTTGTGGATCTTAGCACCACATTCTGAGACTTTGCCACATCTATTTACAAACATGGCCACCTCTGAAGTGGATGTTGAGGAATGGGACTTCATAGTGGTCTTACAGCTCTTGTGTACCTTTTTCATCTCTGTGTAAGGGTTTCTTGCTATGATTTTTATTTTTATTAGGCTCCAATTTATGGATTTATTGGGAATGAAATGTCTACTTAAAAATGAACTATTAATTTAGTTCCTTCAGTCAGACCATGTGCCATTAGTTATATTCAAATTTATTTCTCAGGGATACTTTATAATTCTCTATCTATCTATATATCATCTATCTACCATGTATCTAATATATATATATATAATCTGACCTCTACATTCCAATTTAGCCAAGTCTGTGTGGAGTCCATATGGCTTAAGTGATAATATCAAAATGCTGCAAAATGCTGTTCTTTGCCATATGGCTAGGTCTTTCAAGGGGATTTTGTTGTTCAAAGGCTATTTTAAATTATTTTTCCCCATTTTATATCTAGAACCCGTTGGCTTTTCGAACCAGTTTTAGCCCCTCATTTATTGCAGGGCTTTTTCTTTTCTGCTTTTGAACGTGCTGATTTTTGAAACCTCCTCCCTTATTTGTAACATCTTGTGAAATGCAACCAGTTAAACCCAAGTGTACAACTAAAAGTCTGCTTTCCAAACTCTTCTGTGAGAGCCATAGACTCAGTAGGCACTTGCTTCCTTTCTCAGTTATTGATGACAGAAGCTACTAAGTTCTCTGCAACTCCATGACATGGGACACCATCCTCCCAGCTTCTGCAGTTGAATTTTTTGCCACTCTACCATGGGGTTACATGAGGCTTCTTATTTATTTATTTTTATTTAATTTTTTTAATGTTTGTTTATTTTTGAGACAATGTGAGACACAGAATGCAAGCGGCTGAGGGGCAGACAGAGGGAGACACAGAATCCGAAGCGGGCTCCAGACTCTGACCTGTCAGCACAGAGCCTGATGCAGGGCTCGAACTCACAAACCCTGAGATCTTGCCCTGAGCCGAAGTCAGACGCTTAACCAACTGAGCCACTCAGGTGCCCCTTACGAGGCTTTTTAAAAATGATAAAACCCCACTTAAGCTGCTGATTTATATATTAATTATAATAATGGTAGCTTCTATTACGTATAAATCTAGATATCTGCAGCTTAGCAAATCAGAAGTTTATTGTTTACTAAAATAAAGCCCTAAATGTGTTCCTAATAAACATGTGGCTTTGCTGCAAGTTGTTATTCAGGGAACCATCCTTCTAACAACTTGTGACTCCACTCTATTCAACACGTGGCTTCCACAGTTACAGGACAAGGGGGAAAGATAAGTAAGGGTAGCACACGAGGAGGTTTTTTTGATCCAGTTATGGAAGCCGCACAATTAATTCAGCTCATATTCAATAGCATAGAACCCAAGCACATAGCCACACTATTTGAAGGTGAAGCTTGGAAAAAGTTGTATATCCAAATCATAAAGGAAATATGTTTGATGAATACCTAGCGAGTAGTTGACACACATTTTCACTGTAAATTTATTTTTGTTATTCTTCCCCATTAGATAATGAGCCCTTTGGAACATATCCTTATCTTTTTCATCTTTTTATCCCTACCACTTTCAATCACTCTATTGGGATATGAAAAGTGTTAAATAAATGCTAAATCAATGACCTTTACTCTTTGTAAATATGATTGCAATAATGATAGAAACCATAATTATACCAGTGACTTTAAAATACAAGCTTGTAAGAAACTTCTACAGACTAAAACCTTTGTCATTGGTACACTCTGTAGATCTTTCTGACCCACATAGTGGATCAACTAAATGAGGAACACAAATGAATAGTAGGTTTTCACTTTTTATATTTTATTGTAAAATAAGTACAAATATACAAAAGTGCAGAAATTGTTAATGAATGATCTAAGGCAAATGACCTTGTTACTTCCACCTGGATCAAGAATAGAAATTTGACAGTTGCCTCCTTAGCCTTTCCATGTATCCCGTCAAGATCATCGGCTCAAAGTACAAAACAACCACTATCTGATTTTATAGTAATAACTTCCTTGTATTTCTTTAGTTCTAATACTCTACTATATGCCCTTAAACACAATAGTGTAGTCTTGCCCATTTTTACCTAATGAGTGTGTTTGTGTTTAACTCATGAGTTCTCTTTTCATCTTTTTATTTTCCTCATTGCTTATTTATTGAAGAACCCAGGTCATTTAAACTGTAGTTTCTCACCATCTAGATGTTGCTAATTGTGTATTCATGGTGTGGTTCAGCTGTTTCTCTGTCTTTTGTATTTCCTGCACAGCTGTGTTTAGTCGTGCTGTTTCAGGTTCAGTCCTATTGATGATACTATAGGCGGTATGTCTTCTTATCAGGGAGGACACAATGTCTGATTGTCTCCTTTTCTGTAACGTTAGCTTCTGGTGATTCTCTAGGTCTGCTACTTCATCAAGGATTACGTACTGGGTGTTTCCTTATTCTATCATTGCTTCTCATTTATTAGTAGACATACTTTTATAAGACACTCTTCTCTGTTTAGTTACTCTCTGGTACAGTTCATTGAAAAAAAAAGTCAAAATATATGCTTGCCTAGTTTTCAAGATGGTTAATTGGTTATCTATCAGCCTCTGAAAGTGGTAATTATTTTTTAGATATTATTATGAGTTCATGTTTAAGGATATCTAAAGAGCTTCAATTCATTGAAATTATTATCTTATTTGAAACTCAAATTGTCCCATTAGCTTGGGTACTTTTTACATGACACTAGTAGTCTTTGGTAGCTTTCTTTTCATTTGCTATGACACAAGATATGCCAGACTCATATTGTATATACATTCATTGAGAATAAACTTCTTCAGGTCCTACTTTCTTTTATCAGAATTAATATTTCTTGGCACTAGGGATGCTTATTGCTGTTGGGTTGGTCATTTTATGTATGACTTTTCAATGATTACAGCCATCACCCTCACACACACACACACACACACACACACACACACACACATTTTAAAATAAAATATCTTAACATTGAAACCTCCTATGCAAATATAAAGTCAACAGAATATTTACTTCACTTCTATATTACGTGTGTATTATTCATTTTATATTGAGATTTCTTATTCTCAAGAATGTGGAGTATGATAGAATAATTATTCATTTGTTTTATGCAAGAATACAAAATTGACAGCCTTAGGAAAAAGGTTATTAATATGATCACTACATGCATTTACCAAATATAGGTATTTTTAAACATTCTCTTTCTACTCCAACTCTTTTTTTTTTTTTTTTTTTTTTTTTAATTTTTTTTAACGTTTATTTATTTTTGGGACAGAGAGAGACAGAGCATGAACGGGGGAGGGGCAGAGAGAGAGGGAGACACAGAATCAGAAGCAGGCTCCAGGCTCTGAGCCATTAGCCCAGAGCCCGACGCGGGGCTCGAACTCACGGGCCGTGAGATCGTGACCTGAGCTGAAGTCGGACGCTCAACCGACTGAGCCACCCAGGCGCCCCTCCAACTCTTTTTTTTAATATGCCTTTACTAAATTTACATTATCTCATACAACAGTGCATATGATATTCTTTTCCTTATAGCCTCAGTCTTAGCTCTATATACATAATTTTATAATTAATGCTATTAATCCTCTATCACTTTCATCAACTCTTTTTGACTTTTGATTTTTATTATTTTTCATCTATTCATCTTAAAGCATTATCTGCTCCATTTGTTTATCCTAGTGTTCTGTTCAGTATTATCTTCATATCAGAAACAACTTTTTGTTTACTTCCATTTTTCCCTGAATTGTATTAATATTTCTGAGAATTTCTAACTTTTAGTTTATTGTTCTTTTATGTCCTATACCAATTTCTTATTACCTTTTAGTTTACTTTGGTATTATAGTTTTGATCTGTTTTATTGACATCTCCTTCTGACATGTTTTATTGTAGCAGAAATGTTATTCTGCTCTCTTACTGTCCTTTTTCATAAAGTAGATTCATAGAAGAATTTATCTCAATTCTTTGTATTCTTCATCTTTTATGAGAAATTAGTTTTCCTGAACTCTTAGAATAATGCTTGATTCAGGTAACTTTTAAAAATCCAGAGTTTTGTTGTTGTTGTTATTTTCATGTAGCATTGAAAAATATGGTGGCCTATTTTCTGAGATTTCCTGGTTTTTAATCCTTTACTTTTATCTAAATCTTCTCTTCCTTTCTTCTGTACTTCTTGTGCATTGCTCCTTTTTTTTTTTTTTTGTAATTTAACATTTAAAAAATTTAAATTCTAGTTAATATATAGTGTAGTAATGGCTTCAGGAGTAGAATTTAGTGATTCATCTCTTACATATAATACCCAGTGCTCATCACAACAAGTGTGCTTCTTAATTCCCATCACTCATTTAGTCCATCCATCTCCCACCCCCACCCAGCACCCCGCCAGCAATCCTCAGTTAGTTCTCTGTATTTAAGTGTCTCTTATGATTTGCCTCTCTCTCTGTTTTTACCTTATGTTTCCTCCCCTTCCCCTATGTTCATCTGTTTTGTTTCTTAAACTCCACATATGAGTTAAATCATATGATATTTGTCTTTCTCTGACTGACTTATTTTGCCTAGCATAATACATTCTAGTTCTGGCCATTTGCAATAACATGGATAGAACTAGAATGCATTGTTCCACTTTCATTCTATTCCAAGTAGTTTTTCTCAATTAGGAGCCTTTTGTAAGAGAGCACTTGACTGACAGTTACAAGAAACGAGACTCTTCTGACCCCTTCCTGCTTCAAATGATATTCTCAGATTGTTTATCTTGCTTTTCAAGGACAACCTATTGGCTTATCTGATGTTTTCCTGTTCTCAGGTCTATCATATGCCTTCTTGATTTCCTCTGCTTTCTCATCAAAGACATTTATGCAATTCATGCAGCCATTGTAGAAATTGGTAGCTTACCCCCACCTGCATATATTGTATTCTTGTGGAAATAACTTTTTCCTTAGTTTGATTGTAAATGTTGACCATGGATATTGGTTTAGGTATCTCTTACTTTATTTGTTTTCTGTTGGAGATTTGGAAAAATTTAAAACCTATGCCCTGCTGTCAACATCTTTCCAGAATTTGTATTAATATATATTTCATACTGAATATACTTCTGCATCTTCCAATACTTCTCTCAAGATTATGTTTTCTGGTGTATATGTATGCATATATGTTTGTGTGTGTATGTATGTGTATATATATATATATATATATATATAATTGCATGCATATACTAATTATAATTGGTATATATATTATACCTATAATACTGCTAACATAAATAAAATATTTATTTTCTTTATTATATAATGTTATATACTATATATATACTTTATTATATAATGTTATATACTATATATATATATATATTACACATCATATATTTTTGGTTATTCCTTTTAGCTGCAATATATTGTTTTATTGTATTACTATTAGATATACTATAATATAAATATATAATGTAATATAAATAATACAAAGTAATATAATACAAAATATTAATATTAATATTATATATAGAATTGTTTACTCCCTTTGTCTTTTGGAAATTGAAAGTGAATATCATTTTCTTCTCTTCCTTCTTACTACATTCAAGCACATCGTTTTGTCAAAATTTTCACATTTTAAAAAAGAAATCTTTCTTGAAGTTCTGGAATAAACAATAAAAATTCAAAACTTAACTCAATGAGCCATGTCATCTTTTGCAATAGATAAGACATTCTATTTCCATACCCCCCAACTCTTTTGGGGAAAATACTCTCATGATAAATTTTATTGAGGCATACAATGGCCAAGTTAGTAGGATTATTAGAATATATGTATCCCTACTGCCAGTCTGGACAGGCTGAATTGTACAAGCAAGGAAACGGAGATCCAATTGTGATTCACTAAACATCACATGGCTAGCTTTCTAATTAAGGAGCTAAAGCTGGAAGTTCTTTTAGCGGAGGACACACCGATCTTCCATTATTAAGAAAGGGAATATTTGGCAAATCACAAATTTTGATCATTAATTTCTTTACCTCTGTGTAAGCAAGATCTTATTGTCATTCTAGATCTATTGTTTTTTAATAATTATTGTTTGGTGAGTAGTATAACTTCTGAGCTATAGGTTCATACTCCATAAAATGGGGATAATAATAAGTAATCCCGACTTTTAAAGATGAGAGATAAAATATGTAAGGCTCTAGACAGAGCAGAGTCCCAGTTAATGATGATGTTGCTCTCTCTATGCAACACAACCATCATCGTGCAGATTCTGGAACAGAATTGCTGTCTGTTAATCATCTTATTTTTATTAGCAAAAATAATGTTATTTTCTTACTCTGTAGCATGCGTTATGTCTTCATGGAAATCTAGAGGTCCAAAAACTTACTGCTCCCTGCTCTCAACAGCTGGGCAAGGAGACCAATGATGCAATCCTACACGCACAAATGAAGGGATCATAAACTCCTTCCATTGTAGTTAAGTGTCTGCTTCATAATATAGCAATGTCCAAACCATCCTGAATTAAAGAAAATGTTAGGATTAATAGGAAATCAGTGGCTTTATGGCAGCATGATGGAAAAACAAATGAAATCATTTAGACAGAATCATATAGTGTGCCTTAAAGTGCCCTCAGTGATATGCAGTTGATGGCCAATGTCATTTAGCACATTCAGTGATATGGCATTTGGGGAGAACTGATGTGGTCAATACAGATGCTTGCAATGAAGAAGATAGAGCATCAGTAATAAATAAACGTTTTTTTCACTAGTTTGTTCATGACTGTTAGATCATCTCCACTAGACTGTCATGGAGTAGGAATTACTTTATACTCTTTAATTTGGCAGAATTGATTAGCAGTAAAGTTTGATTTGTAGGTTTCATTCTAGTTTTCATTTTGCTCTGAATACTTTCAGTTTATCAATATCTTTTGAGACATGTTTCTGCATGCACATGTATATGCATGTGTATGTACATGTGTATATACAGGCATGTAGCTTTTCAGGTTTTTTTTATATATATAAGTAGGTAACATGCTGCATATATTATCGAACAGTTTTATTTTTTTTAAATTTAGAATCATATAATTATTTTCTTTTCATGTTGCTGAACCCCTCCCCATTTGCTATAAATATAAAAAGGCATTTGGTGGTTTACAGAAGTGAAAAGGTCAATGGCTGATAGAGGTTGGTACTTAGGTTGTGTCCCCACTTCCCTTGAGTTCTTTTAGCTTTACTCTTTTGTTATGAGTATCCCTCAGGGAGGCTTTGTTCAGACACTTAAGCTTTTCCTGAGTACCTACAATGGGTTGGTGATGCTCTTAAGTGCTGAGGATATGTTGGTAAATGAAACAGTTAGTCATTATTATCACAGAATTTACATGACAGTGAAAGAGGCAGAAAATAATCAAATAAATACATTAGAATATTAGGTTGTCAAAAATAAAAATGTAGCCACAGCAATTCTAAGCTCTACAGCTGAATTCTACACTGTCTAGAAGAGCAGAGAAAAGGTTTTCCTAGTTTATTTTAGAAAAATGAAACACTGAGGTGCCTGGGTGGCTCAGTCGGTTGAGCTAGTGACCCTCGATTTCAGCTAAGGTCATGATCCAAGGGTCCTGGGATCCAGCCCCGCGTTGGGCTCCGTGTTGGGCTCCGCACTGAGCTTGGAGTTTGCTTAAGATTCTCTTTTTCTCTTCCTCTGCCCCTTCCCCCACTAATGCGCAGTCTCTCTTTCTCTTTCTCTTTAAAAGAAAGAAAAAGGAAAATGAAACACTGCCTTTTCAAAATATCCTAGCAAACTGCCCCCTGCCCCACAGATCATTAATTTGAAATGTTCCAACTCCATGTGTTTTGGTAGGAGAGTGATATGAGCCAAATGACTCAGGCCTGCATCTCTTGAACCAGTCAGTATGCCAAGAAGGATAACCTTAGTCTGATCTAAAGTTATTAGAACTCACCCAGAGGTAAATCCCAAGGATCTGAGAAATCGGGGAAGCTCTATGAATAATATTTGTGAGATCAACACTTTATTGACCTAAATATACTTTTCAGGGCTCCCAAGTTAATGCAAATAAAACAATTTTATTTTTAACTGTTGGATAATATTCCAGTTTGGAATCATGACAGCTTACTTACCTTTCCCCTCTTGATGAATATTTAGATTGCTTCCCAATACTATGTTATTATAAACCAAATATACCTTTTTATATATCTTCTCCTATTAATATGGAAGAGTTCTCTCAGGTATATAAATGATGAGGTGCTGAGTCATACAGCATGCATGTTTTAAATGGAAGCTTATTGTGCCAAATCGACCTACAAAATTGCTCTATATATTTCAACTCCTGTCACTGATGTGTGGCCTGAACCTACCCCAATATGTGATATTATTATTAAATAATTCCCAACACTCTCAGTAAAAGAATGCACAACATTGATCTTTAATATGCATGTTATGTGTCACTTGTGAGACTTCGTGCCTTTTCATGAGTTGAAAATGAGTATGAAAATAAGCTGCTATTTTATTAACATTGTATTATTTTATCTTTACTTTTCACTGTTCGGCATTTTCTTTTTTGTTACACTTAAGTTGGACATTATAATCTTGGTAAATGTATGCCTTTTTTTTAATATTTTGGGTTTTATTTTAAAAGTCTTCCCAATCCCAGTATTAATAATATGGTATCATATATTTTCCTTAAATAGCTTAAAAGTTTATTTTTATATATTTAATCTGTCTAGATTAAATGTGTGTGTGTGTGTTTGAGAGAGAAAGAATGTATGAAGTACCAGATATTTCCCAAATAATTATTTATTTAAATATATTTTATTGAACAGTTCATCCTGCTCCCACTGATCTGAAATGTAATGCTCAATGCAAACTAAATTATCCTATATGCAGGGATTGCATTCTGGAATCTATTTTTAAACATTTTTGTTCATTTTTGTATAAGCCTCACACTGGCCTAATCACCGTGGCTTTGTCATACGCTTTTGCAAACTAGTTGCACTGTGGCTCCATTTTCTTCTTTTCCAAAATATCCCCTCTTATTATGCATTTTCTCTTCTATATGCATTTTTCAAGAAACCTTCTCCAATTTTATGCATTGTTTGATTGGGGTTTTGGATAAGATCCCAGTGTTTAGAGAGACTTGGCAGTGCTGTATTAGTGAGTCTTCTCATCCAGGAATATGTTGTGTTTCTATATTTACTAAGATTTTCTATGAAGCTTTTCATTAAAAAAATGCCCTATTTTTCTTCTATGAAAATAGTAGAATCCTCAAGTTATCCTAATGTATGGGCAGGTATGGAATATTTTGTCTTAGACCGTCGAATATGTATGTTCCTCTTTGATTAGTTAAATATGGATAATCCTTGGGGTATCTGGGTGGCTCAGTCGGTGAAGCATCCTATTCTGATTTCAGCTCAGTCATGATCTCATGCTGGTGAGAGTGAGCCCCATGTCAGGCTCCGTGTTGGGTGTGGAGCCTTCTTAAGGTTCTCTCTCCCTTTCCCTCTGCCTCTCCCCTGCTCTCTCTCTCTCTCTCTCTCTCTCTCTCAAAAACAAAAAAAATATGTATAATCATTTCCAACCATAGTGGAAAATGTGAGGAAAGGAAGAACTGTGACATGCATGAAACATTTATGACAAGTTGGACAATATGAAGGTTGATTTAGTGGTGGAAACACAGCGGGCAAAGGGCAAATTGCAGCACCACAGGTTGCCACAAGAGGGTGCACTTACACAAGTCTCCAAATCTAGGTTGGCCAGTGAAGGAAAGTTTTTTTGGGGAAGGTGATCGCCAGGTTTTGAAGGACATTCCAAATACTGTGGTTGCCATAGGGGAGGTGGGTGGGTGGGAAGGATGAAATAGATAAAAGGAATTAAGAGTATACATCTTGATGAGCACTGGGAAATGAATAGAATGGTTGAATCATCATATTGTACACCTGAAACTAATATAATACTGGAAGTTAATTATACTTGAATTTAAAAAATGAGGGTTTTTAAAGTGAATTAAATGAGATTGAGAGTGTATGTAGCTAGCTCCAAATCACATAGCTGGTAAAAGGCAGATCCCAGGCTACACACCCAAACATATGCAGCTTAAAAACCTATGCACTTAGTGGTACCCTCGTATTTTTATCATATTTTTAGTCATTGCGGTTTGCAGTTTAAGTGACTTAAATAGCCAATAGATTATATGCTGTTTTATTTCTATTCTATTATTGTTAGGTTAGTTAAAGTGAAATCGTATGTCCTTAAATAATCTGAAGATTTTAAGGGCATTGCTTATTTTTTAATATTGATAGATCCTTAAAAAGAATCAGATATTACTACACCATGGGCTTAGGAATAAAATTAATTTAATCTGTAAGGAAGACATCTACAGAAACAGGTTGAAAATTCTGCTTGCCAGCAGACCAACACATACTTAATTAAGGAGTACTCAGGAAGCAGAAATCAGACATTATAACAATAGTGACAATTAGGATTTTAAGGGGAAGAAACCTCCAAATCCCCAACACTAGCATGTGATAAGACACTGTCAGAAAGCATTAATTAGCAATACTTAGAAAAGGTCTATCCTTTTTTTATGTTTAACACCAAAAGCGTGGATGAAAACTCCAAATGTCAGCCATGAGATTCCACATCCAAATATGAACAGCTGAGGCTGTCCTGGGGGCTTAGTTCAGAGCTTAATCAAAGAAGACTGGTCCATTCAGATGTGAGCTCTGTTACTTGGTAAGAATATTGATTATAGCACATGAAAGAAAATCAAAACGGTACTGTCTATATTTCTTTTTACTGACTCTCCCCAATACTATTGTCTTGAAGCATTTATAGCCAACACATCTCTATTCATCTTGCCTCTCTCCTGGCCAAAAGGATTCTCCTGCTATATGGAAGAAAATAAGTATCCATTTAAACAGAAATTGGTTCATTCACAGCAGAACATTTGGAAAACTGGCTATAGTCAATAAACCTAGAATTGTTTTTCCCAAAAACTGTGCTTCTCTGTGTTAATCAAAGTCTTTCTATAGGTTGAGCTCAGCAACTACTATTGACTAAATATGTGGAGATCTGTTTCATGTGAAATATTAAAAATACATAGAGAAGATGAAAAAATTAACAGGTTCATTTTTCCCTCTTGGTTACTTCATGCATATTCATAATGATTGCTTATTAAAAACTTATTTTTCCTTTGACTTTTACAAGTATAATGAAATTGTTAAGATATGGTGAATCAAAGCAATTGTTCAGACTCCATAATTATAACACTCAAAAATTTGTTGAGGCCTTGGTGCTATCTAGGTCTATAAGAATGGGTTGGGAAAAAGTTCTCATTACAGAAGTAAGGACATCATAATATAACATAATAGCATCAAGACAGTGAAACTTTAAGACAGAAGCAGTTTCTTCACTTGGGATGTAGTCTTAATGTGAATCCTGAGAAAAATTCCAAGGACGTTGAAACTCAGTATGAGATTTAAATCCATAAAAATTGATGAAATTTAGAAAAAACAGACTTGAGAGCTAATCGCAAATTCCTAAATATGGCTGCCAGTCTACATTTCTCATTGTGGCTTTAAATTTGTAGCTCTAATGGAACATCAGTCTTTGTGTTCTCACCCAGGGTGTCATCTGAAGCGCAACATGCTTTCTCCCTCATCTTGTGATAGTTGATTCTCAGTTTCTGCTTCTGTGCACCTGACCGGCTGCCTCTCACAATTCCCCGAGGTATATTTTATAAATGCCATACGACCTGGACTTTAAGTTATGTATCTCTAAGTGTCCCCCAATGTGGAGAAATTCAAAGAAATAATTTTAAAAGATGTAACAACAGAGAGAGAAAATGTATTTTTATTTAGATAAATGGTGTCTTTTATAATATACTACAAGTATAGTTTGCACTACTCTATTAATATTTTAAAATACAAATGTTATAATGTAATGTTTTGTAATATACTTTGTGTAGAGAGTCTCTTCTACTCTGTCCATGCTTTCATACAGGGCCAAATTTAAGAACTTTTCCAAGCATTGGTACATACAGATGACTCCAAATGAATTGATCTAACTAGCATTTGTGGGCAAATTCCAGGCTCTTGAGGGAGCAGACTAGCTAAATAGAGATCCTTCGTTCATACAATCCTATCTATATATTACACTTGCATATATAATTTGTTACTGGAAACTTTTTAATAAATATGTGAAATATGTTTTTGCAAAATCATGGTAACTCAATCAGGTAGGCAATTGAGGAGGACTTGGTTAAGATGTTACCACTAAAAGGGTTAAATATGATACGCCTTCAGGTTATACACACCAAACTGAGCAAATTTTAGTTGCTCTCTCACTTATACAGTTTCAATTAACAGGTTTTTATTTTTTTTATTTATTTTTTATTTTTTTTTTAACATTTACTTATTTTTGAGACAGGGAGAGACAGAATGAACAGGGGAGGGTCAGAGAGAGAGGGAGACACAGAATCTGAAACAGGCTCCAGGCTCTGAGCTGTCAGCACAGAGCCCGATGCGGGGCTCGAACTCACGGAGTGCGAGATCATGACCTGAGCCGAAGTCCGCCGCTTAACCGACTGAGCCACCCAGGCGCCCCTAACAGGTTTTTAAAAAGCAATCATTAATACTACTTCTCACAGACATAAAATCAACTTTTTTTTTTTACTATTTTTCATCTTTATTTTTGAGAGAGAGAGAGACAGCACGATTGGGGGAGGAATATAGAAAGAGGGAGACACAGAATCCAAAGCAGGCTCCAGGCTCCAAGTCATCGGTACAGAGTCCGATGTGAGGCTCGAACCCACAGATCATGACCTGAGCCAAGGTCAGACACTCAACTGACTAAGCCACCCAGGTGCCACTAAAATCAACTCTGAATAGAAATTTGAGAATAAAATCTCTGCCTCTAGTGTTTTAATCAGATTCATGGTAAAAATTTTTCAACTTGATTTTCAGGTTTGGAAGGTATCAAATTTAAAAATTAGGTTAACTAATTTTTATGTAAAATAAAATGATCTTTGAAAGTATCTGAAATTTTAAAACTAGCAAATATCCAAACTGTTTTCTATGATCTTTTGGACACGTTTCTTCACATGCTATAGTTTATGTCAGTAGTGATTATACTAGAAAAGTTAGTTATACTCAGTTTATTAATGTAAAATGGTGCATAAATGCATATTCTGAATGGTAATGGCATAAATGAGTGACAGTTGTCTATTCATAGAATGGCTGCATCAGTTTGTTTTGCTAAATAAAAAGTGTGTTAAGCAAAGTTAATTGAGCAATTGATTCATATATTTTTCATGGTTCCATATTATTTTGGTGTCAAGGTAGAAATAAGCTTATAATTTTTATTTACGGTTCTTCTATAAATGGAAATAATAACAGCAATAATAATAGCAAACTATTGTTCATCAATTAATTAAAGAGTCAATACTTCTAGAGTTTCGACTGTGTGCTGAGCACTGTGTCAGGTATTATGGCAGTGAAAACCGCAGAAAATGGGTTCTTGTGAAAATTAAACTCTTGACAAGGAAGCAGAAGCTAAAACTAAAAATTCAAATACCAGTGATGTGCTAAGGAAAGACATGGAAACGTTGCTGGGAGTGGTCAGGGGTGCCCCACTTAAAGCAATGTTTGAGAAACAGTCTGAGGAAAGTGAAGAAATTAGATGAGACTAGAGGACCCAGGCAGCAGGACTAATGTATGGGAGGGTCCTCGTGGAGGCGTGAGCCTGGCCTCTTAGAAGAACCTGAGGCTAGTGTGTCGAGAGGGAAGGAATTGAGAGGGAGAGCAGCGAAATGATTCACTCAGAGGAAGTAGACGGAGAAAGAGGTCTTCCTCCCAGCCAGGGGGTAAGTGTACGTTTCAGGGAGGAGGAGGAATCATGGGAGATTTTGAGTAGAGAAGCAGCAGATGATCCAGATGTTGTGTTGAAAAGAGGTGAAAGTTCAAAGTGGAGGGTGAGACACCAGCAAACAGATGTTTACCATGAATCATGTACAGATAATGATGTTTGGGACCGCAGTGACAGAATTAAGAGTGAGGAGAAGTCATTGCAGTCTGTCTATAGTTTGAAGGTAAACCTGACAGAACGTTATGGATGATTTGGAGGTGAAGTGTGAGCGAAATTGGAGTCCAAGCTGACGACGATGTCTGTCTTGAACATAAAGACTGCTTTGCAATTAAATGACTTGCAAAACACCGTAGGAAAGGCAAATCTGGGGGAAGCTTTAGACATGTTATGTAGACATATTGAGTGAGAATTTGAACATAGGGTCTTGGAGGTCTAGGGGCAAGCCTGGATTGGAGACAGACATGTGGAACCTATGAACATACATTGTATTTAAAGCCATAAAGTCATCAAGAGGTGAACGTAGACAGAAGAGGGGAAAGGTACAAAGATGGTGTACTGAGTCTTGAATGCTAACATTTAATGATCAGCAGTGAGAAAAAAATGAAAAAGTTGAAGCTAGGTACTGGCAGGATGTTTGGGGGCCTGGCACATTATGGTATCCTGGAAATCATGTGGGGAAAAAAGTATTTTTTTAAGTTGACTTATTTATTGAGAAAGAGCATGTGCATGTGAATGGGGGGCGGGGCGGTCAGAGAGAGTGGGAGAGAGAGAATCCCAAGCAGGCCCTGTGCTGTCTGTACTGAGCCCGACTCCAGGTTCCATCTCATAAACCATGAGATCATGACCTGAGCGAAAATCAAGAGTTGGAGACTTAACCAACTGAGCCACCCAGGTGCCCTAGAAAAGTGTTTGAAGTGAGGAAAGAATGGTGGATAGTGTCAAATATTGCTGACAGAAGTAAACATTGAGTTTAGCAATGTGGAGTCATAGGCCTCTCAACAAGAACAGTTTTGGAAAACTACTGGAGATGACCTCTTAACTGGAGGGTTCAACAGAAAGGCGGGAGTAAGACTGGAGGCAGGACCTGTGGGCATGTCCTTGGAAAAACTGTGAAAAGGTTGGAGAAAATGGGGTGGTAGCCGGAAAGAGTGAGATAAAGAGCAGGTTATTTTTGAAAGCTGGGAGCAATAAAAACATCTTTCTATGCTTGTCAACATTGCTATTGTTTTGATCCATGTAAATAAAATCTCCCTGGTTTTCTTACTACTCATTTAACAATTCCAATGATTAGTTGTGACAGTGATAAATTATGTCTGACCTCTTGTTCCATTTTCACATTTACATCAAATCATTTACGTTTCATCAGGCTTCTTGAATTTCAGATTCCCAAGATATATGCTACTGAAATTTTAATTAACAATTAAATTTTAGCATACTAAAAATAAAAAGGTTTCTTAGGACGAATAGGCGTTAAACATTAATATGAATCTGCCACTTGGATATGAGTACAAAGCTTTCCCTTTCAAAAGTGTTATAATCAAATATTCTTCTTCTAAAGGAAAAATGGTGAGGTTATTTTTAAAGACTGGTGCACATATATTCACATAAAAGTGGGCATGACTGGGCATAATGGAAGAAATTAATGAAAGGAAAATTTAAGATGAGAATCAGGAGGGAAAAGATTTTAATAAGGACTAGTGAATGGTGCAATGATCCCCCATGAGAAAGTTAGGAGACTCTATATTTCATGCACATTATGTAGCCTGTGCATGAAGAAGAATTTTTGAGGGTCAAACCTGGTTTCTGGCCCCAGGAAGCAGAGCATACTAATCCAATGTGTGAATTTAGATGTCTCCTTTTGAAATGTTCATGTTTTTTCAACTTATAACGAGATAAGAAAAGTGTTTTGTGTGTGTACCTGCTATACTCTAAGGAAAAAAATCGTACTTTCTGGAATCCACTTCATTGTCTGTTTTATGCTATAGGTTGAAACATATGAAACTATCAAGACTAAAAGTTTTTAAAAAATGGTTGAATGTTGGAGATGCCTTATCATTTAACCTTGTACAATGGTCTCTTTGAGAACATTCTCACCTCCTTCCCCTTCTCCAAGAAACCTGCCTAGAAGGACAAAACCAGTTCTATAGGCTGAATGAGTCCTAGTTCTGTTGCAGGTGACTTTCTAACCATTGTTTGAGTTCTGGTGTTTCACATGACATTCACCTTAGCAGATACTTGGAGTTTAAACTGACTCCATCTTGTTAAGGTCCCTACTTTTGTTAAAAGGAAGGTTGCTGGCATTGCGCCTTTTCTGAACAGAGGCCAAATGTTCTGTCTCAGGGAAAACACAAACAAAAAGACAAACAAAAAATAATTTATGGAAGTTATTTTAAATTCTGTGATGTCAAATGAAAAACAGATGCACCTAACTCTGAAATACCTTTGGTTTCCCCTAATAATTCTTAATGTAACTATTGCCTACCAATTTATATTATCTTTCTTAAACATATCCATACATCTAAATATTTCAGCCTACTTTAGAAGTAGCATGTTCCAAATGTAAATATTTGTTAAACGGGTTTTTAAGATTCTTCATGGTGGTTCAACTCATTCTTATTCTAAAAGTTAAACATTGAATAAACCTAGAAAAATAGAATGAAAATAAAAATGGAATGAATCTTTACAACTTCCGCAAAATTCCCTTTATGTTTCCTGGTCTTCTTTTTTTTTTCTTCCCTTTTTTTGAAAGACAGACTAAATTTAGGGGTAATTAAATTAAAACACTCATTTTTTTTTTCTCCTTTAGACATGTGTTTGCATATATGTTGCAGTTTCAATTGGCTGCATCCTAATCCTCTGTTTTGATTAAAGACGATGCTAAAAGTCTTATGTACTTGAGGTGGGCTGTTTCCTCCACATTTATTTATTGCACATCAGTGGGTACCCACTATGCATTGGGCAGGCAGGCCTCTGCCATTAGTTGAGACTACAAAGAAAGGAAGGCGGAACCCAATTCCTGGCCTGCAGAAATCTGTCTTCATGGGGGAACATATATGTAAGCATAGCGGAGATCACGTGAGAAGACTCTGCTTGAAAATTCTTCAATCAAGGAATTTGAATATTATAGAACTCCTAATAAAAATTCAAGTTAGGACTGGTTAGTTTTCAGACACCTTACAAGGACATATTTTTTAATTCAACAAGTAATAAATATAAAGGGTACTTTCAGCTAGTTGGACATTTTTATGAATAAATGTGATAGTCTAATGTCAGGACAAACTATTTTCACCTAAGCCCTATTGCATAAGACGCTCATTGGAGACCAACAAACTTCCCATAAATGTCTTGTTTTTCCTCATCTCTATTCTGGGGAAAGGAAGAGGCAAAATTATCTCTATAGTTACCAAGACCCTGGAATCCTAAGAAGCTACATATGCCTGATTTCCCAACATTATTCTTAGTTTTTCTCTGTTGCTTTCTGGAGTAGTGGCAATTTACCAAAGGAGAGTCCTCTGCCCATTGGTTTGGATTCAAGCTCACTTTTCTGAGGTTTGGATACTTTGTCTGTAATCTGAAAGTATTGGTAACCACATCTGATCATTGGTAGGAGGACTGAATTGTGACATATTGGGTCCAGTAAAAGGTTCCAGCAAAGTGGCTCAATGCATTGCTGAACCACACAACTCTGAGGTGGGGTCAGCTTTGGGATTCATCTTAGCTCAGAAATTTAATGGAGGATAAACATGTGTACACTGTAATAGACTATTTCACTTTTTTTCTTTCTCTATTTTAACTTTTGAGGTATATATAGGTTCAAAAGTTGCAAAAATAAAAGCCCACTTTCTCCTTCACCTAACTTTTCCCAGTGGTGACATCTCACATAACTATAGTTCAACATAAAAACCAGGAAATTGATACTGGTGCAATACCCTTAGCCAGATTACATTTTTAATTTACATTTACATTATTTATTCAGTTTTCACCATAATTTATACGAACCCATTTGTACATGTGTGCATGTCAGTGTGTTTAGTTCAGTGAAATTTTCCCCATGGTTTGTGTGACTATGATGAAAGTCAAGATTCGGAACTGTTCCATCACCATAAAGGAACTCTTCATGTCATCTTTTTATAGCTGCATTATCCCTCTTCCTTCAACCCACAATCTCCTGATAGCAGCTAATATGTCATCAGGGTCTATAGTTTTGTGATTTGGAGAGTGCTATAGAAATAGACTATATAGTCTATATTTCTTTCCTTTTCTTTTCTTTTTGTCTTTGCTTTTCACTCTTTCAGTAATTCTGTACCTCCATCACCATCAAAGGTCACTTTCCACTAGCCTCTAATATGTGTGAACAAAGCCTAGGTGTGTTTTACTTAAAAATTTGTAAGTAATTTTTAGGTAGTGAGAAGTCGCTGATCAGTTTCAATGGGGATGGCATTCCTCATTTCATTTTGAAGATGCCTTTCTATGTATTAGGTAGCCACTTGCCCCTGGATTAATTCTCTGTTGTTGCCTAGCAAATTAGCACACACTGGTGAGCCTAAGACAACACGTTTATTGTCTCACCATCACTTTTATCAGAAGACCAGGGACTGTATACATAGCTCAGTTGTGTTCTCAGTTAGTACTCACAGGCTGAAATCAAGATGTGGAGCATTCCAGATTCTTATCTGGAGGTTCTGAAGGAAATTCCACTTCTAGGCTCATTCAAGTTGAATTCAGTGCCATGCAGTTGCAGAAGTGAGATTCCATTTCCTTGCTGGCTATTGGCCTAATGTTGCTCTTACCTTATAAATTCTGCCCACATCCCTTGGCTCATGGTACTGTCCATCTTCAAAACTAGCAATAATGAATGGAATTCTTCTTGCTTTTGGGGTTTCTCTCATTTCCTCTTTTGCCTCTCTTTTTAAGGACTCAGATTAGGCCCACCTAGATTTTTTTCTCTCTTTGCTGTATAACATAATACAATCTGGGAATAACACAAGGGGACAAGGATGATAGGAAATACTATTCTATCTACCACAGCTCTATTTTTTTTTGTTGTTGTTGGGGCTTTGTATATGTGTATGGTTGGCTTACAGGAAGATCATTTGGCTCAAGAAGTTTTAAATTTCAGACAACAAATCATTAGCCCTAACTTTCTGTTTTAGACTTAAGAAAAAAAAAGGTCAAACAGAAGATTGTTTTTTGTAATCCTTTGTATTCTTTCCATATCATAACACAGGAGTGTTTTATTTTATTATTTTAAATTATTTTTGTAAACACCCTGTGATTTGTTGCTAGCCTGTGTGAGATATAGTTTAGGGAGAAACATGTACTTCCACTGATAGTGGTTTCAATAGCAGAATTCTCTCCTGTTCTTTTTAAATAGCATTCATTTTACTCTCCATGATATTTTGTTGGTAGAAATGATAATGGGCCTAAAATTGGATTGGAAGTCCTCTGAGATTTTAAAGGAAGGTCTGCTTTTTAAAGAAAATGGGATGAAGTAGGTTAGACTATGTTGCTGCAAAAGAAGTAAATACCAAACCATGGCCAAATCCTCTCTCCCAAATACGAGTAAACAAGGAAGTTGTGGCTTTATTGTGCCTCTAGTCTTATAGTAGGGGAGCCTAAATATTTAATGTATAAGAAAGATTTGTCGGGAAATGACATTTCTTAACTGGTGAAGGGTCCTACACAAAGCACAGCTGCTGTTTAATGTAACCAAATATTCAGAAGCATCTCCAAGAAGCAACATGCAAGCAGATGTTATAAATGGACTGGCATTTAACACAAGTAGGTAGTTTTTCGAGACAAATAAGTTTGAAGAATATATTGTATTGTTCCTCATGGCTGTACTTGTGGAATAGCACTTCACAAGGAAATATAATTCATACCAGTGCTCTCCACAACTATGAACAACACTGTGGAAAACTTCTCTCTGTGGGTGAAAGCCAAAATTACATTTTCTGGAGTTAAATAGAAACATTCTTCTCTCTGATCAAATTTTAATGAAACAATTCAGAGGAAAACCATCATCTTACTTCAAAAATTGTTTTTACGGAAAATATAATAAATTCCAGCCCTCAGGCACAATCAGCTTCTCTGCCTGGTTCTTCACTGCCTGCCAAATCAAACTGATGAAGACCTGAACTCTGACACTGGCCATGGAGTCAAGGACAATTTTATGTGCATCGGGCACTGATTAAAGTGTAATTCATATCTTCTCTCAATCAATATAATAATATAAAATGTGGAATGTGGCCACAAAATTTTATATAAGCTTCCCTTTTTGTCTTTTATAATTTCCAAAGTACATTTTCTATTTATTATTTCAACCATGATTTAATTCTCCAAGTCACTGGGAATCTAGTTAGAACCACAGAGCACAGAGCCCTAAATGATTCAGAAATCATTTCGCCTGAGCTGCATTGTACACGTGAAGGATGTGAGGTCCCACGGTGGCCCGGAATGAAGCCCTGCTCATTGGGGGGCCGCTGGTGACAAGGAGCATGATCAGAGCACAGTCCCGCGATGTAGCGGAGCATCTCACTGCTTCAGTTCATACAGAACAGTCCATTCATTTCAGAAGTAGAGTTTCATTTTTAAATAAGACATATTGATTATAAGAGAGAAATACAAAAGCAAAATGTCATGAAATACAGAAGAGTAAATAGGCTAAATGAAAATCATCCGAATTATTGCAGAAACAACTGTGTCTTACATTTCATGAACATTTTATCTTATATTTAATGAACATATATATATATATATAGAGAGAGAGAGAGAGAGAGAGAGAGAGAGAGAGAGAGAAGCAAAAGAGAGTAAATGTGTAGAAAGGGAGAGACAGAGAAGGGGGAGAGAGGGAGGGAAAAATGAATATAGAGACAGGGAGAGAGAAAGAGGGAGGGAGAGAAAAATTTTAATCTTAAAGAGAGACTAAATATTTAAAAACAAGTATTATGGATGGCTGGGTGGCTCAGTTGGTTAAGCGTCCAACTTGGGCTCAGGTCATGATCTCACAGTTTGTGAATTTGAGCCCCATGTCTGGCTCTGTCATGACAGCATAGAGCCTGGAGCCTGCTTCAGATTCTGTGTCTCCCCCTCTCTCTTCCCCTCCCATGCTCATGCTCTGTCTCCCTCTGCCTCTTAATAATAAATAAACATTAATTTTTTAAAATAAATAAATAAATAAACGAGTATTATAGTATACATGTTATTCAAATAAAACATATATTCTTATTTGAATGTAACCCAGGAAAGGAGTGAAGGAAAAGGAAATACTGAACTTTATATAGATATTTTATTACTTCAAGACATAGTCATGTAAATATTGTCTTCTACAATTAAAAAAAGAAATAAAGGTGCCCGGGTGGCTCAGTCGGTTAAGCATCCAACTTTTGATTATGGCTCAGGTCACGATCTCTCAGTTCATGAGTCTGAGCCTCATGTTGGGCTCTGGGCTGACAGCACGAAGACTGCTTGGGATTCTCTCTCTTTCTCTCTCTCTCTCTGTCAAACAAAATTAATAAATAAAAATAAACTTAAAATATATTTTTAAAGTTAATACTAATTTTAAAGAACATGTTTTATTCACATAGAATAGCCATTGACTTTTGTTATTAAGACAAACAAATTAGCACACATACAATCCCTCCTTCCTCTTTCACCTTATATTCAGATAGTTGTCATATAAAATATTACTTCTATGTTGTTAAAATCTGTCCGTTTGTACATTCTGATCGATAGTCTTACATTTTATAATACATGATGTAGCAGTATTAGATACTCATTTAATGGAAGCCAACATTCACTACCCAACATTGTTAACGATACCAATTTTCAAGTTATTAATTTTGACTCATGTCATAGATGGATTGAGTTTTAACTTTACTTTTTTTCCGAAGCAGGGATCTTGTTGGTATACACATCCTTGAAATTTGTACTCTTCGTATTAAAATGACAACTTGCTCAGAAGTGATATGAGAGAATCACTTGTCTTACTTTTCCTCAGAGCCTTGTAGAAATTGTTCCATTGTATTATTTCTTAACCAATTTGTCAAGAAGTGGTTAATGTACAAAAAGCTATGCATATTTAATCTATACAACTGAATGAGTTTGGAGAGAAGTATTCACCTGTGAAACCGTTACCACAGTTTATTAAAAATTTTTTTTTAACGTTTTTATTTATTTTTGAGACAGAGAGAGACAGAGCATGAATGGGGGAGGGTCAGAGAGAGAGAGGGAGACACAGAATCTGAAGCAGGCTCCAGGCTCTGAGCGGTCAGCACAGACCCCGACGCGGGGCTTGAATTCACGAACCGCGAGATCATGACCTGAGCCAAAGTCAGATGCTTAACCGACTGAGCCACCCAGGCGCCCCAAAACTGTCACCACAATTTATGCCACACACAGTGTTGGTTTGTGGATACACAATGGCACCATGATTTTCCTTCTGACTTGCCGTTGCTGCCGGAATGCCTACATGAGGTTATCTATATGTTTTGAGTTCAGTGACTTCACCAGGACACGGTGCTCCATCTTCTGAATTCATTTTTCCCTTGGTGCATAGAATGTCCCTTGAGCCAGCAAACAGAGCAGAGCCAGCAGTAGGAGCGATTTAATTAGATGTACATTTTTTTCTTCAATTATCTCTGTTCTGTTTCTCAAAAGTACTAATTGTAAGTATTTTAAATGCCCTGTCACTCTCTCTTTTGCATCTTCAATGTCTCTAATATTAAGTTGATATTCATTTTTTTATGTTTACTACTTTTCATTTCCACGAGGCCCCTCCATATACTGTCCTCTGTATTTATTATGCTCTGGTATTCTCTCTCAACTAAGAAGCTACGTAGGTCACAGACAGTCATTTATGACACCATTCTGTGATTTCTGCTCTAGCTCTATGCGTCTCGATATATTCCATCACAGCCAGTGAGGCTGTTCCCATTTCTCCTGGCCCGTGAACCTGGTCAGAACTTTCTTATCAGTTAAATGGTCAGTGAGCTTTCAAAGCTCAGCGAGACTTCAAAGAAATAGTACTTGCCTGTGGAGTGATATGCAGTTTGGGGTTGTAGCCATGTAATTATTTGGTTTAGCATTCTTTCTAGAAATAATTATTATCTTTGTCTTTCAGAAGCTTTCATACGAGAGAAAGTAAATAAAGATGTCTCATTTTACCCATTTCTGAGTAAAAATCACAGACAGTTTCTCAATACTGTATGTTTTCCTGGAACTGATCAGATGAATTGTGATCTGTGGTGGGCTTATATCTTGGTTAGATTTCACATGATCGTGCTCTGGTACCAATGACCCTCAAATTTCATTGACTTTCAAAAACAAAGGTTTATTTATCACTCATGTCACTTCTCCATCATATTTGTCTTCCTCTTGAAACTCAGGCTAATAAAACAACCTCTCTGGAACTTCCTGTTATGAAGGAAGGCACAGGATAGCATAAAATGGCTCTTAAAACATCTGCTTACCAGTGGGTGGTGTCTCCAGTCATAATCCAGGGATCCATGGAAATACACACGACTCAGACTAATGTTAACACTTACTAGTTAATAGCTAAAATCCACTTTTAGAGAGGAGAAGAGCATTTGGAATTTGTAATGAAATTTAAAACTGTCCATCCTTTTGAACACAAGTATTCACCTGCTACAAGAAAATGTTACTCACCCCTCTTCCCAAGTGTAAACATCTAACAGTGTCATATGATCATACGGTTCGGCTCAAAGTCCAGGATCTCATGGGCTTGGTCAAATGCAATTTCTAATTTCTTTTTTCTTTCCCTTCTCTTTTTATTTTATTTTAATTTCACTACAGTTAACATACAGTGTTATATCAGTTTCAGGTTGTACAATATAGTGATTCAACCATTCTGTACAACACTCGGTGCTCACCACAACAAGTGCACTCCTTAATCCCCATCACCTGTTTCCTCCACACCCCACACCCCCACGTTCCCCCTGATAACTATCAACTTGTTCTCCATATTTAAGAATCTATTTCCTGGTTTGCCTTTCTTTGTTTTCCTCTATGATCATTTGTTTTGTTTCCTAAATTCTAAATATTATTTTTCTCTGACTGACTTATTTCACCTAGCATTATACTGTCTAGATCCATCCATATTGTGGTAAATGGAAAATTTTCATTCTTTTGAAAGACTGAATAATATTCTAATTTTTAATGTTTATTCATTTTTGAGAGAGAGACAGATTCAGAGCCCCTCCCCAATGCAGGAGGGGCAGAGAGAAAGGCATATGCAGAATATGCAGGCTCCAGGCTCTGAGCTGTCAGCACAGGGCCCGACGCGGGGCTTTAACTCATGAACTGTGAGATTGTGACCTGAGCTGAAGTCGGACACTTGATCAACTGATCCACCCTGGTGCCCCATATGACTGAATGATATTCTATGATTTCTAGTTTTCTGTACTCATCCTCCAACATCCAGTGGTGAAATATAGGTAGTCTAATAGTATTTACCACTCTCATTATAAAAATAAAGAAAGTAAACCACATGGAAGCTACTGGTCCATTGTATTTATGGAATATTGATAAGGAGATATTAAGGGGTCACTAGTTCTTCTCTTCATCTCATTGTAGTTCATGACTCTTGGTTCTTCTCTGAAGACCTTCCTTTTCTGTTATCCTTCTGGCCCATCTGAAGAGAACTTTAAAGAAGGCAGATAAACATCAGTGATGTACTAATCAATTGATGCCTTAAATGTTACGTATCTTTTGGTTCACTCTTGTTCACTGAGCAGAGCAAGAGTCAGAATCTAGTTCATCATCTGTCTACTTTATTCCTTCCAGTTTGTTCCATGTGACAACTCTTTCAGCAGTCTTCCTTTTCTAGACCTGCCTCTCCCTCCAGGTTTAGTTACAGGAATACTGAATGTATCAAGATTCAATGAAAAAGCCACATTTTTTTATTCCCCTATGAGTGATATGTTTTGCATGTGATAATAAATTCAGACATTTTAACAATGGTTGTGATTACAATATATGTGATTTGTCCTTTACATAAAGCTCGGTTTGAATGATACTTTGTTGCTTAAGGGCATTCTTAGGTTTATCTTTCACCAATTATAAAGGAAAATCAATTGCATCTTCCAAATCTACAAGTCCAAAGTTTGTGTTCTGTGTATTTTCTGCTTAATCATGTGCCAGGTTTCTTCTTGAGTTCTAATTCTTGAAAAAGATAGTATCAAATGCAGACAATAGCATTCAAGTCATGTCCATAACTTCTCAGCTTTTCACCAAAAGCCACACAGTTATTTAGTTCCATAAATGGTTTCCACAGTACTTCTAGTGATACCCAGATATTTTGCCACTACGTAATGTGAGTTGTCTCTTTGCCAGTTTCCAATAATTGGTTTTTCAGCATGCCTTTTTCTGACCTTGAAGCAAGGGTTACATATTTCACTTTGTAGCTATTATAGTAAAACCTGCTTTATGGTACAAATTGACCAAAGCAAAGTGTATGTTCATGAATGGTTCAATCCTGGTGAGAAAATTTAACTCTCTCATGGAGAACCCCAATAGTAAAGATATCGAGACAGTCAAAACAAAGCAGATATTGCTGTGATCAGAGTCCACGTGAATTCAGCATATCTGAAATACAAAGAAGGACACAAGTCATATGGTGGAGACAATGAAATTCCTTTAGAAAATATACTAATTATGTCCCTTTCTTGAAATATTCTCCCAAGCTAAGACAGATTACCAAATCCATTGGGGGATGGAATTTATAGATTTCCTCATTTGAGGCATATTGTAGCAATGTAAACATCACAATCACTTTCTGAGTTTTTTCTTTTCTTTCTTTTTCTTTTTTTTTTTCAGATGAGAGTTTTGAATTTGTTTTTTCACACTGTTTTTTTGTAAAATTTTAACAAATATCTTGTGTGGGTCATGACACCTGGCATAGTAGTCCAGTTTTTGCAAAGTAGAGCTCCTACAGTAAAGTTTACTTGTTTATTTGTTTCTTTCTTTCTTTGTTTTATAGCCCAGGTACTCATGAGCATAAGTGTTAAATATTTTCATGACTCACGTTTGTAGGAAGGAAGCACATCTATGGACATTTGAAACAAGATAATCAGTGTGCTTCTTGGTAGTTATATACCTAAAATTAAAAAAATGGTTTAAGAGAAAGGATGGGGAAATATATCAAATGAAGCTATGCAACAAAATCTTCAAAACAGGTGTGAAAATGTGCACAGTGGATAGTAGAAATTTTTAAAGCATTGAAAGAGGTTTATTTTGTATTCATAAAAGTTGGAAACCACAAAGAAATATAACTCATAAATCTTTTTGTGTCAAGTAACACAGCATCAATATCTGCAAAGAAAATTAGTTGCAAGGAAAAGTCAACAAGATTGCCACACAGCAGAGTGTTTAATATATAAACTTTAGTTTCTGACAAACCAAGTGTACAAAATTTAAATGTGGTCACAGAGTATATTTATAATATAAATAATAGACATTAAAAATATTACATCCAGACAAAAAATCACGTTTTTAAAATGTTTATAGAACTTTTGCTGCAAGTTGTCCTTCAAGCAACTGCTTATTAATTTCAAAGAATCAGAAGGATAGAGGCCGTACTTCCTGGCAATTTCTACCTTTAAATCAGACCTAGAATCCAAACACTTCTTTCTATCTTCATTTCTTTTGTGTATGTCTGAGTTATCATCAGTCTCTACTAGGATCATTACACATGTCTGTTACCACACCTAATTTCCACTCTTCCCTTCTAAGAACATATTCCCAACATAGCAGGTAGACAATCATTTGAAACAGGTGTCAGGTCATTTTACCTTCATTCACAAACCCCTGCTCTTTGTCTCCATTTGACAGAATGCAAACAAGTGGTATTGCAATGGCTTCGAGTTCTCACAGGAACTAGACCCCTCTCTTATCTGATACCCTTGTTAATTCTCCCTCTTGCTCTCTCTTTGCTTCAGCACCAGCAATCCTGGCTGCTTCTTGAACACACCAGTGTCGGCCTGGCTTGTTTCTCTGCCTCAAACACCCTGCTGACATAGAACCATTTTGATAACTCTCCTGTTTCCTTTAATGGTTTCACGTAAATTTCAACTTCCCAGTGAGGCTTCCCGAAACCACTCTGTGACTGCAAGCAGTGCCCCACACATTCCTGATGTCTGTGTTTTATTCATTTTTTAGCAGTGCTTATCACTATCTAACCTGCTTGCTACTTATTTATAAGTTTATTGTTTACCTCTTTCTGCTGGAACACATGCTCTATGTGTTTACAGATATTTATCTATTTTGCCAAAGCTAGAGCAAAATTGAGTATTCAATAATATACTGCTTAGCAAAGAACCAGAGTGATACATTATACATTAAATATATATATATATATACACATATATATATATATATATGCCATATATATGTGGCTTGAAGCTACGCTCAAAGGCAAATTTATAACCTTAAATGCTTTCATTGTTTTTTTAAAAGACCAAAAAATCAAATAATATTCACTCCATATTTAGATAATAAAGAAAAAAGTGTTTATTCAGGAAAATAGTAGAATCAGTGAATATGTCTTAGAGTCAACTCTTTTTATTAATTAACTAATTTTATTTTAAAGAGAGAGAGAGCATGAGAGTAGGGGAGAGAGGGAGTGGGTCAGAAGGGGAGAGAGAGAGAATCTCAAGAAGGCTCCTTGCTCAGTGCAGAGCCCAATGCAGGGCTCAGTCCCATGACACTGAGATCATGACCTGAGCTGAAATCAAGAGTCAGACGCTCAACAAACTGAACCACCCAGGTGCCCCTCTAAGAGTCAACTCCTTGTACATTCCATCTGAAAAAGGACCCAGCATCACAAAACAACCAAGGGCAATTTAACAAGTAGTAATATAATTTCATAGCTGAAGTGTAAAAGAAACTAAATCAGAAAGCTAACATGTGAGATACCAAGTCTTACTGATGAAGGTATAAGTACTTTAAAACATGTATTATGTGAATATAAATTTGTAAACCCATGAAAATGTGCCTTTGAATGCAGTTCAGGTATTACCAAATAGAAGACACTAATGTTATAGAGCAATTTTTTAAATCAGTTACTTATGAAATATTTCTAGAAGGAAGGACGGCAGGAAGGCAGGAAGGCAGGCAGGCAGGAAGGAAGGAAAAAGGGAAGGAAGGGAGGGAGGGAAGAAGGAAATACATATTTAGTTTTAGTTTTCAGGATGATGGTTATCTTGTATTTTCAACTTTTTCTGCTTAAAAATTCAAGCTGTGTAAGTTCCATGTTACTGGAACACTTCATAAACACTTCTGTTAGCTGCATGGTATTATGTTGAGTAGACGAGCCATAGGTTAGTGACTTTTTAAAGTTATGAATAATAACAATACCACAGTTCAGCGTATATTAGTTTAGCACTTTACCTGTGCCCAGTAATCATATGCAAGCCTGTAGCCAGATGTCTGAATTTAGATCTGGAGTAAGTGTAAAATACACACATGATTTGGGAGAATTAATATGAAAAAGGAAATGCAAACTATCTCAAGAATATTTTATGCTGATTATATGTTGAAATCATATTGTAGATTTTTTGGATTGAATAAATATATTAATAAAATTAGATGCACCTCACTTACTAATTAATTAATTAATTCTTTTTATATTTTTTAATGTGGTTACTTCTAATATTTAAAAATGATGTATGCATTTCACGATGTTGACTCATTTTTCTTTTAGACCATGCTGGACTAGACATAATGTTACATGACCAGGGGAAAAGAAAATGAATTTTTAGCCTACCTGGTTATTTCGGAAAGGTTTGTCAGAAGACATATCATTTAAACAGGTGTTTTTGTTTTTTTGAGTAAATTCCTAATGTCACTTCATGTTGAGTATATCCTTTAATATACAAACTGAGGGATGCCTGGAGGGCTCAGTCGGTTAAGCCTCCAACTTCCGCTGAGCTCAGGATCTCATGATCTGTGAGTTTTAGCCCTATGTTGGGCTCTGTGCTGACAGCTCAGAGCCTGCAGCCTGCTTTGGATGGAGCCCTTCCCCTGCTCACACTCTGTCTCTCTCTCTCTCTCTCTCTCAAAAAATAAATGAACATTAAAAAATAAAATAAAATACAATCTGAAATAGTCTTTCTTAAAATACATGCACTTACGATTTTATTTTATTTTACATACTCATAACTCTACAACAGCTGTACTTGCCACAATCATAAATAAGGAATTTTCCCTGTTCATGTAAAAGCACATACCCACAGAATATTTAAAAACATAAGAAGTACCATTCTCCAGTACTGATTAGTATTTATTCATTGTTTTGTTTTCTCATTCTTTCCTGGGAATATCTCTCCTGTTGTCAAAGTCTGAATTACCTCAAACTACCTTAGTCTCAAAAAATAATCTGTCACATACCCACAATGACGAACCCTGAATATATCAAAAATCATATATTATTTTAATTTACCACTTTGTGTGATTTTATAAAACCGTTAAGTTTATTAATCTGTCAGTACCTATGGAAGGTTCTTTTGTATTTTTAAAAAAAATGTTAACATTATTTTTGAGAGAGAGAGAGAGAGAGAATGAACAAGGGAGAGGCAGAGAGAGGGAGACACAGAATCTGAAGCAGGCTCCAGGCTCTGAGCTGTCAACACAAAGCCCAACGTGGGGCTCAAACTCACAGACCGCGAGACCATGACCTGAGTCAAAGTCGGACACTTAACTGACTGAATCACCCAGGCGTCCCTGTATTTTTTAATTGAGTTGAAATTGATATAAAATTACCACTTTGAACAATTCAAGTGGCATTTAGTAAAATGATAATGTTGTGTAACTGCCACCTGTCTCTAGTTCCAGAATGGTTTCATTAACCAAACAAGGAAACCAGTACCCATTAAGCAGTTCCTGCCCATTTGTGCCTTTCTCCAGGCCCTGGGGACTGTGTTCTCTCCAGGCATTTACCTGTTTTGAATATTTCATATAAATGTAATTACATGATGTGTAGTCTTTTTTGTCTGGCTTCTTTTACTTGTTTCTTTCTTTCTTTCTTTCTTTCTTTCTTTCTTTCTTTCTTTTTTTCTGGTGGTTCATCCTTGCATGGATTGATACTTTACTTTATATGCCTGTATAATACTTCATTGCATGCACGTACACAATTTTGTTTATCCATTCATTTATTAATGGACATTTGGACTGTTTTCCATCATCTGGCTATTGTGAATAAGGCTGCTATGACTATCTGTGCACCTGCATTTGTTTTAGTACTTCTTTCAATTCTTTGGGGTATATACCTAGGAGTAAATATATTGGGTCATATGATAATTCTGTTTAGCTTTTTGAGAAACTGCCAAACTGTTTTCCATAGACGTTAAAGCATTTTACATCCCCAACAGCAATGTATGAGGATTATAATTTCTTCACACCTTCACCAAGACATGTTATTTTTTTTGTTTGTGTTTTTAGAGTCTCACTTAAAATATTTTTAATGTTTATTTATTTTTGAGAGAGGGAGAGAGAGAGAGAGAACAAGCAGGGGAGTGGAGAGAGAGAGAGACACACACACACACAGAATTTGAAGCAGGCTCCAGGCTCTGAGCTGTCAGCACAGAGCATCGCAGGGCTTGAACCCACCAACTGCAAGATCATGACCTGAGCTGAAGTGGGACACAACCCAATGAACTACTCAGGTGCCCCTTATTTGACTTAATTCTAGCTTTCCTACTGCTATTAAGTTGAACTTCTATGTGGTTTTTATCTTCATTTTCCTAATGACTAATGATGTTAAATACATTTTCATATGTTTGTTGGCTGTTTGAATATGCTTTTTAAAAATTGTTTTTAAGTTTATTTATTTATTTTGAGAGAGAGAGAGAGAGAGAGAGAGAGAGAATGAGCAGGGGAGATGCAGAGAGAGAGAGAGAGAGAAAGTATCCCAGGCAAGACTCTACGCTGTCAATGCAGAGCCAGACACAGGTCCTTGAACCCATGAACTGAAATCATGACCTGAGCTGAAATCAAGAATCAGACGCCCAATTGAATGTACCATCCAGGCACCCCGTGAATATGTTTTTGAAGACATTTCAGGTCATTTGCCCATTTAAAAAAAATTGGTCACTTGTCTTTTTGTTGTTGTTGAGTTGTAAGAATTCTTTATATATTCTGAATACTAGACTCTATGGGATTTGTAATTTGCAAGTATTCTTTGGCACTTTTTTTTTATTTTCTTGACAATGCCCTCTGATGCACAAAAATTTTAAATTTAATGATGTTCAATTTATCCTTTTTTTCTTTTTTTTTTTTGTTCGTGCTTTTTATGTCATAGGTAAGGATCTATTGCCAAATCCAAGGTCATGAAGATTTATTCTTCTTTTCTTGGAAGAGTTTTATGATTTCACTCTTACATTTAGGTGACCAGCCCATTTTTGTATGGGGTGGGAGGTAGGGATTCAATTCCATTCTTTTGCTTGTGACTCCCCAGTTGTCCCAGCACCATTTGTTGAAGAGACTACTCTTTCCTCATCAAATGGTCTTCACACCCCCTCAAAAATCATTTGGTCAACAGTTTCCTGTAGTACTTTGAGCACATGTAAGATGCATAATCTAAAATATGTGTCTAATAATATCAAATTCTGTGCTCCCTGAGGAAAAGTTTTGTTAATTTCATCTGTGAAATTCCAAGTAAGACATTGCTTTCTTGTTTCTTTGCATGCTTTGCTTCATAATTTTTGTTGAAAACAGTATATTTTGGATGCTAAAATGTAGCAATTACAGAAATCAAATTATCTCCCCTTTTTGGGGATCTGTGTTTATTGCTCTCCATAGGCTGTTTTTGTGTCCTTACTTAAACTTTTTTTTTAAGTTTATATTCTTTGAGATGGTGCCTGTGATGTCAATTCATTTATGAGAGAAATTTTCTGAAACACTAAGAGACAAAAGCAAAGAGTAACAGAGGGAAAAAAAAATAAAAAGAGAAAAGTAAAGAAAGCAACAAAGAAAGAAAGGAAACAAAAGTGAAGGAACAGAAAAACTTCTCTCAGTCTTTATGGCTTTTTTCTGTCCTGGAGCATTCCTTCAATACCTAGCCAAATTGTTCATAACTCTGCCTTAGCCTTCATTTCATGCTTGCTACTCAGCTTAGAAATCACCCAGATGTGAAAGTTCAGGGTGTCTTTAGGTATTTTCTAAACATTCATCTTGCCATGGTCATGCATGTCTTTGTCTTGTGTTGCTTTGTTTTTGTTTTTAATTCCTCAATATTCATGGGTGTTTTTAAATGTCCTAACTCCTCAAAGAAACTCTCTCTCCAGCTTTTTCTTCCAGGTATTCTTTTGGTATTATACGAATACTCTTTTGGTATTCTATTGTATACCTCAACCTTAATCTTTTGCCCCAGGAAGCTATAAGTTTCTTGTTTGCCTCACAATACTCAAGAAATGCCTGCTGCTTTTCTGGCTTTGGTGAGTTCTCAGTTGTGTAAAATGAAGATGAGCATCTTTCATCAGTGTCTCCAATGTTTGCCAGACAGGTTAGAGTAGAAAAAACAAAAACAAAAACAGAACCTGAATTCCTTGCAAATGAGGCTTGCTTTGTTCCCTGAAGAACGAGGCACCAGGGTTGGGTCCTACCAGGATTGTTGGTCCACCATCATCAAGATCATTGTGAGTCTGACAGGGGGTAGGGCAAAGACAAGGAGAAATGCCAACAATTTTCTACCATTTTAAAGCTGCCTTTTCCTAGATTCAGAATTCACTTGGGCACTGTAAACCTTTGTTTTCCAGAATTGTAATAATATTTGCTCTACAGTTCATACTGTTTCTTTGATAGAGGGATAGACTTCTTGGAGGTTTCTACTCTGCCTCTTTTTATGATGTCCAGTGTATACATTTTAAAATCCCCCTTACCTCCCAGATTATATCTCCACTCTCGCCTTCCTACATATATAACGTTCCAGTTCCGTGGAATGCATTTCTCTAACTTTGTACCTGGTAGGAGACCAGTCTTCTCCCAGTAAGTGTTCCCCTCTGAGTCCCCAAAGCTTTCAATGGTCCTTTTAAATATAAATTCCTAACTTTTGTTGTAATCACTTATTTTATTTTATTTTCCCTTACCCTAGTCAGAAGAGGGTGAGAATTTTGAGTGAACGAGCTGCATACCATTCATCCATGATTAACTAAATGCACACTCAATGAAAATCTACTTTTGCTAAGTACAAGGGGCTCAGCATGGGCAAGGAAGACTGAGCTCATTTCTCATGACATGTATTCTTGGTTTCACCAGCTCCAACCCAATGCCCACATACTGCAGGTATTCAATAACAGATTGCAGATGAATGAATGTCATGTATTCAGCTAACTCTAAATTGCCATACACTGAGCCATGAGGGGTCAGTCAATAAATAATGGCCATTTTTATATTGCAGGTATGTTTTATATATTATTTCATCTATTACCAAAAATACTAATCAGGAAGTCATTAGTGTATCGATGTGTAGATGACAAAATTGAGACTCAGATTAAATTATTACCAAGTAGCCGAGGACTGATTTCAACCCAGGTGTGTCTCTCCACCCAAAATCATTGTTTGACGTAAAACAACAACACAATTTGTTCCAAATAAAAATTCCTGGTAACCCTGATATTTTGGAATAAAAACTTTATTTACATCATGTTTATTATAAGCATCTCTTTGCTGGGGAAAACGAAAGAAAAATTTTACACTGAATCTTTTGAAGTAATGTGTAACTTTTCTGTTCATAAACTGAACACAGACAGGAAATGAAAGTGCATAATACAGTCAAATCACATTATCTAGTCTTTTCTCCTGCAAATCATGCACAAATTGTAATACTGAATGACAAACTAAAATTGAGAATGAATTTATACTTTAGTCATTACAGTCACCAGGGAAGCACAATGGTGGTACCTAAAACCATATCTTGTGTATCTCCAATGGCATGTCCATAAGATCCCTAAGATCTTCTTAAAACAATGGATTTCATTCAAAGTAAACCCTCCATGCTAAGTGTGTACTTAGGCTTTAGGGATACACATTTATGTCTCCCCTTTTCCCATTTTCAAGATTCCCTTCTATCTTTTAATGCCTTTATCTTTCCCGTCTTCTTCTATCCCTCAACCAGATAAACCATCTCCACTTACCTTCTGATGTAGCCCTCCGCAGGAGCTGGAATGATGGACCCTCAAAAGACGTCCACATCCAATCCCCTGAAAGAGAGTTAGGAAAAGGGACTTGAAGGATGTGATGGATTTAAAGGTATTGATATGGAATAGTTATCCTTGATTGCTCAAGTTGACTCTATATAATCACATGGATCCTCATAAGAGACAGGAAAAATCAAAGTCAAAAAAGGCAATGCAATAATGAGAGCTTAGATTGGAGTGAAGTAATTTAAAGATAGAAGAAGGAACTCCAAGCCAAGGGATGTGAGTTCCCTCTAAAAGCTAGAAAAAGCAAGGCAATGGATTCTCCCCTGGAGCCTGCAGGAAGAATGAATGAATCCCTACCAATGCCTTGATTTTAGTCATGTGGTAAGACTCACTTTGAACACTTGACCTTCAGAATTTTAACATAATGCATGTATTGTTTTAAACCATTGAGTTTGTAATAATTTATTATAACAGCAAAATAAAACTAATATACTCTCCCCTGTCTCGTTGTTTCTTTATCAGTGATACCATATCCTTTTTCAAGGAAAGGCATAACAAAACTGCTAAGAAAAGCAATCTGTTACAGAGATCCCTCATCAAGATTTAGACTATTCCCTTTATTTTAGGACTCAAAGGAAAGATGCATTTTTAAAACATCATAGTATGAGACAAAGCCTTAACACAAAATTACTATCTACATATAAATTTAAACAACACCCTAAATGGGTGGTGATATTTTTAATTTTTTTTTAATTTTTGGAAACCTATTATGATTTATTAATATTTTTTTGCATTTTTTAATTTGATTATAGTTCTTTTTTTTTTTTTTTTTTTTTTTGTAGATCGAGAGACTAAAAGGAATGGTCACAATTCTGAAGAGATTTTTGGAATTACATGAAATAGAATATTTTGGTAAGTTGTGTGGATTGTGCCTTCTGTCTATAAATATCATTCTGTTTAAATTAATAAAGTTTATTTGTAGAGCAGCTTTGGGTTTACAGAAAATTGAACAGATGCTACGGCCAATTCCCATTTACCCCCACTCACTCTGCCCTGTGCTTCCTTTATTATTAACATCTTTCCCTGGTGTGGTATATTTGCCACAATTGATGAATCAATATTGATTCGTCAGTATGGTATTCAATCCATAGTTCACATTAAGCCTTACTTTTTGTGTTGTACTGTTCTGTGTTTTAACAAATGCGTAAGTTCATGTATCAACCATTACACTATCTTACAATACAGTTTCACTGCTCTAAATACCTAGTTTATTTTGTAAATGTACACATATATTAATATTGCATTTCTCTTTGCCTATTTTATAATTTTTTTTGTTTACTTACAACAAATTGTTTACTTGGCATACACATCCTTAGATGTTCTACCAGCCTGTCTCCTTCCCCTAGTTTCTCAAACTGACTTTTACCACAGGCAAACTTGTTTTCTCATTGCCCCAGAGACAACTTCTTTCTGGCTACTATAATTTTGTTCATGTAGTTTTCCCAACAGGGATAATTCCCCCACTTTTCTCTATTCTGAAAATTATCCAAAAGCTTCTGTTCAAATTCCATCTGTTTTGACCAGTCTGTGCCATATCTGGCCTCTTTCTTTTATGGGTTCCTAAAGCAAGCGTTATCACTATGCCATTTATCCAACAGCAAAGCATCCATCTACCAGTTAACCATGAGCCATTCTCGTCCTATCTTGTTACATCATCTGGTATTGTTATTTAATTTTTTGTTGTATATACATATGTCCTGAGTATGTGGAATCATCATGAAAACAACAATTCTCATCACAATATTTCTTGAGCACATCAGAAAGTAGTCAGTTTGGGGGCGCCTGGGTGGCTCAGTCGGTTAAGCGTCCGACTTCGGCTCAGGTCACGATCTCGCGGTCCGTGAGTTGGAGCCCCGCGTCGGGCTCTGGGCTGATGGCTCAGAGCCTGGAGCCTGCTTCCAATTCTGTGTCTCCCTCTCTCTCTGCCCCTCCCCCGTTCATGCTCTGTCTCTCTCTGTCTCAAAAATAAATAAAACGTTAAAAAAAAAAAAAAAAAAAAGAAAGTAGTCAGTTTGTACTGATCAGCAATAATTACTAAAGGGAAATTATTTGTTTCTTCTTGAGTTCTGATTTCTTGGTGCTGAATGGGAAGACAACATTTTCATTCTCACTGAGGAAACAAATCAGGTGTGGATTATTTTATTGTAATAACAATAACAATAGCAGACAACATACCTGAGCTAGAGGGAGGGAGGTCTCAGAGAAGAAATGTAAACATGGAAACAGTGCAAAGAAAGGCAGAGTACTTCGGTGGTGGGATGCTGATTGCACTTTGCAGCCTCTGTGTTGAAGTTGAAGGGACTCAAGTGAGCCTGAGTATGGCCAGGAGGTGTACAAAGAGGTATTAAATTTACAACGGAAGTGGAGAGAATGTAAGTCCTCAAATCTGCAGATCCTGCTTTGTCTATCGCCTCATTCTTTCCACGTTTGTTCATGCATACATCCCTGGTTTCCACACTGCATGTTTTTTATGTGCTACTTTAACTGTCTTCTTCCTAAAGTCTGTGTGAATGTTTGCATGGCTGTAGTTGTGAGTGTGAAGGTTTTCTTCAAAGAACGATATATCTTCTTGTTTCAGTAGTCACTTCCACAATTGCCTCTTCCTCCACATAAAGATCCATCTACAAATGGTCATCTAGTATCTAGACACAGAACAATTACCTGCCAGGGATCTCCTCCAACACAGTGAGAACAGAGGAACCATGAACGCACGGGGTGGCTATTTATACATGCTTCTTGATGTCCCTTTGATGCACTCACTCTGGGGGCAGTATGGGTTTGGTGGGAGATCAAAGGGGACAGAGGGGCTGAGAGTGGAGAAGAAAAGGGTTGGCATTTATGGAGCAAGCATGTGAGCCATTCCCTGCGCTCGAACATTTTATTTACTGCTCAGAACAACTCTACCAGATTTATTGTCTCCCTTTACAACAGTGGCTCCACAGAGTATATTATTTTCCCAAGTCACTAGTCAAACAGGCTTCACATTCTGCTCTACCATCATCCAAAGTTTATGCTCTTCCCCTCCGCTCCATGTTAAACACTACAATAGTCAAGTGAGAAAAGAGATGCCATTTAGTGTACCCAAGGCCTAACATTTATACGTTTGTGCAATCTGGATTCAACACCAATTTTATGTGATCAAAGCCCATGCTGCTCTTACAAGGGGTTAATTCGGGGGTTTTCTTTTCCATCCAGTGAAAGTCTTTTGAAAATTAATGAAAATTACTTCAAAAGCACACCCTCTTATTTCCCTACTGAGTTACAGTCATCTGAAGGATGAAAATTAAAAATAAAAAAAAAAAAAAAAAAACAGAAACAAAACCAAACCGCAATAGGACTCCCAGTGCCAACGATCATTAGTGGATAATTTCATGAGCATGTTTAAGAGCCTGATCATGTTGTTCCTACTGTTTGGCTTAATAACCTGAGAAACTTGTGGATGTCTCAGATCTCACCAGCTTCATTTAGGTTTTAAATCCAAACAAGAGACATTCGATGCTTGCATATGCTATGTTTGTGGCTAGGATCACTTATTTTGTAGGCTAATATTAACCAGTTCCTTCAATTTGTCTTAATCATAGCACATAATAGGACCTTTTATGTACCCCTCTCTTAGACAAACTTGTGCCATCTGCTTATTCAGTAAAGAGGCTATTCTGAGCTTTGGATTGACTAGAGAGCTCAGAACATAACAGATGTTTCACATATATTTGACTTCAACTGGGCATGGAATAGGTCTGGTTATTAGAACCAGATATGTTACACCATAAGCTGAAATTAGCGTGTCAGTCACTCATATATCGTGACCCAAATAATCACTGTGGGGAGTTATTTTGTTTTCTTTTCTTCCTCAGATGTCAGTAGGATCAATAACTGAGTTTTTTCAATAAATATGTGTATCTGTAAGATTTCTGACTATATGGTGTCACTGTGTTAACTGCTGCGGATTTTGTGCAGAAGGATATATCAAAGTACAGCTGGGGATAATAAATATGTAAACAGCACTTAAGTACAAGGTGAAAAGTGCTGTTACGGATCTGGGCAGAATTCGTTTTAAGGTATTAAGGAAGCTTAATGTTTGTCATTTCGTTCTTTATGGAGTTGGATTACTCAAGGAAAAAGCTCAGGATATTTATAGAATTAGAAAAGGAGTGGGGACAAAAAGGAAAAGGGAAAGAAACAGTGAATGAGGATTCTGGAAAGCTCTCTCAGAATCATTTGGCCTTTACTATGAGACCCTAGACTGAAGCTAATTCAGGAAAATGTGATTCTCAGCAGGCCTCTATATTCTGTCCTCATCAACTCTTGTAACTTAAGATAAATGGGTTTATTGATCTTCATTACTATTGTTTTTCATGGAGGGGCATATCTTGTCCTTGTCTGCCTTTTGTTTTTACCCCAGGAGAGGTAGAACAACTATCCTGATATAACAGAGTTTGTTAATGGAAAATTTGGGATTTATATTTTTAGGCTCATCTTCAAGGCTTTTTCTCTACTCTGCCATGTCTCAAGGTGTCACTGAAGAGAACAGAGCAACTAGATGCCGCAAAGCTTACTACTGGCTCTCATTTTCATCATCACATTATTGTATACAGATACTGGAACTATTTAAGCAGAGCACTAAGGCATCATTTAAGCTAGAGTGTGGTAATCAGCCATCCTAATACTAAGAAAAAAAGGGAAGTAAAAACACACAACAATAACAATATCCAACACTTATCAGATACATACAATTTGCCAAGCAAAACACAATTATAAAATAAGTATTCTTGCTTTATATATGAGGCAACCAGTTCAGAGACGTTAGCCAACTCGGGGTGGAATGATTTGAAACTAGCAGTGCTGGTGCACAAAGTCCCACTGTTAACCAGGATGAAATGCTCTACAAACACTTTCATAGGCAACTGCTTTGAGGCATTTTATGATCCATGAGGCAGCTGTATTTTAAAAATGCTCACTTGAAAAATAAAGATTTTCGTCTGCAAATAAAGTACCCCACTGCTTTCTCAAAATATTTCTGTCTATAGGATCATTTGAGATCAGTTTTTTCCCTGCTTTTTGTCTCATTTTCTTTGCAAATCTGAATATGATTTGGTTAACAAACCAGTCCTCTAAAAGACCAAAAGTCTGACAATCCAGAAAATTAGGATTTAGCCTGTGGTCTCTTGCATCATCTTGAAGCTCTCCCATCACGTGCCTATAAAGAGATAAGTACACCAGTGCTTGGTGGTTCAGTCAGTTAAGCATCTGACTCTTGAGGCCAGCTCAGGTTATGATGTCATGGTTCATGAGACTGAACCCTGTCTTGGGCTTCGTGATGACAGCACAGAGCCTTCTTGGGACTTTCTCTCTTCTTCTCTCTCTGCCCCTCCCTGACTGCGCACATGCTCTCTCTCTCTCTGTGTCTCTCTCTGTCTCTCTGTCTCTGTCTCTGTCTCTGTCTCTCTCTCTGTGAAAATAAACGAAAAACTTTAAAATAAATAGATAAATAAACAGACAAGAACAGCCCATGGTAAATGTTTACTCAGTAAAAAATATCACACTTTCTGTAAGAGCTCACATTACAACTCAAGTTTTGAAACATAATCCAGACTCTTCACATAAGTCCTGTCCCAACAGGAAGCTTCCTAAGAATAAGGGAAAGAGTTCAGTGACAAGAGAAAAGTATGGTGTGACTTGGCCTGGGGACAGAGCTGCATTACAACATAGTTCAGCACTGTTAGAGTTTATTGTTTGGAGTATTCCTTTGTCTTCCTAATGTATTATTAATGCCTTGTAAATAAGGGCTCACACTGTACCAACTCACATGAATTTTCACCAGCCAGCCCTGCCCCAGGGAGCTGTACTTGTAATAAAAGGAGTGAAATGGACATACTTCTCATGTCATTTGGTATAAGTCAGGCCTCAATCACCAGGCAGAAGAAGAATTTTGAATTACAATTGTGAATGGATATGTTTATTTTATTCTGTTTTAAGCTACTTGAATCTCTGCTAAGCTAATCATTATGCTTCAATTTGGACTCTATGGAAAAATTCAGCAAATACTGTCTCTTGATCTTATGTTGGGGATCAGGATGCCCACATTATGCATTTTATTTCTGAATCTCAAACTTGCCTGTTTGCCAAGATAATTCACTTTTTGTTAGTTGTCTTTTAGCTCCCTGTTGATTTTCAGTTTACTCTCTATCTGGTTCTGTATGTTAATTTGCGATTCCTGCCATGCCTTTGGGTTACATTTGCTTCAGCTCAACCATAATAAATGTAAGTTCAATGATTTTATCACATAAAGAAGGGCTTGGGCTTTTTCATGATCTAGTCCAAAGCACAGCCAGCATTGCATAATTTCAGAAGGTTCTTGATTTATATTGAATGATAAGGCTATTGAAATTGAATTTTCATTTAAAAAATGTTAAATCAATATTGGCAAGGGGTGAGTGTGTGTGTGTGTTCCTGTGTGTGTGTGTGTGTGTGTGTGTGTGTGTGTGTGTTGATTTGAAGATGTATGCACAAAATCTAAATCTTTGGGGAGGAAGCTATGGTTGAAAGAGATTGAGTAGTGTTTTCATCAAACACCTTGCTTGGAAACCACAGATATTAATCTTTCCAAGTCAACACACTGTATCCCTGTTCAATATATCCTTTTCAATTTTGGTACCTTCCTTCACCCTGAGCAGAGTTGTTGAAACGGATCTATGCTATAGGTGGAAATCATCTTGCCAAAACATAGGAAGCACTGAAAATATTAAAACAGAGTTGGATAATCTCCCACCCACAAGCGTGTTTGATTTAGGGAAAGCAAGTGCCTATCGTGTGAAACTGTGTGGCATCAGTCCCTGGAACCCAGTGGCTAATTGACCTGAAAGCTCTAGTTATCAGAGAGGATGTCCGTAAGGAGCTTGTGTGACATGTGGCATCTGTAGAAATAAATTGATTAAGACATATTTCTCTGAGACAGTGGAAGAGTATTACTTACCTGTTATGCACATCAAAATCATTGACTATAACAATAGCTAAATTTGTTGTGCTTAGACTATGCCAGCCACTGTTTCAAGGGTTTTATATGTATTGACTCATAGAATAGCTTAAAAGGTAGGTGCTGTTGTCCTTATTTTACAGATGAGGAAATTGAGACACAAAGAGTATAAGCAATTTACCTAAAATCAAACAGTTGACTCCTGGGTTATTTATTTCTAGAGCCCTCACTCTTAATTTCTGCCCTATACTATTTCTTGAATTGTGTGGTCATGTTCACCTAGATAATGAATTGACAGGTAACACCTCTTAAAGTTCCCCACCCTCCACTTAATGTAGGAGAGTGTCTCCCACACTCCAGAATAAGAAATAAAGAGTTGTGTCTTCCACACCCTGGAATGAAAATGTAATGCCTTTTCTACATAATTGTATATAAGTCTCATTAGGAGATTGAGTGACTTATGTCATTGTCCAGTCCTGGTAGCTGGGGCTCACGGTGTATTTACTATGATGTTTATTTCTCACCTAGCCTAGACAGTACTCCATCTTGCTTAGTGCTCACATCTAAGTGCCAAGGAATTAAGATTTGTCTACTAGGTTTTGAAGAGCCATCTGTTTGCTTTACTTGGTTAACTAGAAATGTGTCTGCAAAAACATCATGGTGTTCTTGCTCTAAGTCAAGTTGCCTATTAATTTACTTAACCTTTTGAAGCCTTGGTTTGCTCATCTGTTCAATGGCAAGAATAATGATGATGCACTATTCATGTGGTTTTGTGACCATTAAGGGAATGGTAACACATAAATCATTTTTCAGCTGCAATAACAGATATTAGTCATTAGAGTGGGTACAGTTATAGATCTGTCACCCCACCCAGAAGTAATAGGGAGGCACTCAGATTGGAAAAAGGCCATGCTCTAATGAGAATCTGAGCTAAAAATCAACCCATTTGCAGAGCTCTATGGGTTCCCTGTGGTGCCCATGGGAATGACTTAATCCCGGCAGAAACTGAGGAATAGTTCAAAGTGGCTCTTGTGCTGTTTGGACTAGGGTACTAATGAACATTACATTTTAAATAACACTGCTCTTAATCTTCAGCATTTGCCATATACTCATGCCCCTTAATATTAAATCCCTCCATAATCTGGTTCTATCTTCTTTTGAGTTTGGAAGTATTGGTATAACATCAGGGAAAGAGTGGGAGAAAGAGAAATAACTCATTACCCCAAACTCACTTTACCAAAGGGAGGTAAGGAAAAAAGGTATCTATTATTATTTCTGAGTGACTCATTTAGGAAATATTTTTCTGGCGCATGTTCTCAAGTCATAATTTTTCTTCATTTGAAGTCCTCTAATGTAAAATATGCTTCCTACCATTTCCAATTAATTTATTGCACATCCCCTCTCAAAAATTTGTTAACTTGAGGTGCCCATGTGGCTCAGATGGTTAAGTGATGGACTCTTGATTTCAGTTCAGGTCATGATCCCAGGGCCGTGGGATCCAACCCCGTGTTGGGCTCTGTGCTGAGCATGGAACCTGCTTGAGGTTTTCTCTCTCCCTCTGCCCTTCTCTCCTGCTCGCTCTCTCTTTGAAATAAAAATTTAAAAAATGGTCAACCTGCTCTTTTCCTTTGATACCAGGGACATGTGTCCAAGGGTTATTTTCAAGGGGTTTCTCTTTTTACATTCATTTTGGGTCTCAACCCTGAGTCTACATCTGTTCTCTTAACTAGTTGAGAAAGTCAAAGCTCAGTGGGGGTGTTACAGGAGGATGAGAAAGAAGCTGGTCCTTGTCTCATGGAGTCGAAGAATGAATCTTGCAGAGAACAGAGTGAGCAAAGTGATGGAGTTTATTGAGGGAAAGTATAAAGCTCTCAAGAGCGAGAGGGGTCCTGACTGGGTAGCTGCCGAGGATTTCTGCCCCTTTTTATTGGGACCTTATCAGAAAGTTTGTGAGACTCCACACACAGCACGTGGCCCAGGCAGGTCTGGAATATATTTATCATTCCCCACCCCCACCCCCAAACTGTGCTGCTTCTTCAGCCTCCCAGTTGCAACTGCAGATTTCCTTCCCAAAGGCCCCCTATCTCTGCCTGCCTAACTTTAACACTTTCCTGACTCAGGTATACCAAAAAGTTAGAGCAATCTTGAAAACAAAAAACAGAACTGGGGGAATCACAATTCCAGACTTCAGGTGATATCACAAAGCTCTAGTGATCAAAACAGTATGGTACTGGTGTAAAAATAGACACATAGATCAGTGGAATAGAATAAAAAATCAGAAATGAACTCACAACTGCATGGTCAATTTACCTTTGACAAAGGAGGAAAGAATATGCAGTGAGAAAAAGACAGTCTCTTCAACAAATAGTTTCGAGAAAACTGGAAAGCCACATGAAAAAGAATGAAATTGGACCATTTTCTTACATCATACACAAAGATAAACTCAAAATGGATTAAATAGCCAAACAGGAGACCTGAAACCATACAAAATCCTAGAAGATAGCACAGGTAGTAATTTCTCTGATATCAGCCATAGTATCTTATTGCTAGATATGTCTCCCAAGGCAAAATAAATAAAAGCAAAAATTAACTATTGGGCATATGCCAAAATAAGAAGCTTGTGCACAGTTGAGGAAATAAACAGCAAAACTAAAAGGCAACAAATGGAATGGGAGAAGATATTTGAAAATGATATTTCTGATAAAGGGTTAGTATCCAAAACAGACAAAGAACTTATGCAATTCAACACCTCAAAACAATCCAAATTATAAATGGGCAGAAGACACAAACAGACATTTCTCCAAAGAAGACATCCAGATGGCCAACAGAGACATGAAATAATGCTCAATATCACCCATCATCAGGGAAATGCAAATCAAAACTAGAATGAGATATCACCTCACACCTGTCAGAATGGCTACAATGAACAACATGAGAAACCACACATGTTGGTGAGGAGGTGGAGAAAGGGAGACCCTCTTGCACTGCTGGTGAGAATGAAAACTAGAGCAGCCACATTGGAAGACAGTATGGAGGTTCCTCAAAAGTTAAAAATTGAGCCACCTTATGATCCAGTAATCACACTATTGGGTGTTTACTCAAAGAATACAAAAACACTAATTCAAAGGGATGCATGTACCCCTATATTTACATATTTATTTACAATAATATGCATTATCATATATATGTAATATGTAGTGTATTATTTACAATAGCCAAATTACAGAAGCAGCCCATGTTTTCTTCATAGATGAATGGGTAAAGAAGATATGGATATACATACATACATACATATATATATATATATTCCATATATATATATGGATATATATAGAGAGAGAGACAGAGAGAGAGAGAACAGAGAGAATTACTTACCCCTAAAAATTAATGAAATCTTGCCATTTGCAATGATGTGAATGGACCTGGAGACTATTATACTATGCAAAATAAGTCAGTCAGAGAAAACCAAACACCATACGATTTCACTCATATGTGGAAGTCAAGAAACAATACAAATAAGTAAAAGAAGAAAGAGACAAATTAGAAAACAGACTCCATATATAGAAAACAAACTGATGGTTACCAGAGGGAAGAGGGTGGGGAATGGGTGAAATAGGTGATGGTGATTAAAAAGTACCCTTATGATGATGAGCAGTGAGTAATGTACAGAATTGTTGAATCACAATGTTGTGCACCTGAAGCTAATATAACACTGTGTGTTAACTATACTGAAATTAAAACAAAAAAACTTAATAAAAAAATTAATGGACATAAAGATAGTGTCTCTTAACTTGAACTTTTCTAGGCCAGCTGCAGTCACTTAAATCTATTGATAATATTGACACCTCCAAGAATGCATCATTAGAGGAAAGGATGGTCTCTATTAGAAAACAGATAAGGAAAATCCACACAAGCAAAAAATTGACTTTGACTGGGGCACTAGTTTCTAAAGAGGAGAGTTAAATAATTGGGATTTGAGAAGCATGTGCCTTTGAAGAGCTTGAGACACAATCCCCAGGAAAGGTTCACCTCACCTCCCCCTAGCAGAAAAGAAATATTCCTTGAAAGTATTTACTATCTTTTTGCCAAATTTCCCAAGAATGCCAAGCAGCTTTCTTATTATTAAATTGACTTAGAGGTATCATGAGTTAGTAGGGGAAGGGATGTTTGGAGAAGGTATATACCAATGGATCATTTGCTGGAAATGACACAACTCTCCGACATTTCTGAAGAAGTATTCTCATTTAAATAAGACTGTTTCTGTAAACCCAGTTGGGGATTTGTTGGCAAATTTGATCTTTCCTAAGTGTGTCATGATTTGTAGACCTCAAACAAGGTATGTCCATCCAAGAAGTGCTGTCGTGGGATACCTAGGGCAAATGAGCATCTCTGAGCCTTTCCCTGTAACATATACAAGGTCTGATTTCTGAGCCACCAGAACATTCCTGCTGCTCAAAAACTATTTCACCGCTGCCTGTCACAATGACTGAAATTTTACCATTATAAGTTACAATTTGGCACAATCAACTCTTGTCAAGATTATTGACAGGGTAAATGTGACATGCCTTGTTCAGGTCAGGCTAAAAACTAGCTGGTAATAAGTGTTCAGTGTGTACTTTGTCTCAATTCAGTAAAGTTCAATGGTGATTACCATTTTGGTGAAGCACAGCTGGTTTCTTGTATAAAATGATTTATGGCTCGAAACAGACCAGAATGACGGAACTGACCATTGCAGGTCCTAAAGAGAAGCTCGGGATAGGCTGAAATGATCATTTTAGCTCAAGCCCTTGATGATCATAGTTTAAGGAATGCAATTATTAAAACACTCTATCTATTGGGTACTTTAGTGACTGTGAGACACTCTTTGCGGAAGGATTAACTGTGATAAAAATGTTGACACTCTGTGCCAAGAACTGTGCTCCTTTCTCCATTTATGGATCTCATTTAAACATGATCACTGCCTTGTGGAGTAAATTCTATTTCCATTTTAGAAATGGGGAGAGCTGGAGCTTCAACAGGTCAAGGATTGATTATAAATTCACACTAATTATCATGTCACATAATAATTCATGTCACAAGTCACAGGTGACATCCACACCACCATGTCAAACTATCTTACCCAGGACAAAACACACATCCTTGGCACTGCAGGTACAATTGGGAAGGGAATCAAAGTTCTATTGATTTTTGTTCTATGTACATAAATTATAGCTTTTGACCCTTGTACTATATGGAAAGTATTAAAAAAATAACGAGTTCATTTTGTTGATGGCCATAGACAAAGACTTTGATATTTATGTAAGTGCTATCTGTAATGTTTTTGACTTAGTAAAATATTACAAAATGATAGCATGTCACTAGGGAGATCACAATATAAAGAGAGCTGATAAAGACTAGAAATTCCTAGGGTTGTCCTTCATTCCCTTAGTAAGTCATTTTTCTTTATCTTTAAATTATGATCGGATGAAAACGCATCAGATCAAAATGTCTCTAGTGGTGTTTTTCCAAAGCAAGGGCTAGTTTGTACTGTATCCTCCCTGCTGGAATATGATTGCCTATGTGATCAAAGATGTGTGTGAGAGCAGAAGAGAGGGTGACTAGAAAGTTTGGGATGGGAACAGGCTGCCGAGCTGTCAAATTCCTCTTTTTAATTAAAATATATACTTCTGCATGAAAATAAATTCAACTGGGTTCTTATTTTATAATTTATGTAGTTGGCTCCATGCACTTTGGCCTATCAGATTGCAGCACTTCTCTTTCCTCCTCTTGGAAAATTGATAGAGGACATAAGGTTGTGTGCCCCGAGTCCTATTACATATCTGCAGATCCCCCAAATAAGCGATCGCATAGGGGAGGAGCTATCAGTGTTAGAAGGACTCCAACCCATAATCATGAAAACTTTGCACACTTAAATATTTAAGAAACAGGTCTAAACCACACAAACCAGGAAGACCCTAGAAGCAAACCTTATTTTTGATTGGGAAGCCAATTACTTGCTTTCAGCAGCAAATAGACTATTGTGGTTTAATCTATGTAATATTTACATTTATCTATCCGTCTATCTGCAGAAATTGCAAAATAACATTTGGTCCGTGTTCTTGTAGTTCACAGCTCCCTTTTCTATAGGACAATTCTAAAATTGGTGACATTTACGATAAAAGACCACATATGCAAGGGAACCTCAGAATTGACACTCTTTCTGAAAACAACTTTATAGTCTGCCTGTTATTCAGTGTCTTTCCCATCTCAGAGCCAGTCCACCTGCCTAGCTCCGTCTTGAGGAAGGAAACATTTCCTGGTGGAGGATGTTCCTCCCTCCATCTTTCGTTACAACTCTTCCTTCCAGAGGAAGGCTTCCTTCCAGAGGATGACTTAGGTAGACCCTGAACTTTTGCTTTTCCAAATCCCTATAGCTTTCCAGTTTAGATATGGGTATTTGAGTGCCATCCCAATAAAAGCCATGTTAAGGTCACTGATTAGGCCAGAAGTACGTGGTAATGATCATAGTGATGTATGAAGTGTGAAACGTGGTGTTCAGTCTAAGAAGAAACCTTTCTGAGATAACTGAACATAGGTTCTTGGGTATTCTCTCTAATAACACAACCTAAATAATTGTATGATATTTTCATGTTTCATGTATATAAATTTAATGTGCCAGACTGCAAACTGCTTTAGAAAGGAGTAATTTTTTTAAACAATGTCCACAATGCCTGAATCATACTATAATTAACCAACTAGTTGCAGAATAACTAAATCAATGGGATTATACCTTTTACAAACGTAAAAAAGGATGATATAATTGTACTCTTATTTAGTGTAAAGAAGACATAAAATAAAAATTTAATAAGTACTGAGTCAAGTATAATTTATATGTATATATTTATGCAGTAATATTTAATTTTTATTTGGATTAGTAATCACACAAATATGGATCAATACATCTCTAAGCTCAGGCAGATTTATCTTTTACCTTTTGCCACTAGCATTGCCTTTAATCTGCACACATCCCTTGTTCGGGGATTTATGAGAAATACAATTGTAGCTACAGATAGACACCTAGAAATGTTGTAAGTTAGATAACAGAAATTTTCACTAAACTATGATTCTCCTATTAGCAGTTCAGTTATGTTTGTGTCTCCACTCTGAATTCTTACAGCCTTCATAAACAACCATTTATTTCTTCACACACAAACATCAGTCACTAAAACCAGAAAGCCAGCTGGGCAAATAAAAATAAAGGCACCATGAAATTTCCAGAAGAGAGGTGCAGTATAAACATAACACCTTTTACCCAGCCTACTCCAACATACTGCCCCCATCCTATCAGCATCTCCAACTAGGAGGGCTGGACCAGCTGTTGGACACCGTTCTTAATCTCATCATTTCCCTTCTTGAAGGTAGGCGGTGTGAACAAGACTGTCCAATCTGTCCTGTTAAATTAGGCTTTGAAACAGGCTGAGTGGTAATAATAACAATAATCACACATCGATCAGAGTCCCAGATTGGCACCTCAAGAAACATTTGACACTTTTCTCTCCAAATGCAGCAATACATGTGACAAAGCATGCCAGAATTCACGCTGGTGCCCCCAGATACTTCCATAAAACCTGAACTCAAATTCCAACGCTGACTCTTTCGCTACCCTCGGCGTTCTACTTAGCAATGTATTATTTACTGCCATGCACCTGCTGTTGTTTTGCTCTGCTGCGATAGAGCTTACCTGTATTGAATATTCACTCTCTTCTCCCACAGATATGTGTCATATTTTCTTCCAGACCACCCTCCAATTCAGACTTGACGTTCACAGCACCTTCGCCTGGAGCTGCCTGCGAGCGAATGCCAGAGCTGGTATGGGCAATGCTTTGCACAGACAGCCTGCACACCCTGCTATGATGGATTTACTGTGGTAGTGCATGCTTGTGCATTGTAGACAAACAGGAAGACCAAATTGAGTTGAGAGACTGAATGATGGACCATATTTCTTTATATTTCCTTATCTTAACCAAACCAAACCAAACAAAACAAAAAACAACCACCAACAGCAACCAAAACAAACCAAAACAAAACCACCTCTATAAATTTTCTGTGTCATTATGATTCTTTTGTTTAGACAACCTTTTGACTCTTAAGGACAGAAAGCACTGAAATTCAGTTGTGATATTGCATCAGGCAGGAATCCCTATAACATTGCTGCTTTGTAGCTGAATGTGTTTACTACACATTACCTCAAGAATCTGAATTTTCAGTCTTTAAAAATTAAAAAAAAAACAACCAACCAAATGAACAAACAAAATACTTCCCTGTTCTTATGTAATTTCACTGTACTCTCCTTATGCCTTTTCTTTCTCTTTCTTACCATGATAATTCTCTCTTTTACTCAGCTTGCTTGCTTCTCAATTAAAACTCTCTATTCTCTTACCTTCCACTAAGGACCTTTAATGTAGCATTGCTGATATAGTTCTGTTTCTTTATCTCCTAATTGTGCCTCCCTGTATCCTCCTACAGGCCAGTGTATTCCAAGAACTGAGCTGAGTGATTGTCAAATGCTTCATGTTAGGTAAATATTTGCCGAATAACTAAATAAAAACTAACTTCATAAATTCTTCACACCATTATAAATGACAACCTATTTTAATATTTTATCTCCAAATCCTTTTTTGATCTTGCTTTAATTAAGCTGAGGCCAGAAATATTCCTTCTGAAAGCCACCTCCCACATGAAAACTAAACTCTCTCTGTTTGCCTCTATTCCCTTTGTCCTTTAAACCCAAACCCCATTTCTTTCCACTAAATGGAGAGCAAAGGAGTGATGATTGGATTAATGGAATATTAAAGATTAGACTGAAGAATCACTTTTTCATGAGCAGATGACAAAGTGAAGTCTGAAAAGGAAATAAAAAATGGAATCTGACACAAATCTCATATTGCACATCTGTAGCTCGCTTAATGAAAGTTGGTATTGGTTTAATTTGGTTAAAAGTTTTGGATAAGTAGAATTCTCCATTAAAATAGTACAGCTCAAAGGAAAAAGTCACATTCTGAATAGACAGATTATCCAGGTTGGAGCCTTTCCCTGACTGGAATGTCACTCTACCAACCCTGGCATTAATTACCTTTGTCAAGTACCAGTCACGAAGTAGTTAAATTTTCAGTAAGCATGTAATCTAATCCAAAGATGTCTCTTCATTCCCCATTGCCTACTTAGAAAATATTTATCAGAAAGTCTACATAAAATTCATAGAATATTGAAAACAGAAGGGAACTTGACGTTTATTTTGTTCATAAGTATTCATCCCAAATTCATCCAGTCTCTTCCTCAACATTATACCAAGTTAATATTACCTTGATTCAAACCTAGCCAGGGCTTGGGGAATCAACCTAATCAGGATACATTATCCATAGTTGGACAGCTCAAAATGATTTGAAATTGCTTATATGGAACTCGACCCTACTATCTTTTCAGTGATGCTATCTTACCCCCTAGAGTCTAGAACAACAGTTTGTAATATATATTTTTAACACCTGATAATCTTTCAAATATATGGATATGGTTGTCAGTTGCCCTGTGAGGTTTCTAGCCATAAAGAGTCAACAGATAGGTCTAGTTAATACATATTCAATGGCAATTTATAGAAAAATATACGTACAAATACAATTTATTTCCTTTTTTTTAATCTATCTGAATAGCATAAACATCATCTGACCTTAAAAAATATTACTCTATTAAATTTTTTAGGTTTTTATCTTTTCTATGTCTAAGATCTCTTAGTGTATTTCTTCTAGAAAATAAAAATGAAAGATATTTTAGAGGACCATATCGTGTGTGTGTGTGTGTGTGTGTGTGTGTGTGTTTAAATCCAATGACTTCCAAATGTAATTTCTAAGTCATTACAGATTTCGGTTGTTGCTATCATTGCTAAGGGTGGGGAAAATGGGAAAAAGATCTGATGTCCTTAAATTGGGAGGGTCTCTCCAAAATTCCTTAAAAATAAGACTGTTTGATACTATTTTGATTAAATTCCCTGTTCAATTAAGAAAACATATTTTAAATAGATTTCTTTTCTAGTAAGTTGACCAGTGGTTTTAAAGAATTTACCTGTTTGTTTGCTTGCTTGTTTGTTTGTTTGTTTGTTTTGGTCATCTTATTTTGAGGAAATACAGAAAGATTCAGAAAAGGGAGTAGGTGAGAATTTCAAGATAACAAATTGATAATGTTGTGACCTTGACAAGAAACTAATTCATCCAAGTTTCAGTTTTTCTCATGTGTAAAGCAGGCTGATTTGTTACTATTTTGCAAGAATATTTGTGTGTATGAAAAGAAGTGGAGAATGTATGCAAACCATATACTACTGGGGCCACAGCAAGAAAATTAAAGAACATGTTAGCCATCGCTATTGCTATACACAGTGTCTAAAGTGAAATTAGCAGGATTTTTTATGTCCATTAGTTTGATTTTTTTAAATTATTTAAGTAATAAACATTTCAAAAGAACATCTCTTTCTTACTTTGCTTAAAACTTATCCATTGTGAATTGCCATGTGGATGAAGAAAGAGAACAACTGTGCACGTTATGAGAAAGTACTAAGATGACAAGACATTTGATGAAGTCATTTGGGCACTTACGACTACTATGTGAAAGTTTTAAAAACTATATGAATATTGTAGAGTTTTTAGTGCCACGTAGTGTAAACAACAGACACCTTCACCATACCTCATTCTTACTCCGTCCCTGAAGCAGACCACATCTTTTGGCCCATTTTCAAGTTCGGAGGGTAGGGTCACTGTTAGCGTAATGGTCAAGGGTAGCATTGGGATGGATGTCCTGAAAGGGAATGCTGCTTTTGCCTCTGTGGAAGGATACAAGGAGGGTGTGGGTTCAGCACGAATACTGCCAGAACAACAGAAAATATACACCAAAGCTTTACCAGATATCTTGTCCATCCTTTCCTGTCTCATATCTCATGCTCAAGATGATGTTGTCATTTCAAAATGGGGCAGAGGCAGCTTAAAATGTGCTCTGTTTTTAAAGAGGATTTGAGGTAATGGAAAAGGTGTTGTGGACCTCCTTAATACACACACTACTCTCTTGGAGCTTGGGTTAGTCCCCCAGGAATGATGTGAATCAATAATGGAAGAATCCTGAATCTAGAGATCATACTTCTTGCCCAAACTATGAACTCTACTACAGTGAAGGGTAGCAGAATATGCCACCCCGAAATATGTCATTTGAGAATAAGGATTATTTTGAGCTAAGGGCACTTGAAAACCAGCAGTTGCAAAAAGGGTATCTAATCTCCCTTTTCTTCCTGAAATTAGGAGATAAAACTCCTGCAGGAGGTGTGCCCTCCTTTACCAGCAGAAAAGAAACATTCTTTGACATGGAGACAAAACCAAGAAAACTGTACAGACAGAAATAATGAAATATATATTTTTAAAAATTTCCCGTTAGCTTCTACACATATTTTTGTTACTTGCTCTCAGTTGCCTCTGTTTGTTCAACCTATTATAAAAATGCATTTGGTTTTTGCTGCTCCTTTGGGTCTTTGTTTTTTGTTTTTGTTGTTACTTGTTTTTTTTTTTTTTTTTTTTGTTTTGTGAGGGCTCTCATGTCATGTAAAACTTACATTAAATACATGTGTATGTTTTCCTCCTGCTAATCTGTCTTATATCAATTTAATTTTCAAACCCAATAAAAAGCCCAAAGAAGGTAAAGGTAACTTTTCTTTTTTGCCTCCCCTCCAATAATACTTCAGGGTTAAAATTATCTTTCTGCTTCTAACACTATACTACCCTTGTTCTCTGGCTAAGGGTACTCAATTTCTTTACTCATTTTCATGAGGTCAGAAAATAATTCATCATGGGAATTGGATGGGCAACACAGTTTGTCTTGATGTTAGGAGATAAGAGAAAGTGAATCAAAAAGTAAAGTAAATGATATTTACTGAGCATATTCTATATTCCTATGACCACATTAAGTCCCTTACACTCACTACCTCACTAATATTCACATTGCCAAATATAATAATTATCCTTTTAATAGATGAGGAAATCCAAGGTCTTGAGGATGTTGAAGAGCTTCCAAATACATAAAATTGGTAAATAAATATTGGAATCAATATTGATGTGTAATTAATCCAAAGTCCTTTTACTTTCTATAATCATTAGCTACCTTTCTAGAAAAAAACAACACTGCTTATTAAAGCAAAGAGACATGAAACACATTTATAAATATTTTTATCAAAAATAATGAAAATATGAAAAGGTTTTTTGCCTAAAATATTACCTTCCATTATCCCCAAAATTAACTTTTATGGTACGCATCATGCTGTCACATTGCTGGATAAATGAGGCATTGTTGGAACCAAGGAAGAGAATAAAATGATTGATGAGTCACCAAATGCCATGAGTGAATTTGTTTTCCAAACTTCTGCCTCCTCTGTGTTTGATAAAGATTCCTATCAACTGTATTTTATATCTGGAAACAGTCATTTCAGCCAGTTTTAATTTAAAAGGATGAATTCAACATTGACAGCGCTGAGAAAATGTTTGTATCCATATATTTCGACATTGAACTCAATGCTTACTTGGATTCAATTAAAGGTAATTGAAACAAAGACTGTCACATTACTGGCTGAAATGCTACTTGTCAAAATTAACACAGCAGTGTACCTGGAAGATTAAATACAGCATTCCTCGAGATGCGATGTAATAAAAAAACACTCATCTGAAGTACAAATTGCCACATAACGAAGATGCTTGGAAATAGAGTCCCAAAATACAAAGGAAAAAGGGCAAAGTGATGAACAATTGGAAAATAAAGTGAAAAGCTAACAATCATATATCAATCGCAATGAGTCTCCAATCTCTCTCTCTAGAAATCTCTTACCCAATCTTTCTACAGTTTTTAAGAGCTTAGAAATGTACATACAGGATGATATATTTTTTCACTTATGGAATACACATTAAAAAAAGTTCAGATGTGTTCATTGTGAAAGTAATATTCTCATGGGCTGTTGGTGGTAGTGCAAACTGGTGCAATTATTTCAGATATAATTTTATTTTTTTTTTAATTTTTTTAACGTTTATTTATTTTTGAGACAGAGACAGAGCATGAATGGGGGAGGGTCAGAGAGAGAGGGAGACACAGAATCGGAAGCAGGCTCCAGGCTCTGAGCCATCAGCCCAGAGCCCGACGCGGGGCTCGAACTCACAGACCATGAGATCGTGACCTGAGCCGAAGTCGGACGCTCAACCGACTGAGCCACCCAGGCGCCCCTCAGATATAATTTTAATAAATAGATGTTAAATCGGTAAATGTGAATATAAACATTTGAGATATTTATTTTGCAAAATTCCACTTCTGGGAATCTACGCAAAAAATAATTATTTTTTATTAAAAAAGTTATTTTATTTTATTTTATTTTATTTTATTTTTAAATTTTTTTAACGTTTATTTTTGAGACAGAGAGACAGAGCGTGAACAGGGGAGGGGCAGAGAGAGAGGGAGACACAGAATCTGAAACAGGCTCCAGGCTCTGAGCGGTCAGCACAGAGCCCGACGCGGGGCTCGAACTCGCACACCACGAGATCATGACCTGAGCCGAAGTCGGACGCTCAACCGACTGAGCCACCCAGGCGCCCCTAAAAAAGTTATTTTAATATTTATTTATTTTGGGGAGACAGAGAGACAGAGTGGGGGAGGGGCAGAGAGAGAAAGGGAGACACAGAATTTGAAGCAGGCTCCAGGCTGCGGGTTGTCATCACAGAGCCCATCCCGGGACTTGAACCCATGAAGCATGGGATCATGACCTGGACCGATGTCAGTCGCTCAACTGATGAGCCACCCATGTGCCCCCAAATACAGAATTATTGTATTCAACATTATTTATAATTAGATAATAATTATAATTATAATAAGATTAAAACATTTTAGATATTCCACCTATACTGTTTTTGTTTTGCATTTATTTTTTTTTAATGTTTATTTATTTTGAGAGAGAGAGAGAACATGCATGTGTGAGCAAAAGGACAGACGGAGAATGCCAAGCAGCTCCACATGCAACAAACGGAGCCTGAAGTGGGACTTGATCTAATGACCTCGGCCAATATCAAGAATTGCCTAACTGACTGAGCCACCCTGTCTCACCCCACCTATACAGTTCTTAAGAGAGGGCATATAAGCACAAAGATTTATCAAGATTTATTTTGAAATGTAAATAAATTATTTATATACATACTTTTTTTTGAAAGAAAGAGCGTCAGTGGCAGAGGGGCAGATAGAGAAGGAGAGAGAGAATCCTAAGCAGGCTCCTCAGCCAGTGAAGAGCCCAGTGCAGGGACTCAATCCCACGGCCATGGGAGATGACGTGAGCTGAAATCAGGAGTCAGATGCTTAAGTGACTGAATCTCCCAGGCACACCCTTTATACACACTTTTAGTGCAAAACCATTTGTGATCAAATTTCCTTATTGATATAAAATGCAGTAACCTTTCTTTCTTTTGGTCAAATTTGTTAAATTGGAGATTTATACTCAACCAGAAACCCAGAGATTAATTTAAATGACTTAATTTTTTCTGGCACTTTATTTTGAACATTGACATTTTTTTTTTCCCTATGAAAATAATGACCCAAATGAAACAACAGTCTCAATACCACTTCCTACCAATTGCTGTGTTTGGAGCCAGTTGTTTTAAATTTTTTTTTTAACATTTATTTATTTTTGAGACAGAGAGAGACAGAGCATGAACGGGGGAGGGTCAGAGAGAGAGGGAGACACAGAATTCGAAACAGGCTCCAGGCTCTGAGCTGTCAGCACAGAGCCCGACGCCGGGCTCGAACTCACGGACCATGAGTTCGTGACCTGAGCTGAAGTCGGACGCTTAACCGATTGAGCCACCCAGGCGCCAGAGCCAGTTGTTTTAATGTCACTTATTTCTAAGCCTGAACACTTTATTCTCTTGATTGTGCAATCAATTTAGTTTCTTCCTGGGGTGGCTGGCTGGGTGGCTCAGTTGGTTGAGCATCTGACTTCAGCTCAGACGTGAGTTCAAGCCCCATGTCAGGCTCTGTGCTGACAGCTCAGAGGCTGGAGCCTGCTTCAGATTCTGTCTCCATCTCTCTCTCTGCCCCTCCCCTGCTTGCATAGTCTCTCTCTCTCTCTTTCTCTCTCTCTGTCTCTCAAATATAAATGAACCTTAAAAAAACTTTTTTAAAGATAGTTTATTCCTAATAAGATTCTATAAAACCTTTCCACGTTCAGGCAGCAGTCTTCAGTGTTTGGTCACCACATATTAACTATTATCACTATTATTACCTGTTATCAGTGTGCCATCTTTCTCATCATCACCCTCACCATCATTGTCACCATGATCATATGCATTGATGTAATTTTATGGGTTTCAAATTGTGCTAGAGTTATTTACATGGATATTGTTCAAGTCATGTTCACTATAACCTTATGAGATCTCTATACACTAAGTGTTGTCACTCACAGATGAGTAGCAGAGGCCTAGCAGAATTATCTAACATCACATAGCAAATACATGTCAGAAGGTTCCAGAAGCCTGACACTGGACCCTGCTTCAGAGCAATTGGAGCTACACCTGGTTGAATATATCTTCTACTTCACCCACCCCATCTACCTGTTGTGGCATTAAAGCAAACCATTTTCCATGAGGCAGTCAAATATAGATTAATGAAAACATAAAGATATATAAACATATTCTTGCTAATTAGATTACCTCAGGAGTAAATTGCTAAAGTTTAGGTTGTGAAGATACAAGTGTATACAAGGATGCAGAGGGAAGAGTTAGCATTGTCCAAATGCTATAATAGAACTTTTCTTTTCAAGGGGCACCTGGGTGGCTCAGTCATTTAAGTGACCAACTCTTGATCTCAGCTCAGGCAATGATCTCATGGTTTGTGAGTTCCAGCCCTGCATTGACCTCTGCACTGACAGTGTAGAGCCTGCTTGGGATTCTCTGTCTCTTCCTCCCTCTTTGCATCTCCCACAGAAACATTCTCTCTCCCTCTTTCTCGAAAGAAGTGAAGAAGGAAACGAAAGAAAGAAAGAAAGAAAGAAAGAAAGAAAGAAAGAAAGGAAAGAAAGAAAGAAAAAGAAAGAGAGAAGAACTTTTCAAGCATGGACATTTTCAGAGACTAGAGATTAATTACAATAATCTTTTCTTTCATCTTGAGTTATAAAGCTTTCTCATTCTCATAATCTTCCCAGTTTTGGGAATTCACCTGAGACTCTATGTGAAAAGTAAAAAACCTGTCTGGTACATTTCTTCTTCAGCAAGTCAGGAATTCATGAACAGGTTTCTATAGACCATATCACAGTTTGGAATAGAGATCTGACATGAAAATAGTCATATGCGACTGAAATTGTTTCAATGGCTATGATAAGGGGAAGCATTAGTACAAACATAATTAATCTAAGATCATTAATTTTACTTTAGTTTTAATCAGAAACTATAGAGCTATTAAATTTTAATTAATAAAATTACATATTGTGGTGTGATTTTTTTGCACAAAAATGTAAAATCACGTTTTGTTGCAATTTTTGTTTTACTGTATGAGTGTAAAGATGCTACTTAGTCTTCCTTTGATAGGCATGCCCATACTTTTGGATACCACCTGCAACTTTCTCCCCATCTTATAAAAGTGTATTGCTGTTGTTCTTTGTTATTCTGTACAAATGTGTTCCTATTAGAAATAGCCACTTGTACTGTGGGTAAATTAAGTTTTGGAAATTTATCTGAGACAAAACAACAGTGTTGTTGTTACAAGTATGAGAATTCTGATAATAGAGCTCATTCTTTTACCTGTATCTGAAAGCTAGAAACACTTCCGTGGTGCTTTGAAGATGCTTGGCAAATTATCACTCTATTAACATGGCCCCATACTTTTAATCAGATGTTTTGCTACGGTGCAGAAACAGCTTTGCATACAACAGACATAAAAGAGGCTGGAAATTTACCTGTTGATTTAACTGTAAGAGTTTTAATAATGTGTCATTAGACTTTGGATCCATTTTGTCCTGGTCTTCCTGAATTTTCCTTGAGATGATATGAAACTCTTTAAAAATCCTAAAAACAAAAGAATTAGGTGGGCGAAGAACTGGCCCCTTTTAGAATCCCTTGGCAAAGCATATGCATACTCCCTTACCTGGTTTCTAATACCTCCATAACAAATTTATGGAAGAACACATTTTATCTAAGAATCTTCACATAGCCTCTTATCTGATCTTCATAGCAAAATCAGACAAAGCCAGAAAAGGTTCTATTCCCTCTTTGACAGTTGAGAAAACATATATGCAAGGGAATTATTTGCCTAAAGTCACAGAGCTAATAAGATCTAATGTACAATTCTGTTTTCCTTTACCTTTCCTTTACCTCTGTGCTTACTGACTGAAAACTCACATAGCTTCCAGGTTCTATCTATTATCTATCTATCTATCTATCTATCTATCATCTCTCTATCTATATCTGTTACTAATAGCCAAATATTTTTATGATTTCAATTTTTTAATGTTTATTTACTTGAGAGAGAGAGAGAGAGAGAGAGAGAGAGAGAAGAGAGAGAGCACAAGTGGAGAAGAGGCAGACAGAGAGGCAGAGAGAAAATCCCAAGCAGGCTCTATGCTCAGCATGGAGACTGAGGTGGGGCTTGATCTCACCAACTATGGGATCATGACCTGAGAAAAAATCAAGAGTTGGACACTTAACCAACTGAGCCACCCAGGTGCCCCAATAGCCAACTCTTGAACGCAGCTGCTACATTTGTTAAGCAACTGCTTCATTATTGACTGTATATGCATTGCCTCGTTTAAATACCACAACCACTTTGATACTATGTTCTCTGAATTCTACATCAGAAGAAATGATAGGACACACTGGTAGGGTCACCTCTATTACCTCTATCATTAGCAATCACTTACAGTCAGAGGAGAAGTGATTCTGATGTGACTTTGTCCATAACAACTGGTATAGTATTATCCATTTATAGAATGGAGATGAATATGTTGTGGAAACCACAGTAGTTAAACCAGTACATCGTGTTTGTTAACTGCTTCATATAATTCTTAGTTACAGAGAGGAGTCCAATGAAGAATGGCAATGTATTCTATAGAATCAGTCATCTGAAGTCACCCATGGTCACTGGGCTCTGGCATTTCTCACTGGCTAAACATGTTTTAGTTACAAAAAGTGAAACCCTCAATGGGTTGATTGTTTCCCTTTGCATTAGGGAAATTCACTTGGGAGGGGGGTCAGTTATTATTCTTTATGGTGCCATTCATTTACATTCCCATAAGGGTCCCCAGGGTTTTTGTGACGGGTGTTTGTTATGCTGGAGGTGCAGCACAGCCAATGGTGCAGGAAAGAAGATGAACTTTTTGAATGCCGCTATTATTTATTTCAAGTAGACAGGCAAGCCTTTCTCTCAGACGTAGACCTGTAGTTAACCTTAGACTGTGTATTTTCTTGTAAAGAGATGAAACAATTCCAGGCAATGGCTAGGAGGGAGCTTCCAGCAATTCCGACACCCGAATCTTTCAGTTGGAAAGTTGTTGAAGGCTGTTAAACATGTTAAATCAAGCATATTTTGCAAAATTTAGAAAAAGGACGAAGAGTTCGCATCACTTATAATGTGGGAAACTTTTCTCTAGATTTGCTTCTCGTCTTAACTTTCTTATCTTTTAGTTAATTTTCTTCTTACAGCAGGATTGGAGGACTGAGCTACTGAATGCTGCTCCTTGCCTCCAGTCTCTCCAGAAATGATTTCTGTTTCTGTTCTGAATAACAAAAGATTTCCCTATGTATTTTATCTATGGAGCATGATATAATGCAATGGTTTCCCAAACTGCAGGGTACATAAAAGTCCCTTGGATCCTCTGATCACAATGCACCTTCCTGGACCTCAACCTCGTATTCAGAATCAGGTGCTCAGAATCGGTACTCTTACGCTTGGGTTGAGAAACCATAGCCAACAAGCCAAATCTAGCCTGATGCTTGTTTTGTTAAGTAAAGTTATACTGAAACACAAGTTCCAAGTTGGTTCATTGACATGTTGTTTATGGTTCATTTTTACTACAAAGCAGAGTTGAATACTTATGCCATTGACCTTATGGATTGCAAAACTCCTGGTCTAAAATCCTGAAATACGTTTGTATTCAATCAAACGTATTGATATACATTTGTATATCAGGCTCTTATACTAAATATCATCAAATCCTACCACTATCGAAGATGAAATGTTACATCTCAGAGATATTTATGCCCACTGGGTTTTCACATTCTTCCAACAAAGCTCCCCTTGCCATGAACCCTGATCTAAATGGACTGAAGTGAGCATAAAGGCAGTGTCCCCTCATATTATGATACTAAGGTAACTGAGTAGGTGTGCCCGTGTACATATTGTATACCATCTCTCTAGCCTCTCAACCTCCCCACCTCTCCAATTCTAATTCAAAAGAATGGTTTATCTCTGAAGTAGCTAATTGTTTCTGGACCTATCCTGAAAAAAAGGAAAATAATTCTAGAACATGTAGCTGACTAATGCTGTGTTCATCTCCTAGAGTCGTCTTGATACTTAGATATTGCAAAGCTGGGACAGTGCACATAGTTCAGCCTGCAACCATGAGCTGGGATACATGTTATAAAACTACCTGTCTGTGATGACTACATATTGTTGATCATTCTAATGATTACCCTAATTTATCAATATTTTAAATCATTTAGCTTAAATGTCCTCCCTGACCTCCAAGTATATCAACCTTTAAGTTACAATTTCAAACCCCATCCACTGTCCACTGCTTGCCTTACAAGCATCATAAATGTCAAAAGATTATTTGAAGAATAATAAGCAAAACCTACCAAAATTTGATGAAATGTTTAAACCTACAAATGCAAGACATGTGATGAACTCTACATCGGAAAAAACAAGAGTACAGGGAGACACATTATAATCAAATGGCTGAAAACAAAGAAATATTTTGAAAGTCACAAGAGAGGAACCTGTCATATACAAGAGAATGTCGGTAAGATTATTAGCTGATTTCTCATGAGACATAAGAAGGCAGTGGGATGATCTATTTAAAGCACCAAAGAAAAAAATCCCAGAAAACAAAAAAATTCTATATCCATCAAAGCCGCCCTTCAAAGTTGAGGGAAAAAGAAAATATTCCAGGATAAACAACAAACTGAGGGAGTTTATTACCAATAGATCTGTCTTATGAGAAACAAGAGAAAAATCTTTTCGTTTGTAGTGAGAAGATACTAGACAATAACTCCAAGACATATGAAGATATAAACTCTCCAGTAAAAGTGAATACATACACAAATATAAAACAATGTTATTGTTGTTATGCTATTACAATAGTCTTATATAGCATATCGTATTAAGGTAATTAATATTTCATCAATACTTTTTATTTTCTACAGGATTTAAAAGACAAATGCATGAAAACGTTTATATATCTGTGATATTAAGCACAAGATGTATGAAGATATAATGTGTCTCATCAGTAACAAAAAACAAGGGAGGGTGGGAAATGGAGCTGTACAGAAGGAGAGTTTTTATATGAGGTTACACTTAAGTTAGCATCGATTCAAATTAGACAGTTTTAACTTTAGGGTGCTATATGTAATCCCCATGGCAACTGGAAAGAAAATATGTATAGAATATTCATGAAAAGAGATGAGAAGAGAATGTAAATGTATCACTACAGGACGTCAGCAAAATAGTGGACCAGGAAGCCCCAGGCCCTCTTTTCTCCATACAAATACCAAACAAACAACATAAAGACCAAAGTAACTTTGTGGGAACACTATCTATCAGTCAAGATGCTGCAGCGCTTAAGTGATTGCCGAAATGTGACAAAGTCACTTTCAACATGACTGGAAACTTTTGGCATTTTTGCTGTCTTCGGTCTCTCTCTCCATTCCCAGAAAAATGTGGCATGGCCACAGTCCCTGGCTCCTCCCTCAGGACGGAAATACAGAAGTGAAACTTGCTTGCACATTCTGGCTTATTTAAGAACTGCCCAAGAGACTGGCTTCTCTCTCTCCTAACTTGGAGCACAAATGAGAATGGTGGTAGTTTGAATACCAGGATAAAGGCCACTAAAAACAAAGAAAGGCACTGAGGTATAAGAGAGATGCAGGGAGATTGCATATTCATGCTTGCCTGGGGCAACAGAGTATAAGAAGAGGGATACAACAGAACACTTGAGGTTCTGAGAAGAAACAAAGGTAATAAATACTCTTAGGAAAATAAAGAGGTTTAAAAATAGCCATGTATACTAGAGAACGGTGGAGGGTGGCGGGGAGGGAAACAATGCATGCACAGATTCAGGGAAGATACATTCTGCATTATCCTTTGAAAGGATCCTGCACATTTATGACAGGCTGATTCGCGAAGGCCAGACTGCAAAGTTTGAGAAAAGTTGTTTTTCAAATGCCCAATTTTCGACAAACTGTTATAAGACTTACAAAGAAACAGGGAAATAACACCCACTTTTATAAACAAAATAAATCAGGAACTGACCCTAAGAAAATTCAACCTTCTGACTTACTTAATAAGGAATTTGAAAAACTTTCTTTAATATGCTTAGTAAGCTAAAAGAGAATAGAAACCGAACATATTAACAATATACATATTAAAAAAATATAAACAAAGAGATTGAAATTATTATTTTCTTTAATTTTTTTAAAAGTTTATTTATTTTTGAGAGACAGAGACAGAGTATGCTCAGAGGAGAGGCAGAGAGAGAGAGGGAGACACAGATCTGATGCAGGCTCCAGGCTCTGAGCTGTCAACACAGAGCATAATGTGGGGCTCAAACTCACAAACCATGAAATTATAACCTGGGCCGAAGTCAGACACTCAAGGAACTGAGCCTCCAAGGAACCCCAAAATCATTTTTTTAAAGCACCAAACCAAAATTCTGAAGATGAAAAGTATAATAACTAAATTGAAAAAAATCATTAGAGAGGTTCAACAGCAGACTTAGAACACTTAGAATAACAAGTTGGGGATTGAGATCAGATCATTTGAAATCACTCAATCTGAGGAGCAATAGGAAAAAAAAAGTGAACAGAACTAAGGGACACATATGGCACCATCAAGTTGACCTTCATATGTGTATGAGTGTTGGAAGGAAAGAGCATGAAAAGGGCAGAGACCTGACTTGAAAAAATCATGGCTGAAAGTTTCCAAATTTGAAGAGACAAAAACAAAAGTACAAATACCAGAAGCTAACAAAATGAAGGGAAGGAAAAAAAACACAGAGACTCACACTGAGACACATTGTAATCTAAATTGTCCGAAGTCAAAGTAGGGAGAGACGTAACTTGTCATATACAAAGGAAGCTCTACACTGTAATATGTTGACTTCTCAGCAGAGATCTTGCAGGTAGACTGTAGTAGGATGAAGTATTTATAGGACTGAAAGGAAAAGGTAACAAAACCAATAGTTCCATATTTAGCAAAAGTGTCCTTCAAAATGATGGATAACTTAAGACTTCCAGGGTAAATAAAATCTGAGATAGTTCATTACCAGTTTCCATTAAAGAGAGTTCTTGAGGTTGAAAAAAAGAGAGAGTAGACAGTACCTAGATACTGTATGAAAATATAAAGTTCTCTGATAAAGGTAAATATATGAACCAATGTAAACACTGTATTGCTATACATTCCTTTTTAACCACACTTTTTTCATTCTCTCATAGATTTTACTAAATCATGTTAGATCTATATTAATGGGTACACAGTATATAAAGATGTATCTTGTGACATAAATAACAAAAAGTGGGAAGAAGCAGGAGTGTAAAAAGGTAAAAATTTTTTTAATGTGATTGAAATTAAGTTGTTATCAATTAAAATAGATTGCTACAACTTTAGGATGTTTTATGTAACCCCTTGGTGATCACAAAGAAAAATATATAGAATATATCACAGAAAATAATCTGAATACAGAGAAGGCAAAACTAGAAGAGAAGAGGGACAAAAAAATCTATATATACATCATAAATAAAACAAAAAACAAAAGAGCAAGTCCTTCCCTATCATCAATTACTTTAAATTTAAGCAGATTAAACTCCCCAATTAATGGACATAGATTAGCAGAATGAATAAATAAAACACAGTATCCACTATATAATATCTATAAGAAACTCACCTTTGATCTAAGGAAAAACATGGATTGAATATCAAATGATGGAAAAAAGATATTCCATGAATGTTGTGACCAAACAAAAATAGGAGTAGCTATATTAATATCTGAAAATGAAATTGAATAAAATCCTTTATAAATCACAAATTTGGTTATTACATAATGATGAAAGTGTCATTTCTTCAAAAGACACAACAATTGCAAACACATATGCATCAAACACCAGAGATCCTATATATCTGAGACGAACATTGGCACACATTTAAGTGGAAACAGAAAGTTCTACAATAATGGTGGAAGTCTCCTAATCCTGCTTTAAATAATGGAAAGAACAACCACAGGAGTTCGAAAAAGATAGGGAGGACATCAATGACATTATGAATAAGCTGGACCCAAAAGACATTTTTCTGTGTGTCCAAAATCTGTTTATTGGGATAGTTTCCCACCCATTTTGACTTAGGGCACTTTTAGTGCTGCTTCCATCTGAAGGACCATCCTTCTCTCAGCCTTCCTTTTCCTCCTGTAGGCTGGCAAAGGACAGTGGAGCAGCCCACACACAAAGCCACCATGTGTGCCTGGCTAAAGACGGTGGTGATTTTGCATTTCATGTCCATGAAGTAAGGGTTGTGGTTCCACACCAGGCGTTTCTTCTTGTGTTTCCTCTTCTCGTCCTCTGGGGATGGGTGGAGGAGGTACTTCACAAGCGACATGTTCTTTTGGGGAGGTCATCACTGCCAGAAGTCCTGGACACAAAAGACATTTAGAGAACACTGCATGTGATGGCAGTGGATTAAACAGTTTTCTCAAATAGCATGGAATATCCTGTATGATAGACCATACGTGTAGTCACAAAACAATTCTTAATAATTTACAAACTTTGAAATAAAACCAAGTATCTTTCTAATCAAAATGGAATTAAATTAAAAATTGATAGCAGAAGGAAAAACTGAAGGTCTGAACAGATTTGGAAATTAAACAATATACCCTTACACAATGGTTCCGAGAAGACATTATAAGGAATTTAGAAAATGAGAAAAATGAATATGAAAGCTCAATGTAATAAAACTTATGGGATGCAATGAAAATCAGTGCTGATAAGGGGCATGTATAGCTATGAGTGCTTGTATTAAAAGAGAACAAAGATATTGAAACCAACAACCTAAATGTTTATCTTAAGAAACTAGAAAATAAGAATGTACTATATCTGAGACTAGCAAAAAGAATACAAAATACTGCTGGCAGAGATAACCAGAATAAAGATTAGAAATATAAATAAAACTAAGAGTTAGTTTTTCAGAAAGATTGACAAAATTAATAACCCATCAGCTGCACTAACAAAGAAACAGAGAAGATTTAAATAAATTAAAAAATTGTCAGAATACCATGAACAACTGTATACTGAAAAATTAGAAAATCTAAATTAAATGGATACATTCTGGGCAAAATGCAACCTATCAAGACTGAATCCTGAAGAAATAGAAAGTATGACACACCTAAAACTAGTAAGGAATTGAATCAGTAAGCAAAACCCCCGAATAATAAAAAGCTGAAAACCAGCAGTCATTACTGGTAAATTCTACCAAACATTAAAAAGAAAATAAACAGCAATATTCTTCAAATTCTTGCAAAAAAAATGAGGAAGAGGGAACACTTCCAAACTAACTCTATGAGGTCAGCATTTGCCTGATATGAAAGCAGGACAAAACACTATTAGAAAGTAGAACTGTAGACCATTATCTCTGATGCATATTGAGGTAAAAATCCTGAAGTAAATACTAGTAAAGATAATCTAATAGAACTTAAAAGGGCCGTATACCACAACCAAATGTGATTCATTCTCGTAATGCAAGGATGGTTCAACACATGAAAATCAATCGATGCAAAAATTACATTAGCAAAATGAAGAATAAAATCACATGTGATTATCTCACTGATGTAATAAAAGCATCTGAAAAAAAATTCAATAATCTTTCATGAAAAAAGCAGTAAAAAGAATAGTTATATATATATACATATCTATATATCTACATATCTATGTATATGTATATATATAGATATATATATATAAAGGCACCACAATGTTTTAATGGTCATATATTAAAAGTTCACAGCTCATCTCAGACTCAATGATACAAAACTGATAATGTTTCCTCTCTTAGCAAGATAGGACAAAGATACTCACTTTCACAATTTTGAGTCAACATTTTCTAGCTAGAGAGTCCTAGCTAGAAAAAAAGGCAAGGAAAAAAAAAAGTAAAAATTAATCCATGTTGGAAAAGAAGTAAAATTGTCTCCTTTCACAAATGGTATGATCTTATATGTAGAAAACACTAATTAGTGCACAAAATAATGTCAGATGTAATAAAAAGTGCAGTCAAGCTTGAAGATATAAAATCAGTACACAAAGACTAGTCATATTTCTGTATAATAACAATGTGCCACTTGAAAACTAATTAAGGAAACAATTACATTTAATATAGATCCATAAAGCATTAAATACTTAGAAATAAACTTAACCAAGGAGATGAAAAGTTATATGCAGAAAACTAAAAACATGTTGTTAGAATAAATTAAAGAAGATGCAAATTAATGGAAAAACATCCCATGTATATGGAATGGAAAACTTAATAGTGGTATGATGGCAATAGTATCCAATACAATCTCTGTCAAATACAATCCATATCAAAATCCCTATGATGTTTTCAATACAATCCCTATTGAAATTCCAAGATGTTTTTCCCCAGATGTGGAAAAATCCATTTCATCCAACAAGGGACACTGAATAGCCAAACTATCTTGAAAAAGAGAAACAAAGTTGGAGATCTCACTTTTTTTTAACTTCAGAACTTATTACAAAGCTGCAGTAATAAAAATAGTGTGGTATTGGCTTGGAGACAGGTGAGGTAGATGAGACCAGTGAAGTAGAATATAATCAGAAATAAATCTTCACATGGTCAAATGATTTTCAACAATGGTGCCAAAACCTTTCATTGAGAGAGGACAAAAAAAAAATGGTGTTGGGAAACTTGATGTCCACATGCAAAATAAATGAAGTTAGACCTTTCTCTTATACCATATGCAAATATGAATCCAAAATGGATCAAAGACCTAAGTGGAACACCTGAAACTATAAACTCAAAAAATCGCAGGGGAAAAGCTTCATGATATTGGATGTGGGAATGATTTACTGGATATGCCACTAAGCACCAGAAAAATGAAAATAGATGAACTGAATGACATAACATCTAAAACTTCTGTGCATCAAAGCACACAATCAACATAATTAAAAACAACCCATGAAATTTGCAAAATATTTGCAAATCATATATATAATAAGGGATTCATATCTAGAATATATAAAGAATTCCTCTGCTTTATCAACAAAAAACAAACAAACCAAGTAAAAAAAAAGGGGGGGGGCTATTTTTTAGATAGGGTATTTGGATAGACTTTTCAACAAAATACATACAAATGACCAAAAAATCACATGAAAATATGCTCAACATCATTAATTATTAGGAAAATATAAATCAAAACTACAGTCAGATAGCACCTTACACCTATTAGAATGGCTATTCTCAAGAAAGAAAAGAAGAAAGAACAGAAATGTTAGCAAGAATGTGGAGAAACTGGAACTCCTGTGTACTGGTGTTTTGCAAAAAAATAACAGTGCAGCCATCATGAAAAACAATGTGGTGGTTCCTCCAAATATTAAAAATAGAATCACCACGTGATTTAGCAATTCAACTTCTGGGCATATACCCAGAAGATTTGAGAGCAAGTGTCAAAGAGATATTTGTACGTTCATGTCTGTAGCAGGACTATTCACAACAGCCACAATGTGGAACCAGCTTAAATGACATCATCAGGTAAATAGAAAAACAAAACAAGGTATATACTT